>NC_059202.1:33906073-35214823 GCF_020615455.1 Coregonus clupeaformis
CATAGACAGACAGAGACATAGACAGACAGAGACACAGACAGACAGAGACACAGACAGAGAGAGACAGACAGACAGAGACACAGACAGACAGAGACATAGACAGACAGAGACATAGACAGACAGAGACACAGACAGACAGAGACACAGACAGACAGAGACACAGACAGAAAGAGACAGACAGACAGAGACACAGACATACAGAGACATAGACAGACAGAGACACAGACAGACAGAAACACAGACAGAGAGAGACAGACAGACAGAGACACAGACAGACAGAGACACAGACAGACAGAGACACAGACAGAAAGAGACAGACAGACATAGACATAGACAGACAGACAGAGAGAGACAGACAGACAGACAGACAGACAGACAGACAGACAGAGACACAGACAGACAGAGACACAGACAGACAGAGACACAGACAGACAGAGACACAGACAGACAGAGACATAGACAGACAGAGACATAGACAGACAGAGACATAGACAGACAGAGACACAGACAGAGAGAGACAGACAGACAGAGACACAGACAGACAGACAGAGACATAGACAGACAGAGACATAGACAGACAGAGACACAGACAGACGGAGACACAGACAGACAGAGACACAGACAGAAAGAGACAGACAGAGACACAGACAGACAGAGACATAGACAGACAGAGACACAGACAGACAGAGACACAGACAGAGAGAGACAGAGAGACACAGACAGACAGAGACACAGACAGACAGAGACACAGACAGAGACACAGACAGAGACACAGACAGACAGAGACACAGACAGACAGAGACACAGACAGAGACACAGACAGAGACACAGACATACAGAGACATAGACAGACAGAGACACAGACAGACAGAGACACAGACAGAGAGAGACAGACAGACAGAGACACAGACAGACAGAGACATAGACAGACAAAGACACAGACAGACAGAGACAGACAGAGACACAGACAGACAGAGACACAGACAGAAAGAGACAGACAGACAGAGACATAGACATGCAGAGAGAGACAGACAGACAGAGACACAGACAGACAGAGACATAGACAGACAGAGACACAGACAGACAGAGACACAGACAGACAGAGACACAGACAGACAGAGACACAGACAGACAGAGACATAGACAGACAGAGACATAGACAGACATAGACATGCAGAGAGAGACAGACAGACAGAGACACAGACAGACAGAGACATAGACAGACAGAGACACAGACAGACAGAGACACAGACAGACATAGACACAGACAGACAGAGACACAGACAGACAGAGACATAGACAGACAGAGACATAGACAGACAGAGACACAGACAGAGAGAGACAGACAGACAGAGACACAGACAGACAGAGACATAGACAGACAGAGACACAGACAGAGACACAGACAGACAGAGAGAGACAGACAGACAGAGACACAGACAGACAGAAACACAGACAGACAGAGACATAGACAGACAGAGACACAGACAGACAGAGACACAGACAGACAGAGACACAGACAGACAGAGACACAGACAGACAGAGACATAGACAGACAGAGACATAGACAGACAGAGACACAGACAGACAGAGACACAGACAGACAGTACACACACTCATATAGTCCCCTGTAGCTCAGTTGGTAGAGCATGGCGCTTGCAACGTCAGGGTTGTGGGTTCGTTTCCCACGGGGGGCCAGTATGAAAATGTATGCACTCACTAACTGTAAGTCGCTCTGGATAAGAGCGTCTGCTAAATGACTAAAATGATTAATGTAAAATAAACACCTACTGTACAGCACACAGTACCCAGTGGCGTCATGCACCCAATCATTTTAATAAGGCACTGTTTGATGACCAAATTCAATATATTTTGCATTAATCCTATGTATAAGTTTTTTTGTTGCCTTGTTCTAAATTTGATTAAATAAATAAAAATTCCTCATCAATCTACACACAATACCCCATAATGACTAAGCGAAAACAGGTTATTAGAAAATGTTGCTATTGTATTAAAATTAAAAATTAAAATACATTATTTACATAAGTATTCTGACCCTTTGCTATGAGACACAAAATTGGGCTCAGGTACATTCTGTTTCCATTGATCATCCTCGAGATGTTTCTACAACTTGATTGGAGTACACCTGTGGTAAATTCAATTGATTGGACATGATTTGGAAATGCACACACCTGTCTATATAAGGTCCCACAGTTGACATTGCTTGTCAGAGCAAAAACCAAGCCATGAGGTCGAAGGAATTGTCCGTAGAGCTCAGAGACAGGATTGTGTCGAGGCACAGATCTGGGGAAGGGTACCAAAACATTTCTGCAGCATTGAAGGTCCCCAAGAACACAGTGGCCTCCATCATTCTTAAATCGAAGAAGTTTGGAACCACCAAGACTCTTCCTAGACCTGGCCGCCCGGCCAAACTGAGCAATCAGGGGAGAAGGGCCTTGGTCAGGGAGGTGACCAAGAACCCGATGGTCACTCTGACAGAGCTCCAGAGTTCCTTTGTGGAGATGGGAGAATCTTTCAAAAGGACCACCATCTCTGCAGCACTTCACCAATCAGGTCACATGACAGCCCACTTGGAGTTTGCCAAAAGGTACCTAAAGACTCTCAGACCATGAGAAACAAGATTCTCTGGTCTGATGAAACCAACATTGAACTCTTTGGCCTGAATGCCAAGTGTCACGTCAGGAGGAAACCTGGCACCATCCCTACGGTGAAGCATGGTGGTGGCAGCATCATACTGTGGGAATGTTTTTCAGCGGCAGGGACTGGGAGAGTAGTCAGGATCGAGGCAAAGCTGAACGGAGCAAAGTACAGAGATATCCTTGATGAAAACTTGCTCCAGAGCGCTCAGAACCTCAGACTGGGGCGTAGGTTCACCTTCCAACAGAACAACGATTCTAAGCACACAGCCAAGACAACGCAGGAGTGGCTTCAGGACAAGTCTCTGAATGTCCTTGAGTGGCCCAGCCAAAGCCCGGACTTGAACTCGATCAAACATCCCTGGAGAGACCTGAAAATAGCTGTGCAGCGACGCTCCCCATCCAACTTGACAGAGCTTGAGAGGATCTGCAGAGAAGAATGGGAGAAACTCCCAAATACAGGTGTGCCATGCTTGTAGCGTCATACCTAAGAAGACTCAAGGCTGTAATCGCTGCAAAAGGTGCTTCAACAAAGTACTGAGTAAAGGGTCTGAATACTTATGTAAATGTGATATTACAGTATCTCTCTCTCGCTCTCTCTCTCCATCGCTCGCGCTCTCTCTCATCAACGTTGAAGAAAATCTGTTTTTCAGAATAGTTCAAAACACATTTATTACACTTGATTCGACATAAACCTACATTGTAACATATTGCATTAACACAATGCAAAGTGAATTATAGCTAATGGAACACCAGAAGCTTCACTCCCAGTTCCTCCATCCGTCAGTTCTGAGAGGTTGTAAATTCTGATTGAGGGACTCAATGGGGTGAATAATGGAATCCAGACTTAATGAACAGCTATAATGACTTTTTAATGTCGTGAAGCTTCTCACTACCTGCAGGAACAAAGGTGTGATATGACCTTTTGGGTTCAACATGGATCTCCTCTCATCTCCCAAACCTCAGCTACTCAATCATGATTACCGCACCAGTCACCACTAAAGCAATATACTTTAACACTAAGACAACCAGCAGTGAAGGTCAAAGTGATGTAAATACTGCACTTAGAACAATGCATGTCTTACAATTCAGACTTTTAGGCCTGTGCGTATCCATTTCACCTTCACACTAATCACCCATGGAATAGAATAGAACAGAACAGAATAGATCTAACTTAACGGAAAATAATAGAATACAATATAATAAAATAGAATGAAGTAGACTAATGTGGCATTTATACGTGGTTTGTAAGCAGGAAGCTCTGAGTCATCTTTCTAGCTGGCTCATTCTTTCCTGCGCAGGTTATGTTTTGCGAGAGCAGGGATTCGTTGTGACAAATCATTGTGGCGCCAGAGTGTGAGATGCTGGGTGACGTTAACAGTGCGTCGCTGTGGTCAGATGCTAAACTTACACCTGCAGTCACAACCATCAGATATACGCTATATCTCCTATGTAAACAAATGCGCTGTGGTTGGACATAGGGAGATGTTTTTTTTTACTTCCATCATGTCTGGGAAACATCGTAAACTTGTGCACAATAAGCAGAAAAAGCAATCCATCACATTTTGAATGAGCTCATTTGTGGTTGTCTACTCTGGACATATCAGATCAAATCAAATCAAATTGTATTGGTTGCATACAGGTTTAGCAGATGTTATTGAGGGTGTAGCGAAAGGCTTGTGTTCCTAGCTCCAACAGTGCAGTTTTATCTAACAATACACAACAATACACACAAATCTAAAAGTAAAAGAATGGAATTAAGAAATATAGAAATATTAGGACGAGCAATGTCCGAGTCCAGAGTATAAAAGCGAAATGGACACTATGTAAAGAATATTCCAATTGAAAGCTGATTAGCATATTACGTGTAGAATGTCTCCATATTATATTACATTCTATTGCAAGTTGCCATTCCAAATACAATTCCAATACATCAGTGCATTTCCTATGCTGCATTGTCTTGGCTAATCCTTTGTTTGCTTAATAGAGCTGAACTGATATGACACAGAGTTTTGTCATTGTACCTCTGTCACTTTCAACAGTCACTCTGTAGACATTGATTTGTGGAAAATGTTATCAGCAAAGAAACATTTCCTATAGCACACCTATCAAACAAACACACTGACTCACAGGTCACAAAGAGAGAAAGACAACTCCCTTTCTCTCTCTCTCTCTCTCTCTCTCTCTCTCTCTCTCTCTCTCTCTCTCTCTCTCTCTCTCTCTCTCTCTCTCTCTCTCTCTCTCTCTCTCTCTCTTGCTCTACAGGCAGTGAAGCACAACTTGCCTTTCACATCTCTAAACTAGACAAACATATTGATTCATGATACCAGAGAAGGGAAGGAGGGGCCAAGTGTTAACACCGGGTAGACAGACAGGACATACATATTTCCCTCGCCTGAGAAAATTCTGCACCACAGTGTTGTTAAAGGTACACTGCTATATACACTGTGCAGGACTGTAGCAATTTCCTGCTGAATGCCAAGTAGGATACGCAATTCCCTGGCTGCTACAGAATCACAATGTATGGATGCAGGAAAGAATATATGGCTGCAGGAAAGAATGTATGGCTGCAGGAAAGAATGTATGGATGCAGGAACAAAGACAGGAAATGGTGTTGTTGACAAAGCTAAAAGCTCAGGAATGATAAACGTAATATAGGAAAGGTCAGTGATATGAATAATTATATGAGTTGTACATTGAATCAACTGTAATTTATTTGATGAATATAATATGAGGTATCTGATCAATTCTTGTTAACTCTGAAACGTAAGTGCACTGATGGTCCTTATGTAGTGCACTACACTAGTCAGTGTCTACACTACACAATATAACGAGCGTAGGGACTCATTTGAGATTCAATCGGCCATAGTTGTGTATGTTTTGTGTGTGACGAGCTCTCTATGGGCCTTCTTCAATGCCACCCTATATTTGAGCCCTGTGTAGTGCGAACCAGGCCTCTACCCCACACTACTTCCCACTTGACCTCCTCACAACTCAACAGTCCTGTCATTATGTAGTCTCCACGAGGGTGGCCCTGGAATTTTCCTCTGGAGGAAAACAATAATACTAGTAATAATACATGACATTCCTCATACAGCATGAAAAGGGAAGTTGTTAAAAGAGAGGAGTTTGTTTGTGGTTTTCTTTTCCCGCCAAGTTCCGCCCACAAACTTGAACGTTCTAGAATAGGGTTCCCCAACTGGTGGCCCGTGGGCTGAATTTGGCCCGCGGGTCGTTTTAATTGGCCCCCCAAGTTTTCTTTCCCAAAAAATTATAATATACTTTTTTTGTGTGTGGAATTTTCATTGTTGGACATAAAAGCCTGTAAAAACACCAGGAAATCAGCTCCAAGTGATTTTAATCTGTTCCAAGTATTCTCACGCAAAATAGAGAGACACGTGAAAAATGTAAGCAAGGTTTGAAATGATTATGTTTTAGTCAAACATGATATCTGTTTGGGCTTCTTGCAGTCAATTTGCAGTCAACAAATTAGTTGTAATTATGTTCCGGCACCCGACCATCCGCTCCAGAAATAATCGGCCCGCGGCTGAATCTAGTTGATGATCCCTGTTCTAGAACATTCTTCTGTTCCATGACCAAGGGTGAAATATTTTTATTGGGGTGGTCTAGGGGTAGCTCTCTGTGTCAAATTTGGCTATGCTTATTTGAAGTGGTCTGTAGTTTATGTTTGTCAGTTATTCCTCTAGTTCTGGTGTTATTGGGAGCATTGATGTCCAGTAGCAATACACAGTGCTCTCTGCTCCAGCCATTCCAAACAAGAACAATGTTTTCCCTCTGAGTCACTCCAAACAATGAGCCTTGACTGAACAGCTGTGTCTGCATATTTCAACCAGCCTCCACATCTGCTGCTTGCCTGCTTCCCTCTGACGCAAACGGCATGAAACCAAAGTCTGCACAGCCATTCCTCATGTCCACTTACTTTATCAAAACCGCCTCTCGTTACGGAGATCAGACTATTGTCTTGCATTCCAGTGCAATCTGTATTGCATGGTAGACAGTGGGTCATCTGTCCCCCGGTCGGTGCTGAGGTGTTGACGGTTTCTCTCCCCTCTCTTCTCTCCCTGCAGGGTGGGTCTGACTGGGAGCAGCCTGAGGACACAGGTGGACCACAGTTGGGGAGACATCTGGAGGCCACACCACCGTGGGCCAGCGACGGGCACCCAGGCACAGCTTGCTACCAGTCTGGCTGTGGTGGGGAGGGTTCCTGGCACCGTGATTTGGTGCACAAACATAAACGAAAATCACATTGCCAGGGATTTCCACCCTTTCACATGTAGTTCTCCAGGTGGGGTCGGTATGTTCTGCCCGTCAGGGGTACGTTCGTGTCTGTCTCCTGTCTTGGCCCTCTGTGGTCTATGGAAACAAGATAATGTAAAATAATAGAGGGAGTGGATAGGGAGGTTGAATGTCAGGCGGTTCAACTCCAGATATAAGGTGTTCTTAGCTCTCACACAGTGATTTACAGATTATCTCCTGGTATTAGCTCCTTACGAACAAAACCCTAAACAACAAACAAGTTTCCCCTGTGGAAAGTGTTTTTATTCCTCTAAAGCTGCAGATGAGAGTGCAGCCTGAAATCCAAACTGTTCTTTACAAACGGCCAGGAAGTAAATCCAGTGCATTTGAAAGCAGGCCAGGTTTACACAATGTATCATATTTTGGGGAAAGATCATGTATCACTGTTAGGAATGCACAATGACCTACAGCTTTAGAACCAAGGAGACTCTCTACAGACTCTCTCTTTGAACTGTATGAAACTGATCCTACTTAGGCAGACTTAAGGAGTGATTATATTTGAAGAACAAAGAGTGTTTTACCATCTATAGAAGTCTACAAAGTACCTATAGCTTTAGAGCAGCCATACTCAACAGGCAGACTGCGGTCCAGGGTCAATACAGACCGCGGGTCCCAACAATTGTTTTAGTTATAAAAGGGGCTCTAGAGTTTTTGTCTACTATGGACATATGGAAATGATCTAAATAATACTAAAATTGAAAGCTGACCCCTGGTATAATATGAACTAGTGATGGGTCGTTCGCGAACGAACGGCTCTTTTTGAACGGTTATTTTTGGTGAAAGTTGGGAACCGAATCGCATTGGTGAAAGAGCCATTCATTTGGCTCCCTGATTTGCATACTGCTATTGATGTTTTTTTGAGCTCCAGACAACCATTATCTGCAAATACAGTGGCTTGCGAAAGTACTCACCCCCCTTGGCATTTTTCCTATTTTGTTGCCTTACAACCTGGAATGAAAATTGATTTTTGGGGGGGTTGTATCATTTGATTTACACAACAGAAAACTTCAGCGTGCATAACTATTCACCCCCCCAAAGTCAATACTTCGTAGAGCCACCTTTTGCAGCAATTATAGCTGCAAGTCTCTTGGGGTATGTCTCTATAAGCTTGGCACATCTAGCCACTGGGATTTTTGCCCATTCTTCAAGGCAAAACTGCTCCAGCTCCTTCAAGTTAGATGGGTTCCGCTGGTGTACAGCAATCTTTAAGTCATACCACAGATTCTCAATTGGATTGAGGTCTGGGCTTTGACTAGGCCATTCCAAGACATTTAAATGTTTCCCCTTAAACCATTAAAGAGTTGCTTTAGCAGTATGCTTAGGGTCATTGTCCTGCTGGAAGGTGAACCTCCGTCCCAGTCTCAAATCTCTGGAAGACTGAAACAAGTTTCCCTCAAGAATTTCCCTGTATTTAGCGCCATCCATCATTCCTTCAATTCTGACCAGTTTCCCAGTCCCTGCCGATGAAAAACATCCCCACAGCATGATGCTTCCACCACCATGCTTCACTGTGGCGATGGTGTTCTCAGGGTGATGAGAGGTGTTGGGTTTGCGCCAGACATAGCGTTTTCCTTGATGGCCAAAAAGCTCAATTTTAGTCTCATCTGACCAGAGTACCTTCTTCCATATGTTTGGGGAGTCTCCCACATGCCTTTTGGCGAACACCAAACGTGTTTGCTTAATTTTGTTCTTTAAGCAATGGCTTTTTTTCTGGCCACTCTTCTGTAAACCCAGCTCTGTGGAGTGTATGGCTTAAAGTGGTCCTATGGACAGATTCTCCAATCTCCACTGTGGAGCTTTGCAGCTCCTTCAGGGTTATCTTTGGTCTCTTTGTTGCCTCTCTGATTAATGCTCTCCTTGCCTGGTCCGTGAGTTTTGGTGGGCGGCCCTCTCTTGGCAGGTTTGTTGTGGTGCCATATTCTTTCCATTTTTAATAATGGATTTAATGGTGCTCCGTGGGATGTTCAAAGTTTCTGATATTTTTTTATAACCCAACCCTAATCTGTACTTCTCCACAACTTTGTCCCTGACCTGTTTGGAGAGCTCCTTGGTCTTCATGGTGCCGCTTGCTTGGTTGTGCCCCTTGCTTAGTGGTGTTGCAGACCCTATTTTTATTTCAAAATTTTTTTAGGAGGTAGATCAGCTTTAATATTGCAGATAGATTGTAACTTCCATCAATGTAAATGTCTGCATCACTTCTAATCCCCTATATGTTTTTTTTCTTTTTTTTCTCGCATATATACATATATACATATATATACATATACACATACATACACATACATATATGTACGTTATTTTTTTCATTCCACTTCACCAATTTAGACTATTTTGTGTATGTCCATTACATGAAATCCAAATAAAAATCAAATTAAGGGGGATGAATACCCCCTTCTGATAACCAGGTGGCGAATCGCATCTCTGCATGTCTGGCAGACATATCAGTGTGGATGATGGATCACCACCTCAAGCTGAACCTCGGCAAGACGGAGCTGCTCTTCCTCCCGGGGAAGGACTGCCCATTCCATGATCTCGCCATCACGGTTGACAACTCCGTTGTGTCCTCCTCCCAGAGTGCAAAGAGCCTTGGCGTGACCCTGGACAACACCCTGTCGTTCTCCGCTAACATCAAGGTGGTGACCTGATCCTGTAGGTTCATGCTCTACAACATTCGCAGAGTACGACCCTGCCTTACACAGGAAGCGGCACAGGTCCTAATCCAGGCACTTGTCATCTCCCGTCTGGATTACTGCAACTCGCTGTTGGCTGGGCTCCTTGCCTGTGCCATTAAACCCCTACAACTCATCCAGAACGCTGCAGCCCGTCTGGTGTTCAACCTTCCCAAGTTCTCTCACGTCACCCCGCTCCTCCGCACACTCCACTGGCTTCCAGTTGAAGCTTGCATCTGCTACAAGACCATGGTGCTTGCCTACGGAGCTGTGAGGGGAACGGCACCTCCGCACCTTCAGGCTCTGATCAGTCCCTACACCCAAACGAGGGCATTGCGTTCATCCACCTCTGGCCTGCTGGCCCCCCTACCTCTGCGGAAGCACAGTTCCCGCTCAGCCCAGTCAAAACTGTTCGCTGCTCTGGCACCCCAATGGTGGAACAAGCTCCCTCACGAAGCCAGGACAGCGGAGTCACTCACCACCTTCCGGAGACACTTGAAACCCCACCTCGTTAGGATAAAGTAATCCTTCTACACCCCCTTACACCACCCCCCCAAAAAAAAAATGATTATTGTAAAGTTGTTGTCCCACTGGCTATCATAAGGTGAATGCACCTATTTGTAAGTCGCTCTGGATAAGAGCGTCTGCTAAATGACGAAAATGAAATGAAATGAAATGAATAGTATGAAAAATGTATGCACTCACTAACTGTAAGTCGCTCTGGATAAGAGCGTCTGCTAAATGACTAAAATGTAAATGTAAAATGTGAATACTTTTGCAAGGCACTGTAAGTTACAAAACCTTTCTCTGAAGATGGTAAATCCTCATTGCAGAAACAAGAAACAATGGGGAGAACATGTCATTCTGGTCCAGACTTTTGCAGTGCGTAATAAAAAATGGTATGCACTGCAAGTGATCTAATAATGTATTTGAACATGCATATCACGATCTGACATAATGGCATCCTACTTTTTGGGCTTTACATTCGAGATTTGTTATTTTTCATGGTTCAATTTTCAAGCATTTTGAATGACGAGCCTTTTGGGAGCCAAATAATGCGGCTCTTTTACGTGAATGGAGCCAAAAGATGTGGCTCACCGAAAAGACTCGGAATGCCCATCACTAATATGAACACACATAAGACATGGCAAAATGTGTAGAATTGCAGGACATTTGTTTAAAACAGCATGAACGGTTTGAACAGTTTGAACAGTTTGAAGTTTGGACAGTTTGAACAGTTTGAACAGTTAGGACAGTTTGAACAGTTTGAACAGTTAGGACAGTTTGAACAGTTTGAACAGTTTGGACAGTTTGGACAGTTTGAACAGTTAGGACAGTTTGAACGGTTTGAACAGTTTGAACAGTTTGAACAGTTTGGACAGTTTGAACAGTTTGAACAGTTTGAACAGTTTGAACAGTTTGAACAGTTAGGACAGTTTGAACAGTTTGAACAGTTTGGACAGTTTGAACAGTTTGAACAGTTAGGACAGTTTGAACGGTTTGAACAGTTTGAACAGTTTGAACAGTTTGGACAGTTTTGAACAGTTTGAACAGTTTGAACAGTTTGAACAGTTTGAACAGTTAGGACAGTTTGAACAGTTTGAACAGTTTGGACAGTTTGGACAGTTTGAACAGTTTGAACAGTTAGGACAGTTTGAACGGTTTGAACAGTTTGAACAGTTTGAACAGTTTGGACAGTTTGAACAGTTTGAACAGTTTGAACAGTTTGGACAGTTTGAACAGTTAGGACAGTTTGAACAGTTTGAACAGTTTGAACAGTTTGGGGTCGCATGGGTTGCGAGGTGGCGTTTTGTTACTATGCAGATAACTCACAATATTCATCAAGACCTTTGCAACCTAGGACATTTGTGTGATCGGACCATCTCAAATAGTACCCCTGCTTTAGAGGAATCAATCAAAGTTTCTCCGAACTGTCTGCCAGTGAAAGTCTCTATTCTTTTCCTAATTTGCATCCTGTCATGAGCAGCCAATTGCTAAAGGCACAGAGCTTAGCTAATTGGTGAGCATTGATCCCTCTTATATATTGTTCACAGTGGCTAAGTTCAGTGCCTGAGGTGAAATAGTTGATGTGGCGGGATGTGTTCCAAGCGATGGTGATGAATGCAAAGAGCACTGGCTGAGATCTGAGATGTGAAGATGAAGGAAGAGGGTGGAAAGAGAGGGACAGAGGAGTGCGGCAGTGGGACGCAGACGAGGAAGGAAGGAATACGACTGAGGAAATGTCAGGCCAGCCCAGGCATGCCTAGTTTCACTCCACCTCAGTCAGTTTTTGACTCTACAAACTTGTTGGATACAATTGCAGTTAGTTTTGGTTGTGTTTCAGATTATTTTGTGCCCAATATTATACATTTGTATTTTAAATAAGAATAGGATATGTTTCTAAACACTTCTACATTAATGTGGATGCTACCATGATTACTGATAATCCTGAATGAATTGTGAATAATGATGGGTGAGAAAGTTACAGAGGACATTACTTTTTATTGTTGTGAAAGTGCAAGCAAGAAAGACATTTCACTTGGGGGTATGATCTTTGACCCTCTGTAACTTTCTCAATCATCATTATTCACAATTCATTCAGGATTGTATGTAATCATGGTAGAATTCACATTAATGTAGAAGTGTTTAGAAACATATTATATTCTTATTTACAATAAAAGTGACTCCAAAATGACACTACATTATTTACCATTCATTTTTTATTGGGCATAAAATAATCTGAAACACAACCAAAACTAACTGCAAATGCATCCAACAAGCTTGATGTAGTCATTGTGTGCTAGGAATATGGGACCAAATACTAAACTTTATTTATAAGAATATTTAGGGGTACAAATAATTTTGACCCCTACCTGTTTGAGAAAAAACATAAAATCTCTTTATCTGACTAATTGTATTAGTATAAAATAATATAATTTCCCCATTTATTTTTGCATTCAATATAGCTCAGTATTTGAATTATTTATTTTATACAGTCATTATTGCTCATCTTTATCAAGGGTGTCAATAATTTCGGACCCCACTGTACAGTATATGCAAAACATCTTGTGGGACAGTGGTGGACCCATGTAGGCATATTTGCATATTTTTTATGCTTTCATTTGTGTTTTTGTTGTTATTTCTGTCCCCTTGTCCATTGGTCAGTTGGTGAGTCTGTCTTGTGGATAATTGTGATACAGTCCCTATGGCCAATTGTTACACTGCATTCAGAAAGTAGTCAGACCCCTTCCCTTTTTCCATATTTTGTTACGTTACAACCTTATTCTAAAATTGATTAAATAAAAAACAGAAATACCTTCTTTACATAAGTTTTCAGACCTTTGCTATGAGACTCGAAATTGAGCTCAGGTGCTTCCTGTTTTCATTGATCATCCTTGAGATGTTTCTACAACTTGATTTGAGTCCACTTGTGGTAAATTCACTTGATTGGACATGATTTGGAAAGGCACACACCTGTCTATATAAGGTCCCACGGTTGACAGTGCATGTCAGAGCAAAAACCAAGCCATGAGGTCAAAGGAATTGTCTGTAGAGCTCCGAGACAGGATTGTGTCGAGGCACAGATCTGGGGAAGGGTACCAAAACATTTATGCAGCTTTGAAGGTCCCCAAGAACACAGTGGCCTCCATCATTCTTAAATGGAAGAAGTTCGGAACCACCAAGACTCTTCCTAGAGCTGGCCGCCCGGCCAAACTGAGCAATCGGGGGAGAAGGGCCTTGGTCAGGGAGGTGACCAAGAACTTGATGGTCACTCTGACAGAGCTCCAGAGTTCCTCTGTGGAGATGGGAGAAACTTCCAGAAGGACAACCATCTCTGCAGCACTCCACCAATTAGGCCTTTATAGTAGAGTGGCCAGACGGAAGCCACTCCTCAGTAAAAGGCACATGGCAGCCCGCTTGGAGTTTGCTAAAAGGCACCTAAAGGACTCTCAGACCATGAGAAACAAGATTCTCTGGTCTGATGAAACCAAGATTGAACTCTTTGATCTGAATGCCAAGCGTTACGTCTGGAGGAAAACAGGCACCATTCCTACGGTGAAGCATGGTGGTGGCACCATCATGCTGTTGGATGCTTTTCAGCAGCAGGTACTGGGAGACTAGTCAGGATCAAGGGAAAGATGAAAAGAGCAAAGTACAGAGAGATCCTGCTCCAGAGCGCTCAGGACCTCAGACTGGGGCGAAGGTTCACCTTCCAACAGTACAAAAACTCTAAGCACACAGCCAAGACAACGCAGGAGTGGCTTCGGGACATGAATGTCCTTGAGTGGCCCAGTCAGAGCCCGGACATGAACCCAATCAAACATCTCTGGAGAGACCTGAAAATAGCTGTGCAGCGATGCTCCCCATACAACCTGACAGAGCTTGAGAGGATCTGCAGAGAAGAATGGGAGAAACTCCCCAAATACCGGAGTGCCAAGCTTGTAGCGTCATACCCAAGAAGACTTGAGGCTGTAGTCGCTGCTAAAGGTGCTTCAACAAAGCATTGAGTAAAGGGTCTGAATACATATGTAAATGTCATATTTCAGGGTTTTAATCCATTTGCAAAAATCTCTAAAAACCTGTTATTGCTTGGTCATTATGGGGTATTGTGTGTAGATTGATGAGGGGAAAAAAATCTATTTTAGAATAAGGCTGTAACATAACAAAATGTGGAAAAAGTGAAGGGGTCTGAATTCTTTCAGACTGCACTGTATGTTGTCTCGTCAAGAGGTTTAGACCTCTTGTGGTAACTGCTTAGTAAGGCATTGAACTGACAGTTGCGGGTTCGAGTATATTCTGTGGTTTCCATTCGGTCTCAATGCAGAGTGTTAGAGTGTTTCTAAAGGGATGGACGTGGAGGGTTAAATACCCTATGGTTGGGGCTGTGCCCTCCTGTGCCTACTGAACTGGTATCAGTGTGAACTCTGAGTACTGGCTCAGTTCAGCAGGAACAGGAGTGAAGCCCATTGTGTGCCATTACATCACCATCGCCTTCCAATCAGCATGCAGCAAGATGCCCAGTACCCCATTGAACCCTGAAATATCAGACAGAGGCATTGCAGCCTGTAAGAGTTGAATGTCTCTGCTTTAAGTATGAATGTTTCATAACCAGATTTATCACTCTGGCTAGGCACTGGCAGACAGCGCGGAGAGGGTACATTGAATTTGCTGTATACTCATGCAGTCATTCTCCACAGACTTCATGTTTATTTCAGTATCGCATTCCTCCCTTGACAAGGCCGCAGACACGCACTCTTTATTTCTCTGAGCCGTCAGAGCGCAAACAGAGAAATGCACAGTTATGAATATAACTACTGTTCCCTGAAGGAAGGAACAAGATATAACATACTATGGGGAGTTAACGACCAAACCTATTCACCTGAAGCAAACTGAAATCACGCCCAACGGACCAATGGATGCTGAGCCCGCCCTCAGATGCCCCGCCTTCCTTGCTATAGTACCAGGGCTCACATTCATTTCCTCTAGTGAGTACCGCTCTTCAGCCAGCCCAGACCCCCTAACGGCGCGGGGCAAAAATATGTTTTACCTCGTTCCCTCCTTCAGGGAACCGTAGATATATTCATAACTGTAAGTTCCCTTTCAGTTGGTCACTCTGTATAATATACTATGGGTTACATACAATCACGTCCCAAGCCAGCTCAGAGGGTACCAATCTAGGAGGCCCACCGCAGCCCAAGCACACACAGGTTCCACCGGCTCCAAAAAGAGGTTTCAGAAGACACCTTTTTCCCTAATACTTAACCGAGAATCATGAACTGTCAGATCCCCATATAAGGAACCAGAACCTGCTGCAACTTGGCTATAAGCACAGACACGCTGCCACTGCAGCCCAAGTCCATAGACCCCACTGTTCCAAGAACAATACTTACCTTTACAAGCCTGAAATGTCAGAACTACAAAACAACAGAACACCTGTCGTGACTTGGTAAAGAGCACGCGTGTGCTGCATAGCATCAACCAGAGTCGATGAACCACGGCAGTTCGAGTCTCAAACCCACAGGAAACCTGCAGTAACCTGGAAAATCGCACACTGCCACGGCAGCCCATGGCTGAGGTAACCCGGATAAATGTGCAACCTGCACGCTGCCTAACACCCACTCCCAGACCCAGCCATAAGAACAATATGAGCCACAGGGAGCAGTTCCATCCAAGCGATAAAACCTCACAAAGGTATGTGGGGAACCCCAACTTGCTACAGCACAGATATCACCAATCGTCATACCCCTGAACACTGCCCAAGAAGCCGCCACACCCCTAGTAGAGTGAGCTTGCACACCGCTACAGTTGAAGTCGGAAGTTTACATACACCTTAGCCAAATACATTTAAACTCAGTTTTTCACAATTCCTGACATTTAATCCTAGTACAAATTCCCTGTCTTAGGTCAGTTAGGATCACCACTTTATTTTAAGAATGTGAAATGTCAGAATAATAGTAGAGAAAATGATTTATTTCAGCTTTTATTTCTTTCATCACATTCCCAGTTGGTCAGAAGTTTACATACACTCAATTAGTATTTGGTAGCATTGCCTTTAAATTGTTTAACTTGGGTCAAACGTTTCGGGTAGCCTTCCACAAGCTTCCCACAATAAGTTGAATTTTGGCCTGACAGAGCTGGTGTAACTGAGTCAGGTTTGTAGGCCTCCTTGCTCGCACACGCTTTTTCAGTTCTGCCCACACATTTTCAATAGGATTGAGGTCAGGGCTTTGTTATGGCCACTCCAATACCTTGACTTTGTTGTCCTTAAGCCATTTTGCCACAACTTTGGAAGTATGCTTGGGGCCATTGTCCATTTGGAAGACCCATTTGCGACCAAGCTTTAACTTCCTGACTGATGTCTTGAGATGTTGCTTCAATATATCCACATCATTTTCCTTCCTCATGATGCCATCTATTTTGTGAAGTGCACCAGTCCCTCCTGCAGCAAAGCACCCCCACAGCAAGATGCTGCCACCCCGTCCTTCACGGTTGGGATGGTGTTCTTCGGCTTGCAAGGGTCCCCCTTTTTTCTCCAAACATAATGATGGTCATTATGGCCAAACAGTTCTATTTTTGTTTCATCAGACCAGAGGACATTTCTCCAAAAAGTATGATCTTTGTCCCCATGTGCAGTTGCAAACCGTAGTCTGGCTTTTTTATGGCGGTTTTGGAGCAGTGGCTTCTTCCTTGCTGAGCAGCCTTTCAGGTTATGCCGATATAGGACTCGTTTTTACTGTGGATATAGATACTTTTGTACCTGTTTCCTCCAGCATCTTCACAAGGTCCTTTGCTGTTGTTCTGGGATTGATTTGTACTTTTCGCACCAAAGTATGTTCATCTCTAGGAGACAGAATGCGTCTCCTTCCTGAGCGGTATGACGGCTGTGTGGTCCCATGGTGTTTATACTTGCGTACTATTGTTTGTACATATGAACGTGGTACCTTCAGGCATTTGGAAATTGCTCCCAAGGATGAACCAGACTTTTTGGCTGATTTCTTTTGATTTTCCCATGATGTCAAGCAAAGAGGCACTGAGTTTGAAGGTAGGCCTTGAAATACATTCACAGGTACACCTCCAATTGACTCAAATGATGTCAATTAGCCGTGACATCGTTTTCTGGAATTTTCCAAGCTGTTTAAAGGCACAGTCAACTTAGTGTATGTAAACTTCTGACCCACTGGAATTGTGATACAGTGAATTATAAGTGAAATAATGTCTGTAAAAAATTGTTGGAAAAATTACTTGTGTCATGCACAAAGTAGATGTCCTAACCGACTTTCCAAAACTACAGTTTGTTAAAAAGAAATGTGTGGAGTGGTTGAAAAACGAGTTTTAATGACAACCTAAGTGTATGTAAACTTCCGACTTCAACTGTAGGAAACCCTTGTCCTTTGTTGTCACAATCCAATGAGAAAGACGCTGCTTAGAAAACACCCTACCACGAGTTGGATTACCGAAACACACAAAAAGCTGGTCATAATGCGGATATCCTTGGTCCTATCTATATTCGTGCATAAAGCACAGACCAGACACAAGCCATGCAACCTGCGTTGTTCACTGGAAGCAAATGGAGGAGGTGAGAAAGGGAAAGTTCGAAAGCCAGAACCTGTAAGACATAAGCATAACCTTGGGAGCAAACTGCATTAGGACGTAACATCACTTTGGATTCGATATGTGCGAGATCCCCAATGGCTGACGCCAAGGCCATGAGCAGGGTAGTCTTGTAGGAAAGGACCTTCAGGTCCACAGACTCCAATGGTTCAAGCAGAGGCTCACACAGAGCATCCAGGACCAACGCCAGGTCCCAGGTCTTTGCCATAGGCTTAGACCCTGATCCGAGCCGACGCATGTCTTTCAGGAACCGCACCACCAGAGGATGAGACCCCAGGATAGAGCTGTCCATCCCTACATGACACGTTGAAATGGCTGCCATATAAACCTGCTCAGAAAGCTCTTGCAAGAACATCAAATTGTCCAGCTCTGAAAATGAGAAATCCCCTCACCCTGACATCAACCTTCAAACGCGTGCCACTTATATGTATACAACCCTCTCGTAGAGGGTGCACTCGTCGACTCTATAGCCGTAATCAGGTTAGAGGGTAAACCCATAGCCGTCAAATTCCACCTTTCAGGGGCCAAACCCACAGATCCCATATATACGGTCATGGGTGCCAAATCCTCCCATGGGACAATAGATCCCAACTACCAAGAATGGCCCACAGGTCCCTGCACAACAGGCGGATACACCAAGTGCCCCAGCTGAAACCCTGCCAGACAGAGACGGAATGCGACTCTCCTCTGTTGGGACAAAAACGCATGATTCAGAACCGAATCCAGAACGAGACCCAGAAACTGAATGCGCTGAGCTGTAGTAAACAACTTTTCTTGTGATTTACTATGAACCCCAGAGACTGAATATGGGAAACCTGTGTGGAAGTATGGAGCTCCACCTTTTCCCTCAACGCCACTACGACCAGCCAAACGTCCAGATAGGCCAAAATGTTCTGATCCCCTGGCACAGCACTGGTGCCAATGCCGCCTGAACCACCATAGAAAAGGTGTGGGCGAAAGGGAGATGGGGACGATGTATAGCACATGAAAATAATGCATCCTTCAGATCTATGGACGTGAACCAATCGCTGGGACACAACGACTGCAATAGCTGTGAGTATTTTGAACTTGTTTAAAACATGCAAGTTCAGGATGGGACGCAGCATTCAAATCACTCTTGGGAACTAAGAAGTACCGGCTGTACCAACCGCTCTGTACTTCTGACACGGGGACCACCAGAATAGCCTGCTTTTGAAGGAGAGAGGAAATCTCCTCTCTCAAGGCAGGCGCTAGGACCTCGGGGACCAACGACGTAATGACGTCACGAAAAGGAGGAGGATGCACAGCGAACTGCAGACCGTACCCCCTCGTCACCGTCCTCATCACCCATGGTGAAACTGCGCATACCCGCCACTGGATGGAGCACGCTGCCAGTCTCCCATACATTATCTCTTGAAGGGGCAGAGCGCCACCCTGAGAACTGGGATAATTTAGTTTTTTTGTCATGCTTGTTTTCATATCCACCACTCTTGACAACCGTGTGGCTGACGCCAAGGCCATGAGCAGGGTAGTCTTGTAGGAAAGGACCTTCAGGTCCAATGGCTGACAAAAAAACAAAATTATCCCAGTGTCTGAATGGCCCACACCGGGTTTGTGGACACCCATGCTAGGATTAGCCCCCTTGCTAGACTCTGGAGCCAAATATCTTGCCACTCATCGGCAAAATATTTAAACAGGGGTAAGCAACGCTTCACCGCTGCCGGGACAGGAGGTAAATATCTTCCCCCACAACTCTGTGGGGATGAAAAACGCCATCAAAGGCACATTTCACCACCAATGGTTCACTCTCCCTCGCCGAATCCAAAGCCGGGGCTTTAGGCTGCCCCGGTCTGATGTCATCCGATTCACTCTCTGAAAACCCTCCAGAACCAATCAGGGATAGAATATCATCCCCGGAATCCGGACTCTGAACATTGCCAGAGAAACCGGAATGAGCCTAACTCGGCTGAGATGACACCCCTATCAACTCAAACCACCAATCTTCCTCACAAAGTCAGCCCAAATCCCAATGGAAGTTGAACCCAGCCGGAACAGTGGTCACACGAACTGGTTCGATCCAAGGCCTCCTGAGCGTGATTCCACCAGGCAACAACAGGACAGCACTTGTGAGTATCTTTAATTTTCATTGTGAAACCACATGCCCTAGGGCACGGTTGGAGGTTCAAACTCGGCTGGTTAGCCTTTTTGAATTTACTCTTACCACTGGGCATCTTACTCAAGCAAGGAAGCACAGGCTACACAAGCAGAGCAGAAAGTAGTGGGGTTTTAGCCAACACAAATCCTACCCAAGCAAGGAAGCATTAGCTCGAAACATCTAGGGGGACGACATCTGATGGTGGGATCAACATCCACTGGCCCGTTGGGCGTCATTTCAGTTTGCTTCAGGTGAATTGGATTGGTCTTTGACTCCCCATAATATGTTATACAGAGTGATCGACTGAAACTGAAGTTCTTGTGAGGTAATCCAAGTGAAATGTCTGCTATGTCTATGTAATTGATGTTACCCTAGAAAGCCTCATTTTCAGCTGATTGGGAATGTCTGCTATGTTACTTTATGCTCCCCTGCCACAGAGATAATGTAGCACGTTATAAATCAGGACTTGAAAACATTCTTCATCTTAAGACTTTTTTTACAGTAGGATAAACTACACAATAAATCTCAGCTCTTCCAACGAGCCATGCATTGTAGATGACATTTCCCACCTCTTGAAACTTTTGCAATTATTTTTAACCTTAAAGAGATTACCTGAATGAGATCCAGTTTTGTAATATGACAGGACCGCTGGAATCTTGTCCTCGGGACATTGTTCCAAAGTAATATTAATAAAATGCTATGGATCTTTTTTTTATTTTTTATTATGGGATAAATCGAGTCTAATCCATCAGACAGGAGATTAACATTGAGCTACTCCTTTAAATGTCATATTTGTGGTTTCTTAACTCTGAGACATGCTTTGTTTCTTTTGTTATCACAGGTATCTCTTTCATGCTGTTCTGTGAGTCACCACTTTGCCTGTAAATCTTGTGTAATCCTACCACAGAATCCATTAATTAAAAAATTACGACATCATACAATTTGTGTTCTATTATTTATTTGTTTTGAAAGTTCCCAATGTTTACTCTTGCCTCTATGTGATTTACATGGTACATAAAAGGGTCTTAAAGGCCCAGTTCAGTCAAAAACATGATTTTCCTGTGTTTTGTATACACTGAACAGTATACACTGAACAGAAATGTGATGTTAATTTCTTTACCATAAGCCGCCTCCAACGTCATTTTAGAGAAGCTGGCAGTACAATGCCTTGCAAACGTATTCATCCCCGCTTGGTGCGTGCATATGTAATCACCCCCTTTGCTATGAAGCACCCCCTAAATAAGATCTGGTGCAACCAATTACCTTCAGAAGTCACATAATTAGTTAAATAAAGTCCACCTTTGTGCAATCTAAGTGTCACATGATCTGTCACATGATCTCAGTATATATACACCTGTTCTGAAAGGCCCAAGAGTCTGCAACAGGCAAGATAGGTGCGCGCGCGTAGACAAGATGGCGTATTGAATAGACAGCGGTACAAATCACCTCAAGATAAAAACATAATATTCAAAATCAGTAAGTTAGACTAAATATTAGCATTCAATCTGGATAATAACACAAAACAAATCATAAGGCTAGAGAAATATATCGACAAATATTACAACAACAGGCAACACCCAAACATGTCGGAAGATAAACGAGGAGAACCAATCTCCAAGAGAAAACGCGACTCGTCGACTGATACAGATGATTTATGCTTTTCACCAATGGGTCTGGTAAGTGTGGAAAGCGACCTGTTGAAGTCGATAAATGACAAACTGGGCATACTAGAGCTGGTCAGTAAGGATGTAAATGAGTTTAAATCTAGTCTTGAAATGAGTGAGCAGAGATAATGGAGAAAGAAACCAAAAAATTTAAAGTGACAGTCACTAAGATGGAAACGGACGTTAGGGAACTTAAAAAGGAGAACAACCTTCTGAGAGAAGCCTTACTAGACATCCAAACTAGATCAATGAGAGAAAATCTAGTACTTACAGGTATTCAGGAAAAAGAGGGAGAAGTAACTGAGAATATTGTGAAGGACTTCCTTCTTACAGCGCTGCAGATTCCACTCGAGGCTGTCGATAAAATCCAACTCGAACGTGTACACCGTTTCGGACAAAGAGGACAGAAATACGAGCGTCCAATCGTTGCCAAATTTGCTTTTTTTAAGGATAAAGCAATGGTTAAAAGCCTAGGTAAAATACTTGCTGGCACGAAAATAGGCATGAATGATCAGTTTCCGAGGGAGATTGGCGCAAAGTTCTGTATCCAATCTTCAAGGAAAATAGATTAAAAGGGAAACGTGTTGCACTCGTCGATAAACTGTATATTGACAACCAAATGTTCCGAGACACAAAGATTACTCCATGGCTATTCTGAATGTTTTAATAGAGGAGTTGAATAATGGAACACCCAATACTAGCCATGATAGGGATTGTAATATTAAAGAAAATGTATAGTATTTTATAAAAGGATAAGACGATATAACAAGAAAAGATAACAAGCATAATAATACATCTTCAAATACAACTAATTAGAACATTGCATTTTTGGCAGGCAATTTTTGTTTTGGCGGACGGTTGTTGTGGTTGGTCCTGTGTTCTCCCTGGCGTCCTTTCCCCCTTGCGGCAGGTGTGGGATGCAGGCGCGCGCTCGGCCCCTATCCTCCGCAATCAGCCATGTGGAGTGCGTTTTTGTGTTTGGAAAAGTCTGGCGTTAAGTGAGTGAGAGGGGAAATGGTTGCATATCCCAGAGTCAACGGGTGTCTATGAGCAGGGGTTGTGAGAGGGAGCTTTCAATTTTGTGTAGATGAGGGATATACATGTTTAAATATAGTATACATCTAATCTATTTTTTATTGTCCTATCATGATGGAACGATCCCCAACCCTATATCCTGGACACCCACCTGAGCGACCCATACACCAAAGAGATGTTCCCATCTGTTTTATGGACCTGCTGTGAATTGCCTATATGCAGCCTAAACAGAGAAATAAATGCGGTCAGAGACCTACTTGAGCAGCACCGCCCCCTCAAGATTCTGAGCCTGCCTGGCAGGGTTGGTCCTACAAAGCCAGAGCCCCCGATGGGGGAGCATAATATACAAGGAAATTCTCAAAGCTGCTAATGAGAACCTTGACGACCTTGTACCTAGCCGGTGTGGATTCCGGTGGGGTACCCCCACCCAGGTAGTGGCAGTGCTGGCAACACTGGCTGCAGTAACCCATGGGGAGGGGGTCACACTCAGACAATCAGAGAGGGGGCTTAATATTGTGGCCCAAGTGGCACAAAATAATCAAAGGTATGACTGCACGGAGATGCTTGGGAAAATGGTTAAAACGGGGTTGTTTGCTGAAGTGGTAGTTGCTTGTTAAAAATGTAATGTAATACAATGGCAATTTGGGTTATAGGTTAAAATCATACGCATGAATGACGACATTATTACGCACATTAATTGATAATGATGGAAAATAAGATATGCAAGATATTTGAATAGATATTTTTTAAATAGCTATATAAATATATTGAGGTGAGAGCATTGGAAATACTTTTGGCGGTTGACCTGCTTCTGTTTTGTGGGTGGCACTATGTGATGTTGTCGATGGATGGGTCCTGGCCCCTCGGGGGCATAGGGATCCGGGGGGACAGGGGTGGTATGCTGATCACTGGGATGACGGCCCAACTTGGGATGGGGAGGGATTTTAGCGGGGGAATTAGTGGAGAACAATTGGAGGGTTATTTAGTAACATTGCAAATATCATGGTATAGCTATATGGACACTCAATCACTATGGTATTTTCTATTGGTAAATTTACAAACATATATAATGACAAATATATTTAAAACTTGTTTCTCATTATGGTATGTTGTGAAATAAGAATAGCCAGTTATAATTGTAATGGCTTAGCAGATAATAACAAAAGAATAACAATATTTACATGGCTCAAAGAGAAGGAATATAATATCTATTGTTTACAGGAAACCCATTCAACAATTCTAGATGAAGTTGCGTGGAAAAAGGAATGGGGGGGCGAAATATACTTCTCCCATGGGCTAAGAAACTCAAAAGGGGTGATGATATTAATTAACAGTAATTTCGATCCGAATGTGCAAATTGTCCCAACAGATACGCAAGGTAGATGGATTATTTTAAATATGTTACCATAAACAAATACGGCTCATTAACCTTTACGGACCAAATAATGATGATCCACACTTCTTTGAAAATATATATAATAAATTATCGACCTTGCAAGCAATTCAAGACTCTATTATAATGGTGGGAGATTATAATACCGTTTTAAATAGCTCAATGGACCGTAAAGGAAATCACACTACAAACAATCACCCACATGCTCTTAAGGAAATCGTGAATGTCATGGATACATTAGAACTAGTAGATATATGGAGGCTTAAATATCCTGATCTAGTGAGATATACATGGCGGAGACTCAATCAAGCTAGTCGTCTTGACTACTTTCTTATGTCATTCTCGTTGGCACCAAAAGTTTAAAAAGTGTTGATAGTGTCACGATCGTCGATAGATGAAGCGGACCAAGGCGCAGCGTGATAAGCGTACATACTTTATTGTGTACACACACGAACCAAAACAATAAACAAACGATACGTGAAGTCCTAGGTTAAATAACACAAACCTTAACGGAACAAGATCCCACAACGTAACATGCCAACAGGCTGCCTAAGTATGGACCCCAATCAGAGACAACGAGCTACAGCTGTCTCTGATTGGGAACCACCCTGGCCAACATAGAAATACACGATCTGGAACGACAAACCTAGAAAACTAAACAAGGAAAAATCCCCACCCTGGCTCAACATTTAAGAGGCCCCAGAGCCAGGGCGTGACAGATAGGGGACAGAATGCGGTCGGACCATCATATAATTGGCATATACATTACTCTTACTGAATTTCCACGTGGGCGAGGATATTGGAAATTTAATCAAAGCCTGT
Source organism: Coregonus clupeaformis (assembly GCF_020615455.1). Taxonomy (NCBI): domain Eukaryota; kingdom Metazoa; phylum Chordata; class Actinopteri; order Salmoniformes; family Salmonidae; genus Coregonus; species Coregonus clupeaformis. The sequence continues at coordinate 33,930,877 of NC_059202.1, forward strand.
TGGATGATAACTTGTTTTTAACTAGGACAGAGGAATTTATAACTGATTTTTTCCGACATAACATACAGTGGGGAAAAAAAGTATTTAGTCAGCCACCAATTGTGCAAGTTCTCCCACTTAAAAAGATGAGAGAGGCCTGTAATTTTCATCATAGGTACACGTCAACTATGACAGACAAATTGAGATTTTTTTTTCCAGAAAATCACATTGTAGGATTTTTTATGAATTTATTTGCAAATATGGTGGAAAATAAGTATTTGGTCACCTACAAACAAGCAAGATTTCCGGCTCTCACAGACCTGTAACTTCTTCTTTAAGAGGCTCCTCTGTCCTCCACACATTACCTGTATTAATGGCACCTGTTTGAACTTGTTATCAGTATAAAAGACACCTGTCCACAACCTCAAACAGTCACACTCCAAACTCCACTATGGCCAAGACCAAAGAGCTGTCAAAGGACACCAGAAAGAAAATTGTAGACCTGCACCAGGCTGGGAAGACTGAATCTGCAATAGGTAAGCAGCTTGGTTTGAAGAAATCAACTGTGGGAGCAATTGTTAGGAAATGGAAGACATACAAGACCACTGATAATCTCCCTCGATCTGGGGCTCCACGCAAGATCTCACCCCGTGGGGTCAAAATGATCACAAGAACGGTGAGCAAAAATCCCAGAACCACACGGGGGGACCTAGTGAATGACCTGCAGAGAGCTGGGACCAAAGTAACAAAGCCTACCATCAGTAACACACTACGCCGCCAGGGACTCAAATCCTGCAGTGCCAGACGTGTCCCCCTGCTTAAACCAGTACATGTCCAGGCCCGTCTGAAGTTTGCTAGAGTGCATTTGGATGATCCAGAAGAGGATTGGGAGAATGTCATATGGTCAGATGAAACCAAAATATAACTTTTTGGTAAAAACTCAACTCGTCGTGTTTGGAGGACAAAGAATGCTGAGTTGCATCCAAAGAACACCATACCTACTGTGAAGCATGGGGGTGGAAACATCATGCTTTGGGGCTGTTTTTCTGCAAAGGGACCAGGACGACTGATCCGTGGAAAGGAAAGAATGAATGGGGCCATGTATCGTGAGATTTTGAGTGAAAACCTCCTTCCATCAGCAAGGGCATTGAAGATGAAACGTGGCTGGGTCTTTCAGCATGACAATGATCCCAAACACACCGCCCGGGCAACGAAGGAGTGGCTTCGTAAGAAGCATTTCAAGGTCCTGGAGTGGCCTAGCCAGTCTCCAGATCTCAACCCCATAGAAAATCTTTGGAGGGAGTTGAAAGTCCGTGTTGCCCAGCGACAGCCCCAAAACATCACTGCTCTAGAGGAGATCTGCATGGAGGAATGGGCCAAAATACCAGCAACAGTGTGTGAAAACATTGTGAAAACTTACAGAAAACGTTTGACCTGTGTCATTGCCAACAAAGGGTATATAACAAAGTATTGAGAAACTTTTGTTATTGACCAAATACTTATTTTCCACCATAATTTGCAAATTAATTAATTAAAAATTCTACAATGTGATTTTCTGGAGAAAAAAAATCTCAATTTGTCTGTCATAGTTGACGTGTACCTATGATGAAAATTACAGGCCTCTCTCATCTTTTTAAGTGGGAGAACTTGCACAATTGGTGGCTGACTAAATACTTTTTTTCCCCACTGTAGGTACAGTAAATCCCCTTATTGTATGGGACACCTTTAAATGTGCCTTTAGAGGCCATGCAATTCAGTACTCATCTCGAAAACAAAAGCAATTTAGGTCAAAAGAGTCCACACAAACAAAGGAAATAGAAGGTCTAACAGAACAGATAGATAGCAATAGAAACTGTAACATAGAGGCTCAGAATATATTAGAGGAAAAACAAAAATAAATTGAGAAACTTATTCAAGAAAGATCAAGTGTAATATATTACAAAAATAAAGCAAACTGGATGGAATATGGGGAAAAATGCATCAAATTCTTTTTTAAATCTTCAACATAGGAATGCTACCAAAAAGAATGTATTGAAACTGGTTACAAATGACGGAGTCACCCATGATTCACCAAATTATATTTTGAAGGAGGAAACTTTAAGCATATGTTTTCGTTTCAGTCGCCTCCATCTCCTCTAACTGAAGCAAATTGTAGAGATGTTTTTTCTATTGATAATGTAAAATGAACAGCCATACAGAAAGACTCATGTGAAGGTGAAATTACAGAGGAGGAACTTCTGGATGCAATTAAAGACTTTATGTCCGGGAAAACTCCAGGGTTGAATGGCATACCAGTTGAGGTATACCAAACTTTTTTTGATATACTCAGAGGACCGTTATTAGCATGTTTTAACCACTCCTATGTAAATGGTAGATTATCAGACACTCAAGAAGAAGGCCTGATTTTATTATTACTGAAACAGGATACAAGTGGAAAATATGCAAAATGTATAGCGCATAGAATTAAAAAGGTATTGTCGGACATTATTCATTCTAATCAGACAGGTTTTTTACATGGGCGATACATTGCAGATAATATAAGGCAAGTACTGGAAACAATAGAACACTATGAAAAATCTGGGAAGCCAGGCCTACTATTCATAGCAGACATCGAAAAGGCATTTGATAAAGTACGACTGGGGTTTATATATAAATGCCTGGACCATTTCAATTTTGGACAATCTCTTATAAATTGGGTTAAAATCATGTATATTAACCCTAGGTGTAAAATAGTAAATAATGGCTATTTCTCAGAAAGTTTTAAACTGTCAAGAGGAGTGAATCAAGGTTGTCCACTATCGGAATATCTATTTATTATTGCCATCGAGATGTTAGCTATTAAAATCAGGTCCAACAATAATATCAAGGGATTAGAAATCCAGGGCTTAAAAACAAAGGTGTCATTGTACGGTGATGATTCATGTTTTCTTTTAAATCCACAACTTGAATCCCTCCACAGCCTCATAGAGGATCTAGATACATTTTCTAACCTCTCTGGATTACAACCAAATTATGATAAATGTACTATATTACGCGTATTGGATCACAAAAAAATACAATTTTTACATTACCATGTAGTTTACCAATAAAATGGTCTGATGGTGATGTGGATATACTCGGAATAGATATCCCAAATGAAATAAATGATCTCACTCCAAAGAAATGTAATAGAAAGTTAGCAAAAATAGATAAGATCTTGCTACCATGGAAAGGTAAATACCTGTCAATTTGTGGAAAAATCACACTGATTAACTCTTTAGTATTATCCCAGTTTACCTATTTGCTTATGGTCTTGCCTATGCCTAGCGAACAGTTTTTTAAATGATATGAGAAAAAAATATTCCATTTTATTTGGAACGGCAAGCCAGACAAAATTAAACGGGCCTATTTATATAATGAATATGAATTAGTAGGACAGAAATTATTAAATATTAAAGCTTTAGACCTATCATGAAAAGCTTCAGTCATACAAAAAATTATACTTAAATCCGAACTGGTTCTCTAGCAAACTAGTAAGATTGTCTCACCCAATGTTCAAGAAGGGACTTTTTCCCTTCATTCAGATTACAACCCCTCACTTTCAGGTATTTGAAAAGGAAATCATCTCCCAAATATCACTATTTCTAAAACAAGCCATAGAAAGTTGGTTGCAATTTCAATTTAATCCTCCAGAAATGACAGAACAAATATTGCAACAAATATTGTGGTTAAACTCAAATATACTAATTGATTAAAAAAACATTCTTTTTTGAGAATAAAAAAAAAAAAGGTATAATCTTTGTAAATGATATTATCGGTAGGAATGGTGGAGTTATGTCACACATGCAGCTAACAAAAACATATGGAAATGTCTGCTCTACCCAAAATTACAACCAAATAATTGCAGCATTACCGCAAAAATGTAAGAGGAAAGTGGAAGGAGGAAAATGTAAGGAACTTGTCTGTCGGCCTTGCATTAAAGAACATAATTGGTTAAAGAAAATTGTGATGAATAAAAAAGTTTACCAGTTTCATTTAAGGACCAAAAGATTGACAGCTGTCCCATATAGATTGCAAAATAGTTGGGAAGAGATTTTTGACGTACCGATTTCATGGCATAGTGTTTATGAACTGATACGCAAAACGACGCCGGATTCAAAACTTATAATTTTTCAATTTAAATTATTATATAAAATTCGTGCTACCAATATAATGTTTTTTGTATGAGGAATACAATCTTCCCAGCTCTGCAGATTTGGCTGTGAAGAGACAGAATCATTAGATCATTTGTTTTGGTACTGTCCATTTGTAGCTTGTTTCTGGACACAGGTCCAGGAATGGCTGAAGGATTGCAATATTTGCATGGAGCTGACCCTGCAGATAGCACTACTGGGTGATCTGAAAAGTCATAGTCAATCGATCAATAATATAATAATACTTTTAGCAAAGATGTTTATTTTCAAATCACAAACCGTAGAAACAATGAGAATAGAAAGGTTCAGAACTTTTATAAAACATCACAGTACAGTTGAAAAATATATGGCAAATAGAAATCCAATATGGATGGTGTTAAGAGATAGATGGGAGGTGTTGAATGGAGCTGAAGGATGGGACTAATAACAACAACTAATAGCAACAAGATAACTAGTGTAAGACATGCTGTGTCCATAATAAGTATATAGGTTATATATTGTGAGCTTTTGTGAAAGAGCACAGTTAGAAAGATATGGCATATACAATGGGGAGAACAAGTATGAACCAGTAAGAATTCCGGCTCTCACAGACCTGTTAGTTTTTCTTTTAAGAAGCCCTCCTGTTCTCCAGTCATTACCTGTATTAACTGCACCTGTTTGAACTCATTACCTGTATAAAAGACACCTGTCCACACACTCAATCAAACAGACTCCAACCTCTCCACAATGGCCAAGACCAGAGAGCTGTGTAAGGACATCAGGGATAAAATTGTAGACCGGCACAAGGCTTCGATGGGCTACAGGACAATAGGCAAGCAGCTTGGTGAGAAGGCAACAACTGTTGGCGCAATTATTAGAAAATGGAAGAAGTTCAAGATGACGGTCAATCATCCTCGGTCTGGGGCTCCATGCGAGATCTCACCTCGTGGGGCATCAATGATCATGAGGAAGGTGAGGGATCAGCCCAGAACTACACGGCAGGACCTGGTCAATGACCTGAAGAGAGCTGGGACCACAGTCTCAAAGAAAACCATTAGTAACACACTACGCCGTCATGGATTAAAATCCTGCAGCGCACGCAAGGTCCCCCTGCTCAAGCCAGCGCATGTCCAGGCCTGTCTGAAGTTTGCCAATGACCATCTGGATGATCCAGAGGAGGAATGGGAGAAGGTCATGTGGTCTGATGAGACAAAAATATAGCTTTTTGGTCTAAACTCCACTCGCCGTGTTTGGAGGAAGAAGAAGGATGAGTACAACCCCAAGAACACCATCCCAACCGTGAAGCATGGAGGTGGAAACATCATTATTTGGGGATGCTTTTCTGCAAAGGGGACAGGACGACTGCACCGTATTGAGGAGAGGATGGATGGGGCCATGTATCGCGAGATCTTGGCCAACAACCTCCTTTCCTCAGTAAGAGCATTGAAGATGGGTCGTGGCTGGGTCTTCCAGCATGACAACGACCCGAAACACACAGCCAGGGCAACTAAGGAGTGGCCCCGTAAGAAGCATCTCAAGGTCCTGGAGTGGCCTAGCCAGTCTCCAGACCTGAACCCAATAGAAAATCTTTGGAGGGAGCTGAAGGTCCGTATTGTCCAGCGACAGCCCCGAAACCTGAAGGATCTGGAGAAGGTCTGTATGGAGGTGTGTGCCAAAATCCCTGTTGCAGTGTGTGCAAATCTTGTCAAGACCTACGTATGATCTCTGTAATTGCAAACAAAGCTTTCTGTACCTAATATTAAGTTCTGCTTTTCTGATGTATCAAATACTTATGTCATGAAATAAAATGCAAATTAATTACTTAAAAATCATACAATGTGATTTTCTGGATTTTTGTTTTAGATTCCATCTCTCACAGTTGAAGTGTACCTATGATAAAAATTACAGACCTCTACATGGTTTTTAAGTAGGAAAACCTGCAAAATCGGCAGTGTATCAAATACTTGTTCTCCCCACTGTAGAAGCATACCAGATGGACATCATGAAATGATCGGAGGAAGTTCAGGAGTAAAAACAAACAAAATATAATTAGTGACTGTGTCCGTAAAATGTATATAGTATGTATAAGCATGAAGTAGATGCCTAAGCATTGTTGTTCACTAGTTTACTCCAATTAGGGAGGGGATGGTGGGGTTGGAAAGTAATAAAGGGAAATATATATATTTTTAAAGGATATGTATGTATGCATATATGTATGTGTGTGTATATATATATATATATATATATGTATGTGTATATGTGTGTATATATATATATATGTGTATGTATTTGTATATGTATATATATGTATATATGTATATATGCGAGAAAAAAATGAAAAAAAAAACATATAGGGGATTAGAAGTGATGCAGACATTTACATTGATGGAAGTTACAATCTATCTGCAATATTAAAGCTGATCTACCTCCTAAAAAAAAGTATTTAAAAAAATAGGGTCTGCAACACCACTAAGCAAGGGGCACCACCAAGCAAGCGGCACCATGAAGACCAAGGAGCTCTCCAAACAGGTCAGGGACAAAGTTGTGGAGAAGTACAGATTAGGGTTGGGTTATAAAAAAATATCAGAAACTTTGAACATCCCACGGAGCACCATTAAATCCATTATTAAAAAATTGAAAGAAAATGGAACCACAACAAACCTGCCAAGAGAGGGCCGCCCACCAAAACTCAGGGACCAGGCAAGGAGGGAAATAATCAGAGAGGCAACAAAGAGACCAAAGATAACCCTGAAGGGCTGCAAAGCTCCACAGCGGAGATGGGAGTATCTGTCCATAGGACCACTTTAAGCCGTACAGTCCACAGAGCTGGGCTTTACGGAAGAGTGGCCAGAAAAAAGCCATTGCTTAAAGAACAAAATAAGCAAACACGTTTGGTGTTCGCCAAAAGGCATGTGGGAGTCCCCAAACATATGGAAGAAGGTACTCTGGTCAGATGAGACCAAAATCGAGCTTCTTGGGCATCAAGAAAAACGATATGTCTGGTGCAAACCCAACACCTCTCATCACCCTGAGAACACCATCCCCACAGTGAAGCATGGTGGTGGCAGCATCTTGCTGTGGGGATATTTTTCATCAGCAGGGACTGGGAAACTGGTCAGAATTGAAGGAATGATGGATGGCGCTAAATACAGGGAAACATTTAAATGTCTTGGAATGGCCTAGTCAAAGCCCAGACCTCAATCCAATTGAGAATATGTGGTATGACTTAAATATTGCTGCACACCAGTGGAACCCATCCAACTTGAAGGAGCTGGAGCAGTTTTGCCTTGAAGAATGGGCATAAATCCCAGTGGCTAGATGTGCCAAGCTATGGATAGCTTGGCACGCTCAAGTTTTCTGCTTTTTTCCCTAATTTCTTGTTTGTTTCACACACAAAAAAAATGTTGCATCTTCAAAGTGGTAGGCATGTTGTGTAAATCAAATGATACAAACCCCCCCAGAAAAATCAATTTCAAGTCCAGGTTGTAAGGCAACAAAATAGGAAAAATGCCAAGCGGGGTGAATACCTTCGCAAGTCACTGTACGTCCAACAGGGCTCACAACGGCAGACCACGTGTAACCACGCCCTCCCAGGACCTCCACATCTGGCTTCTTCAACTGCGGCATCGTCTGAGACCAGCCACCTGGACAGCTGATGAAACTGTGGGTTTGCACAACCAAAGAATTTCTGCACAAACTGTCAGAAACCATCTCAGGGAAGCTCATCTGCGTGCTCGTCGTCCTCACCAGGGTCTTGACCTGACAGCGTCGTAATCGACTTCAGTGGGCAAATGCTCACCTTCGATTGCCACTGGCACGCTGGAGAAGTGTGCTCTTCGCGGATTAATCCTGGTTTGAACTGTACCGGGTAGATTGCATACAGCGTGTATAGCATCGTGTGGGCGAGCGATTTGCTGATGTCAACGTTGTGAACGGAGTGCCCCAATGGTTGCGGTGGGGATATGGTATGGGCAGGCATAAGCTTCGGACAACGAACACAATAGCATTTTACGATGCACAGAGATACCATGACGAGATCCTGAGGCCCATTGTTGTGCCATTCATCCATCACCTCATATTTCAGCATGATAATGCACAGCCCCATGTCGCAAGGATCTGTACACAATTCCTTGAAGCTGAAAATGTCCCAGTTCCTCCATGGCCTGCATACTCACCAGACATGTCACCAGCATGTTTTGGATGCTCTGGATCTACGTGTACGACAGCGTGTACTACAACGTGTTCCAGTTCCTGCCAATATCCAGCATCTTCGCACAGCCATTGAAGAGGAGTGGGACAACATTCCAGGCCACAATCAACAGCCTAATCAACTCTATGCGAATGAGATGTGTTGTGCTGCATGAGGCAAAAAGCCACCAGATACTTTTTTTTGGGGGGGCTCGGGTTTTTCAGCTTTAATATTGCAGATAAATTGTGGCTTCTATCAATGTAATTGTCTGCATAATTTCGAATCCCCCATATTTTTTTGGGTAAATATACAGTGCTTTCGGAAAGTATTCAGACCCCTTGACTTTTTCCACATTTTGTTATGTTACAGCCTTATTCTAAAATTGATTAAATTGTTTTTTCCCCTCAACAATCTACACACAATACCCCCAAATGACAAAGCAAAAACATGTATGTGTTTTTTTTGTGCTAATTTATTGAAATATATAATTTATATAAGTATTCAGACCCTTTACTCAGTACTTTGTTGAAGCACCTTTGGCAGTGATTACAGCATCGAGTCTTCTTGGGTATTATGCTACAAGCTTGGCACAGCTGTATTTGGGGAGTTTCTCCCATTTTTCTCTGCAAATCCTCTCAAGCTCTGTCAGGTTGGATGGGGAGCGTCGCTGCACAGCTATTTTCAGGTTTTTTAGTCAGGATCGAGGCAACGATGAACGGAGAAAAATACAGAAAGATCCTTGATGAAAACCTGTTCCAGAGCGCTCAGGTCCTCAGACTGGGGTGAAGGTTCAACTTCCAACAGGACAACGACCCTAAGCACACAGCCAAGACAACGCAGGAGTGGCTTCGAGACATGTCTCTGAATGTCATTGAGTGGCCCAGTTTCCACTTCCAGCTTATACAGACAGAGTATTATTTACATTAGTTATCTTTTGTTTGTTTGTTTTTAGTCCCATTCTTCAGCTACCCTCAATCCCTCCCATCTATCTCTGAACACCATTCAGTTTTGATTTCTAATGGCTATATACAGTACCAGTCAAAGGTTTGGACACACCTACTCATTAAAGGATTTTTCTTTATCTTTACTATTTTCTACATTGTAGAATAATAGTGGACATCAAAACTATGAAATAACACATATGGAATCCTGTAGCAACTAAAAAAAGTGTTAAAGAAATCAAAATATATTTTAGATTTTAGATTCTTCAAAGTAGCCACCCTTTGCCTTGATGACAGCTTTGCACACTCTTGGCATTCTCTCAACCAGCTTCACCTGGAATGCTTTTCCAACAGTCTTGAAGGAGTTCCCACATATGCTGAGCACTTGTTGGCTGCTTTTCCTTCACTGCGGTCCAACTCATCCCAAACCAACAAAATTGGGTTGAGGTCGTGTGAGTGTGGAGGCCAGGTCATCTGATGCAGCACTCCATCACTCTCCTTCTTGGTCAAATAGCCCTTACACAGCCTGGAGGTGTGTTGGGTCATTGTCCTGTTGAAAAACAAATTATCGTCCCACTAAGCGCAAACCAGATGGGATGGCGTATCACTGCAGAATGCTGTGGTAGCCATGCTGGTTAAGTGTGCCTTGAATTCTAAATAAATCATTGACACTGTCACCAGCAAAGCACCCCCACACCATCACACCTCCTCCATGCTTCACGGTGGGAACCACACATGTGGAGATCATCCGTTCACCTAGTCTAATGTCCATTGCTGGTGTTTCTTGGCCCAAGCAAGTCTCTTCTTCTTATTGGTGTCCTTTAGTAGTGGTTTCTTTGCAACAATTCGACCATGCATGAAGGCCTGATTCACGCAGTCTCCTCTGAACAGTTGATGTTGAGATGTGTCTGTTACTTGATCTCTGTGAAGCATTTTTTTGGGCTGCAATTTCTGAGGCTGGTAACTCTAATGAACTTATCCTCTGCAGCAGAGGTAACTCTGGGTCTTCCTTTCCTATGGCGGTCCTCATGAGAGCCAGTTTCATCATAGCGCTTGATGTTTTTTGCAACTGCTCTTGAAGAAACTTTAAAAGTTCTTGACATTTTCCGGATTGACTCACCTTCATGTCTTAAAGTAATGATGGACTGTCGTTTCTCTTTGCTTATTTGAGCTGTTCTTGCCAAAATATGGACTTGGTCTTTTACCAAATAGGGCTATCTTCTGTATACCACCCCTACCTTGTCACAACACAACTGATTGGCTCAAACGCATTAAGAAGAATCTCAAATATAAAATATATCTTGATTTGTTTTACACTTTTTTGGTTGCTACATGATTCCATATGTGTTATTTCATCGTTTTGATGTCTTCACTATTATTCTACAATGTAAAAAATAGTAACAATAAAGAAAAACCCTGGAATGAGTAGGTGTGTCCAAACTTTTGACTGGTACTGTATTTTTCAACTGTGCTGTGATGTTTCACAAAAGTTCTGAACCTTTCTATTCTCATAGTTTCTACAGATTGTAAATGAAAGATAAACATTTTTGCTAAGAGTATTATTATATTATTGATCAATTGACTATGACTTTTCAAATCACCCAGCAGTGCTATTTGCAGAGTTAGCTCAAGGTAAATGTTGCAATTCTTCAGCCATTCCTGAACCTGCAACCAAAAACAAGCTACATATGGAGAGTGCCAAAACAAATGATCTAATGCTTATGTCTCTTCGCAGCAACATCTGAAGAGCTGGGATGGTTACAGTGGGGAAAAAAAGTATTTAGTCAGCCACCAATTGTGCAAGTTCTCCCACTTAAAAAGATGAGAGAGGCCTGTAATTTTCATCATAGGTACACATCAACTATGACAGGCAAATTGAGGAAAAAATATCCAGAAAATCACATTGTAGGATTTTTAATGAATTTATTTGCAAATTATGGTGGAAAATAAGTATTTGGTCACCTACAAACAAGCAAGATTTCTGGCTCTCACAGACCTGTAACTTCTTCTTTAAGAGGCTCCTCTGTCCTCCACTCGTTACCTGTATTAATGGCACCTGTTTGAACTTGTTATCAGTATAAAAAGACACCTGTCCACAACCTCAAACAGTCACACTCCAAACTCCACTATGGCCAAGACCAAAGAGCTGTCAAAGGACACCAGAAACAAAATTGTAGACCTGCACCAGGCTGGGAAGACTGAATCTGCAATAGGTAAGCAGCTTGGTTTGAAGAAATCAACTGTGGGAGCAATTATTAGGAAATGGAAGACATACAAGACCACTGATAATCTCCCTCGATCTGGGGCTCCACGCAAGATCTCACCCCGTGGGGTCAAAATGATCACAAGAACGGTGAGCAAAAATCCCAGAACCACACGGGGGGACCTAGTGAATGACCTGCAGAGAGCTGGGACCAAAGTAACAAAGCCTACCATCAGTAACACACTACGCCGCCAGGGACTCAAATTCTGCAGTGCAGACGTGTCCCCCTGCTTAAGCCAGTACATGTCCAGGCCCATCTGAAATTTGCTAGAGTGCATTTGGATGATCCAGAAGAGGATTGGGAGAATGTCATATGGTCATATGAAACCAAAATAGAACTTTTTGGTAAAAACTCAACTCGTCGTGTTTGGAGGACAAAGAATGCTGAGTTGCATCCAAAGAACACCATACCTACTGTGAAGCATGGGGGTGGAAACATCATGCTTTGGGGCTGTTTTTCTGCAAAGGAACCAGGACGACTGATCCGTGTAAAGGAAAGAATGAATGGGGCCATGTATCGTGAGATTTTGAGTGAAAACCTCCTTCCATCAGCAAGGGCATTGAAGATGAAACGTGGCTGGGTCTTTCAGCATGACAATGATCCCAAACACACCGCCCGGGCAACGAAGGAGTGGCTTCGTGAAGAAGCATTTCAAGGTCCTGGAGTGGCCTAGCCAGTCTCCAGATCTCTACCCCATAGAAAATCTTTGGAGGGGAGTTGAAAGTCCGTGTTGCCCAGCGACAGCCCCAAAACATCACTGCTCTAGAGGAGATCTGCATGGAGGAATGGGCCAAAATACCAGCAACAGTGTGTGAAAACCATGTGAAGACTTACAGAAAACGTTTGACCTGTGTCATTGCCAACAAAGGGTATATAACAAAGTATTGAGAAACTTTTGTTATTGACCAAATACTTATTTTCCACCATAATTTGCAAATAAATTCATTAAAAATCCTACAATGTGATTTTCTGGATTTTTTTTTCTCATTTTGTCTGTCATAGTTGACGTGTACCTATGATGAAAATTACAGGCCTCTCTCATCTTTTTAAGTGGGAGAACTTGCACAATTGGTGGCTGACTAAATACTTTTCCCCCCCACTGTATATCCCTCATATATGTACCATTCTATTAGTTGCAAGAATTTTGTATAATAATTTAAATTGAAAAACTCTATGTTTTGAATCCAGCTTCATTTTGTGTATCAGTTCATAAAACATGTGCCATGGAATTGGTACATCGAAAATCTCTTCCCAACTATTTCCTTATATGAATTGTAACTCAGTAAAATCATTGAACTATTTGCATGCTGCTTTTATATTCGTTCAGTGTATATTTCCACACTATGAGGTTGGAATAATACTGTGAAATTGTGAAAATGATGATAATGCCCTTTTAGTGTAATAGCTGTTTGCAAAGACCGCCTACAATTTCAGCCTGTTTTGGTGGGATGGAGTTTTGGCCTGCCTGGTGACATCACCAGGCGGTGAATTAGTTAATAGACCAATAAGAAAGAGTTCCAAACCTCTCTGCCAATAACAGCTAGTTTTCAGTTTTCCCCTCCTCATTCAGACCACTCCCAGACAGTCCTAGCAAAATTCTTGCTTGAGAAATGTCTCTTTGCTATAAAGCATTTTTTAAAACCATTTTAATAGTTTCAAGTTTCATGTTTTATTTGTTACATGCACAAGTGAAATGTTTAACTTGCACGACCTATCCAACTGTGCAGTATTTAATATATAAAAACAAGAGAAATAAGAAATAAGAGAGGAAGCTATATACAGGGTAATTTTACAATGTGCAGGGGTACTGGAGTATTTGAGGTAGAAAACAATTACAGTAAGGTACTTAATTGTTATTCAGATAAAAACGGCTGCATTGGACCTTTAAAAGAAACCCAAATGGTTTTCCAGGTAATTACAGAAGGTCACAGGTTCAAATCCCCACCAGGAGTACACTTGTTCCACCCAGTGGGCTGCCTACAACCCACACTAGAATCATAAATATGACAATACACACTCTCCAGCCCTCCTATACACCACAGTCCTAAATGGCTCACCCAGACCAAAGACTCTCCCCACATCTCCTATTTTAGTTTCCATAGCAATGTCAAAGTCCGTTTATCGTCCTCCTCAAAAGCTGACCAGATTTGTGATGTGGCTGCTTTATTTGTTTTGATTCGTTTTTGTTGCCCCCTCCGCTATTTAATCAGTGTTCGTGTGGTCCTGGCCGTGGCAGCGTGCAGGCTGGGTAATTGGCTTAGCCTGAGCAATACCAGCTGTGCTACAAAGCCAAGCCCCGGTCCACTCTACCTCATAGCATGTAAATGACAAGCTGGGAGAAACTCATAGCATGTAAATGACAAGCTGGGAGAAAAACCACGGAATCGGGGCTACTGCCTGCCGGTCCTCCCAGGCCCAGGTCACGGCCTTGCCGAAACCCAACTCTCAGCGCATAAAAGAAAGACCACTCTTTGAAAAAGTGTGTGGTATGAAGTCATGCAGAAATTATACTTTGACCAAATTTCAAATTTGCGCAGGACTTGAAGGGAGCAGCTGTTGGAATTTCATCACATCGTGTCATATCCGTGTCCTTATACTGTGCAACATCTAATATGCCATCATGCATCATCTGATGTGTCAATATGAGCTTAACCTCAAGAATGCTTCTTTCTTTCAGAGAAAATGTGTCTTCATTTAAAATGTACGCAGGTCATCACCCTTGGAACATCTTTCCCAACACAATTAGTTAAGTGGCAACAGTGCTCAGCCCAAAAATCAAAAACTTGCCCAGATTTGCTGAAGGTTAAGAACAAAGTCATGCAGCTGGACTGAGTGGACTGACATTAACTTATTCTTAGCAATAATATTTTTTACTCAATGAATCTAAGAGGTGTAGCCGTGAACTCTCACTACCCTGCTCTAGATGATAGAGATGTACACGTCACGAAATTCCTGGTCCTACATCACCTCCTCCCTCCCTTCATCTTCTGATCTGTAAGCCAGACTGGAGCGATGAAAGATCTGAAACTGGTAAAGAAGGAGGAAACAAGCTGAGTTGAAGGCCTCTGTACATCTCCTCTGTGCTCTCATGGTCTCTTTTCCTCTCCAGATGTTTTTTTCCTACACCGTGTCAGCGCTGACCTCAACTTCTCAGAGGCCAGCTCGTATGTGTGTGTGTGTGTTACAACACAATTACAACTGAGTATACTGAACCAAAATTACTCCAAATCCGCAAGGCAAGATCCCATGGCCAGGTGCAACAGACAAATTCAAGTGGCAGACATTTTGTAATTAAGCAATAAGGCCCGGGGGGTGTGGTATATGGCCAATATAACACAGCTAAGGGCTGTTCTTAGGCACGACGCAATGCCGTGGTATATTGGCCATATACCACAAACACTTTTTTAAATATTTATTTTTTACTTTTACCCCTTTTTCTCCCCAATTTTGTGATATCCAATTGGTAGTTACAGTCTTGTCCCATCATTGCAACTCCCGTACGGACTCGGGAGAGGCGAAGGTCGAGAGCCATGCGTCCTCCGAAACACGACCCTGCCAAGCTGCACTGCTTCTTGACACACAGCTCGCTTAACCTGGAAGCCAGCTGCACCAATGTGTCGGAGGAAACACTGTACAACTGGTGACCGAATTCAGCTTGCAGGCGCCCGGCCCACCACAAGGAGTCGCTAGAGCGCGATAGGACAAGGACATCCCGGCCGGCCAAACCCTCCCCTAACCTGGACGACGCTGGGCCAATTGGGCGCTGCCTCATGGGTCTCCTGGTCACGGCCGGCTGTGACACAGCCTGGGATCGAACCCGGTCTGTAGCGACGCCTTAAGCACTGTGATACACCTGAGGTGCCTTATTGCTATTATAAACTGGTTACCAACGTAATTTGAGCTGTGGTATACGGTCTGATATACATTTACATTTACATTTACGTAATTTAGCAGACGCTCTTATCCAGAGCGACTTACAAATTGGTGCATTCAACTTATGATAGCCAGTGGGACAACCACCTTTTTTATATATATATATATTTTTTTTATGGGGGGTGGGGGAAGAAGGATTACTTTATACTATTCCAGGTATTCCTTAAAGAGGTAGGGTTTCAAGTGTCTCCGGAAGGTGGTCAGTGACTCCGCTGTCCTGGCGTCGTGGGGGAGCTTGTTCCATCATTGGGGTGCCAGAGCAGCGAATAGCTTTGACAATACAAGGTTACAGGTCCTACTTGTACTGATCAGAAACTCCTGCCTAGCCAGATCTGATCACACACGACAACATGATATCAAATGATTCATGATGCCTTCAGCCACATCTAGGCTAATGCTTGTTGATATATTTAGGTGGTTCTTAATATACTGTACACTGGAAATAAATTCACATTAAAGGATTGCTCTGCAGTATAATAAATCTGTTGAGAATTCCCTTTTAACATTCTGCTGCTCTTTCCCAGTACATTGTGTGAGGGGCTTGGCTCCCCTGGGGAGAATATTGTGTGTTGGGAGTGAGGTGGGATGCTGTGATGTAGCGTACTGTGTAGGGCTGTTGCAGTGACCATATTACTGCCACACCGGCAGTCATGAGTCATGACCGCAGTAAAATTCCACGTGACCGTTGCGTCGCGGTAATCTCCTTTTCTGCACTCTGGACATGCCTTGGTAGTACCCAACTTGCTAACTACCATCAGGTCCTAATGGCCTGGTACTCCGGGCTCTATTGTCCCTCTAACCACTCTGACATCAATGCAAATGCAATCAAAAATCACATCAAACACTTATCAAAACAGTAGGCCTATCATACTTTTAAAACTCACATAACTGTGATGATCAATTTGAAGAAAGAAGTTCAACAGCAGGTTGAAACAGTGTAAAACATGGTTGTTGTGGATGTTGTTTCAAAGACTAACATAATGAAATGGGCAGTGCTTTCTAAGGTGATGATTGATTCAAAACTCTCATACGCATATTAGAGCTTATGCATAGGCTTATGAGCCCAAGACAGAAAAAGAAATCCTGAAAATTATGATTGTGCCATTATACAATACATAGCCTACTACATATTACGCATGGCAAAAAACAAAAACAAAACTGATATACCACGGCTGAAAGCCAATCAGCATTCAGGGCTCGAACCACCCAGTTTATAATATGCAAATAATGCACTGTGTGGAAAAGCTGTGACTACGCAGCTATGCCCTTCCCTTGCTTTGTTCTCTGTGCTTGTTGGAGCATGATGTCAATGATGTCAATTATCCATTGTCAATTGGAAAGGAAAGGGCAAGTGTTGTGATTGATTGGGTGTGATTGTATCCACAACACTCACTATTTACATAGCCTTTAGTAATGGATAAATACGTGAGCCTGAAGTATGAACGCTGACCGCCAAATTCATGATATTTGTTCACTGAACCACTTTGCGGTGTTTGGAGGCACCTACGATATTGTCAGCTCGCCAGTGAACACTGAAAAAGAACAGATAACCAGTGACCTCCATGACACCTTCAAGCCTCTCTTCTCAGTGCTTCTGTTCGGTTCCCTCCCTGTTTCACCACAGTCAAATCCCATTTACCCACTTAAAATGGCGGCCAGAGCCAGGGAGAAAAATACAAATATTCCCCGCCCCATGCCTCATGCCTCAGACCACATCCACCTCCTGTAATGGTGTGTATACATGTTGTCCTCATTCCTCACTTACAGTCTAGAGAACAAGCCATTGTATATCTCACTCAGGTAGCTAGTAGACCGGCGGGTTCATGAACTGCGAGCAGGAAAAGAGAGAGGGAGGAGAGGAAAGGAAAGAGAAGCCAGATGGAGTGGACTGCTGGAGTGTTTCAGGGCCCGTCGTAATGTCAGACAGTACATCATTAGCTGTCTGCTGAACACCTGGAGGCAAAGCGCTGGGTAATTAAAGAGGGCACAGCCACGTCTGCACGCAACCACCATTAACCCAACACACCTCAATTAGAGCAGAGAAAGGGTCCATTGTGGGCGAGAGAGAGCGGCGGTCTGCGTATCAGCCCGTGACATGTCAAATATGATACAACAAACGGCTAAGCCCTGCGCTAATAAAGCCTGGAATTTGTTGTTTCTTTTTCATCAGGCACCGGAGCTGGAGCCATGCCAGGACCCGAGATGAGAGGCTTATCTTACCTTTACTGTAAAAGTGCAGGAATGTGTGTGAAGAAGTAGAGCAACACTTGCAACCACTTGTTTACTTCAACAATGTAACAACAATAAAAACTGTAAATAGACAGAAGGCCACAATGCAGTGTATTTTACTGCAGAGGCCTCTGTAGTGACGTTTGACTCGCAAATGACAGACTTATGCAAGCCATTGTACAGCTAAATGCTATACCTTATATTTTTAGAAAAAGACCCATTACGCAATCAATATTCAACCATGATGTTGAGGCATGGAACTTATGGGGTTTATGGTTTATATCTACTATTTAATTGTTCCTCCACTCCCTGTGTGTGTGTGTGTGTGTGTGTGTGTGTGTGTGTGTGTGTGTGTGTGTGTGTGTGTGTGTGTGTGTGTGTGTGTGTGTGTGTGTGTGTGTGTGTGTGTGTGTGTGTGTGTGTGTGTGTGTGTGTGTGACACATCAATCACCTGCATGGGCAGGGAAACAAAGGGCAAGTTTTTTCTTCTCTCACCTCACACCACATTTCCCTCCCAGTTCCCACAGCCATGGACGAGCCCGAGCAGCTCAGCGACGTCACAAACAGGCATGCCTGTGTGGTCGCCAAACCCTGGCAGCATTTCAATACTCTAAACTGGCTTCCTTTCTTCATCCCCCTTCCCCTTACTTCATTAGCACTGATGTAAAATAACTTGTCAGGTAAAAGCAAAATGTGATAGGCACAAGGCATCCATTACTGCTTTCACCTATCCATTAAATTACTTAAAATTAGTCCAAATGAAGGAGACGAGGAGAGTAGGCGAGGAGGCCACTTTAGACCAGTGGTTCTCAAACCTCTCCTCGGGGACCTCCAGCTGTTCCATGTATTTGATTTATTCCAGAGCTAGCATACCTGATTTAACTTGTCAACTAATCATCAAGCCTTTGACTAGGTCAATCAGGTGAGCTAGTTCAGGCCTACAACAAAATGATGAAACGTCTGTGGGTCCCCAAGGAGAGGTTTGAGAAACACTGTTTTAGACTATTGAGATGCACCCCTGCATCGCAGTTCCCATAGCCATTCTTTTCAGCCCCTCTGACCAGCAAATCTCTGCAGCTCTGTCAGCCAAGTGATCCGTCAGCTATGATTTATGACGACTATCCTCCATCACCCACCATTTGCTGAGCTCAGCTAAAATCACCTCACCTCCATCTTCCTTCCCCACTGTCTTCTGGAATGTTCTCATAGTACTGTTACTAAGTCTTGATATTTAATTTACATTTCACTGTGATTATTAGGTGTGAGGAGGTTCACCACCTGCATAGGAACTGTACAGTATGGTTAGTTCATCTGTAAATGCAATCTAATACAGTATTATTGTTAATAATCCTATGATTGGTTGGAACACATCTCCTTCCTATCTCATCAGTGTGACACTCTGGCTCCATGGACTTTGATATTTGAGCCAGGGTTGTTATTTTCATTTAGGGTGTATTTCTAAGTTGGATCTAGTTGTTCATTTCTATGTTTGGTTTTGTTGTTGATTAGTCATATGACTCCCAATCGGAGGTAACGAGTGTCAGCTGTCGGCTCGTTATCTCTGATTGGGAGCCATATTTAAACTGTGTGGTTTCACCTGGGTTTTGTGGGTTTTTGTTCCAAGTTCAGTCGGTGTACTGAGGACGTTACGGTTCTTGTTTTGTTTTGTCGTTTATTCTACAATAAAGTCATGTTTCTTGGACACGCTGCGCCTTGGTCATACTTGGACGACATAGACGACCGTGACAGAAAAACCCACCTTAAAAGGACCAAGCAGCGCGTCCAGGAGCAAAGGGTCTGGACATGGGAGGAGCTGTTGGACGGAAAAGGGTCCTGGACTTGGGAGGAGATCCTGGATGGGATGGATCGCCGTCCATGGAGCGAAACGGTGGAGAGGCGACGGCGAGAGGAGCAACGGCGTCAGAAGGGCCATCGTCGGAAGGACGAGAGGCAACCCCAAAAAGTTTTTTGGGGGGGGCACATGGCTTGGGCGGCTGGGCAGCAGGAGGCTGCCACAGGGCTGACGGAGGCAGAGAAGGGGCGAATTCAAAGGGCAACCAGGTTACGGGGGTCACTGGCCAAAGTAGGGAAAGGAGATGTGAGGCACGGCGAGGGGTACTGGGGTGTATTACCAGTCCGGTCCGGCCCGTTCCAGTTCCCGGGGTAGAGCCAGTGGTGTGTGCCTCCAGTACGGTCCGGCCTGTTACGACCCCTCGCACCAAGTGTACGGTGCGCGTCTCCAGCCCGGCTCGGCCTGTTCCTGTTCCTCGCACCAGGATACGGTGCGCGTCGCCAGCCCAGCCCGGCCTGTTCCTGCTCCACGCACCAGGGATACGGTGCGCTTCGCCAGCCCGGCCCGGCCTGTTCCGGCCACTCGCACCAGGGATACGGTCGCGCGTCGCCAGCCCAGCCCGGCCTGTTCCTGCTCCACGCACCAGGGATACGGTGCGCTCGCAGCCCGGCCCGGCCTGTTCCGGCCACCCGCACCAGGGATACGGTGCGTCCCCAGGCCAAGCATGCCCTGTTGCTGCTCTCCGCACTAGGCCTTATGTGCGTCCCCAGGGTCCAGCATGCCCTGTTGCTGCTCTCCGCACTAGGCCTTATGTGCGTCCCCAGGGTCCAGCATGCCCTGTTGCTTCTCCCCGCACTAGCCCTGAGATGCGTGTCCTCAGCCCGGTACCTCCAGTTCCGGCACCACGCACCAGGCCTACGATGCGCCTCAGACGGCCAGAGTCTGCCGTCTGCCCAACGGGGGTCTGAACTGTCCGTCTGCCCAACGGGGCCTGAACTGTCCGTCTGCCCAACGCCGTCTGAACTGCCCGTCTGCCCAACGCCGTCTGAACTGTCCGTCTGCCAAGCGCCGCGGGAACTGCCCGTCTGTACTGAGCCTGCAAAGCCGCCCGTCTGCCATGAGCCTTCAGAGCCGTCCGCCGGGACCGGGCCGCTGAGAGCTCTCCGCCAGACAGGAGCAGCCAGAGCCTTCCGCCAGACAGGATCAGCCAGAGCCTTCCGCCAGACAGGATCAGCCAGAGCCTTCCGCCAGACAGGAGCAGCCAGAGCCTTCCGCCAGACAGGATCAGCCAGAGCCTTCCGCCAGACAGGATCAGCCAGAGCCTTCCGCCAGACAGGATCAGCCAGGAGCCTTCCGCCAGACAGGATCAGCCAGAGCCTTCCGCCAGACGGGATCAGCCAGAGCCTTCCGCCAGACGGGATCAGCCAGAGCCTTCCGCCAGACAGGATCAGCCAGAGCCTTCCGCCAGACAGGATCAGCCAGAGCCTTCCGCCAGACGGGATCAGCCAGAGCCTTCCGCCAGCCAGGATCCGCCAGAGCCGTCCAGCCAGGATCCGCCAGAGCCGTCCAGCCAGGATCCGCCAGAGCCGTCCAGCCAGGATCCGCCAGAGCCAGCTAGTCAGGTACTGTCCCTTAGTCCAGGGCTGCCCCTTAGTCCGGTGCTGCCCCTTAGTCCGGTGCCGGCCCTTAATCCAGTGGGGTTTAGTTGGGGGGTGGTCATGTGGAGGGGGCTACGGAACGGATAGTGACTAAGGTGGGGTGGGGACCACGACCTGGGCCAGAGCCGCCACCATGGACAGACGCCCACCCAGACCCTCCCTAGACTGTATGCTGGTGCGCCCGGAGTTCGCACCTTTGAGGGGGTACTGTGACACTCTGGCTCCATGGACTTTGATATTTGAGCCAGGGTTGTTATTTTCATTTAGGGTGTATTTCTATGTTGGATCTAGTTGTTCATTTCTATGTTTGGTTTTGTTGTTGATTAGTCATATGACTCCCAATCGGAGGTAACGAGTGTCAGCTGTCGGCTCGTTATCTCTGATTGGGAGCCATATTTAAACTGTGTGGTTTCACCTGGGTTTTGTGGGTTTTTGTTCCAAGTTCAGTCGGTGTACTGAGGACGTTACGGTTCTTGTTTTGTTTTGTCGTTTATTCTACAATAAAGTCATGTTTCTTGGACACGCTGCGCCTTGGTCATACTTGGACGACATAGACGACCGTGACAATCAGTCTTCAATACCCCAAGCCTTGTTCCAAATGCTCTACCATGTGTGTAATAACATATACCCTACCAGTACCATACTATTTAGATTAACACCACAAATAGGAATTTAGTGACGCAAATTAGAACAGTTTCTGTCCACATATTTTTATATCAATGGTATTTCATAGGGGTTAGATGCTTGTCCTTCCTCGCCGCTGTCTAACAGATTAAAATGTGACTTGCAGAATCAATCTAAGTCACAGATCTGGTGTTACAAAACATTGAGGTTATCTAGAAATACTGTGGATTCAGGCATGCAAAAAACAATGACCCTGTGCCAGAAGAGAATCTTTAAATTAATACATTATTTGAAGACACTTTTGCTCATGTCTCTTGTCACAGGAAATATTTAAGTTGGAAGGGGACTCCATAGCTGCTGTATGTTTTCACATCCTAATGTCTGGAACGTTTGGTAATATGTGTATATGTCCATTTCTATGCATGTCTCATCAGTTGGGAAAATACTCAGAAGTTATGTAGTGCAGAGGTCACTGTTGACTGAATTCTATGCTTCTGTGACTATTGCCGCATTCACGTGCTAGTTGGAACTAAAAACTCAAACATTTCCCACTTGCTAACCTAGGTGGAAGAGTCAGATCCCGAGTATCAGAATCAACCAATAGGAAGCTCTACGCAAATAACTTACTCAGAAGTTTGTAGTTCGAACTATAAACTTATGAGTAAGTTATTTGCCTGGAGCTTCCTATTGGTTGATTGAATTCTATGCTTCTGTGACTATTGCCGCATGAACGAGGCATATGCAAGCAGCACTGATGAAACCTGCTGTTGGATGTGAAGCAACATCTTCACAGTTCACACAAGCCTCTGATAACATGTCTCCACCCTGAGGTAGATGGTGGTAATTGCTTATGGGAGTGAAGGGTTTATTTCATTTGACCCAGTAGTAATACAAGACAGATAATATATTATTTCAAAACATTTATTTATACATTTTACATTTTCAAAATAACAGCAATATCATTCTCCTACACAGGAACAGCAATAGTAAAGCCTTCAACAAATGTATATTCTTACAATGAAAAACTATTTTGAAATAAATGTACTCTGACCATCAAAAAATGAATAAAACTCTACAGTTTTGTACAATACATACACTATATATACAACAGTGTGTGGACACTCCTTAAAATGAGTGGATTTGGCTATTTCAGCCACACCCGTTGCTGACAGCCTTCACTCTTCTGTATCATGGTTGTATCGTGGCTGTATCAAGGCTGTATCAAAGTTGTATCTAGGCTTTATCAAGGCTGTATCGTCATAGTTGTATCATGGTTGTATCATGGTTGCATCATGGCTGTATCGTGGTTGTATCAAGGCTTTATCTAGGCTGTAATAAGGCTCTATCTTCATAGTTGTATCATGGTTGTATCATGGCTGTATCATGGTTGTATCATGGTATCAAGGCTGTATCAAGGCTGTATCAAGGCTGTATCATGGTTGTATCTAGGCTGTATCAAGGTTGTATCTTCATAGTTGTATCATGGTTGTATCATGGCTGTATCATGGTTGTATCATGTTTGTATCAAGGCTGTATCTAGGCTGTAACAAAGCTGTATCTTCATAGTTTTATCATGGTTGTATCATGGCTGTATCATGGTTGTATCATGGTTGTATCAAGGCTGTATCTAGGCTGTATCTTCATAGTTGTATCATGGTTGTAGCATGGCTGTATCAAGGCCTTATTTGGGTGGAGCTAGATAATGGATGAACTGGATCCTCTATGGTAACACACAGTGATGGAACTTAAGGATTTTGGGCACTTGGATAGCCAATTTCTACTAGCCCGGGTAACATTTGGGTTCAGAATCTGTGCCAATGAGATACATTTTCTACTACCCCGTTTAGAAAAATGCTAGCCTCGGGCTAGTGGGCTTTTTCTAAATTCCAACGTACGCACACAGACCCACACACACACAGACCCACACACACACACACACCTCTCTCTCGCAGCTACGTCTGCTCCAGGCAGCCCATTGTGGTCTAACCGCTCGACACAGACAGGCAGCTGGTGGTGGAGCTGAGGCGGCGGCTCTTCTTGGGGGCCTTGGGTGCAGGCGGGGGGCTGATACTGAGACTCCTGACCTTATTGAAACTGTTCTTCAGGCTGTTGTGCCTGGTGCTCCCCGTGCTGCTGGTCTCCTTGGACACGAAGGCATCAGGGTGACAGAGGCCTGCCCTGAGGCAGCAGCAGCACAGCAGCCCTGCGATGGCCTTCCTCAGCTCTGTGCTGCCCAGGGCGTAGATGACCGGGTTCAGAGCAGAGTTGAGCACGGCCAGAGCGATGACCCAGTCGGCACTGAATAGCGGCGCGCACTGCCGCGACACACAGAAAAAGTCCAGCAGCAGCAGGGCGAACAGAGGGCCCCAGCACATGATGAACACACCCACGATGGAGATGACCGTCTTCAGGAGCCCCAGGGATCGCTTGCGGCTGCGCTGGGATCCCACCTCGGCACTGCTGCGCACGTGGCAGTAGATGGCGCCATAGAGCACGCCGATGGCCAGCAGGATGAGGGAGAAGATGAACAGGGAGAAGAGGATGTATTGCTTGGAGTAGAGTGGCAACAAGGTGGAGCAGCTCTCCAGGTTGCACACGCAGTTCCAGCCCAGCAGGGGGAGGAAGCCGATGGCGAAGGCCAGGATCCAGCACAGCGCCACCAGGCCATAGATACGACACGTCTTCTTGGCTGACTTCTGGTGCAGCGGCTTCATCATAGTGGTGTAGCGCTCCACAGCTATCAGCAGCAGGCTGAAGATAGAGGCAGCCAGGGCCACGAACATCACCCCTTCCCTGAACAGCCACAGAGCTGGGCTCAGTCTGAACGTCTGGCTGCCAGACATGCAGATGTTGACCACGTAGGCCGCCCCGGCCAGCAGGTCGCTCAGGGTGATGTTGGCAATGCACACGTAGACCCAACGGTGGCTCTGGCGGATCCTAGAGAGCACGGCCACCAGGACCAGCAGGTTCTCCAGGATGATGAGGATGCTGATGAAGAGGGAGAGGGACGCGCCCAAGCTCAGGCCACCTTGGCGGGGCCCGCGGTGCTGCAGACGCCCTGTGTGGTTGTAGTGCTCCAGGATCACATTGCTGCTAATACTGCTTCTACTGCTGTTGTTGGTGATCCAGAGGTACAGGTAGGGGCAGGAGGTTGAGGAGCTGAGGGAGGACAGGGCATCCATGGCTGGGTTGTGAAGAGCTTGATTGGGCTGTGCTGGGTTCGGCTGGGCTAGGCAGGTCAGAAAATGGCTGGGTTGGGCTGGACAAGGCAGGACTTGGGTGGGTGTAGAACTCCTGCAGTAGGCTCAGGGCTCAGACTCAGGCTAACACACTCTCTCCACTGGAGCTCTGCTGTCTCACAACCCACCTAGCAAACACAGGGAGATATTTGATATGAAAAGATGTGTGATAAGCGATAATATTGTTTATAAATTCATTGTGAAAAGCTGGAAAAAAAATTAAAATCTGAAAATGAGATAAGAATCTGTCAGTTGACCTGACCTAGGTTCTTATCTTAAAACTGCATGCCTCCACCAGCAGGTGTTAGGGCCATTTAAACCTCTATGGTGCCATTTAAATCTCTCTGTACCATTTAAACCACGTTGTGGTTAGCTGGGAGGAGCAGCCAGCTGCTGCCAGGAAGGGGATTTAAGTTAAATCTGCACGTGAAGTCAACATCTTTGAAAGTTGAAAAACTGCTATTTCAAAATTCCTATTAGTAGTGATAATTGAAAAACTACAGCAACTGTCTCCACTCTGGAGTAAAATAAAAAGTACCATATTACATTTATTATTTTTCTTCATTTTTAGATTTTATAAAACAATTTCCCTTTAAATTCCCAGATTTTTCCTTTTTGCAAAATGTTTGTTACAATTTCTTGCATGTGAGCAAAAGCTTACACATGGCCACAAATGGCTTGCAAATGTACTGCTACAGTTAAATGGACTATATGTAACCATACACTGGCTCTCCATCCCAAGTGATTTCTTCTCATCTAAAATCACTATCTAATTGTACAATTTCATATGAATAACACATGAAGACAAGTTGTGTATAATTTTGATTTTAACAAAATAAACAGCTGTAGAATACATAATGTGTTACTTACAGTGTAGAGATACCGTTGGTAGTGATGCTGTGTGGAGGGCCATCCCCTGTGTGGGCTGATAGAACACATCTGCACTACTCTATAGAGGAGACGAGGAAGGAACTTATGGTACCACACCCATAAGGACCAACACACACACACACACACGATGCAAGAGGTTACTGACACTGATGAGCTGTTTCATTACTGCTCAAGAGAAAACACACTAATTGTGAAATGCTTTAGAACGTGACCATTCAGATGGAAGCCATCAATCAATGTGTGAATTTATCATTTGATATAGGCTAATCCATACTTCCATTAGGCCATCACAATACATTTTTGTTGATTGTTTTGTGTAATTTTCCACATTTCAAGATCATACTTAATCTCAATGACGTAAACACTTTTCCCAACACTTGAGCCACGTTTTTGACCCCTGCAAAACTTTAATCCAACTGCACAAGTTACTCCATGATGATTACGGGAACAGCCATTCATAATGTTTTCCTAATACATGTATGTTGAAGAGATTGGAGCCGGATGTTTTCAAGGATGTGTTGCAATATACTTTTTCTACTAGAAGGGCATCAGCACAGTGTTTTTACTCAATATTTCTCAGAAAGAAAAAAATAATCCTGACACGAAGAAAACAGGAACCTTCTGATCAGATGTGTAAAGGGACCCCTCCCTATGGTACCCCTACTATAGATGTACAGCTATGGTTTCACACCTCACTTCACCCAGCTGTGCCAGACCACACTCTAACCAACAATGGCCTACTTGGCCTACTTACCACCCAGTGAGCCCCAACCACTTACCATAACTGACCAAAGACAACATCACACACTCAGTAATAAAAAATATCACTACTGTCTTTTTGGGTAATTAACTCTCCCCCCTCCCCTACATTTTCCAGTGATAAATGTTAAAGCACACTTCGTTCCTTCAGATCAGCTACTCCTTCCAGCTGAAGCTTATCCACAATCTCATGCATAACTTGACTCATTGTGAGTCATTTAAGGAAAGTGAGGCCACAAGTTTAAAGTTTTTATTGTCACGTGCACAAGTACAGTGAAACGCCTTTCTTGCTTGCTCTTTCCCAACAATGCAGTAATCAATATCAGAAGTACTATAAAAAATAAATAAAAAAGTCAAGTACAACCAAAGAAATGCACGAGAAATAGGAATAAGAAGAACACGAGAAAGTAAGTAAGCTATATACAGGGTCAGTTCTAATACCATGTTTACAATGTGAAGGGATACTGGAGTGGGAGGGTTATATACTGTATGTACAGTATAGGGGCATCAGGATATACACTGAACAAAAATATAAACGCAACATGCAACAATTTCAAAGATTTTACTGAGTTACATTTCATGAAAGGAAATCAGTCATTAAAATCATTCTAAATTCTCTGGCAACAGCTCTGGTGGACATTCTTGCAGTCAGCATGCCAATTGCACGCTCACTCAAAACTTGAGACATCTGTGGCAATGTGTTGTGTGACAAAACTGCACATTTTAGAGTGGCCTTTTATTGTCTCCAGCACAAGGTGCACCTGTGTAATGATCATGCTGTTAAATCAGCTTCTTGATATGCCACACCTGTCAGGTGGATGGATTATCTTGGCAAAGGAGAAATGCTCACTAACAGAGATGTAAACAAATTTATACACAACATTTTAGAGAAATAAGCTTTTTGTGAGTATTGAGAATTTCTGGGACCATTTATTTTAGCTCATGAAACATGGGATCAACACTTTACATGTTGCATTTATATTTTTGTTCAGTATATGACAAACAAAGTAGCAGCAGCGTATATGATGATTGTATGTGAGTGTGTGCACGTGTGTACAGTCAATATGAATGTGTGTGCGTGTTATGTGTGTGTGAGCAAATTACGTGAGTGTGTGTGTGTGTGTTGGAGTGTCAGTGTGAGTGTGTGTAAGTGAGTGTGCATAGAGTGAGTGTTTGAGTGTGCAAAAATAAAATAGAAGGGTCAATGCAGATAGTCTGTGTAGCGATTTTGTTAGCTATTTAGCGGTCTTATGGCTTGGGGATAGAAGCTGTTCAGGAGCCTGTTGGTGTTAGACTTGTTGCTCCGGTTCCGCTTGCCGTGCGGAAGCAGAGAGAACAGTCTATGGATTGGGTGGCTGGAGTCTTTAACATTTTTCCGGGCATTCCTTTCAAACCGCCTGATATACAGTGCATTCGGAAAGTATTCAGACCCCTTGACTTTATCCACATTTTGTTACCTTATAGCCTTATTCTAAAATAATTGATTCCATTGTATTTTCTCCTCATCAATCTACACACAATAACCCATAATGACAAAGCAAAAACTGGTCCTGAGATCCTGAGTGCTCTGGAGCGGGTTTTCATCAAGGATCTCTCTGTACTTTGCTCTGTTCATCTGTCCCTCGATCCTGACTAGTCTCCCAGTCCCTGCCGCTGAAAAACACCCCCACAGCATGATGTTGCCACCACCATGCTTCACCGTAGAGATGGTGCCAGGTTTCCTCCAGGCATTCAGGCCAAATAATTCTATGTTGGTTTCATCAGACCAGAGAATCTTGTTTCTCATGGTCTGAGAGTCCTTTAGATGCCTTTTGGCAAACTCCAAGCGGGCTGTCATGTGCCTTTTACTGAGTAATGGCTTCCGTCTGGCAACTCTACCATAAAGGCCTGATTGGTGGAGTGCTGCAGAGATGGTTGTCCTTCTGGAAGGTTCTCCCATCTCCACAGAGGAACTCTGAAGCTCTGTCAGAGTGACCATCTGGTTCTTGGTCACCTCCCTGACCAAGGCCCTTCTCCCCCGATTGCTCAGTTTGGCAGGGCGGCCAGCTCAAGGAAGAGTCTTGGTGGTTCCAAACTTCTTCCATTTACAGTGAGGGAAAAAAGTATTTGATCCCCTGCTGATTTTGTACGTTTGCCCACTGACAAAGGAATGATCAGTGTATAATTTTAGTGGTAGGTTTATTTGAACAGTAAGAGGCAGAATAACAACAAAAAACTCCAGAGAAACGCATGTCAAAAATGTTATACATTGATTTTCATTTTAATGAGGGAAATAAGTATTTGACCCCCTCTCAATCAGAAAGATATCTGGCTCCCAGGTGTCTTTTATACAGGTAACGAGCTGAGATTAGGAGCACACTCTTAAAGGGAGTGCTCCTAATCTCAGTTTGTTACCTGTATAAAATACACCTGTCCACAGAAGCAATCAATCAATCAGATTCCAAACTCTCCACCATGGCCAAGACCAAAGAGCTCTCCAAGGTTGTCAGGGACAAGATTATAGACCTACACAAGGCTGGAATGGGCTACAAGAATATCGCCAAGCAGCTTGGTGAGAAGGTGACAACAGTTGGTGCGATTATTCGCAAATGGAAGAAACACAAAATAACTGTCAATCTCCCTCGGCCTGGGGCTCCATGCAAGATCTCACCTCGTGGAGTTGCAATGATCATGAGAACGGTGAGGAATCAGCCCAGAACTACACGGGAGGATCTTGTCAATGATCTCAAGGCAGCTGGGACCATAGTCACCAAGAAAACAATTGGTAACAGACTACACTGTGAAGGACTGAAATCCTGCAGCGCCCGCAAGGTCCCCCTGCTCAAGAAAGCACATATACATGCCCGTCTGAAGTTTGCCAATGAACATCTGAATGATTCAGAGGAGAACTGGGTGAAAGTGTTGTGGTCAGATGAGACCAAAATGGAGGTCTTTGGCATCAACTCAACTCGCCATGTTTGGAAGAGGATGAATGCTGCCTATGACCCCAAGAACACCATCCCCACCGTCAAACATGGAGGTGGAAACATTATGCTTTGGGGGTGTTTTTCTGCTAAGGGGACAGGACAACTTCACCGCATCAAAGGGACGATGGATGGGGCCATGTACCGTCAAATCTTGGGTGTGAACCTCCTTCCCTCAGCCAGGGCATTGAAAATGGGTCGTGGATGGGTATTCCAGCATGACAATGACCCAAAACACATGGCCAAGGCAACAAAGGAGTGGCTCAAGAAGAAGCACATTAAGGTCCTGGAGTGGCCTAGCCAGTCTCCAGACCTTAATCCCATAGAAAATCTGTAGAGGGAGCTGAAGGTTCGAGTTGCCAATCGTCAGCCTCGAAACCTTAATGACTTGGAGAAGATCTGCAAAGAGGAGTGGGACAAAATCCCTCCTGAGATGTGTGCAAACCTGGTGGCCAACTACAAGAAACGTCTGACCTCTGTGATTGCCAACAAGGGTTTTGCCACCAAGTACTAAGTCATGTTTTGCAGAGGGGTCAAATACTTATTTCCCTCATTAAAATGCAAATCAATTTATAACATTTTTGACATACGTTTTTCTGGATTTTTTTTGTTGTTATTCTGTCTCTCACTGTTCAAATAAACCTACCATTACAATTATAGACTGATCATGTCTTTGTCAGTGTGCAAACGTACAAAATCAGCAGGGGATCAAATACTTTTTTCCCTCACTGTAAGAATGATGGAGGCCACTGTGTTCTTGGGGACCTTCAATGCTGCAGAATTTTTGTTGTACCCTTCCCCAGATCTGTGCCTCGACACAATCCTGTCTCGGAGCTCTACGGATAATTCCTTCGACCTCGTGGCTTGGTTTTTGTTCTGACATGCACTGTCAATTGTGGGACCTTATATAGACAGGTGTGTGCCTTTCCAAATCATGTCCAATCAATTGAACTTACCACAGGTGGACTCCAATCAGGTTGAAGGAACATCTCAAGGATTATCAATGGAAACAGGATGCACCTGAGCTCAATTTCGAGTCTCATAGCAAAGGGTCTGAATACTTATGTAAATAAGATATTTTTGTTTCTTATTTTTTATAAATTTTCAAAAAGAATTCTACAAACCTGTTTTCGCTTTGTCATTATGGGGTATTGTGTGTAGATTGATGAGGATTTTTATTTATTTAATCCATTTTAGAATAAGGCTGTAATGCAACAAAATGTGGAAAAAGTCAAGGGGTCTGAATACTTTCCGAATGCACTGTAGAGGTCCTAGAAGGCAGGGAGCTCTGCCCCAGTGTTGTACTGGGCTGTCTGCACTATTCTCTGTAGCGCCATGCGATCCAGGGCAGTGCAGTTGCCATACCAAGCAGTGATGCAGCCAGTCAAGATGCTCTCAATGGTGCAGCTGTAGAACCTTTTAAAGATTTGAAGGCCCACACCAAAGTGCTTTGATTCAGATCTACACATTCTCTTTTAATGAATCACCTCTCATTTGAATGACCTTTCTGCCACTGAATAATGCAAATATCAAACCCAATGGACAATTATCTGAATAAATATTTAGATCTCCCCTGTCTTTGGGGCAGCCACGCAAACAATGAAAACACTGTCATAGTAAAGTTAGCTTTAATCTTCCCAGTTTGAGCTACATTTCAGGGTAATGAGGCATGTAGATGGGGGGGACCTGACGGAGTCAAAAAAATCACAACTTCTAATTTTTCAGTAAGGCTGTAGTGAACCCTTGCATGCTTCAATAATCTTCTAGTAAAAAAGGTGATGAATATGAACATTTTCTCAATCAAGTGATGCTACAGAGGCAGTATCTGTTTGTGAGCCTGAAAAAACAGTCCAAAAAAGATAACAGAAAACAACCGCATCCTTAGGTGTCAACACCCATAACTGTTGAAAACGCCCTTTCTCTGAATACAACTTAAAAACCACAATGTGCATAGCGTAGCCTACAAGGAAATGGAAACGATGAAGTTGTTTACATTCTTTCCCCCAACATTCAGCAAGTTATGAAATATTTTTATTTGTATATTTAATTATGCGCAAATATGCCAAATAGCGTGGGAAAGTTGCCCTTAACCATAGATAGGCTACAGCTGAATAATGATATTTTTCCCTCTCCATAATGATTAAGGTTAGGATTAGAGGTAGGGTAATCTGATATTAGATTTGTTATGCCTTAATTGAGCATGTATGTGAGTCACAAGGTGCATAACAGTTGCTGACCTACTAATTGGGGCATTCAAGGTCAATGCTGCATTAAATTATCAATGTGATTTTATAGCTTTACTTGCAGTATAGCTAGTGCTCTTCCTCAATAAATAAATCACATAACAGTTAGAATTATCTGCACATACACCTACAGTAAGTAAATTACTGATGATAAGGGGCAAGTAGTCTATCCCACAGACTTCTATAAAGATCGTACTAACATGCAAACCTCACCGACCACGTTGTGTGAACCAGCATTGCAAAATAAATGTACTCATACATGTTATTCAATATTTTACCCACAGCGTTTGTGTGCGTGAACATGCGTCTGCATAGCCAAGCGCTAAAATAGAACTTGGTTCTATTTGAGACTGCAAGTCCCCTCCTAAAACCTCGATCACACCTACAGAAACATTGTGTTTTGGTACACCAGAAGTACATCAATTTCCAATGGAACACTGCATTTGCCTTGCAGCATTGCATTGCAGAGGCAGTTGCAGTGCGTTCTGTGTGGTGCATACATTGGATTTATCTAACATATGCAATGCTACAATGCTGCACGGAAAATGCAGCTTTCCATTGGAAATTAATGTACTTCTGGTTTACCAAAATGCAGGAAAGGTGTGATCAAGGAGTTATTGAATATCAGGAAGATACAAACCCACTTGATGCTTGAAATACAAATTAGGAGAGATTCATTAAAGATAACTAAAAACGAACTAGGTTTCCCTTTTTATCAGCTAAAAAGAGGACCATATGAATGTCAGGTAAAATAAGAACCCAATGTTAATCTCCCATCTCCCAGGACAAAGCTAGCTAAATGTCCATTAATGTTTTATGTGTGTTTCGACCTGCCCCCAAATTAATAAACAGTGCATTCGGAAAGTATTCAGACACCTTGACCTTTTCCACATTTTGTTACGTTACAGCCTTATTCGAAAACTGATTAAATCATTTTTTTCCCTTATCAATCTACAAACAATACCACATGATGACCAAGCAAAAACAGGTTTTTAGAAAGTGTTGCTAATGTATATTTAAAAAAAAACTGGAAATATTACATTTACATAAGTATTCAGACCCTTTACTCAGTACTTTGTTGAAGCACCTTTGGCAGCGATTACAGCCTCAAGTCTTCTTGGGTATGACGCTATAAGCTTGGCACACCTGTATTTGGGGAGTTTATCCCATTCTTCTCGGCAGATCCTCTCAAGCTCTGTCAGGTTGGATGGGGAGCGTCGCTGCACAGCTATTTTCAGGTCTCTCCAGAGATGTTTGATTGGGTTCAAGTCCGGGCTCTGGCTGGGCCACTCAAGGACATTCAGAGACTTGTCTCGAAGCCACTCCTGCGTTGTCTTGGCTGTGTGCTTAGGGTCGTTGTCCTGTTGGAAGGTGAACCTTCGCCCCAGTCTGAGGTCTTGAGCGCTCTGGAGCAGGTTTTCATCAAGGATCTCTCTGTACTTTGCTCCTTTCATCTTTCCTTTGATCCTGACTAGTCTCCCAGTCCTGCCGCTGAAAAACATCCCCACAGCATGATGCTGTCACCACCATGCTTCACCGTAGGGATGGTGCCAGGTTTCCTCCAGACGTGACGCTTGGCATTCAGGCCAAAGAGTTCAATGTTGGTTTCATCAGACCAGAGAATCTTGTTTCTCATGGTCTGAGAGTCCTTTAGATGCATTTTGGCAAACTCCAAGCGGGCTGGCCACTCTACCATAAAGGCCTGATTGGTGAAGTGCTGCAGAGATGGTTGTCCTTCTGGAAGATTCTCCCATCTCCACAGAGGAACTCTGGAACTCTGTCAGTGACCATCGAGTTCTTGGTCACCTCCCTGACCAAGGCCCTTCTCCCCCAATTGCTCAGTTTGTCCGGGCGGCCAGCTCCAGGAAGAGTCTTGGTGGTTCCGAACTTCTTCCATTTAAGAATGATGGAGGCCACTGTGTTCTTGGGGACCTTCAATGCTGCAGAAATTTTTTGGTACCCTTCCCCAGATCTGTGCCTCGACACAATCTTGTCTCTGAGCTCTACGGACAATTCCTTCGACCTCATGGCTTGGTTTTTGCTCTGACATGCACTGTCAATTGTGGGACCTTATATAGACAGGTGTGTGCCTTTCCAAATCATGTCCAATCAATTGAACTTACCACAGGTGGACTCCAATCAAGTTGAAGGAACATCTCAAGGATTATCAATGGAAACAGGATGCACCTGAGCTCAATTTTGAGTCTCATAGCAAAGGGTCTGAATAGTTATGTAAATAAGGTATTTCTGTTTTTTATTTGTAATAAATTGGCAAAAATATCTAAAAACCTGTTTTCGCTTTGTCGTTATGGGGTATTGTGTGTTGATTGATGAGGAATTTGTTTTATTTAATCCATTTTAGAATAAGGCTGTAACGTAACAAAATATGGAAAAAGGGAAGGCGTCTGAATACTTTCCGAATGCACTGAATATGAAATATAAAGGCAACATGCAACAATTTCAACGATTTGACTGAGTTACAGTTCATTTAAGGAAATCAGTTGCTGCATCAACACCTGTTGGTCATTTAATTAAATTGCATCTACTATTTACAGACAAAGTTGTCAGTGCATAATCTCACCACATGCTGCTGGTTTTGGCTCATTTATACTAGTAGTAGCCACTTTCAACTTGCTTTTTACTGTGTAAATCACATGAGCCTTGGTTTGGACCGATTAGTTATAAAGCCAAATAAAGCACTGCAATCAGGCCAAGTGGATAATATATACAAATTAATACATTTACATTTACATTTAAGTCATTTAGCAGACACTCTTATCCAGAGCGACTTACAAATTGGTTCATTCAACTTAGGATAGCCAGTGGGACAACCACCACTGGGGGAGGGTGGGTGTAGAAGGATTACTGTTATACTATTCCAAGTATTTCTTAAAGAGGTAGGGTTTCAAATGTCTCTGGAAGGTGGTCAGTGACTCCGCTGTCCTGGCGTCGTGGGGGAGCTTGTTCCACCATTGGGGTGCGACAGCAGCGAATAGCTTTGACTGGGCTGAGCGGGAACTGTGCTTCCGTAGAGGTAGGGGGGCTAGCAGGCCAGAGTTGGATGAACGTAGTGCCCTCGTTTGGGTGTAGGGTCTGATCAGAGCCTGAAGGTAAGGAGGTGCCGTTCCCCTCACAGCTCCGTAGGCAAGCACCATGGTCTTGTAGTAGATGCGAGCTTCAACTGGAAGCCAGTGGAGTGTGCAGAGGAGTGGGGTGACATGAGAGAACTTGGGAAGGTTATAGGGGTTTAATCGCACAGGCAGGGAGCCCAGCCAACAGCGAGTTGCAGTAATCCAGACGGGAGATGACAAGTGCCTGGATTAGGACCTGTGCCGCTTTCTGTGTAAGGTAGGGTCGTACTCTGCGAATGTTGTAGAGCATGAACCTGCAGGATCGGGTCACCGCTTTGATGTTAGCAGAGAACGACAGGGTGTTGTCCAGGGTCACGCCAATGTTCAGCTTGAGGTGGTGATCCGACATCCACACTGATATGTCTGCCAGACATGCAGAGATGCGATTCGCCACCTGGTTATCAGAAGGGGGAAAGGAGAAAATTAATTGTGTGTCGTCTGCGTAGCAATGATAGGAGAGACCATGTGAGGATATGACAGAGCCAAGTGACTTGGTGTATAGCGAGAATAGGAGAGGGCCTAGAACTGAGCCCTGGGGGACACCAGTGGTGAGAGCACGTGGTGCGGAGACAGATTCTCGCCACGCCACCTGCTAGGAGCGACCTGTCAGGTAGGACGCAATCCAAGCGGGCAGGTTGTTGGGCGGCCGGCCGTCACAAGTCGCAAGATTTCATCTGGAGAGAGAGGGGAGAAAGAAGTCAAAGCATAGGGTAGGGCAGTGTGAGCAGGACCAGTGGTGTCATTTGACTTAATAAATGAGGATCGGATGTCGTCAACCTTCTTTTCAAAATGGTTGATGAAGTCATCCACAGAAAGGGAGGAGGGAGGGGGAGGAGGAGGAGGATTCAGCAGGGAGGAGAAAGTGGCAAAGAGCTTCCTAGGGTTAGAGGCAGAGGCTTGAAATTTAGAGTGGCAGAAAGTGGCTTTAGCAGCAGAAACAGAGGAAGAAAATGTAGAGAGGAGGGAGTGAGTTTTCCTCAATTTCCGCTCGGCTGCCCGGAGCCCTGTTCTGTGAGCTCGCAATGAGTCGTCAAACCACGGACCAGAAGGGGAGGACCGAGCTGGCCGGGAGGATAGGGGACATAGAGAGTCTAAAGATGCAGAAAGGGAGGAGAGGAGGGTTGAGGAGGCAGAATCAGGAGATCAGAGGGAGAAGGATTTAGCAGAGGGAAGAGATGATAGGATGGAAGAGGAGAGAGTAGCGGGAGAGAGAGAGCAAAGGTTGCGACGGCACATTACCATCTGAGTAGGGGCAGAGTGAGTAGTGTTGGAGGAGAGCGAGAGAGAAAAGGATACAAAGTAGTGGTCGGAGACTTGGAGGGGAGTTGCAGTGAGATTAGTAGAAGAACAGCATCTAGTAAAGATGAGGTCAAGCGTATTGCCTGCCTTGTGAGTAGGGGGGGACGGTGAGAGGGTGAGATCAAAAGAGGAAAGGAGTGGAAAGAAGGAGGCAGAGAGAAATTAGTCAAAGGTAGACGTAGTGAGGT
Source organism: Coregonus clupeaformis (assembly GCF_020615455.1). Taxonomy (NCBI): domain Eukaryota; kingdom Metazoa; phylum Chordata; class Actinopteri; order Salmoniformes; family Salmonidae; genus Coregonus; species Coregonus clupeaformis. The sequence goes on from NC_059202.1 coordinate 33,967,350, forward strand.
TAAAGTCACACAGAACTGTGAGGGGTGAGCCATCCTCAGGAAAGGAACTTATCAAGGCGTCAAGCTCATTGATGAACTCTCCAAGTGAACCTGGAGGGCGATAAATGATAAGGATGTTAAGCTTGAATGGGCTAGTGACTGTGACAGCATGGAATTCAAATGAGGAGATAGACAGATGGGTCAGGGGGAAAAGAGAGAATGTCCACTTGGGAGAATATGGAGTCATTCATCAGTAGGAAGCACTGTCTTCTGACAATTCTGGAATTGGAGGTAAAATCTGGCATAGGCTTTCTAGGTTTTATCAAACATCAGCATACCATACTGAACAAAAATAAAAACAACATGTAAAATGTTGATCCCATGTTTCGTGAGCTGAAATAAAAGATCCCAGATGTTTTCCATACACACAAAAAGTTTATTTATCTAAAATGTTGTGCCAAATTTGTTTACATCCCTGTTAGTGAACATTTTGGCAAGATAATTCATCCACTTGACAGGTGTGGCATATCCAGAGGCTGATTAAACAGCATGATCATTACACAGGTGCATGTTGTGCTGGGGACAATAAAAGGCCACTCTAAAATGTACAATTGGCATGCTGACTGCAGGAATGTACACCAGAGCTGTTGCCAGAGAATGTAATGTTAATTTCTCTACCATAAGCTGCCTCCAACGTCATTTTAGAGAATTTGGCAGTACGTCCAACTGGCCTCACAACCGCAGACCACGAGTAACCACGCCAGCCCAGGACCTCCACATCCAGCTTCTTCACCTGTGGGATTGTCTAAAACCAGCCACCTGGACAGTTGATGAAACTGAGGAGTATTTATATCTGTAATAAAGCCCTTTTGTGGGGAAAAACTCATTCTGATTGGCTGGGCCTGGCTCCCCAGTGGGTGGGCCCGGCTCCCAAGTGGGTAGGCCTATGCCCTCCCGGGACCACCCATGGCTTCACCCCTGCCCATTCATGTGAACTCCATTAGGGCCTAATTTATTTATTTCAATTGACTGAAAATGAACTGTAACTCAGTAAAATCTTAGAAATTGTTGCACTTATATTTTTGTTCATTATAGTTGCTAGGCTGATGAATCAGACTGTGATACCAGCTTCTACCTGACATATCAACAACAAATGTTTAACATATAACAAAACGTATAGCTTGTAAAACACTTACCTGGGTTCTTTACCGGTAGTAAAATGCCTTTATTGCATGGTGCTTTTCAGTTGCAGGTCTAAATGTTACCACAGGTTACCAAAGATACTTTTAACTAAGTTTTCCCCTGTGATGTCACTGCACTCAACATTTAAAGTGCATCACTAATCTAATATCTGTAGAGGGCGCTGAGCAACTACATTTTTGGTGCAACAGTGAGTTTGTTGCATTGTTTGGAATATCCAGACGTGCTTAACCCTCCCGTTGTCCTAGGGTCAAAATGACCCGCCACTGTGTTGAACCAAATGTGGCGGGTCATTTTGACCCTAGGACAACGGGAGGGTTAAAGTGCTTCTCCAATAGAAATCCCCGATCACACTTGTAGGCGATGTCATGCCGTCGAAACACCTCATTGTGTCTAACGAGCTTTACACGCCAAACTGCGCATGTGCAAGATGTCAACTCAAAGGCACTCCTTCGATATAAAGTTGTTTTTTATGAAAATAAAAATGTGTCAGTTTGTCACTTTTACGAGGTTGGAGTAATAACATGTTCAACTACTTAAAAAATTGTCTCGAATCTAGGCTGTGCCTTTAGATTTTGAAAAAAGTAACAACTAAGAGATCATTTTTCACTCCTCTCAATGACTTCTCAAACACCAAACCCCGGCCTGGTCTGTTTGGTCTGTTTCGCAAGCGTCACCGGAAGTCTCGCTTTGAAGCGCCTCTGGGTTTAGAAACTCTGTGGAATATCGTTTGCGGCTTTTTGTCAACTTTTTTTCACGGAGCCTGCCAGAGAAAGGAAGTAGGTAGCTAGGCTAGCAGCTAGTGAGCTAGTAGTCAACCATATCATCGTTGTAGTCAACTCGCGAAGCCAGCCAGTAGACTTGAAAGGACGTACTATTGAACGTCTTTTACCACAAGCAAGGTTACAGTATTTGGGTAAGATAGCCATTGCAAACAGGTAGACTACCTTGTTGATAAATAACTTTGCGGCGTACTTCTAACCCGTTTTTTGACTAGCTACTAAAAGCATATGTTTAGTGCTTGATTCTGAACGGCAACGTCCTTAGCCTGTTAGCTATGCTAACGTTAGCTGAAAGTATTTGGTTGGTTAGCCAGTCTTGATTTCATCATAAAGGTAACTACAAAAGAGGCTTTCTGAATTATCTATCAGTTGTATGCGGGAAATACAATAAGGAGTAATCTCAGACAATGACAAAAACAACTGAACAAGGTAAGATAAATTATTAGAGTGATTGTTTTGAACAAACGTTTATCAAGGAACAGATCATGAAAGATGGGAAGCAGACATTAGCCAGAATTGTGGTACAGTAGTATCCAAATAATTTTTTAGTGAGCAAAGTGTCTTGACAGTAATATTTTTAGGTGTGATAATATTAGCTAACAGACATTTCACCGTTTACAGTTCATTGATGTCTGATAATTAAAGTTACCTATTGTCTACTTCCTCTCCCAAATAGATACAAACCTATCATGTCACTCATTCAGAACTTGAAACTGCCTCTGTGATTTTCTTCCTGTCCTGACGAATTGTGGTGCAGGAGTTATCTATATATACACTGACTGACATTGGAACGAGCAACATCACACTTGGAATGCTGAATAGTTTGAGAATGTTGAATTTGTATTCTTATTCCATTGTTGTCCAAATAATCAGCCAGACAAGTTGTGAACTGAACGACAATACCCACATGTCACTTATGCATTGTGATAACCAGTGCTCATGCTCGTTGTCTGAGCGTACACATATACAAACGTAGTCTACAGACTTTATATTGTACAAATGACACATTTTGGAGCAAAAAATAGTGGGTGAGCCAAGCTTCATAGTTAAAGAAATTTAGTCCCGTGTCCTTTCACCTCTACCCAACCACATGTTGTCAAAATGCTCCACAGCACTGTAATACATGAATAATGTATGAGCTGTGGAAAAACCTCTAACTGAAAAAGAACAAATAGGAACAGTAAAATTAGGCGTATGTTTAGCTGAAAAGTCTGTCATTCTTGGTGTTGTTTCCATTGTCTAATGTGGCAAGTCATTTCCTCCTGATGAAGTAATGTATCTACACTTCCCTGTCTTGAGCTGCTCTGTTTGCCATTGCTCGTCCTAATATTTATATATTTCTTAATTCCATTATTTTACTTTTAGATTTGTGTATTGTTGTAAATTGTTAGATACTACTGCACTGTTGGAGCTAGGAACACAAGCATTTCGCTACACCCGCAAAACATCTGCTAAATATGTGTATGTGACCAAAACAATTTGATTTGATTAGTGGACCTAACCAATTCAACTTCTTTGTTGAGAGATTCCTGTGCTGAACAAGATACAGCGGCCATTTCAGCCCCTAACTCGTGTTAAGAGATAGGTGGGATGTGTTGAATAGAGCTGAAGGATGGGACTAATAACAACTAACAACAACTAACAACAACTAATAACAACAAGATAACTAATGTAAAGCATACTGTGTCCATAATAAGTATATAGGTTATAGGTTGAGAGCTTTTGTGAAAGAGCACAGTTAGAAAGATATGGCATGTAGAAGCAAACCGGATGGACATCATGAAAATGATCGGAGAGGTTGAGGGTAGAGGAAGTTCAGGAGTTAAAAACAAACAAAATAGAATAATTGTAAAATTGACTGTGTCCATAAAATGTATATAGTATGTATAAGCTGGAAGTAGAGGCCTAAGCGTTGTTGTTCACTAGTTTTACTCCAATTAGGGAAGGGGTGGTGGGGTTGGAAAGTAATAAAGGGAAATATGTATATGTATTTATGTGTATGTAGTCCCCTGTAGCTCAGTTGGTAGAGCATGGCGCTTGCAACGCCAGGGTTGTGGGTTAGTTTCCCACGGGGGGCCAGTATGAAAATGTATGCACTAACTGTAAGTCGCTCTGGATAGGAGCGTCTGCTAAATGACTAAAATGTAAATGTAAATGTAACTCTATCATAGTAAATGTGATTGCGGAACAGAAAATATATCTAATAAATAGAGACGTTGTTTCATAACTGACTCAAATGCCTTGGAATGCTAGTTACATACATGAAATACAGTACCAGTCAAAAGTTTGGACACACCTACTCATTCAAGGGTTTTTCTTTATTTTTACTATTTTCTACATTGTAGAATAATGAAGACATCAAAATGATGAAATAACCCATATGGAATCATGTAGTAACCAAAAAAGTGTTAAACAAATCAAAATATATTTTATATTTGAAATTCTTCAAAGTAGCCTTGATGACAGCTTTGCACACTCTTGGCATTCTCTCAACCAGCTTCACCTGGAATGCTTTTCCAACAGTCTTGAAGGAGTTCCCACATATGCTGAGCACTTGTTGGCTGCTTTTCCGGTCTAATATAGCCCTTACACATCCTGGAGGTGTGTTGGGTCATTGTCCTGTGAAAAACAAATGATAGTCCCACTAAGCGCAAACCAGATGGGATGGCGTATCGCTGCAGAATGCTGTGGTAGCCATGCTGGTTAAGTGTGCCTTGAATTCTAAGTAAATCACAGACAGTGTCACCAGCACCCCCACACCATCACACCTCCTCCTCCATGCTTCACGGTGGGAACCATACATGCGGAGATCATCCATTCACCTACTCTGCGTCTCACAAAGACATGGCGGTTGGAACTAAAAATCTCAAATTTGGACTCATCAGACCAAAGGACAGATTTCCACCGGTCTAATGTCTATTGCTCGGGTTTCTTGGGCCAAGCAAGTCTCTTCTTCTTATTGGTGTCCTTTAGTAGTGGTTTCTTTGCAGCAATTCGACCATGGAGGCCTGATTCACACAGTCTCCTCTGAACAGTTGATGTTGAGATGTGTCTATTACTTGAACTCTGTGAAGCATTTATTTGGGCTGCAATCTGAGGTGCAGTTAACTCTAATGAACTTATCCTCTGCAGCAGAGGTAACTCTGGGTCTTCCATTCCTGTGGCGGTCCTCATGAGAGCCAGTTTCATCATAGCGCTTGATGGTTTTTGCGACTGCACTTGAAGAACAGTTCTTGAATTTTTCCGGATTGACTGACTTCATGTCTTAAAGTAATGATGCACTGTCGTTTCTCTTTGCTTATTTGAGCTGTTCTCGCTATAATATGGACGTGGTCTTTTACCAAATAGGGCTATCTTCTGTATACCCCCCCCTACCTCGTCACAACACCACTGATTGGCTGAAATGCATTAAGAAGGAAATAAATTCCACAAATTAACTTTTAACAAGGCACACCTGTTAATTAAAATGCATTCCAGGTGACTACCTCATGAAGCTGGTTGAGAGAATGCCAAGAGTGTGCAAAGCTGTCATCAAGGCAAAGGGTGGCTACTTTGAAGAATCTCAAATATAACATCTATTTTGATTTGGTTAACACTTTTTTGGTTACTACATGATTCCATATGTGTTAATTCATAGTTTTGATGTCTTCACTATTATTCTACAATGTAGAAAATAGTAAAAATAAATAAAAACCCTTGAATTAGTAGGTTTTCTAAATCTTTTGACCGGTAGTGTATATATCCACAAATATTGACCACGGCGATCACCATTTCCCCATTCACTCTAATCGAGGATTATGGAAACGATGCCTGCAGTACCGCGGTCGGCCTTCAACTTGAAATCCTCTATGCGAGTAGGCAGTCGTTCTCCCCTGGTTGGGAGGGAGGAGTGATCCTTTGTTAGTGTAGTTTACCTTTCTGCTGCTTTTCGACTGTAACACCAGTGTTATATACACCCTGATGTTATACTAGGGACATTTTTGTTTCTATAGCTAAGGCTGACAGTGAGGACTTGTGAAGTGCATAATCAACTACCTCTGCATAATCAAAACAGTTGCTTTGTGAGAAGGTGTTAAAGTTCGCAGTTAGCCATTGTTATGACAAAAATGTAAACGTTATGTAAATGAAGCTGAAAAGTACCAGTGGCCTGGCTTTTGCCCCAAGTGAGAGCAGGTCCGCCAGTGCCATGGCCCAGTGAGACACTGGTGCCAGCCTGCGTAGATGTAAACAGAAAAGTCTGAGCCTTTTGGGTAAAACACTGGGGTAAATCCTGAATGGAAATGCTTAGTCAGTTTACTCACCAAGCAACTCATTCACTGTCTATAGTTTTCAAAAGGATGACGACAAGTTGTCATTATGTAGGTTTATTACAGTTATGCACTCCTATAAAAATAACATCTGTCCCGATTTTAGATTTTCATTCCAATTTCAGTATAGGAGTTATTCTGTACCAGCATGATTTTTAAACACTGTAAGCAATTGGTTATTTCTAATAAGATCGTCAGGGTTGCTTGAACTGGTCATTTCTGAAAAGCTTGTCCAATGTAGGCTAGGATATGGAGTTGCAGGTGTTGAGCCCAGGGCCCAGGTCCTCCGCGTCTCTGTCCGTGATTGGCTGGGGCTTTGATCAGAGCAAGCCTTTAATCCAGAGGAGCCCTGCCTGCAGTATATTGACAGGAATGCTCCTGGGTGTGTCATCTTGTGGGGAGAGGGAAGAAAAAGAGCTTTGAATTCTGCAGCGAGCAGCTAACCGAGCTATGCGGTACGATTAGTGATGACGTGCGTTTGGTACAAACGTATGGAAAACTCTTAGGATAGAGGGAAACTGATTGCGTGGAAGGCACTCCACATTCTTTCTGGTCAACTCTGATCTCTCAATGTGGGCAATCTTAGTTTATTGCAACTTTATAATTAGCTGTAATTACAGTGTGTAGTGAAAAAGACACTGTCAATTTGAAGAAGGCCTACATTTGTTTGGTGCTGTTGTGCTTAGCCTTCATTCAGCTCGCCACAGCTATCATAAAATAACATGCTCAAAGTAAAAAAGAATGAAGTCATAATGATGATGATGATGATGATCAAACACTAAACCATATGTTTTAGCTGGAGATTTTGTGTAATGTTCACCCACACAATGCAACAACCTTCTAGCACAGGATGACAAGAAAAGTGTGTGCTGTCAGAGTCATGGACAGATGACTTGTTGCATCATGCACGTCAAACGACCTATCCCACAAGATAGCATAGGCTTAGACAACGTCATAATATGCACTTTCAAAGACCACATCACAGGTGTGGGCAGCCCCTGTAGACACGTTCCCTGGTTGTTTGTCCCAGGGAGGGAGGGAGGTACACATATACTTGTGGTGCTTTAAAGGGTAACTCCCAACCCAAATTTCAGCCTTTGCCCAAGCCCTTTAAATAATTTTAAAAAATGCATTCAGGTGAGAAGTTGTAGGTGGAGGGAATTGCTCATAAATATTCATTTTAGAGGTGGGAAAAAGTAGTTGTACCTGATCCCAACACTTTCTCAATAAAGCATATTTACCAGAAGTCCACTGGCACGCTCTGATAATAAAATGATGTGCATTGCGAGCAAACATGGCTCTGGACAGTTAGCTCACAGTGGTAAGGCACTGAGTTCCTGATGTCTATTGCCACTTGCGGTGTAAGTTTGAATCCCCCATAGGGCGTAAAAATAAATATTTGGAATGTGGACTCACATTTATTGCGGTATTGTGTTGGGAAGAAAAGTGCAATCATCACCTTGAAAATGAAGATTAGGGGCTCAATTCAATCCAACCCGCATTGCAGTATTTACACAGTAGCTCTTTTTCCAATGGTGAAATGACTCACAGATTGGTCTTGGGTACTGTATAAAAACCTACAACTACTACCAGGGCGACCCCTCCCACAGGTATGCTTTCACTTTTCTGAATTATAAGTGTGGGCACAGGATGAATATTATAAATAAAGGATTTGAAGAAAATAAAAAAATCTCTGCCCCATGTGGAACTAGAACTATTGAACTATGAGCCAACTATTTTAGCAGACTGCACCACCAATCAGTCATAGCGGTTGGGGAAAAACTACAATTTCTTGACATGACCACCATTGTCATCTATTTCTTGTTACGATGGATGTAGCTACGAATATAAATGTATAATCCTCATAGCCGACATGTTTTTTTTTTTTTTTTGTAAAAGCACATAGATGTGTATGAAACAGTAAGCAAAAATGTTGAATTTGGTAATGTGCGGAAATGTGCCTTACTGCCTTTTGAAATGTTGTGTTACGGCAGTAGTCTAGTCAAGGAAGCATCATGTTAAATATATTGGCACACTCCACTTACCAAGACCAAATAAGGCACGCTGTCACCTGCTTTTATAGTAAGCCTTGAGGTGGTACCACCCAGCACATCTAGAAGGGAGTATATTTCATACCTAACCCCTCCTTTTGAGCTGACGTAGAGGAACCTTCTCAAGGTGCCTCTACATCACGATTTCAATGGTAGAGTAGAACCGCTAGGGGCAAAAATAGCTAGATTTACTTTGAAAATACCAAAATATATCACTTTTGCAACAAACTGTCAAAATGAAGACCATAATTGACGTGTTTCACTATGACTAAGCCTAAAACATCTGTTGTTCGATGGATTTCTTTTTTCTTTCATGAAAGTTACTCAAATATATGTATTCCTGTACATTCATAAATAATGAACTGTAAAATTAGTATCCCAGGTCAAGGACAGACTATTGGACTATGGCTCTCCACCCCCTCACTACCGGTCTGGTCCCTGAAGTTAGCTCTCTCAGGAAGATGGCTGTCTGGACCTGTGTGTGTGTGTATGTGTGTGTGCGTTTGGACAGGATGACAGGTTGTTTGTCCTGGTGAGGATTAATAAGCTCCCCCTCCATCCTCTGTGGTCAGTGAGCCAGTGAACCAGGTCCAGAGACATGACAGGCACTCCCCTGCACCAGACTAAACCTGGCTGCACCAGACCCAGTCCCAGCATCCACCGTAAACCTGGCTGCTCCAGACCCAGTCCCAGCATCCACCGTAAACCTGGCTGCACCAGACCCAGTCCCAGCATCCACCGTAAACCTGGCTGCTCCAGACCCAGTCCCAGCATCCACCGTAAACCTGGCTGCTCCAGACCCAGTCCCAGCATCCACGTAAACCTGGCTATACCCGACCCAGTCCCAGCATCCACCGTAAACCTGGCTGCTCCAGACCCAGTCCCAGCATCCACGTAAACCTGGCTATACCCGACCCAGTCCCAGCATCCACCGTAAGCCTGGCTGCTCCAGACACAGTCCCAGCATCCACCGTAAACCTGGCTGACCCAGTCCCAGCATCCACCATAAGCCTGGCTGCTCCAGACCCAGTCCCAGCATCCACCGTAAACCTGGCTGCTCCAGACCCAGTCCCAGCATCCACCGTAAACCTGGCTGCTCCAGACCCAGTCCCAGCATCCACCGTAAGCCTGGCTGCTCCAGACCCAGTCCCAGCATCCACCGTAAACCTGGCTGCTCCAGACCCAGTCCCAGCATCCACCGTAAACCTGGCTACACCCGACCCAGTCCCAGCATCCACCGTAAGCCTGGCTGCTCCAGAATCACAGCCATCAGTTAAGGCCACCCTGCTTTCTCCCTTTCCTCTGACCAGCAGTACAGGTCCTGGGTGTGCTTTGATTTCCTGTTTGGACCATTAGCCTACTTTCTGATCTGATACTGAAGCTTTATGAACTTCATAATTCATGGAGCTACTGTAATAGGCCCTTTTTCATTGCCGAGTTACTTGAGTTGGTGGTTATGTGAAAAGTAATGTTTATAATAGAAGTAGTGAAGTGCTCCTCTTGATGAAGATGAATATCAGTGGCCTGCTTCAGTGTGATAGTTTCCTCTGGAGACCAAGGCCCAGTAAACACACCCTTATAAATAAACACTGCCTACGTAAGAGAGAAGTACAGTGTGAGAGAACACAACACAGGGCTGAAGAGACCTGCTCATAATGGAGCTCCCACCCACCATTTTGCCTTGAAGTTTAACGGCACCAGGGATGGGCACAAAGGAGGTAAAATTGAGAATAAACGAGAGAAATCAGCCAGGCGAGGCAGTAACGGTGACAAACGATTCCCATTGAATGTGCCAACTAGTCCAGCAGCACCAACGGCAGCCAGTGTGACTGAACTGAATTTAAGAATGACTTGGCGCAGTGTTGTTCAGGATTGGCCAGCTTCACCTCGTTGTGTTTGCTTTTGGTCTATTTTGACCTTTTCAAGTCTGTCTGTTCACGGCTGAATGTCTCCATATGTACGTTTTTGAGGGTAATAATTCTGATGTGTCTAGCTGTATGGTAATATAACAGACATTCCAGTGTCCATATGGAAATAGCACTGCCAGGTGATTTTTATGGTATGTTTGTGTGTTCCACTGTATTGAATAGGGGCTTTGGATGGCGTTGGGGTTTTGGATGGCATTGAGTTCAGAATGTTTTTCCTTTGGTGTCAGTCATCAAAACAATTTGCCAAAAGCCATCAGATCATAGTGGGTCAGTAAAGTGATAATCTGTGGATTTTTAAGGTTAGAAAGGAGTTATCCTCCCTAAGGTGCTTACAGTCACACCTTAATGAAGCGTCTGCTAAATGGCATATTATTATTATTTATTATAATGCATGAATCCCCACTAAAACATCACAAGGGGTACGCCACAGGGAAGATTGCTCCAGTGCCCTATAGGAGGAGATTACTCAAGACCTCCTTAATAACAGACAAGCTCCTTATTGTCCTTGTTATATGTCCCTGTGTTTAATGGCAATCCAAGTTTAACATATGGTTTAGTCTAACAGGGTGTGGTCAGGGTCTAATTGTCTGCTAGGAGTAGGAGGGAGCTGAGAGGGAGGGAGCCTGGGAGGGCTTAGCTAAGTATGGACTTGGTGCAGCAGCAGGGTTGATGGCTATTCTGGTGCCACAATGGAGTCATGTGTTTGGGAAGTGTTTTTAGAGCAGTGGCCCACATGAGCGCTCCCGCACAATATCCCCTCTGTCTGCCTCCTTGCCTCAACTTCTCATTCACCTCTAACTGATTTCTGCTCCTCGACGCACGCAGCTGCTCCCCCCCCATCCACCCCTCCCAGACTCTCTTCTGTGCTCAGGCTTATCCAGAAGGGATGCAACATTACAGAACGTACAAATATGCTTCTCTGTGATGTAGAATGAACAGTCGTCAGCTCTAGCATTAATAGTAAGCTCTATGGTTTACATTTCTCTATGCAAAATTCTATACAGTGTACATTGCACCCCACTGACTAAACCCCTGGGTCAGAGCAGTTTTCCAGGGCAGAAGGCATTGGGACTCGCCACCCGCCAGGATGTCCCGAGCCATGGAACGCTTTGGATTTCAATATTGTAAACAAATCGTCTGCTGAGAATCGTCTGCTGGGAAACTCATCTATTGTCATGCATGCAGGTCTCCTGGATTGGAAGTTTGCATGTGATTTATATAGAAACCTCATGTTGGTCTGCTGCCGGCCATGCAGCCATCGTGCACTGCTTTTCGACTGTAACACCAGTGTTACACTAGTGTATACTATAAATCCATTTTATTTGTCAGCATGCCAATTGCATGCTCCCTCAACTTGAGACGTCTGTGGCATTGGTTTGTGTGACAAAACTGCACATTTTAGTGGTCTTTTATTGTCTCCAGCGTAATGATCATGCTGTTTAATCAGCTTCTTGATATGCCACACCTGTCATGTGGATGGATTATATTGGCAAAGGAGAAATGCTCACTAACAAGGATGTAAACAAATTTGTGCGCAACATTTTAGAGAAATAGGCTTTTTGTGTGTATGGAACATTTCTGTAAGGCTCTCACTTTGGGCCAAAGCCAGGCCACTGGTACTTTTCAGCTGGCATTTACATAACAAAGGCTTAACTGTGAACTTAAACACCTTCTCACAAAGCAACTGTCCTGATGATGCGGAGTTATTGATTCTGCTCACCCAAAGTCTTTAGTGTCACATTCCTGATGGAAACACAATAACACTAGAGCTTACATTAACACTGGCGACACACTGGTGTGGGGTAAGTCTTCGATGGAAGTGCAGCATATGGGCTAGGGGCTGGTCTAGCACTCTACTCAGCTCCTCTCCTGGCACTGACACCCTGTGCAGGGGAAACTAACTAACTTGGCATCTGGACTTCGTTACTGGAGCATTGCCACATGTGAGGCTGTGGGGGAGCGGAGCTGTGGCCAGGCCTGTCAGATTACTGACCCGCTGTGTAAATTACACAAAAGGGTTTTATTGAGCACGGATAAAATTGGTGTTGAATTCCCTGAGGAAGAGAGGGAGAGGTTCGATACAGTCTCATCCCGGGGTCATGGTCCAGTTACATATTTTGCAAACATACGCCCTGCTGCGTACTTTACAAACAGCCCTCTGCAATACCTGGAAATACCTTGTGTGAACACAGGGTTAGGTCTATACCTGCCTTCAAGAGGATGTGAGATGGTGGCGGCATTGTTTATCTACTGATCTGTTGTGCATGTTTTTGCTGTACCTAATCAATACAGTACAGTCAGCTGACCATACCAACTGTCATCCCATCATTAGTGCTCTTCTGTTTGGTTCTGGTATGTCAGATGTCTGGCTGGTTCATTCTTATTCTTTTCTTTCTTGTCTGTCAGCTTACTTTTATATCAAATTTATAAAATCAAATGCAGTTTTGGATCCCTGTATTTTCTTTTCTCTTTTCTTTTCACTGAAGAAAGAAGAAGCAGATGTTCTTGAGCTCATGTTTTATTGTTCATGGCTGGCCAGGCTTAGAGATCCGAGTGGCGTTGGTAGGGAGGAGGGGGCTGCCTGCCTCGCTCTTTTCTGCTGGTCTTTTAGTTTCTCTTTTTCCCCGGCCGTCTGCTAGAAGAGTTAAGTCTCCGATTGAGGTGATTCTGAAACGAAGGCAGCATTTCTGTTTCAGCCACATGCTCCAGTGAGAGAGAGACTTTCATTCAGGCTGACTGGTTGCATCTGCTCTCTATAAAAGGGCCTCTGGCTGATTTACCACTGCATGCCCTTCTCTTTGTGCCTGGAGGACAATTGCAGCTTTTCGACTGTTACACTTATGTTATACTAGGGAAATTGTGTTTCCATAGCTAGGGCTGACAGTGAGGACTTGTGAAGAGCAGAATCAACATCTCTGCATAATAAAGTTGCTTTGTGAGAAGGTGCTTATGTTCACAGTTAGTCATTGTTATTTAAATGACAGCTGAAAAGTACCAGTGGCCTGGCTTTGGCCCCAAGTGAGAGCAGGTCCGCCGGAGCCATGGCCCAGTGAGACATGGGTGCCAGCCCACGTAGATGGAAACAGAAAACCCTTTTTGGTAAAACACTGAGGTAAATCCTGTATGGAAATGCACCAATTGTGTTTGGCCCCGGGCCAGCTCTGCTGCTCATCCCTGTCAGGCTAGCTGCTGATGGACGCCTCAATGGCCCTTGTCTCCAGGTGGTCTGCAGGAAGATATACACGGAGTGTACAACACATTAGGAACACCTTCATTGAGGCAAGGTGTCGAAAGCGTTCCACAGGGATGCTGGCCCATGTTGACTCCAATGCTTCCAACAGTTGTGTCAAGTTGACTGGATTGTCCTTTGGGTGGTGGACCAGTCTTGATACACATGGGAAGCTGTTGAGCGTGAAAAACCCAGAAGCGTTGCAGGTTTTGACACTCAAACCGGTGCACCTAGCACCTGCACCTAGCACCTCCCGAGTGGCACAGTGGTCTAAGGCACTGCATCGTAAATTGCTCTGGATAAGAGTGTCTGCTAAAATGCCTTTTTTTTTTAAATACCTTGTTCAAAGGCACTTAAATATTTTGTCTTGCCCATTCACCCGCTGAATGGCACACATACAATCCATGTCTCAATTGTCTCAAGGCTTAAAAATCATTCTTTAACCTGTCTCCTCCCCTTCATCTACACTCATTGAAGTGGATTTAACAAGTGACATCAATAAGGGATCATAGCTTTCACCTGGTCAGTCTGTCATGGAAAGAGCAGTTGTTCCTAAAGTTTTGTACACTCAGTGTACTAATCCTGACATCACACTAATGGGAAGCCTAACCCTGACATTCATCACAGCATGGGAAGCTTTTGTACCATTTCTTCTGCCCCTCTCTCTTGCCTGGTTCAAAGGGAATGTCAGCTAGCTCAGGTTTTAGGAGACCAGGCCACTCAGAATCCACTTCCTGTGGGTGGAGCCCCATATAGCTGTGATGTGATGTGTGTGGGTTAATCACCAAATGCCTTCAATGGTCTGTCTGTGAGTCTCTGTAATGGCTCATTCACTTCCTGCCAGTCACCCAGCGGTGGTTCAGCTCTGAGCTTTGTGTTAGCAGCAACCTGACAGACGTCTACAGTTCACTGACTAATACAGTGAAGCGCTCATAATCTTATGGCTGTCAGCTCAGTGAGGTCACTTAATCCTTGTTCTTATGCTATCTGAGTGACTCTAACATTACAAAAAATAAATGGGGGGCCCATGCCATTACATTTTTTAAATTTTAGATCCTCCCTGACTGTCTCGTTTTTAGATTGTTAGTTCTCAAAAATTCTTATTTTAAAAATATATCTTTACTTTATATCTGGTTTTAGTCGTTTTGAGTTTACACCAAAATATTTTTTGGGTTTTAATCGTTTTTTAAATCACATTTTTGCAGTGGCAGCCATGATTTACCATATAGGGGAAACACTGACCTTGGGCGGGGTTTATAGCTCTACATGGAGTGGAGGAGTGAGTAACATGGCATAGTTGGTATTCCAGGCCAGGCTGTCAGGCGAATCGCTCAAGTCACAACGTTTCCCTATCTCTGATAAAGGCTGTGTATGTTACATGTTTGCAGATTGTTGTGCCTTGCCCCATATTGAAGCCAGCACCACTAATTGTTTTACTCGGCACCACTAATTGTTTCATTCGTGTTTCAAGAAACACATTCCTGATTTCCATTACACAAAGTTGGTTTGGCACTCACATTTTTATGTAGTCCAATAAAGCAGTTATGCCATTTGTGTGCATTTACATCTGTCTTCCTGATGATATCTTTAGAATTCAATAAAACCTAACTCAAGGTTTATTACTGAGTGTTGCGTATGGAGCTCATTGAAATATTGGTCACATCACAAGTGATACAGTATTTGTTACGGTCCTTAGGATTGAAAAGCCACAGCAAATTACCCAGCGATAGAAATGTGTGGTCTTACACAAACTGGCATAGTTTATATTGCTCAAAGGGTGCTTTCATGGGACATCATGAGACGGTAGGCCTAATCATCATTGTTGTTGGGCTAATTGTTAGAACATTTTATCTTTACACTTACTAAAGGTCATGAAAATATTCTGATTTAGGCTAGACCTAGTCCCATTGAGGGGATAGGGGTACCTTCACCAATAACCTACTTATAAGTAGCTTGTTTGTCTTATTTCCTCATCTGCCCATAGTAAGCAGCAAAGACCTGAGCTTAGCCCCAACCATGGATCCATTATCTTTATCTTTGGAATTCTGGGCATCCTCCACGCTTCCAGAGGGTTCTGAGATAAGCTAAAGCATTCGCAATAACCCATTTGATTGCGTTCTGAGACCCCTCGCACAGCTTTGCATCTCTGCTTTGAAGCCATTGTGGGTATCAGTGGAAATAGTTAAACTGACAGATTTAAACCAGACCAGCTCATAATGCAGGATAATGATAATGCAGTTTTTTGTGGTCCACTTTTGCATGCCTTGGCATTTTTTGGCCTGGATTTCTGGGGTTGTGGTCAACAATCGAGTCACTGACTGCTGTTTTGTAGCTCTCTTTCCCTTCTGAAATGGGACCTAAATGATTCCAGAGTTTCTCTTACTGATGATGCAATTCTCTGACCATGGTCTCTTTACTGTTTAGTTGCTGTTCTGTCCGGGAGCACTTTATAGTGAATGTGGAGAAGAGGCCTATATTGGTAATTCAGGCTTTTTGCATGTTTACCAAGAGGAAACAATGGCTTTTAAGATAATGTTTTGATAACAAAATTAACCTATTCCTTGGTTGGGAGTGGGACTGTTTTCTTGGGGGCATGTAGGTCAGCATTTTGTATCTTTCACATTGAAAAACCTAACTCTTGCCTGGTGACAGCAGTGATACATGATGGGTGGATGCGGCTATGTGCCTAAAGTAATAGTTCTGGATCTTGTTACTAAAGCATTGCTGCCTGCCATACAGTGATTTAGGTCAGTCTCTTGTTTCTTGTGTTTTTCTCTCTCTCTCTCTCTCTCTCTCTCTCTCTCTCATTCACTTAGTAGAACTACCAATGCCAAGTAACAGTAGGTTACATGATACATTATACTGGGCTATACTGACGGTGAAGACCGCAATGAAAATATAATAACTGTCAAAACCGTTTTAAACACGCCAACATTCATTTTTTAAATTAACTTTATTTTAATGTAGATAAACTTTACCTAATAGCGGGAGTGTTTACTAACGATTATAAGCAATTGGTTTCCTAAATTAATCTGTCTATTAAACTGTCTACACTTCCTCCTCTTTCCAACTGTCGTTTGATGGTCAGCAACTAAACCGCTAGATGCGTGGGGGTGTAGAAGTGATAGCCTATGGCACTTCAGTAAAACAATCTTTGATGTGTTGGCTTTCTTTTATACAATGCATGTTTAAATTTCTTGCTAGTAAATAAATAAATCGGTCTTCTTTTAAAAAAGGTTGAATGTGTCTGACTTAATTCATTATTCAATAGCAGTCGACAAGGTTGTTTTGGCTCTGAGGCCTATAATACGCTAATATTGTTTCAAATGGACAGTGCTCAAATCCTATCAAACCTGGCAATCATTAAAACCTATTTTAATGATTGTAAATTTCATCTTCATTATATTGCATAGCCGTCTCTCTCCCCTTCATACTTCCCTTGTCAATTCATTATCTTATAGTGTACTTTTGGTTTTTGAATCTCTTTTAAGGAAAGGATAAATATTTGCTCTTGTGTCTGACATACGCTGGTGGCTTTGATTGGCGGGTTATTTTATTGGGGTGTGTGAGTTTGCTGATTTCACTCTATAGGCCTATATGTCCATTCCAAAAGTTTCTGGACTCTCTCTTTAAGTCTAGACTCTCTCTTTAATAAGAATCTAATGCTCCTGCCATTATTTAATCTTGTGAAAGGCCCTTTCTCACCAAGTCCGTTATTTACGTCCAAATAATTAGGAAGACATTATTTTTGTTTTTTACACCGTTGACAACAATTGCGAAATATTGTCCTGCCACAATCTGTCAATTATTTATTCAGAACTCTCTGGCTGTTGTTTTCTAAACGTTTGCAATGTATCAGTGCAGCAAGGTATCAATTTAGCCAATGTGATCACATCACACCAGAGCTAGGCTACACGTTGCTCTCGCCTTTCAAACTTCCCCACCAGTTCATTGCCAACGGTGTAGCCTATTTTATAGCCATTCAGAAAGCTAGAGGATCGACAGATGCTTCTCTCCTTGAATAGGCCTAATCCTATTAGTTTTTAAAAATGCTCAAAATACGTTTCAAACTATATTGCTGTTCATTGTCTATATATACACTACATGACCAAAAGTATCTAGACACCTGCTCGTCGAACATCTCATTCCAAAATCCTGGGCATTAATATGGAGTTGGTCCCTCCTTTGCTGCTATAATAGCCTCCACTCTTCTGGGAAAGCTTTCCACTAGATTTTGGAACCTTGCTGCGGGCATTAGTGAGGTCGGGCACTGATGTTGGGCGATTAGGCCTGGCTCGCAGTCGACTTTCCAATTCATCCCAAAGGCATTCGATGTGGTTGAGGTCAGGGCTTTGTGCAGGCCAGTCAAGTTCTTCCACACCGATCTCGACAAACCTTTTCTGTATGGACCTCGCTTTGTGCACGGGGGCATTGTCATGATGAAATAGGAAAGGGCCTTCCCCAAACTGTTGCCACAAAGTTGGAAGCACAGAATCGTCTAGAATGTCATTGGTATGCTGTAGTGTTAAGATTTCCCTTCACTGGAACTAAGGGGCCTAGCCCAAACCATGAAAAACTGCCCCAGACCATTATTCCTCTTCCACCAAACTTTACAGCTGGCACTATGCATTCGGGCAGATGGTGAAGCGTGATTCATCACTCCAGAGAACGCGTTTCCACTGCTCCAGAGTCCAATTTCGAGCTTTACACCACTCCAGCCGACGCTTGGCATTGCGCATGGTCATCTTAGGCTTGTGTGCGTGGGGCTGCCATGGAAACCCATTTCATGAAGCTGCCGAAGGGAAAAGTTATTGTGCTGACGTTGCTTCCAGAGGCAGTTTGGAACTCGGTAGTGAGTGTTGCAACCGAGGACAGACCATTTTTACACGCTACTCACTTCAGCACTCGGCGGTCCCATTCTGTGAGCTTGTGTGGCCTACCGTTTCGCACGTTTCCACTTCACAATAACAGCACTTACAGTTGACTGGGGCAGCTTTAGCAGGGCAGAAATTTGGCGAACTAACTTGTTGGAAAGGTGGCATCCTATGACGGTGCCACGTTGAAAGTCACTGAGCTCTTCAGTAAGGCCATTCTACTGCCAATGTTTGTCTATGGAGATCGCATGGCTGTGTGCTCGATTTTATACTCCTGTCAGCAACGGGTGTGGCTGAAATAGCCAAGTCCACAAATTTGAAGGGGTGTCCACACACTTTTGTGTGTGTATATAGGTACTCATTCAAGAGCTTGAGAGAGGGGGAAGAGAGAGGCCAGTGGAGTTGCCAGTGGAGAGGCGTGAATTGCGCAAGAAGGGAACAGTGAAGACAGAGGTGTAAGTTAGAAGTTAATTAATATATTAATGTGTCATTCGTATAGCCTATATATTAAACTAAATATTATAAGCCTGCTAAAGTGAATCTAGGCGACCACCTGTGCTATAGGCAACCCTAAAAGAAAGAGCAAAAAAATACATATGCCGGAATTGACCCTTATCAATAAGTGGTTGCACAGATTTAGATAAAGCACTCAAATTAGTGTTTAAATAACCACACACAGCTTCACTAAAATTGATCAGTGGCTGATTTTTATTAGGCTATGGACAGGTTGCCTGATCATTAGGCTATGGACAGGTTGCCTGATCATTAGGCTATGGACAGGTTGCCTGATCATTAGGCTATGGACAGGTTGGCTGATCATTAGGCAATGGACAGGTTGGCTGATCATTAGGCAATGGACAGGTTGGCTGATCATTAGGCAATGGACAGGTTGGCTGATCATTAGGCAATGGACAGGTTGGCTGATCATTAGGCAATGGACAGGTTGGCTGATCATTAGGCAATGGACAGGTTGGCTGATCATTAGGCAATGGACAGGTTGGCTGATCATTAGGCAATGGACAGGTTGGCTGATCATTAGGCTATGGACAGGTTGGCTGATCATTAGGCTATGGACAGGTTGCCTGCATGTGTTTCTATTTTCTAATGGTTGTTAATTTCATCTTCATGCCTGTCACAGCTGTCTCTATATTATCCCCCTTAAAACTTTCCTCGTCAATGTGATATGATAGGCTACATTGATAGGCTACATTGATTTAGCATTATTCTATAATGTAGACAATTTTTGGTTATCCTACAGAAGGGATTTGAAGCTAAGGCAAGGTTTTTAATATGTTTTTGGGAAAGAACAAATGTATGTCCTTATGTGTCTGGGTGAGATGCGCTGCAGGCGGCTTTGATTGATTGGTCCATTTAGGTGGGTGGGTATGCGTGTATGAGTAAACTAATTCTCTATGTCCATTCAGAAAGTTTCCTGAAATAGGCCTGTCTGGGCTTCATCTCTTTAATGAGAAACTGTGTCTTGTTGCAGGGTCAGCATATGTGCGAGGAATGACGACAGGAGCCAGTTTTGCATTTCCTCTCTTATTAAATGGGGTGCATCTGAATGAAACGTAGCCAAGCTCCGTTCAGGATTCATCCTATTGGATGCATAGCCTATATGTTAATATTATTTTTCCAGTAGTGTATGATTTCTCTCATTACAGCGTCCTCTCTAGCCACTGAACAACATATTGCCACAGAGAATGACCGCAGCAGCGTTGGTGACATTATGCTAATTGTTCGGAAAAGTGGAGGGAAAAACGCATCGGACTTGGTGTGAAATGGTTTAGTGGGTCAAAATCGGAATCTGTTTTTTTGGGGGGGAATTCCTCTCCAATCTGACATTTCTTAATTTGTATACTATACTAATATTTAGAGGTAATAACTTGAATAATAATAATGAAATGCTACTGATAATAACGAAATGTAATGGTAATAGGGAAAGCCACGTGTTTCTTTTTGAGTTTGATATGCACCAATCCCCCAACGGTTATGTCGGTGACTGTGTACTGTGACCTCAAATTCCAAGACCGTCATAGCCCTACTCTGGGATTTTAGGCAGAGTCAGATTTCCCATGAGTTGACCTTTTGGCAACAGCTTAATAAAGCATGCCTGTCTCATCTGGTCCAAGGTGACATTGCGTTTTTATGTTGATCATGTGACTCTTCTTCATAATGCTTTGAGTTTCTTTGGCGGTCGCCCATAAAGAGCTGCCAAAAGCTTGAGACGGTTAGTTTCACTTCTCTCAGGAAATCACTGATATCCTTGAGTTTACAGCCTGAACAGTCTCTTCACTCTTTCTGCTAAGGTGGAAGTTGAATCATCCATGAATGGGAAGATGAAGTGTGTGACAGTAGAGTGGGTGTCTGTGCGTGTTTCTGTTAGTGTTCAACTCGGATGTTGAGGTGAAGAGTTATTTGCTGCTGACAGTAAAGTTTCTGTGGCTGTGCTTTTTTTTAGAGTAGGCCTATCATGTGACAGCTACTGTAGTGATGAAGACAAACGAGTCACGGCATGGGTGTCCGATGTGTGCGATCAATTAACCCAATGACAACAGAACAATTCTCACTAGTGGAAAATCTGTAAATCCCATGTGTGCAAATCAAATGTAGCCTGCGGTCAGGGAAATTTGAGGCTGGATTCTAGATGCAGAAAACCTGAGAAACTGGGAACATTCCCTGTGTCAGATGGACAGTGACACAAAGCTAAAACTTTGAATGGCAGTCCTTTTCAATGTCAGTGATTTTAGCATTGGTTCGCGAAACTACCTCTAACTTCCTTCATACTGGACACAGAGACATAAAAATGGTATCCACAAGTTCATCTGTTTTTTTTATAAAAATGTTTTGGTTGTACTGGCCCTTGCCCCTTGGTATAGCCTACTTAGTACGGCTGACCCAAATTAGTTGACTGGTCGACTGAGATTGTTTTAGTCGAGCACAAATATATATATATATATATATATATATATATATATATACAGTGAGGGAAAAAAGTATTTGATCCCCTGCTGATTTTGAAGCAATCAATCAATCCGATTCCAAACTCTCCACCATGGCCAAGACCAAAGAGCTCTCCAAGGATGTCAGGGACAAGATTGTAGACCTACACAAGGCTGGAATGGGCTACAAGACATCGCCAAGCAGCTTGGTGAGAAGGTGACAACAGTTGGTGCAATTATTGGCAAATGGAAGAAACACAAAAGAACTGTCAATCTCCCTCGGCCTGGGGCTCACCTCGTGGAGTTGCAATGATCATGAGAACGGTGAGGAATCAGCCCAGAACTACACGGGAGGATCTTGTCAATGATCTCAAGGCAGCTGGGTCCATAGTCACCAATAAAACAATTGGTAACACACTACGCCGTGAAGGACTGAAATCCTGCAGCGCCCGCAAGGTCCCCCCTGCTCAAGAAAGCACATATACAGGGCCGTCTGACGTTTGCCAATGAAAATCTGAATGATTCAGAGGAGAACTGGGTGAAAGTGTTGTGGTCAGACGAGACCAAAATGGAGCTCTTTGGCATCAACTCAACTCGCCGTGTTTGGAGGAGGAGGAATGCTTCCTATGACCCCAAGAACACCATCCCCACCGTCAAACATGGAGGTGGACACATTATGCTTTGGGGGTGTTTTTCTGCTAAGGGGACAGGACAACTTCACCGCATCAAAGGGACGATGGACGGGGCCATGTACCGTCAAATCTTGGATGAGAACCTCCTTCCCTCAGCCAGGGCATTGAAAATGGGTCGTGGATGGGTATTCCAGCATGACAATGACCCAAAACACACGGCCAAGGCAACAAAGGAGTGGCTCAAGAAGAAGCACATTAAGGTCCTGGAGTGGCCTAGCCAGGCTCCAGATCTTAAACCCATAGAAAATCTGTGGAGGGAGCTGAAGGTTTGAGTTGCCAAACGTCAGCCTCGAAACCTTAATGACTTGGAGAAGATCTGCAAAGAGGAGTGGAACAAAATCCCTCCTGAGATGTGTGCAAACCTGGTGGCCAACTACAAGAAACGTCTGACCTCTGTGATTGCCAACAAGGGTTTTGCCACCAAATACTAAGTCATGTTTTGCAGAGGGGTCAAATACTTATTTCCCTCATTAAAATGCAAATCAATTTATACATTTATGTCATGCGGTTTTCTGGATTTTGTTGTTGTTATTCTGTCTCTCACTGTTCAAATAAACCTACCAGTAAAATGTTTGGACACACCTACTCATTCAAGGGTTTTTCTTTATTTTTACTATTTTCTACATTGTGGAATAATAGTGAAGATATCAAAACTATGAAATAAAACATATGGAATCATGTAGTAACCAAAAAAGTGTTAAACACTTTTTTGTGCAAAGCTGTCATCAAGGCAAAGGGTGGCTACTTTGAAGAATCTCAAATACAAAATATATTTTGATTTCTTTAACACTTTTTTGGTTACATGTGTTATTTCATAGTTTTGATGTCTTATATATATATATATATATATATATATATATATATATATATATATATATATATATATATATATATATAATAAAATATACACAGTTGAAGTCGGAAGTTTACATACACTTAGGTTGGAGTCATTTAAACTTTTTTTTTCAACCACTCCACAAATTTCATGTTAACAAACTATAGTTTTGGCAAGTCGGTTAGGACATCTACTTTGTGCATGACACAAGTAATTTTTACAACAATTGTTTACGGACAGATTATTTCACTTATAATTCACTGTATCACAATTCCAGTGGGTCAGACGTTTACAGACACTAAATTGACTCTGCCTTTAAACAGCTTGGAAAATTCCAGAAAATGATGTCATGGCTTTAGAAGCTTCTGATAGGCTAATTGACATCATTTGAGTCAATTGGAGGTGTACCTGTGGATGTATTTCAAGGCCTACCTTCAAACTCAGTGCCTCTTTGCTTGACATCATGGGAAAATCAAAAGAAATCAGCCATGCTGAAAAAGAACCCCTGCTCTACTGTATGGCCTAATCAGTTTCTATGGTGAGGATGTGTTTGTTTACACCAACACATCTGTGGCTTTCTCATTGGCGTATCATAGAGATGGGCTTCTTGCATGAAGTGAGGAGATGAGGTGTGCATCAAACTAATGCTCTAACCACCGCTTTAGTGCACACTTACAGGAAAATAAATGTCTCTACTCAACTTTACGCACACGATAGACTGATGATGTGGGTAAACCAAACGCAGGCAAACTTCGAGCTCAGTGATAACAGAAAAGTAAAACATCCGAAGCTGGGTCCCTGTCATCAATGTAGGCCCGGGACGTTAGTGAACATCCTTACACCCTAATAAAATGTCTGTACCACAGTTTACTTCAAGTAATCATGCAATTGGGCATGTAACAGTAATCTGCACTGATGGACTAAGCGTTAGCCTTCGTGAAAGGCCTATGCTATAGAAAAGGGTTGTTATTGTAATGATATCACTCAAGCATTAAGTACAGGGAAGGATTTATATAATTCCCTTAATTGTAGTGAAGCCTACATTGCTTGATTTAAATAGTTGAAGGCTTTTTTTAATCCACTAAATTAGAACCACCTTTTCAATAGCTTGCCTATGTGCTGTGATGCAAGTCACATTTCCACTCCTCAGCTGCTTAGTCCAAGACGAACAACGGTTTGGAGTTCACACACTGTGGTCTGTCAGTCTTTGTTTAAAAACCAACCCATTTGTTAGCATTTTGAAACGCAGACGTAATGCCGTTGTGACAAACTGTTTAGACCTTTGCAAGACTGCAATGCCCAAATGGGAAACCTTCACAATCTGGAATAGCTCAATGTCTTTCGTTTAGTCTATATGAAACTATTTTCTTAATTGAAGACTTGATCCAATACAGGGCTGTTTGGCACAGGCACTTTTAGCGTACATGTGGCTAACAGTTAACATCACAGCTCTTGTTGCTTTCAGTCAGCTCCCTGCAACTAATCTCTGCTGTGACATCCTTTTTTTCAGCTTTAATGTATAACTGTCTGAAAACAATTGTTCTCCTTTGCTCCCCAGGTGCTGGGTGGTGAGAGAAGAGCAGGCAGTGCAGACGGCATGCTGAGGCGACTCCACCTGGCCCAGAATGAGTGTCAAAGATGGCGAAGGCGGAGCACCTAGCCAAGATGGACGGGCCTACGACCTGCAGGTCTACCCACGGCTCTCAGCGGACTGCCCATCATGCTGCACCCTCAAGGTGCCCAAGGAGGCCACGGCCGCTTCCGTCATCCAGGACGCAGCCTTGGCCCTGGGCCTGGACCCCCAGCGGCTCTACGTGCTTGCTGAGGTGAAGGAGTGCGGCGGGGAGGAGTGGGTGCTGGAGTCCGGGGACCTCCCAGTCCAGAGGGTCCTGTTGTGGCCACGGAAGGCCCAGGAGCAGCACCCTCAGAGTGAAGGTTTCTACTTCCTCCTCCAGGAGAGGAACCGTGACGGCACCATCCACTACGTCCACCTCCCCGCTCTCTGGAAGGAGCAGGAGGCCCAGAAGCTGGCGGCCAGAGGCTTTCTCCCCCCACGCCATGATGACTTTGACGACCTGTGTAACCTCCCGGCACTCAACGAGAGCAGCATCCTGGATAACCTGCGCAACCGCTTCCACAAGAAAAAGATCTACACCTACGCTGGGTCTATCCTCATCGCCATCAACCCCTTCAAGTTCCTATCCATCTACAACCCCAAGTACGTCAAGATGTACGAGAACCACCAGCTGGGGAAACTGGAGCCGCACATCTTTGCCATTGCGGACGTGGCATACTACGCCATGCTAAGGAAGAGGGTAAACCAGTGCATCGTTATCTCTGGGGAGAGCGGCTCGGGGAAGACACAGAGCACCAACTTCCTCATCCACTGTCTGACGGCCCTCAGCCAGAAGGGCTACGCCAGCGGGGTGGAGAGGACCATTCTAGGGGCTGGGCCTGTGCTGGAGGTAAGGCTGTTTGTATTCGTGTGAAATGAAGTTTGGGCACCTACCTAAGGCTGTTGCAGTCATGACATTTTGTCAGCCGGTTATTGTCATGCAAAAGTCTACCGGTCTCACGGTAATTGACCGTTAATTAACATAAAAACGTTTAGCATCTCCAGACCACCACACAGACAAGCCGCTGATGCCTTTGGAAAATCTACATTTAAAAGAGTCTAATAAGTCAATTTAATATACATCATCACAATAAATCCAGTATTTATTTTAGGCAGGTCTAAAGAAACATTATGATATGAAGAACAGAATATGAGTTGGCCTAGGCCTACTGTGTGTTATCTGGCTATGCGCCATGCCATAGGCTGTAGGCTTGTTCATTTAGCAGACAAGAATGCTTATAAGTCCCGTGCCATTATTTTATATTATATGATTTTATAGTAGGAAGAATATACTGTAGGCCTAATTGAACTTCGCTGAATAAAATAGAACGGATATTTTTCCCATTCCAGAGCGAGTGTGAATATGAAGTGGCTATGTTGAGCATAAAAGTGATCATTTGAAACAGGTCCTATATGCTAGATTTAGACATATTTGGCAACTTTAGTTGTGAATGATACAAACCTTAGAATGTCTTGGAAATGAAAACATACAGTATATGGGCTGCATGATGCGACTATAGGCTATTGATGATTTGAGAAAGTCGCAAAATATAACTTGCACTCTGTTCCTTGCCTCAGGCTGCACACGCTGTTTTCTCATCAAGTGATAGATGAAAATACTATCAGACTATTCTCAATTGAATCTTGTCTTTACTAATAAGTCAAATTAGTTTCGATTTAGAATTGCCCATCAAATGGTCAGGAACAGGGGCAGGCGGAAAAAGACGTTGTCCGTATGCACTCGAATAGCGAATGGAGGCCACTTTCCCACTGGTTTGTTTTTCCATCATGCCTGGTAGGCTACTCCGGTTATTTCACTCCATGCATCAACCACTGTTTGAGAAGCATGCAGCCTCTCGCTGCTCGACAGGTGATATTGCGCTCAAACTCTGTATGCCATGGGCTCTCCAACCCTGTTCCTGCAGCTACCCAGTGCTTAATTTGGGAAACCAAGTGAAATCTGTTGGGGAACAATGATAGTAACATGTTATTACATTTAAGTCATTTAGCAGACGCTCTTATCCAGAGCGACTTACAGTCAGTGAGTGCATACATTATTTTTATTTATTTTCGAACCCACAACCCTGACGTTGCAAACGCCATGCTCTACCAACTGAGCTACATCCCTGCCGGACATTCCCTCCCCTACCCTGGACGACGCTGGGCCAATTGTGCGCCGCCCCATGGGTCTCCCGGTCGCGGCCGGCTACGACAGAGCCTGAAAAATATTTCATGAAACTGTTGACAGCCCCTCTCTCTGCGCTCTCGTTAAAAAAATGAAGGAGAGAGAGAGGAGGAGATGGAAATGCACGGTGGTGAGATATTCCGTAGCTAAAGGTAATGTCAGCCTATTCATTATAAAATATTTAAAATGCCCTATTACTAGGCTATTCAAAGTCAAATTCACTATAATTGGAAGCTAACTTTGTAAGCCGCCCTGCACAATCAATGAACCAACAGCATCGCCTAGGCCTATAGGTTCTCTCCCAGACTCATGGATAGAAAGTTTGGAGGGTAGAACAAGGTAACCAGTCTATCCATAATAATACAGTCCAGAGTATATGCTTTTTTCTGCTGTGCGTAGTATGCGGAAGGCTATGAATTGTATGACGGTACAATCATTATTTTAATTCAGGGTTTTCAGGCTCATATATAGGCCTATGCATATGCATAAGCTCTAATATGTGTATGGGTGTTTTGAATTAATCATCACCTTAGAAAGCGCTGTCCATTTGGTTGTTAGGCTTTGAAACAACACCCACAATGACCATGTTTTCCACTCAGTTTCAACCTGTTGTTGAACTCATTTCTTTAAATTGATCTATCACACTGAGGTGAGTTTTAAAAGCACGATACTGTTTTGATGATGTGTTTGATGTGATTTTCGATTGCATTTGCATTGATGTCAGAGTGGTTAGAGGGACAATAGGGCCCTGAGTACCAGGCCATTAGGACCTGATGGTCGTTAGCGAGTTGGGTACTACCAACGCATGTCCAGAGTGCATAAGAGGATATTACCGTGGTCACGTGGAATTTTACTGCGGTCTCCGCAACAGCCGTACTCCTACCTCATATGAAACCTTGCCTAGCAGGCTTTGGGTTTAATATTTTCCTGATATTTTACAAATGTTCCATCCAGAGAATAAATCACTTTTCTCCCGGGTAACCCGGTATTTCCTGCCAAAACCGGAAGTGTCATTCAAAAGCATTATAATTCGCATAAATATGTCTGGATTTGATTAGAGCTTTGGTCAGCATGAACATTCAACTGAGCCTGATGAGCCATATATTAAATACATTTTATGAGCCCTACATTAATGACATTTAATGAGCCCAAGCCCAAATGATTGTGCCATTATCCAATTCATAATGTATTTGATATAGGCTACTGCACATTACGCATGACAGAAAGACATAAAAGCCCATAGATGTAGCTAGCTATACCCTATGCTCTCTTGGGTAAATAAATAAAACTACCTCCACTTAGCTAATCTTTTTGAGTGTGAACTGTATTACTGTACTGTATTATACTGTATTATATGGAGTGGAATTACGCACGTTCAAATCATGATTAAGCAGAAGAGAACATGCGATTTTGGTGCAGCACATGCAGCCTACAAAGTTACAAGTATTGGCTAGCGTAAGGCACTACATAGGGTAGTGCCTACAGCCCAGTACATCACTGGGGGCAAGCTTCCTGCCATCCAGGACCTTTATATCAGGCGGTGTCAGAGGAAGGCCCTAAATATTGTCAAAGACTCCAGCCACCCTTGTCATAGACTGTTCTCTCTGCTACCGCACAGCAAGCGGTACCGGAGCGCCAAGTCTAGGTCCAAAAGGCTTCTTAACAGCTTCTACCCCCAAGCCATAAGACTCCTGAACTTCTAATCAAATGGCTACCCAGAATTAGATGCAGAAGGATTTCACTTCTCTTCATAATTGAATGGTTTTGAGGGGAGGATGGATGGGGCCTTGTATCGCGAGACGTATGATCTCTGTAATTGCAAACAAAGGTTTCTGTACCAAATATTAAGTTCTGCTTTTCTGATGTATCAAATACTTATGTCATGCAATAAAATGCAAATTAATTACTTAAAAATCATACAATGTGATTTTCTAAATTGTTGTTTTAGATTCCGTCTCTCACAGTTGAAGTGTACCTATGATAAAAATTACAGACCTCTACATGCTTTGTAAGTAGGAAAACCTGCAAAATCGGCAGTGTATCAAATACTTGTTCTCCCCACTGTATATATATATATATAGGGCTATATATCAATCTAGAACAGGATTATCTATTTAGGATGAGTTGATGGAGAGAGAGAGACTGTGAGAGAGTGCCCATGCATGCACTAATTTAAAGCAACGATATTCGAGTAATAGGCTGTTTTTAAAACTCTGCAGCTGCAATTAAAAAACAAGGTGACTCCCGAAAGCCAAATGGAGATGGGTAAATGAGACGCGCATTCGGTCTTTATATTACTGTAGCATAGGCTATGCAAATGTAGGCCTACCTGTCACAAAAAAAAAAGTTACCATGATGAGTTGATAGGTCTACATGCATTGTGAACTGCGCTCCATACTGAGATGGGCTGTCCGTCCCCACCCTGAGCATTGATTCATTATGCAGAGGCCGTAGAGAATCCAGATTTGGACATCGCATATAATTTAACAGTTCCATTTCACGCTGTTCCATGCCGTTCATATAAATAATTTATTATAATTTACTGGTTTCTCACAGTTATTTATCCCGGGAAAAGGGAGTGGTTTTGGGCGGTAAATCCCGGTAACTCTCGGTAACCGGGTTCCCACCATTCAACCCTAAACAGGATGTGTGTGGTTGCAATGGGGCTAAGGATGTGTTTGTGTGTTACCTTATGCCTGTCATGGGTGTCTGTAAACACTCATTACCCGCTATTAGTATTTGACCACAGTCTCACAAAGTCAAGGTTTGCATAGAAGCAGGGATTTAAACCGGTGTGAAATTTGTTTTTTGCTAATGGCTCATTCCCAAGGAAGATGATTCCTGTACATAGGTGACTAATGTTGTCATGACAGAAGATGCATGAGTCTGCGCTGTGTCCACATGAGTACTATTGAAGAAGTCCAAGAACCATGAAGACAGAGCATCAAACCTAGTTCTTCCAGAGAAGAGGAATGGAAGTCACTTCTGTCTTTTGAGATGTGCCCCTAGTCAAATGTCTTGTTAACTTGAGCCAGGAGTTGAAGATCTCAGTTATAGTCATCAGTCATGACCAGAGGGGGTGAAATATGATCTCCAAGCATGTAGAGACAGTTGTAAAAGCTGTTTTCCCCAAAAAGAAGAAATGAGAGAGAAAAGATGTGGAAGTATTAGCCAAGGCCTCAGTTTAACCCTTTACAAAGCTCCTTCTCAAACAACTCCAAATTGACTAGGTCCTGAAGAAAGGTTGACTTAAATTATATGGTGTTGATGCAAATTACGCTTTGAGCTCAATAACCCATTCAACTTTGGCTTTCTGGAAGATAACAAACAGTTATATCTGAATGTTTTTACTGAAAGTGATCCTGCATTGTGATATACCCCCTTTGTTCTATATCAGTGTCTCATGAGTCATGTCATGTGAGAATAGAGTGAAGATCAGGCCCTTGACCAGGAGTCAGTGTCTTATCTTGAACAGCTGTGCAAACTGAAGGAAAGCTCATGGAAATACTTTCTAGACACCAGCTTTAGAATAACTGAAAAGCTCTAGAGCTCCCATGTGGTTCAATGTAATGTTCCATCTTCTATTTGTGGTCTGGAGCTAAACCTAATTGTCAATTCTAATTAGATCATACACATTATTGCAATATACAGTTGAAGTCTGAAGTTTACATACACTTAGGTTGGAGTCATTAAAACTCGTTTTTCAACCACTCCACAAATTTCTTGTTAACAAAGTATAGTTTTAGCAAGTCGGTTAGGACATCTACTTTGTGCATGACACAAGTAATTTTTCCAACAATTGTTTATAGACAGATTATTTAACTTAATTCACTGTATCACAATTCCAGTGGGTCAGAAGTTTACATACACTAAGTTGACTGGGCCTTTAAACAGCTTGGAAAATTCCAGAAAATTATGTCATGGCTTTAGAAGCTTCTTATAGGCTAATTTACATCATTTGAGTCAATTGGAGGTGTACCTGTGGATGTATTTCAAGGCCTACCTTCAAACTTAGTGCCTCTTTGCCTGACATCATGGGAAAATCAAAAGAAATCAGCCAAGACCTCAGAAAAAGAATTGTAGACCTCCACAAGTCTGGTTCATCTTTTGAGAGCAATTTCCAAACGCCTGAAGGTACCACGTTAATCTGTACAAACAATAGTACGCAAGTACAGTGAGGGGAAAAAGGTATTTGATCCCCTGCTGATTTTGTACGTTTGCCCACTGACAAAGAAATGATCAGTCTATAATTTTAATGGTAGGTTTATTTGAACAAAAAAATCCAGAAACACTCATGTCAAAAATGTTATGAATTGATTTGCATTTTAATGAGGGAAATAAGTATTTGACCCCTCTGCAAAACACGACTTAGTACTTGGTGGCAAAACCCTTGTTGGCAAGCACAGAGGTCAGATGTTTCTTGTAGTTGGCCACCAGGTTTGCATACATCTCAGGAGGGATTTTGTCCCACTCCTCTTTGCAGATCTTCTCCAAGTCATTAAGGTTTCGAGGCTGACGTTTGGCAACTCGAACCTTCAGCTCCCTCCACAGATTTTCTATGGGATTAAGGTTTGGAGACTGGCTAGGCCACTCCAGGACCTTAATGTGCTTTTTCTTGAGCCACTCCTTTGTTGCCTTGGCCGTGTGTTTTGAGTCATTGTCATGCTGGAATACCCATCCACGACCCATTTTCAATGCCTTGGCTGAGGGAAGGAGGTTCTCACCCAAGATTTGACGGTACATGGCCCCGTCCATCGTCCCTTTTATGCGGTGAAGTTGTCCTGTCCCCTTAGCAGAAAAACCCCCAAAGCATAATGTTTCCACCTCCATGTTTGATGATGGGAATGGTGTTCTTGGGGTCATAGGCAGCATTCCTCCTCCTTCAAACACGGCGAGTTGAGTTGATGCCGAAGAGCTCGATTTTGGTCTCATCTGACCACAACACTTTCACCCATTTCTCCTCTGAATCATTCAGATGTTCATTGGCAAACTTCAGATGGTCATGTATATGTGCTTTCTTGAGCAGGGGAACCTTGCTGGCGCTGCAGGATTTCAGTCCTTCATGGCGTAGTGTGTTACCAATTGTTTTCTTGGTGACTATGGTCCCAGCTGCCTTGAGATCATTGACAATATCCTCCTGTGTAGTTCTGGGCTGATTCCTCACCGTTCTCATGATCATTGCAACTCCACGAGGTGAGATCTTGCATGGAGCCCCAGGCAGAGGGAGATTGACAGTTATTTTGTGTTTCTTCCATTTGCGAATAATCGCACCAACTGTTGTCCCTTTAAGAGTGTGCTCCTAATCTCAGCTCGTTACTTGTATAAAAGACACCTGGGAGCCAGAAATCTTTCTGATTGAGAGGGGGTCAAATACTTATTTCACCCATTAAAATGCAAATAAAGTTATAACATTTTTGCCATGCGTTTTTCTGAATTTTTTTGTTGTTATTCTGTCTCTCACTGTTCAAATAAACCTACCATTAAAATTATAGACTGATAATTTCTTTGTCAGTGGGCAAACGTACAAAATCAGCAGGGGATCAAATACTTTTTTCCCTCACTGTATAAACACCATGGGACCACGCAGCCGTCATACCGCTCAGGAAGGAGATGCGTTCTGTCTCCTAGAGATGAACGTACTTTGGTGCGAAAAGTGCAAATCAATACCAGAACAACAGCAAAGGACCTTGTGAAGATGCTGGAGGAAACCGGTACAAAACTATCCATATCCACAGTAAAACGAGTCCTATATCGATATAACCTGAAAGGCTGCTCAGCAAGGAAGAAGCCACTGCTCCAAAACCGCCATAGAAAAGCCAGACTACGGTTTGCAACTGCACATGGGGACAAATATCGTATTTTTTGGAGAAATATCCTCTGGTCTGATGAAACAAAAAAATTGAGCTGTTTGGCCATAATGACCATCGTTATGTTTGGAGGTAAAAGGGGGTACTTGCAAGCCGAAGAACACCACCCTAACCGTGAAGCACGGGTGTGGCAGCATCATGCTGTAAGGGTGCTTTGCTGCTGGAAGGACTGGTGCACTTCACAAAATAGATGGCATCATTAGGAAGGAAAATTATGTGGATATATTGAAGCAACATCTCAAGACATCAGTCAGGAAGTTAAAGCTTGGTCGCAAATGGGTCTTCCAAATGGACAATGACCCCAAGCATACTTCCAAAGTTGTGGCAAAATGGCTTAAGGACAACAAAGTAAAGGTGGCCATCACAAAGGCCTGACCTCAATCCTATAGAAAATGTGTTGGCAGAACTGAAAAAGCGTGTGCGAGCAAGGACGCCTACAAACCTGACTCAGTTACACCAGCTCCATCAGGAGGAATGGGCCAAAATTCACCCAACTTATTGTGGGAAGCTTGTGGAAGGCTACCCGAAACGTTTGACCCAAGTAAAAAATTTTAAAGGCAATGCTACCAAATACTAATTGAGTGTATGTAAACTTCTGACCCACTGGGAATGTGATGAAAGAAATAAAAGCTGAAATAAATAATTCTCTCTACTATTATTCTGACATTACACATTCTTAAAATAAAAGTGGTGATCCTAACTGACCTAAGACAGGGAATTTTTACTAGGATTAAATGTCAGGAATTGTGAAAAACAGAGTTTAAATGTATTTGGCTAAGGTGTATGTAAACTTCCAACTTCAACTGTATTATATGTTGAACAATTGCTACCATTCATTACACTTAATTGGAAAAACTCAAGTTCTAGGAACGAGCCAGCCATGGTAGTTAGAATCAATCAACACGTTTAGGCCTAGTACGATACGAGTTACAACAAGGGGATAACAATCAGCGTACAGCAAAACTGTGTGTGAATCATTAGTGTTTTGGGTCTGGTGAGTTGCACTTCCTCCCTTCTCTGTGAGTAGAAGAGGCTATATGTCCCTGGCGCCTGTCGGCTTCTGACTGATGACAGCCTGACTGATTCCCTGGCTCGTGCTAACCCACAGCTGTCTTTGTTTGGACTTGATGTTAGAGGAACAAACACATCTACACTACTGGTCAAAAGTTTTAGAACACCTACTCATTCAAGTTTATTTTTATTTTTTTACTTTTTCTACATTGTAGAATAATAGTGAAGACATCAAAACTATCAAATAACATTTATGGAATCATGTAGTAACCAAAAAAGTGTCCAACAAATCAAAATATATTTGAGATTTGAGATTCTTCAAATACAGTGGGGAGAACAAGTATTTGATACACTGATACACTGCCGATTTTGCAGGTTTTCCTACTTACAAAGCACGTAGAGGTCTGTAATTTTTATCATAGGTACACTTCAACTGTGAGAGACGGAATCTAAAACAAAAATCCAGAAAATCACATTGTATGATTTTTAAGTAATTAATTTGCATTTTATTGCACGACATAAGTATTTGATACATCAGAAAAGCAGAACTTAATATTTGGTACAGAAACCTTTGTTTGCAATTACAGAGATCATACCTTTCCTGTAGGTCTTGACCAGGTTTGCACACACTGCAGCAGGGATTTTGGCCCACTCCTCCATACAGACCTTCTCCAGATCCTTCAGGTTTCGGGGCTGTCGCTGGGCAATATGGACTTTCAGCTCCCTCCAAAGATTTTCTATTGGGTTCAGGTCTGGAGACTGGCTAGGCCACTCCAGGACCTTGAGATGCTTCTTACGGAGCCACTCCTTAGTTGCCCTGGCTGTGTGTTTCGGGTCGTTGTCATACTGGAAGACCCAGCCACGACCCATCTTCAATGCTCTTACTGAGGGAAGGAGGTTGTTGGCCAAGATCTCGCGATACATGGCCCCATCCATCCTCCCCTCAATACGGTGCAGTCGTCCTGTCCCCTTTGCAGAAAAGCATCCCCAAAGAATGATGTTTCCACCTCCATGCTTCACGGTTGGGATGGTGTTCTTGGGGTTGTACTCATCCTTCTTCTTCCTCCAAACACGGCGAGTGGAGTTTAGACCAAAAAGCTCTATTTCTGTCTCATCAGACCACATGACCTTCTCCCATTCCTCTGGATCATCCAGATGGTCATTGGCAAACTTCAGACGGGCCTGGACATGCGCTGGCTTGAGCAGGGGGACCTTGCGTGCGCTGCAGGATTTTAATCCATGATGGCGTAGTGTGCTACTAATGGTTTTCTTTGTGACTGTGGTCCCAGCTCTCTTCAGGTCATAGACCAGGTCCTGCCGTGTAGTTCTGGGCTGATCCCTCACCTTCCTCATGATCATTGATGCCCCACGAGGTGAGATCTTGCATGGAGCCCCAGACCGAGGTTGATTGACCGTCATCTTGAACTTCTTCCATTTTCTAATAATTGCGCCAACAGTTGTTGCCTTCTCACCAAGCTGCTTGCCTATTGTCCTGTAGCCCATCCCAGCATTGTGCAGGTCTACATTTTTATCCCTGATGTCCTTACACAGCTCTCTGGTCTTGGCCATTGTGGAGAGGTTGGAGTCTGTTTGATTGAGTGTGTGGACAGGTGTCTTTTATACAGGTAACGAGTTCAAACAGGTGCAGTTAATACAGGTAATGAGTGGAGAACAGGAGGGCTTCTTAAAGAAAAACGAACAGGTCTGTGAGAGCTAGAATTCTTACTGGTTGGTAGGTGAATTACTTAAAAATCATACAATGTGATTTTCTGGATTTTTGTTTTAGATTCCGTCTCTCACAGTTGAAGGGTACCTATGATAAAAATTACAGACCTCTACATGCTTTGTAAGTAGGAAAACCTGCAAAATTGGCAGTGTATCAAATACTTGTTCTCCCCACTGTAGCTACCCTTTGCCTTAATGACAGCTTTGCACACTCTTGGCATTCTCTCAACCAGCTTCATGAGGAATGCTTTTCCAACAGTCTTTCCTTCACTCTGCGGTCCGACTCATCCCAAACCATCTCAATTTGGTTGAGGTCGGGGGATTGTGGAGGCCAGGTCATGTGATACAGCACTCCATCACTCTCCTTTGTCAAATAGCCCATACACAGCCTGGAGGTGTGTTGGGTCATTGTCCTGTTGAAAAACAAATGATAGTCCCACTAAGCCCAAACCAGAAGGGATGGCGTATCGCTGCAGAATGCTGTGGTAGCCATGCTGGTTAAGTGTGCCTTGAATTCTAAATAAATCACAGACCGTGTCACCAGCAAAGCACCCCCACACCATAACACCTCCTCCTCCATGCTTTATGGTGGGAACTACACATGCGGAGATCATCCGTTCACCCACACCGCGTCTCACAAAGACACGGCGGTTGGAACCAAAAATCTCAAATTTGGACCCCAGACCAAAGGACACATTTCCACCGGTCTAATGTCCATTGCTCATCTTTCTTGGCCCAAGCAAGTGTGTTCTTCTTATTGGTGTCCTTTAGTAGTGGTTTCTTTGCAGCAATTCGACCATGAAGGTCTGATTCACAGTCTCCTCTGAACAGTTGATGTTGAGATGTGTCTTACTTGAACTCTGTGAAGCATTTATTTGGGCTGCAATTTCTGAGGCTGGTAACTCTAATGAACTTATCCTCTGCAGCAGAGGTAACGTTGGGTCTTCCATTCCTGTGGCGGTCATCATGAGAGCCAGTTTCATCATAGTGCTTGATATTTCATCATTTTGATGTCTTCACTATTATTCTACAATGTAGATAATAGTACAAATAAAGAAAAACCCTTGAATGAGTAGGTGTTCTAAAACCTTTGGCTGGTAGTGTATCTGTAGGTTTTCTCTCCCACGTTTTGACAGCTCAAGGTTTTTTCATACACATAGTGGCCTTTTCCTTACATCACAAGTGGGATAGTACAGTAGTTGTGATACACTCCACAGTGATGAGAGGCTATTTGAGCTGCTTTCTGAGTCTTGGTTGTCAGTGACCTCTGGGCCCATGGTCATGTGACATTATGAAGCACTTCCTGTTAGAGATGGTAATCTGGCTGAGTCAATCACTGAATGCAGGAGGAAAGGCCTGCTCTGCTCTGGGCCCCAGGCACCTTGCCACCTCTGAGTCAGCCTGGACATTCCAACACAGAAAACTGCACAGGACACACACACACACACAGCAAGCAGAATTCCCAGCCCTGCAACGAACACGCGCATTCTCACACCAGTAACACACGCATTTTCAACCCCCCACCCCCCAACACAGAATGCAGAAAACTTATACCTCAGCAGATTTGCCAAATGTGTAACACAGATAACACACACACACACACACACAGACACACACACACACACACACACACGTGAGCAGTAGAAATCGACACTGGCCATTTGGTTGTACATTTGTGTGTGGAGCTGGCTGCTTTCATTGGTGTTTGAAAGTAATGAGCCCCAGCTCTAATCTGGCAGCAAATCCCTCTCACATTATTCTTCATTTTATTTCCTCAGTAATATGGCAAACAAATTGGTAATAAACTAGAAAAGGCCTTGAGGAATGCAGTTTATTGGAAGTAAATGCAGCATTGTAACTTATCTGTATACATTT
Source organism: Coregonus clupeaformis (assembly GCF_020615455.1). Taxonomy (NCBI): domain Eukaryota; kingdom Metazoa; phylum Chordata; class Actinopteri; order Salmoniformes; family Salmonidae; genus Coregonus; species Coregonus clupeaformis. The sequence continues at coordinate 34,004,447 of NC_059202.1, forward strand.
ATCAGACCTCCTTGGATTCTAACGCAAAGTGTTCAATCTGGTTATTCACACTTGAATGACAGCATTTACCCCTACATTTCAACTGGTCTGGTCCATTTCCTGAACTGCAGAGTGGACAGAATAGAAGAGAATACCGTAGCTGGCATACTATCCGTCAAACAGATCCTCAAAATCCATGACCCTTTTACAAGAGAGACTAGTCTTTGTGCAGCGTTCAAAGGCAGCAGAAGGATGAATAGATGGTCCCTTGATGCATGTCTGTCTCAGGTCTTTGGTTGGAGAGAACTGAAGTGATTTTCCCCTCAGTCAGCAGAGTCCGTGTCCCCTTGGCAGGCTGGTTGAGGCTGGTTCTCTCTCTGCTCCAGACTGCTCTGCTGCTTCCCCAGGCCTGTTGTCTGATTGGCAGACTGAGGGACTGGCCCGTGAAACAACCGAGACCCACCCAGGCTCAGCCAGGACCGGAAGCTCCATCCTGACTCCCCCGAAACAGCTTTACCAGCCCCTCAACACCACACACACACACACACACACACACACACACACACACACAGCCTCCTCTCAATCTTCTGCAACAACCCCACAAGATGGCTGACATTAAATGGCAGCAATATTCTTATCCCTGTCTTGCAGTTTCCTCTTCCAACGAGTCCAGTTCCAACTAATGGTTTCAATATGAGGTTACTTTTAGTCTTCACATTTTGGCATTTTGTTGTATCAGCTCCTTTTTCTTGGAGGCAGTCCAAGTTTGAATCAGTAAAAGGTGAGCTGTGTTTCCTCTCTGTCTGGGCTCTGAAGCTATAAAGGAACTCTTCAGCTTCAGTTGCATTTTGATGTGGTGAGATCTTTGGCGTTGTAGCGTGACTCTCTTTAACTTCCAGTGTGCTGTATGGACTAGACTACCTTAGCATTTAGACAGGATTCAACTTTACCTCTTGAACACAACTCCAATCATCTTTCTCCGATCGACTACGCAATGGCCTCTGAGTTTATCCGAACTTCAGATGAAACTTAATATTAGAAATGGTAAGTTTCTCACATTATATTAGCCTCCATTGTCTCCTGCCTCTGATTGTCCAATGTCCACAAAGGAGTTAAACTGAAGGAATCACCCATTTTGAATGTTAAAACATTTTTGTGCATCTCTGAGCGGTGTTCTATCGATTCCCGGGGTAATTTCATGTTTTCATGTGAATCTGAGCTATTGACGTTAAAGCATGCAGAAATGCAGCCGGAATGATGAGTTTTGCATCATATGAACAGCCTGCTCTAAATCTGGATTTCTTCTAGGGCTGTCCCAAACAACAACAAAATCTTAGTCGACCGAGAGCCGTCTGTTCTTTCGACAAATCGATTGGTCTAAATTTTTAAACGTGTATTTTTTTTAGGATGTGTAGACACATCCTATGTATTTTAATCATGTCAACTATATGCACTGAGCTTGTCTGATGCTTTAAGCACGCTGTTTGATTAAATAATTAAGACACACAAATGACTAGAGGGAGTCCAACCGCAATGGCGCCGGAGGGGATGGCAGCCGTTTTACGGGCTCCTAACCAACTGTGCTATTTTGTGTTTTTTCGCATTGTTTGTAACTTATTTTGTACATTAATGTTGCTCCTACCGTCTCTTATGACCGAAAATAGCTTCTGGATATCAGAACAGCGATTACTCACCTTGAACTGGACCAAGATTTTTTCTTTAATGAGTCCGACGCGAAGGATAAACTGCTTCTCTGAGACCAGGCCCAAATCCCGTCATTCGCGTGAAGAAAATACGGAAACACAGGGGGCGGAGATCGGGGTTCCTTGTGAGAATTCGTCAGGCGATTGGGTAACCCGCCTCTACCATCCGTTCTAATGGCCAATGTGCAATCACTGGAGAATAAACTGGATGATCTCCGTTAAAGTCTATCCTACTGACGGGACATTAAAAACTGTAATATCATATGTTTCCCCGAGTCGTGTCTGAACGACGACAAGGATAATATACAGTTGGCTGGGTTTTCCATGCATCGGCAGGACAGAACAGCTACATCTGGTAAGACGAGGGGTGGGGGTGTGTGTCTATTTGTCAATAACAGCAGGTGCGCAATGTCAAGGAAGTCTCGAGGTATTGCTCGCCTGAGGTAGAGTACCTCATGATAAGCTGTATACCACACCATCTACCAAGAGAGTTTTCATCTATATTTTCGTAGCCGTCTATTTACCACCACAAACTGATGCTGGCACTAAGACCACACTCAACGAGCTGTATAAGGCCATAAGCAAACAAGAAAATGCTCATCCAGAAGCGGCACTCCTAGTGGGGGACTTTAATGCAGGCAAACTTAAATCCGTTTTACCTCATTTCTACCAACATATCACATGTGCAACCAGAGGGGAAAAAAACGCTAGACCACCTTTACTCCACACACAGAGGTGCATACAAAGCTCTCCCTCGCCCTCCATTTGGAAAAATCTGACCATAATTCAATCCTCCTGATTCCTCCTTACAAGCAAAAACTAAAGCAGGAAGTACCAGTGACTCGCTCAATAAGGAAGTGGTCAGATGACACGGATGCTACGCTACAGTACTGTTTTGCTAGCACAGACTGGAATATGTTCCGGGATTCATCCAATGGCATTGAGGAGTATACCACATCAGTCACCGGCTTCATCAATAAGTGCATCGACGATGTCGTCCCCACAGTGACCGTACGTACATATCCCAACCAGAAGCCATGGATTACAGGCAACATCGGCACCGAGCTAAAGGCTAGAGCTGCCGCTTTCAAGGAGCTGGACACTAATCCGGACGCTTATAAGAAATCCCGCTATGCCCTCAGACGAACCATCAAACATGCAAAGTGTCAATACAGGACTAAGATTGAATCCTACTACACCGGCTCTGACGCTCGTCGGATATGGCAGGGCTTGCAAACTATTACAGACTACAAAGGGAAACCCAGCCGCGAGCTGCCCAGTGACGCGAGCCTACCAGATGAGGTAAATGCCTTTTTATGCTCGCTTCGAGGTAAGCAACACTGAAGCATGCATGAGAGCACCAGCTTTACCGGATGACTGTGTGATCACACTCTCCGTAGCCGATGTGAGCAAGACCTTTAAACAGGTCAACATTCACAAGGCCGCGGATTACCAGGACGTGTACTCAGGGCATGCGCGGACCAACTGGCAAGTGTCTTCACTGACATTTTCAACCTCTCCCTGACCGAGTCTGTAATATCAACATGTTTAAATGACTACCGCCCCGTAGCACTCACATCGGTAGGCATGAAGTGCTTTGAAAGGCTGGTCATGACTCACATCAACACCATCACCCCGGAAACCCTAGACCCACTCCAATTTGCATACAGCCCCAACAGATCCACAGATGACGCAATCTCAATCGCACTCCACACTGCCCGTTCCCACCTTGACAAAAGGAACACCTATGTAACAATGCTGTACATTGACTACAGCTCAGCGTTCAACACCATAGTGACCCTGGGACTCAACACCTCCCTCTGCAACTGGATCCTGGACTTCCTGACGGGTCGCCCCCAGGTGGTAAGGGTAGGCAACCACACATCTACCACACTGATCCTCAACACGGGGGCCCCTCAGGGGTGCGTGTTTAGTCCCCTCCTGTACTCCCTGTTCACACACGACTCCAACACCATCATTAAGTTTGCTGACGACACAACAGTGGTAGGCCTGATCACCGACAACGATGAGACAGCCTATAGGGAGGAGGTCCGAGACCTGGCAGTGGGGTGCCAGGACAACAACGTCTCCTTCAACGTGAGCAAGACAAATGTATTCAAAATAAAAACCGAATACATTATTTACATAAGTATTCAGACCCTTTGCTATGAGTCTTGAAATTGAGCTCAGGTGCATCCTGTTTCCTTTGATCATCCTTGAGATGTTTCTACATCTTGACTGGAGACCACCTGTGGTAAATTGAATTGATTGGACATGATTTGGAAAGGCACACACCTGTCTATATAAGGTCCCACAGTTGAAAGTGCATGTCAGAGCAAAACCAAGCCATGAGGTCAAAGCAATTGTCCGTAGAGCTCCGAGACAGGATTGTGTCGAGGCATAGATCTGGGGAAGGTTACCAAAACATTTATGCAGCAGTGAAGGCCCCCAAGAACACAGTGGCCTCCATCATTCTTAAATGGAAGAAGTTTGAAACCACCAAGACTCTTCCTAGAGCTGGGCGCCTGGCCGAACTGAGCAATCGGGAGAGAAGGGCCTTGGTCATGGAGGTCACCAAGAACCCGATGGTCACTCTGACAGAGTTCCTCTGTGGAGATGGGAGAACCTTCTAGAATGACAACCATCTCTGCAGCACTCCACCAGTCAGGCATTTTATGGTAGATTGGCCAGACGGAAGCCACTCCTCAGTAAAAGGCACATGACAGCCCGCTTGGAGTTTGCCAAAAGGCACATAAAGGACTCTCAGACCATGAGGAACAAGATTCTCTGGTCTGATGAAACCAAGATTGAACTCTTTGGCCTGAATGTCAAACGTCATGTCTGGAGGAAACCTGGCACCATCCCTACGGTGAAGCATGGTGGTGGAAGCATGGTGGTTGCAGCATCATGCTGTGGGGAACTTTTTCAGCGGCAGGGGCTGGGAGACTAGTCGGGATCGAGGGAAAGATGAACAGAGCAAAGTACAGAGAGATCCTTGATGAAAACCTGCTCCAGAGAGCTCAGGACCTCAGACTGGGGGTGAAGGTTCACATTCCAACAGGACAACGACCCGAGGCACACAGCCAAGACAACGCAAGAGTGGCTTCGGGACAAGTCTCTGAATGTCCTTGAGTGGCCCAGCCAGAGCCCGGACTTGAACCCGATTGTACATCTCTGGAGATACCTGAAAATAGCTGTGCAGCGACGCTCCCCATCCAACCTGACAGAGCTTGAGAGGATTGCAGAGAAGAATGGTAGAAACTCCCCAAATACAGGTGTGCTAAGCTTGTAGCGTCATACCCAAGAAGACCCGAGGCTGTAGTCACTGCCAAAGGTGCTTCAACAAAGTACTGAGTAAAGGGTCGGAATACTTTTATATAAATGTGATATTTCTGTTTGCAAAAGTTTCTAAAAACCTGTTTTTGCTTTGTCATTATGGGGTATTGTGTGTAGATTGGTGAGGGGAAAAAACAATTTTATCCATTTTAGAATAAGGCTGTAACGTAACAAAGTGTGGAAAAAGTCAAGGGGTCTGAATACTTTCCGAATGCAGTGTATATGGATGATTTATAAAGCCAGGCCCATTTAACAGTTAGGCTATTGATTATAGACCTAATGAAGTTGGGGTTTCCTCTCCTCACTTTTCTTAGACAATTAAGGCATGTGCAGTTTTCTCGTCTCCTAACTCCACTGCTGCCTCCACCACATTGCTCTCAACACTGATATGCTGGTAAACTTTGCTATTATGCACATAGCAACATGGTGTCGGAAAAGGCGCCAATTCAGCTGATGTGTTTCAGAACTGTGGACAGCTACCGCTATCCAACGTGGGAGAAACACATTTGTTATTAAATAATATTATTTTTATTAGTGTTGCTCCATTGTTCTTATGTAATATAACCATATACATTTTCAGTAGCACATGTCTTAGAGTGATGGACTGTGCCATCCCCACGGTCTCCACAATGGATTAGTCCACTCAGACAGTACACCATGAACGTTATATTTCTTTTTTTGCTACTGCTCAACTAAAGAGATCTCGGTCGACCAGTCGACTGCATGGGGTCTGCCATAATTTCTTCACACAACTGGTTATACCGGTTTCTCTGCAGTTCTCCTGTGTTTTTCCCTCGTGCTTTGAATGGCTGTTTTCGGCAGGTCCCTCCTGTTACAAAAAAAGTATGCGATACAGCAAGATATGTTTCACGGCTGCTTTTCTTTGATTCGGGTGTTGTGTTCTCTAACTGCAGGGCTAAGACTTGAACATTGCAACGGTAGTAGAGCGTTTCATCATACTTTTGACGCGCTGAGTAGTCGAATGAAGGTTTGCTTTACTGAGAAGACTCACAGGGTGATTATCAGTACACGCCATCTCTAGATCTTCCAGTCAAGTCTTAACAGTATGCTGCCCACACTGTTCTCATGGTACTCCAGTATTATTAGCCTAGACTATCAGATAAAAGCTGTTATCTTTACTCTCTCTCTGTGCATGAAGGTTGTGCATTACATTTTTTCTATAGCCTAGTATATGTGACATCTTTTTGGATAGTGCACATTGGTTGGTTTATTGATTGATTGGCTGATGTGCCTACCCAGCAGAAAGCCCAGAGTTAAGCCAGGATTTAAAGGGATACTTTGGGATTTTGGCAATGAAGCCCTTTATCCACTTCCCCAGATTCAGATTAACTCATGGATACCATTTTTATGTCTCTAGTATGAAAGTTAAAAGGTAGTTTCACATGCCAATGCTAACTAGCATGCTAGCAGTTACCATAGACTTCCAGTCATTGTGCTAACGCTAGTTAGCAACTTCCTTCAAACTGCATGCACAGAAAATAGTATCCAAGAGTTCGTCTGACTCTGGGGAAGTAGATAAAGGGCTTCATTGCCAAAATCCTGAAGTATCCTTTTAACCCCTACCTTGTACCTTCAGCACCCAGAAGCCCATAGTAGTGATTCTGAGCCAGTCTAACCAACCTCATGCCACACACAGTCTCTCAGCCCGCAGACAGGAACCTCCTGTCAGTCAGATCTAACAGCAGACTCCAACAGGAAGCAGCAGTTTGATGCTACAGGAAGAGCTAGCTGCAGGAGCCTCCCCTCGCAATTGGCCAATCGGCCCACTAGAGGTGTCAACAGACGCCGCATTGTTGCTCAGGAAGTCTAGCGCCCATTCTGTGCGGCTATTGTTTATCTCCCAGCCTGCCTGCGTTTCTACTCTTCGCTGGCTATATATACCCAGACTGGGTGCCCGATGGCACTACAGTGCTGACACACAACAATGGCCTGAGCTCCTGCAATACCAATCCTTTTGTTTTGGCCATTCATCAGCAGCTACTTAGCAATTTGTCAGTCACCTACTGTGAGCTATGCTACATCAAATTAGCTTAGGTCTCAAGGGATGTGATCGTTTGCTCATATTTTAGGTCATATTTTGCCCCCTGTTTTAAATCTTTACATTCTTGCGAAGCTCACTAGTTGTCTCTGTTCACCGGCTAGGAACATAAGTGTCAGTGTCTTATTTTCCAAGTAACCAGCACAGGTTCTCATGTAACAGGCCAGCCAAGTTGTACAGTTTTCATGGCATTGACCACAGCCTGTATCTTGATGGGTCCTTGCTATCAGGGATCCTTGGGACGTCCCTACCCCCAATTGAAGTTTACATTTAAAATGGTTAAGGTAAGGGTTATGGTTAAGGTTAGGGTTTAGGGTAGGGACGTCCCAAGGATACCGGATAGCACTAACATATCTTGATGTGGTTCCCTGGGTGTGGCTCCTTGAAATGGGACCAGTCTGGTGAGCCATGGCATTGGAGCGAGACTCCCTGAAGCCCTGACTGGCTGCAGTACACAGGATATTGTACTAATATGTGGCTGTCCATCCTCTGACTGCAGCAGAGCAGATGCATATTGAAGCAATTTAACCAGAGACCTCTCCAATCAAATCTCTTTATTCTTTCCACTGAGCTGACATTCAACCCCTTTTGTTTATTTTCCAGTCAAGACAAATGAGTGCAGCTTGATTACTCAGGCCTGTTGAAATGTGTTTATCTGAGATGGGGCTGTCAATTCTTTCCACCAAATTCTGTATTTTCAGCTATTTGAAGCTGGGGTACAAAACTGAAAGTAAAAGGAGAAGGGGCTAGCTGCATCCCATTATGACGACCGGAGTATGGGCGAGTGGGTGTGTCGAAAGGAAAATAATGGGCTTTGGAAAGGAGTGGGTGTGTCGAAAGCGCTCTGCTATAGGTTAGACCAGGGGTGTCAAACGTCCGGCCCGCGGGCCGGATCAGGCCCGCAAACAGGTTTAATCCGGCCCGCGAGATTATTTTGTAAAGTATAAAAATGTGCTGCAATTTTTCAATAAAATAAACCGCTGTTCCAATTGCGTCCACTGGATGGCGCAATAGCAATTTTGTTAAGCAAACTGTTTATACCGGGGCAGAGCAAGTAGGTCAAGCAAGTGCAGCCAGTCCGGATGAGCTACTTTGTTTTGCCAGCGATTATTATTACGGCTTCTACTTTTAACATTATGTGCTTTGGCACCCTCATTGCCCCAATATGTCTCTATCAAAAAAGAGAAAAGTGGACGCAGTGTTCCAAGAAAAATGGTCATCCTCCTATTTATTCACGGAATTGAATGGGAAAGCTGTATGTTTTGTGTGTTCACAGCATGTTGCAGTGCTGAAAGAATATAACCTTCGTCGCCACTATGTGAGTCTTCATGCCGACAAATATGACAACTTTCAAGGACAGCGGAGAAGAGAGAAGGTGAATGAACTGTTGGCGGGTCTGAAGAAACAGCAGTCTGTGTTTACTCACAGCCGAGACATCCGTGACGCTGCAGTGAAAGCTAGCTACCTCATTGCTAATGAAATCGCAGTGGCTTCAAAACCATTTAGTGAGGGTGAATTTGTAAAAACATGCATGATGAAGGCAGCGGAGATTGTGTGCCCTGAAAAGCGCCAGGCTTTTGCAAATATCAGCCTGACAAGAAAGATTTCCGATCTTTCAGTGGATTTGGACAGCCAGTTGAAGCAAAAAGTAAAGTAATTTATTGCGTTTTCGGTTGCAATTGATGAAAGCACGGACATTACAGATGTTGCACAACTGGCCATTTTCATCCGCGGAGTTGATGACACATTGACCGTCACCGAGGAGTTCGTGGAGTTGGTGCCGATGACAGATACAACGACAGCAGCTGATATTTTCACCGCACTCGTCGGCGCGCTGGACAGGGTCGGAGTGGACTGGTCCCGCGCTGTCAGCCTGGCTACAGATGGTGCGCCCTCAATGATCTGGAAAAAAGCAGGCGTTGTGACAAAGTTCAGAGAGAAAGTGCAATCTGCAAATGGAGGACGTGATTTTTGGACTTTTCACTGTATTTTGCACCAGGAGGCTTTGTGTTGCAAGTCATTAAAGATGGATAACGTCATGAAGGTGGTCATCCAAACTGTTAATTTCATCCAATCCAGAAGCCTGAATCACCGTCAGTTTGACAGCCTTCTCAGAGAGAAAGACCACATCTATGGCCTGCCATACCACACTGAGGTAAGATGGTTAAGCCGAGGTGCTGTGCTGAGGCGTTTCTTTGATTTACGAGAAGAAATTGAACAGTTCATGGAAGAAAAGGGCAAACCAGTGTTAGAATTTCATTCCGCAGAATGGATGCAGGACCTTGCATTTATGGTGGATGTTATAGAGCACCTGAATAACTTGAACAAACAGCTGCAAGGGCGCAACAAAGTTGTCACGCAGTATTATGACAGCATACGTTCTTTCAAGTTGAAGCTGTCATTGTGGGAGACGCAACTCGCCGGTGGTGATGCAGCTCACTTCCCATGTCTGAAAAATGTGTGCGCAACCCAACATGTGGCAGACATGAAGCGGTTCAAAGATAAAATAACGGGACTGTTACGGTAGTTTGTGCAACGCTTTCAGATTTTTGGTGAACTAGAGAAAGACTTCAACGTTTTTTGCTCGCCATTCACCGTGAATCCCTCTGATCTGCCCGTCAGCATCCAACTTGAAATAATAGACTTGCAGTGTGACTCGGATTTGAAGGGCAAATTTGCCGCAGCTGGCTTGGACACATTTTATCAGAATCTCTTGCCAGGTTACCCCAACTTGACAGCCCTCGCTGCAAAACTGTTGTGCATGTTTGGAACCACATATCTTTGTGAGCAAGTTTTCTCTGTAATGAGCATAAATAAAACAAAGCTGTGCTCAAGGCTCACGCACGAGCACTTGAATCACATCCTGAAGTTGGCTGCCACTCAGGATGTGACGCCTAATATTGATGCGCTGGTGAAAGCTAAAAGATGCCAGGTATCAGGAGTCAAATAAACTATGCAACCCCACTTAAAGTGCTGCATGAGACACCCTGATATAGTTATGTGATCTGTGATATACTTCTGTGAATCACTGAGGCATTGTGTTCTTTTTCTTTAGAATTTTCAAATAAACTTGAAGTGTTTTATGATTAATAGTGATGTTGTGCTTGTACTATTTTGGACACACTGTCCTCAGGCTCCAGCTTTATGTTTTATGTTGATCGTATTAAAACAAAGAAAACAATCTGAAGTTGTTGTTTTTAAGTTATATATACCATGATTTTACCGGTCCGGCCCACTTGGGAATAGATTTTCCTCCATGTGGCCCCTGAGCTAAAATGAGTTTGACACCCCTGGGTTAGACGGTTGTGATTAAGCTGTGGGTTTTTTTTCTTCGGTTTCTTACTGTGCAACTACCGTACATTGGGCTACGAGCAAGAGTTTGGACTTCTGTTTTTAAGCCAGAGGGTGAGTCTGAGTCTTATTTCACTGTTAGTTTTACACAAGTAATTTTACATTTTTCAGTTGTAAAACTGACAATGTTTTATTTAAGTATTGATGATGGGTATACTGTTGCTTCATGCCTTATGTATCAAGGTGAAATCTAGATCGTTATCTATATTAGTTATTTCTTGTGTAGGCTGCTTTCCTACTTGAAATAAAATAATGGGAGAGAAAAAATGTGCCATGTTAGCTACCGGCGGCGACACAACCATGATACCCAGTAGGAAGCACTTCAAGTCGGCAGGCATAACACCGGAGCACTGGTCGCCGGCTTAATATCGACTCATAGTGCAGCCCAATCAGCCAGGCAAAACAGTCTTGAGTGGCAACAAATCTGCCCAGTTAGCTGATTGGCTTTCCATACACCCACTCCTTTCGACATACCCACTCACTCATACTCCGGTCGCCATATTGGGCTGCAGCTACCCATACTTGAGTAAAAGACGCAAAAATAAAACTTAAGAATGGGAAGCATAGAAATAGCATACATAGAACAGATCTACCACTTCTTAGACTTGCTTTCAATGAGAATGACAGATCTATAACCCACATTTCTTTGTGAATTTTGTTGGGTCGCCCCAAAAAGTTACATATTACAGGTTTAATGATGGGAGGCTCAGTTGAGTTGTGCCTGGAGTCCTTTGTCTGCTTAGCCATGTAGATGACCTGCAGCAAGGCGAAGCATAAAGGAAAAGTTGTGCAGTTATATCTAACTATCATGTGAATGTCCCACAGCATCTCTGACCGTCAATCAGATTGGCCTTGTAATTTATAGTACCACTGGTGTTTTGCTCTTATTCTTGTGAGTACTGTTGTTTGTTGTGTTGTTCCAGTATTGGTGCTATCACATCAGCCTACAGTTATAGATTATGCAGATAAAGCCTGATTTGTTACTTACGATGTGTTTCCAATTAATATATTGTGCATGTAGCCAAGTGGTTGAGAGGTGTCAGAGCCTGGCAGTGATACTGGGAAACAAATGGCAGTAATTTAAACGAAGGATCCTTCTACTGAGGTGCCTATCTGTGCAATAACAATGAAGGCTATGATTAGTAAGGAGAACTGGTTGGAGTCTGAGGCAGCCAACTGAGGGACTGAATGGGGATCTAGGCCCTTGGAAATATACAGGGGGTTTGGCTGCCAGGGAACACAAGAGAAAGGAGCCAGTCAAGACAGGCAAAGACGTCATGATCACACACACACACACTCACACACACACACACATCCTTTATTTCACTATGCAGACTCGTTTCCGTAGACTCTGCTTGGTTAGCCAAGCCGTTAAGCCACTTCCTCATACCTGATGTGCCTCGCAACCAATCAGAAAGGGTTATGGCTAGCAACCAATCACAAAGGCTGCAGAGCGGTATGTTTCAATGTGAATGATGCTGTGAGCCTGTGACATGTTTAGCATTTCCTCCACGGCAGAGAGGCAGAGCGCAGGGGAATGTTCCCAGGGTCTGCTAGCCTTCACCCTGGGACAACCGTTTGACAACACTGGGCAGTCAATGCCAGCTGACAGTGTCTTATCCTGGCCCAGTGTCAATGTTATCGCCCCCTCAGTAAACAACGCTCACACACTAGCATGTACACATTCTCCTGAGGTGAGCCCCAGCTCTGGGAAGGAGGAGTCTAAATGTTACAACAGGTCCATGTTAAACCACATATTTCGTCCACGGATGATGATGTTTCAGCCAGGCTTTTCAGTCTTTTCTCCTCAGTCAACTCCTGTCTCTCTTACTCTGACATTTACCTCGCATTATGAAGTTATTTTCATAAAATGTAACCTTTTTTCTGAGCCCTCAAAAATGTATTCCGTTTACGATTCTTCAAGCAGCACTCATCCTGGAGGTTAAGTTGATATAGTGAGTGTAAATCTGCTCATGGATTGAGAACACAAAGAGCACTAGGTAAAGAGAGAGTAATACCAGGACAGCCATTCTAGGAACAGTGGAAATAGGTCAACAGTTCACTGTAAGGATTCTTAATCAGACCCCCTCTGTGTGGCCCCCCACCCCTTAAATCAGCTCAACCACCAATGTATCAAATTCTGACTGCAACTGGTGCTCCCCGCAGGATGTGGCTCCTATTTAAGATGTACAGAGTCAACTTCTCCTGTGGCTGCCTTTTGTGTGTGTGTGTGAGAACAGGGCTGTCCATTCAGACTGGTGGCAGGGCTGGGTGTGTACCCCTGGCTGGGGTTGGCTGTAGCCTGAGGGAGACTAGTTCTCTGGACCTAACACAGGCCCCCCATACCCCCATCAATCATACTGGCCTAGTGTCACCCCCTGGACTTCTGCAAGAGAGTAGAAAGGAGGGGGGAGGTTAGGGGAGGATAGAGGCAGGGAGAGAAATAATACTTTAACTATTTGACATAATATGACACTTGAAATGTCTTTATTCTTTTGGAACTTTTGTGAGTGTAATGTTTACTCTACATTTTTTGTTGTTTATTTCACTTTTGTTTATTATCTATTTCACTTGCTTTAGCAATGTAAACATATGTTTCCCATGCTAATAAAGCCCCCCCCTATCTACTAGGCGTTTGGGAATGCCAAGACGGCCCACAACAACAACTCCAGCCGCTTTGGGAAGTTCATCCAGGTCAACTACCTGGAGAGTGGGGTGGTGAGAGGGTGAGTACTTACCACTGGCCCACACTGTGTGTTGTGATGACACACTCAATCCTCCTGTCCGACTTACCCTGTAAACACACACTCCATCCCTGGTGGATGTTCCTGAGTGTGTGTTTGCATGTAACGCTTTAAACACACACACACAGACACACAGAAACCTCCATGAGACTGCAGACAGCCACTGTTACTTCCATCATACCATACAAGGCTATTGAGAAGCACTGTAGTGTGTTTGTTTCTGTTGTGATTCCTCTTTGAGGCCTGCAGCCCCAACCACGTTACTGCACAGCCTCCTTCCTCTCTCTGCCTGCAGTCTCTCTGGTTACTGCCTGCAGTCTCATTGGTTAATGCCTGCATCACATGCCCTGTCATTTCCTCTCTAACAGAGGAAGAGAGCGCTTATCGTAAAGTTTAATAAAGCGTCAATATCAAAATGAAACATGAGTGACACTGGCTGCTGTTCGACATGAGCTTACTGTACTATACAGACAGCCATTGATTCCCAACCTGATTAGAAGGTCTTAAAACAGGGACTCATCATTTTATATTGAATTGCTTAGCTTGAGAGGGGAGAAAGTAATTGAATAAGAACTGTTGAAAGTTGCTGTTGAGACTTCAGTGGCTGAGCTGTGCTAGTGCTGGTTGAGCTTGTTATGCTTGTAGTAAAGTGACTGTCAATCAGAAGCCATTGATTACAGCAGGACAGTGCTGACATTCTGCTAAACAAAGGCTTGCTGTGTGCAGCAGAGAGTGGAGCAGCCAAGGCCGCTTTATAGAGGAGATTATTACCAAGGGAAACCCTGGGACTAGTGCTCAGCACTGCACTGGCAGGGTGTTTTCATTCACTACATTACACTCTGCCTGCCTGGCTGGTTACAGGGTCTCACTGGGATGGGAGATGGGCTGCATGTGGCATGGCTCCTTAGTTTAAGACTAGACTAGCGATAAAGTAAGATCCTCCGCCTATTTGTGTATCTGTCTCTTCGTGTGGCAGCTAGCCTAGAGTGGCAGGTAGCCTAGCGCTTAAGAGCATTGGGCCAGTAACCGAAAGGTCACTGGTTCGAATCCCCGAGCCGACTAGGTTCACTTAACCCTAATTGCTCCTGTAAGTTGCTCTGGATAAGAGCGTCTGCTAAATGACTAAAATGTAAAATGTGTGTGGTTGTATATGTCTCTATCTCCGTGTGTGTCTCTGTCTCTGTGTCCGACTCTGTCTCCGTGTGTGTATTTCTGTCTCTGTCTCTGTGTGTGTCTCTGTCTCCGTGTGTGTCTCTATCTCTATCTCCGTGTGTGTCTCTATCTCCGTGTGTGTCTCTATCACCGTGTGTGTCTATCTCCGTGTGTGTCTCTGTCTCCGTGTGTGTCTCTGTCTCCGTGTGTGTCTCTGTCTCCGTGTGTGTCTCTGTCTCTGTGTGTGTCTCTGTCTCTGTCTCTGTGTGTGTCTCTGTCTCTGTGTGTGTCTCTGTCTCTGTGTGTGTCTCTGTCTCTGTGTGTGTGTGTGTCTCTGTCTCTGTGTGTGTCTCTGTCTCTGTGTGTGTCTCTGTCTCTGTGTGTGTCTCTGTTTCTGTGTGTGTCTCTGTCTCTGTGTGTGTCTCTGTCTCTGTGTGTGTCTCTGTCTCTGTGTGTGTCTCTGTCTCTGTCTCCGTGTGTGTCTCTGTCTCCGTGTGTGTCTCTGTCTCCGTGTGTGTCTCTGTCTCTGTGTGTGTCTCTGTCTCTGTGTGTGTCTCTGTCTCCGTGTGTGTCTCTGTCTCTGTGTGTGTCTCTGTCTCTGTGTGTGTCTCTGTCTCTGTCTCCGTGTGTGTCTCTGTCTCTGTCTCCGTGTGTCTCTCTGTCTCTGTCTCTGTGTGTGTCTCTGTCTCTGTGTGTATCTCTGTCTCTGTGTGACGTGTGTGTCTCTGTGTGTGTCTCTGTCTCTGTGTGACGTGTGTGTCTCTGTCTCTGTCTCTGTGTGTGACTTGTGTATGGACTCCAGTATTTCCTGCCTGACACTGCTTTGCTTTCTATTAGATCAGTTCTCTATAGAGACACAAAGGGCCAGCTAGTGAAGTTTCCATGCCCAGCAAAGGGTACTGGGCTCCCTCCCTGCCTGAGCTTCCAGTGTTAAAATACACAGAGCAGCCATAGGCCCTCTATTCTTAGGGTGTCAACAAAGATTAGCTTACATGTTGTTTTTGTCATAGTCATGCCTATGTAAAAATGCAATTAGCTCTATGTTTAAACTGTTGATCATAGTGGCTGTGTTGTTGCACATTAACATGACCACGTCACTGTGTACACCAAACTGAGGCCGTCCATATCTGGACTCTTTGTTCAACTGTTTATTGTTCCACCGACCATCTGCTTATGATTCCCCTCCTCCTCAGTCACTACCACCCCACTTTCACTTATACAACCCCTACACATACAGACGCACACAGCCACAAACGCGCACGCACGCATACACACACACGAGACCCTCACCAGACACACTCCACAGCCAAGTGAAAGGACCAGACTATCTTCAGTGTCACTTAATTTATGTTCTCTCTCTCCCTCCTCTCGCTCTCTCTTTCGGTCTCTTTTGATTTCTCTCTATCTCTCTCCCTCCCCCCTCTTTCCCTCGTTCTCAGAGCCATCGTGGAGAAGTATCTCCTGGAGAAGTCTCGTCTGGTCTCCAGAGAGAATAACGAGAGGTAAAGGGCAACAGCAGGGGTCATAACCTTTGACCCCCAATGACCTGTGGAGGCCCTCTGTACAAACAGATGGAGCTTCCCCCGGGGTGCCTTTTGATAGTCGGAGAGAGACATGCCATGTCCAAGGGTGATTCTCAGACCTAGACACAGAGCTAACTTTCTACCCAGCCTGAATATGTGCCAAAGAGTTGTGATCAATATGGGAGATTATACTTATTTTTTTGATGAATACATATTTAATTGATAATTTATTTACCCGGGATAAGCACTGTAGTCCTACTATTTCTACTTCAAATGCCCTGGGTGGGGTTGGCATAGCCTGTACATAGAATTAACCATTGGACTATTATTCATGTTATTACTCACTAGGTATGTGTCAGAGAGTTCTAGTATTATATGATAATGGACTAGTCCTGTTGTTACTCGTATACCAACATGTCTGTTGAAATGAGCTTCTGTTTTCATCATGTCTGTCTGCCTGTGATGTCTGTGAGATTCTCAGAAGTAAACATGAGAACTCATAACGCCTGTGTGCTTCTGCAACAATGCAAGCCGACCGGCCGTCTGATAGCAAGACTGGAAAAACTGATAGCAGCATTCACGCTGATTACTAAACTGGCACGTTATATACACAGAGTCAATATTGGGTCAGGGAAACTAATACTACCACAGTGTTGACTTTTGATTCTCTTTATTCCAGCATTTTTAAAAAACATCACCTTTTAAATAACTTAATGATTTATTCACGCCAGTTAAAAATACATAACCTTCTGTCCACCAAATAACAGAAGCAAACAAATAAGAAACGCAAAAACCACATTGTATCCACTGACCAAGCACACCAAAGACAGCACGTGACGTTCCATTGTTCTGTCCCCCTTCAGGAACTACCATGTGTTTTACTATCTGCTGGTGGGAGCGTCAGAGGAGGAGCGCAAGGAGTTCAAACTGCTGCAGCCTGAAGATTACCTCTACCTCAAACAGGTACTGTGGACACACACACACACAGTTAAAATGTCAAATCTTATATGATTTTGCTTGTATAGTATGTTTATTTCCTCTATCCTAAGCAGTATATGCCTAGTTAATGTACACTCCCCCTGCAAGAAAGAACCACATCCCCATTAGCTAGTCCCTTAGGTGCCCTTGACGGATGTTCTGCTGTGTTCTCTTGTGTACATTACCTTAATTATCTTCCTCTACCGGATGCCCTTGACTACATACATTTAGAATACATTCCCTTGTACCCTGATTCTCATTATATTCATGGGTTGTGCGTGTCTTAATAATCTCTGTATTTGAACTGGCTCAAGGTAACATTCCCCGTCTGATTCAGTGTTAGTAAATCTGGTATGCGGAGTCATTGTCATGCAGTGAATGGCCTGCATATCATTTTACATTTGACATTTTAGTCATTTAGCAGACGCTCTTATCCAGAGCGACTTACAGTTAGTGAGTGCATACATTTTCATACTGGCCCCCCGTGGGAAACGAACCCACAACCCTGGTGTTGCAAGCGCCATGCTCTACCAACTGAGCTACACAGGGCTATGCTCTGTTCTCTGCACATATGTGCACTGCATGTTAATGAACCATTCTCTCTCTCTCTCTGTCTCTCTGTGTCTGTCTCTGTCTCTCTCTGTCTCTGTCTCTCTCTCGCTCTCTCTGTCTCTCTCTCGCTCTCTCTCTGTCTCTCTCTCGCTCTCTCTCTGTCTCTCTCTTTGTCTCTCTTGTTCTCCCCTTCCCCTCTCTCCCCATTCTGTCTTCTCCCTCTTCCTCTTCCTCCACCTCTCCCTCTCTCTCTGCAGCAAAACTTTAAGATAGAAGATGAGGAAGACCTGCATCATGACTTTGAGAGGCTGCAGCAGGCCATGGAGATGGTGGGCTTCCTGTCTGCCACTAAGAAACAGTGAGTGAACATGCCCTGGTCATGGGCCGTAAATCTACACCACTAGAGTTAATGTCTATCCCTTACACACCATTCGATCCCTTAAATGGCTGCCTATACGTTAGTCAAATACAGTAGGTCATATAGATTTGCATACTGTAGTCAGTTGTATTACTTGGAACCTCTACAAGCACTGCCATTAAACCCTTTCCTCTGAGGTAGTAGTCACAGTAGTTGGCAGTGATGTGTCAAAACAATGGAAATAGAATGTCTCTTCATTTGGATTATATGGTATGATGATTATATCCCTCGTCTGTACACTGTAGGATCTTCTCTGTGCTGTCGGCCATCTTGTACCTGGGCAACGTGACTTACATGAGGAAATCTACAGGCCGAGACGAGGGGCTGGACGTGGGACCCCCGGAGGTCCTGGCTACCCTCTCAGACCTGCTCAAGGTAATAACGTCTGGTCTGCTGTTGTAGTCTACACCCCAATCAACCAATAGTCTTTACTCTGGGTCCTGGAGGGACCAAGTACTTTTGTCCCGACCATATACTAACACTTCTGATTCAGCTAATGAAGGTCTTTATGATGAGCTGAATCAGGGCCTGCATTCACAAAGCATCTCAGTCAGGGTTGGAATGCTGATCTAGGATCAGGTCCCTCTGTCTTATTCATTATGATCTAAAAGGAAAAACTGATCCTAGATCAGCACTCCTACTCTGAAACACTTTGAGAAAAACGGGCCTAGGATTATTAGTGGTCCACTCAGACAAAGGTATTTGAGGTTGAAAGCATTACAATAACCTAAACATGTGGCTAGGTATCTGTTTCATCATAACTAACATCCCAAACAGTGAATGTATTTTATTATTGTCCAGTGAAGATGGTTCCTCCCTAATGATTATACAGGAAGCCTACTCTCCACTAAATCAAAGTATTTTATTGTCCGTCCCCAGTAATGTCGCAGGCCTTGAGAATTGTGTGTGTGTATGTAACCTCCCAGGTGAAAGAGGAGTTGCTAGTGGAGGCGCTGACTAAGAGGAAAACGGTGACAGTCAATGACAAGCTGATTCTGCCCTACAGCCACAGTGAGGTAGGCAACCATCCACCGGTCTTCAAGGCCTATCATTATCTTAATGGGGTTATTCCCCAGGCTAGTTGTGTGTCACGTGGCGGTCTCGTCTATTTCCCTGTGTCTGTCTGTCTTCTCCGTCTGTGTCTGTCTTCTCCGTCTGTGTCTGTCTTCTCCGTCTGTGTCTGTCTTCTCCGTCTGTGTCTGTCTTCTCCGTCTGTGTCTGTCTTCTCCGTGTGTCTGTCTTCTCTGTCTGTCTTCTCCGTCTGTGTCTGTCTTCTCCGTCTGTGTCTGTCTTCTCCGTCTGTCTTCTCCATCTGTGTCTGTCTGTCTGTCTTTGTCTGTCTTCTCCGTCTGTTTGTCTGTCTGTCTGTCTGTCTGTCTGTCTGTCTTCTCTGTCTGTCTGTCTTCTCCCTCTGTCTGTTTCTTCTGTCTGTCTTCCCATTCGCTCCTAATCTCTCTCTGTCTTTCTCTGTCTCGCTCTATCTATCTCTCTCTATCTATCTCTCTCTGTCTCGCTCTATTTATCTCTCTCTGTCTCTCTCTCTGTCTCGCTCTATCTCTCTCTGTCTCTCTCTCTGTCTCGCTCTATCTATCTCTCTCTGTCTCTCTCTCTGTCTCGCTCTATCTATCTCTCTCTGTCTCGCTCTATCTATCTCTCTCTGTCTCTCTCTCTGTCTCGCTCTATCTATCTCTCTCTGTCTCTCTCTCTGTCTCTCTCTCTGTCTCTCTCTGTCTCTCTCTCTGTCTCGCTCTATCTATCTCTCTCTGTCCGTCTCTCTGTCCGTCTCTCTGTCTGTCAGGCCATCACAGCGAGAGACTCCATGGCCAAGTCTCTGTACAGCGCCCTGTTTGACTGGATTGTCCTGCGCATCAATCACGCACTGCTCAACAAGAAAGACATGGAGGAATCTGTCCCGGTAAGAGAGAGAGAACATGCATGCACTTAGGAATGCAGCTGAGAGTTTCCCCTCTCCAATGTTTCGTCAGGGCCAGACATGTCGGAAATTCCTAAGGCCCCAGAAATAACTTGAAGTAAAACATATCTTATTAAGCAATGAATTTATTCAACAATTTTCAAAAAAAATACCTTGCCAAAGCTCTAGTATGATACAAGTGACATTGTGAAGCCATTAACAACGTATCTTTATTTCTGACTGACCTACTGTATGATTTGGTCTGTGCCAGTGTTTGTCTATAGGGGTCCTAGATATATTTGGCTTTGAGGACTTTGAGACCAACAGCTTTGAGCAGTTTTGCATCAACTATGCCAACGAGCAGCTTCAGTATTACTTCAACCAGCATATCTTCAAACTGGAGCAGGTGAGTTCGTCCTGGGTGCCTCTCATAGAAATACACTATATATAAAAAAGTCTGTGAACACCCCTTCAAATTAGGGGATTCGGCTATTTCAGCCACACCCATTGCTGACAGGTGTATACAATCGAGCACACAGCCATGCAATCTCCATAGACAAACATTGGTGGTAGAATGGCCGTACTGAAGAGCTCAGTGACTTTCAACGTGGCACCGTCATAAGGATGCCACCTTTTCAACAAGTTAGTTCGCCAAATTTCTGCCCTGCTAAAGCTGCCCCAGTCAACTGTAAGTGCTGTTATTGTGAAATGGAAACGTCTAGGAGCAACAACGGCTCAGCCTCGAAGTGGTAGGCCACACAAGCTCACAGAACGGGACCGCCGAGTGTTGAAGCACGTAGCGCGTAAAAATCGTCTGTCCTCGGTTGCAACACTCACTACCGATTTCCAAACTGCCTCTGGAAGCAACGTCAGCACAATAACTGTTCGTTGGGAGCTTCATGAAATGGGGTTCCATGGCCGAGCAGCCGCACACAAGCCTAAGATCACCATGAGCAATGCCAAGCATCGGCTGGAGTGGTGTAAAACTCGCCACACTTGGACTGGAGCAGTGGAAACGCGTTCTCTGGAGTGATGAATCACACTTCACCATCTGGAGGATAAATAATGGTCTGGGGCTGTTTACCATGGTTCGGATTCCTTAGTTCCAGTGAAGGGGAAACACTACAGCATACAATGACATTATAGACGATTCTGTGCTTTGAACTTTGTGGCAACAGTTTGGGGAAGGCCCTTTCCTGTTTCAGCATGACAATGCCCCGGTGCACAAAGCGAGGTCCATACAGAAATGTTTTGTCAAGATCGGTGTGGAAGAACTTGACTGGCCTGCACAGAGCCCTGACCTCAACCCCATCGAACACCTTTGGGTTGAATTGGAATGCCGACTGCGAGCCAGGCCTAATCGCCCAACGTCAGTGCCTGACCTCACTAATGCTCTTGTGGCTGAATGGAAGCAAGTCCCCGCAGCAATGTTCCAACATCTACTGGAAAGCCTTCCCAGAAGAGTGGAGGCTGTTATAGCAGCAAAGGGGGGACCAACACCATATTAATTCTCATGATTTTGGAATGGGATGTTTGACAAGCAGCTGTCCACATACTTTTGGTTATGTAGTGTAGATTCTATGTCATTATTTTTCTATGGTGCCTCTCCATAAGGACAGTATAACAGCCCTGATCAATCCTATGTCTTCCCTAACTGTAAGTCTGTTATTGGTCCATTGCAGGAGGAGTACCAGGCGGAGGGCATCACCTGGCACAACATAGACTACACAGACAACGTGGGCTGCATCCACCTCATCAGCAAGAAGCCCACTGGTCTCCTGTACCTACTGGACGAGGAGAGCAAGTAAGGACTTCAAGTCTTTAAAAGAGATGGTACACTTACATTCCAGAATTTTTTTAAAATCTACTGGCCAGGAGTGACTGCAACCTTAACATAGTGTTCATTACTTTGCTATGAGCGACAGTACATTCACATGTTAGATGAGATGCAGGTTTGTGTGGTGTATCTATCACTTCATTCTCTTCCCCCCTTCACTCACTTTCTCTCTCCTTCTCTCCCTCTCTCCAGTTTCCCCCATGCCACTGATGAGACCCTGCTGGCCAAGTTCAAGCAGCAGCACCAGGGGAAGAAGTACTTTGTGCCCACGCCTGTCATGGAACCTGCCTTCGTCATCCGACACTTCGCTGGGAAGGTCAAGTACCAGATCAAGGTAGGGATGGATGAACACCCACCAACACAGTCACAGACTCCTTGTTTACTATCATGTAATGTCTAGGGGGTTGAGGGAGGTTTTTTGTATTTGTGTAACTGTTCACTGTTATTGACAGCATCAATATTATTGTTCAGAACATTATTACTAATTGATGACAAAGCTTCCACTATGAATGTCCTCCTGTGTCAGACTGATTACAAACAGCGTCTTAGTGGCGACTCTAAAACGGCCTCAACATGCTAACCCTCTCCTATGACTTTTCTTGGCAGGACTTCCGGGAGAAGAACACAGACCACATGCGTCCGGACATCGTGGCTCTGCTGCGCAGCAGTGACCGGGCCTACGTGCGTCAGCTGATTGGGATGGATCCGGTGGCCATGTTCCGCTGGGGCATCCTGCGAGCCACCATCAGAGGCATGGCTGCCTTCAACGAAGCTGGACGCCGCTTGGCTGCCAAGACAGCAGGTAGAAGATATACACCTGGCACTGTAGAACAGTGGGAAGATGAATAGATAGATATACAACAGACATAGTACACAACTGGCACAGTGTATAGCTGACAGAGTATTGACAAAGATGTTTGCTACTCAGAAATTAGGTGCACAGGGCTTTGGGAGAAACGGTAGCCTTGAATTTTCAGGGTTTTTCTGTAAGCCTCAATCCGCCAGACTATTTGTGTTGTGTTGACTAGATGAGAAAAGTGGCCCGTTAAATTAAATCAAGGAAATAGGAGCGGCAGGTAGCTTAGTGGTTAAGAGCGTTGTACCAGTAACCGAAAGGTCGCTGGTTCTAATCCCCGAGCCGACTAGGTGAAAAGTCTGTCGATGTGCCCTTGAGCAAGGCACTTAACCCTAATTGCTCCTGTAGTCGCTCTGGATAAGAGCGTCTGCTAAATGACTAAAATGTAAAATGTAAAAGAAATATAAAACAGGGAATTGGCCTCTGAAATAACTGGATTTTGCTGTTTATTTCTTTGACAAGCAGTAGACATGGGGACCAGTCTTCTGTCCTCGTAGAGCCTTTAGGCATCTTATCTAATGATATGTTATGTGTGTCTGTGATCTTGTCTGTGTGTGGGTGCCTGTCTGTGTGTGTTCAACAGGTGTGCAGCGCCCCACTTCCAGGACTCCTTTGGGGGAGCTGCAGAGGTCCAACACACCTGTAGAGAGGATGTACAGGTAAGACCCAGATCCACCACACAGACCTCTGACTGAGGGACACGCAGGGAAGAAGGTAAACTACATTTGTCTCAATATCCACACTTCCATACCACTTAAGAAGTGATGTACATTGAGGGGAAAAAAGTATTTGATCCCCTGCTGATTTTGTACGTTTGCCCACTGACAAAGACATGATCAGTCTATAATTTTAATGGTAGGTTTATTTTAACAGTGAGAGACAGAATAACAACAACAAAATCCAGAAAACACATGTCAAAAATGTTATAAATTGATTTGCATTTTAATGAGGGAAATAAGTATTTGACCCCTCTGCAAAACATAACTTAGTACTTGGTGGCAAAACCCTTGTTGGCAATCACAGAGGTCAGACGTTTCTTGTAGTTGTCCACCAGGTTTGCACACATCTCAGGAGGGATTTTGTCCCACTCCTCTTTGCAGATCTTCTCCAAGTCATTAAGGTTTCGAGCCTGACGTTTGGCAACTCGAACCTTCAGCTCCCTCCACAGATTTTCTATGGGATTAAGGTCTGGAGACTGGCTATGCCACTCCAGGACCTTAATGTGCTTCTTCTTGAGCAACTCCTTTGTTGACTTGGCCATGTGTTTTGGGTCATTGTCATGCTGGAATACCCATCCACGACCCATTTTCAATGCCCTGGCTGAGGGAAGGAGGTTCTCACCCAAGATTTGACGGTACATGGCCCCGTCCATCATCCCTTTGATGCGGTGAAGTTGTCCTGTCCCCTTAGCAGAAAAACACCCCCAAAGCATAATGATTCCACCTCCATGTTTGACGGTGTTCTTGGGGTCATAGGCAGCATTCCTCCTCCTCCAAACACGGCGAGTTGAGTTGATGCCAAAGAGCTCCATTTTGGTCTCATCTAACCACAACACTTTCACCCAGTTCTCCTCTGAATCATTCAGATGTTCATTGGCAAACTTCAGACAGGCTTGTATATGTGCTTTCTTGAGCAGGGGGACCTTGCGGGCGCTGCAGGATTTCAGTCCTTCACGGCGTAGTGTGTTACCAATTGTTTTCTTGGTGACTGGTCCCAGCTGCCTTGAGATCATTGACAAGATCCTCCTATGTAGTTCTGGGCTGATTCCTCACCGTTCTCATGATCATTGCAACTCCACGAGATGAGATCTTGCATGGAGCCCCAGGCCGAGGGAGATTGACAGTTATTTTGTGTTTCTTCCATTTGCGAATAATGGCACCAACTGTTGTCACCTTCTCACCAAGCTGCTTGGCGATGGTCTTGTAGCCCATTCCAGCCTTGTGTAAGTCTACAATCTTGTCCCTGACATCCTTGGAGAGCTCTTTGGTCTTGGCCATGGTGGAGAGTTTGGAATCTGATTGATTGATTGCTTCTGTGGACAGGTGTCTTTTATACAGGTAACAAGCTGAGATTAGGAGCACTCCCTTTAAGAGTGTGCTCCTAATCTCAGCTCGTTACCTGTATAAAAGACACCTGGGAGCCAGAAATCTTTTTGATTGAGAGGGGGTCAAATACTTATTTCCCTCATTAAAATGCAAATCAATTTATAACATTTTTGACATGCGTTTTTCTGGATTTTTTTGTTGTTATTCTGTCTCTCACTGTTCAAATAAACCTACCATTAAAATTATAGACTGATCATTTCTTTGTCAGTGGGCGAACGTACAAAATCAGCAGGGGATCAAATACTTTTTTCCCTCACTGTATTGGCCATGCATTGGGCCCTCTGTTTTATTTTCCTGGTCAGGTCAAGCGGGCAGGAATAACTCCTGGCCCTAGCCATGCATACTAGATAGTATGTTAGTGTGGATATTGAGACATATTCTGGGAGCGTATTCCTCTCCTCCACTGTTGTTTTGGGTGTGATGTCTTGTGTTTGACAGATGGGTCTCTCTGTCCGCTGAGGCACACTGCAGGTAGGCAGGTATTCACAGTGATTACAATCTACCCGAGCACCTGTGGAGCTAAGGCCCAAGGACAATTTTTCTATCTTCCATCAGAAATCCACTTTAAATGCACAACCCTACTAACTTGATCCAAGACAAAGTCATCTAATTAATCTTTACTATAAAGATGGAAGATTGTATTTAGGATTAACCAGAATAATTTAAATCACTTTGCCTTATTGGGGCTCCTCACGGAGAACACGTTGTGGATTGGATAATCAGTCAATCAGTCAAATTGTATTTGTATAGGTCTTTTAAGAAATCCATTTGTTTCAAAGATGACAAATTACAGGGTGAGCATCCGTACTGTGGACTTATCCAGTGTCCCTGCGCCTAGGATGACATGAAGAAGAATCAGACAGTAATATCATAAAATCACAAGATTCTTCTGGAAGTGTATCCGTACTGAGAGACACATGGAACTCCCCCTAGGCCTCCAGTAAATGGAACTGAATGAAACTATTGAAACAGTTGGCTTGTGTGCTTCCTGGTCTCTTGTATGACATCAGCTCAGTCAAATCTGTAGAAATAGAATGATATGTTTCTCTATGGTGGAATGAATCCTCCTTCATCTCATCCTGGCCTTTGCGTTGGATCCCTGCCCCTGGGTGACCCTGTGTGCCGTTCTCTCCCCTCCACAGACGGCTGCTCGATTTCTACTTTGATCACTCTGATGAGCGCCCACTAGAGGCCTTCGAAGACATCTTCGCTAGCTGGTTTTTGCCCTAGCACTACACAGCTGATTCAAATAATCAAAGCTTGATGATTGGTTGGTAATTTGAGTCAGCTGTGAAGTGCTAGGGCAAAAACCAGGACCGAGTTTGGGAAACCCTGGTTTATTTCATGAAGGTTTTGCAGCAGGCATATATTTATTTAGTTTGGAAAGGAAAGCAGCCAGACTACAGAAATGAACTTCATGGAAACATCAAACACTGCAAACATTTTCCTTTCTAATCATCAACAGGCTGCATCTTGTTCTTATCTGTTTCCCCTTTCTCTCTATTTCCCCCCACCGTTCTCGCTCTCTGTTTCTCTCTCTCTCCCTCTCTCCGCCACGGTAATCTGTCTCTTCATCCAGGTTTATTATGGTTAGTGTAGAACACTGAAAGGTGTTAGAGCTTCCCTGCTCTGATAATCTACTAATTACTGGGAGGAAACTGGAAAGGCTTTGCACACTAATATATGATAGTACAGCGTTAAGAACACTAATAAACAGTAGTAGTAAAGTTTGGTACATGAATCAGGTCAGGGAAGTGCTATACAGCTCATGTCCTGGAGTAGTTGTGATGAAATAGGGTATGTAATAAACAATTTCCTATGAAGAAAGTTTTAGGAAAAAATAATGGTAGTGTCTAAATGAACCAGAATCCCCTGTTTTAATATGAGCATTCTCAGAGAGGAACTGGGCAGTAAAACACCACCCCATCACCTTCCTTAGGCCCTACCCCTTATGTGTTTTATAGATCTGATAGGTGTAACCAATATGGGGATAGCTCCACCTAGGCTTTCGATAAGCTTAGGGGAGGTTCCTCCATTATGCTTCCACCTATCTGGTTCCTTCAGACCTGAAAATACTGAAGAGGTCAGGGCTTTTAGGGGCTGTTCTTGGACTGGGCTAGTTTGTCTATGGTACCTTTACTTACGGCCCATCCCTTCCTGCCTGACCTCCTTTGGTTTATTAATCAGAGTGGTAAGTACAGTATTATAAACTGTATGGTTCGAGCCCTGAATGCTGATTGGCTGACAGCCGTGGTATATCAGACTGTGTACCACAGGTATGACAAAACATTTATTTGTACTGCTCTAATTACGTTGGTAACCAGTTTATAATAGCATTAAGGCACCTCAGGGGTTTGTGATATATGGCCAATATGCCCTCTTAACAACAGTCTCCCCTGTTCTCCACCAGTATAACACCAGTCCAATGACCAATCCTAGTCTGCAGCAGAGTAACAACAGCATGGAGAAGATACATCAACCAGTGAAGCTTTGATTCAGGAATGCATGCTCACAGTACTTACTTACAGGAGTATGGTGTGAGAGAACACAACCTCTCTGTCTCTCTACACTCTCTGCTTTAGCCATGGCTGGGTGGTCTTTGGTATTTTATTAGGATCCCTATTAGCTGTTGCAAAAGCAGCAGCTACTCTTCCTGGGGTCCACACAAAACCTGAAACATGACATAATACAGAACATTAATAGACAAGAACACCTCAAGGACAGAACTACATACATGTTTTTTTTTAAAGGCACACGTAGCCTACATATCAATACATACACACAAAGGTATCTAGGTCAAATAGGGGCGAAGCGTTGTGCCGTGAGGTGTTGCTTTATCTGTTTTTTGAAACCAGGTTTGCTGTTTATTTGAGCAATATGAGATGGAACGGAGTTCCATGCAATAATGGCTCTATATAATACTGTACGCTTTCTTGAATTTGTTCTGGATTTGGGGACTGTGAAAAGACCCCAGGTGGCATGTCTGGTGGGGTAAGTGTGTGTGTGTGTGTCAGAGCTGTGTGTATGTTGACTATGCAAACAATTTGGGATTTTCAACAGTGGCGGCTGGCTGATAGAGGGCGCTAGGCGCGCCCCCTTAAATAAAAATTATTTTTTTTAAAAATAAAAAATAAAAATAATAATAATAATAATAAAACATCAGTATGTCAATATTTGTGTGTTTGAAATATGGAATGCACACAGTAATATGTGTAAGATATGATAGAAAATCATATTCGCAACCTTTCCTCTGCCTGTCAAACGCCTCGTCAGCTCTGGGCGATACAGAAAGTGCCCGAGGAGGCGGGTCTACGTAGCAGTTAAGCCAATTGCTAATTTAAGATATGAATGTATGACATAAAATGTAGCTAATCAGCGATTTTAATTGAATCCAAGGAGGGCGATTATTTTATCGCCCCAAGCTCGCCCCTGATAAAATAAGGACCGGGCTCCAGTGGCGCCAGTTTTACTAGACGACAATGGCGAACGCAAACGCTACTCCTCCAAGACCCAACCCTAACTCGGGTGAAATTCTCCTCCAAGATCCGTGGAGAGGAGAACTTTGTCAGAGAAAGTTCGGGTGAAAGAGCTGGGCCCAGATCAACCTGACCTCTCAATCAGACAGCAGGCTAGCGAGAAAGGGAAGCAGTATATGCGCGGCTTCTCCGTAGCTGGTACACCAGGAAGGCTTGGCTAGCTGGGTGCACTGATGCTAATGCTTTATTTTGCTTTCCGTGCTTGCTTTTTAAAACGACGGGGTCAGATTCAGCATGGACAGGTACCGGAGTGAGGGATATGAAGCACCTGTCAGAGAAGGTAAAGAAACATGAGAACACCAGGGCACACATGGACAACTCTGTAAAGCTAGCTGTATTAGGAAGGGTGAACATTGCTACGCAGCTGGATGACGGCTACAGGATTGCGGTGAGGAAACACAATGAGGAGGTGGATAAAAACAGGCACATTCTATCCAAAATTATCGATTGTGTGAAGTTCTGTGGGGCTTTTGAGTTGGCCTTACGTGGGCACGAGGAGACTGACTCCTCGGACAACCCTGGCATTTTCCGGGCTTAGTGGATTTTGTTGCCTCCCTCCGACAGTGTGCTGGAGGAGCACCTGAAGACAGCTACCGTTTTTAAGGGCACGTCAAAGACGAACAGAACGCAGCTGTTGGACTGTATGTTGTCAGTGTTAAGGATTACATCCTGGAGGAAGTAAAGAGTGCTGATTTTATCGCCATTCAAGCTGACGAGACGATGACGTTTCCACCCACTGCCAGTTGGTGTTGGATACGCTACATCGATGCTAAAAGGAACGCCCAAGAGCGTTTTTCGAGTTCATTTTGATCGAGAACGCAACCGCCGACACCATCGCTACAGCGCTGCTGGAGAGGCTCAGCACCATACTCTCACATGGACAAAAGGCCAAACTTATTGCCCAGGCTTACGACGGAGCAAGTGTGATGAGGGGGAGCCACCGGCGGAGTGCAGCGTAAAATAGTGGATGTGTACGAAAATGCGCACTACGTCCACTGCTATGCACATCAGCTGAACCTCATCATGCAGCAGGCTACTTCACGCATCCCCAGGATCGGCACCTTTCTTTCCGACCTTGCAGGATTTGCTCTTCCAGGTCTCCTCAGCGAACCACCGTGCTTGACGAAGTGGTTGTGCATAGACTCCCCAGAGCCTCTACAACACGGTGGAACTTCCACAGTCGCGCTGTAAACACTGTGTACGAGCACAGGGATGACCTCCTAACGTGTTTCCAGACATCAGAGACTCTGGGAACTTTGATGCCCCGACTGTCAGAGAGGCGGGGGCGTTGTGAGGATGCTCGAAGACGAGGCTTTCTGTTTTTCCCTGGCACTGTTCCACAAGATCATGCCAAATGTGGACATGCTTTTCAGCCAGCTGCAGAAGAGGAACATCGACCCTGTCTTCATTAAAGCACTTGTCCAGAGGTTCACAGAAAGCATGCTAAGAATCAGGTAAATAACTATATTTACTATTGGTTGATAAAGATGCTGTTAGAAAGATGAATAGTTCATTTACAACAGTTTAAAAGCCTAAATGTGTTGGTCATCAAAGTGAGTGATTATCATAGAGCCGCACAATTATATTTGTTTTAGTATTTTAAAAGGAAAGAGAAGACATTTACATTACATTTTAGTCATTTAGCAGACGTCTTATCCTGAGCGACTTACAGTTAAGAGTGCATACATTTTTTTCATACTGGCCCCGTGGGAAACGAACCCACAACCCTGGCGTTGCAAGCGCCATGCTCTACCAACTGAGCTACACGGGACCACATTAGTTTTGGCAAGATCTGAAAAAGAAGTTGGTGGAGTGCAACCTCAAACATTGAAGAATTACAGCAGTTTGCTGCTGAAGAATGGGCCAAATTGCCAGCAGAAAAGGTGCAGCAAGCTCATTGATGTCTACAATAAGCATATGTTGGCAGCTATCTTGGCCAAAAAGCTGTGCAACCAAGTACTAGCTCCAGGGTGCCAATAATTTAGTCCATGACATTTGTCTATATTTTCTAATTACAATTGTAAACTTAAGTTTACAGAAATATAATTAAAGGTGTGGAGACCCATTTTTTCCTCTCAAATTTCAACTGATTTTAGAAGAAATAGGGAATTATTTAAGAAAAGCCAAGGGGTGCCAATATATTTGGACACAACTGTATGCCTTCAGTCTAATTGGAATGTATGGCAGTAGAGTTGTTTGTATTTCTCCCTAACCAAAATGGCTGCCATTAGGATACCATTCAGGATTTTTTTCACCTGTGTTACCACGACAATCACGCCAAATGAGCATTGCATTTGTGTGCTCCTTCAGTGTGAATGCGCAAATTTGATATGGGTCACATGTAAAACTGATACATAATTGATACAGATTTACGGTATGTTGCCTATATATTACTATATACCGGTATTGATGCACAGACCAGTTTGGGTTTTTACTTTACCTTCTATAACGGTATTTCAATGTTTGGTTTGTTAAATGTGGTAATGCCACTCCGCCATGTGTAACGTCCGTTTTTCTAGTTTACTCCGCAATTTGGGTCGTCTCTCTCCTCTCTCACCAAGTACCACCCCGTCACTCAAGGAGCGTAGTTGTTGTTACTCGACCACGAGAACAAGTGTTTGTCCAAAAAGACACAATCAGACGTTGATAATAATGCAGGAAAGTACTACACAGTTTGTAATAATTATTCAGGTGTCCACCAGGTCAATTTCTAGAAGAGGCCTAGTTGTTATTGAAGATTAACTTTATTGCTAAGTGCACAGCAGAACAAAATTATGTTGCATCCCTCTCACAAATGTAATAGAAAAAGGCTTTAAAACGTAATAACATCAGTTAATTATGTACATCACAGGTTAAAAGCAGTTACTAGACATAGTTTGTGTGTATATACACACTATCTGTCTGTCTGTCTGTCTGTCTGTCTATATATATATATATATATATATATATATAAAGTCACTGGTTGTGTGTTGAGGGGGAATTACAGTGAGCTAAGAAGTCTGATTGCAAGTTATCAAATTAAACTTTATTTTTGGACCCAGGGCCTCAATTCCCTCTTTGTGTGGGGACAGCGCATCTGACGAGCAGCAACAGCCCATCAAGCGACGGAGGATGCTGGGACCAGGAGAACAAACAGAGGTTGGCTATAGAGGTAAGTTGTGATGTAATTGTCAGTGTTTCCCCCTAGAACTTTTTTCAGGCCTGGTAGTATGTAGCCAAAACCCTGAACAATCAGCACCTTGGTAATCATATACTTGAGTTGGACATAGGCATGTGTCAGTCAGGATCACTTGCATCAAAATAGCTTAATTGCAAATTAAAGCTGATGATGTATCTTTTACAGGTATGTGATACCATCCTGAGTCATGCCAAAGAGAGGTTCTCCTTCACCCAGCACCTCATCAGCGCAACACTATTGCACGGAGAGTTGTTCCCACAACACAGTGTGAAGTTCCCGATACAGCGCTTTGAAACAACCGTGGAGGCACCCATGTTGAACAAGGCCAAGCTCAAAACCGAACTGTCCCTCATCTATGAGAACAGTGAGTTCAAGGCTTGTAGTGGTGCAGTGCCCTGTACCAGTTCTTCATGGAGAACAACCCTTCAGAGCACTTTCTACAGAGACTGCCAGCCTCCTCAAGATCCTCATCACCACACCCATGACAACTGCTGAGTCAGAAAGGTGCTTCTCTACACTGAAAAGGATCAAGACCTTCCTGAGAAACAGCATGACACAGGATCGCCTGAACGCTCTGGCCATGCTCTCCATGGAGAAGAAACTTGTCAGGGACATTCCTGACTTTAATCAAAGGGTCATTGAGAGGTTTGCCACTCAGAAGGACAGACGGGCAAAATTCCTGTACAAATAAGATGACAGACACACACACTTTGTATATAGTTGACCTTAGCATAAAAAATCCAGTTATATATGGTCCTCTAGAAAGTCTTAATAGTGTCTTTGCTAATATTACTGTATATATGTTGTTTTGTATCAATTAATTGTTGCAGTTCTGGAGCACATTAACAATTAGTCACATTTAGTATGATCATAAAATACTGTATGCTATTCTTCCAGTCAAAGGTTTGAGTTCATCCACTTGATATCCATTTCTATATTATACATCCTTTTATACAGTGTAAGATTTCCTATAAACTTTATAATAATTTCATGTTATTGTCCACTTTCCACTCTGTTCTGACAGCATGCCTGTTGCGTTGCCTGTTTACTACCAATGGTAAAAAGTTCACTTTAAATGCAAATGAAAGGCTTGGGTTTGTGTAATATGTTTTTGTGTAAGAATGCCTCAACTTTTTTAATATTGGCATTAAATAATTACTGAATGTTTCACTGAGCACTGCTGTCCTGCAGTTTGTGTTAAAATATATCGCGATGGTTACAGGAAAAAAAAGTATGGCACAGCCCCACCGGAGAATATTTTTCACCAGCCGCCACTGATTTTCAATACATTAATGTTTCTTATAAAATGAAGAAGTGATGCAGTCAGTCTCTCCTCAACTCTTAGCCAAGAGAGACTGGCATGCATAGTATTTATATCAGCCCTCTGATTACAATGAAGAGCAAGATGTGCCGCTCTGTTTTGGGCCAGTTGCAGCTTAACTAGGTATTTCCTTGCAGCACTGGACCACACGACTGGACAATAATCAAGATTAGACAAAACTAGAGCCTGCAGAACTTCCTTTTTTTGGAGTGTGGTGTCAAAAAAGCAGAGCATCTCTTTATTACGGACAGACCTCTCTCCATCTTTACAACCATTGAATCTATATGTTTTGACCATGATAGTTTACTATCTAAGGGAACGCCAAGTAATTTGGTCTCCTCAACTTGTTCAACAGCCACACCATTCATTCATTCAGAACTTAGGGAATGATTTGTACCAAATACAATGCTCTTAGTTTTAGAGATGTTCAGGACCAGTTTATTAGTGGCCACCCATTCCAAAACAGACTGCAACTCTTTGTTAAGGGTTTCGGTGACTTCATTAGCTGTGGTTGCTGATGCGTATATGGTTGAATCATCAGCATACATGGACACACGTGCTTTGTTTAATGCCAGTGGCAGGTCATTGGTAAAAATAGAAAAGAGTAGAGGGCCTAGAGAGCTGCCCTGTGGTACACCACACTTTACATGTTTGACATTAGAGAAGCTTCCATTAAAGAAAACTATTTTAGTTCTATTAGATAGATAGCTCTGAATCCACGATATGGCAGAGGTTGAAAAGCCATAACACATACGTTTTTTTCAACAACAGGTTATGGTCAATAATATCAAAGGCTGCACTGAAATCTAACAGTACAGCTCCCACGATCTTCTTATTATCCATTTCTTTCATCCAATCATCAGTCATTTGTGTCAGTGCAGTACATGTTGAGTGCCCTTCCCTATAAGCATGTTGAAAGTCTGTTGTTCATTTGTTTACAGAGAAGTAGCATTGTATTTGGTCAAACACAATTTTTTCCAACAGT
Source organism: Coregonus clupeaformis (assembly GCF_020615455.1). Classification (NCBI taxonomy): domain Eukaryota; kingdom Metazoa; phylum Chordata; class Actinopteri; order Salmoniformes; family Salmonidae; genus Coregonus; species Coregonus clupeaformis. The sequence continues at coordinate 34,037,972 of NC_059202.1, forward strand.
TTGCTAAGAGCTGGCAGCAAGCTTATAGGTCTACTGTTAGAACCAGTAAAGGCCGCTTTACCATTCTTGGGTAGCGGAATTACTTTGGTTTCCCTCCAGGCCTGAGGACAAAGACTTTCCTCTAGGCTCAGATTAAAGATGACAGATAGGAGTGGCTATAGAGTCAGCTACCATCCTCAGTAGCTTTCCATCTAAGTTGTCAATACCAAGAGGTTTGTCATTATTGATCGATAACAATAATTTTTCCATCAATCCCACACTAACTTTATAAAATTCAAACTTGCAATGCTTTTCTTTCATTATTTGTTTTTTTTATGCATGAATACGATGGCTCACTGTTCATTGTTGGCATTTCCTGCCTAAGTTTGCCCACTTAGCCAATGAAGTAATCATTAAAAATAATTGCCAACATCAAATGAATTGAATTGAATTTGTCTTTCTACCCATAATTTCATTTAAAGTACTCCAAAGTTTTTTTCTCCATCATTCTTTATATCATTGATCTTGGCTTCATAATACAGTTTCTTCTTCTTTTTGTTGAGTTTAGTCACATCATTTCTCAATTTGCAGTAAGTCAACCAGTCAGATGTGCATCCAGACTTATTAGCCACTCATTTTGCCCCATCTCTTTCAACCATACAGTTTTTCAATTCCTCATCAATCCATGGAGCCTTAACAGTTCTAACAGTCAGTTTCCTAACAGGTGCATGTTTATCAATAATTGGAAGAAGCAATTTCATAAATTCATCAAGTGCAGCATCTGGATGCTCCTTATTAATCACATCAGACCAACACTTTTGTTTTTACATCATCCACATATGAGTCACAGCAAAATCTTTTGTATGATCTCTTATACATTATTTTAGGCCCAGCTGTTGGAACTTTGGCTTTCCTGGATATAGCCACTATATTGTGATCACTGCATCCAATGGGTACGGATACAGCTTTAGAACAAAGTTCTACAGTATTAGTAAAAATGTGATCAATACATGTGGATGATCTTGTTCCTGTAGTGTTTGTAAACACCCTGGTAGGTTGATTAATAACCTGAACCGGATTACAGTAAGAAGCTTCCTCTTGAGCAGACAGCTTGATGAAAACCAGTCAATATTCAGGTCCCCAAGAAAGTAGACCTCTCTGTTTACATCACATACACTATCAAGTATTTCACACATATTATTTAAATACTGACTGTTCAGACTTGTTGGCCTATAGCAACACCCCAAAAGAAAAGGCTTTAGATGTGGCAAGTGAACCTGCAACCACAACACTTCAATAACACTTGACATAAGATCTTCTCTAAGCATTACAGGGATATGGCTCTGAATATATACAGCAACACCTCCCCCATAAGCATTTCTGTCTCTTCTATAGATGTTATATTATTGTATTGCTACTGCTGTATCATCAAATGAATTATCTAAGTGAGTCTCAGAAATGGCTAATATATGAATGTTATCTGATGTTAGCAAGTTATTGATTTCATGAACCTTATTTCTAAGGCTACATTTATTAATAAGGGCTATTTTCAGCCCTTTCCTGGGTAGCTTATCAGAGATAGACATAATACTGGAAAGAGCAAACAAAGCAAGAGAAAAATATATACATTCAGCAGTCCATTAATCAATTGGTGTGTGTGTGTGTGCGTGCAGCAGGTCGTCTGAACTGAAGCAGCATTAAACACCAGTTTTACATGATCTCAACCGATCTGTTGGTGTGTTTCTCTTGGGAAGCTTGCTCTTTGGTGGTGGGGTGTTTTTCTGTCTTTCGAGGTGTCCTGACAGCGGTGTTTCTATCCCCCCTCCCTCTGTCCTCCCCTTATGCCCTGTGCCCAACACCCCTTCCCCTCTCCTCCCCCTGTCTCTTACCCTCCATCCTCCTCACCCACTGTGGCCCTTGCTGGGTTGATTCAGGGACATGCATGCCCAGATAATCAGCTCCATTAAGGACTTGCAGCTGGACGGTGAGGACCCTCGCAAGCTGCTGCAGTCCTGGGGTCGCCTGCGGTTCCCTCGACACCTCCTTCAGTGAGTCTGTAGCCCCTTCAGCCCAGCCCAGCTTGTCCTAGCAAGGTCTAACCCAGCTTTAACAGTGCTCAACCTCAGTCCTCCTGGGGGCTGGGGCATCCCATTGGTTGCAAATCTTTGTTCCAGACCAGCACTAGGACACCTGATTCGACTAAGAACAAATAAATACTAGTCCAAAACGGCAACAGAATTATGTATTCAGCTAGAAGACACAATTCCTCATCTCATATGGTTGTTAAAACTCTCAACACGTGACAGACAGTTTAAGACACAGGCTGGGTAATTGGCTGTTTTGAGACCAAACCTCATGAAAAACATGAATCCTAGTTATTTGCAGAAGGCTACCCAACAACACTAGGCTGCTCGTGATAGTGGACTGCAAGGCCCATAGAGACTGGGTTCCAATGTGATGTTGATTAGCATGAGGCTGATGCTGTAATGCAGCGAGGCTGTTGCCCATATGGGCTATAATGGAGATACAGAGGCCTTGATGAAAGCTGAGGATGCGATGATGGCCTCAATAGCACAGCTGCTGCATGAACAAACATTAATCACATGAATGCATTGGCTTCTAGATGAAACTGTAAGAATGTGAAGTCTGAAAGAACCCAAACGTTTGTTAGAAATCATAGCTTGTTTTAACTTATATAGAACTATGGTTGTTGGGTATAACATATGCAAGTATTTAACACACAGTGAAGAAACCAAACGAAAGCATTCGGTTGATTCTTCCTCGAAACGTGTGCAGTGTTGACCACACAATTTACACACTGTCAAGCAAATTTTGTCACACAAGCAGTACCAGTCAAAAGTTTGGACACACCAACTCATTCAAGGGTTTTTCTTTATTTTAACTATTTTTGACATTGTAGAATAATAGTTTAGACATCAAAACTATGAAATAACACATATGGAATAATGTAGTAACCAAAAAGGTGTTAAACAAATCAAAATATATTTTATATTTGAGATTCTTCAAAGTAGCCACCCTTTGCCTTGATGACAGCTTTGCACACTCTTGGCATTCTCTCAACCAGCTTCACATGGAATGCTTTTCCTACAGTCTTGAAGGAGTTCCCACATATGCTGAGCACTTGTTGGCTGCTTTTCCTTCACTCTGCGGTCCGACTCATCCCAAACCATCTCAATTGGGTTGAGGTCGGGGGATTGTGGAGGCCAGGTCATCTGATGCAGAACTCCATCACTCTCCTTCTTGGTCAAATAGCCCTTACACAGCCTGGAGGTGTGTTGGGTCATTGTCCTGTTGAAAAATAAATGATTGTCCCACTAAGCCCAAACCAGATGGGATGGCCTATCGCTGCAGATTGCTGTGGTAGCCATGCTGGTTAAGTGTGCCTTGAATTCTAAATAAATCGCAGACAGTGTCACCAGCAAAGCACCCCTACACCATCACACCACCTCCTCCGTGCTTCGTGGTGGGAACTACATATGCAGAGATAATCCGTTCACCTACACTGCGTCTCACAAAGACACAGCGGTTGGAACCAAAAATCTCAAATTTTGACTCCAGACCAAAGCACAGATTTCCACCGGTCTAATGTCCATTGCTGATGTTTCTTGGCCCAAGCAAGTGTCATCTTCTTATTGGTGTCCTTTAGTAGTGGTTTCTTTGCAGCAATTCGACCATGAACACCTGATTCACGCAGTCTCCTCTGAACAGTTGATGTTGAGATGTGTATTTTACTTGAACTCTGTGAAGCATTTATTTGGGCTGCAATTTCTGAGGCTGGTAACTCTAATGAACTAATCCTTTGCAGCAGCGGTAACTCTGGGTCTTCCTTTCCTGTGGCGGTCCTCATGAGAGCCAGTTTCATCATCATAGAGCTTGATGTTTTTTGTGACTGCACTTGAAGAAACATTCAAACTTCTTGAAATGTTCTGGATTGACTGACCTTCATGTCTTAAAGTAATGATGGACTGTCGTTTCTCTTTGATTATTTGAGCTGTTCTTGCCATAATATGGACTTGGTCTTTTACCAAATAGGGCTATCTTCTGTATACCCCCCCCCCCCACGCATTAAGAAGGAAAGAAATTCCACAAATTAACTTTTAACAAGGCACACCTGTTAATTGAAATGCTTTCCAGGTGACTACCTCATGAAGCTGGTTGAGAGAATGCCAATAGTGTGCAAAGCTGTCATCAAGGCAAAGGGTGGCTATTTTGAAGAATCTCAAATATAAAATATATTTTTATTTGTTTAACACTTTTTTGGTTACTGCATGATTCCATGTGTGTTATTTCATAGTTTTGATGTCTTCACTATTAGTCTACAATGTAAAAAATAGTAAAAATTAAGTAAATAACCCTGGAATGAGTAGGTGTGTCCAAACTTTTGACTGGTACTGTAGTAACAGTTCCACTATAAACCCAAGGCTGATATGATGAAAACAAGATAGCTGGGAGAACAGGTCTCCTACTCCTATAGGCCCTATGGGTCTCAGCCAGGCTGTCTGATTGGTTGGCTGGATTCCCCCGTCCGTCTGTCCGTCATCCCACCCATACTCCAGGTGCAAGCCCTCATGCCTCATACTGACTGAGAATGACTCACCATACTAACAACACGGCTCCCCCCCGCTCACCCCTAGACCTCCTCAGTGACATCTCTGTGCTTAGCACGTCTCACTAACCTCTCCCTCTCCCACAGGAAAAACAAGAATGCCAAGCAGAAACAGATCATACCTAAGGTAAACTTACAGTATCATACAATGAGGGAAAAAAGTATTTGATCCCCTGCTGATTTTGTACGTTTGCCCACTGACAAAGAAATGATCAGTTTATAATTTTAATGGTAGGTTTATTTGAACATCCAGAAAAACACATGTCAAAAATGTTATAAATTGATTTGCATTTTAATGAGGGAAATAAGTATTTGACCCCCTCTCAATCAGAAAGATTTCTGGCTCCCAGGTGTCTTTTATACAGGTAACGAGCTGAGATTAGGAGCACACTCTTAAACGGAGTGCTCCTAATCTCAGCTTGTTACCTGTATAAAAGACACCTGTCCACAAAAGCAATCAATCAATCAGATTCCAAACTCTCCACCATGGCCAAGACCAAAGAGCTCTCCAACAATGTCAGGGACAAGATTGTAGACCTACACAAGGCTGGAATGGGCTACAAGACCATCGCCAAGCAGCTTGGTGAGAAGGTGACAACAGTTGGTGCGATTATTGGCAAATGGAAGAAACACAAAATAACTGTTAATCTCCCTCGGCCTGGGGCTCCATGCAAGATCTCACTTCGTGGAGTTGCAATGATCATGAGAACGGTGAGGAATCAGCCCAGAACTACACGGGAGGATCTTGTCAATGATCTCAAGGCAGCTGGGACCATAGTCACCAAGAAAACAATTGGTAACAGACTACACTGTGAAGGACTGAAATCCTGCAGCGCCCGCAAGGTCCCCCTGCTCAAGAAAGCACATATACATGCCCGTCTGAAGTTTGCCAATGAACATCTGAATGATTCAGAGGAGAACTGGGTGAAAGTGTTGTGGTCAGATGAGACCAAAATGGAGGTCTTTGGCATCAACTCAACTCGCCATGTTTGGAAGAGGATGAATGCTGCCTATGACCCCAAGAACACCATCCCCACCGTCAAACATGGAGGTGGAAACATTATGCTTTGGGGGTGTTTTTCTGCTAAGGGGACAACTTCACCGCATCAAAGGGACGATGGACGGGCCATGTACCGTCAAATCTTGGGTGAGAACCTCCTTCCCTCAGCCAGGGCATTGAAAATGGGTCGTGGATGGGCATTCCAGCATGACAATGACCCAAAACACACGGCCAAGGCAACAAAGGAGTGGCTCAAGAAGAAGCACATTAAGGTCCTGGAGTGGCCTAGCCAGTCTCCAGACCTTAATTCCATAGAAAATCTGTGGAGGGAGCTGAAGGTTCGAGTTGCCAAACGTCAGCCTCGAAACCTTAATGACTTGGAAAGATCTGCAAAGAGGAGTGGGACAAAATCCCTCCTGAGATGTGTGCAAACCTGGTGGCCAACTACAAGAAACATCTGACCTCTAAATACAAATCAATTTATAACATTTTTGACATGCGTTTTTCTGGATTTTTTTGCCTCTCACTGTTCAAATAAACCTACCATTAAAATTATAGACTGATCATTTCTTTGTCAGTGGGTAAACGTACAAAATCAGCAGGGGATCAAATACTTTTTTCCCTTACTGTACATATGCCAGCTACAGTGGGGAGAACAAGTATTTGATACACTGCCGATTTTGCAGGTTTTCCTACTTACAAAGCATGTAGAGGTCTGTAATTTTTATCATATGTACACTTCAACTGTGAGAGACGGAATCTAAAACAACAATTTAGAAAATCACATTGTATGATTTTTAAGTAATTAATTTGCATTTTATTGCATGACATAAGTATTTGATCACCTACCAACCAGTAAGAATTCCAGCTCTCACAGCTCTGCACCTGTTTGAACTCGTTACCTGTATAAAAGACACCTGTCCACACACTCAATCAAACAGACTCCAACCTCTCCACAATGGCCAAGACCAGAGAGCTGTGTAAGGACATCAGGGATAAAATTGTAGACCTGCACAAGGCTGGGATGGGCTACAGGACAATAGGCAAGCAGCTTGGTGAGAAGGCAACAACTGTTGGCGCAATTATTAGAAAATGGAAGAAGTTCAAGATGACGGTCAATCACCCTCGGTCTGGGGCTCCATGCAAGATCTCACCTCGTGGGGCATCAATGATCATGAGGAAGGTGAGGAATCAGCCCAGAACTACACGGCAGGACCTGGTCAATGACCTGAAGAGAGCTGGAACCACAGTCTCAAAGAAAACCATTAGTAACACACTACGCCGTCATGGATTAAAATCCTGCAGCGCACGCAAGGTCCCCCCTGCTCAAGCCAGCGCATGTCCAGGCCCGTCTGAAGTTTGCCAATGACCATCTGGATGATCCAGAGGAGGAAAGGGAGAAGGTCATGTGGTCTGATGAGACAAAAATATAGCTTTTTGGTCTAAACTCCACTCGCCGTGTTTGGAGGAAGAAGAAGGATGAGTACAACCCCAAGAACACCATCCCAACCGTGAAGCATGGAGGTGGAAACATCATTCTTTGGGGATGCTTTTCTGCAAACGGGAAAAGACGACTGCACCGTATTGAGGGGAGGATGGATGGGGCCATGTATCGCGAGATCTTGGCCAACAACCTCCTTCCCTCAGTAAGAGCATTGACGATGGGTCCTGGCTGGGTCTTCCAGCATGACAACGACCCGAAACACACAGCCAGGGCAACTAATGAGTGGCTCCGTAAGAAGCGTCTCAAGGTCCTGGAGTGGCCTAGCCAGTCTCCAGACCTGAACCCAATAGAAAATCTTTGGAGGGAGCTGAAAGTCCGTATTGCCCAGCGACAGCCCCGAAACCTGAAGGATCTGTAGAAGGTCTGTATGGAGGAGTGGGCCAAAATCCCTGCTGCAGTGTGTGCAAACCTGGTCAAGACCTACAGGAAACATATGATCTCTGTAATTGCAAACAAAGGTTTCTGTACCAAATATTAAGTTCTGTTTTTCTGATGTATCAAATACTTATGTCATGCAATAAAATGCAAATTATTTACTTAAAAATCATACAATGTGATTTTCTGGATTTTTGTTTTAGATTCCGTCTCTCACAGTTGATGTGTACCTATGATAAAAATTACAGACCTCTACATGCTTTGTAAGTAGGAAAACCTGCAAAATCGGCAGCGTATCAAATACTTGTTCTCCCCACTGTACGTGCGCTCCTACATAAGTAAAATTTGAAACATGACCTGTAAATATAAAATCCGACCACCTGAAATTATTAATATTTCTTCATTATCTCAGATCTTGATCACTAAATTATCTAATAGAACATTTTCAAAATATATAACATTTTAATCATCCGAGAGTATCAGCGAGACTGAGGTGGTGTCTCCAGACGTTTAGAACTCTTTGATGTTGATGCTGTTCCTTAGAGCCTGTTGGACTCTCGCTCCTTGAAGTTCATCGTGGGTCGGACCCTCCACGACCGCACCGCCAAGTCTCTACTGCACCTCAACAAGAAGAAGAAGACTCCCAGCATCAGCGCTCAGTTCCAGGTCAGCTGATCTCACCAGCAAATACAGCAGCCAGACAGCCACTAACATACATTGCAAACTTCAGACAATGCAGATGCAGAACTTTATTGAAGTTAGTTTCATTGATATTAAATCCTTTTTACATTGACAGACCTCTCTGACTAAACTGTTGGAGACTTTGGGCAGAGCAGAACCCTTCTTCATCCGCTGTATTCGCTCCAACTCTGAGAAGGTAACGCCACATTTATTTAATTATTTACAACCAAGATGATGTTGATAAATTATTATGATGAGTCCCTCTAATGATGTGCTGTGTGTGTGTGTGTGTGTGTGTATCTGTGTGTGTGTGTGTGTGTGTGTGTTTGTGTGTGTGTGTGTGTGTGTGTGTGTGTGTGTGTGTGTGTGTGTGTGTGTGTGTGCAGAAGGAGATGTGTCTGAACGAGACCCTGGTGCTGCAGCAGCTGCACTACACGGGCATGCTGGAGACAGTTCGCATCCGGAGGTCTGGCTATGGAGCCAAGTACACCTTCCAAGTACACTGCACCTCTTTAATGACTTAGACAGCCAGCAGCAATGTCTGAAACAATATCTGTTGTTGATAGTTGACATTCATTGTTTACCAATGAAAGTAATTGCTTTATATCAGGGTTGTCAAACTCCACGGAGGGCCGTGTGTCTGCAGGTTTGAGATTTTTCCTTTCAATTATGCCCTAGACAACCAGGTGAGGGGAGTTCCTTACTAATTACTGACCTTAATTAATCAATCAAGTAGAAGGGAGGAGCGAAAACCCGCAGACACTCGGCCCTCCGTGGAACGATGCTTTATATCTTGCTAACTTTTACATGTTAGAAGGAAAATGTTTATTGAGCAATGTCTGTGTCAAAACAAAATCGGTGTAATAAATGTGTCCCTGTAGGAATTCATCGAGCAATTCCGAGTGTTGCTGCCCAAAAATGCTACAGCCTCCAAGCCAGAGGACATCTCGGCCCTGTTCCAGAGGATGGAGCTCGACCACACCACTTACCAGATAGGAAAAACCAAGGTAAGACATGCTCTCCTCCACATTTTCCTCACAGAAATACATGTCAGAGATAATTTTAATTATCTTTTAATAAATTGTCTTGAATTAAATTGCGATCCTCAGGTTTACCTGAAGGAGCTGGAGCGTCAGCAGCTGCAGGACACGCTGCACAAGGACGTGATGCGTAAGATCATCTTCCTGCAGTACTGGTTCAGGGCCCACCTGGAGAGGAGGTACTTCCTGGAGATGAGACAGGCGGCCATCTTGATCCAGGTAAGCTGTGTGATAAACCGTGCTGTACATATGTCCGTTCAAAGATGCGACTTTTCCTGATATGAAATGCCTAGAAAACTAGTATTTTCAGATTTTCCATATCTATTTCTTACAAAGAAATACATAGAAATTGTCCAATATCCTTCCTTTATGAGACAATCATATTCCTGCAGACGGGAAATATATAAGTTATATTTGGTAATATATGTCAGGGTAATAATATGTTCTTGCCCGTGTTTGTCCCTCCCAGCGTGCGTGGCGTAGACACCACAAGGAACGGCAGTGTCAGGCGGCCACGCTGATCCAGGCCGTGTGGAGGGGCTCCAGACAGAGGTCAGAGTACCTCCGCAGGCAGACCAGCATCAAGAAGATCCAGGCTATGGCCAGAGGACACTCAGCACGGAGGAGGTACAGCACGAGGCCACACCACTGAAATACATTCATTGCTTAGTGTAGTATTTATAAAGTGTGAAATGCCTTGAGTTACCGGTAAACACTGACTTTGTTGAATTGAATGGAATGTATTTGGTTTAAAGACATATACAACAAAATATACGATGTGGACCCAGATGATAGCGCTTAAAAGTTTGAATTAAAACACTTGTTTCCAAAGTGGTCCTCGAAGGTATAAACCAATGACACATATAACGATTAAAAGAGTGACAAGATTACAAACAACCACATTACATTAATTTATATTGACATCCTAAAAAGTGGCACATTTTCCTAACCTTAAATGCCCAGTGCAGTCCTATGTTTTATATATATTTCCACACTGGTTAGAACAATAATGTGAAATTGTGAAAATGATAATAATGCCCTTAGTGTAAGAGCTGTTTGAAAAGACCACCTGAAATTTCAGCCTGTTTTGGTGGGATGGAGTTTTGGTCTGCCTCACCAGGCTGTAAATTAGTTAACAGACCAATAAGAGAGTTTCAAACCTCTCTGCCAATAACAGCTAGTTTTCAGTTTTCCCCTCTCTACTCACACCACTACAAGACAGTCCTAGCAAAATTCTTGTTGAGAAATTGCTCTTTGCTAAGCTATTTTTGTTTCTCTTTGACCATTTGAATTGAAAACAATCACACTAAGGTACTTGAGAGAAAAGCGACTGCTTTGGCCCTTTAAAAAACAACCTATTCATTGCACATCATCCCCAACCTCGGAAACAAGCTATGCCTTGTATAGAACATGCCTGAATAGAATAACATGCTCCTCGCAGTACTGTTTACTCTTGGGACTTTACAAGAAATAACACAAGCTCTGGTATTGTAACTGTGCTGGTTATAGACTATATTAATGTGCTATTTCATATAACCTGGGGCACGATCATTATTGATGTCAAACATATGATTGAGTTTAAGTTGTTCCACTCTGGACTCCAAAGGCAAGTTATTATTAACACCATCTCTTGAATTCTGGTACTGGTGTGGTCCCCACAGTTATTAGTTACAAATGTTTTGAAATGCCCAGAGATGCCTAACATTGTCGTATGAATGTTGAACCACTTCTGAATCATGTTGAACTTAACAGGTGCCATTCAATACGGGAGGAGAGGAGGAAAAAGGAGGAGAAAGACGAGGAGGCCAGGAAGGAGGAAGCCAGGAAGAGGGCGGAGGAAGAGGCAGCCAGGCTAGCGAGAGAGGCAGAAGAGGAGGCAGCCCGACTGGACATGGAGGCAGAGGAAGAGGCATTTAGGAGAAAGAAAGAGGCAGCGCTGGAGGCAGCGGTGTGGAGGGCGAGGGAGGAGGCAAGGCTGAGGCATGCAGAAAGAGTCAACGAGGAACCTGAGACACAGGAGGAACCAGAGGCACAGGTGGCAGCTGAAAGTACTCTAGATGAGAGCCAACAGGAGGATAAAGTGCCTGTCCAGGACAAGGAGAAGCAGAAGGAGGAGGCGGAAGATGTAGAGGCTGCATCTACCTCACCACCTGAGGAGGTGGAAATGGGGGATGCCTCAGCAGTCTCCCAGCCTGATGAGGGCAACGGTACACAGGCTGAGGCTGGGCCCCAGCTGGAGGAAGAGAGCCAGGCTGTGGAGGAACCGGAGGAAGCCCACTCCAAGGAGCCTGATGAGGAGGGGGGGACCAAGGAGGCAGCTGCCCCCCAGTCACCAGAAAAAGACAAGGGGGCTCAGGCTGCTGCGGAGACACACAGGTCACAGGTCTCCAGGAGCCAGGAGAAGAGAGAGCAGCGGCGCCAGTGGGGCCTGGAGCACAGCCAGCGGGAGAGCGAGCGGGTCGCCTTGGCAGCCACCAAGGAGGAGCCCGTCCCTAAGATCAAAGGACAGGAGGCAGCCAGCCGAGCCGAGGGCAAGCCAAAAGAGCGGGCCGAGAGGACGGACAGCAAGGAGCTGGACCAGTACACCTTTGTAGCCTGGAAGAAAGAGGCCAAAGCCACCTCCCCCACCCCTGCACCTGTACGCCCCAGCACCTTAACCCTGAACCCCCCCGAACCAATGAATGACAGGAACGGCCATAATGAGGTCCTGGGTCCAGGCAATCTGATTCGCTACAGCCAACAGGGCACCATGAAGGAGAAGGCAGAGAAATGGAAGGGGAAGAAGAGTGATGGACAACAACCAGAGAGCACCAGTCCTCCTGAGGACCACAGCAAGGACAGGAGGAAAAAACATTCACCGTACGACATTCCATATCCTTGTGATATCTACACCAATATTAATGAGTTAGACTTGCTTCAGGATATCATTGTCTCTGCAACATGAGAAAAGACTGAGGATTCCCCCAGTTATTATTATTAATTTTACTTATCTCTGTATCCCTTTATTTCCAGGAGTGGTGGAAACTCTTCATCTCTTGATGCGGTGTCCCCTGGCTCGGACAATGCTGGTTCCACTTCCAACAGAGAGGTAACATTTCTATACTATTATAACCACCATTACCAAGTTCTAATTTAGCGCCTGGCTACGCATACGCTCGCGAGCAGTTTGGATGACATTATTGAATAACATGTATGTCTACATTTATTTTGCAACGCTCGCGCACACGTTTATTTTGCAATGCTCACGCACGCAACGCAGCCAATGTGGTCAGCATGTAAGGGACATGGGCAGCTGTGAGGAGGAGGGTTTATTCTCCAGGTCTTTAACCGTTTTCCAGAACTTCTTGGGGTTAGACCCACAGAGAGAGAACTGCTCCTTAAAGTAATTCACTTTGGCCTTCCGAATAGCCTGAGTGCACTTATTTCTCATTTGCCTGAACGACAGCCAGTCAGCCTGAGTATTTGAGTGCAGAGCCTTTCGCAAAATGGTGTTCTTAAGGTGAAGTAACATGTTTGTTTACAATACCACTGAAAATATAAAAAAATAAGGTCCAAGCATCTTCCACAGAGGGGATCAAGCTGATTCTATACTAATTTACAGAGGCCAGGTCATGAAGGAAGGCTTGCTCATTAAAGTTTTTCAGCAAGCGTCTATGACAAATCAGGACAGGTCGTTTAACTGAGCAGCCATTATGAACACAGGCCATAAAACCGTGATCACTAAGGTCATTACAGAAAACACCAGACTGATACCTATCAGGATTATTTGTGAGGATAACATCAAGGAGAGTAGCCTTTTCTAGGTGTTTGGAGTCATACATTGTGGGGTTGGTAATAATCTGAGAGAGATTTTGGGAGTCCCATTGTTTTAAGACTTGGTCAGGTGGTTTAAGCATGCCCCAGTTTAGGTCACCTAGCAGGACAAATTCAGCCTTGGTGTAAGGGGCCAGGAGAGAGCTAAGGGCAGGTAGGGTACAGGTCGGTGCTGATGGAGGACGATAACAGTCAACAAAGAGCTATTTGAAAGCTTAATGCTTAAAACCAGCTAATCAAATTGTTTGGGGACAGACTTGATGGAGACAACCGAGCACTGAAGGTGTACCATGGTGAAGAATGCCACTCCACCACCTTTGGAAGATCTGTCTTGCCGAAAAGGTTATAACCAGGAAGGTTAACATCAGTGTTCAGAACACCCTTTCTTAACCATGTCTCAGTGAGGACCAACACATCTGGATTGGCGCCTTGAACCCACACTTTCAATTGATACATTTTAGGTAACAAGCTTCTAGTGTTAACATGCAGAAAACCCAGGCTTTTACGAGAGCAGAAATCAGTGAAGCAGAAATCAGAATTGGGAATAGCAACAGTAGATGGGCCAGGGTGCACATTTCCAGATATCATCAGCAGTAATACAATCAGGGCATGGCAGAGGACAGGGAGAGCTGTGCAGTGTGGATTTTTATGACATTAGAATGTGCAACAGATGGCAACAAGATCATATTGTACTGCAGTTTCATCAGGTAACATGAAATCAAAGCCGGCGAGAGATGGTTAGAATAGGATGGGAGGCCAAGAGTCTGTGTAGCCAAAAGAGAGTCAATCATGAGTGTGGGAACAAACGTTGTCTGTCCCACGGTCAGGTAAACAAACAAACTCATAGTCAACAAAGTAAGCAGGAGTCATTGAGCAAATAGTGCAAAGCACAATAAAAAAGTAAAACTGCTTGGGGCTAGCCATTGTAAGTTCAAAGAGTCACTCGCTCCAACAAAATAACGTGAGAGAGTAGCTCTCTGAGCCCAGTAGGCTATAAAAGTCTGAGATAAAAGAAATAAATAGTAGGCCTATGCTAGTTAATTAAAGCTTTTCTCAGTAAAGCTCACATAATAAGATTCACAAGTTAATTAGCCTACATAAAATTCAGATCAGTCCAAAGTCTGCGGTGTGTGTGTGTGTGTGTATGTCCGTGTGTGCTGAAGGCGAGCAAAAGCTCGGGAGAGAGGGGGGAGTGTGGCGGGGGTACCTGTACCATTTTTAGTCATTTAGCAGACGCTCTTATCCAGAGCGACTTACAGTTAGTGAGTGCATACATTATTATTATTATTTTATTTTATTTTTTCGCAAACGCCATGCTCTACCAACTGAGCTACATCCCTGCCGGCCATTCCCTCCCCTAACCTGGACGACGCTGGGCCAATTGTGTGCCGCCCCATGGGTCTCCCGGTCGCGACCGGCTACGACAAAGCCTGGATTTGAACCAGGAGCTCTAGTGGCACAGCTAGCACTGCAATGCAGTGCCTTAGACCACTGTGCCACTCGGGAGAGTGGCGCAGTGTACCAGACAGGGGGAGACAGGCCAGGGCAGACAGGGAGCAGATCGCCGGGTGGGATCCAAGCCGCAGTGCAGCAGGCAATGGGAGTAGGTGTCACACCCGCTTGGGAGATGCTTTTGTCGGGAGGCTGAGTAGGAGAGGAGGCGTTCAACCTTACCAGACAGGTTTGTGGTGGAGCAGATAAAAATGTCTGAAGCGAAAAGCTGAAATAAAAACGTTGGGTGAAAACAACCAAGATGCCAGAAGAAATGCTAAATTCCAAACCCAGATCAAACAGCGATTTAAAGTAAAGAGCGAAAAAGTAAACGCTGCATCCTGAAGGTTTGGCTACGGAGCAGGGGATTCCAGTACCTGGTTGACTGGGAGGGTTATGGCCCGGAGGAGAGGTGCTGGGTCCCCGCTAGGGACCCAGGCCTCATCCCTGAGTTCCGCCGCCGGCACCCCGGTCAACCAGGTATGCGCCCAGGTAGGACGCCAGGTGGCGTCACCCTAGAGGGGAGAGGGTACTGTCACACCCTGATCTGTTTCACCTGTCTTTGTGCTCGTCTCCACCCCCTCCAGGTGTCGCCCCTCTTCCCCTTTATCCCCTGTGTATTTATACCTGTGTTCTCTGTGTGTCTGTTGCCAGTTGGTCTTGTCTCGTCAAGCCTACCAGCGTGTTTGTCCCAGCAGCATTGTGTGCCTTCCCTTTCTTATGAACTGTTATTTTCAGCAAATACGAGGGCAGCACATCAGATCTGAACAGGTTGAAGCTAGCATATCACATCCTTTATTCATGACATTTGAATGAAAACTCAGTGTCGTTGTGCTTCTCTGGCTGTAATAGGTCAGAACACATTACCGTAAACATTCCAAACACAAATGTTGACTAGCTCGTTGACGTCATCTTTTAAGAAAAGTTACGAAATGGAGGATGTGAAGTATTGGACCTGCTTTCCTTTGAACGCAAGGGCCTGCTTGGGCCCACAGGGGACAAAGTCCATGGATAAGGTATAACCACAAAGCCAGAGCAGAGCTTGCCACCACAGAGAAACGGAGCCCTGCCAGTTAGAGCTAGTCTGGTGCATCCTAGCACACCTTTGGCTCAAAATCTCTAGACTCCAGTTTCTGACCTTTTTTGCCCTAGTGTTTAACCTCATCATCATACACTTCTTTAGATGTAATGCAGAGCATAATAAATAGGCTTGGGAGTGTATACACTCCACGGTTGATCAACCCCCACTGATCAACCCCCACAATGAAACCCTTTCTGGTCAACCGTCATGGTTTGGGGGTCAGAGGTGGTCCTTTCCATTGGTGTCTTAATGTGTTATTTCACCCATAAATCTTATTTGATCAAAATTTGACAAAACATTGGATGTCATGCCCATAGCTGAAAAACAAAAAAGAGTAGTAACTTGGCTACCATTTTACAAGGCTCTTACTGTAATTGTGTGCATATAGACTTGCATCTGCATTAAGCAGTGTTTTTGGGCGGTAACTTTTCTGTGGATTTCTAACACACATCCACTCTCATTTTCCAATTGAATTATTAATGTGTTATTTAAATAACAAGTGGTAACAAATTATTTGAGGATTTGACTCAATAATGTCTTTCCTCTTAATCCACCAACAACAACAAAAATCTATGTACTGATGGGAATAAACATGGGTGCATTTTTCAGGTGATACAATGATATGAACCTCTTCCATAATTTGTGCAATGGATAATGAGTAGTGGTGAACTTTGAAGATAATTGTCCCTAAGGTTGGGTGTTGATGGAAGTTCGGTAGGTTGGGTTCTCATGGAGGTCTATTGGAAGTTGGGTTCTCATGGAAGTCTATTGGTTGATATTGGGTTCTCATGGAAGTCTATTGGTTGATATTGGGTTCTCATGGAAGTCTATTGGTTGATATTGGGTTGGGGCCATTCTTGATTGCTGGTAATGTCATCTCTTTTTCCTATCGCAACTGAAACTATCAAGTTGCTACCAAGGCCTCATCTCCTCAAACTGTGTTTGCAATCATCTGCTCAACATGATGGGAATTGTACAGTATAGTTTGATTCTTCTTTGTCCCTGCAGCTCCAGTCTCCTATAGATGATTGGTCAAAGGGCAGCATGAAGAGGAGGACCCATGACTCCTCAGGCCACCAGGACACTGTCCAAACTCTACCGCCCACCCCAGAGAGGTACAGTGCTTCAGGGAAACTAATGTTAGATATTTTACAGCAGGATGGGCGACAGAACAGTCCCAGCTGATTCACGGCTGATTCGTTTTGGGTTGTGAAAGAGACTGGGTTGGACCTATAAATATTGGCTGTTTATTAGATGAGTCATAAGAGCATTCCAAAAGCTTTTGGTAGATCACGGCATAAAAAGGTTTGGGAACTAGGAGTGTAGAACCTTACTTGGCCAATATTATGGTTTGATGCCTTGGGTTTGGGATGTTAAATCACATACTATGATATCCTAAGGGTCTCTTCCAGATAACCACAAAGATCAGTCAAAGAAATGTATTTATAAAGCCCTTTTTACATCAGCAGTTGTCACAAAGTGCTTTACAGAAACCCAGCCTAAAACCCCAAAGAGCAAGCAATGCAGATGTAGAAGCACGGTGGCTAGGAAGATGCTTGAGTGTGATGGTAATGTACAGAGACTGAGGTAGTAACTGTGGAGGGAAACCCTTCACCAGACGATCTCATCCACCCCGGAGGTCTGAGGCAGATAACCCATGGGAAAACACTATTCCTTGTGTAATCAAACTGGTCCAGCTCCTTCATATGGCACATTGCACAAGCTAGAGTTTCCCATATATAGCTATAGAGGCAGTTTGTTATTGGAGGGGATAGATTCCGGAAATTCCTTAACTTAATTTACTCTGAATGGATTTACTTTTCCCCAGTTTTTTGGATGTGCTGTGCCTTACCGTGCCAAAGTTTTTATCAGGCTGGAAGATCGAAAAATTGCGTTTGATTTTGTTTAAAGATTGTTACCATGGCACTCAGTGAGCAGAGTCGGTCTATAAACCCTGAAAATATGTGGTGCTGGACAGATGAGAACATTTAGTACAGTAGGCTTACATTCAAAAACCCTCACAGGTCTGCCCCTTGACATTCACAAAGATTCAACATTCACATCTTGCACATCTGATCACTAAAACAAAGCATGTTTTATCCAATTCTCCTGCATGTTGGCATATGTGACCAAATGGCAGACTGTATTTCTGTGTCAAGTTCGAACAACAGGTACTCTTGTAATTATGTTGTTCATATTAGTAGGATTGGATACATTACTCACCTGTGCCTATTTACTGTAACACAGTCTTACACCAAGAATGGCATTACAGTCAAACCCATTAAAAACCATAATACACATCAATAACCCATAAATGTTACAATTACAGTGCATTTGCATTGACTAAGTCCTACTGTATGAGTGTTGACTGTGTGGCGTTGACAGTGTGGCATTGACAGAATGTTTGTGTGTGCTGTAGATCCTCAGGGTTCCTGAGGAAGATCCTGAAGAAACGTCACCAAAAAGAGGCACATACTCCTGACGATGGAGACCTGAGCGACCGAGGAGAAGGTAAGAGGCACCAGGACGCAGCCTTGGGGCACACCAAATATGTGACCTGACCAGGAAAATCTCTGGGTCCTAGTTATACAATAGGCTATAATAACTAGAGCCTACATTTTGTTCCTTGTCAAGTCACATGGACATTCAAAGTGAATATGTCATATGTTGACATCACTTGATTATCATAGACACTCGATATGGCACATTTCCATCTGAAAAAACAACTCTTACTTCTTTACTGCCCTATTTAGCTTGTCTCCAGCATATCTTGTTGCTATGTACGTTGCTATCAAATGACTTGTCAGTGCCTTTCGTAGCATATACAAGGTAGGGAGTTTCTCTGACTGTGAAATAAGGTGGTATTTGTGCTAAGATCCAGTCTGGCCTGGAAATGGCAGTGGTCTTACTCATGTGAAGGTGCTGGAAGAGTGCAGTGTTGTAGCGGTTCACTTCCTGAACTTGAGACCCAGAGAGAAAATACAGGTGTATTTCTCCAATGGATTTGTTTCTTAAATAAGTTGCTTTCTGGTAAATAATTAGTCAGGTAGGATTAAGCTCCCTCATAACAACATAGTTTGGACCTTTCAGTTTGGCGTTAGAGAGAATTAAAAAGGAGATGTTTTATCAACAAAGCGATATGAAAATCCTTGTCCAAAAAACACATTTGGAATCAAGTTAAGTGTTCATTTCCTGGGCAAAACAATATATGTAAAATGGTCCCAATTCCCAAAAACCTACATTTTACAGCTTGTTGAGCCTTTTAGTTTTAGACCTTTGATGGCTATCAGATCCTACAGGAAAGTTTAGGATCTCTCTAATCGAAGCCATGTTTTTGTCTTTACTTCCTTCATACGTTTTTTGCCCAACATAATGACAAAGTGAAAACATATATTTTTGAAATTTTAGCTAATGTATTTACAGAAACGTATAATTTACGTAAGTATTCACACCCCTGAGTCAATACTTTGTAGAAGCACCTGTGGCAGCGATTATAGCTGTGAGTCTTTCTGGGTAAGTCTCTAGGAGCTTTCCACACCTGGATTGTGCATCATTTGCATATTATTATTTTTAAAATTCTTCAAGCTCTGTCAAATTGGTTGTTGATCATTAATAGACAATCATTTTCAGGTCTTGCCAAATATTTTCAAGCAAATTTAAGTCAAAACTGTAACTCGGCTACTCAAGAACATTCACTGTCTTGGTAAGCAACTCCAGTGTAGATTTGGCCTTGTGTTTTAGGTTATTGTCCTGCTGAAATGTGAATACATCACCCAGTGTCTGGTGGAAGGCAGACTGAACCAGGTTTTCCTCTAGGATTTTGCCAAACACCATTCTGTTTCTTTTATATCCTGAAAACGATTACAAGCATACCCATAACATGATGCAGCCATTAAAAACATAATTCCACCTCGACATTATGGGGTATTGTGTGTAGGCCAGTAACAAAATCATCTCAATTAAAGTGTGTTTAAATTCAGGCTGTACCACAACAAAATGTGGAAAAAGGGTGAATATTTTGACATTTTTATGCTTGAACATATTGACAACAATTCTCTATCTATCTATCTATCTAATCTAATCTAATCTGTTCCACACAGCCCCGCCTCTCTCGCAAACATCCCGCTCCCACCCAGACCCTGCTAGTGGAGGCCGGGCGGTGAACCGGAACCCCACCATCAAGATCAGCCGGGCCACACGGGTCTCAGAGCAATGGAACGCCTCTCTGGACCGGGAGATTACCAACGCCAACGAGCTCCGACACCTGGACGAATTCCTGGGGAATCAGGTCCGACCACATTCTGATTCTGCTGCTTCATGTTACAGCTAAAAGCTAACTGAAAAGAGAGTTGATCTCAGTCACACACCTCTTGTAGTTTTCAGGTCCATAGAGGAAAAATACACTTATAGTATGCTCCACAAAATGTTTTAAGGGATAGTTTGGGATTTTGGCAATGAAGCCCTTTATCTAGTGTAAGTGCTAGTACTAAGCTAGTTAGCATTGGCTCACAAAACAACCTATAACTTCCTTCATACTGGACGCATACATGCAAATGGTATCCACGAGTTCATCTGGCTCTGGGGAAGTAGATAAAGGGCTTCATTGCCAAAAATCCTGAACTATCCCTTTAATATCTCTCTCTCTCTCTCTGTCTCTCTCTCTCTCTCTCTCTCTCTCTCTCTCTCTCTCTCTCTCTCTCTCTCTCTCTGTCTCTGTCTCTGTCTCTGTGTGTGTGTAGGTGAATGACTTCCGCTCCAGGGGGAAGCAGTTGTCTGCCACAGAAAACATCTTCATCTCAGCCACCATGCAGTTTAGAGAGACCATCAAGGGCATGTACTCTCTCCCAGTGAGTGGTGGAACATAAGGCCTATAGAAATAGAAGCTGTTTATCAATTCAGTGACTCCCGTGTATGGATGATAATTGCTTTATTCCCCTCTCTTTCTCTCACCTGTGGTGGACAGACACACCATATTGGCTACAAGGGTCTGATGCGTGGCTACCAGAACAGGGTGATCAGCCTGGCAGGAGAGACGCAGAAGGGAGAGGTGCAGCTGGTGGTCAACCTGTTCCAGTCAGTCCTGGATGGCTTCATCAGGGGAGAGATCAAAAAGGAGGAGGCAGAACCAGCCAAGGTGAAGGATTACCTTATTATGATTAGCATATTATGATTAGCATATTTGTCAGATTGCTATTATCGCAGTAGGCAACTCCAAGCACCCTGATGAAGGTTTTATGCTATAGCACTTGGCACAAACAACACTTTGGTAGCACACGTTAACAAACCGAGCTCTTCAAAGTTATCCTATTATTACCTAATTAACAACGTTGAAACAATATTCTAACATTGGCTTATAAACTGTTAAGTACTTACCTTCCCAAAGAGCCATGGACCTCCGGCCGGGAGTCAAGAAGGATGACCAAAACTTTGTTGAATCCCAAGATAATACCACCACAGCTAGCAAGATAAGCATTAGCCCTGATAACGCAGACGACAGTTCCACACTGTTCCTCTCAGCAGCCTCTTCCGAGTCTTCCGGCATACTTGCTACTCCTCCTGGAAATTCAAGATGGTAACAAAGGTCTTTCACTGAATATTAACAACAAATCGGCTGAACTTCATTCTTCCATTGACGGCCTGAAATCCTCCCTGAATTATTTCCTTTTGAGAACGACTGAGGCTGAGTTGTGCATTAGCACAGTTGAAGAAACATACACCCATCATGACCAGGTTATCAAACAGCTGCAGAAGGACAATGCCTATCTCAAAAACAAGGTGGACCAGATGGAGAACCAGAGCAGACGTAGCAATATCCGTGTGGTGGGATTGAAGGAGGACAGCGAGGGCTGTGACCCCGTCCGTTTCTTCACTCAATGGAACCCTGATGTCCTGGGCATAACCAACTTCACCAAGCCGCTAGAAATCAAACGCGCCCACAGAACCTTAACACCGGAACCCACACCAGATGAGCCTCCACGGGCCATCCTGATCAGGTTCCTCCGTTTCCAGGTTAGGGAGAAGATAATGCGACTTGCAAGAGCCAAACGGGACATCACCATCGATTGCAAGAGTGTCAGCCTTTTCCCAGACGTCGTAAGCAGTTCAAACCAGTTGCCAAAGCCCTGATGGAGAAGAACATCACCGGCTACCTCATTCACCCTGCACGGATGAAAGTTCAGTACAATGGCCGAATCCATCTCTTCAACACACTGGGAGAAGTGTTCACTTTTCTCAAAGAACTGAACCGCGTTTGATTCACAAAGGTCTATCCGTGAGATTTGACGCAGTTTATTGGTTTTCTCTTGTTTGTGCTGTCCTGGGACTGAACTGCTGATGTCTATTTGGAATTTGGATCTGTTTACCCCGCGATTTGGTCGCTAAAGTTGATTTGGACATTTTCAACTGACAGTTATTTTTTCTGTGGTGAGATCTATTACATTTACAGGAGAGTATATTTTGGTTTTGACAATATCCACTGGGCAAAACAAATTAGTATGCCTAGGCCCATTGCTTTCCCCCCCTTTTCTCCTGAAGAGACTCAATCAACCCTTATTGTTGACAGTAAAATATTCAACCATAAATGTCTATTAACAACGTTTCTTTTCAATATAGAGAGCTCGTAGGTTTTAGTTTATGCCAAAGTTTAGCTAGTAAGAGCAAGATGGAAAGCAAGCAACAACATCTCTGTACAACTATTTTCATGTTTGATTGTGGGTTTAATCCGACAATCAGGGTGGATGTTTTTATTTTTTTATTTTTTTATGTCGTTTCCTTCCTACAGAGACACATAGGTCACTTCAGTGTTCAAACCAAAGTTGAAACATTACCTGACTATTTACATATTAGTGATTACCATTCGGTTATATATTTGAAAACCAACTAAAATATGTCACATTCAACGTAAAACTTCATAACAGCCCAGTTAAGAGGAAAAGTCTATACATACCTTAAGAAATTAAAGGCTGACATTGTGTTCTTATAGGAAACACATCTTCAGCCAGTGAACACAAGGCATTAAAGAGGGAATGGGTAGGACAAGGTTTTGCGTCCTAGTTTAACTCTAAAGCAAGAGAAACTGCAATTTTGATAAGTAGACACATCCCCTTTTGTGTCAGCAACACCATGTCTGATCCCTCAGGCATGTTTGTTTTGGTGCAGGGGCATATGTATTCAGAGTCTTGGACCCTATTGAATATTTATGCTCCTAACTTCGATGACCATATGTTTATTCAGAATGTCTTCCTTCAGGTTGCTCAAGCACCACCAGAATGGCTACTGGCTGGAGGAGATTTAAATGTTTGTTCAAATACAGGTCTTGATATGTCCTCTGATAAACCCTCCCCTCTTACCAAAGCCGCCAAGCTCACCATGTCATTCATGAAGGATCTCCATTTACTAGACGTCTGGAGACAGATGCACCCACAGGATAGGGACTAATCTTTTTTTTTATTGCTAACTTTTTGCTATCAACCCAAATGTTTCATAGTTTTAGATACCTGTTATTACATTTACATTTTAGTCATTTAGCAGACGCTCTTATCCAGAGCGACTTACAGTTAGTGAGTGCATACATTTTCATACTGGCCCCCCGTGGGAAACGAACCCACAACCCTGGC
This sequence comes from Coregonus clupeaformis, assembly GCF_020615455.1. NCBI lineage: Eukaryota > Metazoa > Chordata > Actinopteri > Salmoniformes > Salmonidae > Coregonus > Coregonus clupeaformis. The sequence continues at coordinate 34,061,179 of NC_059202.1, forward strand.
ATTGCAAGCGCCATGCTCTACCAACTGAGCTACACGGGGCTCAAAGATTTTCGATTCAAGGACATTAAGTATTATCTCCCCAGATTGCTTAGTGCCATTCTCCTCTGGTATGATCATTCTCCATTCCTACCAAGGTAAATGGAGCATATAGATGGAGACTAAATTCTACACTCCTGAAGCAACCTGAATTTTGTGCATTCATCAAAGAGCAGATCATTATTTTTACTTTGACAAACAAACCCTCTGCTCCTGACAGTTTCACTCTTTGGGACGCATTTAAAGCCTATCTGAGGGGACTGATCATTGCCTACACTAAAGGGTTAAAGAGAAAACACAACTTAATGTCCTTGAATCGGAAATCTTTGAGCTAGAGAAAACCTACCAAAGAGGCCTGACTAAAGACCTATACAGGCTTTTGGTAAATAAAAAACGGAAATATAATACTCTGAACATGTATCAAGCTGAGAGGGTCATTACTAAATCAAAACATTGTTAATGCGAACTTGGAGAGAAAGTACACATTGTATTGGCATGGCACATGAAAGCAGAGGAAAGTAAAAAGACAATTAATGCTATAGAAACTCTTACTAATGAGATATCTTTAGACCCTACTGAAATTAATGATACTTTTAAGAAATACTACGAGGACCTCTATACTTCCCAGTCAAGCGATGATCTATCAGAGATTGACTCCTTTCTCTCCTCTCTCAACCTCCCATGCCTGTCAGAGAAAGACAGAGAGCGCTTGAGTGAACAGTTCTCAGTCCCTGAATTGTTGGAGGCCATTAAATACATCTCCTGGGGAGGATGGCTTCCCTCCAGAGTTCTATAAATAATTTAAGGAGCTGTTGGTACCCTACCAAGATGCTATCTAAGAGGCTGGAGTCATGCCTCCCCCTGTTGGTCAACCCAGATCAGACTGGCTTCATACTTAATAGAATGTCCTCCAATAATCTCAGAAGGTTATTTGATATAATTCACTTTGCTAACAAAAACAAAATACCTAGTGTCAAAGTCTCCCTCGACGCCGAAAAGGCCTTTGATAGGGTCGAGTGGCGATATCTCTTTTGCGTTTTGGAAAAGTTTGGTTTAGGTACCGTGTTTGTAAACTTGATAAAATCCCTCTACAAATCTAGGATTGCTACCAATGGGATTACTTCCTCCTCTTTCCCTCTCTATAGGAGGAACAGACAGGGTTGCCCTGTTAGCCCCCACCTCTTCGCCATTGAACTGTTGGCTGAGGCCATTAGAACGTGCCCTGACATACATGGCTTTGAGGTGGGCCTCCATACCCATAAGTTATCGCTTTTTGCGGACGACCTTATCTTATATCTAACGAACCCAGAACATTCCCTCTCTCATTTACAGAACCTATTACAGTATTATAGTTATTTCTCTGGATATTAGGTCAATTTTGATAAAAAACGAAATCTTACTGTTGTCTGTCTTTGACTATCATACCATCAAGCATACGTTTCCTTTTAGACGGTTGTCTATGGGCTTCACGTATTTGGGCATAGTAGAGGATGGTAACCTGAAGAACCTCTATAAACTCAATCTGGCTGGCTTTTTGCAAAAGGTGGAGGGTGGCCTGTGTAAATGGATGGACTTGTCTCTCACTCTACTGGGTGAATGTCCTGCCCAGATTTCTGTATTTGTTTCAATCTCTCCCCATCCCTGTACACGCAGCATTCTTTTTCTGTCTCGACAAGCTGACCAGATGGTTTATCTGGCATGCTAAAACTCCTAGGGTTAGCCTGGACAAACTGACTGGGGGCTTAAACCTCCCCAATTTCAGAATGTATTACTGGGCTGCGCAGTCTAGATTTCTGGCTCAGAGGTTTGACAATGGTCCTTCTCCCTCATGGTTGAATATTGAAAAGTTTGAGGTACATGAGGACACTGGGGCAGATTTTCTTTTACAAATGGGACATGAAATCTATAAAAACTGTCACAGACAACCCTTTAATTATACATTCTGTCCTGACATGGTGCAAACTGCATGAGCTGTTCAGACGAGAGATTTATTTCCCCTAAAATCCCTCTATGGAACAATAGATTGATTCCTATGTTTTTCCAGAATAGTAACTTTAGACTGTGGTCTGATAAGGGTATCACTCTTCTGGAACATTGTTATGAGGAGGGAGTTCTAATGTCCGTCGAACAGCTGAAATACAACTTGTCTAACAAGGACTTCTTTAGTTACCTACAACTATGACATTTTATTAGGGTGAATCTCAAGGGCCAATGGAACCTACCTAAGATGTCACTTATTGAACAACGCTGCCATGCAGACCAACCACTGTTCAAGACCATTTCCCGTGTTTACGATGCTCTTATTTTAGGACTACCACTGCCTGAGCTAGATAAACCTCGACTTAGATGGGGAAAAAGATCTGGGTATTTATCTTGATGAGGGACTTTGGAGTGACCAATGCAGGGATGGTGTTACGTCTACATTGAACTCCAGATACAAACTGATCCAGTTTAATTCCCTCCATCAGCTCTATATCACCCCATCTAAGTTCAACTCTGGTATCTCCTCCCTATGTTTTAGATGTGGCTCAGATGAAGGAACATTCCTCCATTCCACTTGGCAGTGTTCAAAACTACACCATTTCTGGCAAGGGGTATGCGATTCCACATCCTCAATTAATGGGGCTGCATTCCCTTTAGACCCAGAGGTCTGTCTATTGGGTAACTTTACTAATTCCAATCTTGGGCAAAGCCCCACTATAAAGCTAGCAGAAATTCTGCTAGCGATTGCCAAGAAATGTATTGCCAAGAAATGGAAATCAGATAGCCACATTGCAACTGGCAGGGGGGTATCTGAAGTTAATAGTTGTATCCCACTGGAGAAAATTACTTACTGCTTGAGGAATAAGTCAGAGACATTTTACAGAATTTGGCAACCCTTTATTGATTACAGTGCCTTCGGAAAGTATTCAGACCCCTTGACCTTTTCCACATTTTTTGTTATGTTACAGCCATATTCTAAAATTGATTAAATTGTTTTTTTTCCCCTCATCAATCTACACACAATACCCCATAATGACAAAGCAAAAACAGATTTATTACAAATAAAAAACTGAAATATCACATTTAAATAAATATTCAGACCATTTACTCAGTACTTTGTTGAAGCACCTTTGGCAGCGATTACAGCATCGAGTCTTCTTGGGTATGACGCTACAAGCTTGGCACACTTGTATTTGGGGAGATTCTCCCATTCTTCTCTGCAGATCCTCTCAAGATCTGTCAGGTTGAATGGGGAGCATTGCTGCACAGCTATTTTCAGGTCTCTCCAGAGATGTTCAGTTGGGTTCAAGTCCAGGATCTTGCTGGGCCACTCAAGTACATCCAGAGACTTGTCCCGAAGCCACTCCTGTATTGTTTTGGCTGTGTGCTTAGGGTCGTTGTCCTGTTGGAAGGTGAACCTTCACCCCAGTCTGAGGTCCTGAGCACTCTGGAGCAGGTTTTCATCAAGCATCTCTCTGTACTTTGCTTCGTTCATCTTTGCCTCGATTCTGACTAGTCTCCCAGTCCCTGCCGCTGAAAAACATCCCCACATCATGATGCTTCCACCACCATGCTTCACCATAGGGATGGTGCCAGGTTTCCTCCAGACGTGACGCTTGGCATTCAGGCCAAATAGTTAAATCTTGGTTTCATCAGACCAGAGAATTTTGTTTCTCATAGTCTGAGATTCTTAAGGTGCCTTTTGGCAAACTCCAAGCGGGCTGTGATGTGCCTTTTACTGAGGAGTGGCTTCCGTCTGGCCAATCTACCATAAAGGCCTGATTGGTGGAGTGCTGCAGAGATGGTTGTCCTTCTGAAAGGTTCTCCCATCTCCACAGATGAACTCTAGAACTCTGTCAGAGTGACCATCGGGTTCTTGGTCACATCCCTGACCAAGGCCCTTCTTCCCCGATTGCTCAGTTTGGCCGGGCAGCCAGCTCTAGGAAGAGTCTTGGTGGTTCCAAACTTTTTAAGAATGATGGAGGCCACTGTGTTCTTGGGGATCTTCAATGCTGTAGACATTTTTTTTCATACCCTTCCCCAGATCTGTGCCTAGACACAATCCTGTCTCAGAGTTCTATGGACAATTCCTTCGACCTCATGGCTTGGTTTTGCTCTGACATGCACTGTCAACTGTGGGACCTTATATAGACAGGTGTGTGCCTTTCCAAATCATGTCCAATCAATTGAATTTACCACAGGTGGTTCCAATCAAGTTGTAGAAACATCTGAAGGATGATCAATGGAAACAGGATGCACCTGAGCTCAATTTCGAGTCTCATAACAAAGGGTATACTTATGTAAATACTTTCATTTTGTTATTTTTTTTATATACGGTACCGGCCAAAAGTTTTTTAACACCTACTCATTCAAGGGTTTTTCTTTATTTTTACTATTTTCTACATCAAAACTATGAAATAACACGTATTGAATCATGTAGTAACCAAGAAAGTGTTAAACAAATAAAAATATATTTTATATTTGAGATTCTTCAAATAGCCACCCTTTTCCTTGATGACAGCTTTGCACACTTTTGGCATACTCTCAACCAGCATCATGAGGTAATCACCTGGAATGCATTTCAATTAACAGGTGTGCCTTCTTAAAAGTTAATTAGCAGAATTTCTTTCCATCTTAATGTGTTTGAGCCAATCAGTTGTGTTGTGACAAGGTAGGGGGTATACAGAAGATAGCCCTATTTGGTAAAAGACCAAGTCCATATTATGGCAAGAACAGCTCAAATAAGCAAAGAGAAACGACACTCCATCATTACTTTAAGACATGAAGGTCAGTCAATCCTGACAATTTCAAGAACTTTGAAAGTTTCTTCAAGTGCAGTTACAAAAACCATCAAGCGATATGAGGACCGCCACAGGAATGGAAGACCAAGAGTTACCTCTGCTGTAGAGGATAAGTTCATTAGAGTTACTAGCCTCAGAAATTGCAGCCCAAATAAATGCTTCACAGAGTTCAAGTAACAGACACATCTCAACATCAACTGTTCAGGAGAGACTGTGTGAATCAGGCCTTCATGCTCGAATTGCTGCAAAGAAACCACTACTAAAGGACACCAATAAGAAGAAGAGACTTGCTTTGGCCAAGAAACACGAGCAATGGACATTAGACTGGTGGAAATGTGTCCTTTGGTCTGCAGTCCAAATTGGAGATTTTTGGTTCCAACCACCGTGTCTTTGTGAGACGCGGTGTGGGTGAACGGATGATCTCCGCATGTGTATTTCCCACCATATAGCATGGAGGAAGAGGTGTTATGGTGTGGGGGTGCTTTGCTGGTGACACTGTCTGTGATTTATTTAGAATTCAAGGCACACTTAACCAGCATGGCTACCACAGCATTCTGCAGCGATACGCCATCCCATCTGTTTGGGCTTAGTGGGACTATCATTTGTTTTTCAATAGGATAATGACCCAACACACCTCCAGGCTGTGTAAGGGCTATTTTACCAAGAAGGAGAGTGACGGAGTGCTGCATCAGATGACCTGGCCTCCACAATCCCCCGACCTCAACCAAATTGAGATGGTTTGGGAAGAGTCGGACCGCAGAGTGAAGAAAAAGCAGCCAACAAGTGCTCAGCATATGTGGGAACTCCTTCCAGACTGTTGGAAAAGCATTCCAAGTGAAGCTGGTTGAGAGACTGCCAAGAGTGTGCAAAGCTGTCATCATTCCCTAAATAGTTATTGCATAGTTTGGATCTGTGCTTTGGATCATTGTCCTGTTGTAGGAGGGAATTGGCTCCAATCAAGTGCCGTCCACAGGGTATGGCATGGTGTTGCAAAATGGAGTGATAGCATTACTTCTTCAAGATCCCTTTTACCCTGTACAAATCTCCCACATTACCACCAGCAAAGCACCCCCAGACCATCACATTGCCTCCACCATGCTTGACAGATGGCATCAAGCACTTCTCCAGCATCTTTTCATTTGGTCTGCGTCTCACAAATGTTCTTCTTTGTGGTCCGAACACCTCAAACTTCAAATTCGTCTTTCCATAAAACTTTTTTCAAATATTCCTCTGTCCAGTGTGTGTTCTTTTGCCCATCTTATTCTTTTATTTTCATTGGCCAGTCTGAGATATGGCTTTTTCTTTGCAACTCTGCCTAGAAGGTCAGCATCCCAGAGTCGCCTCTTACATTTTACATTTTAGTAATTTAGCAGACGCTCTTATCCAGAGCGACTTACAGTTAGTGAGTGCATACATTATTATTATTATTTTATTTTTTATTTTTTTCATACTGGAATCGAACCCACAACCCTGGCGTTGCAAACGCCATGCTCTACCAACTGAGCTACATCCCTGCTGGCCATTCCCTCCACTACCCTGGACGACGCTGGGCCAATTGTGCGCCGCCCCATGGGTCTCCCGGTCGCGGCCGGCTACGACAGAGCCTGGATTCGAACCAGGATCTCTAGTGGCACAGACCACTGCGCCACTCGGGAGTTGACTGTTGACGTTGAGACTTGTGTTTTGCGGGTACTATTTAATAAAGCTGCCAGTTGAGGACCTGTGAGGCGCCTGTTTCTCAAACTAGACACTCAGTTGTGCACCGGGGCCTCCCACTCCTCTTTCTATTCTGGTTAGAGACAGTTTGCGCTGTTCTGTGAAGGGAGTAGTACACAGCGTTGTACGAGATCTTCCGTTTCTTGGCAATTTCTCGCATGGAATTGCCTTCATTTCTCAGATCAAGAATAGACTGACGAGTTTCAGAAGAAAGGTATTTGTTTCTGGCCATTTTGATCCTGTAAACGAACCCACAATTGCTGATGCTCCAGATACTCAACTAGTCTCAAGAAGGCCAGTTTTATTGCTTCTTTAATCAGCACAACAGTTTTCAGCTGTGCTAACATAATTGCTAATGATCAATTAGCCTTTTAAAATGATAAACTTGGATTAGCAAACACACCGTGCCATTGGAACACAGGACTGATGGTTGCTGATAATGGGCCTCTGTACGCCTATGTAGATATTCCATTAAGAATCAGCCGTTTCCAGCTACAATAGCCATTTACAACATTAACAATGTCTACACTGTATTTCCAATTATTTTAATTGACAAAAAAAATTGCTTTTCTTTCGAAAACAAGGACATTTCTAAGTGACCCCAAACTTTTGAATGATAGTGTATGTATGTGTATATACAGTGGGGAGAACAAGTATTTGATACACTGCCAATTTTTCAGGTTTTCCTACTTACAAAGCATGTAGAGGTCTGTAAATTTTTATCATAGGTATACTTCAACTGTGAGAGACGGAATCTAAAACAAAAATCCAGAAAATCACATTGTATGATTTTTAAGTAATTAATTTGCATTTTATTGCATGACATAAGTATTTGATCACCTACCAACCAGTAAGAATTCCGGCTCTCACAGACCTGTTAGTTTTTCTTTAAGAATCCCTCCTGTTCTCCACCCATTACCTGTATTAACTGCACCTGTTTGAACTCGTTACCTGTATAAAAGACACCTGTCCACACACTCAATCAAACAGACTCCAACCTCTCCACAATGGCCAAGACCAGAGAGCTGTGTAAGGACATCAGGGATAAAATTGTAGACCTGCACAAGGCTGGGATGGGCTACAGGACAATAGGCAAGCAGTTTGGTGAGAAGGCAACAACTGTTGGCGCAATTATTAGAAAATGGAAGAAATTCAAGATGACGGTCAGAGAGCTGGGACCACAGTCTCAAAGAAAACCATTAGTAACACACTATGCTGTCATGGATTAAAATCCTGCAGCGCACGCAAGGTCCCCCTGCTCAAGCCATCGCATGTCCAGGCCTGTCTGAAGTTTGCTAGAGTGCATTTGGATGATCCAGAAGAGGATTGGGAGAATGTCATATGGTCAGATGAAACCAAAATAGAACTTTTTGGTAAAAACTCAACTCGTCATGTTTGGAGGACAAAGAATGCTGAGTTGCATCCAAAGAACACCATACCTACTGTGAAGCATGGGGGTGGAAACATCATGCTTTGGGGCTGTTTTTCTGCAAAGGGACCAGGACGACTGATCCGTGTAAAGGAAAGAATGAATGGGGCCATGTATCGTGAGATTTTGAGTGAAAACCTCCTTCCATCAGCAAGGGCATTGAAGATGAAACGTGCTGGGTCTTTCAGCATGACAATGATCCCAAACAAACCGCCTGGGCAACGAAGGAGTGGCTTTGTAAGAAGCATTTCAAGGTCCTGGAGTGGCCTAGCCAGTCTCCAGATCTCAACCCCATAGAAAATCTTTGGAGGGAGTTGAAAGTCTGTGTTGCCCAGCGACAGCCCCAAAACATCACTGCTCTAGAGGAGATCTGCATGGAGGAATGGGCCAAAATACCAGCAACAGTGTGTGAAAACCTTGTGAAGACTTACAGAAAACGTTTGACCTGTGTCATTGCCAACAAAGGGTATATAACAAAGAATTGAGAAACTTTTGTTATTGACCAAATACTTATTTTCCACCATAATTTGCAAATAAATTCATAAAAAATCCTACAATGTTATTTTCTGGATTTTTTTTCTCATTTTTTCTGTCATAGTTGACGTGTACCTATGATGAAAATTACAGGCCTCTCTCATCTTTTTAAGTGGGAGAACTTGCACAATTGGTGGCTGACTAAATACTTTTTCCCCCCCACTGTATATATATATATGTAGCTCAGCTGGTAGAGCACGGCGCTTGTAACGCCAAGGTAGTGGGTTCGATCCCCGGGACCACCCATACACAAAAAAAATGTATGCACGCATGACTGTAAGTCGCTTTGGATAAAAGCGTCTGCTAAATGGCATATTATTTATATTATTTATACAGTGGGGAGAACAAGTATTTGATACACTGCCGATTTTGCAGGTTTTCCTACTTACAAAGCATGTAGAGGTCTGTAATTTTTATCATAGGTACACTTCAACTGTGAGATACGGAATCTAAAACAAAAATCCAGAAAATCACATTGTATGATTTTTAAGTAATTAATTTGCATTTTATTGCATGACATAAGTATTTGATCACCTACCAACCAGTAAGAATTCCGGCTCTCACAGACCTGTTCGTTTTTCTTTAAGAAGCCCTCCTGTTCTCCACTCATTACCTGTATTAACTGCACCTGTTTGAACTTGTTACCTGTATAAAAGACACCTGTCCACACACTCAATCAAACAGACTCCAACCTCTCCACAATGGCCAAGATCAGAGAGCTGTGTAAGGACATCAGGGGATAAAATTGTAGACCTGCACAAGGCTGGGATGGGCTACAGGACAATAGGCAAGCAGCTTGGTGAGAAGGCAACAACTGTTGGCGCAATTATTAGAAAATTGAAGAAGTTCAAGATGACGGTCAATCACCCTCGGTCTGGGGCTCCATGCAAGATCTCACCTCGTGGGGCATCAATGATAATGAGGAAGGTGAGGGATCAGCCCAGAACTACACGGCAGGACCTGGTCAATGACCTGAAGAGAGCTGGGACCACAGTCTCAAAGAAAACCATTAGTAACACACTACGCCGTCATGGATTAAAATCCTGCAGCGCACGCAAGGTCCCCCTGCTCCAGCCAGCGCATGTCCAGGCCCATCTGAAGTTTGCCAATGACCATCTGGATGATCCAGAGGAGGAATGGGAGAAGGTCATGTGGTCTGATGAGACAAAAATATAGCTTTTTGGTCTAAACTCCACTCGCCGTGTTTGGAGGAAGAAGAAGGATGAGTACAACCCCAAGAACACCATCCCAACCGTGAAGCATGGAGGTGGTAACATCATTCTTTGGGGATGATTTTCTGCAAAGGGGACAGGACGACTGCACCGTATTGAGGGGAGGATGGATGGGGCCATGTATCGCGAGATCTTGGCCAACAACCTCCTTCCCTCAGTAAGAGCATTGAAGAGGGGTCGTGGCTGGGTCTTCCAGCATGACAACGACCTGAAACACACAGCCAGGGCAACTAAGGAGTGGCTCCGTAAGAAGCATCTCAAGGTCCTGGAGTGGCCTAGCCAGTCTCTAGACCTGAACCCAATAGAAAATCTTTGGAGGGAGCTGAAAGTCTGTATTGCCCAGCGACAGCTCCGAAACCTGAAGGATCTGGAGAAGGTCTGTATGGAGGAGTGGGCCAAAATCCCTGCTGCAGTGTGTGCAAACCTGGTCAAGACCTACAGGAAACGTATGATCTCTGTAATTGCAAACAAAGGTTTCTGTACCAAATATTAAGTTCTGTTTTTCTGATGTATCAAATACTTATGTCATGCAATAAAATGCAAATTAATTACTTTAAAATCATACAATGTGATTTTCTGGATTTTTGTTTTAGATTCCGTCTCTCACAGTTGAAGTGTACCTATGATAAAATTACAGACCTCTACATGCTTTGTAAGTAGGAAAACCTGCAAAATCGGCAGTGTATCAAATACTTGTTCTCCCCACTGTATATACAGTGAGGGAAAGAAGTATTTGATCCCCTGCTGATTTTGTATGTTTGCCCACTGACAAAGAAATGATCAGTCTATAATTTTAATGGTAGGTTTATTTGAACAGTGAGAGACAGAATAACAAAAAAATCCAGAAAAACGCATGTCAAAAATGTTATAAATTGATTTGCATTTTAATGAGGGAAATAAGTATTTGACCCCCTCTCAATCAGAAAGATTTCTGGCTCCCAGGTGTCTTTTATACAGGTAACGAGCTGAGATTAGGAGCACACTCTTAAAGGGAGTGCACCTAATCTCAGTTTGTTACCTGTATAAAAGACACCTGTCCACAGAAGCAATCAATCAATCAGATTCCAAACTCTCCACCATGGCAAAGACCAAAGAGCTCTCCAAGGATGTCAGGGACAAGATTGTAGACCTACACAAGGCTGGAATGGGCTACAAGACCATCGCCAAGCAGCTTGGTGAGAAGGTGACAACAGTTGGTGCGATTATTCGCAAATGGAAGAAACACTAAATAACTGTCAATCTCCCTCGGCCTGGGGCTCCATGCAAGATCTCACCTCGTGGAGTTGCAATGATCATGAGAACGGTGAGGAATCAGCCCAGAACTACACAGGAGGATCTTGTCAATGATCTCAAGGCAGCTGGGACCATAGTCACCAAGAAAACAATTGGTAACACACTACGCCGTGAAGGACTGAAATCCTGCAGCGCCCGCAAGGTCCCCCTGCTCAAGAAAGCACATATACATGCCCGTCTGAAGTTTGCCAATGAATATCTGAATGATTCAGAGGAGAACTGGGTGAAAGTGTTGTGGTCAGATGAGACCAAAATTGAGATCTTTGGCATCAACTCAACTCGCCGTGTTTGGAGGAGGAGGAATGCTACCTATGACCCCAAGAACACCATCCCCACCGTCAAACATGGAGGTGGAAACATTATGCTTTGGGGGTGTTTTTCTGCTAAGGGGACAGGACAATTTCACCGCATCAAAGGGACGATGGACTGGGCCATGTACCGTCAAATCTTGGGTGAGAACCTCCTTCCCTCAGCCAGGGCATTGAAAATGAGTCGTGGATGGGTATTCCAGTATGACAATGACCCAAAACACACGGCCAAGACAACAACGGAGTGGCTCAAGAAGAAGCACATTAAGGTCCTGGAGTGGCCTAGCCAGTCTCCAGACCTTAATCCCATAGAAAATCTGTGGAGGGAGCTGAAGGTTCGAGTTGCCAAACGTCAGCCTCGAAACCTTAATGACTTGGAGAAGATCTGCAAAGAGGAGTGGGACAAAATCCCTCCTGAGATGTGTGCAAACTTGGTGGCCAACTACAAGAAACGTCTGACCTCTGTGATTGCCAACAAGGGTTTTGCCACCAAGTACCAAGTCATGTTTTGCAGAGGGGTCAAATACTTATTTCCCTCATTAAAATGCAAATCAATTCATAACATTTTTGACATGCATTTTTCTGGATTTTGTTGTTGTTATTCTGTCTCTCACTGTTCAAATAAACCTACCATTAAAATTATAGACTGATCATTTCTTTGTCAGTGGGCAAACGTACAAAATCAGCAGGGGATCAAATACTTTTTTCCCTCATTGTAATTCACCAAATTATATTTTGAAGGAAGAAACTAAGTACTTTAAGCATATGTTTTATTTTCAGTCGCCTCCATCTCCTCTAACTGAAGCTAATTGTAGAGATTTTTTTTCTATTGATAATGTCAAATTAACAGCCACACAGAAAGACTCATGTGAAGGTGAAATTACAGAGGAGGAACTTATGGATGCAATTAAAGACTTTAAGTCCGGGAAAACTCCAGGGTTGGATGGCATACCAAAATTCTTGCTACCAATATAATGTTATTTATATGGGGGATACAATCTTCCCAGCTCTGCAGATTTTGCTGTGAAGAGACAGAATCATTAGATCATTTGTGTTGGTTCTGTCCATTTGTAGCTTGTTTTTGGACACAGGTCCAGGAATGGCTAAAGGATTGCAATATTTACCTGGAGCTAACCTTGCAGTTATCATTACTGGGTGATCTGAAAAGTCATAGTCAATCGATCAATAATATAATAATACTTTTAGCAAAAATGTTTATTTTTAATTCACAATCTGTAGAAGCAATGAGAATAGAAAGGTTCAGAACTTTTGTAAAACATCACAGTATGGTTGAAATATATATGGCAAATAGAAATCCTATATGGATGGTGTTAAGAGAGATAGATGGGAGGTATTGAATAGAGTTGAAGGATGGGACTAATAACAAATAACAACAAATAATAACAAAGATAGCTAATAATGTAAGCATACTGTGTCCATAATAAGTATATAGGTTGTATGTTGGGAGCTTTTGGGAAAGAGCACAGTTAGAAAGATATGGCATATAGAAGCAAACCGGATGGACATCATGAAAATGATCGGAGAGGTTGAGAGTAGAAGAAGTTCAGGAGCAAAAAAAAAAATATATATATATATATATATATATATATATATATATATATATATATATATATAATAGAATTATTGTAAAATTAACTGTGTCCATAAGGTGTAGATAGTAAGTATAGACCGGAAGTAGAGGCATGGGCATTGTTGTTCACTAATTTACTCCAAGTAGGGAAAGGATGGCGGGGTTGAAAAGTAATAAAGGGGGAGTATATATATATATATATATATATATATATATATATATATATATATATATATATATATATATATATATATATATATATATATATATATATATATAAAAACATGGGGATTGGAAGTGATGCAGACAATTACATTGATAGAAGATACAATCTATCTGCAATATTAAGCTGATCCTTCCCCCAGAAGAAAATAAAAATATATATATACTTTTTTCCCTCACTGTATATGTACAAATAAAAACGTTGGTTTTTGGTACTGAAGACACTGATATTTTTCATTGTCCGTCTTTATGGATTTAGTAAGTTAAATATTGATGGTTTTGTCTATATTTCAGCCTGCTAAAGCTCGGAAGAAGAGGCGGAAAAAAGACAAGAGCGTAAGTGCAAACTCAGGGTCGATCCTTAACCCTGTCTACTCTTTGTTCACTATAGAAAGATATGCATTTCATTAAATGATTGTGTACATGTATCAATGTGTCCAATGTATGATTGTTTAGATGGAGAACCCCCTGGACCATGTGTTCAGCACGTACCAGGTTAACATCATGCAGTCGTGTGACCAGTGCAACTCCTATATCGGGGGCATGGAGAAAGTCTACATGTGCAGCTGTGAGTACCTCATAGACATAAACACACACATATAGGCATTCTGACAACTCTCACATTCTAGTAACAACTAATAACAAGGATAACAGTCTCCAGTGATTGATGTGAATGCTGAGCATGCTTTAAACATACATAACCCAAAACATTATAACCATTACATACTGGGACCCATCGTGGATGCAAATGTTAATAGCCTCCCATTCTGGTTTTATTCTTCCAGATTGTAAGATGGTGTGCCACAAGAAGTGCCTTTGCAAAATTGTCACAGACTGCTCCACGTTTTGTGTCAAAAAGGTAGGCATTGATCTCACATATTCGTAAACTACATTGACATAGTTCCATGATTTAGGTGTGCAAATCTGAAATCAGTATTGGTCGCTAGGTGACTGGTGACTAAAACGCCTCTGACTGTTGGTGTCTGTCTGTGTGCAGATTGACGAGGAGTCGGGAGGCCTACACTTTGGGGTGCGCTTGTGTCACCTGACCAGCGAGGACAACCCCATTCCCATAGTGCTGGAGATGATGCTGGAGCATGTGGAGATGAATGGCCTGTTAACAGAGGGAATCTACCGCAAGTCAGGCTCCGCCAACCGCATGAAGGAGCTCCACCAGCTAATGGAGACTGGTAAGGGCCAGCCAGCCCATAATATTATAAACAGTATACCATTGCTTTCAGAGAGCTGAAAAGATTATGATGGGTAACACTTTATTTGAGGGGTGTACGTAAGACATACTTAACATTAAACACCTACACTTTTTACTGCTCTAATTACGTTGGTAACCAGTTTATAATAGCAATAAGGCACCCCAGGGGTTTGTGGTATATGGCCAATATATTGCGGCTAAGGGCTGTATCCAGGCACTCCGCTTTGCGTCATGCATAAGAACAGCCCTTAGCCTCAAATAAAGTGTTACCCATGCTTAATTAAACACCTACACAAGCACTAGAGTAGTAGTATTTTTCAAGTTTCATAGTGCCAATGTAGATCTTATGTATGACATAAGTATACCTCCTTCAAGTTCCCATTCCATGGCCTGTCTAATGGTTGTTGATGTATTGTGTGGCAGACCCCCACGCTGTGTGCCTGGAGAACTACCCCATCCACACAGTGACGGGGCTGATCAAACAGTGGCTGAGAAAGCTGCCTGACCCCCTCATGACCTTCACTCATTACAATGACTTCCTTCGGGCCGTGGGTGAGTCCTGTTATAGCTCTGCCTCACTCTGTACTGTGACTCTTCTCCAGGATCAAGGGAGAGATGGGTACTCTTGTTCGTTTGGGATTTTGTAATATAATGTACGTCCACTAGGGGGAGTCCCTATATCAGCCCAGGGGGGTTATCTTCTCCTTGGTATATTCTACTGCTCTACCAGGTCAATGCCAAAAAAATAAAGGAAATACTTGAGTAAATGAGGGATACAAAGTATATTGAAATCAGGTGTGGTTCCTGAGTTAATTAAACAATTAAAACATTCCATCATGCTTAAGGTCATAAAAATGCCCAGTTATCCATTATTTTGGCTACCATCGCTAGAGATCTCAGTGACTTTGAAAGAGGGGTCTCAAAGGAGCTTAGGGGATTTAAAGGTTGTGTGTTAGTGTGTGTGTGTCTCAGTCACTAGATCTTAACCCAATTGAACACTTATGGGAGCAGCGCCTGAGACAGCGTTTTCCGCCACCCTCGACAAAACAACAAATTATGGAATTTCTCGTGGAAGAATGGTGTCACATTACAGTTCCAGACACATTACAGTTCCAGACACATTACAGTTCCAGACACATTACAGTTCCAGACACATTACAGTTCCAGACACATTACAGTTCCAGACACATTACAGTTCCAGACACATTACAGTTCCAGACACATTACAGTTCCAGACACATTACAGTTCCAGACACATTACAGTTCCAGACACATTACAGTTCCAGACACATTACAGTTCCAGACACATTACAGTTCCAGACACATTACAGTTCCAGACACATTACAGTTCCAGACACTTTACAGTTCCAGACACATTACAGTTCCAGACACATTACAGTTCCAGACACTTTACAGTTCCAGATACCTATTAAGACACTTTATGTTGGTGTTTCCTTTATTTTGGCAGTTACCTGTATTCTACTGAATGTTGAAATGCGTAATATTGTTGACTGTCAGCAATCCCTACATTGTGGCGTTGTTGTTGATTATACATTGTGGTATTCCTCACCTTTCTCTAGAACTTCCTGAAAAGCAAGAGCAGCTACATGCCATCTACAAAGTGTTGGAACAGCTCCCCACCGCATGCTTCAACACCTTGGAAAGACTTTTCTTCCATCTAGTCAAGTACATACTCTTCCTGGCTGGGGCTCTCTCTCAAAAGTGATAACCATCTCAATAGGACTCACATGGTTTAAACATTGCAATTGCAATATTGTAGTGTGTATTGCTGTATAAATATTGAATTAACTTATTTTCCCTTCAACATGAGTAATATTTTTCTCTCTTCCAGAGTGTCTAAAGACGAGTCTCACAACCGCATGTCTCCCAACTCCCTGGCCATTGTGTTTGCCCCCTGCATCCTCCGCTGCCCAGACAGCGCCGACCCACTCATGAGCATGAAGGACGTTGTCAAGACCACCACGTAAGTATCTCTCTGATCAATGCATAGACAGAAACTACTGTTACTTTATATATAAAACATATTTTTATTAATTCAGATAAAAAACATCCCACAATAAGATAATAGTCCACTTAGAATGGATTTGATTGATCTCAACCCTAGTCTTTGCTGTTATCAAGTGAATATTTTGTTCGGGCAACTAGGTAGGACACCCACTGTATAGAAACCAATGCAGTGCCTTTACCACAATAGAAATGATGACTAACAGGTAATGTCGCTGTGTCCCAGATGTGTGGAGATGTTGATCAACGAGCAGATCAGACGCTACAATGAGAAGTTGGAGGAGATCGAACAGCTGGAGCACGCTGAGGCTCTGGCCGTCAACCAGCTCAAACTCAAGAGACAGAACACGGTGAGGACAATTCTACATGGTCTGGTCTGTCTGGACACTACCCAGGGTTGAGGTCAATTCAGGAAGTAAACTGACATTTCTATTCCAATTTTCCTCAATGCTTCTCTGTCGCTTTCTGAATTGACTGAATTGGAATGGAATTGATCCCAACACTGACACCAGGTCCATAGACTCAGTAGACAGACCGACCATAGTCACCAACTTGATTTACTACATACTGTAGGGCAGGGGTGTACTACTACACTCCTGATCCTGTAAGGCTGCAGGTGTTTCAGTGTCAGTGTATTGTCCAATATCCACCATGGGTTACTGCTCATTGTTTTGTGGTTCTCCCTTGTTTCTCTTCAGCTGCTCTGGCATTTGCCCCTCAGGTTTTCTGCTCCTTACAAAGGAGTGGTGGTACGTATCCACGTTGCTCTGGTCCTCCTGGTAGCTAGATGCTGTTTGCCATTCCCAACCGTCTGTGCATGACATGAAGTAGTCGATGCCCCCCATCCCCTTCTCTCCTCTTCATACTAACTGATGGGATACAATACTGCAGTGTTTCTAGAGCGCTACTGGGCATGCAAGCTTTTGTTCCAGCCCAGCAGTAACACACCTGGATCCAAGCAAAGACAATGATCAGTTGATTCTGTGACAGAGATGTGTTAGTACTAGGTGTGTGTTAGTGCTAGGTGTGTGTTAGTGCTAGGTGTGTGTTAGTACTAGGTGTGTGTTATTGCTAGGTGTGTGTTAGTACTGGGTGTGTGTTAGTACTGGGTGTGTGTTAGTACTAGGTGTGTGTTAGTACTAGGTGTGTGTTAGTACTAGGTGTGTGTTAGTGTAGGTGTGTGTTAGTGCTAGGTGTGTGTTAGTGCTAGGTGTGTGTTAGTGCTAGGTGTGTGTTAGTGCTAGGTGTGTGTTAGTGCTAGGTGTGTGTTAGTGCTAGGTGTGTGTTAGTGCTAGGTGTGTGTTAGTGCTAGGTGTGTGTTAGTGCTAGGTGTGTGTTAGTGCTAGGTGTGTGTTAGTATTAGGTGTGTGTTAGTACTAGGTGTGTGTTAGTACTAGGTGTGTGTTAGTACTAGGTGTGTGTTAGTACTGGGTGTGTGGTAGTACTGGGTGTGTGGTAGTACAAGGTGTGTGGTAGTACTAGGTGTGTGGTAGTACTAGATGTGTGGTAGTACAAGGTGTGTGGTAGTACAAGGCGTGTGTTAGTACTAGGCGTGTGTTAGTACTAGGCGTGTGTTAGTACTAGGCGTGTGGTAGTACTAGGTGTGTGGTAGTACTAGGTGTGTGTTAGTACTGGGTGTGTGGTAGTACTAGGTGTGTGGTAGTACTAGGTGTGTGTTAGTACTAGGTGTGTGGTAGTACAAGGTGTGTGTTAGTACTAGGTGTGTGTTAGTACTAGGCGTGTGTTAGTACTGGGTGTGTGGTAGTACTAGGTGTGTGTTAGTACTGGGTGTGTGGTAGTACTAGGTGTGTGGTAGTACTAGGTGTGTGGTAGTACTAGGTGTGTGGTAGTACAAGGTGTGTGTTAGTACTAGGTGTGTGTTAGTACTAGGTGTGTGTTAGTACTGGGTGTGTGTTAGTACTAGGTGTGTGTTAGTACAAGGTGTGTGTTAGTACTAGGTGTGTGTTAGTACTGGGTGTGTGGTAGTATTGGGTGTGTGTTAGTACTGGGTGTGTGGTAGTACTGGGTGTGTGGTAGTACAAGGTGTGTGTTAGTACAAGGTGTGTGGTAGTACAAGGCGTGTGTTAGTACTAGGCGTGTGTTAGTACTAGGCGTGTGGTAGTACAAGGTGTGTGTTAGTACAAGGTGTGTGGTAGTACAAGGTGTGTGTTAGTACTAGGCGTGTGTTAGTACTAGGCGTGTGGTAGTACTAGGTGTGTGTTAGTACTAGGTGTGTGTTAGTACTGGGTGTGTGGTAGTACTGGGTGTGTGGTAGTACTGGGTGTGTGGTAGTACAAGGTGTGTGTTAGTACACGGTGTGTGGTAGTACAAGGTGTGTGTTAGTACTAGGCGTGTGTTAGTACTAGGCGTGTGGTAGTACTAGGTGTGTGGTAGTACTAGGTGTGTGTTAGTACTGTTAGAACAAAGGCCTGCATACCTACTACTAGTAGCTCTATGCGACTAGATGTTAGACCCCTGCTATACTGCATGTTGGTTTCATCCCTCAGTGTCTGTGATGTGAAGGTTCTTCAGAGTGACGGTGTTTGGGTTGATGTTGTTGGTCTTTTCTACATGTGACTTGTGTGTGGTTTGACTCATGTATGGTTTGACTAGTATTTGGTGACTTTACTCTTGATCATAGCCTGCTTGTGCTGTATGGAACATACATGATTCCACACTGTACAACCTCAGGATAGGATGGATGGTTTGTGGATTCTCCCTGTTAACCGGTACCAAGCCTTGGTACTCATGGAGCTGGGGAATGTTTGACATGGGAATGAGTTGTCTTCTTGATGATGTCTTTTTCTCCTGGTGTAAAATAACCTTTGCTTTGATTTGCAGCCTCAAGCTTCCTTCAATAGTACAATCGTGCATAAAAACCCTCACACCCGATACTGACGTGTTCCTACATGTTGTGTGGTTGAATAACATAGTTTCATAGTGCCTGTTTACCCCTACTTATCATTACAAAACCTCCTGCCTTCCTCTAGGTACCATAGCTCACTGGAATGCCACAGGCATGATATGATATAAATAAACTCTACGCATGATGACATAACACAGCCCCCCATCCTCTAAACCAGTGTGGTATGGACTTGCTACTCGTTGAGGTGCACTGAGTAACTATTTGTGTGTGTTCTCTCCCAGGTGCATGAGAAGAAGTGCTCTGACCTGACGGTGGTCCCTGAGAACGATGATCCGCTAGACTCTGACACAGAGGCTGAGAAAAACCTGATGGAGCGCATCAAGTCCATAAAACAAGAGAAGTAGGAACTGAACAGAGCCCCTGATTCACCACTAAATTCAGCAGATACACTACATGGCCAAAAGTATGTGGACACCCCTTCAAATGAGTGGATTTGGCTATTTCAGCTACATCCGTTGCTGATAGGTTTATAAAATCGAGCACACAGCTATGCAATCTCCATAGACAAACATTGGCAGTGGTATGGCCCGTACTTAAGAGCTCAGTGACTTTCAATGTGGCACCGTCATAGGATGCCACCTTTCCAACAGAGCTACCCCGGTCAACTGTAAGTGCTGTTATTGTGAAGTGGAAACGTCTAGGCGTAACAACGGCTCAGCCGCGAAGTGGTAGGCCACACAAGCTCACAGAACGGGACCGCCAAATGCTGAAGCGCGTAAAAGTCGTCTGTCCTCGGTTGCAACACTCACTACCGAGTTCCAAACTGCCTCTGGAAGCAACGTCAGCACAAGAACTGTTCGTTGGGAGCTTAATGAAATGGGTTTCCATGGCCGACATGCCGCACACAAGCCTAAGTCACCATGCGCAATGCCAAGTGTCGGCTGGGGTGGTGTAAAGCTCGCCGCCATTGGACTCTGGAGCAGTGGAAACGCGTTCTCTAGAGAAAGTTTCCTTCACAGCCCTTTCCTGTTTCAGCATGACAATGCCCCAGTGCACAAAGCGAGGTCCATACAGAAATGGTTTGTCGAGATCGGTGTGGAAGTACTTGACTGGCCTGCACAGAGCCCTGACCTCAACTCCATCGAACACCTTTGAGATGATTTGGAACGCCTACTGCGAGCCAGGCCTAATCGCCCAACATCAGTGCCCAACCTCACTAATGCTCTTGTGGCTGATTGGAAGCAAGTCCCCGCAGCAATGTTCTAACATCTAGTGGAAAGCCTTACCAGAAGAGTGGAGGCTGTTATAGCAGCAACGGGGGGACCAACTCCATATTAATGGCCATGATTTTGGAATGAGATTTTCGATGAGCAGCTGTCCACATACTTTTGGCAGTGTATTGTATTTTAATGACGTGATTTATACACCGTGGTTATATTTATATCATGAGTGCAGTTTATATCATGAGTACAGTCATGAGTGCATATATTTTACTCATGGGTAGTCCCGGGAATCGAACCCACTACTCTGGCATTACAAGTGCCATGTTTTACCAACTGAGTTACAAAGGACCACCCATATCCAATGGTTATATTTTTTGCCTGCTATCCACCAAACAACCCTTGGTTACATTTGTGACCTCTCTGTTTTCTGTCTCTCCCTTCCCCCCCTTTCCCAGGGAAGACCTCGCCTGCAGACTGCCAGAGCTGGAGCAACCTGGTTCCGACCAGGACAATCTGGACTCTGAGGCGTCGCTGAGCTCTGAGAGCCTGTTGGACGAGCGCTGCAACAACTCGGAGCCTGAAGGTCAGTATTAAAGGTACAATCTCTCTCCCCCCTTTCCTACCTATTCACACCTGTGGGTTTCTCATCGGCCTGCCTGGCCCCCTGTCTGTCCCTGCTGTCTCTGGTGCAGGTCTGGACAAGCTGGTGGTGCTGCATTTAAAGAGGTTGGCGGAGATGCCGTCTGCTCTCTAGCAGGTTGGAGGCTCCCGGTTTCACAAGCAAAGTGTTTGAGTGTGTTTTTGTGTGTTTGCATGAGTGTCTTGTGGGGTACTGCGAGGGGTACTGATTTCTTCAACCCGCTACTGCTGCTTTTCATACCATGCTCGCTCCCGCTGACTTGTTGTCCAACTCCCACCCACTCCTGCAAGACTGGTCCCCAACCTGACCGCAGTCCCGCAATGTTATTTTAGGTGTACTGTATGTGACGCAGCTTGCTTTGCAGCCCTGGTCCCAGCAATTTTGCCACCCTAGTCAAGATCCTGTAGGTCCTCTGTAGCTCAGCTGGTAGAGCACGGCGCTTGTAACGCCAAGGTAGTGGGTTCGATCCCCGGGACCACCCATACACAAAAAAAAAATGTATGCACGCATGACTGTAAGTCGCTTTGGATAAAAGCGTCTGCTAAATGGCATATTATTATTATTATTATTATTATTAAGATCAAAATACGCAAAAATAGCCTAAGAAATAGGATAAAATACCAGAGATTCTCACGTGGCCCATTATATTAGGTTATCGGTATTATTGGGCTATATCAGCCAATAGGGTAGTTGGAAAGAGAATAGGGTTGGCGAAATATAGGAGAGTGGACACTAGCTGCTTTTAGCAACGCTAGTATTTACACACTAGGGTTGCTGGGAATTATCTTGCAAAAAAACGTAGTAGTCCACCGGAAGCCAGAAGTTAAAAACTGTTATATCGGCCTCCCGAGTGGCGCAGCGGTCTAAGGCACTGCATCGCAGTGGCGTCACTACAGACCCGGGCTCGATCCCAGGCTGTGTCGCCGGCTGCGACCGGGAGACCCATGAGGCGGCGCACAATTGGCTCAGCATCGTCCGGGTTAGGGGAGGGTTTGGCCGGCCGGGATGTCCTTGTCCCATCGCACTCTAGCGACTCCTTGTGGCGGGCCCTGCGCATGCAGGCTGACTCGTGTCGCCAGTTGTACGGCGTTTCCTCCGACACATTGGTGTCAAGCAGTGTGTCAAGAAGCAGTGCGGCTTGGCAGGGTTGTGTTTCGGAGGACGCATGGCTTTCGACCTTCGCCTCTCCCGAGTCCGTACGGGAGTTGCAGCGATGGGACTAGACTGTAACTACCAATTGGATATCACGAAATTGGGGAGAAAAAGGGGTAACAAATGTACAAACAAAAAACTGTTAAATTCCCGTGGATTGATGAGGAATTTAAAAGTTGTATGGTTGAGAGGGATGAGGCAAAAGGAATGGCAAATAAGTCTGGCTGCACAACCGATTGGCAAACGTACTGCAAATTGAAAAATCAAGTGACTAAACTCAATAAAAATAAGGAGAAACTACACTATAAAACAAAGTTTATATAAAGAATGGTAGTAAAAAGCTTTGGAGAACCTTAAATGAAATTTTGGGCAAAAAGGCAAACTCGGCTCCATTCATTGAATCATCACAAAACCCACTGATATTGCCAATTACTTGGCAAGATTAGCAGACTTAGGCATGACATGCCAGCAACAAACACTGACACACTACACATCCAACTATAACTGATCAAATGATGAAAGACTAGCATTATAATTTTGAATTTCGTGAAGTGAGTGTGGAAAAGGAATGTTGTCTATAAAACAATGACAAGCCACCGGGGTCTGACAACTTGGATGGAAAATTACGAGGATAATAGTGGACGATATTGCCCCTCCTATTTGCCATCTCTTCAATCTAAGCCTACTAGAAAGTGTGTGCCCTCAGGCCTGGAGGGAAGCAAAAGTAATTCCGCTACCCAAGAATAGTAAAGCCCCCGTTTTTAGCTCAAATAGCCGACCAATCAGCCTGTTTACCACAGGTGGACTCCAATCAAGTTGTAGAAACATCTCAAGGATGATCAATGGAAACAGGATGCACCTGAGCTCAATTTTAAGTCTCATAGCAAAGGGTCTGAATACTTACTTGCAAACATTTCTAAAAACCTGTTTTCGCTTTGTCATTATGGGGTATTGTGTGTAGATTGATGAGGAATAAAATTAATGTTATCAATTTTAGAATAAGGCTGTAATGTTACAAAATGTGGAAAGGTCAAGGGGTCTGAATACTTTCCGAATGCACTGTATGTGATAGTAGTAGTAGTGGCCTGAGGGAACACACTTAATATGTTGTGAAAATTTTTATGAAATGTAATGTCATGTAATATTTAAAATTGTATATAACTGCCTTTATGTTGCTGGACCCCAGGAAGAGTAGCTGCTGCCTTGGAGGAAGTGGGTCCAAGACAGACCCACGTTTAGAAAGTCTGTTTAATTTATGTTCTATTAGAATTTTTTTTTTTTCTTCAAAATTCCCCCCCCCCTGCATAAGGACCAACCCTACGGACAATCGGCAGAGTAAATTGAAATTGTATTGAATTTAGCTTCCGGTGGACTATACCATTTGTTTTTTTTAAAGCTAATTGTAATAATAGTAGACACTTGACTTGAGCTACATTTTGCATAACTTTTAGGAGCGGGACGATTTGCAAGCAGAGTAAAATACATGCGTTATCAATATTTATTTCCAGTCAATGTTGGAGCCTTTTTTTGTGCCTTTTCAAAACACATTTCATGAAATTCTACTTAATTTACATGACAGAAGACATTAGCTGAATATTATTTAATACCACACAAATTACCGAAATGATTGGCTACTCTGACACTGACAAACTGAGATCAATCTGGTCTTGAATTCAAACAATAGCCAGGCCAATGAAGCGACACACAGATTGTACAATATTAGGAGGCTACGGTAGGCTACTAATTTTTTATTTAACCTTTATTTAACCAGGTAAGCCAGTTGAGAACAAGTTCTCATTTACAACTGCGACCTGGCCAAGATAAAGCAAAGCAGTGCGATTAAAAACAACAACACAGAGTTACATATGGGGTAAAACAAAACATAAAGTCAAAAATACCACAGAAAATATATATACAGTGTGTGCAAATGTAGCAAGTTATGGAGGTAAGGCAATAAATAGGCCATAGTGCAAAATAATTACAATTAGTATTAACACTGGAATGATAGATGTGCAAGAGATTATGTGCAAATAGAGATACTGGGGTGCAAATGAGCAAAATAAATAACAATATGGGGATGAGGTAGTTGAGTGGGCTAATTTCAGAAGGGCTGTGTACAGGTGCAGTGATCGTTAAGTTGCTCTGACAACTGATGCTTAAAGTTAGTGAGGGAGATAAGTGTCTCCAGCTTCAGAGATTTTTGCAGTTCGTTCCAGTCATTGGCAGCAGAGAACTGGGTAGGAATGGCGGCCAAAGGAGGTGTTGGCTTTGGGATGACCAGTGAGATATACCTGCTGGAGCGCATACTACGGGTGGGTGTTGCTATGGTGACCAATGAGCTAAGATAAGGCAGGGATTTGCCTAGCAGTGATTTATAGATGGCCTGGAGCTAGTGGGTTTGGCGACGAATATGTAGTGAGGACCAGCCAACAAGAGTGTACAGGTCACAGTGGTGGGTAGTATATGGGGCTTTGGTGACAAAACGGATGGCACTGTGATAGACTACATCCAATTTGCTGAGTAGAGTGTTGGAGGCTATTTTGTAAATGACATCGCCGAAGTCAAGGATCGGTAGGATAGTCAGTTTTACGAGGGCATGTTTGGCAGCATGAGTGAAGGAGGCTTTGTTGCGAAATAGGAAGCCGATTCTAGATTTAACTTTGGATTGGATGCTTAATGTGAGTCTGGAAGGAGAGTTTACAGTCTAACCAGACACCTAGGTATTTGTAGTTGTCCACATACTGTCAGCTGGTAGAGCACGGCGCTTGTAACGCCAAGGTAGTGGGTTCGATCCCCGGGACCACCCATACACAAAAAAAAAATTATGCACGCATGACTGTAAGTCGCTTTGGATAAAAGCGTCTGCTAAATAGCATATTAAAATTTAAATTAAAATTATACTCTAGGTCAGACCCGTCGAGAGTAGTGATTCTAGTCGGGTGGGCGGGTGCCAGCAGCGTTCGATTGAAGAGCATGCATTTAGTTTTACTAGTGTTTAAGAGCAGTTGGAGGCTACTGAAGGAGTGTTGTATGGCATTGAAGCTCGTTTGGAGGTTTGTTAACACAGTGTCCAATGAAGGGCCAGATGTATACAAAATGGTGTCGTCTGCGTAGAGGTGGATCTGAGAGTCACCAGCAGCAAGAGCGACATCATTGATATACACAGAGAAAAGAGTCGGCCCAAGAATTGAACCCTGTGGCACCCCCATAGAGACTGCCATAGGTCCAGACAACAGGCCCTCCGATTTGACACATTGAACTCTATCTGAGAAGTAGTTGGTGAACCAGGCGAGGCAGTCATTTGAGAAACCAAGGCTATTTAGTCTGCCAATAAGAATGCAGTGGTTGACAGAGTCGAAAGCCTTGGCCAGGTCGATGAAGACGGCTGCACAGTACTGTCTATTATCAATCGCGGTTATAATATCGTTTAGGACCTTGAGCGTGGCTGAGATGCACCCATGACCAGCTCGGAAACCAGATTGCATAGCGGAGAAGGTACGGTGGGATTCGAAATGGTCGGTGATCTGTTTGTTAACTTGGCTTTCAAAAACTTTCGAAAGGCAGGGCAGGATGGATATAGGTCTGTAACAGTTTGGATCTAGAGTGTCACCCCCTTTGAAGAGGGGGATGACCGCGGCAGCTTTCCAATCTCTGGGGATCTCAGACAATACGAAAGAGAGGTTGAACAGGCTAGTAATAAGGGTTGCGACAATTTCGGCTGCTATTCTTTGAAAGAAATGGTCCAGATTGTCTAGCCCAGATGATTTGTAGGGGTCCAGATTTTGCAGCTCTTTCAGAACATCAGCTGTCTGAATTTGTGTGAAGGAGAAGGGGGCATGGGCAAGTTGCAGCGGAGGGTGCAGAGCTGGTGCCCAGGGTAGTGGTAGCCAGGTGGAAAGCATGGCCAGCCGTAGCAAAATGCTTGTTGAAATTCTCGATTATTGTAAATTTATCGGTGGTGATAGTGTTTCCTAGCCTCAGTGCAGTGGGCAGCTGGGAGGAGGTGCTCTTATTCTCCATGGACTTTACAGTGTCCCAAAACTTTTTGGAGTTAGTGCTACAGGATGCAAATTTCTGTTTGAAAAAGCTAGCCTTTGCTTTCCTAACTGCTTGTGTATATTGGTTCCTAACTTCCCTGAAAAGTTGCAAATCGCGGGGGCTATTCGATGTTAATGCAGTACGCCACAGGATGTTTTTGTGCTGGTCAAGGGCAGTCAAGTCTGAGGAGAACCAGGGGCTATATCTGTTCTTAGTTCTGAATTTTTTGAATGGGGCATGCTTATTTAAGATTGAGAGGAAAGCACTTTTAAAGAACAACCAGGCATCCTCTACTGACGGAATGAGATCGATATCCATCCAGGTCAATTAGGATGGCCTGCTCGCTAAAGTGTTATAGGGAGCGTTTGACGGTGATGAGGGAGGGGCCGTTTGACCGCGGACCCGTTACGGACGCAGGCAATAAGGCAGTGATCGCTGAGATCCTGGTTGAAGACAGCGGAGGTGTATTTAGAGGGTAAGTTAGTCAGGATGATATCTATGAGGGTGCCCATGTTTACGGATTTAGGGTTGTACCTGGTAGGTTCCTTGATCATTTGTGTGAGATTGAGCGCATCTAGTTTGGATTGTAGGATGGCCGGGGTGTTAAGCATATCCCAGTTTAGGTCACCAAGCAGTATGAACTCTGAGGATAGATGGGGGGCAATCAATTCACATATGGTGTCCAGGGCACAGCTGGGGGCTGAGGGGGGTCTGTAGCAAGCATCAACAGTGAGAGACTTATTTCTGGAAAGGTGGATTTTTAGAAGAAGGAGCTCAAACTGTTTGGGCACAGACCTGGATAGTATGATAGAGCTCTGCAGGCTATCTCTACAGTAGATTGCAACTCCACCCCCTTTGGCAGTTCTATCTAGACGGAAAATGTTGTAGTTGGGGATGGACATTTCTGAATTTTTGGTGGCCTTCCTAAGCCAGGATTCAGACACTGCTAGAACATCAGGGTTGGCGGAGTGTGCTAACGCAGTGAATAACTCAAACTTAGGAAGGAGGATTCTGATGTTAACGTGCAGAAAACCAAGGCTTTTACGGTTACAGAAGTCAACAAATGATAACTCCTGGGGAGTAGGGGTGATACTGGGGGCTGCAGGGCCTGGGTTAGCCTCTACATCACCAGAGGAACAGAGGAGGACTAGAATAAGGATACAGCTAAAGGCTTTAAGAACTGGTCTTCTAGTGCGTTGGGTACAGAGAATAAAGGGGGCAGATTTCCGGGCGTTGTAGAATAGATTCAGGGCATTATGTACAGACAAGGATATGGAAGGATATGAGTACAGTGGAGGTAAACCTAAGCGTTGGGTAACAATGAAAGAGATAGCATCACTGGAGGCACCGATTGAGCCTGTCTCTGCGTGTATGGGGGGGTGGAACAAAGGAGCTATTTGAGGCAGTTTGAGAATGACTTGGGGTTCTATATTGAAATTGTATAATAAGAACTAACTGGAACAGCAATAGGCAAGGCATATTGACATGGGAGAAAGGAATCACAGGTGTTATTAGAGAGAGCTAAGACAACAACTGGTAATGGCGATGAAAGTTTGGGCTGAGGCTAAACAGATAAACAGGACAGGGTACCGTGTAAAGGAACAGTCCAGCAGGCATCAGCTGTGTAGCTGAGTGATCATAAGGTCCAGTGAACAGCAATATGTGAGTCCGAGAGCAGTTCGAATTGGTGCTAAAGCACAGCGAGCAGGAAGCACGGCTGTTGTTTGCGTGTGCTAGCGGGCCGGGACTAGCAGATGGTTCTTCGTGGTCGTGGTACTAAATACAATCTCCAGTGTCACACTGACTCACCTAATTATGAAGGCTACTTCTCACTGTGATGACCAATGCGCTCCTCTTGGCAATAGCCTACTTCAAGATGAGCTACTTTGAAAACAGTACTGCTGTTAGATAAAAAATGGTTTATATAGGTTCTACAAACAGATTAGTCTTCCATTTTCAGCGGTAGGCATTTATTTGCTTTCCAAACTGTATGTTTTTCCCGCATTTGTATTTAGAAATTTGCAAAAGGCAAACAGACAGCTGCAACCAACCATAGAAATATAATCAATAGATGGCAGTACCCATTCAAGTCAGGACTGGCAGCCATTGTTAGTGTACCTGTAAGTTTAACATTCAAATTGCCAAGGTAAAAGGTTCCAAAACCACTCTGGATTATATGTCTATGGCCACAATGCAACAAGCTGTATATTTGGCGCGCGTGCTGCCCATATTGTGGCCTTCCCGACTGTAGGCATACCAGTAACTGCCAAGATAAAGGAAACACTTGAGTAAATTACGTGAGTCAGTGTGACACTGGAAATTGTATTTAGTAGCCTACTGTAGCCTCCTAATTTCAACAGTAAAAGTTCAAGGACGTCTGATGTCCAGAATCTATATAATTTGGTCCTGTTTAAATAACTTACAACTTTAGAATTGAGCTGTATGTTATCTCCATTTACGGAAATAAAACAGAAGGAACTAGAATGTATTTATCTAAGCAAATGTTCTGATATGGATGACTCCAGGCGTGTTTAAACATGTGGTTACTAGGAACAGAACAACAATAGAGCAACCGTAAAGGTTGGGGAAGTGGTAGTGCATACAGATGGAATAAGGAAGTTACCTAACTGGAATTATTCAACAGAAGATTTGGCACTGTAAACACGTCTTTATTGCAAGCACACAGTTAGACAGGGAATTTGACCTTTTTATTGCAGGCTACTTAATACATTGTTATTGTAGATAGCGAAAGATTTGCCGTTCAGAGCAACATCAATGCGATACAAGATGCTGTATAGTAGACAAATAAATATTTGATAGTGACCACGTTTCCATCCGCAGTTTTCATGAGAGTAAAGTCACCTTATAAAAAGAAAATCACGACAGTTGTGATGGAAACAGGAAGGTTCGGTACAATTTTATAAATGCAGACAGACAATTTGTTCATTAGACATAGTGGATATTTTTGTGTAGGTAAAATGTATTATGTGAGAAACTGCAATGGAAATGCCTTTATGTGCAAATACTGATATAATATAACCATCATATCGAAGAAAACTTGGAGTCACGCGATGATATGGTGTCTGGCCCTTTTGAAAAGTATGTGGTCATACACACATCCTTAAAAAACATAGGTGCTGGGCTAATAAAGAATACTAGTAAAGAATAAGAAGGCCCGCACACTCTTTAAGCTCCCAATTCCTCGCTTTATTGACTGTTTCAATCCGAAATGGATCTTCGTCAGGTCAAACTGAGTGCTCACTTCCCAAAATATACACATTTCACTTCCCATGACCATTACGCACATGTAGTGGCGATTTTAACATGTAAATATGGGTGGGCAAACTCAAAAAAATGTTTTTAGATGCATGCACTATAACGGTGACAAACGGTGCCACAAACTGTTAGGACCTACATAAAACTCTCCCAACACCTTACCACTGCTACACCTGGCTAACAGCGAAGCCTTGTCTGGCAGCGAAACAGTTCATTCAGCCTCATTTACTGACTTAAAAAAATTAATAGCTGATATGGCTGACTTGCTTAAACAAATGTTGGTTCTACTGTCAATTGAGATGTACAAACTATGGCATAAGGGGACGACGAGCAGATAAGAGGCAATTCGTAATTTCGATTAAGACATTCATGAGCGAACTAGGACGGACGTAGTCAATATCATTATTTGTTTAGCACTTTTGAAATGTACAGCGACAGAATTCAGAACATGGGCCGTTCTTACAGTATTCTCCCTGTACACCAAGTCAGAACCGTAGGATAAATAAAGGGGGCATTTATCAGACAATGAAAGCGCTTACAATATTCGATGTTGACATTTCTTTAAAACAGGCTATAGGCTACGTGTGCACCACCAAGTCAGAACAGTAGGCTAAATTATGAGGGGAAAAGGGACCAAATTATTAGGGTGAGGCACATGGGCTACTAACAGCTTACTACACAACATACATTTAG
Organism: Coregonus clupeaformis; assembly: GCF_020615455.1. NCBI lineage: Eukaryota > Metazoa > Chordata > Actinopteri > Salmoniformes > Salmonidae > Coregonus > Coregonus clupeaformis. The sequence continues at coordinate 34,091,447 of NC_059202.1, forward strand.
TATTACTTGGCAAGATTAGCAGACTTAGGCATTACATGCCAGCAACAAACGCTGACACTACACATCCAAGTATAACTGATTAAATTATGAAAGACGAGCATTGACATTTTGAATTCTGTAAAGTGTGTGTGGAAGAGGTGGAAAAATTGTTGTTGTCTATAAAACAATGACAAGCCGCCAGGGTCTGACAACTTGGATGAAAAATTACGAGGATAATAACGGACGATATTGCCCCTCCTATTTGCCATGTCTTCAATCTAAGCCTACTAGAAAGTGTGTGCCCTCAAGCCTGGAGGGAAGCAAAAGTAATTCTGCTACCCAAGAATAGTAAAGCCCCCGTTATTGGCTCAAATAGCCGACCAATCAGCCTGTTTACCCAGGTGGACTCCAATCAAGTTGTAGAAACATCTCAAGGATGATCAATGGAAACAGGATGCACCTGAGCTCAATTTCAAGTCTCATAGCAAAGGGTCTGAATACTTACTTGCAAACATTTCTAAAAACCTGTTTTCGCTTTGTCATTATGGGGTATTGTGTGTAGATTGATGAGGAATAAAATTAATGTGATCAATTTTAGATTAAGGCTGTAAAGTTACAAAATGTGGAAAAGTCAAGGGGTCTGAATACTTTCCGAATGCACTGTATGTGATAGTAGAGTAGTGGCCAGAGGGAACACACTTAATGTGTTGTGTAAAATGTTATGAAATGTAATGTAATGTATATTTTAAATTGTATATAACTGCCTTTGTTGCTGGACCCCAGGAAAAGTAGCTGCTGCCTTGGCTGCAGCTAAACGGCATCCTTAATAAATACAAATACAAATCTCATTCAATTTCAACTTACTCTGTCGATTGTCTGTAGGCTTGGCCCTAATGCAGGGGGAATTTGAAAAAAACAAACATAATAAACAGAATTTCCAAACGTGGGTCTGTTGTAGACCCATGGAGTTCCTCAGTGAGGTCAGTTCCTCTCTACTTCCTTCATGTCAAAATAGAAGTCCCCCACAAGTTCTTGCTTTTTTGTGTGCAGGTGTGGCATACGTGCAGGACATGAGGTAAGCGGAGAGGAAGTGGGTCTACGACAGACCCACGTTTGGAAAGTCTGTTTAATTTATGCCCTATTCGATTTTTTTTTCTTCTAAATTCCCCCCTGCATAACGACCAACCCCATGGACAATCGGCAGAGTAAATTGAAATTGAATTGAATTTAGCTTCCGGTGGACTATTCCATTATTTATTTTTTTAAGCTAATTGTAATAGTGGACACTTGACTTGAGCAACATTTTGCATAACTTTTAGGAGCGGGACCATTTGCAAGCAGAGTAAAATAAATGCATTATCAATATTTATTTATGGTCAATGTTGGAGTCTAAACTATACCCTATCATATTTAGGAAGTTAAAGACAACAGCGCCGTGCCTCTTCGCCCATATAGCGTTGTCTACAGGCTATTGAATTGAGACCACACATAATGTATAGGCGCGCTAGATTTTGCACAGCTAACACAAGAGAAGATAGGTAGGCTACTGATCGTAAATCAGCAAGAATTAGGCAATTAGTTTGAATATTGCGACAAGGGTGCTTTTAATGCAATAGATGACGAATAGCCTACAAAACAAAAAGACAACTGTTTCAAAATTATCTTGCATAAATTCCAGTCAATGTCGGAGCCTTAACTAAAGCCTATAATATTTAGGAAGTGGCTATTTAATTGAGACCACGCATAGGCGCATTTGATATTGCACGCCAAACACAAGAGAGGAGAGGTAGGCCACTGAATTTGAAGCAGAATTATCCTATGAGAGTTTGTGAATATTGTGACAAAGAGCTGATTTAATACAATAGTTAACACATACAAAACAGAAAGACAACCGTTGAAAATAATCTGCGGGGGAAAAAATATATTGTCATCCCAAATTTGTCTGACTGACTGCCCACTGGAATGTAGCTCTCTACATGGTGGCATGTTTTTGTAGTGATATGAGCCCTTTTAGGATGGCTGCTATACTTTAACTCTCTGAGTGGATTATGCAGTTTTTTCCTCCTCCTAACTCTTTCTCTCTCATCCCTCTCTTCCAGGGAGAGGTTTTTTCCTGTTGAATAAGGCCAAGCTGAACTGCCCTCCCAAGCCCTCTGACCTGGCCCAGAGACCTATGTCCCCAGGGGGGTGTTCCTCCCCCCCCAACCTCGTCTCCACTGTTGCCTCTGCCTTTGGCGCCACCTCCCGGCACCAGCTGCAACGCCGCCGCCCCATCATCCCCGGCACGGTGAAGCTTCCCCCGGGCATCCACTCGCACCCCCCCACTGTGGCCCTCACCCCCCCTGCCAGCAGTGGCTTCAGCCTGGTGAAGAGGCGGGAGCAGCCCGCCCGACGCAAAGACAGCATCCAGTCCCTGTACATCAGCCCGGACAAGGACCTGTTCCCCTCTCCCCCCTCCATCTCCTCCCTCTCCCTTTCCACCTCCACCCCACAGAGCCTCCAGACCGCCAGCAAGGCCCTTAGACGGTTCTCAGACCCAGACATCCCCTATGTAGATGAGGCCTGACACAGACAGGGGGCACAATAGAACTCAATCCAGAACTGGATATCTATGGTGAGCCCCACGGCCTGGAGGATACCGTATGGAGGCTGTTAGTGTCGCTGTTTCAATGGAAACTGATCATGGACGTGCGTTTATACACTTGTGACTTATGACTGATAAAAACAGGATGTGTCACCAAGCACTTTGTCTACAATTAATATGTTGTGTTTTTTTAAGAGACAATTTAAATTAAGTTTGCGCTGCATTTTGCGCTGACGCATAGACTCATGTTTTATTTTTGTTTTTATTTTTGAAATACTAATTTGTTTTCATGAGAGAAAAAACTGCAGGTTATTGCACCTTTCTATTCCCAGGTCTCCTTTTGAGAAGAACTGAACAGTGTTCTCAATGTAATGTCAGTAGTGCCTTGATTTTTACATTGTCAGTGTACAAATTAATTGGTTATTTCTTTGCTGGGGCGGGGGTGGATTTTTGTATGATACTCTTGTACTTATTCAGTGAAATTGTATCGACTCAAGACATACTCGAACAAGGATTTTTTTTAAACACGTGATGCAGTTATGGTGCCTTGAACTGCCTTCTCGTTGGAAATGGACTCACGCCATGTTCTGCCCTCTCTCTCCCTCCCTCAAATTCCTCCCAGTATAGGAACTGCTTTCACTTGTCAAAGGGAAAATGAGAGCAGCACTAGCCACTTTCCTCCTGGATGAAATCCACCAACCCTTGTCAAGGGCTGCGTGCCATGTCTTATAAATTGACCTTTTAGATTCTACTTTCTGTAATGTTTCCGCAGCTACATACATACGGCTTCAGTCAACTGTACTGTACCTGCCACTCTATGGGAGGATCAGGGTGCCTATAGACTACAGAGGACCCCTTCTTCAGAAGTTGTGTTTGATATGTAATACTAATGTCCTTCTCTCAGACTGCTGTTGGATGTCGTCTGTCTGCCTGTGTACTGAGAAAATACCAATTGGGAATGTCTGGGATTGAATGGTGTGGATTGAATGATGTGAGCTGTAACAGGACAATACAGTGCATGCTTGTATCCGCTGCTGTGGTCTTGAATTTGTAACATGTTATTTAAGTTCACCACCATAGGGACAAAGTAAATAAGAGACCAGCGTAGTGAATATCTATGTTCATGTATTGACTGCTCTACTCATGTAGTGAGGCAAGGGCTGGATTAAGAAATCACATTTGTTAACAGGGTCTCCATTTTTTTGTGCCTTTTCAAAACACATTTCATGCAATTCTACCTAATTTACATTTACATTTTTGTCATTTAGCAGACGCTCTTATCCAGAGCGACTTACAGTTAGTGAGTGCATAAATTCATACTTGCCCCCCGTGGGAATCGAACCCACAACCCTGGCGTTGCAAGTGCCCTGCTCTACCAACTGAGCTACACATGACAGAAGATATTAGCTGAATATTATTTAATACCACACAAATGACCGAAATGAGTGGCTACTTTGACACTGACAAACTGAGATCAATCTGGTCTTGAATTCAAACAATAGCCAGGCCAATGAAGCGACACACAGATTGTACAATATTAGGAGGCTACGGTAGGCTACTAAATACAATCTCCAGTGTCACACTGACCCACCTAATGATGAAGCCATAGGCTACTTCTCACTGTGATGACCAATGCGCTCCTCTTGGCAATAGCCTATTTCAAGATGAGCTACTTTGAAAACAGTGCTGCTGTTAGATAGAAAATGGTTTATATAGGTTCTACAAACAGATTAGTCTTCCATTTTCAGTGGTAGGCATTTATTTGCTTTCCAAACTGTATGTTTTTCACGCATTTGTATTTAGAATTTGCAAAAGCAAACAGACAGCTGCAACCAACCTTAGAAATATAATCAATAGATGGCAGTACCCATTCAAGCCAGGACTGGCAGCCATTGTTAGTGTACCTGTGAGTTTAACATTCAAATTGCCAAGGTAAAAGGTTCCAAAACCACTCTGGATTATATGTCTATGGCCACAATGCAACAAGCTGTATATTTGGCGCGCGTGCTGCCCATATTGTGGCCTTCCCGACTGTAGGCATACCAGTAACTGCCAAGATAAAGGAAACACTTGAGTAAATTACGTGAGTCAGTGTGACACTGGAAATTGTATTTAGTAGCCTACTGTAGCCTCCTAATTTCAACAGTAAAAGTTCAAGGACGTCTGATTTCCAGAATCTATATAATATGCCCCTGTTTAAATAACTTACAACTTTAGAATTGAGCTGTATGTTATCTCCATTTGCGGAAATAAAACAGAAGGAACTAGAATGTATTTATCTAAGCAAATGTTCTGATATGGATGACTCCAGGCGTGTTTAAACATGTGGTTACTAGGAACAGAACAACAATAGAGCAACTGTAAAGGTTGGGGAAGTGGTAGTGCAGACAGATGGAATAAGGAAGTTACCTAACTGGAATTATTCAACAGAAGATTTGGCACTGTAAACACGTCTTTATTGCAAGCACACAGTTAGACAGGGAATTTGACCTTTTTATTGCAGGCTACTTAATACATTGTTATTGTAGATAGCGAAAGATTTGCCGTTCAGAGCAACATCAATGCGATACAAGATGCTGTATAGTAGACAAATAAATATTTGATAGTGACCATGTTTCCATCCGCAGTTTTCATGAGAGTAAAGTCACCTTGTAAAAATAAAATCACGACAGTTGTGATGGAAACAGGAAGTTTCGGTACAATTGTATAAATGCCGACAGACAATTTGTTCGTACGACATGGTGGGATCTTTTTGTGTAGGTAAAATGTATTATGCGAGAAATTGCGATGGAAACGCCTTTATGTGCAAATACTGATATAATAACCATTATATCGAAGAAAACTTGGAGTCACGCGATGATATGGTGTCTAGCCCTTCTGAAAAGTATGTGCACATCCTTAAAAAACATAGGTGCTGGGCTAATAAAGAATACTAGTAAAGAACAAGAAGGCCCGCACACTCTTTAAGCTCCCAATTCCCCGCGTTGACTATGTTTCAACACCTTACCACTGCTACACCTGGCTATCAGCGAAGCCTTGTCTGGCAGCGAAACAGTTCATTCAACCTCATTTACTTCCTTAAAAAAAAAACCTAGCTGATATGGCTGACTTGTTTAAACAAATGTGGTTTCTACTGTCAATTGAGATGTACAAAGTATGGCATAAGGGGACGACGAGCAGATAAGAGGCAATTCGTAATTTCGATTAAGACATTCATGAGCGAGCTATGACGGACGTAGTCAATATAATGATTTGTTTAGCACTTTTGAAATGTACAGCGACAGAATTCAGAACATGGGCCGTTCTTACAGTATTCTCCCTGTACACCAAGTCAGAACCGTAGGATAAATAAAGGGGGCATTTATTAGACAATGAAAGCGCTTACAATATTAGATGATGACATTTCTTTAAAACAGGCTATAGGCTACGTGTGCACCACCAAGTCAGAACAGTAGGCTAAATTATGAGGGAAAAGGGGACCAAATTATTAGGTTGAGGCACATGGGCTACTAACAGCTTATTACACAACATACACTTAGTATTACTTTCTTAGCTACAGTATCCATATCTCCCTGGCATATTACATAATTTATGCAGCAGCATAAAATACATTTTTGGACTCACTTTGTTGTGCTGTGCTCACTTGAACAGGAAAGTGATGTGGCGGTCCTTTGTTTTCAAATTTTGTCATCAAACTTTGGCATCAAAATCTGGCATTCTCTGGATTTATGGTGCTTTCAAGACAAGTGGGAACTCTGATCATCAGGTCGGAGCTCTAGAAAGAGGCCGAGTTCTCGACTTGGAATTCCGAGTTGGATGAACTTTCAAAATGATTTTCCAGTCAGAGCAAATTTTCCCAGTTGTCTTGAACTCACTGCAGTCTGAGATTTCCCAGTTCCGAGTTTCCAGTTGTTTTGAAAGCTGCAGACGTAATGCTGGATTGACCGCATGGCCAATGTTGAATGTTTATCCTTTTAAGTTTTTGGAAAAAAGACCCTTAAACCCAGACTTGGACCACACACACACTCCACTGAATAGCAGGCTAGTGATTGCTTTGCCATGCTTGCAGTTAGCCACTGATTCCTTTTAAACCACTCATTGTTGAATTTGCGATTTCCAACTTGTTGTGTAATGTTTATGTCCAATGGCCGATGAGCGCCGATACGTTTAACTATAATTTCTCTTCATATGACAAGGATTGAAAAGGATTTTGAAAGTATGATGCTGACATGATCAGTCCAATCAAAGCTATGGTAGATATAACATGATTTGATGTCATTTTATCTGTGGCCAAAGACCTTGAGCCTTCTTGGATGGGCACTTCTAATGTAACTATATGGCAACCCAAGCGGCTTGAATTTTCGAGCTCTCCCCGTAGATTTTGCGGTGACGTAGTGTCCCCATGAGTGACAGAACAGCCAATCACAGCGCAACTAGAGAACATTACCAACCCCTACGCTCTGTATTTTCCGCTGGCTGCCCCACCACCACACAAAGCACTGAGCTAGGCTGAAACACCTGCATTTTGAAGCTGCTTAGTTCAAGAAAGCAAAAAAAAGACCGTGTTTGTATGCGGCTTTATTAACTCAAAGATTGTTATTTTTTGCATTGTTTGCAAACTGATGTGTGACACATATGAATGCCAAAATTTGACATTTACATTTAGCAGACGCTCTTATCCATAGCGACTTACAAATTGGTGCATTCAACTTATGATAGCCAGTGGGACAACCACCTATTTTGTGGTGTATTTGTTTTGTTTTTATGGGGTTTTGGGGGAAAAATGATTACTTTATACTATTCCAGGTATTCCTTAAAGAGGAAGGGTTTCAAGTGTCTCCGGAAGATGGTCAGTGACTCCGCTGTCCTGGCGTCGTGGGGGAGCTTGTTCCACCATTGGGGTGACAGAGCAGCGAATAGCATTGACTGGGCTGAGCGGGAACTGTGCTTCCGTAGAGGTAGGGGAGCTAGCAGGCCAGAGGTGGATGAACGTAGTCCCCTTGTTTGGGTGTAGGGTCTGATCAGAACCTGAAGGTAAGGAGGTGCCGTTCCCCTCACAGCTCCATAGGCATGCACCATGGTCTTGTAGTAGATGCGAGCCTCAACTGGAAGCCAGTGGAGTGTGCGGAGGAGCGGGGTGACATGAGAGAACTTGGGAAGGTTGAACACCAGACGGGCTGCAGCGTTCTGGATAAATTGAAGGGGTTTAATGGCACAGGCAAGGAGCCCAGCCAACAACGAGTTGCAGTAATTCAGACGGGAGATGACAAGTGCCTGGATTAGGACCTGTGCCGCTTTCTGTGTAAGGTAGGGTCGTAGTCTGCGAATGTTGTAGAGCATGAACCTGCAGGATCGGGTCACCGCTTTGATGTTAGCGGAGAACGACAGGGTTTTGTCCAGGGTCACGCCAAGGTTCTTTGCACTCTGGGAGGAGGACACAATGGAGTTGTCAACCGTGATGGCGAGATCATGGAGCGGGCAGTCCTTCCCCTGGAGGAAGAGCAGCTCTGTCTTGCCGAGGTTCAGCTTGAGGTGGTGATCCGACATCCACACTGATATGTCTGCCAGACATGCAGAGATGCAATTCGCCACCTGGTTATCAGAAGGGGGAAAGGAGAAAATTAATTGTGTGTCGTCTGCGTAGCAATGATAGGAGAGACCATGTGAGGATATGACAGAGCCAAGTGACTTGGTGTATAGAGAGAATAGGAGAGGGCCTAGAACTGAGCCCTGGGGGACACCAGTGGTGAGAGCACGTGGTGCGGAGACAGATTCTCACCACGCCACCTGGTAGGAGCGACCTGTCAGGTAGGACGCAATCCAAGAGTGAGCAGCGCCGGAGATGCCCAACTCGGAGAGGGTGGAGAGGAGGATCTGATGGTTCACAGTATCAAAGGCAGCGGATAGGTCTAGAAGGATAAGAGCAGGGGAGAGAGAGTTAGCTTTAGCAGTGCGGAGAGCCTCCGTGACACAGAGAAGAGCAGTCTCAGTTGAATGACCAGTCTTGAAACCTGACTGGTTTGGATCAAGAAGGTCATTCTGAGAGAGATAGCAGGAGAGTTGGCTAGAGATGGCACGCTCAAGAGTTTTGGAGAGAAAAGAAAGAAGGGATACTGGTCTGTAGTGAGCGAGGTGAGGTAAGGGAGAACGTCTCCGGAAATGGTCTGGAGAAGAGAGGAGGGGATAGGGTCAAGCGGGCAGGTTGTTGGGCAGCCGGCCGTCACAAGTCGCAAGATTTCATCTGGAGAGAGAGGGGAGAAAGAAGTCAAAGCATAGGGTAGGGCAGTGTGAGCAGGACCAGCGGTGTCATTTGACTTAATAAATGAGGATCGGATGTCGTCAACCTTCTTTTCAAAATGGTTGACGAAGTCATCCACAGAAAGGGAGGAGGGGGATTCAGCACGGAGGAGAAGGTGGCAAAGAGCTTCCTAGGGTTAGAGGCAGAGGCTTGAAATGTAGAGTGGTAGAAAGTGGCTTTAGCAGCGGAAACAGAGGAAGAGAATGTAGAGAGGAGGGAGTGAAAAGATGACAGGTCCGCAGGGAGTCTAGTTTTCCTCCATTTCCGCTCGGTTGCCCGGAGCCCTCTTCTGTGAGCTCGCAATGAGTCGTCAAGCCACGGAGCAGGAGGGGAGGACCGAGCCGGCCGGGAGGATAGGGGACATAGAGAGTCAAAAGATGCAGAAAGGGAGGAGAAGAGGGTTGAGGAGGCAGAATCAAGAGATCGGAGGGAGAAGGATTTAGCAGAGGGAAGAGATGATAGGATGTAAGAGGAGAGAGTAGCAGGAGAGAGAGAGCGAAGGTTGCGATGGCACATTACCATTGGAGTAGGGGCAGAGTGAGTAGTGTTGGAGGAGAGCGAGAGAGAAAAGGATACAAAGTAGTGGTCGGAGACTTGGAGGGGAGTTGCAGTGAGATTAGTAGAAGAACAGCATCTAGTAAAGATGAGGTCAAGCATATTGCCTGCCTTGTGAGTAGGGGGGGACGGTGAGAGGTTGAGGTCAAAAGAGGAAAGGAGTGGAAAGAAGGAGGGAGAGAGAAATGAGTCAAAGGCAAACGTAGGGAGGTTAAAGTCACCCAGAACTGTGAGGGATGAGGAGGGTAGCATAGGCTGAGATGAACTCTGCCTTGTTGGCCGCAGAACGGCAGTTCCAGAGGCTGCCGGAGAACTGGAACTCCACGTTGGTCGTGCGCTCAGGGACCACCAGATTAGAGTGGCAGCAGCCACGCGGTGTGAAGCGTTTGTATGGCCTGTGCAGAGAGGAGAGAACAGGGATAGACAGACACATAGTTGGCAGGCTACAGAAAAAGGCTACAATAATGCAAAGGAGATCGGAATGAAATTAACTAAACATCTGGGAAAGCAAGAGAGCGGGGCCTCCCTCACTTACGTTTCACTGAAACACTCAAATATAACTCTCCCAACTTCCACTTTAGAAATTATAATTGTTGTAAACTACAGCGGTTCAATGTTTTCTAGGAATAGACTCTAACTTAGTTTATTCAGCTAGCTAACTTGGTATAGTATTCTTCCGTGAAAACCGTCCAGGGCACCGAATCCTATGACGCCATAGCCAACTAGCATACCAGCCTCCAATAACACGGTTTAGCATCAATACTCGGTTACAACAAACCAGTGTGTTAACACGCCAAACAGATCATTCGTGTCCGTGTCTAACGTTGTGTAAAGTTTTGGGTTAGTTTTGACAGTTTGAGTGAGTACGTCGTCAACTTATTCAGCCAGTTAGTTAGCTAGAATAGTTAGCATACTAGCTAGCCATTGCTCTCTTCTAACGAACCACCCCTCCTCCGACGGCACGAAACACACAGAGAGAGCCAAGCTAACGTTAACTAGTCACCCATGTCCCGAATTCCCTTGATTGACCCTTGTTACCAGTATGTAAAAACAAAACAAAAATAAATGTAGGTTATAACTTACCCTTAGTAGCTACTGTTAGCCAGTTAAGTGCAAAGCTAGCCACTGAATCGATTCAGCCAGCCAGTTCGCGTCTGTCCCAACGGAGAGAAAGCGTCTCCAAATATTACAGCTAGGTCGTTCCAGCTATTGTTTAGTTAGCTATCCAGGTAGCAACAAGCTAGCTACATTTCGAGTACAGTAGATACAAACTACCTAACGTTAACGCTTCAGATAATGAGGTTAGAAAAACAGCTGAATGGTAGGTAGCTAGCTGGCATAATTACAGGTACTCTCAAGCGTGAAATAACATTGGAAACAACTATCCACAGTTGCTAATAGTTACCAGTAGCTACCCGCTAGCTAGCTAGCTTTATTGGTCCAGGTGGGTTAGCTAGCCTCGTGCTTCACCGGGCTCAGCCAAATACAATACTTACCTACAATAATTACCTACAATAACTACCTAGATAAACTACCTACAATTCCTAACTACAATAACTACCTACAATCTAAATACATGGTTGAAGCTTTACTTGACACCATATAAGAAGCCAAGCTTACCTCCCGCTCATACATCTGATTGGCAAATACTTTCATTATAAGCTGCTTAAAAGACAGAAAATAACCACCAAAATAACATGCAAAACAGGCAAAAAAAGTTTTTATTAAAAATGTTTAGCTCTGCCCCACCTGCCGTGAATGACAGGTCACCACTGCGCACATGATTCATGGGTGTGGAAACAATTCAATTCAATGTTGTGCATAATCAATTAGAACTAACCACAGAGGTACAGTGCAATCAGAAAGTATTCAGACCCCTTTACTTTTCCCATATTTTGTTACGTTACATCCTTATTTTAAAATTGATTAAATTGTTTTTTTCCCTCATCAATCTACACACAATACCCCATAATGACAAAGCAAAAACAGGTTTTTAGATTTTTTTGCAAATTTAAAAAGAAAAAAATGGAAATATTACATTTACATAAGTATTCAGACCCTTTGCTATAAGAAAATCGGTCGCCAATTGGATGGAAACCTAGCTATAGTAAAACATCTATAAGTATTCATGATACAGTATTAACGTGTATTGTAACCCAAACCCATGATAAACAAGTCTTAAAGTGCATGTGTGACATACAGTATGTTACCAAGTGAATAACACGCCCATCCATGTTTCAATGCAATGATGCAAACCTCTTGCTTTACACCGCCTTCATGTCTCATAAGTATATATTCCAATGATAAGAGCCACTGTAAAACCCAGGTTGCCCAGAACGAGGATAACTTTGAGGATTTTTTCAAAGGATATCTGAAAAGAAAAGAAATACTACAATTTTTAAAAGTGACATGAAATTGTGTTTTGACACATTGCATTTCAAAGCCCCCCCGAACACTGTGACCTTTATAATATGATTACCTAAAAGTTTAATTGGGTTCAGGCTTCATTGAGAGCTGAGGATTGACACTGAGCTTACCGTTCTGTTTGGCACAATCCATTTGTCATCAGTACCTGAATTTCCTGCGAGATGAACAGAAGACACAAAAACATATTAAATCGACTTACATTTTAAAGAAATGCCAATATCTTGAACGGTGAGTTGAGACGTTAATATTCGCAGGTTGACATTTATTGTCATGACTCTTGCCCTGGAGGCAGAACTGAGCGATTTCCCCTTAGATAGGCCAGATCAAAGTGCTTTTTGGTCTTAATTTAAGATTCAGGTTAGGCATTAGGGTTATCAGTGCCAGCTAGTGACCACTATTCAGAGCTGCCCCCAGAACAAGATTCACGACGAAAAACAGTAACCTGCTTAATATTTACAAATCTTACTTTTCCTCTGGTAACTCTGGTTGCAATAGAGGTATATGAACATCAAGTAGAACAGAGCCACCCAGGCTGCATACCCTCCCATCACTTTCATGCGCCAGTGTATCGAGCAGCACTTCTCAATTTCCACCAAACCCACAAATATGGCCGCCACTGTGTTAGAGAGAGGGATGAGAAATACCGAAGGAGAGAAAAGCACATGCAGCTCGAGTTTGAGAGATCGAGGGAACAATTACATTGTACTACTAACTAGGTTGAGAAGGCTAAACCTGAAAATGTGATCTTATGCACTGTGAACACCACAACACACAGGGTAGGTATACTGTAGTAAGCCTTCTACAGAACTAATCTAACCCTCAGAAATTGTTGATTTTGTTCGCAACCTTACAGGGTTCCGCCAAACGAGAAGAGAAAGATTTCTTGTAAACTATAGGTTAGATCTGACGAGTCAACTATGCTTCACTATGGAATCACATGAGTGTGGGGATCTATTTTTTATAACTGAATGTGATGCCTAGCTTAGAAAGAATGCATTAATGATTAAACATTATAGGTTTGTACTGTACTGATATAAATTGTTTAACATAACAAGCTGTGATTCATGTGAGGAATGTTAGGGAGTAGGGTGAGACAGACTTGTATTTCTCACAGACACATACACACTGCCTCTTTGTTAAACCACGCTCAAGGACGTGTACTGCAAAAAGGTGCTGACTCTACAAGTTGTGATGATAACAACTTATGCCTGGCAACAGTATGCAACAGTGAAGCACCAAGGGGCTGGGACCAGCCTGTGCGCCAACGATAGGCTGAGTAAGTCTAAACCACGCTCAGTCTCTACCCTGATAGGCCCAGCAAGGAGCAGGAACTATCACTGTCAGGGTATTTAAAGAAGAGCCTGTAACAATGGATCAGTTCTCTGAGTGCCCTGCGTGGTATTTCAGTGGACCCATATATACGAACATCATATTTACCATTGAAGTGGTTTGCATTAATTAAAATACTAGTCTATTTTAGAAGACGTGTATTGACCTCTTTTGTTCCTAATACCAGATTTGAATTGACGCAACTTAACATGAGCTATGACCAATTGTTTTCCTTCAGTTATAATCAAAAGGTGTTCCTTACTGGTAAAAACCTCAGTTGTGAAGGCAATCACTCTGAGAACCAAATCACAGATGGACCTCCTGAAAAAATGTACATAAAATGACATCTTTACTAATGTGAGGTTCAATTCAAGTACTTTCAACACACATTTTCAGGCTTTGATTTGAGGAACTCACAGTTCATGGCTGGGCCCAAAGGGTAGAAAAACAATAATGGTTTGTCCCAAGCTCAGGATCATTGCCACACCCACAAGAGCCATGAGAGTTATCTATAAGACAAAAGCACACACACATTTCATCTCAACATGGAGTTTAACCCAACCCTGAACAGCAGTACAGTGTTCTAGCAGGAAGAAAGTCTATACACTATTATAAACTGGGTAGTTTGGGTCCTGGATGCTGATTGGCTGAAACAGCATTCCAACCGTGTGTATATGACAATATTTTTTTAAATTTATTTAACTAGGCAAGTCAGTTAAGAACAAATTCTTATTTACAATGACGGCCTTAGACAGCTGCACCACTCGGGAGCCCGGGTATGACCTAAACATACACTACTTGTTTACTGTTCCATTTATTTTGGTAACTGGTGTTTGGAGGATATATTGGCATGGGTGTTATATCCTCCAAACACTGACTTCTCGTGCATTATCACTTATATAAACCGGTTACCAACATAAATTGAACAGTAAACATGTACTGCATATTGTCATATACACACAGTTACCAACATATTCAAATAATGATTGACATTTTCATTAAAAACATTATTTTTATGAATTTATTCATACTATTTCATCCTTCCACAAGATATAGTCCCGACACAAATCTAGGGTTGCTACCCAAGCCGGCTGGTCGTTCGTTCTATCGGTTCGGTTGCTAGAGACGCGACCCAGTCATTCAGTCTTTTTGATCTGTATCTATAGACGCGACCCAGTCATTGTCTTTTTTTTCTGTATCTATAGACGCAACCCAGTCGTTCAGTCTTTTTGATCTGTATCTATAGACGCAACCCAGTCATTCTGTCTTTTTTTTCTGTATCTTTAAAAGCGACCCAGTCGTTTGTTCTAAATGTTCCATTGCCAAACTGGCTGCCAACGTTATTTTCCCTTGCTTGCTAGCTAGTCAACTACGGCTAATTTACAGTCACGTCAAAACATGTAGCCAGATTAACAGCAAAGTAGCTGCATTTGCATTTGTTTAAACTGTTTTCTAGTGACATTTATTTGGATACATTCATAACAATGAGCTAATGAGGCGTGATTTCGCCTGGCATAGAAAATGTGCTCACTCATCAGGACACTGTTGTTCAGAGGAGCTAGCCAACAACACAGCTAACACAATCACTTCAAACTGACGCTGGAAAGACTGCATACTAGCTGCACCTTTTTTCAATTGACATTTCTTTGTATACATCCATAAAAAGGATGCCAGCTGATTCATGATTTCGACTGGCTGAGAAACGCTGCCTGTCTGTCTCATCCAGACTCCCGACACGTTCATTACTATGGGACATCTGGAGATCGAATTTGAATATTGAAACAATGTTGAAAATGTCGGAGAGATAGACAGCAAGGTTTATACAAATCTCCGCTGTTGAAAACGAAATGTTAGTCTAAAAGAAATGTGAGATAATGTCTCATAGATTTAGCCGGTGGTAACTTGTGAAATAGACACTGGCTGGAATGCGGTTTTAACCAATCAGCATTCAGGATTAGACCCACCCATTGTATAAAATAGCAATAAGGCACCTCCGGTTTGTGGTGTAAGGACAATATACCACGACGTGAATAAAAACTGCCCATAGCTGTGGTACTGTATATTTAAGCAATAAGGCCTGGGGGGGTGTGGTATACAGGCCACATACCACAAACCCCAGAGGTGCCTTATTGCTATTATATATTGGTTACCAACGTAATTAGAGCTGTAAAAATACACGTTTTGTAATACTCGTGGTATATGGTCTGATATACCACGGCTGTCATCCAATCAGCATTCAGGGCTCGATCCACCCAGTTTATAATTGCCAATATACCACACCCCCTTGGGCCTTGTTGCTTAAATAAAGAATATAACAAATAATTGATACACACTTGTGTGGGCTCCCATAGCAGCAAAATAATAAAGGCGATGATGGCTGCAACCATTGAGAGAGGACACAACAAAATCTTGAACCCCTGCAACAAAATAACAACTGTTGTCAAATCATTACCCAACATTATACTAATAGAATAGACAGTATGGCACTGTAGACACTAAACATTTCCAGACAAAAGATCAGTCGGAGAGGTACAGATTTAAACCAGAATCATCTACAACATGACTAAGTGCAGAAGGGGCCGTATCCACAAAGTGTCTCAGAAAAGGTCCTAGGAATCCTTTCAGAACCTGTTTTTAACAAAACAAAAATCCCAGCTCAGAGTAGGTTTTAGGGTGATGTTAAGACACTGCCCAGAAAAACTCTGCGCCAGGAGTAAAATCAATTAATACAATTTTCTTGAGGTACCGCAAAGGAAATATAGGGCTCTATTCAATCCGTATCACCAAAGTTCATCATTACAGCATGATTGAAATTGAAAGGCAATGTTCTTGCGTTAGCGTTTTATATAGTTTACGCCTGACACGATCACTTCGCCAACTCTTAATTCTTGCCTAATATGTTGGCATGCATAACCCTTTTCTAAACCATTTTGAATAATGCACCGAATCATACAGTAAGCATCAAGTCACTTGCAGATAATGTTACATAAAACGCAGCACCAGCCCTAGCCTTTTGGGGGCCCTAAGCAAAGTTTTGTTGGTGGGTCCCCCCCACATTTGAGTGGCCCCGCTCTTGACGGTTTTAAAGTTAATTTCCTGCAATTCTACACATTTTACCATGGGATGCAGAGACAATGTTGCAGTTTTAAAGCAAGTTTGCTGCAATTCTACACATTTTGCCATGGGCAGAGAAGATTTTGCAATTTTTAAACTAATTTCCTGCAATTCTACACATTTTGCCATAATGTGAAGATAATGTTTTTGCAGTTTTAAGGCAAATTTCCTGCAATTATACACATTGTGCCATGACTTATGATGTCTGAGTAAGAGTGACTAACAAAATCAATGGGGGCCCTCTGGAGGTCAGGGCCCCTGGGCACGTGCCGTTCGTGTCTGGTCGATAATCGACCATGATTACTAAAAGTTTAGATAGTTGGCTACACTAACTTACCAATCTAAAAAATGTTAGCTGACATGGGCTAATTGAGAGACTGTCAGTAGGCAGGTTTCCATTGACCAAGGTTTATTCGACAAAAGCAATGTTGCAAAAAAAATGTAATGGAAACGGCCTTAATTTGCCTTGCTTTTCTGGTTGGCTGGATGCAAGTTTCACCATTTCAGATCTACAGGAGTGCAAGTTTCACCATGGCACGGACCGTGGCGATACACTGGCGCATAATAATTATTAGAATATGGCAAATATTTGTCAATTCTTGCATTCTATCCATGCTGGCTTTTGGGACAGGAAACAGATAGGTGGGAGAATCACTGGACAAGTTCATGGAAATATAGCTTGTGACTGACATACCAACAAAAAAACTGCTGATGGACAACCACATTTCGAAATTGCACCTTGTGTATTCTACTATTCTAACTCTCAACAGTAAGTTGAGTTCCCCCCCCAAAAAAAAATACTACATAATAATAATTGGGTCGGGGACCCTAAGCGACCGCTTATGCCTGTGGCCGGCCCTGATAAAACTCTTGAAAGGTCTTATCATTTTAGCCTAACAAAATCAAAAATAACATAAACCCTATGCTTTCCATTGCCCAATTTATAGGCATGCCCAATTTAGGCATATTTTTTTAACAGCGTGCGCTCCAAAGGGATAACTTGAAATAACATGATGTACACTAATGAAATAATCAAAATATTGTGATTATTTATTAACCTAGTGGTTATAAGTATTGAGTCATATCATGTGAATTAGGCCTCGTGAAATCATTCTCAAAAGCACAATTAGCATGTAGGGCTAGATTATTTATGGGTTGATCATTTATGGGTTGATCATTTATGGGTTGATCATATAGAAATATCAAAACATTATTCTATGGTGCAAGAACCACTGACTCGCTGGCTTTTTCTATTATCAAGACACCTGCTGGTAACTCTTAACTGGTTAGGACAGCTCATGAGGTTTCCTAAATATCTGTTGACTAGGTGGGACTCTTATGACTAAAGAAGGCTTCATGCATAGCTTTTATTTTTACCCATAAGAGTAGGAGTAAAATGTCTCTATTCTCAGCAACAATTTTCTACTCTGAGATGCTTTCTGGATATGACCCCAGCTGTACGAAGTCATGCGAGATTTTTCTAAACAAGACACTGAAAGAATTAGAAGGAAAATATTAAAATCCATATAATTACTTACCTTATGCCAAAGTGTCCGGCCTTTTGGAAGACTCATGACCAAGAGTGAAGGCCGAATGAGAGTGCTAATAAGCATACACGTAGAGGGTGCAGATATGTTACAGTCAATCATTCTCAGAGCAGTAGTGAGAGTAGTAGTGGTAGTAGGAGTAGTAGTGGTAGTAGGAGTAGTAGTGGTAGTAGGAGTAGGAGTAGGAGTAGGAGTAGGAGTAGGAGTAGGAGTAGGAGTGGTAGTAGGAGTAGTAGTGGTAGTAGGAGTAGTAGTGGTAGTAGGAGTAGGAGTAGGAGTAGGAGTAGGAGTAGGAGTAGGAGTAGGAGTAGGAGTAGGAGTAGGAGTGGTAGTAGTGGGACAGGTGGTGATGTTAATGGCCTCTGGTATCCAGAACTTCATAAAGTCTTTAATAAATGTGACTCTGAAAAATATAAATAAACATGCTTTCAGACTGAATGTCCCTTTTACTGTAGTGTGACAACAGCAAATTACAGTAAAATAATTAATGAATGCATGAATAATGACCTGAAATAGAAAACTCCTTTGCTTGGTGCGGTCCAATTGGCTTCGATGGATGTCTTGGCTTGGTTGTTGGGTTGGGTAACAGCAGCTGCCTACACACACACTTTACAGTCAAGGACAGACTGACATCAAAGGTGTCATACAGTTAATTTCAAAGCACCTTTGCTTGATGACACCCTTTTACCATTATTATTGTCTGATCATGAGATTGATGCTTGATCCCATGAGATGAGGAATAAGGAGGGTAAAATAAACTGCAATAAGAGGGTAACTAAGCAACAAGAAGGGGAAAACACTCCTATTAGAGCAGACTCACTGGATTCCCATTGCACTGAAGAAGGCGGCTATGAGTGGGATTGAGCAGAGTGAAGGTGCCAACAGCAGGTCCATCCTGAGATTCCCTAGCCTCCAACAGAAACCCTCTAAACAGAGTGGCAGTATCAGCTTGGAGTATCACTGTAACACATTAATAGAAACATAGACAGGTTCATCCCAGAAATTTTCCTTACGCACAAAAAGCTTATTTCTCTCAAATGTTGTGCACAAATTTGTTTACATCCCTATTGGTGAGCATTTCTGCTTTGCCAAGATAGTCCATCCCCCTGACAGGTGTGGCATATCAAGAAGCTGATTAAACAGCATTATCATTACACAGGTGCACCTTGTGCTATGGACAATAAAAGGCCACTCTACAATGTGCAGTTTTGTCACAAAACACAATGCCACAGATGTCTCAAGTTTTGAGGGAGCGTGTAATTGGCATGCTGACTTCAGGAATGTCCTCCAGAGCTGTTGCCAGAGAATGTAATGTTCATTTCACTACCATAAGCCGCTTCCAAAGTCGTTTTAGAGAATTTGGCAGTACGTCCAACCAGCCTCACAACCGCAGACCACGTGTAACCACGCCAGCCCAGGACCTCCACATCCGGCTTCTTCACCTGTGGGATCGTCTGAGACCAGCCACCTGGACAGCTGATGAAATTGTGGGTTTGCGTGCTCGTCGTCCTCATCAGGGTCTTGACCTGACTGCAGTTTGGCGTCGTAACCGACTTCAGTGGGCAAATGCTCACCTTCGATGACCACTGGCACGCTGGAGAAGTGTGCTCTTCACGGATTAATCCCGGTTTCAACTGTACGAGCGGTTTGCTGATGTCAACGTTGTGAACAGAGTGCCCCATGGTGGCGGTGGGATTATGGTATGGGCAGGCATAAACTACGGACAACGAACCCAATTGCATTTTATCGATGGCAAATTGAATGCGTAGAGATACTGTGACGAGATCCTGAGGCCTATTGTCGTGCCATTCATCCAGCGCCATCACCTCATGTATCAGCATGATAATGCATGGCCCCATGTCGCAAGGATCTATACACAATTCCTAGAAGCTGAAAATGTCCCAGTTCTTCCATGGCCTGCATACTCACCAGACATGTCACCCATTGAGCATGTTTGGGATGCTCTGGATCGACGTGTACCACAGCGTGTTCCAGTTCCTGCCAATATCCAGCAACATCGCACAGCCATTGAAGAGGAGTGGGACAACATTCCACAGGCCACAATCAACAGCCTGATCAACTCTATGCGAAGGAGATGTGTCACACTGCATGAGGCAAATGGTGGTCACATCAGATACTGACTGGTTTTCTGATCCATGCCCCTACCTTTTTTTAAAGGTATCTGTGACCAACAGATGAATATCTGTAATTCCCAGTCATGTGAAATCCATAGATTTCCTTATATGAACTGTGACTCAGTCAAATCTTTGAAATGGTTGCATGTTGCGTTTATATTTTTGTTCAGTACCATCCACTATTAGGCTTCACATAAAGAGGAAATTATGTAACCAATGATAGTCAAGGTCATCTGACATGGCCCAATTAGGGCTGCCCAATTCTGATCCGTTTTCCACTAATTGGTATTTTGACCAATCACATCAGATCTTTACACGTCAGATCTTTTTCAGAGCTGATCTGATTAGTCAAAAGACCAATAAGTGAAAGAAATATCAGAATTGGGCAGCCTGTGTAAATGCTGAATATTGCCTTCTCTATTCTTAAATGCATTTATTAATTTACTCCAAGTTGCACACATTTATTCACATGCACACACACACACACATTGAGGGTGCTTTGAACTTTACCTTTAGTCTGATCTCCTTCAGCACGGGAACAGAAATGTTTAGTGACACTGAACGGTAATGGACCACTCTCAGGTGTGGGATGAAAATGTTGGGGCAACATTGTGTTACAGGACATTTCAACACCACCACCACTAAAACCAGTCACAGTTTCAATGGTGGCAATGCCAATCAAAATGATGAGGATCATTTGGGTGGAGCACATCTGAAAAGCAGGGTGTGTGTGTCAAAACATTGTTTCTTAAAATATCTTAACTTCAACACTCAGACTGTACAGCAGTGTTGTAGTCTTTATCTAAAAGTAAAGTACCCACTGTGAGTGTATTTGACCCCCAAACCTTGACTAGGGTAGGCTAGGCTACAACAAACAGCTCTACTGTAGAAGCTTAAGGATAATTTGTATTAAATCAGTGTTTGATTACTTTATTGTAGTCTTTATTGTTGACTGGTTGCCTCCCACATTAACAATGTTCCAGCATACTGCCCTAGGTCTCCGATTTACTAGACTAACTTTGAGGAGGCCAATCAGATTTGACAAGGGTCTTTAGTTGTAAAATCATATGCAGTAGAAAATGTCCATTAAAATCTGGTGTCAGAGATGCCCACCATCGATGGTTATAACATATGACTAGAAAAGACTCCATGCGTTAATAGGCTATGCGTTACACAGTTGACAGTTTACAGGTGGCACCAGTGCTTTATTTGGGCCAGAGCTTTCCAGAACGCCATACCGGCACTTCACATTTTTGGGGAATTGCGACCCAGCTTCTCTATAAAAACAAAGTAGCCTATTGCTAGTACAGATTCACACACCGCGGCAGAAAAGGTTGATCAAAGCGGAATGAAGGCGGGATCTTCATTGAATAGCAATGGAGAGTGGGCATTAATTTCCTGATTCTGCTTTGTTCAAATTTATTTGCTGCTAGTCTGTGAATCTGTGGGTGACAGTAGGCTGGTCGAGATTGTGCAGATTGAAAATGCGGCAGGCTGAATGGCATGATGCGATGTTCCAAATTGTCAAATTAGGGTTTGTAAGGTCATGAAAAGTCAAGGAAATTAGTTTAATAATTGTTGTTAATATAATTCATGAAAGCACACTATTAAATATGATCAATCAATAAAAAAAACGACATATCACCCATTATCGGAATGACCCTTCAGTGCATGTCTGTGGTGCTGCGTGTGTGCCAGTGGGAGTGGGCGGTTGCCGGAAGAGAGTGTGAAATTTCAGCAGCAGGTATAAAATAATGACAGACAGACTAACAATTTGCTGTGCATTGAGCTACCCCTAAAACATGAATAGTTGCAACACAATCTCACACTCAATTCGTACAATATTAATATGCCATTTAGCAGACGCTTTTATCCAAAGCGACTTACAGTCATGCGTGCATACATTTTTTTGTGTATGGGTGGTCCCTGGGATCGAACCCACTACCTTGGCGTTACAAGCGCCGTGCTCTACCAGCTGAGTTACAGAGGACCACGCACCAATAAGTATTTCAGCAGATTTCATGCGTTTTTGTGAGTTTTTGTGTGGCTTAATTCGTAGGAAAAGACATTTAATAAATTGCGACTTCATTCATAGTAGAATACGTTTTTTGGGGGCAAACTTCGGAACAATTTTTGAAAGTCATTAGAGCAATGCATGATGGGCAATGGTGTTCTACACTGCCTTTTTTGTGTGTCCCACAAACGTGTTAACAACACAATATTGTTAATCAACCAGGTTGTCACCGAAATAATTATAATATAATACTACCCTTACGTTGTTTCGTTTTTTATTAATGACAATACTGTTTTCTATGCTTGTTTTTGGTTAATACTTTGGGATACTGGTGCTCTTGTAGTCAGAAAGGCCCTTTTTTCGTGTAGGCAACAGTAGGCCTACACCATTTTCTTTATAACGCATTTCATATTTCATGGAGCCTACATTACAACATTTTCTTAATAATTCATTTAATAAAAGGCTCCACTTTTTAGTGTACTTTACACCATTTCTTTCATAATGCATTTTATACAAGCCTATTTAGAATTTTATGAGGGTTGCCAGATTGATATCAATTAAGGTATTTTATTGGGGAATGGGGATACATTCTTGTGATAGGTAATTATAATACACCATAATACACACACACACAAACACTTACATACATACACACACACTCACTTTGTTTGTACTCATGTTACAGCCAACTCTTGACTTTTGTATTAATACTTTTTTAGAAAAGATTTGTGTTTATTTACAACCTCTGGGGTATAACATGTTGGGCATAGTGGTCTAGGAGAGTCTGACATATAACCCCTAACTTGAGTTCAGTCTTCGCCAATGAAAACCAAGAGGGGCCTAGCTTCGTCCTTCATGTCTGGGAAAGGCCTAAATTCTAGGCCATAAAAAAATCCTACATCCATCTCATTAGATCAGAACAGGACGGATCAACAGTGATTCATATTACTGGTTTGAATCCTAAAAAAAAGGATAGTTGTGTTTTGCTGCATAACATACATTATTTGTCTACCCATATGATGTGGATCATTTTCAGGTTATCTGATATATAAGCTTCAGGAACAAAAGAACACCATGGTTGTAATAATACTGTAAACAGGTAGTTTGTAAATGTGTAGAATGTGTTTGTTATGGGTCCAAACTTGTAAATTAACTTATGTAAATTTGACAGTCACAGAGGATTTTCTTCTGAATAACTGGTCAGGGCATAGCACTTTCCATTCAGCTTCAGGCTACTTTGATGTACGGCTTGATCACACCTGTAGTGACCACTTCTATCGGTCGCGCCTATTGTTGCTTATCCATTGTTCACTAGATATATCGATGTAATTACACCCAACACAATGTTGAAAAACAGAATGCTTCCCACCACTAGATCACATACAGTGCCTTGCAAAAGTATTCATCCCCCTTGGTGTTTTTCCTATTTTGTTGCATTACAAGCTGTAATTTAAATAGATTTTTATTTGGATTTCATGTAATGGACATACACAAAATTGTCCAAATTGGTGAAGTGAAATGAAAAAAATAACTTGTTGCAAAAAATTCAAAAAAATAAATAACGCAAAAGTGGTGGGTGCATATGTATTCACCCCCTTTGCTATGACGCCCCTAAATAAGATCTGGTGCAACCAATTACCTTCAGAAGTCACATAATTAGTTAAATAAAGTCCACCTGTGTACAATCTAAGTGTCACATGATCTGTCACATGATCTCAGTATATATACACCTGTTCTGAAAGGCCCCAGAGTCTGCAATACCACTAGGCAAGGGGCACCACCAAGCAAGCGGCACCATGAAGAACAAGGAGCTCTCCAAACAGATCAGGGACAGAGTTGTGGAGAAGTACAGATCAGGGTTGGGTTATACAAAAAAATATCAAAAACTTTGAACATCCCACGGAGCACCATTAAATCCATTATTAAAAAATTGAAAGAATATGGCACCACAACAAACCTGCCAAGAGCGGGCCGCCCACCAAAACTCACAGACCAGGCAAGGAGGGCATTCATCAGAGAGGGAACAAAGAGACCAAAGAGACCAAAGATAACCCTGAAGGAGCTGCAAAGCTCCACAGCGGAGATTGGAGTATCTGTCCATAGGACCACTTTAAGCCATACACTCCACGGAGCTGGGCTTTACGGAAGAGTGACCAGAAAAAAGCCATTGCTTAAAGAAGAAAAATAAGCAAACACGTTTGGTGTTCGCCAAAAGGCATGTGGGAGACTCCCCAAACATATGGAAGAAGGTACTCTGGTCAGATGAGACAAAAATTGAGCTTCTTGGCCATCAAGGAAAATGATATGTCTGGCGCAAACCCAACACCTCTCATCACCCCGAGAACACCATCCCCACAGTGAAGCATGGTAGAGCACGGCGCTTGTAACGCCAAGGTAGTGGGTTCGATCCCCGGGACCACCCATACACAAAAAAAAAAATGTATGCACGCACGACTGTAAGTCGCTTTGGATAAAAGCGTCTGCTAAATGGCATATTATTATTATTATTATGTTTTTCATCGGCAGGGACTGGGAAACTGGTCAGAATTGAAGGAATGATGGATGGCGCTAAATACAGGGACATTCTTGAGGGAAACCTGTTTCAGTCTTCCAGAGATTTGAGACTGGGACGGAGGTTCACCTTCCAGCAGGACAATAACCCTAAGCATACTGCTAAAGCAACACTTGAGTGGTTTAAGGGGAAACATTTCAATGTCTTGGAATGGCCTAGTCAAAGCCCAGACCTGCCTTGCCGGGGTAGATATTTCCCCTGTGCCTGTTTATTGTTGGAGTATCCCGTATCATGTATTGCCAGGGTAGATAGTTTCCCCTGTGCCTGTTTTCGGGTGTCGCTATCCAGCGCATTTGTATACGACGGAATAAACTCTGTATTCGGTGATTTACCCTCCTGCGCCTGACTCCTTCTATCACACTCATCACAAGCGGAACCCATCCAACTTGAAGGAGCTGGAGCAGTTTTGCCTGCACACCCAGAAGCTCTCCAGATGGAGGGTTGACCACATGTTGACAACATGTGACTAACAGTGCAGTTCTATGTGGGGGGCTAAGTGCCTTGATCAAGGGCACAACGACAGGAGGTGGTAAGTCTACATGGGATCAGACACAGCAGCTTTCCATTGTCAATAATGCTTACTTTTTCATGTGGGCTATAATAATAGTCATGAAAATGTGGTTAAAAGTCATAGAGAAGTAATTAACAGTGAACAATCAGAGGTCTCTATAGCATAATGTCATTTGTGAATTTCAGTGAACATAGTCTAATGGATTGCCTTGGAAAAAGACAGCTCCTGCACTTCTTCCATCCCATGTCAAGGACTGGGTGGCACTAGGGTCTACACTTGGAGACAGTCGGCGACAGTATGTTACACAGTGGTTTAAAGTACATAAGTAAAACATTTTTAAAGTACTACTTAAGTAGTTTTTTGGGGTATCTGTACTTTACTTTACTATTTATATTTTTGACAACTTTTACTTTTACTTCACTACATTCCTAAAGAAAATAATATACTCTTTACTCCATACATTTTCCCTGACACCCAAAAGTACTCGTTACATTTTTTATGCTTAGCAGGAAAGGAAAATTTTCTAATTCACGCACGTATCAAGAGAACATCCCTGGTCATCCCTACTGCCTCTGATTTAGTGGACTCACTAAACACATGCTTTGTTTGTGTCACGCTCTGGCTCCGGGACTGTGTATTTTGAGCCAGGGTGTGTTCATTTGGTTGTGTTGTATTTGGTTGTGTTTCATTGTTTGGTCGTGTGACTCCCAATCAGTGGTAACGAGTGTCAGCTGTCGGCTCGTTATCTCTGATTGGGAGCCATATTTAAACTGTCAGTGTTCACCTTAGTGTTGTGGGTTTTTGTTCCTTGTCAGTCATTGTAACGGAGGACTTCACGTTTCGTCATTGTTTGTTGTTTTCGTGTTTAGGCTTTAATTTAATAAAGTCATGTTCACCTTCAACGCTGCGCATTGGTCCTCCTCATTAGACGATCGTGACAGTTTGTAAATTATGTCTGAGTGTTGGAGCTTTCCCCTGGCTATCCGTAAATAAAAAAACAAGAAAATGGTGACTTCTGGTTGGCTTAATATAATGAATTTGAAATGATTTATACTTTAACTTTTACTTTTGATACTTAAGTATATTTAAAACCAAATACTTTTAGACTTTTACTCAAGTAGGATTACACTGGGTGACTCATTTTTACTTGAGTCATTTTCTATTAAGGTATCTTTACTTTTACTAAAGTATGACAGTTGGGTACTTTTTCCACCACTGATGTTATAAAATGTAACTAAAGATATCTAAGGCCAATAACGGAATGTAGAACGGAAAAACTGCAAATAAAATTGTTATATGTCTTACCTTGTTTAAGGAAGGTTGCAACATACCTTGCCAACACGCAGACTGAAAATGGAATGCCAATAAGGAAGTATGCCAAAGAGATAGGCCTACTGTACTGTGCAAACAGACATGACGTTTCATAATCCTAGTGGCTAGTAAGACCGGATCAAATCACCAAATTTGGTAGATGAATTCCAATTCCTATTTCTTACACATCTGACCGATCTGACCTTGACATTCCACTGTTCCTGAAATTGTGCTTGACACAAACAG
Source organism: Coregonus clupeaformis (assembly GCF_020615455.1). NCBI lineage: Eukaryota > Metazoa > Chordata > Actinopteri > Salmoniformes > Salmonidae > Coregonus > Coregonus clupeaformis. Next base: position 34,118,069 of record NC_059202.1, read on the forward strand.
GTGTAAGTAGCCAAGTGTTATCCCACTTCTGACACTAGTGTAATGAAATGAAATAAAATGTTATACTTCACATGCTTCATAAACAACAGGTGTAGACTAACAGTGCAATGCTTACTTATGGGCCCTTTGTCAACAATGCAGAGAGAATGAAAATAGAGAAATAATGGAAAAGTAATACAAGTAATAATAAATAAACAATGAGTAACGATAACTTGGCTATATACACGGGGTACCAGTACCGAGTCGATGTTCAGGGGTACGAGTTAATTGAGGTAGATACACTACTAAAGTATGTGGACACCTGCTCGTGGAACATCTCATTCCAAAATCATGGGGCATTAATATGGAGTTGGTCCCCCCTATAACAGCCTCCACTCTTCTGGGAAGGCTTTCCACTAGATGTTGGAACATTGCTGCGGGGACTTGCTTCCATTCAGCCACAAGAGCATTAATGAGGTCGGGCACTGATGTTGGGCGATTAGGCCTGGCTCGCAGTCAGAGTTCCAATTCATCCCAAAGGTGTTCGATGGGGTTGAGGTCAGGGCTCTGTGCAGACCAGTCAAGTTCTTCCACACCGATCTCGACAAAACATTTCTGTATGGACCTCGCTTTGTGCACGGAGGCATTGTCATGCTGAAACAAGAAAGGCCCTTCTCCAAACTGTTGCCACAATTTTGAAAGCACAGAATCATCTAGAATGTCATTGTATGCTGTAGCGTTAAGATTTCCCTTCACTGGAACTAAGGGGCCTAGCCCAAACCATGACAACAGCCCCAGACCATTATTCCTCCTCCACCAAACTTTACAGTTGGCACTTGCATTGGGACAGGTAGCGTTCTCCTGGCATCTGCCAAACCCAGATTAGTCCATCGGACTGCCAGATGGTGAAGCGTGATTCATCACGCCAGAGAACACGTTTCCACTGCTCCAGAGTGGCTGAAATAGCCCAATCCACTAGTTTAAAGGGGTGTCCACATACTTTTGTATATTTAGTGTATGTACATATAACTTGGAATAAAGTGACTAGGCAACAGGATATATAATTAACAGTAACAGCAGCATATGTTATGAGTTAGTGCAAAAAGGGTAAATGCAGATAGTTAACCAAATAGCTACCCGGACTATTTAAGTAACTATTAAGCAGTCTTATGGCTTGGGTGTACAAGCTGTTCATGGTCCTGTTTGTTGTACGGTAAGCAGAGAGAACAGTCTATGACTTGGGTGGCTGGAGTCTTTGACAATTTTTAGGGCCCCAGTGACGTACTGTGCCATACTCACTACCCTCTGTAGCGCCTTGCGATTGGATGCCAAGCAGTTGCCAAACCAAGCGGTGATGCAGCCTGTCAAGATGCTTCCTGTTGTGCAGCTGTATAACTTTTTGAGGCTCTGAGGGGGAAGAGGCGTTGTCGTGGCCTCTTCATGACTGTGTTGGAGTGTATGGACCATGATAGATCTTTAGTGATGCGGACACCGAGGGACATGAAGCTCTCAACACGCTCCACTACAGCCCCCTCGATGTGCATGGGAGCGTGCTCAGCCCACCTTTTACCTGTAGTCCAAGATCAGCTCCTTGATCTTACTGACGTTGAGGGAGAGGTTGTTGTCCTGGCACCACACTGCTAAGTCTCTGACCTCTCATCGCCGTCGGTGATCAGGCCTACCACCGTCTTGACTTCATCAAACTTAATGGTGTTGGCGTAGTGCGTGGCCATGCAGTCGTGGGTGAACAGGGAGTACATGAAGGGACTAAGCACACACTCCTGAGCGGCCACCGTGTTGAGGGTCAGCTTGGCGGAGGTGTTGTTGCCTACCCTCACCACCTGGGGCGGCCCATCAGGAAGTCCAGGATCCAGTTGAAGAGGGAGGTGTTCAGTCCCAAGGTCCTTAGCTTAGTGATGAGCTTGGAGGGCACTATGGTGTTGAACGCTGAGCTGTAGTCAATGACCAGCATTCTCCCAATAAAAAATATTTTGCATCTTCAAAGTGGTAGGCATGTTGTGTAAATCAAATGATACAAACCCCCCAAAAAATCAATTTTAATTCCAGTTTGTAAGGCAACAAAATAGGAAAAATGCCAAGGGTGTCACGGGTTACAAAGCCAGAACCCAGAAGCAGACCAGGACAAGGTAAGTTGAAACGAAGGTGAGTGTTTATTTACAAATTCAAGAGTGATGCTGAATAATCCAGGGAACAGAGCGGGCGGCGTTGATTAGTTGTTGGGGGTGCAGTGGTTGATCCCGTCATGGCTCGGCAGCCGCCGACCACCAGGCAGAGGTTGGATGAAGGCTCCGGACGAGTGACTGCAGATGGAACAAAACGGAGGTAAGTAAACAACAAACCAACAAGGTGCAAAAACAACAAAACTACCGCTAGAGGCTCTAAGACTGATACTCTGGTAAACCTACTGTTCATGGCTAACGATCCGGCAGGGAATGGATGTTAGGCCAGAGCCTAAGAAGGGTGATGATCAGGACCAGGTGTGCAGATTGCTGATGGGATGCAGGTGCGGAAATCAAGAGAGCTCCCCGGAGCGTTCCAGAACCCTCGGGAAACTGGAGATCACGAACAGAAAAACTAGTCCACAGACAGGACCCGACTCAGACTGCCGGAATCGTTACAGTACCCCCTCCGAAACGCCACCGGGCGGACTCCCGGAGCGCCAGGATGGAGGCGGTAGAAGTCACGGATGAGGTCAGCATCTAGGATCTGTCGCCGCGGAATCCAACTCCTCTCTTCCGGACCATACCCCTCCCAGTCCACGAGATACTGGAAACCCCGGCCCCGCCGTCTGGAATCCATAATGCGTCGCACCGTGTAGGCAGGACCACCTCCGATCATCCGAGGAGGAGGAGGAGGAGGCGGAGGAGGCAACAGAGGACTGAGGAAAACAGGCTTGAGGCAGGAGACATGAAAGGTGGGATGGACTCTGAGCGTCCTCGGGAGTTTGAGTCGAACTGCCACCGGATTGATCACCTTCTCCACCACAAACGGACCAATGAACTTCGGTAACAACTTCCTAGACTCAGTCCGTAAGGAAGATCCCGTGTGGCCAACCAGACCCTATCTCCGATGGTATAGGTGGGAGCGGGGATCCGGCGACGATTCGCCTGGAGCTGATACCGGTCCGAAACTCTAAGGAGTGCCTTTCTGGCCCGATGCCAGGTCCGGTGGCAACGACGAATATGGGCCTGAACAGAAGGCACTGAGAGCTCCTTCTCCTGAGAAGGGAACAAGGGAGGTTGGTAGCCATACAGGCACTGGAAGGGAGACATCCCAGTGGCAGATGTAGGGAGAGAGTATTGTGGGCATACTCAACCCAAGGCAACTGAGAGACCCAGGAGGTGGGGTTGGAAGAGGCCAGGCAGCGTAGCGTGGATTCCATCTTCTGGTTGGCTCTCTCCGCCTGACCATTAGATTGGGGGTGAAAACCAGATGTGAGACTGACTGTAGCTCCAATGGCCAAACAGAAGGACTTCCAGACAGCAGAGGTAAACTGAGGGCCACGGTCGGAAACGATATCACTGGGCAACCCGTGGACCCTGAAAACCTCCCCTAACCAGGATCTCGGACGTCTCCGAGGCAGAGGGAAGCTTGGCAATTGGCACAAAGTGGGCGAACTTGCTGAATCTGTCCACGATAGTCAGAACGACCGTGTTCCCCTCAGAAGCGGGCAACCCAGTGACAAAGTCCAGGGCCAGATGCGACCATGGTCGCGGGGAATAGGAAGGGGGTGAAGTAGTCCAGAGCTGGGCCGATTGGTACCCTTATTCTGCGCACACACTGGACAGGCAGCAACATAACCCCGAGTATCCTCGGCCATGGCAGGCCACCAAAAGCGTCTGCGAAGAAACGCCATCGTCCGAGCCACGCCAGGGTGACAAGCCATCTTGCTGGCGTGGGACCATTTGAGGACCGCAGGACGAACCGACTCAGGCACAAACAACCGACCGGGTGGACCGTTACCGGGACCGGGCTGCGTCCGAAGAGCCGCCATCACCTCCTCCTCAATCTTCCACCTAACAGCTCCCCACGACGCAGTTCCGGGGGAGAATTGTCTCGGTCTTGGACCCACTCTCCTCCGTCTTGGAGAACATCCGAGACAAGGCGTCCGCCTTGCCGTTCTTAGATCCAGGTCGGAACGTCAGGGAAAAAATTGAATCGTCCGAAAAACAACGACCACCTGGCCTGACGGGGAGTTGAGACGTCTAGCCGATTGCACGTAAGCAAGACTCTTGTGGTCAGTCCAGACAATAAACGGTTGCTCCGCCCCCTCCAACCAGTGGCGCCACTCCTCCAAGGCAAGTTTCACCGCGAGAAGCTCCCGGTTACCCACATCGTAATTCCTCTCCGCAGGCGAAAGGCGGCGAGTAGTAGGCGCAGGGATGGAGTTTACTGTCCGTGGAGCATCGCTGCGACAGGATGGCGCCAACTCCCACATCAGACGCGTCCACTTCAACGACGAACTGACGGGCCGTGTCCGGTTGAGAGAGAATCGGTGCGTTGGTGAATCGCCTCTTCAAATCCAGAAACGCTCGATCCGCCTCCGGATTCCACTTGAAGCTCCTGATACTGGAAGTCAAGGCAGTTAACGGAGCGGCCACACGGCTGTAATCCCGGATGAATCTGCGGTAGAAATTCGCAAACCCCAAAAAATCTCTGGAGCTGCAATCTCGTACCGGGCTGGGCCCATTCCAGAACCGCTCTAACCTTCTCCTGGTCCATCCTAATCTCTCCCCTGGAGATGATGTACCCGAGAAAGGATGTCGTGTGGGCGTGAAACTCGCACTTCTCGGCCTTCACGAACAGGCGATTCTCCAACAATCGCTGCAGAACCTGCCGGACATGCTGGACGTGGTCGGAAGGTTCCTTCGAGAAAGATCAGAATGTCATCCAGGTAAACAAACACAAAGAGACCGATCATATCTCTCAGGACGTCGTTCACCATACTCTGGAATACCGCTGGAGCATTGGTCAGTCCAAAACGGCATCACCTGATACTCGAAGTGACCCATCGGTGTATTGAAACCCGTCAACCACTCGTCTCCCTCTCTGATCCGGACCATGTGATACGCATTGCGTAGGTCTAGCTTGGTGAACACCGTAGCACCCTGTAAGGAGTCGAAGGCAGAACTCATCAAGGGCAGGGGATACTTGTTCTTGACCGTGATGTCATTCAACCCCCGATAATCAATACACGGTCGAAGAGAGCCATCCTTCTTACCCACAAAGAAGAATCCTGCCCCCAGGGGTGATGACGAGGGACGAACGAGACCAGCAGCTAGGGACTCCTTGATGTAGGTCTCCAAAGCCTCACGTTCAGGGCGGGAGATACTGTATAACCTTCCCTTGGGGTAGACAGCTCCAGGGAACAGGTTGATGGCACAATCATATGGTCGGTGGGGAGGGAGTGACAGAGCCTTCTGCTTACTGAACACTTCCCCCAAATCGTGATATGTCTCGGGAACCAGGGACAAATCTGGGGGTTTAGCCTCAATCACCTGACTGGGAACCGAATGGGGACAGGCAGTCTTGAGACAGTTAGCATGACAATCAAGGCTCCAACTCGTTACCTTGCCCGTCACCCAATCGAACGTGGGATTGTGTTCCTTCAGCCAGGGGTATCCAAGGACCAGAGGAACATGGGAAGACGGCAGAATGAAGAATGAAATCATCTCCGAATGATTCCCGACAACAGCATCTTAACCGGTTCAGTCCTCATCGTGATACGTGCCAGACTACTGCCGTTCAGAGTGGTCGCTTCAATGGCTTCCGGCAATTGCTCCTTGGAAAGCCCCAGCTGTTCCACCAACTCGGCATCAAGAAAGCTTCCATCGGCACCTGAATCGATAAAAGCGTTAATCGCTAAGCTCTGATTCCTGTTCACAAGGGTAGCCGGAAACGGGGTCTGACAGAGGTACTGAGAGGTTGAAACTGGCTCGCTAAAAGTCCTCCCAACTTTAGCGAGCCGGGCAGTTTGACGACCGCCGGGAACAAGTGGAGATGTAATGTCCCGAGCTACCACAGTAGAGGCAGCAGTTGGTCTTACGTCTATGTTGACGCTCCTCCTTGGTTAACCCGTGCCGCCCCACTTGCATGGGTTCAGAATCGGGAGAGAGGACCTCTCCACTAATCCTTTGTGGTGGAGAATGATCGACGTGTTCTGGTCCACCACCCGACCCGACTGGGAACTGAGAAGCTGATCGACTGGACGGACCCCATTGCTTCTCCCTCCTTCGCTCTCGGACTCGATTATCCACCCGAATAGACAAGGCTACCAAGCTGTCCAGGTCACTAGGCTCCGGATAGGAGATCAGCTCATCCTTGAGCTGCTCCGACAGACCCTGGTAAAAGGCCGCTTGCAGAGACTCCTCATTCCACCCACTCTCCACAGCCAACGTCTTGAACTCGATCACGAAGTCGGCCACGCTGCGAGTTCCTTGGTGGAGCGAAAACAGGCGCCTAGCTGCGTCCCTCCCTCGGACGGAATGGTCGAAGAGCTTCCTCATCTCGGCCGTGAACCCCTGGTATGAAGCCATGCAGGGGTCTGGTCGTTCCCAAACGGCTGAAGCCCACTCCAGCGCTCGACCACGCAGCAACTCAATCACAAAGGCTATCCTAGCCTTGTCTGTGGCATAAGAGTAGGGCTGTAGATCGAACACTAACCCACACTGCATAAGGAAAGAACGGCATCTTCCCAGCTCCCCCTCATATTTATCCGGCGTCGGAACCTTGGGCTCACGGAAGGACACCGCTTCAGACGCGGCAGGCGAGATGGGTGAAACCGGTAGTGGATCCTCCACCGGAAACTTGCGCTGGTTCTGGACCTCCGTCAGACCGGTAGAAAGGTTCCGAACTGCCAACGCGATCTCCTGTAGCTCCGTGCTATGATGGCCCAACATCTTCTCCTGATGGGTAATGGCATGGCGAACAGAGTCCAGGTCCGCTGGGTTCATTACTGGCCGGATCGTTCTGTCACGGGTTACAAAGCCAGAACCCAGAAGCAGACCAGGACAAGGTAAGTTGAAACGAAGGTGAGTGTTTATTTACAAATTCAAGAGTGATGCTGAATAATCCAGGGAACAGAGCGGGCGGCGTTGATTAGTTGTTGGGGGTGCAGTGGTTGATCCCGTCATGGCTCGGCAGCCGCCGACCACCAGGCAGAGGTTGGATGAAGGCTCCGGACGAGTGACTGCAGATGGAACAAAACGGAGGTAAGTAAACAACAAACCAACAAGGTGCAAAAACAACAAAACTACCGCTAGAGGCTCTAAGACTGATACTCTGGTAAACCTACTGTTCATGGCTAACGATCCGGCAGGGAATGGATGTTAGGCCAGAGCCTAAGAAGGGTGATGATCAGGACCAGGTGTGCAGATTGCTGATGGGATGCAGGTGCGGAAATCAAGAGAGCTCCCCGGAGCGTTCCAGAACCCTCGGGAAACTGGAGATCACGAACAGAAAAACTAGTCCACAGACAGGACCCGACTCAGACTGCCGGAATCGTTACAAAGGGGGGTGAATACTTTCGCAAGCCACTGTATATGTTGGGGTCAATGAAGGGTGGATAGGAATTTGGTGTATGGAAAGTTACTGAGTGAGACAAGGGGAAGTGCAGAAAGTTAGTATTCTTTTTCTAAGAAGGGAGGCAAAGGGCAACAGTTTAGTTAGTCTTTGATAAGGCAGGCCAGCTGCGAAACTAGGGAGGAGCTAGGAATTATGCTCGAGGTCAAGTCAACGATGCAGTTTGAAGAAACCTCTGGGAGGGGGGCCAGAGGGGCCCACTACAACGACCTTCTTACTACAGTCCTATCTCACACACATACATTTCCACGCCCACGAAAGTTCTAGCATTAGGCACGGCCATGACTACAGCAGTGAGAGGAACCAATTAAGTTCCTGCCTAGCAACAGATATGTATTAGCTGTCTAGATGTGTAAGGAGTTGACCCCGCCTAGTAGGAGGTTTTAAATAGATGTGCTTGTGTAATCATGCTTTGTCTTTACAGCTGTATGACCCAGTGGGTGAATAAACCTGGTTTGAGCTTTTTCTAGTCGTCCGTTTGTTCAGAACCTAGCACTACCAAATATAGACAATAGAGACACTAAAGTGGCTATGGGTAATGCTATAGTCTACTATAAAATGTTTTTATTAAGCCAAATTATACAGTTGTTTTACTCCATTTCATTGTTTACAACAGCTTAATAAACAGTAGCCTACTAGGCCACATTTTACAGTATGTCACACAGATGACATCAAACATTCAAGCACACACTTAAGTAGCAAGCAGATACAGTATGTATGATATGTGATTGATAACACAGTCAAGTGAGTGAGAGTTCCAGCATGACGTACTGCAAACTGAATTTAATGAGTTTGGTCACACTGATGACATTGATCAAACATGGTCTTTCCCAATTGAAGCACATACTTGAGTAGCAATCAGAGATACAGTAAGTATGATATGGGATTGATAACACCGTCAACTGAGTGAGAGAGCACCAACACGACGTGGGGTTGGTTGGTTCTCAGGTAGAAAACCCTGACATCGCTGAGTGTTTTGATCTGAGAACAAGCCTGTGAGTTGAGTTCAGCAACACCACTGGAACTTTGTACATTGCTCAAATAATAATCCTATTTTGAGTCATTCCATTAAAAACCTCTTCACGCAATTAATTTAAAATATAAAATTGTTCGACAGAAGGCAAGGACAAGCATGCACATAGCACTCCCTCACGGGCCAACTTTCTTTAAGACTCAAACTCTAGGGCAAAGCTTCCCCACTATCCCTTTACTAGGCATACATTTGATAGAGCCAGACACATAGTTGTATTTAATCAAAACTGCTGTCCCGACATTTACAGAGCAAGACATTCTTCTCATGGTTCAAACTAAATGAAGCAGAAAGACAAATTAATGTTGATTTGCCATACTCCTGAAAGTCCCGGATACCCGTTGTAATTGAATAAGAATCTCTGTCACAGTGCCCTATCAACGCCCTCCAAACAAAAAAATTACGAAACAAAAACACACACACACAGCAAAAGCAGCAAGAATGAAATATTAAAATGAAGTCCTTGGAAGTCCTCCTGATAAAATCAGCATTCAAAGAATTGATGATAAAAAGGGTTATTAATAATTAATGAAGAAGGCGTAATGTTTTAAGAGCAGGTTGTTCCCTGATGATGAGTGCATTCATAAATACAGTTTGTGTACGCTGTGTTGAGGCACCATCTCGCTGCTCTCTCCTTGTACACGGCTAGAAACACTGGGTACTCCTGCCTCTGCTCCATCCCACTGACGACAGACAACCGCTGGTCTTGGGACGTCCTGAAGACATTACTTCTTCTTTGGATGCTGCTCAAAGAAAACAAAAGGGAATAAATCAACAGATGGAAACAACCATTTGTGTGGTCAGGATGTTCAGTGGATGTACTACGGATGTGTTTGGGGCAAAATATTCCAGGGATAATTATCACTGACCAGGTCCCATTTGTCTGGATTTGACAGAGCTACCTTACTTATCGCAGGGCAGAAATCAGTGGTTCATGGTGTTAGACTAGCTGAGTTTAGAGACTTGTTTTCAGGGAGTGTGCTATGACCAGGCAGAGTGTAGTGTATTGTACGATAGTGTGCAGGAAGAGTGGAGTGTATTGTACGATAGTGTGCAGGAAGAGTGGAGTGTATTGCAAGATAGTGTGCGGGAAGAGTGGAGTGTATTGTACGGTAGTGTGCAGGAAGAGTGGAGTGTATTGTACGATAGTGTGCAGGAAGAGTGGAGTGTATTGCAAGATAGTGTGCGGGAAGAGTGGAGTGTATTGTACGGTAGTGTGCAGGCAGAGTGGAGTGTATTGTACGGTAATGTGCAGGCAGAGTGGAGTGTATTGTATGGTAGTGTGCAGGCAGAGTGGAGTGTATTGTATGGTAGTGTGCAGGCAGAGTGAAGTGTATTGTACGGTAGTGTGCAGGCAGAGTGCAGTGTATTGTACGGTAGTGTGCAGGCAGAGTGGAGTGTATTGTACGGTAGTGTGCAGGCAGAGTGGAGTGTATTGTATGGTAGTGTGCAGGCAGAGTGGAGTGTATTGTACGGTAGTGTGCAGGCAGAGTGGAGTGTATTGTATGGTAGTGTGCAGGCAGAGTGGAGTGTATTGTACGGTAGTGCGCAGGCAGAGGAGTGTATTGTACGGTAGTGTGCAGGCAGAATGGAGTGTATTGTACGGTAGTGCGCAGGCAGAGGAGTGTATTGTACGGTAGTGCGCAGGCAGAGGAGTGTATTGTACGGTAGTGTGCAGGCAGAATGGAGTGTATTGTACGGTAGTGTTGAGGCAGAGTGTAGTGTACATTAGTGTACAGGCAGAGTGTAGTGTTTTGTACGGTAGTGTACAGGCAGAGTGTAGTGTTTTGTACGGTAGTGTACAGGCAGAGTGTAGTGTAGTGTACAGGCAGAGTGTAGTGTATTGTACAGTAGTGTACAGGCAGAGTGTAGTGTACAGTAGTGTGCATACAGAAGCGTTCAGGGCTTGTTTCAGGTCCTCAATGATGTCCTGCTCATCCTCCAGCCCCACAGACAAACGGATCAGCGTGTCACTGATCCCCAGGGCGGCTCTATCACTCTCTGGAACAGACGCATGGGTCATTATCGCCCTGAGAGAGAGGGAAAGAAAAGGGAAATAGCTAAATATTCAAAAATAATCCATTTCTAAAAGCACTATGTTTAAATAGTTGGTTTCAAAACTTCAAAGTACAAAAAATATATACATTTCTTCTTGACCACTGCTGCCCCCTTGTGGCATTATTGTTCAATAATTGAGGCAATCAAAGTACTGTATATTTAGATACTTCAGTATATTATTTGGTTCAGCTGACAACATTTTGAATCTTAATATTGTAGCAGTTACAATATTATGATTGTTGATGATATGTAGGAATACTTACGGATGCTCTGCCAAACTTTCATAACCGCCAAGGCTCTCGGCAAGTGCAAACAACTGAAATAAAAACCAGCACAAAATGTTATTACCGTGTCCATCTGTGAGTGAATTCACAACACATACTGTAGTAAAATACAGTGATCCTCATACTATAGAGCCGAACCGTGCAGTTTATTTTCACACTGTTCTTTCCAGAATGGTTCCAGCAACTATAGTGTATGAAGCATAACCAGACGAGCCCAGTAGAGATCGTCTTGGCATTATATTGTGAATCAGATGTGAGCGTCTCAATTCTGTAATCACCTTGAGGTTGCTGAGGAAGGTGCTGGCATTCTCCAGTTTTCCCTTTATGTAAAAGGTGATCATCCCTGGGCAGCCTGTACACTGTCTCTTCATCAGCTCGTGCTGGGGGTGGGAGGGTAAGCCTACAGAGTGAAGGGGGAATAAGAGGAAAACCAGACAGTCGACTGTTAAATCCCTTAACCACAGGGTGCGGTCGACTCAAGCGTAGAGAATAAGAGGGTAACTGGAGAGGAATGTGCTATGCGTGTAACTATACACTTTACATGTGCTTCTACTGGCCCAGGGATTTACCAAAGTGACTGCATTGTGACATGTTTGTTATATCAGCTATTTGCCCAGGAAGCAGGTCATGTCAAAACATGCATTTTATGCAATATACAGAAATAATGCACTTTGAAAAGTCACCTGGGAAGATGACTCTGTCCACCCTGGGGTCAGCCTCCAGGAACTGGGCCACCGCCAGGGCGTTCTTGAAGTGCTGCCTCATGCGCAGGTGCAGGGTCTTCAGGCCACGGTTACACAGGTAGCAGTCAAAGGGGGACGGTACGGCTCCCAGGGCTTTAGTGTTAGGGTATAGTAAGGAAGAACAATGCGTTATACAACACACCAATCAGCCCCTCAGACAAAGAACCAACCAGGGTAACACACAAAGCCTTCTTTATCAGTGGTTTATAATTGGTGGAAAGCCCTGGCATCACGAGCATGTGTGGATATTTGATGAGCGAAAGTAGGTCACAAAAATGGAGCAACTGCTTCACAGCTAAGTTTAAGTGCTTCAATCATAGTAGGCAACAAATGTGGCGGGTGTGTCAGCTTAACATACATTGCTTTTATCCAGTTGCCATTGTTGCCATTCATTCATCTCTCACCATTCTGTAGAAACTTCAGTCGGTCATACAGGTCCTCACGGTTCACAGACACCAGGCCCATTACAACATCACTGTGACCTGTCAATCAAATAAGAAGGAAAAAAATAAACACCCATGTAAACTCAGATTTTTTTTGTGTGGAAATTCTCTTCAGTCAACATCAATGTACAGACAACATGTACCTACCATTCATGTACTTAGTAGCTGAATACATGCAGATGTCTGCTCCGAGGGCCAAGGGGCGCTAAAGAGCAAGAGACAAACACATAGGAGTATCTTTGGGTTAATCAATGACTCACTATGAACCAGTCTGGGAAGAGAGGAAATGACAATGTGTTAAACTTCACTAAGGATACTCATTTCCAACTGTCCCTGGGCTGAATGTGGCAATGCCGAACCAACAATCAACATTCTAGATACATAACCAACAACGCATACAAGGCAGGATAGACTTGCTACTTACCTGGAAGTAGGCTGACATAAAAGTGTTGTCCACGACCACCACGGTATCCTTGTTGTGTTGGTGGACCACCTCTGCACAGGCCTGGATATCCACCACTTTCATGGTAGGGTTGGTGGGAGTCTCAATCCATACCAACTACATGAAGATAGAAAATAAAGGAGAATCCCTTTAGAATTTAAAGAACAAATTAGTTTGAGTGGAAGGTAATACAGTATATATCAATAATATACAGTATCTAGCCTTGTAGCAGCAGGTGTCATTTTAGTTTCATAGTTTTGGCTCCTAATCAAAAACGTACAGCTATAAGATCTAGGTTTTAAACTATGGTCATGTATGGACAAGAGAGACAAGTCACAGTGAGAGTGAAGTTTCTCCTTGAATTCTCCAATGGAGTCTATGATAATGCTATGACTCAGGGAAAAGCTCAGGGTGGAGCACTTAACATGAAGAACAAAAGGGAAATGGTAGTGCTGATGCTGGATGACACATCTATTCTCACACCAACAGCCTGGAAACCTGAAACCTGGGTTATTTTCAAACTTTGGAGGTTTAGGTGAAAATAAATTAAATGGAATAAGGTCATCAAGCAGACTTAGAATTCCACTTACCTTTGTGTTCGGCTTAAGAGCGGCTTGGAGCAACTCGATTTTGGTACAATCAGCAAAGGAGACATCCAAGCCTAATTCTGCAGCAATCTTCCGGAAGTAACGATTGGTGCCTGTAGAGAAAAAGACAATGTATTACCGTTTCATGGTCATGGCTGAATGCATCAAACCATACCTACAAATACAGTGGGGAAAAAAAGTATTTAGTCAGCCACCAATTGTGCAAGTTCTCCCACTTAAAAAGATGCGAGAGGCCTGTACTTTTCATCATAGGTACACGTCAACTATGACAGACAAATTGAGAAAAAAAAATCCAGAAAATCACATTGTAGGATTTTTAATGAATTTATTTGCAAATTATGGTGGAAAATAAGTATTTGGTCACCTACAAACAAGCAAGATTTCTGGCTCTCACAGACCTGTAACTTATTTTTTAAGAGGCTCCTCTGTCCTCCACTCGTTACCTGTATTAATGGCACCTGTTTGAACTTGTTATCAGTATAAAAGACACCTGTCCACAACCTCAAACAGTCACACTCCAAACTCCACTATGGCCAAGACCAAAGAGCTGTCAAAGGACACCAGAAACAAAATTGTAGACCTGCACCAGGCTGGGAAGACTGAATCTGCAATAGGTAAGCAGCTTGGTTTGAAGAAATCAACTGTAGGAGCAATTATTAGGAAATGGAAGACATACAAGACCACTGATAATCTCCCTCGATCTGGGGCTCCACGCAAGATCTCACCCCGTGGGGTCAAAATGGTCACAAGAACGGTGAGCAAAAATCCCAGAACCACACAGGGGGACCTAGTGAATGACCTGCAGAGAGCTGGGACCAAAGTAACAAAGCCTACCATCAGTAACACACTACGCCGCCAGGGACTCAAATCCTGAGTGTCCCCCTGCTTAAGCCAGTACATGTCCAGGCCCGTCTGAAGTTTGCTAGAGTCCATTTGGATGATCCAGAAGAGGATTGGGAGAATGTCATATGGTCAGATGAAACCAAACTAGAACTTTTTGGTAAAAACTCAACTCGTCGTGTTTGGAGGACAAAGAATGCTGAGTTGCTTCCAAAGAACACCATACCTACTGTGAAGCATGGGGGTGGAAACATCATGCTTTGGGGCTGTTTTTCTGCAAAGGGACCAGGACGACTGATCCGTGTAAAGGAAAGAATGAATGGGGCCATGTATCGTGAGATTTTGAGTGAAAACCTCCTTCCATCAGCAAGGGCATTGAAGATGAAACGTGGCTGGGTCTTTCAGCATGACAATGATCCCAAACACACCGCCCGGGCAACGAAGGAGTGGCTTCGTAAGAAGCATTTCAAGGTCCTGGAGTGGCCTAGCCAGTCTCCAGATCTCAACCCCATAGAAAATCTTTGGAGGGAGTTGAAAGTCTGTGTTGCCCAGCTACAGCCCCAAAACATCACTGCTCTAGAGGAGATCTGCATGGAGGAATGGGCCAAAATACCAGCAACAGCGTGTGAAAACCTTGTGAAGACTTACAGAAAACGTTTGACCTGTGTCATTGCCAACAAAGGGTATATAACAAAGTATTGAGAAACTTTTGTTATTGACCAAATACTTATTTTCCACCATAATTTGCAAATAAATTCATAAAAAATCCTACAATGTGATTTTCTGGATTTTTTTTCCTCATTTTGTCTGTCATAGTTGACGTGTACCTATGATGAAAATTACAGGCCTCTCTCATCTTTTTAAGTGGGAGAACATGCACAATTGGTGGCTGACTAAATACTTTTTTTCCCCACTGTATGTGTGTACTCTTTCACTGGCAACATTTTGTCTACCTTTTGGTAGTTCTCCAGACAATTTTACAGACACTGTGGGCCATATCTTACCTCCATACACATCATTCATGCAGACAATGCCATCTCCAGCTTTCAGCATGTGAGTGATGGTCATAGTCGCAGCCAGCCCAGAAGCCAGAGCAAAACCTACACAAAATTCACAGTTAATGATAGTTCAAAGAATACATTCTCTTCAAGTTGTAAACAGGAGGCTAGTTAAAGGTATAACGGTATTTTCTACCTGTAAGCTATAGGCCTACATTCTCTAACTTGTTATATATTATTAGATACAAATTCACGAGGTAGTTGTGTCTGACATGAACACTTACAGTGCTTTGCTCCATCCAAAGCAGCAACAGCTTTCTCCAGACAGTTTCTAGTAGGATTTCCACTCCGACTGTACTCAAAACCCTGATGAAGACAACATTCCACATTCAGAGAGCCCACATTTGCCACATCTTTCATAAATAAACAGATGCTGATATTGCTGATCATCTGGCTATTAATTAGTATTTAAATGTAATGACAATCGTTAACACAAACACTTTCAGTATTCATCACAAAAAGATCATTTCACATTTTTATTTTTTATTTTAGTCATTTAGCAGACGCTCTTATCCAGAGCGACTTACAGTTAGTGAAGCGTAACCAGAGTGGTTTGCTAGGTACCTGGGGCCGCGAATGGGTCGTGGGCACCTCACTGTCTGAGGTTGTGCAACATGAATAAGTGCCACATGAGTCTAGCTCGTTATACCGGTCTGGCCGGACCGGTATGACACCCCATACTGAACGAACGCCCCTCGATACCGGACACCTAGCTGGCCTAGGCTACTGTTATACTAGCCCTATATAGCGACGTCCTATATGGGTTTCTGCTAGGCATAAATTAGCTAGATACTGTTACAGTACATGGGAAAAGTCTTGCTCGCTATACAATGATGATGGCTACTATCATTTCAGGTCATAATACACATTCAAAGCATTTCAGATTAGTACCGCAGGTAGCACCTATTACAGTTACCCGAAGGTCTTTACGTTATCCGAATGGTATACATTAGGTAACTTACAGCATGATCTCCAGGTCCATACTGCTTGAACGTGGTGGACAGAGAAATAGGTGGTACCACGGCCATAGATTTCCATTGCTCCGGTTCTTGCCCAACGTGGATCGCCTCTGTTGCGAAAGATTTGAACTGCACGCGGAACCCGGTAGACAAGTCGTTCTGTTGGTGTTTAGAAGCCATGTGTTACAAATCAAGGCCGGTTCCCTGAGAGTACAGTATGTGTATGTTTCACCGTTGAATAATCTAAATGGAAACTAAATAGTGAAGTAGCGGCGACCTGTAATACCCATATAATGTCTAGCCCAATCACCGCCTCTCTACAAGAGGAGGATACCACCGATTGGTGTTTCAACAGGGGCGTCCCGTACCACGTGACCCGTATTTGCTCGTGGTTTATTTGATATTGTTGCTGGCAAGATGTTCTCTCTCCACGCCAACGATAGTATGACGCAATACATAATTTGAGCCAATATGAGGAAGAGTAGGCTGCATTAAACAAATGTGTTATATACATGTACATTACGTACAAATATATACGTACATTACGTACAACTCATGTAGTTTGTTCGTAGTTTGAACATAGTCTAACATTTACACCACCAATTTGTTGAAGACAGTTTTGTGTATTTTTTCCACATACATAATTTCAGTTGAATAAAAAACAGGAGAAACAGGAGAGTTATTTTAACACATTTGTATGTTTTTTTGTCTTAGTACATAAAAAGCAAAATGTTGCAAAAACAACTAACAACAATAACACTCCCATTGACGCTATGAGGGAGAGTCAAGACAGTTTATTGCCTCGTTATTGTTATTTTATTGTTGCTCTTTTATTTTTTACTTTAGTTTATTTAGTTGTTTTCTTTTTTGTCTTAACTCTTATTTTTCTTAAAACTGCATTGTTGATTAAGGGCTTGTAAGTAAACATTTCACGGTAAGGTCTACACCTGTTGTATTCGGTGCATGTGACAAATAAAAATTGATTTGATTTGATTTGATATTGCTGTGATAAAAATACTTAAACGTTTTTTCTCTATTACACAACTATTTGCACTCCTGTGCCACAGGGGGAGACAGTGTGTTATGTTGTTCAGTCCCTGTGTTAGTCAAGACAGTTTGACTGTAAAGTCACATTTCTAAATTTGTAGATCCACAGTCCATCTAGTCTATACCCACAGATTGTGGACCTGGCAGAATATTTCCCTAAGGGAGTTAAATAAGATGCAAACCATTTTCCTATGGAACATTTATGATACATTTCAAGGACAATCAGCACTAGCCAGCAGATGCAACCCGCTTGATTACAGCTGGATTAGGATCGGAACATAGAGATAGATAGAGGACTCATTTTTGTATCTGTGCCATTATAGAGTATGTGACAGCATGGGAAGCGCTATTGAGGCAATCTACATATTGAAGTAGTCCTTAACAGCTTCTCCCCCAAGCCATAAGACTGCTAAACAGTTAATCAAATGGCTACCCCGACTATTTGCATTGACCCCCTTTTTTACACTGCTGCTACTCACTGTTTATTATCTATGCATAGTCGCTTTACCCCTACCTACATGTACATATTACCTCAATTACCTTAACTAACCTGTACCCCCGCACATTGACTCAGTACCGGTAGCCTCTGTATATAGCCTCATTATTGTTATTTTATTGTGTTACTTTTTATTTAAAAAAATGTATTGTCTTTTTTATTTTTTTAAAAGTAGCATTGTTGGTTAAGGGCTTGTAAGTAAGCATTTACATTTTAGTATTTTAGCAGACGCTCTTATCCAGAGCGACTTACAGTTAGTGAGTACACACATTTTCATATTTTTTATAATAATAATATAATATGCCATTTAGCAGACACTTTTATCCAAAGCGACTTACAGTCAAGTGTGCATACATTTTTACGTATGGGTGGTCCCGGGGATCGAACCCACTACCCTGGCATTACAAGCGTTAGAAGCGCCATGCTCTACCAATTGAGCTACAGAGGACCATTTCACGGTAAGGTCTACACTTGTTGTATTCGGCGCATGTGACAAATACAATTTGATTTGAATTTTCTTCTTCACGATTGGCCGATCCCTCCTCATGACCCGGTTGGACATGACTCCAACAGGATCACCAGGAGGGATCAGCCAATGATGTTGGAAGTCCCACCCAGTTGACTACATTAAAATGGTGGAAGCCCTCAATGGCACTGCCCATGCTAAAATGGCCTTTTGCAGCTGTAAGCAAGCAGGTTGGATCTGCTGGCTAGCTCTACATTAGACAATTCACAAACTTTTCTCCATTGTCTTCTATAGTTGGCATATAAATAGGTGTATGTGCTGTCTCATATTTTTCTCTCTTGTTTTGTGTTATGCCATTGTTGTCTGTAGTGGTTTCAAACAATGTCCCAATATTCTAATTAGCCACTTCCTTTAAACCAATTTACAAGGATGGTTTCAATGTGCTTCCATGGCTGCATTTACACAGGCAGCCTATTTCTGATCTTTCTTCCACTAATTGGGCTTTTGACCAATCACATCAGATCTTTTCACATCAACTATTTTTCAGAGCTGAGCTGATTGGTTAAAAGACCAATTAGTGAGAAGAAAAAAAATTAGAATTGGGCTGCCTGTCTAAACGCAACCCGTGTGTCCAAGAAAAGGCATGAGATATAACTTATTGGTTGAACAAAAATCACATTTATTATACTCACAAATGTCCAGGTTTGTCACACAGTTCCTTTGTTGTTGAATGGTAAAGGCAATATATCCAGGTAAGCATAGACAGGTTCCAATTGATATTGATGGTAAATCAAACTAAAAAAAGGCACAAAAATGAGGTTAAAAGGGATGAAATTAGGTAATAAATCCAAAGGTAAATTCACAAAAGAAAACCAATATAAGCAGTATTTAGACGGTTGAAAAAAACTTTCTCTAGGTGTCTTCCAAGCAGGCGCCTATCACCTGTTCTAATTAGCCCATTCATAGACGCTAATTACCTTTAGCTCTATTCATGAAGGTATCTTCTGGCCAGAGGATAGCCAGAATAGATTCTGACCCTACACTTGCTTACAGCTGCACTGGGATCGGACAGGCTTCCTGTTAAGATTAAGTTATCCTGAACTACTACACAAGAAGATTGAAATACTGCTAGTTATTTACGTGCCTTTGAACAGGGTATGGTAGTAGGTGCCAGGCACACTGCAATGCTGTTGGGTTTGTCACCCTCAACAGTTTCCCATGTGTATCAAGAATGGTCCACCACTGTTGGAAGCATTGGAGTCAACATGGGCCAACATCCCTGTGGAACGCTTTCTACACCTTGTGGAGTCCATACCCTGACAAATTGAGGTTGTTCTGGAAGGTGTTCTTAATGTTTTGTACACTCAGTGTATTTTATATCTGCATCAGAATGGAAAGTTGATTGACTGACCATGACAGTCAAGCAAATCTATAAACTCTTGATCTGTGCTATGATGACATAGTGATATAAGAGAATGGACTCCATCCATCCCTATGAAAAGCCAAGTGACATTTACTCCTGATATACTGACCTGTTGCAACCTCTACAACCACTGTGATTATTATTTGACCCTGCTGGTCATCTATGAACGTTTGAACATCTTGGAGAAAAATCTGGCTTTAATGGCCATGTACTGTTATAATCACCACCCGGCACAGCCAGAAGGGGACCACCCCTCAGAGCCTGGTTCCTCTCTAGGTTTCTTCCTAGGTTTCTGCCTTTCTAGGGAGTTTTTCCTAGCCACCGTGCTTCTACATCTGCCTTACTTGCTGTTTGGGGTTTTAGGCTGGGTTTCTGTATAGCACTTTGTGACATCTGCTGATGTAAAAAGGGCTTTATACATTTGATTGATTGAAATTTGATTGTGCGTGTGTCTGTCACTCAACTATTTACTTTATGAAGAATGCTAGAATTTGACTTATAGTATAGTGTCCCAGTTTGCTTTGCAAAATATATTTTTTTACAACATGTGAACTTATTCCCACGGGGGGCCAGTATGAAAATGTATGCACTCACTAACTGTAAGTCGCTCTGGATAAGAGCGTCTGCTAAATGACTGAAATGTAAATGTAATTGTAGCCTAAATGTGCATACTTGTAGCCAATCAATTTAATGCGTAATTGTAACCATTGGATTGTAACATCATTGATTGTAAGTGTGCACAATAGTAGCCAATCCATTTCATGATGAGTAACATTGTAGTTATTGGGTTGTAATATCCCCGAATGTAACACCAGAGAATGTAACAACCAATGTGTATAAACCCAACACCCCTGGTAATGTAGCTGAGGAACAATCAACTCGGTTTTCTTATATGGAGGCAGAGTTTAGTTTTGATAACTAGTAGTGCGATTTGCTTGCAACAACATTGAGTCACCATCAGTCGATACTTGTAAAAATGAATCTCTGGTTACATTGTATATCAAGGCCGCTACGTCTCCAGCTGAGCAACACAAATTAGGAAAAAATCGATAAAAGTTTTTATTAAAAGTATGAATTTCAGCACCCTGTGGAAGGCCCGCGGTTGTACAGGACAAACATAGGTACAAGCATTTTTTAGAAGTATTGACTAATGATGACTCAATGTTGTCGCTAGCAATCACGCGACCAGCTATAAAAACTCAACTCCGACCGAGATACGCCTCGATAGAGAAATGAGTTGAGCATTCCTCAACTACTGACGCTGTAACCTTTGCAAACTCTCGCGATACTACTGGCAGAAGATGGCAGATGAATCTTCCGTACTAGTCAAATGATGCACTCTGTAGGAGCCGCTTATGCAGGGACAGTTTCGGTTATGAGAAAAAGGGACATAGTTGTAGTTACTTAGTTATTGCATTCTTCTTTCCGTTTATTCGTTGAAGAACGTAGGATTTTCATGTTGTGCAATTTACCGTTTTTGGGTATTCTTGCCAGCGAAATACATCTACTTGCCCAGAGGGTCATCGTCAACGGCACCCTCTGCTCTGTTGTCAATTGTTTAGAAAATGACCGGAGAAAAGATCCGCTCCCTCCGCAAGGATCATAAACCAAGCAAAGAAGAGGATTTACTGGAACCGGATGAGGAGGCTGCAACTGGCACATTTACTTCAACCAAAACTAATAATAAGGGCAAAGCAAGTAAAATCTTTAGCAATCACAAGTTGGTCAAATCTCCATCGACACAGCAGCAACATCAGAATCAGCAATCGCAGATAAATGCAAACACTAACACATTGTCAACGGCCGACGTTATCGAGGATAACAACAAAAACCCTGTAATCCGAAACGGCGAAGACTTTCCAGTCCATGAATGTGTATTCAAAGGGGATGTCCGACTCTTATCCTCGCTCATTCGAACTCAGAATATCGCTCAGAAAGATCTCCATGGTAAGACTCGTATGGCTCCGTATCTCTATGTTCCAAACTAGCCTACTTGACCCAGGCGATACCGGTACCGTCGGTATTTATCGTTTAATCTTATTTTCAGCTGACTAAATGATCAACTTAAACAAGCTTTGTAGGCGAGCTTGTGTGTCTTCCAAGCTTGGTATTCGTCATTTATTTCTGGGGTGGTTGGCATTGCTCTACCATTTCCCTCAGGCCAACACCTTGGGATGCCCAATGCCCAACGCTGCAGGGCAAGGCCTACCCAGTTCAGCTCGTATTTGTTCTTATTGGAAGTTGTTCTTAAGGAATGGATACGTGAGGACAACAACAACCTTTACAATGACCATAGAAAAGCATCCATTAATCTAGATATGAGATTGACAGCATCCCCGAATTATGCCCAATCTCACTCCAGTTCAAAGACCAACAGAAATCTGACCCAGGCACACCTAATGCAAATCAAACAGCAATATCTGAATTTGACTGATGTCACATGCTAGCCTACATGAGTGTACTGCTTTCATTGAGGCCATGCAAGATATCTGAATTTCTCCAGTTGTGCTGTTATTCCGTTTGGCCTACTGTGGTAGTGTCAGTATGGTGAGTCTGATGATGTTTTGGACCATATCCATTTGAGCATGACCAGGAACTTGATCAGTCTCCACTGTTTACATACTGCAGCCTCACCTTTTAGATGATGCAGGCTGCAACAGGGCTGGTTCTACATCTCCTCGTGCATGGCAAGGCTATCCCAGTTCAAGTGGACTGGACCATGTTGACCTCCCATTCTTCATTGTTACAAATTGGTTATTAAAGGTGTATAAGATTGTTATTGCAGAATCTCTAAACCAACCTGACGTTACGCAGCATCTGAAAATAAACCGGCTGAGACTGAGGTATCTGCCAGTCTCGGACACTCCCCTTTCTCATCTGAGAACCTCAGCTGGGCCCTGGCCCTCCATGCAGTTTGTCACAGTTGGGTCCACTGGGATTCCTAGTTAATCCGAGGCCTATATTTTTGCCCACATCAGGGCTTCTACTGGCAGGCCTGTTATACTCTGGATGCCTGCCCGGTGGCCACCCTGTCTACTGGGAGAGGCTGTGGGGACGGTTTCGAGCTTTTTCAGTAGGATTCTACTTGTGCATATTCAGCCCTTTTCTCATACTGTCAGTGTTTGTGGCTTTTCTTCATTAGTTTACGACAGAAGGGTACTTTTTGTCTGTCTACATGTTCCTTTCTTGGGTGTAGGCTATATGGGGCCCTTTTAAGTGTACAGTATTATTATAATATTATAAGGTTAACTGCCTTTTAAGCAGGTGCCATTTGTGCCTGTCCACAGTATATTTTCTGAGACTGACCAAAACACACACACACACACACACACACACACACACACACACACACACACACACACACACACACACTATCCTTCTTCTATATGATTAAGGATGCATTTAAACAGGCAGCCCAATTCTGATCTTTTTTAAATCTAATTGGTCTTTTGACCAATCACATCAGATCTTTTCACATCAGATCTTTTTCAGAGCTGATCTGATTGGTCAAAAGACCAATTAGTGGAAAAAAAAGATCAGAATTTGTCTGGCTGTGTAAATGCAGCCTTAGTGGATTACTGATTGATCAAATACAGCAGTTCCTTCCCAGCTTCAATTACATATTACTTCGTATGAGAAGTTAATGTATTGCATCAGTTTAGAGATGTTTTGACTTTCAAGGCAAGCCAGGTTCTGTCGCCAGTTAGGCTATGTAAATAATGGACATGGGAATTGGTAGGATGTTTCAAGTGTTTGTTTGCAGACCTAACTGTAACGCACAGTCTAAACCAGTGGAGGCTGCTGAGGGGATAATGGCTAATAATAATAGCCAGAACATAGTTAATGGAATGGCATCAAACACCTGGAAACCATGTGTTTGATGTATTTGATACCATTCCACTGATTCCGCTCCAGTCATTACCACGAGCCCGTTCTCCCCAATTAAGGTGCCACCAACCTCCTGTGGTCTAAACTGTATTTTCTTTGTGCTCTTCAGGAAACACACCCCTACACCTCGCTGTCATGATGGGTCACAAAGGTGAGTAGTACACAGATTTCATTAGTGTGTGTGTGTGCATGGTGAGTGTCTGTTGTCTGGCATGAAGGCCTAGGTGTCCGACGTGTGTGTCTGTCTGGTCCTGAGTCCCTTTGTGGAGGGTAAAGTGCTATAGACTTTTGGCACCGATCACAGATCTCAGAGTCAAACCCCAAAAGGCAGGATGCTCATGCATTTCTGAACAGGAGCTCATGGATTTATAACTGACCAAAATAGGTTTGCACTGGCAACCCCTTTTAATGGACTTGCCTTCAGACTAAAACCTCTATAGTGAACTCTGTGCTAGAACGGACTGTCTCAAGAATAGTGAAGATTACATAATTACTATTGAATCTAAGGCTGCACAAAAGAGGCTATGCATTGCTCCTTGTCTATGTTTGAGATGGATAAATGTTGGACAGTTGGCCCACACATACCCTGACAGATGGAACTTGGCAGTGAAGATGATTAGCTGTACGAATGACTAGAGATTTTTCTTTCCTAAATGTAATCTGCTATGACTGCTATGAACCGTTGCAGATCATTCATGTCAGTGATCATCTCTCTCTGGATTAAGGAAGATACAGAGATGGGCACAATTTGAGAAAGGGATTTTGTTCAAAGTTAGATTGTTCAAAGCTAGCTATGTAACGATCCCTGCAGTCTGAGTCGGTTTCTGTCTGGGTACTAGTTTTTCTGCTCGGGATCTCCAGTTTCCCGAGGGTTCTGGAACGCTCCCTGCCTGGTTGCCGGGCAACGTTGCTAGGCGGGAGCTCTCTTGATTTCCGCACCTGCATCCCATCAGCAATCTGCACACCTGGTCCTGATCATCACCCTTCTTAGGCTCTGTCCTAACATCCATTCCCTGCCGGATCGTTAGCCATGAACGTCACTCGTCCGGAACCTTCACCCAACCTCTGCCTGATGGTCGGCGGCTGCCGAGCCATCATTGGACCAACTACTGCACCCTCAACAACTCATCCACGCCGCCCGCTCTGTTCCCTGGATTATTCAGCAGCACTCGTGGATCAGTTAAATAAACACTCACCTTTGACACCACTTACCTTGTCCTGGTCTGCTTCTGGGTTCTGGCTTAGTAAACCGTGACAGAACGATCCGGCCAGTAATGAACCCAGCGGACCTGGACTCTGTTCGCCATGCCATTACCCATCAGGAGAAGATGTTGGGCCATCATAGCACGGTACTACAGGAGATCGCGTTGTCAGTTCGGAACCTTTCTACCGGTCTGACGGAGGTCCAGAACCAGCGCAAGTTTCCGGTGGAGGATCCACTACCGGTTTCACCCATCTCGCCTGCCGCTTCTGGAGCTGTGTCCTTCCGTGAGCCCAAGGTTCCGGCGCCGGATAAATATGAGGGGGAGCTGGGAAGATGCCGTTCCTTCCTTATGCAGTGTGGGTTAGTGTTCGATCTACAGCCCTACTCTTATGCCACAGACAAGGCTAGGATAGCCTTTGTGATAGAGTTGCTGCGTGGTCGAGCGCTGGAGTGGGCTTCAGCCGTTTGGGAACGACAGGATCCCTGCATGGCTTCATACCAGGGGTTCACGGCCGAGATGAGGAAGCTCTTCGACCATTCCGTCCGAGGGAGGGACGCAGCTAGGCGCCTGTTTTTGCTTCGCCAAGGAACTCGCAGCGTGGCCGACTTCGTGATCGAGTTCAAGACGTTGGCTGTGGAGAGTGGGTGGAATGAGGAGTCTCTGCAAGCGGCCTTTTACCAGGGTCTGTCGGAGCAGCTCAAGGATGAGTTGATCTCCTATCCGGAGCCTAGTGACCTGGACAGCTTGGTAGCCTTGTCTATTCGGGTGGATAATCGAGTCCGAGAGCGAAGGAGGGAGAAGCAATGGGTCCCGTCCAACCGATCAGCTTCTCAGGTTCCAGTCGGGTCGGGGATTGGACCAGAATACGTCGATCATCGTCCACCACACAGGATTAGTGGAGAGGTCCTGTCTCCCGATTCTGAACCCATGCAAGTGGGGGCGGCACGGGTTAACCAAGGAGGAGCGCCAACACAGACGTAGGACTAACTGTTGCCTCTACTGTGGTGGTTCGGGACATTACCTCGCCACTTGTTCCCGGCGGTCGTCAAACTGCGCGGCTCGCTAAAGTTGGGAGGACTTTTAGCGAGCCAGTTTCGACCTCTCAATACCTCTGTCAGACCCCGTTTCCCGGCTACCCTTATGAACAGGAATCAGAGCTTAGCGATTAACGCTTTTATCGATTCAGGTGCCGATGGAAGCTTTCTTGATGCCGAGTTGGTGGAACAGCTGGGGCTTTCCAAGGAGCAATTGCCGGAAGCCATTGAAGCTACCACTCTGGACGGCAGTAGTCTGGCACGTATCACGATGAGGACTGAACCGGTTAAGATGCTGTTGTCGGGGAATCATTCTGAGATGATTTCATTCTTCATTCTGCCGTCTTCCCATGTTCCTCTGGTCCTTGGATACCCCTGGCTGAAGGAACACAATCCCACGTTCGATTGGGTGACGGGCAAGGTAACGAGTTGGAGCCTTGATTGTCATGCTAACTGTCTCAAGACTGCCTGTCCCCATTCGGTTCCCAGTCAGGTGATTGAGGCTAAACCCCCAGATTTGTCCCTGGTTCCCGAGACATATCACGATTTGGGGGAAGTGTTCAGTAAGCAGAAGGCTCTGTCACGCCCTCCCCACCGACCATATGATTGTGCCATCAACCTGTTCCCTGGAGCTGTCTACCCCAAGGGAAGGTTATACAGTATCTCCCGACCTGAACGTGAGGCTTTGGAGACCTACATCAAGGAGTCCCTAGCTGCTGGTCTCGTTCGGCCCTCGTCATCACCCCTGGGGGCAGGATTCTTCTTTGTGGGTAAGAAGGATGGCTCTCTTCGACCGTGTATTGATTATCGGGGGTTGAATGACATCACGGTCAAGAACAAGTATCCCCTGCCCTTGATGAGTTCTGCCTTCGACTCCTTACAGGGTGCTACGGTGTTCACCAAGCTAGACCTACGCAATGCGTATCACATGGTCCGGATCAGAGAGGGGGACGAGTGGTTGACGGGGTTCAATACACCGATGGGTCACTCGAGTATCAGGTGATGCCGTTTGGACTGACCAATGCTCCAGCGGTATTCCAGAGTATGGTGAACGACGTCCTGAGAGATATGATCGGTCTCTTTGTGTTTGTTTACCTGGATGACATTCTGATCTTCTCGAAGGAACCTTCCGACCACGTCCAGCATGTCCGGCAGGTTCTGCAGCGATTGTTGGAGAATCGCCTGTTCGTGAAGGCCGAGAAGTGCGAGTTTCACGCCCACACGACATCCTTCCTCGGGTACATCATCTCCAGGGGAGAGATTAGGATGGACCAGGAGAAGGTTAGAGCGGTTCTGGAATGGGCCCAGCCCGGTACGAGATTGCAGCTCCAGAGATTTTTGGGGTTTGCGAATTTCTACCGCAGATTCATCCGGGATTACAGCCGTGTGGCCGCTCCGTTAACTGCCTTGACTTCCAGTATCAGGACCTTCAAGTGGAATCCGGAGGCGGATCGAGCGTTTCTGGATTTGAAGAGGCGATTCACCAACGCACCGATTCTCTCTCAACCGGACACGGCCCGTCAGTTCGTCGTTGAAGTGGGACGCGTCTGATGTGGGAGTTGGCGCCATCCTGTCGCAGCGATGCTCCACGGACAGTAAACTCCATCCCTGCGCCTACTACTCTCGTCGCCTTTCGCCTGCGGAGAGGAACTACGATGTGGGTAACCGGGAGCTTCTCGCGGTGAAACTTGCCTTGGAGGAGTGGCGCCACTGGTTGGAGGGGGCGGAGCAACCGTTTATTGTCTGGACTGACCACAAGAATCTTGCTTACGTGCAATCGGCTAGACGTCGCAACTCCCCGTCAGGCCAGGTGGGCGTTGTTTTTCGGACGATTCAATTTTTTCCCTGACGTTCCGACCTGGATCTAAGAACGGCAAGGCGGACGCCTTGTCCCGGATGTTCTCCAAGACGGAAGAGAGTGGGTCCAAGACCGAGACAATTCTCCCCCGGAACTGCGTCGTGGGAGCAGTTATGTGGAAGATTGAGGAGGAGGTGATGGCGGCCCTTCGGACGCAGCCCGGTCCCGGTAACGGTCCACCCGGTCGGTTGTTTGTGCCTGAGTCGGTTCGTCCTGCTGTCCTCAAATGGTCCCACGCCAGCAAGATGGCTTGTCACCCTGGCGTGGCTCGGACGATGGCGTTTCTTCGCAGACGTTTTTGGTGGCCTGCCATGGCCGAGGATACTCAGGGTTTTGTTGCTGCCTGTCCAGTGTGTGCGCAGAATAAGAGTACCAATCGGCCCAGCTCTGGACTACTTCACCCCCCTTCCTATTCCCCGGCGACCATGGTCGCATCTGGCCCTGGACTTTGTCACTGGGTTGCCCGCTTCTGAGGGGAACACGGTCGTTCTGACTATCGTGGACAGATTCAGCAAGTTCGCCCACTTTGTGCCAATTGCCAAGCTTCCCTCTGCCTCGGAGACGTCCGAGATCCTGGTTAGGGGAGGTTTTCAGGGTCCACGGTTTGCCCAGTGATATCGTTTCCGACCGTGGCCCTCAGTTTACCTCTGCTGTCTGGAAGTCCTTCTGTTTGGCCATTGGAGCTACAGTCAGTCTCACATCTGGTTTTCACCCCCAATCTAATGGTCAGGCGGAGAGAGCCAACCAGAAGATGGAATCCACGCTACGCTGCCTTGTCTCTTCCAACCCCACCTCCTGGGTCTCTCAGTTGCCTTGGGTTGAGTATGCCCACAATACTCTCCCCTACATCTGCCACTGGGATGTCTCCCTTCCAGTGCCTGTATGGCTACCAACCTCCCTTGTTCCCTTCTCAGGAGAAGGAGCTCTCAGTGCCCTCTGTTCAGGCCCATATTCGTCGTTGCCACCGGACCTGGCATCGGGCCAGAAAGGCACTCCTTAGAGTTTCGGACCGGTATCAGCTCCAGGCGAATCGTCGCCGGATCCCCGCTCCCACCTATACCATCGGAGATAGGGTCTGGTTGGCCACACGGGATCTTCCTTTACGGACTGAGTCTAGGAAGTTGTTACCGAAGTTCATTGGTCCGTTTGTGGTGGAGAAGGTGATCAATCCAGTGGCAGTTCGACTCAAACTACCGAGGACGCTCAGAGTCCATCCCACCTTTCATGTCTCCTGCCTCAAGCCTGTTTTCCTCAGTCCTCTGTTGCCTCCTCCGCCTCCTCCTCCTCCTCCTCGGATGATCGGAGGTGGTCCTGCCTACACGGTGCGACGCATCATGGATTCCAGACGGGCGGGGCCGGGGTTTCCAGTATCTCGTGGACTGGGAGGGGTATGGTCCTGAAGAGAGGAGTTGGATTCCGCGGCGACAGATCCTAGATGCTGACCTCATTCGTGACTTCTACCGCCTCCATCCTGGCGCTCCGGGAGTCCGCCCGGTGGCGTTCGTCGGAGGGGGGTACTGTAACGATCCCTGCAGTCTGAGTCGGTTTCTGTCTGGGTACTAGTTTTTCTGCTCGGGATCTCCAGTTTCCCGAGGGTTCTGGAACGCTCCCTGCCTGGTTGCCGGGCAACGTTGCTAGGCGGGAGCTCTCTTGATTTCCGCACCTGCATCCCATCAGCAATCTGCACACCTGGTCCTGATCATCACCCTTCTTAGGCTCTGTCCTAACATCCATTCCCTGCCGGATCGTTAGCCATGAACGTCACTCGTCCGGAACCTTCACCCAACCTCTGCCTGATGGTCGGCGGCTGCCGAGCCATCATTGGACCAACTACTGCACCCTCAACAACTCATCCACGCCGCCCGCTCTGTTCCCTGGATTATTCAGCAGCACTCGTGGATCAGTTAAATAAACACTCACCTTTGACACCACTTACCTTGTCCTGGTCTGCTTCTGGGTTCTGGCTTAGTAAACCGTGACAAGCTAATCTCATCCCAGAAATATCCAGGAAGAGACCATATCCTATCTCATCAGTTCTTGGTGGTTGCATATTACTGAAGTTACATAGTTTGGTTTATGTATTTTCACAGTGGGATAATGTATAGCCTATGTGGGTAGTTTGAGCACAAAGTAGAATGATCACGACTGCTATAAAGGCTTTGTAGAACCCTTCAGTACATTGGTCTTTTTGTGCTCAGTTAAATTGTATTGGCTCTACTGGAAACATGCTTCTGCGTAAAATATTCATGCAATGCCCCTTTGTGACTAGATGCCTACATTTCATTTCACTGGGAGACTACAATACATGCTATTGAAAGATTTATGCATTTTTGCAGGGGGCTTTCAGTGAACTATCCAGGCGTATGTTCCTTGTGTGCCGTTCACTGCTTGTGTTTGTTAGATGTAAACACAACTGGATTTAAAGTACATGGAAATCTCATTCCCACTACATATAGGTACCGTTTATCACAGTATTGGTTGCTACCCAACTGAGTATGTAGTGGTTGAATTGATTGTAGTAATGCGTTAGCCTATCCCTATCTTATGACACTGCCCTATCCTCTAGAGATGTATTGGCTAGACAGGCGATAGCAACAACATGAGCTCATATTGTGGGTGTGGTCCTCCCTATTGGGATTTCTGTTTGGAAGAAGACACTGTACTGCCTTGTGTGTGTGTGCTAGTCTCTATAAAATACATTAAAGCGGTCGTTACCAACCTTTTTCGGTTACTGTACCACCAACTGAATTTTGCTCTCTCCCGGAGTCTTCTCAAGTACCCCATGTGGATAGGCCCCTAGGGGTCCTAGTACCCCTTGTTGGGAACCACTGCTGTAAAGGATGGCCTGTTTGTGGTGAGGAAATGGATGTTGACACCTAATACATGGAGTGTGACCTCTCTTCTCCCTGCACTGTAGAATCATGATGAATACTAATGAAAGTCAGTGGGATTCTGTGGAAGAAGGACTTTAGGATACATGTTTGATACTGAAGATTGTGTAGTATGTGTGGAGAGTCAGATCTGTCATACAAGCCCATATCTGTACAGTTGATCTGTAGCAGATATTTGTTTAGATATCAGTATCTACAGTTCCTTTGTCTCCCCTCTCTACACCCCATAAAGCTACGGGCTGAATCCTGAATGTGGCATTATGCTGGATGTATTTGGTGATTCCCCTATTTGGCATACAGCAACAGAACATCACTGAGCTGCCTGTATATCTGACAGTTGTTAGGGGTGGTGTTTGTTTGGCACCCTGTCCTGTTGTGCCTCCTGTCCAGTAGTGCATTACTTGCCCAGAGAGACAAAATGACAGGCCACCTCAAATGGATTTGTGAGATCCAGGATAACGAGTTGCGTGTTTGGTACCAGGTAGAGCTTGTCCATAGCCAGTGAAATCTGACACTCAAGTGCATCATATCATAAGCACACTAAAAAGGAACGTTTTCACAAAACAGAGAAAGGCCCTTGGTATCAGGAAACAGTAAAGCACAGTCTGTATTTAGAAGATCGATGAGAAGGCCGAAAGCCCAAATATTAGTTAGGCTAATTTATTGAGAAGTGCAACCAATAAATTGAGATATTTATTAATCTCACTCCTGTAAGAGATGATGGAGAGAAACAGAGAAAGACAAGAGGGGAGTGAATGAGTCAGCCATTTGGGGATGTGCCTGACTCTAGTCTGAAAGGGGCTGACATTCACAGCCCTGGGCGGTTCTGACAAGTGCCCCATCTGCAGCCAACATGCGTACTGAAGCATGAGGCCATCAGATTAGTACATATCTTCCGCCCCCGTCATCTCTGCCCTCCTGTCACTGGTGTGTTTTGGGCAGAGCCCCACTGCCTCTGTACGCACGCACTCTGCTGAACTGACCAGACCGTCCATGGAGACTTTCACAGCTGCCGTCTGTATATTTGATGGATTCGGACTATAGAGGCAGGCTGTGGCTAATTGGCTATCAATTATGTTTTGAGGCAGTATTTTGGTTTGATATGTATTAGAAGTGAAATGTTCATGGTGTGTTGAAGTTCAATCATTGGACAGATAATGGAAGGAAACTCCCTCACACTGCGCATGCAAAGAAGCTCACACTTCACTGTAGTTTGTGCTAACATTTCCACCTTCTGTCTTTTTTTGTTTAGAAGTTGTCTAATTTCTTCAGGCTGAGCAAAATCCTTTATTCTCATACCAAAAATAAATTATCTGTAGAGTAGATTAATGTCAAACCAAATTATTTTCATGATTGAATGCTGTAGAGGTTGCGATAAGAGAACTAATCTGCAGATACCATCTGGTCTTACCGATGAGGTTGTACAGCCGTGGTCCAGTCAGTACACTTAGAAAAAAGTGTTCCAAAAGGGTTCTAAGGCTGTCCCCGTAGGAGAACCCTTTTTGGTTCCAGGTATAACCCTTTTTCGCTACCATGTAGAACCGTCTGTGGAAAGGGTTCTTCATGGAACCCAAAAGGGTTCTACCTGGAACCAAAAAAAGTTATTCAAAGGGTTCTCCTATGGGGACAGCCAAATAACCATTTTAGGTTCTAGATGGCACCTTTTTTTTCAAAGAGTGTAGGACTAGCCCTCCCTAGTATAGCACTCCTATTCCCTGAATTGCCAAACCCTGCTCCTAGGGCCTTGTCTGACAGATATGCCCTGCAGTACCCTGCCTAGCCTAGCCTGTCTGCTTGCTTGCTCGGGCTTATGTAAAGCATTTTCATTACACAATCAGGGAATAGGCAGGGAAATATAGGGCTGGCTGGCTTATGTCACCCAGTAGGATGCTAGTCATGCACTTAGCAGCCAAGACCACGGCGGCCGGGCAGCCAAACTCTGTTTCCTCTACACATTAACCTCTCTTATCAGCTGGCATGGCCCTAGACAAAGAGGCTAAGCACGGATCATGCTGATGCAACACTCACTGACACGTGTTAGCATTTTGCTTTTCAGTTTGGAGATGGATGCAAGGCCTTTTGTGACCCAACATCACCCCATCATCGGAGGACAACTTTATATTTTACTTTGTATTTTATAAAATAGGAAAACTTTATTATTCTTCATTAGATTTAGTTGTACATTAGGCTATATTACCCCATTTTACAAAAACAATGTTCCCCTTCTCGATAAAACATTTCTTTATTTCGCTTGTTCTCTATTTCTACCTCACACTTCTGCTCTTATTCTCTCTAAGTATGTTTTCTATTAGTTTGAATTTCACATGCACAAGTACAGTGAAATGCCTTTTTTGCAAGCTCCAAACCCAACAATCCAGTAATCAATATCAATGTCGCACAAAAAAATTGTATATGGTAGAACAAAAACACACGAGAAATAAAAATAAGAAATAAAAAGAACACGAGAAAATAAGAAGCTGGGTCAGTTCCAATACCATATTTACAATGTGCAGGGATACTGGAGTGATAGAGGTATGTACATTGGGGTAAACAAGTATTTAGTCAGCCACCAATTGTGCAAGTTCTCCCACTTAAAAAGGAGAGAGGCCTGTAATTTTCATCATAGGTAAACGTCAACTATGACAGACAAAATGAGGAAAAAAAATCCAGAAAATCACATTGTAGGATTTTTAATGAATTTATTTGCAAATTATGGTGGAAAATAAGTATTTGGTCAATAACAAAAGTTTCTCAATACTTTGTTATATACCCTTTGTTGGCAATGACACAGGTCAAACGTTTTCTGTAAGTCTTCACAAGGTTTTCACACACTGTTGCTGGTATTTTGGCCCATTCCTCAATGCAGATCTCTAGAGCAGTGATGTTTTGGGGCTGTCGCTGGGCAACACGGACTTTCAACTCCCTCCAAAGATTTTCTATGGGGTTGAGATCTGGAGACTGGCTAGGCCACTCCAGGACCTTGAAATGCTTCTTACGAAGCCACTCCTTCGTTGCCCGGGCGGTGTGTTTGGGATCATTTTCATGCTGAAACACCCAGCCACGTTTCATCTTCAATGCCCTTGCTGATGGAAGGAGGTTTTCACTCAAAATCTCACGATACATGGCCCCATTCATTCTTTCCTTTACACGGATCAGTCGTCCTGGTCCCTTTGCAGAAAAACAGCCCCAAAGCATGATGTTTCCACCCCCATGCTTCACAGTAGGTATGGTGTTCTTTGGATGCAACTGAGCATTCTTTGTCCTCCAAACACGACGAGTTGAGTTTTTACCAAAAAGTTCTATTTTGGTTTCATCTGACCATATGACATTCTCCCAATCCTCTTCTGGATCATCCAAAAGCACTCTAGCAAACTTCAGACGGGCCTGGACATGTTCTGACTTAAGCAGGGGGACACGTCTGACACTGCAGGATTTGAGTCCCTGGCGGCGTAGTGTGTTACTGATGGTAGGCTTTGTTACTTTGGTCCCAGCTCTCTGCAGGTCATTCACTAGGTCCCCCCGTGTGGTTCTGGGATTTTTGCTCACAGTTCTTGTGATAATTTTGACCCCACGGGGTGAGATCTTGCGTGGAGCCCCAGATCGAGGGAGATTATCAGTGGTCTTGTATGTCTTCCATTTCCTAATAATTGCTCCCACAGTTGATTTCTTCAAACCAAGCTGCTTACCTATTGCAGATTCAGTCTTCCCCAGCCTGGTGCAGGTCTACAATTTTGTTTCTGGTGTCCTTTGACAGCTCTTTGGTCTTGGCCATAGTGGAGTTTGGAGTGTGACTGTTTGAGGTTGTGGACAGGTGTCTTTTATACTGATAACAAGTTCAAACAGGTGCCATTAATACAGGTAACGAGTGGAGGACAGAGGAGCCTCTTAAAGAAGAAGTTACAGGTCTGTGAGAGCCAGAAATCTTGCTTGTTTGTAGGTGACCAAATACTTATTTTCCACCATAATTTGCAAATACATTCATTAAAAATCCTACAATGTGATTTTCAGGAAAAAAAATTCTCAATTTGTCTGTCATAGTTGACGTGTACCTATGATGAAAATTACAGGCCTCTCTCATATTTTTAAGTGGGAGAACTTGCACAATTGGTGGCTGACTAAATACTTTTTTCCCCCACTGTATGTATGTACAGTTGAAGTCGCAAGTTTACATACACCTTAGACAAATACATTTCAACTCAGTTTTTCACAATTCCTGACATTTTAATCCTAGTAAAAATTCCCTGTTTTATGTCAGTTAGGATCACCACTTTATTTTAAGAATGTGAAACATCAGAATAATAGTAGAGTGATTTATTTCAGCTTTTATTTCTTTCATCACATTCCCAGTGGGTCAGAAGTTTACAAACACTCAATTAGTATTTGGTAGCATTGCCTTTAAATTGTTTAACTTGAACACTGCTTGCTCCCACCTGCCCGACTAGAATCACTACTCTTGGCGGGTCTGACTTAGAATATGTGGACAACTACAAATACATTAAGCATCTCCAACCAAAGTTAAATCTAGAATCAGCTTCCTATTTCGCAACAAAGCCTCCTTCACTCATGCTGCCAAACATGCCCTCGTAAAACTGACTATCCTACCGATCCTTGACTTCAGCGATGTCATTTACAAAATAGCCTCCAACACTCTACTCAGCAAATTGGATGTAGTATATCACAGTGCCATCCGTTTTGTCATCAAAGCCCCATATACTACCCACCATTGTGACCTGTACGCTCTTGTTGGCTGGCCCTCACTACATATTTGTCGCCAAACCCACTGGCTCCATGTCATCTATAAATCACTGCTAGGCAAATCCCCGCCTTATCTTAGCTCATTGGTCACCATAGCAACACCCACCCGTAGTATGCGCTCCAGCAGGTATATCTCACTGGTCATCCCCAAAGCCAACACCTCCTTTGGCCGCCATTCCTTCCAGTTCTCTGCTGCTAATGACTGGAACGAACTGCAAAAATCTCTGAAGCTGGAGACACTTATCTCCCTCACTAACTTTAAGCATCAGTTGTCAGAGCAGCTTACCGATCACTGCACCTGTACACAGCCCATCTGTAATTAGCCCACCCAACTACCTCATCCCCATATTGTTATTTATTTTGCTCATTTGCACTCCAGTATCTCTATTTGCACATCTTCTTCTGCACATCTATCACTCCAGTGTTAATACTAATTTGTAATTATTTTGCACTATGGCCTATTTATTGCCTTACCTCCATAACTTACTACATTTGCACACACTGTAAATAGATGTTCTATTGTGTTATTGACTGTATGTTTTGTTTTATCCCATGTGTAACTCTGTTGTTGTTTTTATCTCACTGCTTTGCTTTATCTTGGCTAGGTCGCAGTTGTAAATGAGAACTTGTTCTCAACTGGCTTACCTGGTTAAGTAAAGGTGAAAAAAATTAAATAAATTGTCCTGTGAACAGTTGATGTTGAGATGTGTCTGTTACTTGAACTCTGTGAAGCATTTATGTGGGCTGCAATTTCTGAGGCTGGTAACTCTAATGAACTTATCCTCTGCAGCAGAGGTAACTCTGGGTCTTCCATTCCTGTGGCGATCCTAATGAGAGCCAGTTTCATCATAGCGCTTGATGGTTTTTGCGGTTGCACTTGAAGAAACTTTCAAAGTTCTTGAAAGTTTCCGTATTGACTGACATTCATGTCTTAAAGTAATGATGGACTGTTGTTTCTCTTTGCTTATTTGAGCTGTTCTTGCCATAATATGAACTTGGTCTTTTACCAAATAGGGCTATCTTCTGTATACCACCCCTACACTGTCACAACACAACTGATTGGCTCAAATGCATTAAGAAGGAAAGAAATTCAGCAAATTAACTTTTAACAAGGCACTATCTCCATGAAGCTGGTTGAGAGAATGCCAAGAGTGTGCAAAGCTGTCATCAAGGCAAAGGGTGGCTACTTTGAAGAATCTCAAATATAAAATATATTTTGATTTGTTTCACACTTTTTTAGTTACTACATGATTCGATGTGTTATTTCATAGTTTTGATGTCTTCACTATTATTCTGCAATGTAGAAAATAGTAAAAATAAAGAAAAACCCTTGAATGAGTAGGTGTGTCCAAACTTTTGACTGGTACTGTATATAGGGCAGCAGCCTCTAAGGTGCAGGGTTGAGTAACCCGGTGGTAGCCAGCTAGTGATGGCTATTTAACAGTCTGATGGCCTTGAGATAGAAGCTGTTTTTCAGTCTCTAGATCCCAGCTTTGATGCACCTGTACTGACCTTGCCTTCTGGATGATAGCGGGGTGAACAGGCCGTGGCTCGGGTGGTTGATGTCTTTGATGATCATTTTGGCCTTCCTGTGACATCGGGTGCTGTAGGTGTCCTGGAGGGCAGGCAGTGTGCCCCCGGTGATGCGTTGGGCAGACCGTACCACCCTCTGGAGAGCGCTGCGGTGGTGGGAAGTGCAGTTGCCGTACCAGGCGGTGATACAGCCCGACAGGATGCTCTCAATTGTGCATCTGTAAAAGTTTGTGAGGGTCTTAGGGGCCAAGACAAATTTCTCCAGCTGCTTGAGGTTGAAGAGGCGCTGTTGCGCCTTTTTCAACACACTGAGTGAGTGGACCATTTCAGGAACTTGAAGCTTTCCACCTTCTCCACTCTGGTCCCGCCGATGTGGATAGGTGTGTGCGGAGGTGGAGGTGTTGTTTCCTACCTTTACCACCTGGGGAAGTCAGGAAGTCCAGGACCCAGTTGCACAGGGCGGGGTTCAGACCCAGGGCCCTGAGCTTAATGATGAGCTTGGAGGGTACTACAGTATGGTGTAGAAGGCTGAGCTATAGTCAATGAACAGCATTCTTGCGTAGGTATTCCTCTTGTCCAGATGGGATAGGGCAGTGTGCAGTGCAATGGCGATTGCATCGTCTGTGGATCTATTTGAAGTGGGTCTAGGGTGTCAGGTAAGGTAGAGGTGATATGATCCTTAATTAGCCTCTCAAAGCACTAATACCTCCCATTTGTGCAACTACTCTGAATTTATAATTTCCATTTTCCTTAGGCAATAATATAGCCTTCTTCCACACTCTAGCCTTCATTCAAGAGTCATCACTATAGTGCCTTTTAAAAATGTCACTTTTTAGGTTGTAATTGCACTCAAGGGGGACACCCAAGTGTTACTACGTGCTGCTGTGGATATTACGTTTAATTAAGCAGCAATAAATTAATCTTGATCATAAAGAATGAATGTTCTCATTCAAAAAGAGTGGGTTCTTTGTGTGGAAAACACAACCTCCAGAAACACAAACTGTGTGGTTGATTGTGATACCCGTCATGAGACCAGAAATCGGCCCTGGCATTTTTTAACACACATCCCCATTTTTTCACCCCCTTGAGGCCCCCCACACCGGTCCATTTTTCTCCTTGAGGCCCCCATTTTTTAGCCAGATAATAAACAAGTCAGACAAGTCCACTGGGCTAAAAATGGACCAACCCATCTGGCATTTGCCCGAAATGCCAGATGGCCAGTCCGCCCCTGCATCAGGAGAACTTTCCATTCTCTGTGACTGAGAGAGGTATGTCTTGTGCATTCTCTGTGACATTTGGCAGAGTAACAAGGCAGAACAACAAGTTTGGACTCGAATGAGAGAGGATACTACTTAGGTTCATTCAGTTGGGTAATAGGGTTTTCTGGTTGACCCACGTTCCCGGGATAAAGAAAGACAATATTGTTCTACACAGAAGAGCATCCATGTGGCTTTTGTTCAATGAATTAGAGTCATCCATTGTAACAGGTTGGCAAACAAGGAGTGATGATAGTCCCAGTTCCTGCCATGAAATGGCTGGCCTATATATTTTTAATTCAGTGGATTTTTGACAAATGTAAATTATCTTTTGTTTGTGAATCTCTGTCTATCAATGCATTTGACTTGCTTGTTTGGCAGGGTGCTATAAATGGCATTAGCCAAAACTGAAACGGAGTTGCATGGAGGCCACCATTTTAATTAGAGATGTCACTGTTATATTGACAATCTAAACAACAGGCGCCATTTTGGCTTTGTTGTTGACAAGGTGCGCAGCCCAGGAAGTAGAGAAGCTCTGTATTTCACTCACTGCGGTGCTGCTTGCTGTAGACATATAGGCAAGATCTGGGAGTTCGGGCTGTTGTATTTTCCCATCAGAGTACATATGAATTGATGTCTGTTTATTTCCTGGCCTAGTGTATGTTGTGGTCAAGCCAGAGGTAAAAAAAAATATATATATATAATTTCCAATTTCCATGGTTGTTTGGCATTGCTGAGCCGTGTGTGTGTGTGGCTCATCGGAAGGGATCCTAGCTATAGGCTATTGAAGTTGTAAGCTTGTATGAATTAATGAGATCATTTGGTTCAACAGGACAGTCATTTTCATCCCATTCTTATTCACAATCTGTCCCTCCACTATGTTCAAGTTTAAGATAAATTGTCCTCTACAGCCTAAAAGCGTTTGGCTCCTGTATTATTCAACATAAAAACTTGTAGGCTACACAGGCTATCTATTTTCTAACAGTGGAATGTATGCAAGTATAATAATCCTCATAATGAAATAGTCAGATTTGGATGGCTAATATTTCAGAGACAATCCTATGAGGCCTTTTCGAAGGTCTATGTGACCAAAATGTTGAGTTTTTCAATAAGTATTTGAAGTGAATTATATTTGAAGCGAAGCCATTCGACCGTGTCAATTCAGTTATTTCAGACTTCCATTTTTGGAACCGTTCCCTGGAGAAGGGAAGTTAAATGTATAAATTAGAGCTTGTTCCGAAATGGGCATGGTGTCAGGTTGGAGTTAAAGTTAGCTTCCGGGGCCTCTTTTGTCTTTTTGATAGGGACTCTCAGTGGAGTTTGAATGAAATGGGCTGATGGGAAGCGTTTGGTGGGAAAAATAGTGTACGGTTGACTTAGCATTCTTGGCTCATTTCAGGCTTTAGGCTATGAGGAAACGGTTAAACAGAATCCGCTTGTTAAAGATTTTTGTAGGTCAATAATTTGGTGTCTTTGCCGTGCTTGACCCATGTCTCTCTAGTCCAGTGTTTCCAAACTCCGGTCCTCGAGTACCGACAACAGCACATATTTATGTTGTAGCCCTGGACAAAAGCACCTGATTCAACTCATTGAGGGCCTGATGAATAGTTGACAAGTTGAATCAGGTGTGCTTGTCCGGGGCTACAACAAAAATGTGTACTGATTGGGGTACTGGGGGACTGGAGTTGGGGAAACACTGCTGTAGTCAGCCCACACTGGGCCATGTAGCAGCACAAATCAGATTAACCATTGTCAAATTGTCAATGAACTAAGAAGGCATTGCTCTCTCCCTCTAGCCTTGTCTCTCTCTGTAATGACCTGTAAGTCAATTACTGTTTCCTTTTGTCTCTTTTTCCCACAGAGTGCGCCCATCTGCTGCTGGCCCACAATGCACCAGTAAAGGTGAAGAACGCTCAGGGATGGAGTCCCCTGGCAGAAGCTATCAGCTACGGAGACCGACAGATGAGTAAGCAACTGCTCCCTGACTCACAGACTGGCTCTACTGTGCCCAGTGGCCCCTAAATCCTGACCAGTGTTCCCCCTATCATAGATGGCAGGTAGCCTAGCAGTAAGAGAGGCAAGCCAGCAACCAGAGGGTTGCCAGTTCGAACCCCGGGTCTGACGGTAAAAATCTGTCAAAGTGAGCTGGCAACCGATGGGTTGCTGGTATCAAAACCTAGATGCCATTGACTGCCATTGTGCCCTTGAGCAAGGCACTTAACCCTCCACAACAACAGCTCCCCAGGTGCCCAGTGTTGCAGCCCCCCGCACCTCTCCAAAATTTCAGTTGGACCTTGTGTCCAATTGATCAATAAAGTGATCTTAAGCTTAATGGATTAAAATGATTTGATTGATTTCAATTAAGCATTTTGGTGTCAGAAGTCATGCTTGTTTGCTTGAATGCCCCACCTGCATGGGAGAGAACAAGAACTAGGGGGAAAACCTGCCATGAAATCAACAGACGCTTCTGTGCATTCCTCCACATGGTTCTCAGAGTTGGCACCTCAGTTGGCACCTTTGTCCATCAGGGGAGAAATTCCTCAAGGGTCTCAGGCTTATGTGTTCAGATGAAAGATAATTCATTCGGAAATGCATCCCTCATAGGCTGGGTATAGGCACACCTCTCTCTCTGCCCTGTTTATCCCACAAGCATGGCCTGGCAGTGTTATGTCAAGCCCCCAAGCTTGTCGAGATATATCTGTCACATCATTTTGACCCCATATTTGTCTTTTTCTTTCTAACTTCTGTCCTGTTGCAAAGCTTTGCTTTATCTTGGCCAGGTCGCAGTTGTAAATGAGAACTTGTTCTCAACTGGCTTACCTGGTTAAATAAAGGTGAAATAAAAAAGTGAAGTGCCCATGTTGTCACCCTACTCTTGGTTTGTGAATCAAAATACAAAGAATACAATTTTGAAGAGGTCTTTTGCAGCTTTAGTTATGTTGGCCGTGGGGGGCTTCCTGGGGTCTTTCTGCAGGGTGGTGGATGGGGTCTTCCTGGGGCATACATCTATACATCTACATTAGCTGCAGTGGCGGCAATGATTTAGCAGCAGCAGTGCGCCACTGCCAAATCCATATGGGGAAACACTGGAATAGGGAACTATGAAAATAAGGGTTTTTGTCCAGTGTGATTCAGCTTTGCAGGGGTTGACACAGGCTGAGACTGCATTCTGTCACTCTGAACGTGGCCAACGAGCGGCCGCTCTGTTATGGACCTAACTCATGACAAAGGGAGCTTTTGAACTGTTAAAGCGAGTGAGGCCATAATGGAACATTGCACTCAAAAAGGGAGTAGGATAGCATATTCTTTGAAAGCTGTTTCTCTTTCTTCCCGTTGTCTCTTTCATTTGGCTGTTCATCACTGTCTCTCTAGCCTTGTGAACTTCTGCTGGTCAGAATAACGTTAGCTGAGTTATCAGAAGCATACATTTCCTCTCTGACTGACATTTCTCACTCTTCAAGAACACACTGCATTTTAGATCATAAAAACTCCAACCTCCTCCCTCTATGGCCGGCTTTGATGTATTTTGGGCGTGTAAGAAGCCTGATGTTTCCT
Organism: Coregonus clupeaformis; assembly: GCF_020615455.1. Lineage (NCBI taxonomy): Eukaryota > Metazoa > Chordata > Actinopteri > Salmoniformes > Salmonidae > Coregonus > Coregonus clupeaformis. Next base: position 34,159,522 of record NC_059202.1, read on the forward strand.
ATACTTCTCTCTCTTTCTTCCCATGGATCCTGACTGTACAGCTATGGAAGGAGGAGTGTGCTTTCATGGGTTTCTTTGGGTCTGTGGTTGAGCTACAAAGGGGGACAGGCAAGCCTGTGGTATGTAATGTACTTTGAGTGGGATGCATACACTGGAGAGCAGAGTACACCATGGCTGCCTTCTGTAGTGTGTACTGTGCATGGCTATCTATGTAGCAGGTGTAAAATAAACACCTGAAACTAGATCCTCTATATACTGGTCTTGGCGAGAAAAAAACTACTGACAGGAGGTTCTCTTCTGCACTGTTCAACCAATCCAGTAAATGTGGAGGAGGAGTTAAGATGGCGTGTCGCCTTGTTAACGTCCAAAAGCGGACGTCTCGTCACAGGCTCTCTTTCCATTTCCCCTAAAAAGCAGAACATTCGGTTGTTGGGAACTCCAGAGGCTATGGATACCCACCATCCATTTGGTCTGTGTGATTTGGTAACTGTTTTAAAGGAGAGAGGCACTCATTTGTTTTTTACATTTGATAAATTCCTTTTGAAATGACTGATGTTCGGCTACACTTCGACTTGTGTTGGTTGATGCACGCACCTACCTTCTGACTCACTAACTGTGTAGTTTCAAGGCATCATGGGTCTCTGTTATCACACTGCCACGCCACCCTCACTTAAATGAATGACTTTTATTCTTAGCAGTTGACTGAGTTCCTGCGAATCTTGTAAATGACTACAGTAGGTGTATAGGCCTGGCCATGTCATATGACCTGGCTGTCAGTAAGGCAGGAGAGTAGCACTGAACTTTTCCCTATTCAGTGTCATAAACATGGAAAAGCTAGCTAACATGGTTAGCCTAGCAAAGCACTGCCCAGTATTTCTGAAACATTAGCAGGTCAGCACCTCTCTGGGTCTGGTAGGGAAGTGGGAGCTGTCTGTGTGAGGATGGGAGCATCTGAGTGAATGAGGCCACTGAACGTTGCTGATATCACACTTTTCCAGGAAGTAGTGGTCTGGTCTTTGTAGGGATTCTAAAATCCCATATTTAAAGTGCCTTTCTGATTTCTAAAAAGACAAGACCAGTACTGAATCTATTCGTTTTTAGCCAGATGGTAGACATACTGTATATTTTCTGGCCACCCAAACTCCTTTCTCCGGCCAAATGCTACGCCACTCCCACATGCGTTAGTTTCTTCTCCGCAATGAATCTGGATCTGAGTACCACAACGATTTCTAGAATGGAAAAACATTTTAACCGTTCTACCCAGAAACCGATTGGGCTGGGCAAGAGCCCACCAAAAATGTGTCATTGTCTTTGCTATTCTGATTGGTTAGAGATGATCCAAACTCTGATTTGCTTTTTGATCAAGACCCCTAATTTTGATATCGCCACAAACGATTTCAATGATGGCAGTCTCAGATTGAAGTATGTAGCGAACGACCCAGCTAGCACATAATGTTCTGAGAACCATAATTTCAGTACTTAACGTTTCCTGCAGATTTTCTCATTATTCTATTTAAAGTAATGTTCGTTGACACAACGTTCTTCTGTGGGAATTTCAGAATTCCAGTGGAATGTTTTCTGCAGGTTTCCACATGGTTCTATTTACAGTGCATTCGGAAAGTATTCAGACCCCTTGACTTTTTGCAGCAAAAAAAATAATATATATATATATATATAAAAAAATACCTTATTTACATAAGTATTCAGACCTTTTGCTATGAGACTCGAAATTGAGCTCAGGTGTATGTATCTATTCATCATCATCAGTAGTGTCTCCCAGGTCTTCCTCACATTTTTGTTTTACATGTTTTGTGTCATCGGGAAAAGCCTCCATCAACCCTTGATTTTTTTTTATGTATTTTTTTATTTAACCTTTATTTAACTAGGCAAGTCAGTTAAGAACAAATTCTTATTTACAATGACGGCCTAACAAAAGGCAAAAGGCCTCCTGCGGGGACGGGGGCTGGGATTAAAATAATTAATATATATATAAATATAGAACCAAACACACATCACAACAAGAGAGACAACACTACATAAAGAGAGACCTAAGACAACAACATAGCATGGCAGCAACACACGACAACACAGCAAGGTAGCAACCCAACATGGTAGCAACACATGGCAGCAGCACAACATGGTAGCAGCACAAGACATGGTACAAACATTATTGGGCACAGACAACAGCACAAAGGGCAAGAAGGTAGAGACAGCAATACATCACGCGAAGCAGCCACAACTGTCAGTAAGAGTGTCCATGATTGAGTCTTTGAATGAAGAGATGGAGATAAAACTGTCCAGTTTGAGTGTTTTTTGCGGCTCGTTCCAGTCGCTAGCTGCAGCGAACTGAAAAAAGGAGCGACCCAGGGATGTGTGTGCTTTGGGGACCTTTAACAGAATGTGACTGGCAGAATGGGTGTTGTATGTGGAAGATGAGGGCTGCAGTAGGTATCTCAGATAGGGGGGAGTGAGGCCTAAGAGGGTATTGTAGATAAGCATCAACCAGTGGGTCTTGCGACGGGTATGCAGAGATGACCAGTTTACAGCGGAGTATAGAGTGCAGTGATGTGTCCTATAAGGAGCATTGGTGGCAAATCTGATGGCCGAATGGTAAAGAACATCTAGCCGCTCGAGAGCACCCTTACCTGCCAATCTATAAATTACGTCTCCGTAATCTAGCATGGGTAGGATGGTCATCTGAATCAGGGTTAGTTTGGCAGCTGGGGTAAAAGAGGAGCGATTATGATAGAGGAAACCAAGTCTAGATTTAACCTTAGCCTGCAGCTTTGATATGTGCTGAGAGAAGGACAGTGTACTGTATAGCCATACTCCCAAGTACTTGTATGAGGTGACTACCTCAAGCTCTAAATCCTCAGATGTAGTAATCCCACTGGTGGGGAGAGGGGCATTCTTCTTACCAAGCCACATGACCTTTGTTTTGGAGGTATTCAGAACAAGGTTAAGGACAGAGAACTTGTTGGACACTAAGAAAGCTTTGTTGTAGAGCGTTTTAATACAACATCCAGGGAGGGGCCAGCTGAGAATAAGACTATCATCTGCCAATGAATGGATGAGAGAGCTTCCTACTGCCTGAGCTACGTTGTTGATGTAAATTGAGAAGAGCGTGGGGCCTAGGATCGAGCCTTGGGGTACTCCCTTGGTGACAGGCAGTGGCTGAGATAGCAGATGTTCTGACTTTATACACTGCACTCTTTGAGAGAGATAGTTAGCAAACCAGGCCAAAGACCCCTCTGAGATACCAATACTCCTTAGCTGGCCGACAAGGATTGAATGGTCTACCGTATCAAAAGCTTTGGCCAAGTCAATGAAAATAGCAGCACAACATTGCTTAGAATCAAGGGCAATGGTGACATAATTTAGGACCTTTTAAGGGTGCAGTGACACATCCATAACCTGAGCGGAAACCAGATTGCATACCAGAGAGAATAATATAGACATCAAGAAAGCCAGTCAGCTGAATATTGACAAGTTTTTCCAACACTTTTGATAAACACAGCAAAATAGAAATTGGCTTATAACAATTAGGATCAGCTTGATCTCCCCCTTTAAATAAAGGACACACCGTGGCTGCCTTCCAAGCAATGGGAACCTCCCCAGAGAGGAGAGACAGGTTAAAAAGTTGGACAGGCAAGGAGGCATGGCTGATTCAAATAGGAATCCTGACTTAATGAAGTGGTGATTTAAAGAGCTCAGCCATGTGCTCTTTGTCAGTAACAACCACATCAACATTAAGGAACATGGGCAGCTGTGAGGAGAAGGGTTTTTTTTCTCCAGGTCTTTAACTGTTTTCCAGAACTTCTTGGGGTTAGACCCACAGAGAGAGAACTGCTCCTTAAAGTAACTAGCTTTAGCCTTCCGGATAGCCTGAGTGCACTTATTTCTCATTTGCCTGAACGAGAGCCAGTCAGCCTGAGGAAGCGTGTGCCAAGCCTTTTGCCAAATGGAATTCTTGAGGTGGAGTAACTGTGCCAGATCACGGTCGAACCAGGGACTGAACCTGTTTTTAGTTCTCATTTTCTTTATCGGGGCGTGTTTGTTAACAATACCACTGAAAATATAAAAAAAGAAGGTCCAAGTTCACCTCAGTGCCGCCACAGACTGTTCTTCCCTGGTTGCCTGACCCTGCTGAGACCCCTGTCACCATCTGATCCTGCTATGAGGCATGACAAAGAATTTCCTTGGTGTACATTTATACATTGATTCTATTCTTGGATAATATAATGGTTCAATAATTGAAATGCCCATTATTCCCAGATCCCAGACTGTAGCTTTTAGCTGCTGTCATGTAGCTACTGTAGGCCTACCCATTACCTCAAGATGGAACTTTGTATCCATTCACTGATTGTTATAATATACTGCAAAATTCACTTGAGCTCTGTAGACTGGTATTCCCTGGCTGTCTGACCCTGCTGGGACACCTGTCACCATCTGATCCTGCTAAGACATGATGAGCATAGTGTTGTGTAGTGTGTACTGACTGTGCACCATGACATTGAAGCCTGTAGAGCTGTTTATGCCGTGTCGGTGTAAAAAGTAGGGAATTAGCTAAGGAAACTGACAGATCAATAACCTTACATTGCTATACTTACTCTAATGAAAAAAACTCACATTGTCAAAAAACGTCAGAATATCTGTCTTCAATCTTTTGGCCACTGGTTTCATCGTTTTGATTCAGGTCTAGTGTGATTGAGGCAAAAGCAATAGCTAAAGTTAGTGATCTAGCTATTGTTAGCCAACTTTTGGCCAGCTACATCAACTGGTGAAAACTAGCCAAGTTCATTTACTTCTGTTGAAACGGGACAAAACAATGGCTACAAAACATTTCCATTCACACAACAGCTGTTAGATACTGCTACCTGACAGATACTGAGATAGCTAGAGGCTAGAGCTGAACTGGCTGTGGTAGCTACTAGCTAGCTACTGTAGCAAATTCATTCACTTCAGAGAGAACTTCAGTCGAGAGGAGATGAAACATTAGCTAACGTTACATGTCATTTATAAATACTTTTTTCCTGTTAAGTCAAACAGCAGTTACCTTGCATCAGTCAAATAAAGAGTAGCCGGTTTCTGCTCTGCTTGCTTTTACAAATCAGAGAAAATGCCCAACACACACAGACAGCACCTGCCTCTGTTCACCTCTCCCATCACGGTCCTATAAGCCAGCCTTTCAGAAGCTTTGCCTTCACACAGCCTGTCTGCACGCTCTGTGATGTCCGCGTGGTCCTAAATCCAGCTGGCTGAGACCGCCAAACAGCCTACCTGACCATTCTGAGGCGTCCGCATGGTCCTAAAGCACACCCCTTTAGTATCACAGTGCAATGATAAAACTGGGGGAACAAAAATGCAATTACAGAATGTGAGGGGGTCATGTCCCTCCCGTCCCCAGTGAAAGTTGCGCCGCTGATTTGTAAACATTTCTAAAAACATAATTCCACTTTGACATTATGGGCTATTGTGTGTAGGCCAGTGACACAAAATCTCAATTTAAACCATTTTCAAATTCAGGCTGTAACACAACAAAATGTGGAAAAAGTCAAGGGGTGTGAATACTTTCTGAAAGCACTGTATATCCAAAACAGAAGTGACAATTACTAGTCACAACCAAAGGTTGGTCAACTCTTTGTTCACCGCAGATGGCAGGTAGCAGATTTAGCAAATGAGTAAGTTTTTTACAGCAGGAAAATAGATGGGGTCATGTGTTTTCTCCCTTTATACTTGTCCCACAGTCCACATGCTTTTTTTCCACACGACTGTGTGTCAACTTTATGTGCTCACTAAAAGCCTGTCACTGTTTCTTTCCTCTGGTTTATATAAGACAGGGAACAACTTTTCCATATAGGCGTCTGTGGTGTTGTCAAACTTGAGCCTGAAGCAACTTCCTGTTTGGATGAGAAGTGAACTACACCCTGGCTTTGGGCAGTACAAAAGAACAGAAAGGACCTTTCCCATGCATGGGCAGTACAGTACAGAGCAGTCAAAAAGTAGCCTAGTAAGGACCCAAAGGAAGACCTAAATGAGTTATTAGCTGCTGTCTCATGATGTGAAGATAGGCCTTTTGTCCTCTCCATCACCATCTTTTTCTAGGTCTTATTTGAAGTGGTTTTTCTCAATTTCGGAAAGTTTCCACGTGTTTTTCAGCAAGATGGTTATTGCCTCAGTCACAATATGCTAACTAAGTGAAAACATTCTGCCTAATGGTGTTAATAGGTGTTTCTTTCTAGATCTGCGTGAGAAAGATGGATGGACAGTTATGTCTCCATTAGGAGACATAAAATCCTAGGAAATTGATACTAGCTAGCTATTCTATTGCTTCTGTTCTGTTGATCTCACTTCACATGTTGGAATATTGAATTACATATGTACTTTGTAGTGACTTCCCTCATCTTTTACAATCATGCATTTTATTTCTCTCTCATTATAATCACATGAAAGTCATTCATTAATTACTCTCATTAAGATGGCTGACATCTAGCCCTAAGTGCTCACATCAATCACTATGCAGTCTATGAAATAGTTCAAAAGCAGGCTCTGGTCCCCTGGGTTTGGGGCTATGCTGGCTAATCATATGGGGCTTTTACTGTCCAGCACCCTGCTGGGTGCTTTGATGAGAATGGCAGGGGAATTCTGCCATCAAAGCCCAGTGGAGATGGAAGTGATTTGTCCCATAGCCTCTGATATGGCAGCAGAACTGGAAAACTGGAGCACCCTGCCCTGCTCTGTCTATGACTGACTGCTAGCTTAGCCTGTTCTGTGAGTTAACCTAGCTAGCTAGCTGTCATATAATGAATAGGTAATTTGCCTGCAGTGAAGCCTAGTGCTGCCTAGTGCCTACACTGTATCAATATTTACTGTCTGCTCCCTGCTACTCGAAAGCTGCCCGATAGGTGTAGTTAATTTTTTACCGGTGGAGGGTTGGAGGCGTGTTGGATAGATGATATTATTTCAGGTCTTGGTTATGTGGTGGATTCTTTAGCATTAATAATACATGATCTATTATGATTTATTATTAACACTCCAGACAGGAAATTGTGCTATTCTATCGCTTCTAATACATCTATATGCCTCCTCAGACCACTTTCAGAAAGTTGTGGCAGCAAAATAGCCGTGATTTGGTCTGTGTGAATGAGGGTGAATAGGCCTAGGCCTAAGTAGAGAGAGGAGATCCAGTTTTGAGGTCTGTGTCAGCTCGGCCCATGTACGCTGTATGGTCTGTGGGCAGATGGTGAGTTAGTCCTCCCTCCTCCCACCCTCTGGTCTCTCCCGCCGAGGGGCGGTGAGGATTAGGAGGCTCGCCCATCCGGAGCCTGTCGCCTCTCATTAGGCAGCCAGGCCTGAGAGAGCCAGAGAGATGCCTGGCCCCCAAAACACCAAAACATAGCCCAGCGCGAGTCAAAGAGAGGAGCCCAGCCCAGCCTTTGTGTGTGTGTTTGTGTTTGTATGTGTTTGGCCACAGAGCTGGGCCCCGTGGCCTAGTTTCATTAGTAGCACCAATGCCTCAGCAACCTTTGGTTTCCTCTTTGGGTCTGTGAACTCAAAATCAAATTGTATTGGTCGCGTACACATATTTAGCAGATGTTATTGCGGTTGTAGGGAAATGCTTGTGTTCCTAGCTCCGACAGTGCAGTAATATCTAACAATACACAACAATACACACAAATCAAAAAGTAAGAGAATGGAATTAAGAAATATAGAAATATTAGGACGAGCCGTGTCAGTCCAGAGTATTAATAAAAATCTATATATACAGTACCAGTCAAAAGTTTGGAAACACCTACTCAGTCAAGGGTTTTTCTTCAGTTTTACTATTTTCTACATTATACAATAATAGTGAAGACATCAAAACTATAAAATAACACATATGGAATCATGTAGTAACCAAAACAATATATTTTATATTTGAGATTCTTCAAAGTAGCCACCCTTTGCCTTGATGACAGCTTTGCACACTCTTGGCATTCTCTCAACCAGCTTCACCTGGAATGTTTTCCAACAGTCTTGAAGGAGTTCCACCATATGCTGAGCACTTGTTGGCTGCCTTTCCTTCACTCTGCGGTCCAACTCATCCCAAACCATCTCAATTGGGTTGAGGTTGGGTGATTGTGGAGGTCGGGTCATCTGATGCAGCACTCCGTCACTCTTCTTCTTGGTCAAATAGCCCTTACACAGCCTGGAGGTGTGTTTTTTTTGGTCATTGTCCTGTTGAAAAACAAATGATAGTCCCACTAAGCGCAAACCGGATGGGATGGCGTATCGCTGCAGAATGCTGTTGTAGCCATGCTGGTTAAGTGTGCCTTGAATTCTAAATAAATCACTGACAGTGTCACCAGCAAAGCACCATCACACCTCCTCCTCCATGCTTCATGGTGGGAACCACACATGCGGAGATCATCCATTCACCTACTCTGCGTCTCACAAAGACACAGCGGTTGGAACCAAAAATCTCAAATTTGGACTAATCAGACCAAAGGTCAGATTTCCACCGGTCTAATGTCCATTGCTGGTGTTTCTTGGCCCAAGTAAGTCTCTTCTTCTTATTGGTGTCCTTTTAGTAGTGGTTTCTTTGCAGCAATTCCACCATGAAGGCCTGATTCACGCAGTCTCCTCTGAACAGTTGATGTTGAGATGTGTCTGTTACTTGACTCGCATTTATTTGGGCTGCAATTTCTGAGGCTGGTAACTAATGAACTTATCCTCTGCAGCAGAGAGAACTATGGGTCTTCCTTTCCTGTGGCGGTCCTCATGAGAGCCAGTTTCATCATATCGCTTGATGGTTTTTGCGACTGCACTTGAAGAAACGTTAAAAGTTATTGAAATGTTCCGGATTGACTGACCTTCATGTTTTAAAGTAATGATGGACTGTCGTTTCTCTTTGCTTATTTGAGCTGTTCTTGCCATAATATGGACTTAGCCCTATTTGGTAAAAGACTATCTTCTGTATACCCCCTCTACTTTGTCACAACACAACTGATTGGCTGAAACGCATTACAGTGGCTTGCGAAAGTATTCACCCCCTTTGGCATTTCTCGTATTTTGTTGCCTTACAACCTGGAATTAAAATTGATTTTTTGGGGGGGTTTGTATCATTTGATTTACACAACATGCCTACCACTTTGAAGATGCAAAATATGTTTTATTGTGAAACAAACAAGAAATAAGACAAAAAAACAGAACTTGAGCATGCATAACTATTCACCCCCCCCAAAAGTCAATACTTTGTAGAGCCACCATATGCAGCAATTACAGCTGCAAGTCTCTTGGGGTATGTCTCTATAAGCTTGGCACATCTAGCCACTGGGATTTCTGCCCTTTCTTCAAGGCAAAACTGCTCCAGCTCCTTCAAGTTGGATGGGTTCCGCTGGTGTACCGCAATCTTTAAGTCATACCACAGATTCTCAATTGGGTTGAGGTCTGTGCTTTGACTAGGCCATTCCAAGACATTTAAATGTTTCCCCTTAAACCACTCAAGTGTTGCTTTAGCAGTATGCTTACGGTCATTGTCCTGCTGGAAGGTGAACCTCCGTCCCAGTCTCAAATCTCTGGATGACTGAAACAGGTTTCCCTCAAGAATTTCCCTGGATTTAGTGCCATCCATCATACCTTCAATTCTGACCAGTTTCCCAGTCCCTGCCGATGGAAAAACATCCCCACAGCATGATGCTGCCACCACCATGCTTCACTGTTGGGATGGTGTTCTCGGGGTGATGAGAGGTGTTGGGTTTGCGCCAGACAGAATGTTTTCCTTGATGGCCAAAAAGCTCAATTTTAGTCTTATCTGACTAGAGTACCTTCTTCCATATGTTTGGAGAGTCTCCCACATGGTGTTTGGCGAACACCAAATGTGTTTGCTTATTTTCGTCTTTAAAGCAATGGCTTTTTTTCTGGCCACTCTTCCGTAAAGCCCAGCTCTGTGGAGTGTACAGCTTAAAGTGGTCCTATGGACAGATACTCTAATCTCCGCTGTGGAGCTTTGCAGCTCCTTCATGGTTATCTTTGGTCTCTTTGTTGCCTCTCTGATTAATGCCCTCCTTGCCTGGTCCGTGAGTTTTGGTGGGCGGCCCTCTCTTGGTAGGTTTGTTGTGGTGCCATATTCTTTCAATTTTTTAATAATGGATTTAATGGAGCTCCGTGGGATGTTCAAAGTGTCTGATATTTTTTTAGAAACCCACCCTGATCTGTACTTCTCCACAACTTTGTCCCTGACTTGTTTGGAGAGCTCCTTGGTCTTCGTGGTGCCGCTTGCTTGGTGGTGCCACTTGCTTAGCGGTGTTGCAGACTCTGGTGCCTTTCATAACAGGTGTATATAGACTGAGATCATGTGACAGGTCATGTGACGATAAGATTGCACACAGGTCGACTAATTATGTGACTTCTGAAGGTAATTGGTTGCAACCATAGCAAAGGTTGTGAATACAGTGAGGGAAAAAAGTATTTGACCCCTCTGCAAAACAAGACTTAGTATTTGGTGGAAAAACCCTTGTTGGCAATCACAGAGGTCAGACGTTTCTTGTAGTTGGCCACCAGGTTTGCACACATCTCAGGAGGGATTTTGTCCCACTCCTCTTTGCAGATCTTCTCCAAGTCATTAAGGTTTCGAGGCTGACGTTTGGCAATTCGAACCTTCAGCTCCCTCCACAGATTTTCTATGGGATTAAGGTCTGGAGACTGGCTATGCCACTCCAGGACCTTAATGTGCTTCTTCTTGAGCCACTCCTTTGTTGCCTTGGCCGTGTCTTTTGGGTCATTGTCATGCTTGAATACCCACCCACGACCCATTTTCAATACCCTGGCTGAGGGAAGGAGGTTCTCACCCAAGATTTGACGGTACTTGGCCCCGTCCATCGTCCTTTTGATGCGGTGAAGTTGTCCTGTCCCCTTAGCAGAAAAACACCCCCAAAGCATAATGTTTCCACCTCCATGTCTGACGGTGGGGATGGTGTTCTTGGGGTCATAGGCAGCATTCCTCCTCCTCCAAACACGGCGAGTTGAGTTGATGCCAAAGAGCTCGATTTTGGTCTCATCTGACCACAATGCTTTCACCCATTTCTCTTCTGAATCATTCAGATGTTCATTGGCAAACTTCAGACGGCCTGTATACAGTGGGGAAAAAAAGTATTTAGTCAACCACCAATTGTGCAAGTTCTCCCACTTAAAAAGATGAGAGAGGCCTGTAATTTTCATCATAGGTACACGTCAACTATGACAGACAAAATGAGGAAAAAAAATCCAGAAAATCACATTGTAGGATTTTTTATGAATTTATTTGCAAATTATGGTGGAAAATAAGTATTTGGTCAATAACAAAAGTTTCTCAATACTTTGTTATATACCCTTTGTTGGCAATGACACAGGTCAAACGTTTTCTGTAAGTCTTCACAAGGTTTTCACACACTGTTGCTGGTATTTTGGCCCATTCCTCCATGCAGATCTCCTCTAGAGCAGTGATGTTTTGGGGCTGTCGCTGGGCAACACAGACTTTCAACTCCCTCCAAAGATTTTCTATGGGGTTGAGATCTGGAGAATGGCTAGGCCACTCCAGGACCTTGAAATGCTTCTTACGAAGCCACTCCTTCGTTGCCCGGGCGGTGTGTTTGGGATCATTGTCATGCTGAAAGACCCAGCCATGTTTCATCTTCAATGCCCTTGCAGATGGAAGGAGGTTTTCACTCAAAATCTCACGATACATGGCCCCATTCATTCTTTCCTTTACACGGATCAGTCGTCCTGGTCCCTTTGCAGAAAAACAGCCCCAAAGCATGATGTTTCCACCCCCATGCTTCACAGTAGGTATGGTGTTCTTTGGATGCAACTCAGCATTCTTTGTCCTCCAAACACGACCGAGTTGAGTTTTTACCAAAAAGTTCTATTTTGGTTTCATCTGACCATATGACATTCTCCCAATCCTCTTTTGGATCATCCAAATGCACTCTAGCAAACTTCAGACGGGCCTGGACATGTACTGGCTTAAGCAGGGGGACACGTCTTGCACTGCAGGATTTGAGTGCCTGGCGGCGTAGTGTGTTACTGATGGTAGGCTTTGTTACTTTGGTCCCAGCTCTCTGCAGGTCATTCACTAGGTCCCCCCGTGTGGTTCTGGGATTTTTGCTCACCGTTCTTGTGATCATTTTGACCCCACGGGGTGAGATCTTGCGTGGAGCCCCAGATCGAGGGAGATTATCAGTGGTCTTGTATGTCTTCCATTTCCTAATAATTGCTCCCACAGTTGATTTCTTCAAACCAAGCTGCTTACCTATTGCAGATTCAGTCTTCCCAGCCTGGTGCAGGTCTACAATTTTGTTTCTGGTGTCCTTTGACAGCTCTTTGGTCTTGGCCATAGTGGAGTTTGGAGTGTGACTGTTTGAGGTTGTGGACAGGTGTCTTTTATACTGATAACAAGTTCAAACAGGTGCCATTAATACAGGTAACGAGTGGAGGACAGAGGAGCCTCTTAAAGAAGAAGTTACAGGTCTGTGAGAGCCAGAAATCTTGCTTGTTTGTAGGTGACCAAATACTTATTTTCCACCATAATTTGCAAATAAATTCATAAAAAATCCTACAATGTGATTTTCTGGATTTTCTTTTCTCAATTTGTCTGTCATAGTTGACGTGTACCTATGATGAAAATTACAGGCCTCTCTCATCTTTTTAAGTGGGAGAACTTGCACAATTGGTGGCTGACTAAATACTTTTTTCCCCCACTGTATGTGCTTTCTTGAGCAGGGGGACCTTGCGGGCGCTGCAGGATTTCAGTCCTTCACGGCGTAGTGTGTTACCAATTGTTTTCTTGGTGACTATGGTCCCATCTGCCTTGATATCATTGACAAGATCCTCCCGTGTAGTTCTGGGCTGATTCCTCACCGTTCTCATGATCATTGCAACTCCACGAGGTGAGATCTTGCATGGAGCCCCAGGCTGAGGGAGATTGACAGTCCTTTTGTTTCTTCCATTTGCGAATAATCGCACCAACTGTTGTCACCTTCTCACCAAGCTGCTTGGCGATGGTCTTGTAGCCCATTCCGGCCTTGTGTAGGTCTACAATCTTGTCCCTGACATCATTGGAGAGCTCTTTGATCTTGGCCATGGTGGAGAGTTTGGAATCTGATTGATTGATTGCTTCTGTGGACAGGTGTCTTTTTATATAGTTAACAATCTGAGATTAGGAGCACTCCCTTTAAGAGTGTGCTCCTAATCTCAGCTCGTTACCTGTATAAAAGACACCTGGGAGCCAGAAATCTTTCTGATTGAGAAGGGGTCAAATAATTTCCCTCATTAAAATGCAAATCAATTTATAAAATTCTTGACATGCGTTTTTCTGGATTTTTGTTGTTATTCTGTCTCTCACTGTTCAAATAAACCTACCATTAAAATTATAGACTGATCATTTCTTTGTCAGTGGGCAAATGTACAAAATCAGCAGGAGATCAAATACTTTTTTCCCTCACTGTATATACACATATGATGGGATGTGTAGACATTATGTACAATATATTGATAGAATATGTAGTATATCTGAAGGATGCGTGGATTGAATAGTATATGTACAGCAACAGTTAAATATGATAGGCCTTGACTAAAATACAGTATATAAATGACATGAAATGGGCAAAACAGTATTTAAATATTATTAAAGTGACCAGTGTTCCATGACTATGTACAGTCGTGGTCAAAAGTTTTGAGAATGACACAGGTATTGGTCTTCACAAAGTTTGCTGCTTCAGTGTTTTTAGATATTTTTGTCAGATGTTACTATGGTATACTGAAGTATAATTACAAGCATTCCATAAGTGTCAAAGCCTTTTATTGACAATTACATTAAGTTTATGCAAAGAGTCAATATTTGCAGTGTTGACCCTTCTTTTTCAAGACCTCTGCAATCCGCCCTGGCATGCTGTCAATTAACTTCTGGGCCACATCTTGACTGATGGCAGCCCATTCTTGCATAATCAATGCTTGGAGTTTGTCAGAATTTACATTTACATTTACGTCATTTAGCAGACGCTCTTATCCAGAGCGACTTACAGTTAGTGCACACATTATTATTTTCATACTGGCCCCCCGTGGGAATCGAATCCACAACCCTGGCGTTGCAAACGCCATGCTCTATCAACTGAGCTACCTCCCTGCCTGCCATTCCCTCCCCTACCCTGGACGACGCTGGGCCAATTGTGCGCCACCCCATTGGTCTCCCGGTTGCGGCCGGCTACAGCAGAGCCTGGTATCGAACCAGGATCTCTAGTGGCACAGCTAGCACTGCGATGCAGTGCCTTATACCACTGCGCCAGTCGGGAGGCCTTTTTGTGGGATTTTGTTTGTCCACCCGCCTCTTGAGGATTCACCACAAGTTCTCAATGGGATTAAGGTCTGAGGAGTTTCCCCTGGGACAGACTGATATTCTGCAAAAGGTACAGGGATTGGACTGCTGAGGACTGGGTTAAAGTCATTTTCTCTGATGAATCCCCTTTCCGATTGTTTGGGGCATCCGGAAAAATGCTTGTCCGGAGAAGACAAGGTGAGCGCTACCATCAGTCCTGTGTCATGCCAACAGTAAAGCATCCTGAGACCATTCATGTGTGGGGTTGCTTCTCAGCCAAGGGATGTGGGCTCACTCACAATTTTGCCTACGAACACAGCCATGAATAAAGAATGGTACCAACACATCCTCCGACAGCAACTTCTCCCAACCATCCAAGAACAGTTTGGTGACGAACAATGCCTTTTCCAGCATGATGGAGCACCTTGCCGTAAGGCAAAATTGATAACTGCTCGGAGAACAAAACATTGACATTTTGGGTCCATGGCCAGCTCGGTCAAATTTGTATGAGATAAATGTTAGTTGGGTGTGGCTGTTTTAGCTCTGTCTTATTTATATGAAAACAAGAGAGCTCCGAACTCATATTAGCCAGCCAGTCAGGAATTAGGCTGAAAGCTTTTTATGCTGGGAAGTCAATATAGTGCATCTCAGGAACTAGAGCTAGCATTCAGTAGGCGTGTTTCTCCCATTATTGACATTCTTTGACAGTGTCATGTGCTTTAATACTGCACAATGCTATACTGCGTGATCAAGTTTTGTGTGACGTGATGCTTAGTTACCCGGCCGCCAAATGATTCAGTCATCGCAACTAAGCTTTTAAACACATACAGTATAGGTTAGGGTCAAGTTCAATTAAATTTGCATGGTGAAATGTGTTCCTCTATTTAGCTATGTGAAATGCAGTTGATGGGATACTTCCTCTTGAAGACCAGTATCTACAGATTCCAGTAATGATGGTTGTTGTTACCGTATGTAGTTGTTGTGGTCTCACCCCTCACTCTCTCTGTTCTTCTCTCTGTCAGTCACAGCGCTGCTAAGGAAGCTGAAACAGCAATCCAGAGAGAGTGTGGCGGACAAGAGGCCAAAGCTACTGAACGCCCTCAAAGAGGTACGGCACTGAGTCATCATTATTTCATATCCCTGATCCCTTGTAGTGTATTTGAGGTGTAAAAAGGCCTCTGAAGTCTGTAATTTCCATTTAACAACAACCCCTACAAAAATGTCTACATAATAATTCACATTTCCTGTTGCTGCAGGATTATTTCCCTGCTGTAGCAAACTGTCTTAAATTAAATTAAGATCCTACCTCTGTATATCTTGTATCCCCATCTTGTCTCTACCCTGTGTCCTCTGCTCCCTACCTCTCCTCTCCCCTCCTCTTCCCATTTTTCTCTTCTTCCTAAATGAACATGATCCATTGCGCTGCGGGGCAGGCTGTGTACTTGCTCCAGATATGCCAGCATAGTCCAGACGAGCTAAACCACTTCTATGCTCGCTTCGAGGCAAGCAACACTGAAGCATGCATGAGAGCACCAGCTGTTCCGGACGACTATGTGATCACGCTCTCCGTAGCCGATGTGAGTAAGACTTTTAAGCAGGTCAACATTCACAAGGCCGCAGGGCCAGACGGATTACCAGGACGTGTACTCCGAGCATGTGCTGACCAACTGGCAAGTGTCTTCACTGACATTTTCAACATGTCCCTGACTGAGTCTGTAATACCAACATGTTTCAAGCAGACCACCATAGTCCCCGTGCCCAAGAACTCTAAGATAACCTGCCTAAATGACTACCGACCCGTGGCACTGACGTCTGTAGCCATGAAGTGCTTTGAAAGACTGGTCATGGCTCACATCAACAGCATAATCCCAGAAACCCTAGACCCACTCCAATTTGCATACCGCCCCAACAGATCCACAGATGATGCAATCTCTATCGCACTCCACACTGCCCTTTCCCACCTGGACAAGAGGAACACCTACGTGAGAATGCTATTCATTGACTACAGCTCAGCATTCAACACCATAGTGCCCTCAAAGCTCATCACTAAGCTAAGGATCCTGGGACTAAACACCTCCCTCTGCAACTGGATCCTGGACTTCCTGACGGGCCGCCCCCAGGTGGTAAGGGTAGGTAACAACACATCTGCCACACTGATCCTCAACACGGGGGCCCCTCAGGGGGTGCGTGCTCAGTCCCCTCCTGTACTCTCTGTTCACCCATGACTGCATGGCCAGGCACGACTCCAACACCATCATTAAGTTTGCCGACGACACAACAGTGGTAGGCCTGATCACCGACAACGATGAGACAGCCTATAGGGAGGAGGTCAGAGATCTGGCCGTGTGGTGCCAGGACAACAACCTCTCCCTCAACGTGACCAAGACAAAGGAGATGATTGTGGACTACAGGAAAAAAAAAGAGGACTGAGCACGCCCCCCATTCTCATCGACGGGGCTGTAGTGGAACAGGTTGAGAGCTTCAAGTTCCTTGGTGTCCACATCACCAACGAACTATCATGGTCCAAACACACCAAGACAGTCGTGAAGAGGGCATGACAAAGCCTATTCCCCCTCAGGAGACTAAAAAGATTTGGCATGGGTCCTCAGATCCTCAAAGAATTCTACAGCTGCACCATCGAGAGCATCCTGACTGGTTGCATCACCGCCTGGTATGGCAACTGCTTGGCCTCTGACCGCAAGGCACTACAGAGGGTAGTGCGTACGGCCCAGTACATCACAGGGGCAAAGCTCCCTGCCATCCAGGACCTCTATACCAGGCGGTGTCAGAGGAAGGCCCTCAAAATTGTCAAAGACTCCAGTCACCCTAGTCATAGACTGTTCTCTCTGCTACCGCACGGCAAGCGGTACCGGAGTGCCAAGTCTAGGTCCAAAAGACTTCTCAACAGCTTCTACCCCCAAGCCATAAGACTCCCTGAACAGCTAATCATGGCTACCCGGACTATTTGCACTGCCCCCCACCCCATACTTTTTTACGCTGCTGCTACTCTGTTAAGTATTTATGTATAGTCACTTTAACTCTACCCACATGTACATATTACCTCAACTACCTCAACTAGCCGGTGCCCCCGCACATTGACTATGCAACGGTACCCCCTGTATATATAGCCTCCCTACTGTCACTTTATTCTATTGTATATATAGCCTCCCTACTGTCACTTTATTTTTACTTCTGCTCTTTTTTTCTCAACACTTTTTTGTTGTTGTTTTATTCTTACTTTTTTTGTTTAAAATAAATGCACTGTTAGTTAAGGGCTGTAAGTAAGCATTTCACTGTAATGTCTGCACCTGTTGTATTCGGCGCATGTGACCAATAAAATTTGATTTGATTTGATTTAGTCCTCCTAGTCAGAAATGCCACTCTGCTGGACGCACACAGACACACACAGACCCAGGCGCTCTCAGTCACTCAGTCACACACTAACTACTGTCATCACAACAAAGCACCCCCAGAGTACAACCCTCGACATGCAGTGAATATGTCCGCCCCCTAGCCGCCTACGCTCAGGGAATATGCAAACAGACCGCAACATGGGCCCTGGTGGAGGGATGGGGGATCAACCTGCATGAAAGGTGACATTCTCACAAACATTCTAACGAAGCTCCCTGGATGGCATGACACAGGGGGAGGCAGATTCTTCCACTCCACATACGTACATACACACGCATGCATGCACGGCCGCACGCACACACATGCACAGACACAGTTGATAGTCTGGGCTTTGGAGAGCCTTGCAGCACTGTGGCTGGCATGAAGTTGTCGAGGGTAATCTGTGGGCATAAACATCTGGTGCCCTGGGCATAGGCCACTACCAGGTCAGTTGTGACTCCCCAAGGGGATGAACCTGAGTGATGAAGAGAAGGAGAGAGCAATGGAGGAAAGGGATGAAAGAGCAGTTCTCTCCTGTGTTAGATGAGAGGATATTATCATTCCTGTGATGCAGCAGGCCTAGATGTCAGAGATACAGTTGAAGTCGGACGTTTACATACACCTTAGCCAAATACATTTAAAATCAGTTTTTCACAATTCCTGACATTTAATCCTAGTAAAACTTCCCTGTCTTAGGTCAGTTAGGATCACCACTTTATTTTAAGAATGTGAAATGTCAGAATAATAGTGGAGTGATTTATTTCAGCTTTTCTTTCTTTCATCACATTCCCAGTGGGTCAGAAGTTTACATACACTCAATTAGTATTTGGTAGCATTGCCTTTAAATTGTTTAACTTGGGTCAAACGTTTCGGGTAGCCTTCCATAAGCTTCCCACAATAAGTTGGGTGAATTTTGGCCCATTCCTCCTGACAGAGCTGGTGTAACTGAGTCAGGTTTGTAGGCCTCCTTGCTCGCACATGCTTTTTCAGTTCTGCCCACACATTTTCTATAGGATTGAGGTCAGGGCTTTGTAATGGTCACACCAATACCTTGACTTTGTTGTCCTTAAGCCATTTTGCCACAACTTTGGAAGTATGCTTGGGGTCATTGTCCGTTTGGAAGACCCATTTGCGACCAAGCTTTAACTTCCTGACTGATGTCTTGAGATGTTGCTTCAATATATCCACATAATTTTCCTTCCTCATGATGCCATCTATTTTGTGAAGTGCACCAGTCCCTCCTGTAGCAAAGCACCCCCACAGCATGATGGTGCCACCCCCGTGCTTCACGGTTGGGATGGTGTTCTTCGGCTTGCAAGACACCCCCTTTTTCCTCCAAACATAATGATGGTCATTATGGCCAAACAGTTATATTTTTGTTCCATCAGACCAGAGGACATTTCTCCAAAATGTACGATCTTTGACCCCATGTGCAGTTGCAAACTGTAGTCTGGCTTTTTTATGGCGGTTTTGGAGAAGTGGCTTCTTCCTTGCTGAGCGGCCTTTGAGGGTATGTCGATATAGGACTTGTTTTACTGTGGATATAGATACTTTTGTACCTGTTTCCTCCAGCATCTTCACATGGTCCTTTGCTGTTGTTCTGGGATTGATTTGCACTTTTCGCACCAAAGTACGTTAATCTCTAGGAGACAGAACGCGTCTCCTTCCTGAGCGGTATGACGGCTGCGTGGTCCCATGGTGTCTATACTTGCGTACTATTGTTTGTACAGATGAACGCGGTACCTTCAGGCGTTTGGAAATTGCTCCCAAGGATGAACCAAACTTGTGGAGGTCTACAATTTTTTTTTCTGAGGTCTTGGCTGATTTCTTTTGATTTTCCCATGATGTCAAGCAAAGAGGCACTGAGTTTGAAGGTAGGCCTTGAAATACATCCACAGGTAGACCTCCAATTGACTCAAATGATGTCAATTAGCCTATCAGAAGCTTCTAAAGCCATGAAATCATTTTCTGGAATTTTCCAAGCTGTTTAAAGGCACAGTGAACTTAGTGTATGTAAACTTATGACCCACTGGAATTGTGATACAGTGAATTATAAGTAAAATAATCTCTCTGTAAACAATTGTTGTAAAAATTACTTGTGTCATGAACAAAGTAGATGTCCTAACCGACTTGCCAAAACTATAGTTTGTTAACAAGGAATTTGTGGAGTGGTTGAAAAATGAGTTTCAATGACTCCAACCTAAGTGTATGTAAACTTCCGACTTATAATAATAATAATAATAATAATAATATGCCATTTAGCAGACGCTTTTATCCAAATCCATGTGTGCATACATTTTTACGTATGGGTGGTCCCGGGGATCGAACCCACTACCCTGGCGTTACAAGCGCCATGCTCTACCAATTGAGCTACAGAGGACCACAACTTCAACTGTAGGTGAAAATCTAACTTCAGGGGATTATATTTCTCAGAGATGTGATGCGCTATCATTAATACTACATCTGGAGGTTTTATTTCCGGTCAGTACCTTGAGATTATGTGGGCCAGCTGTGTCATTTCAGAGCATTTTAACTACATATTGGATCCTAAACTCATTGAAGAAAATTAGGCTGAACTAGGATATGCTTGATACGGTAATGTCTGTCAGGTCCACTCTTCCTCAGTTTACTCTCGCTGGTGTATTTCGATAATGAAATTGATATTCCGTTTCTTTACAGCTGGGAGACTTTTACTTGGAGCTTCACTGGGACTTTCAAAGCTGGGGTGAGTTTTCTTTGCATTCCACACAAGTATATGATCAAATTACCCACAACCAGGCCTACTCACTACAACTGTTCAGTTTCTTTTTAACAACACAGAGTGCATCTACTTAGATTAAAGTTAAAATACTAGCATGGTTGACGTTGTTAAACAGAGTGTGTTTGTGTTAATGTGGTGGTATCTCTAAGAGAGCCCAGCTATGTGGGTGTCAGTGAGTGAGTGCTCTCTGCCTAGTTGGTTGGGAACAGAGTGAAGCTGAGAGATTGTTTACAACCCTGAGGTAATCCTCTGGAGGGAGTGGCTTTCCCATCCACACACTGACAGAAAGACAGACACTTCCCCTGGTGGTGGCTATACATCATTACAACATCCCACCACCAGCATTACTAAGGCCTATGAACATTTACATCAATCAATCTAATGTAATGTATTTTATAAAGCCCTTTTTACAGCAGAGTGCTTATACAGAAATCCAGCCTAAACCCCCAAAGAGCAAGCAATGCAGATGTAGAAGCACGATGTCTAGGAAAAACTCCCTAGAAAGGCAGGAACCTAGGAAGAAACTTAGAGAGGAACCGGGCTCCAAGCGGTGTCCAGTCCTCTTCTGGCTGTGCCGGGTAGCGATTCTAACATTGTCATTAATGCCAGATCGTTCTTCAAGATGTTCAAACGTTCATAAATGACCAGCAGGGTCAAATAATAATCACAGTGGTTATAGAGGGTGCACAAGGTCAGCACCTCAGGAGTAAATGTCAGTTGCCTTTTCATAGCTGAGCATTCAGAGGTCGAGCGAGTTAGAAAGAGAGAGAATCAATTAAGCTTAATTTTAGATGCATTATTCACTTAATGCCTATCGTTTCTTGGAATAAATTATAGAGAAAATGCTGTTACAAATGTCCTGAATTACTTTGGCTAAATGTCCAGTGTAAGTCAAGAGTGTGTTCACATGTCCCTGTCCATGTTAAATATTGACCTGCTTGTAAAAATTATGTGACTGTTCACAACAGAAAAGAAAGGGATGCTGATTGTGTAAGTGTGAGTTGGTAGAATTTGACAGGGGATGTAGCCTAGTGCCCCTGTGTGGCAATGGCTCAAATCCAAAGAATGCATTGGGAGATGCCTTTTTATATTAGCACTGTTCAGGAGGGTGAAACATCACAGAACATTCAGATGGAAATGTATAGTGCAGAACAGATATAACAGAGAATTGTGCCAGCTCTATTCATTCTTTTTCTATATGCAATATTCTGAACATTTCACCTCACAGACATTGAGAGACCGGGACCCCAGCAGCCCTTTTCAATATGCTGGGGATAAAACAGACACGTTGTCCTGTCTGTACTAGTGCAGATCAAAGGGAATTGATTTCCTCTCAGAGAGAGGTGCACTGCTGGCACACATGGCATTCATAGGCTATGTTCCAATATCCATGCTAGCATACTTATATATACATTAGAATTAAGGGGGTGTGGTATATGGCCAGTATACCACGGCTAAGGGCTGTTCTTAAGCAAGACACAACACGGAGTGCCTGGATACAGCCCTTAGCCGTGGTATGTTGGCCATATACCACAAACCCCCTAGGTGCCTTATTGCTATTATAAACTGGTTACCAACGTAATTAAAAATAAATATTGTATCATGCCCATGGTATACGGTCTGATATACCACAGTTTTCAGCCAATCACCATTCAGGGCTCGAACCACCCAGTTTATAATGCAATATAGTACAGCATGCTAACGTGAGTATTGGAACATGGACAATAGTATGGTGCCCTCCAAGGGTCAGAAGTGGTCTCAAATCCTACTTACACATAACCTAAGTCAGTCATATAATACCTACTTACACATAACCTAAGTCAGTCATATAATAATAATCGAACCCGGGTCTGTAGTGATGCCTCAAGCACTGCGATGCAGTGCCTTAGACCGCTGCGCCACTCGGGAGGCAGGACTTATACCTTTTAAATACTTTTTCTCTCACTCTGTGATTTTGTGCAATTTATTTTGGTGCAGGACTTTGGAAATCATTATTTAATGACAGTCTGTAAAGAGTGTTAAATATTGAACTGCATATGCCTGTGCTGGTATGGGCTCCGAAAGGGGGAATATAGGAGCTTTGAAGTGGTTGGTGATGATCATTATTAAGGAGTTTCTAAACTTAGGCCTATTTATTTCCCCATGTTGCAGTGCCTTTGCTCTCCCGAATCCTTCCCTCTGACGCTTGTAAGATCTACAAACAGGGCATCAACATCCGGTGAGTCAAGTAATCCCTTGTTTTTATGACGTCTTAACAAGCAACAATTTGCTTGAAGCCAATAGATAAGATCATTGTAACAAAGAAGCATGTCAAACAGATTACAACACATGTAATAAACAGACGGATGTCCCATCATGGATCACTGATTCAGTTTTCTGTACTGGTCTCAGCTGCTACAGCCTGTGTAAAGCTTGTCCACGCACACACAATGCTGTTGCTTCTCCTCCTACGCAGCTCAAAATCCATAAACTGTCTTCACCAATGTTTAACCTTGGTTGGGTCTGTTTCTCCTTCAGCCATCTTGTCATAGTCTTGGCAGGGCAGAGATGAAGTTTCATTAAATGCAGAAAGAGTCAGGTATTGAGCTTTCCCCTATGGACAAACCCAAGGAGCCACCTCTGTCCAACAACATTAGACTGGTGCTTCTCCTGACTGATGTCCTCAGCTTCAGTATTATACTGAAATGGGCAATGAGATATGGTAAAACCCACTATAATAAAAGTCAATATGCCTTGAGAAAACTATTTTATTGAAGCACTTTCAAGCTTTTAGGGCCCTATTCAGTTCAGTATAAATCCCTGGCCTTGAACACTACACCTTCTCCCAGCTTTATGGGCTTCTGTAAAGCCAGCCCGAGCACGGTGGCTAACTACCAGCACGGTTAACTAGAGTGTGAAATCGGTTTTCACACTGCTGTGACTGAGCAGCACGGCATCTGTTTGCAGATCTATTACCTCTACATCCCTCTCCAAATAATTACACGTAGATAGAGAGAAGCAGCACCTACCCTCAACCTAACTCTACCGACTCTATTATAATTTGCCCAGTGCCGAGTTGTCACATTCAATTATTCCCCATCCAGTAGCAAAATGCTATTCACCAGTTGGACTATACAGAATACAGTAAAGTTCTCTGGGTTAATGTGTTAGCAGGCTGGTTAATGTATGCTGTGTTGCTGAGCTTTACAAGCCTCAGTGTTCAGTGACATGAAGCCAGGTTCAGGCTGTGTTGTTCTTCAAAGGGCCTGAATTTTACCACACACAGCTCTGGCATACCGTGACATGCGCACACACACACACACACACAACCACACACACACACACACACACACACACACACACACACACACACACACACACACAGAGAGAGACAGACAAATGAACGCGTTTTGAGGCGTTGCTAGGTTACTTGCCTCACAAATTGCCCCCCTCCTCCGCACCTCTCCCCTGCTCTGAATCTATGCAACGCTGAAGATTCAGGGCTAATTATTCTCAGACACATGAAAGTGTGTGCATGTTGTTGTGAGTGGGTGGTGAAGAAAGAAAGCTGTCTAACAGGCTTTCAAAATGTCCGTAGGAGAGGGGGGCCAAGGTATATAGTGCATTCGGAAAGTATTCAGACCCCTTCACTTTTTCCACATTTTGTTTAGTTACAGCCTTGTTCTAAAATTGATTAAATTAAATATACACACAACATCCCATAATGACAAAGCAAAAACAGGTTTTTCCAAATCTTTGCACATTTCATGGACTCAAATGTAATTCCTCTGCTGGAGGTGTAAAACACAAGGGGACATATTTGCAGAAAACAGAAATCACATTTACATAAGTATTCAGACCCTTTACTCAGTGCTTTGTTGAAGCACCTTTGGCAGCGATTACAGCCTTGAGTCTTCTTGGGTATGACGCTACAAGCTTGGCAAACCTGTATTTGGGGAGTTTCTCCCATTCTTCTTTCCAGATCCTCTCATGCTCTGTCAGGTTGGATGGGGAGCGTCGCTGCACAGCTATTTTCAGGTCTCTCCAGAGATGTTCGATCGGGTTCAAGTCCGGGCTCTGGCTGGGCCACTCAAGGACATTCAGAGACTTGTCCCGAAGCCACTCCTGCATTGTCTTGGCTGTGTGCTTAGGATGGTGCCAGGTTTCCTCCAGACGTGACGCTTGGCATTCAGGCCAAAGAGTTAAATCTTGGTTTCATCAGACTAGAGAATCTTGTTTCCCATGGTCTGAGAGTCCTTTAGGTGCCTTTTTGGCAAACTCCGAGCAGGCTGTCATGTGCCTTTTACTGAGGAGTGGCTTCCGTCTGGCCACTCTACCATAAAGGCCTTATTTGGTGGAGTGCTGTAGAGATGGTTGTCCTTTTGGAAGGTTCTCCCGTCTCCACAGAGGAACTCTGAAGCTCTGTCAGAGTGACCATCGGGTTCTTGGTCACCTTCCTGACCAAGGCCCTTCTCCCCCGATTGCTCAGTTTGGCTGGGCGGCCATCTCTAGGAAGAGTCTTGGTGGTTCCAAACTTCTTCCATTTAAGAATGATGGAGGCCACTGTGTTCTTGGGGACCTTCAAGGCTGCATAAACGTTTTGGTACCCTTCCCCAGATCTGTGCCTCGACACAATCCTGTCTCAGAACTCTATGGACAATTCCTTCGACCTCATGGCTTGGTTTCTGCTCTGACAAGCACTGTCAACTGTGGGACCTTATATAGACAGGTGTGTGCCTTTCCAAATAATGTCCAATCAATTGAATTTACCACAGGTGGACTCCAATCAAGTTGTAGAAACATCTCAAGGATGATCAATGGAAACAAGATGCACCTGAGCTCAATTTCGAGTCTCATAGCAAAAGGTCTGAATACTTATGTAAATAAGGTATTTCTGTTTTCACTTTGTCATTACTGGGTATTGTGTGTAGATTGATGAGGAAAAAAATGAATTTAATCAATTTTAGAATAAGGCTGTAACGTAACAAAGTGGAGAAAGTCAAGGGATCTGAATACTTTCCAAATGCACTGTAACTTCATTTTCATTCCAATGGTTGAAAGTATTCGCTCTGTCGTGCCTCTCACTCTCCTTTTCATTGTCTATGTGCAGCACATATAATTGTTTAGTTATTATCTTTGTTGCCACACCTCATTTCTCCACTACTTCCTGAAACTAGCTTTTCTCTGAAAACATAGAAATGGGTTGTCTCCCATGGCAACCATTAAATCAAAAGCCATCTGAGCTTTTAGAAACCAAGTTTCAATTCTTTAGTTTTATCGAAAAAAGCTTTACTTTTAAGCTGTCTGTTGCTTAGTGACAAGGAAGTGTCCTTGATCTTATACTCGGTGTGTGTGTGTTTGTGTGTGTGTCTCCCTCACACTCTTTCTGTCATTTCTCTCATTACTTCTTTTGATCTTTTGGTTTTTAAGGGGTGTGGAGGGGTTATGTAGATGTGAGTAATCAATAAGCATACATATGAACTAGAGGCAATATGTGCTTTTTTAATGTGCTGGTACTGGTGCTATTGACATTATATTGACCCATGAAGTGGTTTGAAATTCAATTTTCTCTCCTTCCCTTTCTGTCTGTTTGGTCATAGACTGGACACCACCCTAATAGACTTCACAGATATGAAGTGCCAACGTGGTGACCTCAGCTTCATCTTCGATGGTGACGCCATCCCCTCGGAGTCCTTTGTGGTGCTGGACAATGAACAGAAGGTGTACCAACGGATACACCACGAGGTGAGACACACGACTTGATGCTGAAGTTGTTGTTTTTGCACTTCTCTAGCTAATGACCCTCACAGTTTTTTATTCCACCTTTAAAAATGGGGCACCTAGCTTCTGAACTCTGTGAGCCCTGTTTTTGTGAAGTGTGTTTGTGTGTGCTGAAGGCTTCTACCTGCTTACCAATTTGGCGGTGGCTCCTTGTGTTCCAGGAGTCAGAGATGGAGACAGAGGAAGAGGTGGACATCCTCATGAGCAGCGATGTTTACTCTGCCACCCTCTCCACCAAGTCCATCACATTCTCCAGAGCCCAGACCGGCTGGCTGTTCCGAGAGGATAAAACGGTTAATTTATACATCTCTGTCTCGCTCTCCGTCTAATACTAAAACATATCTTTCTCAAAATTAGGGCTGTGGCGATCATGACATTTTGTCAGCCGGTGATTGTCAAGCAAATAACTGCCGGTCTCACGGTAATTGACCGTTAATGAACATAAACACATTTAGCATCTCCTGGCTTCCACACATAGCCTACAAGCCACTGATGCAGACCTTTGGAACATCTACATTTAAAAAAGTCTAATAAATCCATTTAATATAGCCTACACCACCACAATAAATTCATTATTTATTTCAGACAGGTCTAAAGAAAATGTAGTTTATTTCAGAAGAACACAATAGCATACTCTGAGTTGTCCTTATGTTAGGCCCTGATCTGGCAATGCCATATGGCTGTAGGCTACTCTAGTTCATTTAGCAGACAAAGATTTGCTTTGAATTCCATGGCATTATTTTATAGTATGAAGAATACAATTGAACATAGCTGTATAAAATAGATAGGATATTTTCTCCAAACGATTTCTGAGTGCGTGCGCACATGCGGCTATTCTGTGTTGACCGGTTAACAAAGAAACAGGTCCTCCTATATGCTTGATTTGGAGTTATTTATGCAACTTTAGTTGTGATACAAACGTTGGGTAAATTTAGATTTTTAATACATTCTAAGACTGCATGTGACTCTAATGATGATTTGAAAAAAGTTGCATGAACGGCATACTCTTTGCTTTGGTTCTTGTGCAGGCTGCACACACTTCATCAGTCTCTCATTCACATTTTGACAAGCACTTAATAATGCCTGGAATTACCCGGCGGCATCGCCCTTGTGTGGCCGTAATGCCCCCTAAAAAAATCCATGCCTTTTGCAGCCAGTGGCCAATTCTTATTAGCCAATGCCCGTCACGTGATCGGGTCCTTCTCACAGGCATCTCAGCTTCCATGTAGACTAAAAGTGAAGACCGACACATCAGCGACGGAACTGCGCGTGTCCTTTTTATTGAATTCCGAGGCGCATATTGAAGATGTTAAAAGAACTGTCCACATTTAGTTTTTGTCAGCCAACAAGCCAACTAGGCCTTATTTTATTTATTTATTTTTATTTCACCTTTATTTAACCAGGTAAGCCAGTTGAGAACAAGTTCTCATTTACAACTGCGACCTGGCCAAGATAAAGCAAAGCAGTGTGAAAAAAAACAACAACAACACAGAGTTACATATGGAATAAACAAAACGTACAGTCAATAACACAATAGAAAATCTATATAAAGTGTGTGCAAATGTAGTAAGTTATGGAGGTAAGGCAATAAATAGGCCATAGTGCAAAATAATTAAAATGTAGTATTAACACTGGAGTGATAGATGTGCAGAAGATGATGTGCAAATAGAGATACTGGGGTGCAAATGAGCAAAATAAATAACAATGTAAATAACAATATGGGGATGAGGTAGTTGGGTGGGCTAATTACAGATGGGCTGTGTACAGGTGCAGTGATCGGTAAGCTGCTCTGACAACTGATGCTTAAAGATAGTGAGGGAGATACAGTGGGGAGAACAAGTATTTGATACACTGCCGATTTTGCAGGTTTTCCTACTTACAAAGCATGTAGAGGTCTGTAATTTTTATCATAGGTACACTTCAACTGTGAGAGGCGGAATCTAAAATCAATAAAATCACATTGTATGATTTTTAAGTAATTAATTTGCATTTTATTGCATGACATAAGTATTTGATACATCAGAAAAGCAGAACTTAATATTTGGTACAGAAACCTTTGTTTGCAATTACAGAGATCATATGTTTCCTGTAGGTCTTGACCAGGTTTGCACACACTGCAGCAGGGATTTTGGCCCACTCCTCCATACAGAAATTCTCCAGATCCTTCAGGTTTCGGGGCTGTCGCTGGGCAATACGGACTTTCAGCTCCCTCCAAAGATTTTCTATTGGGTTCAGGTCTGGACACTGGCTAGGCCACTCCAGGACCTTGAGATGCTTCTTACGGAGCCACTCCATAGTTGCCCTGGCTGTGTGTTTCGGGTCGTTGTCATACTGGAAGACCCAGCCACGACCCATCTTCAATGCTCTTACTGAGGGAAGGAGGTTGTTGGCCAAGATCTCGCAATACATGGCCCCATCCATCCTCCCCTCAATACGGTGCAGTCGTCCTGTCCCCTTTGCAGAAAAGCATCCCCAAAGAATGATGTTTCCACCTCCATGCTTCATGGTTGGGATGGTGTTCTTGGGGTTGTACTCATCCTTCTTCTTCCTCCAAACACGGCGAGTGGAGTTTAGACCAAAAAGCTATATTTATGTCTCATCAGACCACATGACCTTCTCCCATTCCTCCTCTGGATCATCCAGATGGTCATTGGCAAACTTCAGACGGGCCTGGACATGCGCTGGCTTGAGCAGGGGGACCTTGCGTGCGATGCAGGATTTAAATCCATGACGGCGTAGTGTGTTACTAATGGTTTTCTTTGAGACTGTGGTCCCAGCTCTCTTCAGGTCATTGACCAGGTCCTGCCGTGTAGTTCTGGGCTGATCCCTCACCTTCCTCATGATCATTGATGCCCCACGAGGTGAGATCTTGCATGGAGCCCCAGACCGAGGGTGATTGACCGTCATCTTGAACTTCTTCCATTTTCTAATAATTGCGCCAACAGTTGTTGCCTTCTCACCAAGCTGCTTGCCTATTGTCCTGTAGCCCATCCCAGCCCTGTGCAGGTCTACAATTTTATCCCTGTTGTCCTTACACAGCTCTCTGGTCTTGGCCATTGTGGAGAGGTTGGAGTCTGTTTGATTGAGTGTGTGGACAGGTGTCTTTTATACAGGTAACAAATTCAAACAGGTGCAGTTAATACAGGTAATGAGTGGAGAACAGGAGAGCTTCTTAAAGAAAAACTAACAGGTCTGTGAGAGCCGGAATTCTTACTGGTTGGTAGGTGATCAAATATTTATGTCATGCAATAAAATGCTAAGTAATTACTTAAAAATCATACAATGTGATTTTCTAGATTTTTGTTTTAGATTCCGTCTCTCACAGTTGAAGTGTACCTATGATACAAATTACAGACCTCTACATGCTTTGTAAGTAGGAAAACCTGCAAAATCGGCAGTGTATCAAATACTTGTTCTCCCCACTGTAAGTGTCTCCAGCTTCAGAGATTTTTGCAGTTCGTTCCAGTCATTTGCAGCAGAGAACTGGAAGGAATGGCGACCAAAGGAGGTGTTGGCTTTGGGGATGACCAGTGAGATATACCTACTGGAACGCATACTACGGGTGGGTGTTGCTATGGTGACCAATGAGCTAAGATAAGGCGGGGATTTGCCTAGAAGGGATTTATAGATGACAAGGGATTTATAGATGACCTGGAGCCAGTGGGTTTGGCGACGAATATGTAGTGAGGGCCAGCCAACGAGAGCGTACAGGTCACAATGGTGGGTAGTATATGGGGCTTTGGTGACAAAACGGATGGCACTGTGATAGACTACATCCAATTTGCTGAGTAGAGTGTTGGAAGCTATTTTGTAAATGACATCGCCGAAGTCAAGGATCGGTAGGATAGTCAGTTTTACAAGGGCATGTTTAGCAGCATGAGTGAAGGAGGCTTTGTTGGGAAATAGGAAGCCGATTCTAGATTTAACTTTGGATTGGAGATGCTTAATGTGAGTCTGGAAGAAGAGTTTACAGTGTAACCAGACACCTACGTATTTGTAGTTGTCCACATATTCTAAGTCAGAGCCGCCGAGAGTAGTGATTCTAGTCGGGCAGGCGGGTGCAAGCAGTGTTCGATTGAAGAGCATGCATTTAGTTTTACAAGCGTTTAAGAGTAGTTGGAGGCCACGGAAGGAGTGTTGTATGGCATTGAAGCTTGTTTGGAGGTTTGTTAACACAGTGTCCAATGAAGGGCCAGATGTATACAAAATGGTGTCATCTGCGTAGAGGTGGATCTGAGAGTCACCAGCAGCAAGAGCGACATCATTGATATACACAGAGAATAGAGTCGGCACGAGAATTGAACCCTGTGGCACCCCCATAGACTGCCAGAGGTCCAGACAACATGCCCTCTGATTTGACACATTGAACTCTATCTGAGAAGTAGTTGGTGAACCAGGCGAGGCAGTCATTTGAGAAACCAAGGCTATTTAGTCTGCCAATAAGAATGCGGTGATTGACAGAGTCAAAAGCCTTGGCCAGGTCAATGAAGACGGCTGCACAGTACTTTCTTTCATAGATCGCGGTTATTATATCGTTTAGGACCTTGAGCGTGGCTGAGGTACACCCATGACCAGCTCGGAAACCAGATAGTATAGCGGAGAAGGTACGGTGGGATTCTAAATGGTCGGTGATCTGTTTGTTAACTTGGCTTTCAAATACTTTCGAAAGGCAGGGCAGGATGGATATAGGTCTGTAACAGTTTGGATCTAGAGTGTCACCCCCTTTGAAGAGGGGGGATGACCGCGGCAGCTTTCCAATCTCTGGGGATCTCAGACGATACGAAAGAGAGGTTGAACAGGCTGGTGATAGGAGTTGTGACAATTTCGGCAGCTAATTTTAGAAAGAAATGGTCCAGATTGTCTAGCCCAGCTGATTTGTAGGGGTCCAGATTTTGCAGCTCTTTCAGAACATCAGCTATCTGAATTTGGGTGAAGGAGAAGGGGGGGGGCATGGGCAAGTTGCAACGGAGGGTGCAGAGCTGGTGGCCGGGGTATGGGTAGCCAGGTGGAAAGCATGGCAAGCCGTAGCAAAATGCTTGTTGACATTTTTGATTATCGTAGATTTATCGGTAGTGACAGTGTTTCCTAGCCTCAGTGCAGTGGGCAGTTGGGAGGAGGTGCTCTTATTCTCCATGGACTTTACAGTGTCCCAAAACTTTTTGGAGTTAGTGCTACAGGATGCACATTTCTGTTTGAAAAAGTTAGCCTTTGCTTTCCTTTTTTTTTTTTTTTTTTTTCTGGGGGGGGGATGGATCAGCTTATAGATAGATTGTAACTTCTATCAATGTAATTGTGTGCATCACTTCCAATCCCCCATTTTTTAAATATATATACTCCCCTTTATTACTTTTCAACCCCGCCATCCTTTCCCTACTTGGAGTAAATTAGTGAACAACAATGCCCAGGCCTCTACTTCCGGCCTATACTTACTATCTACACCTTATGGACACAGTCAATTTTACAATAATTCTATTATATTTGTTTAGTTTTTTTTGTTTTTGCTCCTGAACTACTTCTATTCTCAACCTCTCCGATCATTTTCATGATGTCCATCCGGTTTGCTTCTATATGCCATATCTTTCTAACTGTGCTCTTTCCCAAAAGCTCCCAACATACAACCTATATACTTATTATGGACACACTTACATTATTAGCTACCTTTGTTATTATTTGTTGTTATTTGTTATTAGTCCCATCCTTCAACTCCATTCAATACCTCCCATCTATCTCTTAACACCATCCATATAGGATTTCTATTTGCCATATATATTTCAATCGTACTGTGATGCTTTACAAAAGTTCTGAACCTTTCTATTCTCATTGCTTCTACAGGTTGTGAATTAAAAATATACATTTTTGCTAAAGTATTATTATATTATTGATCGATTTACTATGACTTTTCAGATCACCCAGTAATGCTATCTGCAAGGTTAGCTCCAGGTAAATATTGCAATCCTTTAGCCATTCCTGGACCTGTGTCCAAAAACAAGCTACAAATGGACAGTACCAAAACAAATGATCTAATGATTCTGTCTCTTCACAGCAAAATCTGTAGAGCTGGGAAGATTGTATCCCCCATATAAATAACATTCTATTGGTAGCAAGAATTTTATATAATAATTTAAATTGAAAGATTCAAATTTTTGAATCCGGTGTCGATTTGCGTGTCAGTTCATAAACACTATACCATGGGATCAGTACGTCAAATCTCTTCCCAACTATTTTGCAATCTATATGGGACGGCTGTCAATCCTTTGGTCCTTAAGTGAAACTGATATACTTTTTTATTTATCACAGTTTTCCTTAACCAATTATGTTCTTTAATGCAAGGCCGACAGACAAGTTCCTTACTTTCTCCCCCTTCCACTTTCCTCTTCCACTTTTGCGGTAAGGCTGCAATTATTTGGTTGTAATTTTGAGTAGAGCAGACATTTCCATATGTTTTTGTTAGCTGCATGTGCGACATAACTCCACCAGTCCTACCGATGATATCATTTACGAAGATTATACCTTTTTTAAACATTCTATCAAAAAATAAAGTTTTTTTGTCAATTAGTATATTTGAATTTAACCACAATATTTATTGTTTTTGCTTTCCTAACTGATTTTGTATATTGATTACTGACTTCCCTGAAAAGTTGCATATCGCGGGGGCTGTTCGATGCTAATGCCGTACGCCACAGGATGTTTTTGTGCTGGTCAAGGGCAGTCAAGTCTGGGGTGAACCAGGGGCTATATCTGTTCTTAGTTCTGAATTTTTTTAATGGGGCATGCTTATTTAAGATGGAGAGGAAAGCACTGTTAAAGAACAACCAGGCATCCTCTACTGACGGAATGAGGTCAATATCCATCAAGGATACCCGGGCCAGGTCAATTAGAAAGGCCTGCTCGCTGAAGTGTTTTAGGGAGCGTTTGACAGTGATGAGGGGTGGTCGTTTGACCCATTACGGACGCAGGCAATGAGGCAGTGATCGCTGAGATCCTGGTTAAAGACAGCGGAGGTGTATTTAGAGGGTAAATTAGTCAGGATGATATCTATGAGGGTGCCCATGTTAACGGATTTAGGGTTGTACCTGGGAGGTTCCTTGGTAATTTGTGTGAGATTGAGGGCATCTAGTTTATATTGTAGGACGGCCGGGGAACTAGGCCTAACGAACAGCAAAAGCACTAGCCTATGTCAATCTACTATCCCCATAGTACAAAAGTTGACCTATACTATTGGTCAACTTGTCCTTCTGTGCGAGAAATAAATATTCCTAACTTAGTCTGGAACAGTTGTGGGATACGATAGATCCCAAATGAATACAACCACTCTCATCAAAAAACCTTTTAAAAGCAATGAGGTTGATGCAACAGATCAGAGCGTTTAGCTTAAAATGTTGATAAACTATTAGGCTATTTTTCCACATTATAAGCGCAGCGATGCGCACACTGCAGTAGGCTATAAGCGCAAATGTTCCAAAATGTAATCAATTAGCGGGAAAACACCATTCTCAAAAGTGACCGCAAATGTGATTATGCATGTAATGCTTTATTATAAAGGTGCATTTTTATGGTGAAAATGTTCTTCCCCAAACTTGAAACTCACGCGCCGCCTATGTATGCTAGTTAGGTTCTACACCGGTTATAAAGCTGATTAATGTGCTTAATTCTAAGAAGTTATTTGGCCACTTTAGTTGTGATACAAACCTTATCAAAACATATAGGCCTATGGGCTAGGCTACATGAGGTGTGCGACTGATTTGAAAAAGTTGCAAAAAAAGGCATGTGCTGTTTCTTGCCTTAATGCACACAAGCTGGGCATCCTTCACAAGTGATAATATATCATTCACAAGTGATAGGCTAATTTTCTCACCCATCAGACTATTCTTAATTTAATATTGTCTTTACATATACTAAATAATATATGTGTGAAATTAGTTTTGATTTAGAATGGACCATTATCATGCACCGGTCTCGGAACAGGGGCAGGGCAAAATACATGTCATCTATGCACTTAAATAGTGAATGGAGGACACCTTTCCCATGGGTCATTTTCATGCCAGCCAGGTGGGCTATACTCCTGTTGTAAAGTGAAGCAATATGCTTAATATTTGGAAAGTTGAGAAATAAATATAGTAGGCCTAGCCTGTAGAAAGCTGATAGGATCCTCCTTTTTATAATAGAGGTCATCAAAACTCTGTTTTCTCATACAATTGCATAGCCTATAGAAATGTTGCGCAACATGCTCTCATGAAGTGTTTGATTTGATTTTTGATTACATTTGCATTGATGTCAGAGGGATTAGAGGGACAATAGAGTGCTGAGTACCAGGCAGTTAGCAAGTTTGGTAGGCTACTAATGACCATCAGCAGCATCAGAGCTTGGAGAAGCCTAGTTACCGTGACTAAATGGTGTCACGAGAATTTTGTTATCTCAATGGTTGAACTCAACTATCACTTAAGCTTTGAATAATTCCCAGAGGTTGTAAGGCTCTGGTTAACGAAGAATTAAACAAATTCCCAGTCTTTATTCAGAGAGCGCTCTCCCGCTAAAAACCCACACAGTCTTTTTATATGCGTTCACACAAAGGAACTTGCTCCGCCCACCTTTAGGCGGCCTGTGACTTTCCACAGTATAGAATGTTTAAGTTTAACAGTTTCTAGGTTCCCCCTTCCTATGGAATGTTTGTCTCCAACTGTTTTTACCCCCCTTCCCTGTTAGTGGTTTTATTGTCTTATAACTCTAACACAGTTTACACAGTTATACAGTATCGGGGAGGAATATTATAGTCATTACATTAAACATACAAATTCATCTATCAATGGTCACGTGGAATTTGACTGCGGTCATGACTCGTGACTGCCAGTGTGGCGGTAATACAGTCACCGAACAGCCCTACTCAGAATGTGACCTCTGCTACTCTACAGTACAGTCTTGTTATTCAATGCAGTACAGGATACCCATGTCCCACAACAAAGTTCAAAGGCAACAGAGTAACCAAAACATAGAGGTTGTGTTTGATAAACATCTTGGGAGACTATTATTATTGGGGTATTGCTGTTTGGTTCTGTCTTTTGAAGGGAAATTGGTGACTGAGTTTTTTTTTTTCATGTCCTTTGTCGCTCCAGGAGCGTGTGGGAAATTTCCTGGCAGATTTCTACTCAGTGAACGGGCTGGTGCTGGAGTCACGGAAGCGTCGGGAGCACCTGACCGAGGAGGACATCCTGAGGAACAAAGCCATCATGGAGAGCCTGAGCAAAGGAGGGAACCTCATTGAGCAGAACTACGAGGTGAGCTCCGCCGTGAGGCCCTCTAGCTGCAGAACTATGAGGTGAGCTCCGCCGTGAGGCCCTCTAGCTGCAGATCTATGAGGGGAGTCTCTCTAGCTGCAGAGTACGGGTATACTGTATGGCCACAATGTAAACATTCACCCAACTAAAACATTTAACAATATTTTCACATCCATAACGTTACAGAACTTTTAACTTTTCCTCTTCTCAAACCTTGTTGTGACCCAGAGCTATAGCGCCATGCTGGGCCTCTGTGCTGGCTTGGGTTCGGTCTTTGTCTAGTTTAGCAGTGGGACATCCCAAGTTGGGGCCCTTGGGTGAAGTTCTATGCTGGGGCCTCTAACTGGAATTCTGCTAGGGCCGACTGGTATGATGTCACCTGTTATGGCTGTGTGCTGGGCACTGTGTGCAAAGTGAAGATCCTGTTTGCTTGTACCTTCAGCATAAATGCGAGTCCAGTCCTGAAACTCTCCTCTCCCGCTGTACCTTTGGGGTAGGCCCTCTCAGACCCCACTACTTGCCACTCTTATATCACCATCCTATAGGATCTCCTCTCACTTCCAGTCACTTTTACCAAAACATGTCAATGAGACATGGACCACAAGAGTGTCATGTCTTTTCACTTAGCATACGGCTCTTTTGATATAGAACATGTCGGCATGGTTTATTTGGAAATACTCACTCCTCTTGGGTTTCTTTATAGTTGTATTTGTTTTGGACATACTGTCTGTCGGAATGAAAACGGCCCTTCTAAACCTCGTTTGTGGCATTTTGCCAAGGGAGAACGACTGCCCCTCTCATTGAAGCCATGGAAGTTCAAGGCCGACCGCAGTACTGGAGGTATTGTAAGCAGAAAGCCGGAACCCCCATTATAGTGAATGGGAATTGCTTCTAATACACAGTGCATTCGGAAAGTATTCAGACCCCTTCACCTTTTCCACATTTACGTTACAGCCTTATTCTAAAATGGATTGAATAAAAACATTTCCTCATCAATCTACAACAATACCCCATAATGACGAAGCGAAAACAGCTTTTTATAATTTTTTTGCAAATGTATTAAAAATGAAAAACAGAAATACCTTATTTACATAAGTATTCAGACCCTTTGCTATGAAACTCGAAATTGAGCTCGGGTGCATCCTGTTTCCATTGATCATCCTTGAGATGTTTCTACAACTTGATTGGAGTCCACCTGTGGTAAATTCAATTGATTGGACATGATTTGGAAAGGCACACAGCTGTCTATATAAGGTCCCACAGTTGACAGTGCATGTCAGAGCAAAAACCAAGCTATGAGGTCGAAGGAATTGTCCGTAGAGCTCCGAGACAGGATTGTAACGAGGCACAGATCTGGGGAAGGGTACCAAAAAATATCTGCAGCATTGAAGGTCCCCAAGAACACAGTGGCCTCCATCATTCTTAAATGGAAGAAGTTTGGAACCACCAAGACTCTTCCTAGAGCTAGCCGCCCGGCCAAACAGCAATCGGGGCGGGAGTATGGCCTTGGTCAGGGAGGTGACCAAGAACCCGATGGTCACTCTGACAGAGCTGCAAAGTTCCTCTGTGGAGATGGAAGAAACTTCCAGAAGGAAAACCATCTCTGCAGCACTCCACCAATCAGGCCTTTATGGTAGAGTGGCAAGACGGAAGCCACTCCTCAGTAAAAGGCACATGACAGCCCGCTTGGAGTTTGCCAAAAGGCACCTAAAGGACTCTCAGACCATGAGAAACAAGATTCTCTGGTCTGATGAAACCAAGATTGAACTCTTTGGCCTGAATGCCAAGCGTCATGTCTGGAGGAAACCTGTCACCATCCCTACAGTGAAGCATGGTGGTGGCAGCATCATGCTGTGGGAATGTTTTTCAGCAGCAGGGACTGGGAGACTAGTCAGGATCGAGGGAAAGCTGAACGGAGCAAAGTACAGAGAGATCCTTAATGAAAACCTGCTCCAGCGCGCTCAGGACCTCAGACTGGGGAGAAGGTTCACCTTCCAACAGGACAATGACCCTAAGCACACAGCCAAGACAACGCAGGAGTGGCTTCAAGACAGGTCTCTGAATGTCCTTGAGTGGCCCAGACAGAGCCCGGATTTGAAACCGACCGAACATCTCTGGAGAGACCTGAAAATAGCTGTGCAGCAACGCTCCCCATCCAACCTGACAGAGCTTGAGAGGATCTGCAGAGAAGAATGGGAGAAACTCCCCAAATACAGGTGTGCCAAGCAACAAATTATTTTAAAATCGCACACAGAAGAAGTTATAAGGTCCTCTGTAGCTCAATTGGTAGAGCATGGCGCTTGTAACACCAGGGTAGTGGGTTCGATCCCCGGGACCACCCATATGTAAAAATGTATGCACACATGACTGTAAGTCGCTTTGGATAAAAGCGTCTGCTAAATGGCATATTATTATTATATTATTAATTTAGTTGCTAATGGCAGCCTGCAGTACCCCGGTCGGCCTTCAACTTGAGTTACTCAATGAGAGGGGGCAGCACTGAACTAGCGTGCAACGTCACTTCCTGCACTCAAACTGCACGTTATATCTCCATGAGACGGCATCTTATCCGACTTAATTTGACTTCAATGCGCTATTGAGTCTTCACATAGGCATGAATGGTGTCACATGATTGATGGCTTTGTCCATTCATATCATTTGCATTTTGCCCCACTTCCTCGAGCATGTATACCAGGCACCCCCCTCTAGTGATGGAAGCTAAATTTGGCCCTATAGATAATTTGCTTTGGGAGCCCTTGTCTAAGCACTGCACATAAAGCCTCCAAAAGGGAAGCCATGGCCTCACAAAGCTCAATATATGCTTTTTGGCAGCTCTGTTGTTTTTGTTAGTCCTGTCATGTCGTGAACTGGGTTTTGTGTTGTTGATGTGTCCTGTGGTATTTACTTCCTGTGGTATTGTTGTCCTTGAACTGTGGTGGTAAATGCTTTCAAGCATTTTTTATCTGTTGTTCACATTTTATTTTTTACTGTGTATTAAAACCTGTGAGCATATAGGTCAAGGTCAGCTCAGTATTGAACGGAAAAAAACTGCTTACACACAGTCCTTTGTGCATCCATCCATGTTTGTACAAGTGATTCCCTGCTCAGTGGAAACTGTTTTGCAGAAGTAGGTTGAGGGAAAAATAACATGCCGAGTCCGTCCCAGCACTGACGTCGTCCTCTGTTTACTCCGACGGTGGTGGCATAGCGGGTCAGCGCGGTACCTGGGGACACAGATAGTGGGGGGTTTAAAGCAGGGCTCTGTACTACTGACTAGGTGGATGAAGTCTAAAACCCCTGGTTCCACGGAGCAACGGGGGCGGGGCACGGCCAACAGACTGGAGGCAATGGGGGTGGCGGGAGTGAGAGGCGTGCGAGCCAACAGCAAATGTATCAAAACACTGTGCTCCACTAGGTCCCACAGGGATAATAACATAGTCCAGTTTGAAGTAAAGGGAACCCTATTTGTGAATGATGGGATACTGACTATCATCTGGTGCCAATTATGTCTGTCTTCTCTTGAAGTAGGCCACTGTACATTATGGTGGATACTTCTCAATTCACGTTTCAGAATATCACAGTCACTCATAGTGATGGGTCAGTTAAGGAGAGAGAGTTCAATACTAGTGTGGATGTGTGTGAGTTTGTGCATACGTGCGTATTTGTGGATGTGCGTCGGTTGGTGTTCTCGAGGTTGCCATGGCCACAGTATTAGCAGGATAGTACTATTGTGGAGCCAGGTCTGCTGACCTATGTGAGATAGTAAGCCTGTGTGTGTCCAGGGCCAACTTTTAATGTCCAGAGAGGTGCAAGGTGCTGGTGACAAGCCACGTGTCGAGAATTAACAACCCCTTTTCATTCATGCAGTATGTGTGCAGCTGTAAAATCATCAAGTTGTTTTTACCACTGTTCATGTGGTCATTCCTGCTCTCAGCATTAGTGATGCACATTGGCCCTCTAGTGACACGAATGTGGATGTGAATTGTAGACCGAATTGTGCAGTAGCTAAGTTGACTTCATAAAGGTAAAATAGGAGACTTGAGTTCCAAAAGTAAAAGTTTTAATACGGGGGACAGATGGTCATGTGAAAATGCAAAGGCTAAAAAGGATGGTATAATAGCCCTAGTGGCCAACAGCAGATGGAAAACACTTGTATACTTTAAGACCATGTTAAGTTAATTATGAGTCACAGGAGGCTGCTGAAGGGGAACGGCTCATAATAATGGCCGGAACGGCGTTAATGGAATGGCATCAAACACCTGGAAACCATGTGTTTGATGTATTTGATACCGTTCCACCTATTCCGCTCCAGTCATTACCACGAGCCCGTCCTCCCCAGTTAAAGTGCCACCAGCCTCCTGTGGTGTGAGTAATTAAGCTGGTTACTCATGATATGATTGTAAGCATAGATATGCTCCTCATAGGAAATTGGTCGTCGTCGATCTTGGTCGTCTGGGTTGGTCCCCACAATCCCCCCTATGATCGATTATGCTCCAACCTCAACGATTGTCACTCCCATGTCCTCAGCAGCCTACATCTAATTTATTTCAGGTGGATACAGGCGAAATGTTACAAACAACTTAGCAAAAAATGAAGCGTTTTTCAGAAGAGCATAAAAAATAATTAAAAAAACGTTTAGTGTACAGTTTGTTTTGTCTGACCGTGTTTTGGTTTGTGTTCTTTGAAGTCAGTTTGTTATGTAGGACTTTTTTATCTTGACTTTGTTCTGTGTAGCTTTGTGTTGTCAGGTGTCTGTCCTTGCCAATGATTTGGGTTTCCTTCTCTTTAGCCTGTGAGGCGACAGTCACTAACTGCCCCTTCACCCAACACTATCTCCTGGGAGGAATACATCAACGCAGAGAACGGAAAGTATGCATGACCATTACTTTTTTACTTCTCACCACACTTCACAAGTTTTCTTTCACACGCACTCTTACTCATTGTTAGTCTCACATGTCTACATACAGGGTTAAATGAAGGACAGACAGATGGATCACTTATGCACAGTTACGACAGGGAGAGTGGGTGGATAGTTCTATTTAAAGCCAATCCTCTTACTTCATCAGTTAAAGCTGTGGAGAGCTGTTCCACTTTCTGTTGGAGAAACCTGACCCTTGAACTGTCAAGTTCAGCTGTCTTGTTCCATTGGCTTGATGGGGTTTCATTAGTTTCCACTAGCTTCCACAGCCACAAAGTCAAAATTGGCAAAAAATGTTTAATTGTTGGTCTTAATTTAAGGTTAGGGTTAGGCATAAGGTTAGAAGTGTGGTTAAGATTAGGGTTAGATTTCAAATAATATTTTAAGAAGATAAACTCCGCCCATTTCTACAATTTATGACTGTGGGTATAGAAGCTAGTGTTGACCGTTTCAGTAGCAACAGGCTTCTGCTTCCCCCTTCAATCACCTAGCAGTCAGGTTCCTCACATAAAATGGGTATTCTATTGTAAGACAAATTATAAAATTGTTGCCCAAATGACCCAAATGCCATGCCATTATACCCATACCATTTTTAACACACATTTTCAAAATTGTGTGGACAAAAACGTTTTTCTAGATGTCACTGAAGTGCAGAGCTTCTATACACTCCCATCAGTCATTTCACTTTCAGGAACACAGTAAGACTTTCTTCCTTTTCTTTCAAAAGTGTTTACCTCATTTTCTGACAGACATTCTCCCTCTTTTTCTCCTTCAGAGCGCCTCATCTAGGAAGAGAGCTGGTATGCAAAGAGAGCAAGAAGAACTTCAAAGCGACCGTAGCCATGAGTCAAGACTTCCCGCTGGGCATTGAATCGTAAGTCTCCTCTTCGATCACCCCCAGACGACCTTGAAGTCTAGCCAGACAGCAGTAGTTGCCAAACGGGATAACTTACTAATTATAATAACATATCATAAAAATAATTCATGAAGTATTGATATCTGAGATTAAGCTCACATGAAGTTAACCTAGTTTTAGCTTATTCTGGGCTAAATAGGTTGATTGACACAAAGTGCATGATAGCCTCCTTTTTATGTGGTGTGCAGAGGCCTCGTTTTCTTATTATTACCCCCATCACTAATTTAATGTACCAGTGACTGTAGCCTGCAGTACTCTCTGGCATGAAGTGATGCATGACATGCATTCTTCATTGAGTGAGAATGAAAGACTGATCTTTCTTGTTTATTTTCAGGTTATTAAACGTTCTGGAGGTGATAGCACCCTTCAAGCACTTTAATAAACTCAGAGAGTTTGTTCAAATGAAACTCCCTCCTGGTTTCCCTGTCAAGCTGGGTAAGTACTATTGTATACTGCTTAGTCAGAGGGAAATGTATTGTACAGTAAAAGAGATCCAGTTGGACGTATACTGACTGTCTGACCAGATTTATTTCCTGATGATGATGTTATAACATGTTTCTCTTTTTCGTTTCCCCACACAGATATCCCTGTCTTTCCAACCATCACGGCCACGGTGACTTTTCAAGAGTTCCGCTACGACGAGTTTGAGCAGTCCATCTTCACCATTCCCAATGAGTACAAAGAGGACCCCAGCCGCTTCCCTGACCTTTAACCCCTTCGGCTGACACCGGAAAGTGGTCACCTATGAAAGGACATTGATATTTCATCAAATTGTCATAGGAGAAGAAAAGGAAATTGTAGGTGAGGTTTTAAATGTAAGTGAAATATGTTGTGTATGTAATGTTTATAAAGGGATTATGATTAACTGACCTGTAGTAAAGCACTGAATTCACTGTGTGGGACGTATGTGGAGAAGAATAAATACTGTTCCACTGTAAACAACAAGTAGCTACTATCCAGAGCTTTGTTTGGAGTAGCTTCACTGAACTTTGGGCACTGTTTAGATGCACTACAGCCAGTCCGTACTGGGCTGAGTTGGCCTGGGCAGCAGAGGGGCGGACCTACTGCACCAGTCGATACTCAACCCTTTGGTACTGCATCTGAAACACATCCACCTGGAAGCAATGATAGAAATGCTAGGAATTTTAGTTGTACTAGATCAGAGTTGTCTTATCCTATTTGACTGGCAGGAAGCGTGGCATTAAGTTATTACAAGCCTTGTTTTCATATTCTACCTTTGTAAACTATGTAACAAACTGTACAATTCAGTTGATGGAAATGAACCAGGTGGTGTACATTTTTTCAGAGTACAAGTTATCTGTAGATGTTTAGGTACGAAGTAAATTAACTTTTTACAGGTAAGAAAAACCAGGCCTTTCCCTGCGCAAGGTGTAAATACCTATTTTAATTTTTTTTCTTTTGTGTTAATATGGGAGTAGAGGTCTATGACAGGAAGAGTTTCAGAAGTTTTATGCAAAGGTTAGTTGATGTGAGTTCACCCAAGAGGTCATTGGTTTGTATCGTGGTGGCAATGGATATTTTTGTACATAGAATATTGTGCTGGTGAAAGTCTCCAAATCCTTAAGTCAAGTCTTTGTTGACATGTTCCCTACAGACCTATGTGTGAGCCAAGTGTACAAAGCACTGAGATCTTACATCCTTGAGTTTTACTGTGTCCAAGGACTGGACTATTCGGCAGTTGCAGTCTTCAGATTATACAGACTCAGTTAGGATTTCAGTCGTGTTAATTTGTTTCAAGAACAGTTTCAGTCGAGTCCTGTTTGCTTCTGAACATTGCAGAATGTTGCTCTTTAGTTTTGAGGAAAAGGTCAAATCCAACAATA
Organism: Coregonus clupeaformis; assembly: GCF_020615455.1. NCBI lineage: Eukaryota > Metazoa > Chordata > Actinopteri > Salmoniformes > Salmonidae > Coregonus > Coregonus clupeaformis. The sequence continues at coordinate 34,202,712 of NC_059202.1, forward strand.
AGCTCAACTATGCCTTGCTTCAGGAATGAAATAGGACTTCTCTGAAGTGGTGCTCATGTGGTTCTGCGTCTAACAGGGTTCGCTGAGCTGGAGGGTGATCAATACAGCAGCAATAGACATGGCAGAATGCTTTGTACTCTGACTCATTTTTCTACCTACATTGATCGGTGGCCTATTGACGTAGCCAGTGTTTATTATAAACCTTTCCATCAAGCTTCCATGTACTACTGGTTAGTGCTGCAAATGGAAGTGTGCTTTTGTCACTTTTTGTTGTGTGCTGAATGTTTTTACTTCTCCTGACCATGGCTTTAGCTGCCAGGCCCTAATGTATACACTTATGCATTTTTCATGTCCGTTGTACAGCAATAGACCTTGTAAAAGCCTGCCACACTATTTTCATATTAAAAAATAAAAGCCCCAAAATAAAAAAGTCCACATATCTAAATGAACTTGTGTACCATTTGTTTATCATGCATTTCAAAACTGGCTATTGAACATATCCCACCATAGCCATTTAGACCTAGTTTTATTAGATCCTTGTAAAACATGTTGCAGACAGTACAGGGTATTCATAATAATCCAAACACTCATTTTGATCTACCGTATATTGTCACAGGGGTGAGAGGGTATGACTAGTCACAACAGTATTAAGTACTTATCAAGTCAATTTATCAGGATTCCAACAGAAAGAATAGAAAGCTGCACTGCACCAAAAACAGAATGGTACCAGGCTAAATATGATTAACAGTGAGTAAGCGGGGGACCAAACCCTTTCCTGTAAAATGTTTAAATTTACACCAATTCAGTGAGTCATTTAGGAGAAAACAGTTCCTCTACGTTCAAGATGAGTAAAATCTTTGAGGACAAAAATAGAAACCGCTTTCAAAATCCCTCACATTCAACAGGCCCTTCAACTTAAAAAAGTACAGCAATGTGACATTTTTAAAACGATGTCATCTTTTACAAAAGGTACTCATTTGGGCCAAACTTCCTACACATGCTCACTGGTCATGTCCATGACAGAAATAAACTGGCTATTCCAAACAGAACAAGATTTTCCCTAACCGGTCTTGAGAACTGGTCTCTAACATGTGACTACAAACCAGCAGACACCCGCACGTATTAATTTAAGGTTTTGAGTGATCTATGAGGTCATCTGGCTGGGTCTCTCTGAGCGCACTCAGTCGCTCATCTCCATGTCGTCCTCATCATGGCAGTCATCTCCGTTCTGTTTGGACCTGTTGCCGCTCTCTTCTGCAGGCTTCTCTTCAGACTCCTCCCGGGGTGAATCAGAGTCGCTCTTCCTCTCCTCTACCTCTTTTCCGCTGTCATAGCCCTGCTCCTCCTCATCATAATCCCTGGTCACCTGCAAGAGCAAAGAGCTCTGAGCAATAAAGGAATAAATGGCAAATGAAACAGGTCAGTTAGGACATGACAACATTCAGCGTCGGTTTTCCCCCGGACACATCTTAAGCCTAGTCCAGGGAGAAAAAATAAATAAAAATTACGATAGACATTTAACTGATATGATTAGAATGAGACTCGTTAATGAGGGAAAGTCAGTGGTTGCACACCTTGACATCTCCTTTCTCGCTGTCAGATTTGCGGTCGCGGTCCTTCTCCTGGTCTTTGCTCTTCTTCTTACTGGTGGATCGTTCTCTTTCGTCTCGGCTCCGGTCTCTGACCTCTTTCCTCTCGCGATCCCTGTCCTTCTCTCGCTCTTTGTCCTTCTTTTTGTCCTTCTTGTGCCTGTGGGGGACAAGAACCATTGTTTAAATACAGACAGGTACACCTACAGATTACTGCACTGTGGAGTCCAGTGTGGCACTGAACCAGGAGGACCATCTTATGTACCACACTCACCTCCTAGGGGAAGGGGACCTGGACAGTTTCCTCTTTGGGGACCTGGACTTCTTTGGTGACCGAGAGGTGCTGCGACTTTTTCTACGTCTCCTGTTGAAGACCAGATATTAGAGATGCGAGGGAAACCAATGAATTACAATATGAGAAAAAAGCAGCTTTTCTATGTTAGAATGGTGTGGGCGTAAACAGGTCATTACAAATATTCATGTGAGTAGACCACTGATTGGCCAGCTCATCCTCAGGAGGGTGACATAATCCTCTGAGGAAATAGCAACCCTTTTCTTTAAACGGTCTGTTTGAAATACATGTCTGAGGTGGGGTTTTGTAGTGCTTTTTTCTCTCCAATTCATGCTTTTGCCACAAATATGAGTATAGGATGAGTCAACATAATTTGGGTTAACAGAATGAACTTTTAAAAGTGAGATTCACTGGACAGTTACTTTAATCCTACATTCCACTGGTTGTCTTTGGATTCCTGAAATGTCTAGAATATGAAGCGGGTTCAATGCATTTAGGTCAATCTATCCTGACTCCTCCTGTATTTAAACCACTCACCGACTGATGCTTCGAGACCTCCTGGTACTGCTGTAGCTCTTAGGCGGCGTCTTGGAGCGCTTTTTAGATTTCTCCTCTTTCCTCTTATCCCTACAAGCGGGAAAAACAAAAGGCAAACAATGATTTGAAGGAATCCTGATACAGGTACATAAGGCACCACATTTTCCTGATCCCAGCTGTGAATAAAACACTAGATGGACACACCTGGATTTGCTGCGTCTGCCCCTCTCTCTGGAGTGGGACTTCCTTCTGCGGGGGCTCTTCGACCGCCTCCAGCTCCTTGAGTGGGACCTCCGCCGAGACCTGCTCTTCGATCGCCTGCAATCAGATTAGACCGTTAGCTGTCCCAACTAATCCATGCACTCAAACAACTCAAGTTTGCCAATATCAACTCATGAATATGCAGGTAAAGTGGGGCTAACATTCAGCACATGCCCAAAATTGCTTATTTAGTTAAGATATGCAGTTTCTCATCAGCGGCCCACCTATGACGAGAGCGAGACCTGGACCTCCTCCGCCGAGACCGAGAGCTGGAGCGGGAATGTTTGCGCTTGTCGTCTTTCTTATCTGCAATGACATTTACCAGTTAAACAAAGGAAGAATTAATGTTCAGGAAACTCCAATGTAACACAAATCTGTGAGAACAAACGGTAACATTACAACGACAAATCCTGAAGATGCGAGGAAGAGCACAATAGAAGACAGGAATGAGTCAGTCAAAACACAAGGGTAATACTGCAAATATAAGTGGCCTAAATTAGTGAGAACCCACTTCCAGGCTCGATAGCTGCAGAGATGAGGGACTGGGCCTCTCTGACCCTCTTCATGGCAGCCTCCATATCCTTGTTGGAGTCATTCTTCATACCATGATTAACCATCATACCAGCAGCCATTGGATTCATTCTGCAATGGTCAAAATAATAATAAATGAAATTTAGCAGACGCTTTTATCCAAAGCACACGTTTTACATATGGCTGGCCCTGGATATCAAACCCACAACCCTGGCGGTGCAAGCGCCATACTCTACCAACGTAGCCATACAGGACCACATAAAACCCAGTTAGTCACAAATAAATAATACGGATGACTTTACCGCATATTCAATAATAACTGTTAGAATAATATTATTTAGACTGGTTAGAATTGGGAGTGATACTTACTTAGTAGGATCCATGGATTGCATAAGCTTCAGAAAGTCAGCAGAGAGGGCCTAAAATAGAGAACATAAATGCAAAGCTATATAAATATATAATGTGATAATTCGACCAATAGGTCATTAAATCGGAAAAGGTCTTATGCTGTTAATGTTATAACCTACAGCCGTTTTAAAAGTACAGAGAGTAGTGGTATAGAAAGTAGCCATGTCCAACCTGGGGGTTCATGTTGCCAGACATGCCCATGGCAACCATGGGATCCATGTTGGGATTTCCGAGAGCTGAAAGAGGAACGCCTCCCATCTGCCAGAACAAGGGATACAAACCAGACAAATCTTCCATCCAGCTACTTTTTTTGTTGTGAAAAAAAATGGGGCCTTACATGGTTACAGTTAATAGGTCTCAATACAACACCAATAGATACACACTCCTTGCAGAACACTTACCGACGCCAAATGATTTGGAGTGGGGAGAAGGCCCCCTCCAGGCATGCATCCCGCCACAGCATTCGCTGGTGCCAGCAGTGACAGAGCTTTAGACTCATCAGGAATCACTCCTGGAGAAAAACACAGAATCAGCACAGGTCTCCACAAACAGCCACCACACTCAAACAGAGCCACAGACAAACCACCTCAGGCTAACTACTCTTACCACAATATGTAGCAAGACATATATTCCATTTTGTGTTGTCTGAAAATGTTGGTCGCTGACTTGTTAAGTATGATTTCAGAATACTACTACGAGAACAAAGTCACAATACACACTGTGGTCAACACTGCCAAGATTGTATCACCTGTACTTGTTTTTTAAGTCATGAACCAAACGTAAGCAAGCACAGCCGGTTGTCCAGTGGGATGTGCTCTCAAGTTTCATTAGATGTTTTATGAACAAGCGATACGCGTCGGCTGCTTCGCTACAAAGCACACAAAAACATCAAGATACAGAAAACAAAGTTCATGATTTTGGCGTCAACAGCAGGGAACAGTTCATTACTTTTGCCTCAAACACTTACCATTACCAGTACATTAAGAAATAAAAAAAGCTCCACCAAATTCTGTTTCTGGGCTTTTGCTGGTGGCTTCTTTCTTCCAAAGAGCCTACAACACGTTTGACTGGCTACTGTATTTCACCAGGTACAGTGTTGTAAAGTTTAACTTAAATTGCAACTAACAGAAATGCTGACAAGGAAAAAAATAAGTACAGAGTAGGCTCTTATAAATAAGGGAAAATGCCAGCAAAAGGTTGAATACAATGGTGCCCAATGCTGAAGGAAAATCTTATACAATAGTTAAATAAAAAGGAAAATCTTATGAGATGATCCATGGGTGTGCAATCTGAAATTAAGCTAATTTTAAATCAAACAACTTTTCATATTTACAGAGAAATGACAGAAAGGACACTTGAGAAACAGGATAAGCTGCAGAAGACAAAACTGTTGGGTGGCATTTTCAGCAGGGCCTGGTATATAGGGCTGGCTGAACCAGGAAAAAGAACTGTAAAACACAACAACAAAAAGAAAAACCACCGTTAAATGTTTGACTTACTGAACCCTTTCAGAGTCAAGTGGAGAGGATCATTATAAAGCATTTCACTGCAACAACAACCAGTCGTATTTTACCTGCAGTATATGTGGGAAAGGAGATGCACATATATAAAAGGACTGTGAAACACAGCTATTCAAATTGGATGGGTTAAGGCCAAAAAAACAGATAAGCATGTGAATCATCATAATCATGACCAAAATGGTGTTCAGAATCTTCCAGGACTGTAGCTGGAAGTAACTAAATGGATGTAGGCCTAGTACTATACAAATCTACTCTAGCATGCATAGCTGCAATCAGTTAATTTACCTTTGTATGCTTCCTTTAGTTGATTAGATGCAAACCCACTACTGATTGTGACCTTCATCAAACTTTGATTACTTTAATCTCTTATGTGTCCAGATTAGAGATTGTTGATATGTGGGATAGCTATTGATATGGTTCATTGAGTGGTTACCCTTATAATGAAAAGAATGCCTTGGACATAGAGAAAGAGAGAGTTAATCTTTACAGCAGAACAACAGTGGGAAGGGGCTCGTGAGCCAAGCTGCCATTTATTTGTCTAAAATCCTGATGGTTGTAGAGGACCCTTTTCAGTCAGCAAGGAAGGGGTTCTGCAAATGCCTTGTCCACTATGAAAACCACAACACAAATGACAGAGAGAAGTTTAAAAAAAAAAAAAGATATGCTAGACTAGAACAGCAAGATTACACATGTATTCCCTTTTACCCCTAGTATATTTCCAATTTCTGGTAAGACTTGTGTATTTAATCTTACTTTAAATACAAATTTGATCAACAATCCAAATAGTGTGTATGGTTTTGGATGTAGCATCAGGTTTGGTTAAGCTTTGTTAGTTCATATACTATGTTGGAAAACGTTAGATTTAGGCCAAAGATCACCAACCTTCTGCGAATGGGACAACAATCAGGGCTCTGTCCACGAAGACGGTGTTGGTCAGATGTTGGGACACTCCAACCGACTCTGACTCAAGGAACTTTACAAAACAGACACGTGAAGTCACAGGCAAGGGAGATTCACTGGAAGAAAATACAAATTTGTTGTGCAAGAAATACAAACAGATTCTCGACATAGGGTAATATAAACAAGGTCCTAACAATGAATAGTATAGTTTTTTCCTGAAAACATAAATGCTCAATAATCACTTTTCTAATTAAGTTACAATTGGGAAGAGAGATTAATTAACACGATCGCTTCAGAGGGATGATCAAGATGTCTCCTAATTCCTACCTTAACTGCAGTGCAGCCAGGTGTAATTCGACAGGTGAAAAACAGCAAAGCACAGAACACATCAATTAGGCTAGCTCCTACTAACTTACCCTGCACGGTTATTCAATGGAGCCATTTATTTTCATAGCATAGCGAGGGTAATTCAAAGATACAAAACAGCTTCTGCGTCCAGTTTGGTCAACTCAGGAGATCCTATTAAATTACTAATAAATAATATTATAATAATTAATAACATTAATATTATAACAATTTATAATAAAGTATTCTAATTCTATGGGTCAACTACAATTGACTGCACTGTAGGCCTGCTTTGCTATTCGGTAGTTAGCATTATTGAGCTAGTTTACTAGCTAGCCGTTTCTCTTAGTTGGCTAATGTTCTATATAGGCAGTGTGGGCAAGAGTTCGTAGATATCCGTCTCCATTAAACTTGATGCAGCAGCATTTACTAGAAAATTACCTAGGTAACCTTCATCCATCGTTAACTAAATTGCGAGCGAACAGCCAAGTAGGCGCGAGCTAGGCTCATCTGTATCAGTGGCGCGAGTGTGCTATGCTAGTTAAGGTTAGGTTCACTATAGCCGCATAGGCCCCAAACAGGACTATGGCCAATTTTGTTATGGAAAATGTAGTTAGCTATGTTGCTAACTAGCTAACTAAATTGTTTCATATTCAGAATACTCACTCAGGTGGAAATAACTTGAGCTCTTCAATATTTCCAAGAAATCCGAAGAGAGTTCTCATCTGTTCGGAGGTGGTGCTCGGAGATACATTTGTCACTTGAATAACGTTCGTCATTTTCCACGACTAGTTTGTCAATTTGAAACGCACAAAGGTCAAGCTAGATGTAACAACCCAGCTAAATTAGCATCTAAAGAACTTAAAATAGAATTGTGCTGTCAAGCAAACATAAAAAAATGTCATAATTTTCACTAGCTAGCTGCTACACACAATTGAATTCCCACCGCCATTAGCTAGAATATATTGTCACATAGTTAGGTCTTCTTGATTCAGTCATATGGCCTACCCGCCCTCCGTATGATAGGCGTGGCAGTGATGACGTACTGGTGGTATGGCAAATTCTGTTTTTCCAAAGAAATTGTTCCCTAATTAACCATTAACTCTTCTTGTATACTGTTTCACTTATAGTAGCTACTTACTTAGATATCACCTTGTGTGTTTTGTCAGGTTTCGTAAAACAGTCAGCGGAAGAAGCAAGTGAATGATGCGTTCAAAACAACTGGGAACTCTGAAAAATATGTGGTAAAATCATGAAGTCAGTGATCTTCAGGTCGGAATATCGGAGCTCTAGAAAGAGGCCCGAGTTCCCGACTTGGAATTCCGAGTTGGATGACCTTTCAAAACCTTTCAAAACGATTTATCCCATTCGGAGCTCGTTTTTATTCGAGTTCCCAGTTGTTTTGAATGCACTAAAGTCGGAAGTCTGAGATTTCTGAGTTCCCAGTTGTGTGAACGCGGCATCAATCTAGGGGGATCGATTTAGACGTCATCACCGGAAGTGGCGTTTAGATTAGTGTGGCAAGCTAGCTACAAAACATATGATCTAATGTCTGATTACCAATTCTATGGAAATGTTTTTTTTTATTTGAAGTTGACAAGCTATATAGTAACCAGTGGAATAATTTGCAGTCCTCACCGCGTTCGTGACATGTACTTTGTCTGTACAAACCTGTTGCTTCCAAATGTGAATCTTTAGTAGAGCTAGTATTAGCTAGCTTGCTAATACTGTACCACAGATAGAACAATGAGGTTTAGTTATAAAAATATTTGACTGTACTGTCCTTGCTACCAGTCTACTTGCTCCAACTCAACTGTCACAACTTTCTCTGTATCGAGAGTTCTCCAACACCAACATGGTGAGTGAATAAATGTGTACTGTTTTCTTGAAAATCTTTTTTGTTGTTGCTTTTTCTTAGTGTTCTTTACTCGGTTGCATGCATGGTCATTGCTCGCCCTTGATCATGACTCTCAGTTCCATTCCATTACACATAAGTCATTGGAGGAAAGCGTCTTCTGTACGGGGGAGTTTTGTTAAGAGTCCCAAAGCTCGGTCTGAACATGAATACACATCGCTTGCGGTACGATTTTGGAAGCATAAGGATCTTATCTTTCATAGTAGCAAATACTGTCGGCTGCAACTGTGGTAAAGCCGGTTAAAACAGTGAGTGTGTATTTTGCATTTGTGAAATTATGTTGATGTGATATGAAAGTAAAGTGATTTATGTTTCTAGAACCGTATCGCAATTGAGAATTGATTCACGTTTAGATGGAGTATTTGGCTGTTTTGTCTGCCAGAACCAGTCTGCCTCTGAAAATAACATGTAAGGTCCTTGGACCTTCAGGAGTAATGGTAACGTTAGGCTCCTTAAGAGTACATCTTGGGCTAGGTCATTGCATGCTGGAGAACATGGTGGCCAAATTTGCAGGGATTTCAAAACAATGCATGCATGTGAAAACATTGATTGCACGAAAAGCTCCCATCTTTTCACACAATTTCTGCTGTTGTTGCAAGAATTGCTGTTTTTTTTATTTATTTTTTTGAATATGAAATTTTTGAATGTGATTCAGCTACTTTGTATTCTGGATGTATTTATTTTGCAGTAGCTACACATCAGATTTCTTTCATGTGACAATAATGGACACTTTGTACATTTCAACTAAGGTAAACCATTCTGAAGGGGTAGACTGACCTTAGTAATTCATTCCTTTTATAGGAAAATGACTTCTCAACCTTGTCAGGGTGTGGACAAGACTAGTAAACGAATGGCTCCTTTCTGAAACCAACACTGCACAAGAAGGATCCAGCATGTTAAACTCAGGGTTCATCCCCATATTCTACGAGCTGTGACAATAACAGGGCTTCTGCACTCATCTGTGGGAGTTACAGCATGGGTATCCTGAGGGTTCTAGTCAACACTATGGGTAGAGTCAGCACCTTCAGGTCCTATCAGTTTGTCCTCCTCCTCACAGCAGCGCTGGCCGTTGTAGCCTTCTACTTCTTTGGCTCGGAGAGGCATGATTTCTCCAGCACCACCAAGCGCATCAAGCAGACCCAGGCCAGCCACAACGCCAACCGGAACGATGCAGACCTTTCCCTGGACACCAGGCTGATGCACCCTGAGGGAGGAGAGGTGGTGAGGGATGGGGAGGAGGAGGGCGAAGTTAGGGCTAGGAGGGCGGACAGTGGACATGAGGTCAGCCAGTACTACCATGCCCTCATGATGTTCACCAAGGTGGACAAGAGCCGAAGCCTGCAGGAGAAGTTCCGGGTGGCCATGTTATCCATGGCGAAATACGGCCTCTTCCTGGACGAAGAGGTGCTGGTCCTTCATTTTGTGAGCGATGAGGCCAGCCGAGAGCTGGGCGAGAGGATGCTCCCAGAGCTGCTCCTCGTCGGAACGTTTCAGTATGAGGTAAGTCTGTTTGGTGCCCTGATGCATCTCCTACAAGGATGACCACTCACCGGTCAGTGTGTGTGCTTGTGTTACATGGAATGTTAGTCCTATACTGTGGAGTCTAGAGTTTAAACCTTTAAAAATAGGCTTAATCCCTCAACTGGCAAACAACACAGGCCTTGTTTGGAGGAGCGTACTTGCGGGTGAGTGCACAAATGCACTGTGAATAGTTTTGATCTTTGACACAGGGGGGCAGTGTTGCTCTTCCAAAATATCTTACAGTTTAGAAATCCCCCTCTTCTGCTTTTTTTTCAGCCAATGGGATAATTAAGCTGTACCTAATGTATGTATCTATCTATCTATATGTATGTGTGTGAGATATACAGTGGGGGAAAAAAGTATTTAGTCAGCCACCAATTGTGCATGTTCTCCCACTTAAAAAGATGAGAGAGGCCTGTAATTTTCATCATAGGTACACGTCAACTATGACAGACAAATTGAGAATTTTTCTCTCCAGAAAATCACATTGTAGGATTTTTTATGAATTTATTAGCAAATTATGGTGGAAAATAAGTATTTGGTCACCTACAAACAAGCAAGATTTCTGGCTCTCACAGACCTGTAACTTCTTCTTTAAGAGGCTCCTCTGTCCTCCACTCGTTACCTGTATTAATGGCACCTGTTTGAACTTGTTATCAGTATATAAGACACCTGTCCACAACCTCAAACAGTCACACTCCAAACTCCACTATGGCCAAGACCAAAGAGCTGTCAAAGGACACCAGAAACAAAATTGTAGACCTGCACCAGGCTGGGAAGACTGAATCTGCAATAGGTAAGCAGCTTGGTTTGAAGAAATCAACTGTGGGAGCAATTATTAGGAAATGGAAGACATACAAGACCACTGATAATCTCCCTCGATCTGGGGCTCCACGCAAGATCTCACCCTGTGGGGTCAAAATGATCACAAGAACGGTGAGCAAAAATCCCAGAACCACACGGGGGGACCTAGTGAATGACCTGCAGAGAGCTGGGACCAAAGTAACAAAGCCTACCATCAGTAACACACTACGCCGCCAGGGACTCAAATCCTGCAGTGCCAGACGTGTCCCCCTGCTTAAGCCAGTACATGTCCAGGCCCGTCTGAAGTTTGCTAGAGTGCATTTGGATGATCCAGAAGAGGATTGGGAGAATGTCATATGGTCAGATGAAACCAAAATATAGCTTTTTGGTAAAAACTCAACTCGTCGTGTTTGGAGGACAAAGAATGCTGAGTTGCATCTAAAGAACACCATACCTACTGTGAAGCATGGGGGTGGAAACATCATGCTTTGGGGCTGTTTTTCTGCAAAGGGACCAGGACGACTGATCCGTGTAAAGGAAAGAATAAATGGGGCCATGTATCGTGAGATTTTGAGTTAAAACCTCCTTCCATCAGCAAGGGCATTGAAGATGAAACGTGGCTGGGTCTTTCAGCATGACAATGATCCCAAACACACCGCCCGGGCAACGAAGGAGTGGCTTCGTAAGAAGCATTTCAAGGTCCTGGAGTGGCCTAGCCAGTCTCCAGATCTCAACCCCATAGAACATCTTTGGAGGGAGTTGAAAGTCTGTGTTGCCCAGCGACAGCCCCGAAACATCACTGCTTTAGAGGAGATCTGCATGGAGGAATGGGCCAAAATACCAGCAACAGTGTGTGAAAACCTTGTGAAGACTTACAGAAAACGTTTGACCTGTCATTGCCAACAAAGGGTATATAACAAAGTATTGAGAAACTTTTGTTATTGACCAAATACTTATTTTCCACCATAATTTGCAAATAAATTCATAAAAAATCCTACAATGTGATTTCCTGGAATTTTTTTTCTCATTTTGTCTGTCATAGTTGACGTGTACCTATGATGAAAATTACAGGCCTCTCTCATCTTTTTAAGTTGGAGAACTTGCACAATTGGTGGCTGACTAAATACTTTTTTCCCCACTGTATATATATATATATATATATATATATATATATATATATATATATATATATAGTACCAGTCAAAAGTTTGGACACCTATTTATTCCAGGGTTTTTCTTTATTTTGACTATTTTCTACATTGTAGAATAATAGTGAAGACATCAAAACTATGAAATAACACATATGGAATCATGTAGTAACCAAAAAACAGTTAAACAAATCAAAATATAATTCTTCAAAAAGCCACCCTTTTCCTTGATGACAGCTTTGCAAACATTCCTCAACCACCTTCATGAGGAATGCTTTTCCAACAGTCTTGAAGGAGTTCCCACATATGCTGAGCACTTGTTGGCTGGTTTTCCTTCACTCTGCCGTCCAACTCATCCCAAACCATCTCAATTGGGTTGAGGTCGGGTGATCTGATGCAGCACTCCATCACTCTCCTTCTTGGTCAAATAGCCTATACACAGCCTGGAGGTGTGTTGGGTCATTGTCCTGTTGAAAAACAAATGCTGTTGACACTGTCTGTGATTTTATTTTGAATTCAAGGCACACTTAACCAGCATGGCTACCACTGCATTCTGCAGCGATACGTCATCCCATCTGGTTTGGGCTTAGTGGGACTATCATTAGTTTTTCAACAGGACAATGACCTAACACACCTCCAGGCTGTGTAAGGGCTATTTTACCAAGAAGGATAGGGATTGAGTGCTGCATCACATGACCTGGCCTTCACAATCCCCCAACCTCAACCAAATTGAGATGGTTTGGGATGAGTCGGACGGCAGAGTGAAGGAAAAGCAGCCAACAAGTGCTCAGCATATGTGGGAACTCCTTCAAGACTGTTGGAAAAGCATTCCAGGTGAAGCTGGTTGAGAGAATGTCAAGAGTGTGCAAAGCTGTCATCAAGGCAAAGGGTGTCTATTTGAAGAATCTACAATATTTTGATTTGTTTAACACTTTTTTGGTTACTACATGATTCCATATGTGCTATTTCATAGTTTTGATGTCTTCACTATTATTCTACAATGTAGAAAATAGTAAAAAATAAAGAAAAACCCTGGAATGAGTAGGTGTGTCCAAACTTTTGACTCGTACTGTATATATATTCATACAGACTAACACAGTGGTTTCGAACATGCAGAATTAAATGAAAAATGAATATTCAGCTTCCACCACAGAAACAAATAACTCTCTCTATGACACACACACACATCCTGCACAGTCACTAATGGGATGGCTGTGAACTGCGATGGCCTGTGAGCATGTTGACAGGCTTGTCTGCAAATCCTCACCTCGTTTCTTTAATTATACATCTCTCAGTAGCGTCAACACAGGACAGTAGTTATGTAAACCCTTCCGTGACTCCCTGACTGTTTAGTGACAAAACATTGTCCGAGACCCCTGTGAACCAAACAAAACATCTCATACGATCCCTCCGCAGGGGACCATGCTTATTACATCATCTCTGACCCACACGCACATACCCACAGACATGCATGTATGTATGAGTTACACGCACTGTAACAAGCGTGTGTGTGCTTGCGTACGTGTATATGCTTGTGTGGCCTCGTTGACGCTAGAGCAGTCCATGTGCTCTGACGGAAAACGTTGTTTGTTTTGCCCAGTCCTAGTCCCATGGGTTCTGCCCAGATTTGTGTCTTATGATTTGTTTGTCAATGGGTACAAGCATGGGACAGGACATGGGGCTTTCCACGATCACCAATGGTTTACTGCAGGCTCTCATGACATAGAGGGGTGACCGTCCGTGACCCTAGTCCCCCTGTTCAGTGGACTGGAGTCAGCTAGCCAGCCAGGAAAAGCTGAGAGGAAGCTTTGCTCAATGTGGGCTTCCCTTCTCAAACCAGTGCAGCTGGACAGAACCAAATAGCTGCCCAAATTCAGTTCTTATTAACTGATTTTGTATTTAACATTCCGATTCTTGTGTTTTTGTATGTTTTATTTTGAGTTGAGGCATGATTTATCTAGCTAACGTTAGCTGCATAGTTAGCCCTAAATGGCTTTTTAAAATTGAAAACATTCTTCTCAACAAAGCGGATGTTTGACTGATTTGGATAGGAAACTGTTATTCTCTACCCAACAAGGTGACTGGAAAGATGAAAAGATTTGACAATGGCCCTCAGATCCTCAAAGTTCTACAGCTGCACCATTGAGAGAATCTTGACTGGCTGCATCACCGCTTGGTATGGCAACTGCCTGGCATCCGACCTTAAGGCGCTACATATACAGAGGGTAGTGCGTACAGCCCAGTACATCACTGGGGCTGAGCTCCCTGACATCCATGAACTCCATACCAGGCGGTGTCAGAAGAAGGCTTTAAAAATTGTCAGACTCCAGCCACCCAAGTCACAATCTCTGCTACCGCACGGCAAGCTGTACAGGACTAGTTGCGTTGACCCACTTCTGTATGCACGGACTCTCCTGCACTGGCTCTATGCACACTCACTGGACTCTACCCACATACTACACTGACACTCCAACACACACACACACACACACACTCACACTCACAAAACACACACATGCATATTGACACCAAACACACACACACACACAGACACTCTTTCACACTCTTCACATACGCTGCTGCTACTCTGTTTATTATCTATCCTAGTCACTTTTACCCCTAACTACATGTACATATTACATAAATTACCCCAACTATACTGAACAAAAATATTAATGCAACATGTAAAGTGTTGGTCCCATTTTTCATGAGCTAAAATAAAAGGTCCCAGACATTTTCCATACACACAAAAAGCTTATTTCTCTAATTTTGTGCACAAATTTGTTTATATCCCTGTTAGTGAGCATTTCTCCTTTGCCAAGATAATCCATCCACCTGACAAGTGTGACATATCAAGAAGCTGATTAAACTGCTTGATCATTACACAGGTGCACCTTGTGCTGTGGACAATAAAAGGCCACTCTAAAATGTGCAGTTTTGTCACACAACACAATGCCACAGATGTCTCAAGTTGAGGGAGCATGCAATTGGCATGTCCACCAGAGTTGTTGCCAGAGAGTTTAATGTTCATTTCTCTACCATAAGCAGTACATCCAACTGGCCTCACAACCGCAGACCACGTGTAACCAATCTAGCCCAGGACCAGAACCTGTGGGATTGTCTGAGGAGGGGGAGGGGGCTGCTGAGGAGTATTTCTGTCTGTAATAAAGCCCTTTTGTGGGGAAAACGTATTCTGATTGGCTGGGCCTGGCTCCCCACTGTGTAGACCTGGTTCCCAAGTGGGTGGGCCTATGCCCTTCCAAGGCCGACCCATGGCTGCGCCCCTGCCCAGTCATGTGAAATCCATAGATTAGGGCCTGATGAATTTATTTCAATTGTCTGATATCCTTCTATGAACTGTAACTTAGTAAAATCTTAGAAATTGTTGCATGTTGCGTTTTTATATTTTTGTTCAGTATACTTCTTACCCCTGCACATTGACTCAGTACCGGTACTCCTTGTATAGCCTTGTTATTGTTATTTTGTGTTACTATTTCTTTTTTTTATTTAGCAAATGTTTCTTACTTTTTAACTCTGCATTGTTGGGAAAGAACTCATAAGTAAGCATTTCATTTCATTTTATTCGGCGCATGTGAAATAACATTTGATTGATTTTGAAATATGTCACCATTTTGGGTTTTCTCACTTGTCTGTCAGTCACTCACACTGGAAAATGTGCTTTGCTTAGTCTGACTTTTTAATTATTCTTACTAAATTCAGTGTTGTGTTTGCTGGTGTATAGCCCAGTTGTTAGGCAGATATACAGTTGAAGTCGGAAGTTTACATACACTTAGGTTGGAGTAATTAAAACTCGTTTTTCAACCACTCCACAAATTTCTTGTTAACAAACTATAGTTTTGGCAAGTCGGTTAGGACATCTACTTTGTGCATGACACAGGTAATTTTTTCCAACAATTGTTTACAGACAGATTATTTCACTTATAATTCACTGTATCACAATTCCAGTGGGTCAGAAGCTTACATACACTAAGTTGACTGTGCCTTTAAACAGCTTGGAAAATTCCAGAAAATGATTTCATGGCTTTAGAAGCTTCTGATAGGCTAATTGACATCATTTGAGTCAATTGGAGGTTTACCTGTGGATGTATTTCAAGGCCTACCTTCAAACTCAGTGCCTCTTTGCTTGACATCATGGGAAAATCAAAAGAAATCAGCCAAGACCTCAGAAAAACATTTGTAGACCTCCACAAGTCTGGTTCATCCTTGGGAGCAATTTCCAAATGCCTGAAGGTACCACGTTCATCTGTGCAAACAATAGTATGCAAGTATAAACACCATGGGACCACACAGCCGTCATACCGCTCAGGAAGGAGACGCGTTCTGTCTCCTAGAGATGAATGTACTTTGATGCGAAAAGTGCAAATCAATCCCAGAACAACAGCAAAGGACCTTGTGAAGATGCTGGAGGAAACCGGTACAAAAGTATCAATATCCACAGTAAAACGTGTCCTATATCGACATAACCTGAAAGGCCGCTCAGCAAGGAAGAAGCCACTGCTCCAAAACCGCCATAAAAAAGCCAGACTACGGTTTGCAACTGCACATGGGGACAAAGATCATACTTTTTGGAGAAATGTCCTCTGGTCTGATTAAACAAAAATATAACTGTTTGGCCATAATGACTATCGTTATGTTTGGAGGAAAAAGGGAGATGCTTGCAAGCCGAAGAACACCATCCCAACCGTGAAGCACGGGGGTGGCAGCATCATGCTGTGGGGGTGCTTTGCTGCAGGAGGGACTGGTCCACTTCACAAAATAGATGGCATCATGAGGAAGGAAAATTATGAAGCAACATCTCAAGACATCAGTCAGGAAGTTAAAGCTTGGTCGCAAATGGGTCTTCCAAATGGACAATGACCCCAATCATACTTCCAAAGTTGTGGCAAAATGGCTTAAGGACAGCAAAATCAAGGTATTGGAGTGGCCTTCACAAAGCCCTGGCCTCAAGCCTATAGAAAATGTGTGGGCAGAACTGAAAAAGCGTGTGCGAGCAAGGAGGCCTACAAACCTGACTCAGTTACACCAGCTCTGTCAGGAGGAATGGGCCAAAATTCACCCAACCTATTGTGGGAAGCTTGTGGAAGGCTATCCGAAACGTTTGACCCAAGTTAAACAATTTAAAGGCAATGCTACCAAATACTAATTGAGTATATGTAAACTTCTGACCCACTGGGAATGTGATGAAATAAATAAAAGCTGAAATAAATCATTCTCTCTACTATTATTCTGTCAATTCACACTCTTAAAATAAAGTGGTGATCCTAACTGACCTAAAACAGGGAATTTTTACTAGGATTAAATGTCAGGAATTATGAAAAACTGAGTTTAAATGTATTTGGCTAAGTTGTATGTAAACTTCTGACTTCAACTGTACAGTACCAGTCAAAAGTTTGGACACACCTACTCATTCCAGGGTTTTTCTTTATTTAGACTATTTTCTACATTGTAGAATAATAGTGAAGACATCAAAACTATGAAATCATGTAGTAACCAAAAAAGTGTTAATCAAATCAAAATATATTTTATATTTGAGATTCTTCAAAGTAGCCACCCTTTGCCTTGATGACAGCTTTGCACACTCTTGGTATTCTCTCAACCATCTTCATGAGGAATGCTTTTCCAACAGTCTTGAAGGAGTTCCCACATATGCTGAGCACTTGTTGGCTGCTATTACTTCACTCTGCGGTCCAATTAATCCCAAACCATCTCTTCTTAGTCAAATCTCTTAGATTCAGAGTTTTCTTACTATCTTGATTAAATCTATAATCACTGACAATGGTAGACATGGCCTATTTTATGCAGTTTATTTTATGCATAGAAAAGGCTTGGGTGGGCCGCCAAAGTTTTTTCCCGCACCGCCTATGGAAAAACGTTTTCAGTGTGTGTATATACAGTGGGGGAAAAAAAGTATTTAGTCAGCCACCAATTGTGCAAGTTCTCCCACTTAAAAAGATGAGAGAGGCCTGTAATTTTCATCATAGGTACACGTCAACTATGACAGACAAATTGAGAAAAAAAAATCCAGAAAATCACATTGTAGGATTTTTAATGAATTTATTTGCAAATTATGGTGGAAAATAAGTATTTGGTCAACTACAAACAAGCAAGATTTCTGGCTCTCACAGACCTGTAACTTCTTCTTTAAGAGGCTCCTCTGTCCTCCACTCGTTACCTGTATTAATGGAACCTGTTTGAACTTGTTATCAGTATAAAAGACACCTGTTCACAACCTCAAACAGTCACACTCCAAACTCCACTATGGCCAAGACCAAAGAGCTGTCAAAGGACACCAGAAACAAAATTGTAGACCTGCACCAGGCTGGGAAGACTGAATCTGCAATAGGTAAGCAGCTTGGTTTGAAGAAATCAACTGTGGGAGCAATTATTAGGAAATGGAAGACATACAAGACCACTGATAATCTACCTCGATCTGGGGCTCCACGCAAGATCTCACCCCGTGGGGTCAAAATGATCACAAGAACGGTGAGCAAAAATCCCAGAACCACACGGGGGGACCTAGTGAATGACCTGCAGAGAGCTGGGACCAAAGTAACAAAGCCTACCATCAGTAACACACTACACCGCCAGGGACTCAAATCTTGCAGTGCCAGACGTGTCCCCCTGCTTAAGCCAGGCCCGTCTG
Source organism: Coregonus clupeaformis (assembly GCF_020615455.1). NCBI lineage: Eukaryota > Metazoa > Chordata > Actinopteri > Salmoniformes > Salmonidae > Coregonus > Coregonus clupeaformis. The sequence goes on from NC_059202.1 coordinate 34,221,147, forward strand.
AAGTTTGCTAGAGTGCATTTGGATGATCCAGAAGAGGATTGGGAGAATGTCATATGGTCAGATGAAACCAAAATAGAACTTTTTGGTAAAAAATCAACTCGTCGTGTTTGGAGGACAAAGAATGCTGAGTTGCATCCAAAGAACACCATACCTACTGTGAAGCATGGGGGTGGAAACATCATGCTTTGGGGCTGTTTTTCTGCAAAGGGACCAGGACGACTGATCCGTGTAAAGGAAAGAATGAATGGGGCCATGTAGCGTGAGATTATGAGTGAAAACCTCCTTCCATCAGCAAGGGCATTGAAGATGAAACGTGGCTGGGTCTTTCAGCATGACAATGATCCCAAACACACCGCCCGGGCAACGAAGGAGTGGCTTCTTAAGAAGCATTTCAAGGTCCTGGAGTGGCCTAGCCAGTCTCCAGATCTCAACCCCATAGAACATCTTTGGAGGGAGTTGAAAGTCCGTGTTGCCCAGCGACAGCCCCAAAACATCACTGCTCTTGAGGAGATCTGCATGGAGGAATGTGCCAAAATACCAGCAACAGTGTGTGAAAACCTTGTGAAGACTTACAGAAAACGTTTGACCTGTGGCATTGCCAAAAAAGGGTATATAACAAAGTATTGAGAAACTTTTGTTATTGACCAAATACTTATTTTCCACCATAATTTGCAAATAAATTCATAAAAAATCCTACAATGTGATTTTCTGAAAAAAAAAATCTCATTTTGTCTGTCATAGTTGACGTGTACATATGATGAAAATTACAGGCCTCTCTCATCTTTTTAAGTGGGAGAACTTGCACAATTGGTGGCTGACTAAATACTTTTTTTCCCCACTGTATGTATGTATGTATGTGTGTGTGTGTGTGTGTGTGTGTATATATATATATATATATATATATATATATATATATACATACATACATACATACATACATACATACATACATACATACATACATACATACATACATATATATACACACACACACACACACACACACACACAGTGGTGTGAAAAATTGTTTGCCCCCTTCCTGATTTGTTATTTGTTTGCATGTTTGTCACACTTAAATGTTTCAGATCATCAAACAAATGTAAATATTAGTCAAAGATAACACAAGTAAACACAAAATGCAGTTTTGAAATGAAGGTTGTTATTATTAAGGGAAAACAAAATCCAAACCTACATGGCCCTGTGTGAAAAAGTGTTTGCCCCCCCTGTTATAACACAACTCAACTGTGGTTTATCACACCTGAGTTCAAATCCTCTAGCCACACCCAGGCCTGATTACTGCCACACCTGTTCTCAATCAAGGAATCACTTAAATAGGACCTGCCTGACAAAGTGAAGTAGACCAAAAGATCCTCAAAAGCTAGACATCATGCTGAGATCCAAAGAAATTCAGGAACAAATGAGAAAGAAAGTAATTGAGATCCATCAGTCTGGAAAAGGTTATAAAGCCATTTCTAAAGTTTTGGGACTCCAGCGAACCACAGTGAGAGCCATTATCCACAAATGGCGAAAACATGGAACAGTGGTGAACCTTCCCAGGAGTGGCCGGCCGACCAAAATTACCCCAAGAGCGCAGCGACGACTCATCCAAGAGACTCATCCAAGAGGTCACAAAAGACCACACAACAACATCTAAAGAGCTGCAGGCCTCACTTGCCTCACTTAAGGTCAGTGTTCATGACTCCACCATAAGAAAGAGACGAAAACCACTGCTGAGCAAAAAGAACATTAAGGCTCGTCTCATTTTTGCCAGAAAACATATTGATGATCCCCAAGACCTTTGGGAAAATACTCTGTGGACTGACGAGACATAAGTTGAACTTATTGGAAGGTGTGTGTCCCATTACATCTGGTGTAAAAGTAACACCGCATTTCAGAAAAAGAACATCATACCAACAGTAAAATATGGTGGTGGTAGTGTGATGGTCTGGGCCTGTTTTGCTGCTTCAGGACCTGGAAGACTTGCTGTGATAAATGGAACCATGAATTCTGCTGTCTACCAAAAAATCCTGAAGGAGAATGTCCGGCCATCTGTTCGTGACCTCAAGCTGAAGCGAACTTGGGTTCTGCAGCAGGACAATGATCCAAAACACACCAGCAAGTCCACCTCTGAATGGCTGAAGAAAAACAAAATGAAGACTTTGGAGTGGCCTAGTCAAAGTCCTGACCTGAATCCTATTGAGATGCTGTGGCATGACCTTTAAAAAGGCAGTTCATGCTCGATAACTCTCCAATGTGGCTGAATTACAACAATTCTGCAAAGATGAGTGGGCCAAAATTCCTCCACAGCGCTGTAAAAGACTCATTGCAAGTTATTGCAAACGCAAGTTATTGCAGTTGTTGCTGCTAAGGGTGGCCCAACCAGTTATTAGGTTGTAGGGGGCAATCACTTTTTCACACAGGGCCATGTGGGTTTGGATTTTGTTTTCCCTTAATAATAACAACCTTCATTTCAAAACTGCATTTTGTGTTTACTTGTGTTATCTTTTACTAATATTTACATTTGTTTGATGATCTGAAACATTTAAGTGTGAGAAACAAAAAAGAAATCAGGAAGGGGGCAAACACTTTTTCACACCACTGTATATACTGAACAAAAATATAAACGCATCATACTGAGTTACAGTTGATATAGGGAAATAAGTCAATTGAAATAAATTCATTACGCCCTCATCTATGGATTTCACATGACTGGGAATACAAATATGCATATTTTGGTCACAGATACAATACATGACCAAAAGTATGTGGACACCTGCTTGTCGAACATCTCATTCCAAAATCATGGGCATTCAAATGGAGTTGGACCCCCCTTTGCTGCTATAACAGCCTCCACTCTTCTGTGAAGACTTTCCACTAGATGTTGGGACATTGCTGCGGGGACTTGCTTCCATTCAACCACGAGCATTAGTGAGGTCGGGCACTGATGTTGAGCGATTAGGCCTGGCTTGCAGTCGGCGTTCCAATTCCTCCCAAGGTGTTCGATGGGGTTGAGGTCAGGGCTCTGTGCAGGCCAGTCAAGTTCTTCCACACCGATCTCGACAAACGGTTTCTGTATAGACCTTGCTTTGTGCACCGGGGCATTGTCATGCTGAAACAGGAAAGGGCCTTCCCCAAAATGTTGCCACAAAGTTGGAAGCACAGAATCGTTTAGAATGTCATTGTATGCTGTAGCGTTAAGATTTCCCTTCACTGGGACTAATGGGCCTAGCCCGAACCATGAAAAACAATCCCACCTGTCAGCAACAGGTGTGGCTGAAATAGCCGAATCCACTAATTTGAAGAGGTGTCCACATACTTTTGTATATATAATGTACCTTTTAAAAAAAGGTAGGACGTGGATCAGAAAACCAGTCAGTATCTGTTGTGACTACCATTTGTCCCATGCAGCACGACACATTTCATTTGTATAGAGTTGATCAGGCTGTTGATTGTGGCCTGTGGAATGTTGTCCCACTCCTCTTCAATGGCTGTGCAAAGTTGCTGGATATTGACGGGAACTAGATTACACTGTCATTCACGTCGATCCAGAGCATCCCAAACATGCTCAGTGGGTGACATGTCTGGTGAGTATGCAGACCATGGAAGAACTGGGACATTTTCAGCTTCCAGGAATTGTGTACAGATCCTTGCGACATGCGGCCGTGCGTTATCATGCTGAAACATGACGTGGTGGCTGCGGATGAATGGCACGATAATGGGCCTCAGGATTTTGTCACGGTATCTCTGTGCATTCAAATTGCCATCGATTAAAATGCTATTGTGTTCATTGTCTGTAGCTTAGGGCTGCCCGTACCAAAACCCCACTGCCACCATGGAGCACTCTGTTCACAACGTTGACATCAGCATACTGCTCGCCCACACAATGCCATACACGTTGTCTGCGGTTGTGAGGCCGGTTGGAAGTACTGCCAAATTCTCTAAAACGACGTTGGAGGTGGCATATGGTAGAGATATTAATATAAAATTCTCTGGCAACAGCTCAGCATGCCAATTGCTTGCTCCCTCAAAATGTAGACACCTGTGGCATTGTGTTGTGTGACAAAACTGCACATTTAAGTGTGGCCTTTTATTGTCAACAGCACAAGGTGCACCTGTGTAATGATCATGTTGTTTAATCAGCTTCTTGATATACCATACCTGTCAGGTGGATGGATTATCTTGGCAAAGGAGAAATGTTCACTAACAGGGATGTAAACAAATTTGAGAGAAATAAGCTTTTTGTGCGTATGGAACATTTTCTGGGATCTTTTATTTAAACTCATGAAACATGGGACCAACACTTTACATGTTGCGTTTATATTTTTGTTGAGTATAGATATAAAGTATGTAGAAAAACTGATGTACCTGTATGTTTGAGTCACTCAGATGGCGTTGCATGAAATTAGTTTGAAAACTGCACATTTTCTAAAAGTTTATGTAGGCGAGTGCCCCATTGGCCACCTCCCTGCCACGCCCACCACCTAAGCCCCATTTTGATTCAGAAAAAACCCTGTTATGATAGGTGAGTTTTTCCCTTTTCTTTATGTTGTGTTCCATGACATCAAAATAGAATGTAAGTAGGACGTTGGTACAGTACAACTGAGGAATATAACTGTAATAAGAGTACAACTGAGGAATCTCCTACACTTTTCCTGTATTATTTAGTACATGTGGGTTGTTGGGAGGAGTTCTGCCCCGTCTTGTTTACTATCTAAATTATTCATCCATAGCTCTTAAAAAGTAACTTAATCTATTAAATATACAAGCAAAATCTAGAAATAAACATCATAAATGTTTAATTTGCTGCTTTCATTCTCGCATTTTCAGTGCCGAGGAGCTCTCAGCTGTAAGTCATTTGGGAAAGGCAAAATCAGCACAACACTCATATTTCACCCATTTGTTGGGATAAGAATATTTAATTGATTAAATCCACAGTTAATGTGATAAAGGTCTTTAATTGCACTGTGGGTAGCTAACATAACAACACTTATGTACCGGAAAATGGGTTTACGTAAGAGTTCTCTTTTTACAAAGCTAGGCCTAGGTGCTGTTCCACAATACCATCTCCAGGGCTGTTTTTATTGCACAGACGTACAGTAGGGGAGGCTTACCTTAATCGGTAATGGAACATTAAATGATGTCTGCACATCCCAAGCACACAGATCTGATTAAATATGTCTCTCTTATTGCCTAATCCCATTAACCCCCCCACATTTGATCATATTTGTTTCTGTGGAAATAAATTAATGTAAAATCCTCTTCCGCTAATCTGGAGAGAGATCCACATGATCTGACTGGGGAATGCGGACCGCTTCTGCTTCTCAGCCAAATCCCTGCACTGCACCATGGGATTAGGGCCCCTGGGGGCAGAAGGGTTTCATGGTAGCTTGGAGAGTGACCTGCTGAGGAGAGGCAGGGAGACGGGGCTCCTGGAGAGGGGAGGGGAGGGTTTGATTGTGAAGAACCCTTATGCACATCCCCATTAGAACAATAATGTAATAAATGTCATGGGCATGTGTCTTGTGCAATTGTCAGTATCAATTCTGAATGACTTGAATGTCTGAATGACATGTTTCTCATATGCCTGACTGCCCTTGTTTGTGGTGAAGGTGGTGTTCCATGACGTGGCGGTCCTGAGCCAGAAGCTCTTCCCCATCGTGGAGGCCATGCAGAAGCACTTCAGTGCCGGCTCCGGGGCCTACTATAGTGACGCCATCTTCTTCCTGTCAGTGGCCATGCACCACATCATGCCCACAGGTAAGAGTTACTTTAGTTACAAAGCCAAATCTGACTGATGTTTCACTTTTTCATAGGTATTTGCAGTATGTTCCACTACACAGTTGATACCATCAGAAGAAGGTGTCTTGGTGGTTGACATTTTCTTTTGACCATTACCGTTTAAAAAGTTCAGTGTCACTCACTATATTTGTTGGGTGTGTTTTGCTCCCAATGTCTGAATCAGATGTTTAGGTGTTTACTGCTATTTTTATTTTGGATGACTCACAGAAAGTACCCCAAAGTCTATCCCAAGGTGACCAGCTCAATCTGAAGTTCTGTGCTTGGTGGATGACTAATCTAGCTAGCCTGGGTGTCAGTCTGTTTCTGCTCTCTTGCCAACTCCTTATGGAATGCTCATGCAAAACAGTTTGGCTTGACAATGAAGTAGCCAAAAGCACAAACCGATCTTGGGACCAGGCTAATCTGTCCTAATGGAGTCAGATTCCCAGAAGGCTGTGTGTAGTAGAGATGGCTAGCCTCTGAATAACGTCTCTCTGTGTCTGTCTGTCTCTCTCTCTCTCTCTCGGTCTGTGTGCACAATGGTTTATTTCCTCAGCCTCTCTCTCTAAAGGCCGATTTATACCCTACGGAGACGGATGATTCAGAGCGCAGTGTTGCAATGTCGTAGCTCCTTGTAGTGTGCTCCGACATTCAACATACACCCGTGCCACATTAAAATTGTAACGCGACCCGTGTAGGCAATGAAGCTCGCTTGGTTCCTTGATCTGATCTATAGGCTATGCATCCAAGTAGCCTAATTTGCATTTTTGAAGCAAATATAATCTCAGTGACTGTTCAAACAATAAACCCCCCAAAATTGGAGCCTTATTATAATTTTATTTAGAAGTAATAACTAGTGATTTCAGGCTATTGGTAAAAACAGCTGCGAGATACAGTGGGGAAAAAAAGTATTTAGTCAGCCACCAATTGTGCAAGTTCTCCCACCTAAAAAGATGAGAGGCCTGTAATTTTCATCATAGGTACACGTCAACTATGACAGACAAAATGAGAAAAAAAATTCCAGAAAATCACATTGTAGGATTTTTAATGAATTTATTTGCAAATTATGGTGGAAAATAAGTATTTGGTCAATAACAAAAGTTTCTCAATACTTTGTTATATACGCTTTGTTGGCAATGACACAGGTCAAACGTTTTCTGTAAGTCTTCACAAGGTTTTCACACACTGTTGCTGGTATTTTGGCCCATTCCTCCATGCAGATCTCCTCTAGAGCAGTGATGTTTTGGGGCTGTCGCTGGGCAACACAGACTTTCAACTCCCCTCCAAAGATGTTCTATGGGGTTGAGATCTGGAGACTGGCTAGGCCACTCCAGGACCTTGAAATGCTTCTTACGAAGCCACTCCTTCATTGCCCGGGCGGTGTGTTTGGGATCATTGTCATGCTGAAAGACCCAGCCACGTTTCATCTTCAATGCCCTTGCTGATGGAAGGAGGTTTTCACTCAAAATCTCACGATATATGGCCCCATTCATTCTTTCCTTTACACGGATCAGTCGTCCTGGTCCCTTTGCAGAAAAACAGCCCCAAAGCATGATGTTTCCACCCCCATGCGTCACAGTAGGTATGGTGTTCTTTGGATGCAACTCAGCATTCTTTGTCCTCCAAACACGACGAGTTGAGTTTTTACCAAAAAGTTATATTTTGGTTTCATCTGACCATATGACATTCTCCCAATCCTCTTCTGGATCATCCAAATGCACTCTAGCAAACTTCAGACGGGCCTGGACATGTACTGGCTTAAGCAGGGGGACACGTCTGGCACTGCAGGATTTGAGTCCCTGGCGGCGTAGTGTGTTACTGATGGTAGGCTTTGTTACTTTGGTCCCAGCTCTCTGCAGGTCATTCACTAGGTCCCCCCGTGTGGTTCTGGGATTTTTGCTCACCGTTCTTGTGATCAGTTTGATCCCACGGGGTGAGATCTTGCGTGGAGCCCCAGATCGAGGGAGATTATCAGTGGTCTTGTATGTCTTCCATTTCCTAATAATTGCTCCCACAGTTGATTTCTTCAAACCAAGCTGCTTACCTATTGCAGATTCAGTCTTCCCAGCCTACAATTTTGTTTCTGGTGTCCTTTGACAGCTCTTTGGTCTTGGCCATAGTGGAGTTTGGAGTGTGACTGTTTGAGGTTGTGGACAGGTGTCTTTTTATACTGATAACAAGTTCAAACAGGTGCCATTAATACAGGTAACGAGTGGAGGACAGAGGAGCCTCTTAAAGAATAAGTTACAGGTCTGTGAGAGCCAGAAATCTTGCTTGTTCGTAGGTGACCAAATACTTATTTTCCACCATAATTTGCAAATAAATTCATAAAAAATCCTACAATGTGATTTTCTGGATTTTTTTTCCTCAATTTGTCTGTCATAGTTGACATATTCCTATGATGAAAATTACAGGCCTCTCTCATCTTTTTAAGTGGGAGAATTTGCACAATTGGTGGCTGACTAAATACTTTTTTCCCCCACTGTATGTGCTTTTCCTCCCCGACCAAAACAAATGATTTTCTATTTTTTGCTGATACGGGAGTGAATACTGAAGCAGCATATCAAAGGGACATAACATTGTAGGTTACACTGGCAAATATACCAATATTTGCCAGGGCATATTATTTTATTAGAAATCAGATTATTTCACATGGCGATGTGGGAAGCTAATCAATTTCAAAATCACTTCAACTTCAAGGTTGTTGTGTTGGTTTAGCTTGGCATTAAATAAGCAGCCTATTTTGCATTGATAACCAAATATAATCTCAGCGACTGTTCAAACAAACATTGTAGCCTTATTAGAATCAATTTGTCTCCCTAGTCATAGACTGTTCTCTCTGCTACCGCACAGCAAGCGGTACCGGAGCGCCACGTCTAGGTCCAAAAGGCTTCTTAACAGCTTCTACCCCCAAGCCATAAGACTCCTGAACAGCTAATCAAATGGCTACACAGACTATTTGCATTGTCCCCCCCACCCCCTTTTTCACGCTGCTGCTACTCTCTGTTTATGGTCTATGCATAGTCACTTTAACTATACCTACATGTACATATTACCTTGACTAACCGGTGCCCCCGCACATTGACTCTGTACCGGTACCCCTGTATATAGGCTCGCTACTGTTATTTTACTGCTTTTATTTTTTACTTATCTATTGTTTACTTAACACTTATTTTTCTTAAAACTGCATTGTTGGTTAAGGGCTTGTAAGTAAGCATTTCACTGTAAGGTCTACACCTGTTGTATTCGGCGCATGTGACAAATACAATTTGGTTTGATTTGATTTGATCACATATCTCTATTATGCGTGGGAATACCTTGGAACAGATTTCAAAAAATTTAATCACTTGGAGCTGATTTGCTGGTGTTTTTAAAGTCTTATGTCCAACAACAACAAAAAAATATACATATGTACAGTATATACACTATATATACAAAAGTATGTGGAGACCCCTTCAAATGAGTGGATTTGGCTAGTTCAGCCACACCTGTTACTGACAGGTGTATAAAATCGAGCACAAAGCTATGCAATCTCCATAGACAAACATTGGCAGTAGAATGGCCTTACTGAAGAGCTCAGTGACTTTCAACGTGGCACCTTCATAGGATCCCACCTTTCCAATAGGTCAGTTCCTCAAATTTCTGCCCTGCTAGAGCTTCCCCGGTCAACTGTAAGTGCTGTTATTGTGAAGTAGAAACGTCTCAGCCGCGAAGTGGAACGGGATCGCCGAGTGCTGAAGCACGTAGCGTGTAAAAATAATCTGTCCTTGGTTGCAACACTCACTACCGAGTTCCAAACTGCCTCTGGAAGCAATGTCAGCACAATAACTGTTAGTCGGGAACTTCATGAAATGGGTTTCCATTGCCGAGCAGCCGCACCCAAGCCTAAGATCACCATGCGCAATGCTAAGCATCGGCTGGACTGGTGTAAAGCTTGCGGCCATTGGACTCTGGAGCAGTGGAAACGCGTTCTCTGGAGTGATTAATCACGTTTCACCATCTGGCAGTACGACGGACAAATCTGGGTTTGGAGGATGCCAGGAGAACGCTACCTGCCCAAATGCATAGTGCCAGCTGTAAAATTTGGTGGAGGAGGAATAATGGTCTGGGGCTGTTTTTCATGGTTTGGGCTAGGCCTCTTAGTTCCAGTGAAAGGAAATCTTAACTCTACAGCATACAATTACATTCTAGACCAGGGGTGTCAAACTCATTTTAGCTCAGGGGCCACATGGAGGAAAATCTATTCCCAAGTGGGCCGGACTGGAAAAATCATGGTATATATAACTTAAAAACAACAACTTCAGATTGTTTTCTTTGTTTTAATACGATCAACATACAACATAAAGCTGGAGCCTGAGGACAGTGTGTCCAAAATAGTACAAGCACAACATCACTATTAATCATAAAACACGTCAAGTTTATTTGAAAATTCTAAAGAAAAAGAACACACAAACACACAATGCCTCAGTGATTAAAAGAACTGTTTCACAGATCGCAGAACTATATCAGGGTGTCATTTCTCAGGCAGAAATGTAGATAAAAATAATGAAATCCTGTTCCCCAAACAAGTGCAAGAACCACAGAGTCAAGAATAGGTTAAATATACAAATAAAATAAAATCAATTAAAAACAATAGCACATCAACATAAAAACATATAAACATAAATCTGAAAGCGTTGCTCAAACTCCCGTAACAGTCCAGTTATTTTATCTTTGAACCGCTTCATGTCTGCCACATGTTGGGTCGCGCACACATTTTTCAGACAGGGGAAGTGAGCTGCATCACCACCGGCAAGTTGCGTCTCCCACAATGACAGCTTCAACTTGAAAGAACGTATGCTGTCATAATACTGCGTGACAACTTTGTTGCGCCCTTGCAGCTGTTTGTTCAAGTTATTCAGGTGCTCTGTAACATCCACCATAAATGCAAGGTCCGGCATCCATTCTGCGGAATGAAATTCTAACACTGGTTTGCCCTTTTCTTCCATGAACTGTTCAATTTCTTCTCGTAAATCAAAGAAACGCCTCAGCACAGCACCTCGGCTTAACCATCTTACCTCAGTGTGGTATGGCAGGCCATAGATGTGGTCTTTCTCTCTGAGAAGGTTGTCAAACTGACGGTGATTCAGGCTTCTGGATCGGATGAAATTAACAGTTTGGATGACCACCTTCATGACGTTATCCATCTTTAATGACTTGCAACATAAAGCCTCCTGGTGCAAAATACAGTGAAAAGTCAAAAAATCACATCCTCCATTTGCAGATTGCACTTTCTCTCTGAACTTTGTCACAACGCCTGCTTTTTTCCCGATCATTGAGGGCGCACCATCTGTAGCCAGGCTGACAGCGCGGGACCAGTCCACTCCGACCCTGTCCAGCGCGCCGACGAGTGCGGTAAAAATATCAGCTGCTGTCGTTGTATCTGTCATCGGCACCAACTCCACGAACTCCTCGGTGACGGTCAATGTGTCATCAACTCCGCGGATGAAAAAAATGGCCAGTTGTGCAACATCTGTAATGTCCGTGCTTTCATCAATTGCAACCGAAAACGCAATAAATTACTTTACTTTTTGCTTCAACTGGCTGTCCAAATCCACTAAAAGATCGGAAATCCTGTCTGCAACTGTGTTTCTTGTCAGGCTGATATTTGCAAAAGCCTGCCGCTTTTCAGGGCACACAATCTCCGCTGCCTTCATCATGCATGTTTTTACAAATTCACCCTCACTAAATGGTTTTGAAGCCACTGCGATTTCATTAGCAATGAGGTAGCTAGCTTTCACTGCAGCGTCACTGATGTCTCGGCTGTGAGTAAACACAGACTGCTGTTTCTTCAGACCCGCCAACAGTTCATTCACCTTCTCTCATCTCCGCTGTCCTTGAAAGTTGTCATATTTGTCGGCATGAAGACTCACATAGTGGCGACGAAGGTTATATTCTTTCAGCACTGCAACATGCTCTGAACACACCAAACATACAGCTTTCCCATTCAATTCCGTGATTAAATAGGATGACAATTTTTCTTGGAACACTGCACTCTGCGTCCACTTTTCTCTTTTTTGACAGAGACATATTGGGGCAATGAGGGTGCCAAAGCACATAATGTTAAAAGTAGAAGCCGTAATAAATATCGCGGGCAAAACAAAGTAGCTCATTGGCTGCACGTGCTTGACCTACTTGCTCTGCCCCGGTATAAACAGTTTGCTTGCTTAACACAATTGCTATTGCGCCATCCAGTGGACGCAATTGGAACAGCAGTTCATTTTATAGAAAAATTGCAGCGCATTTTTATACTTAATTTTTTTTATTTTTTTTCATTTTTTTATTTTTTTTTCAAAATCATCTCGCGGGCCGGATTAAACCCGTTTGCGGGCCTGATCCGGCCCGCGGGCCGTACGTTTGACACCCCTGTTCTAGACGATTCTGTGCTTCAAACTTTGTGGCAACAGTTTGGGGGAAGGCCCTTTCCTGTTTCAGCATGACAATGCCCCCATGCACAAAGTGAGGTTCATACAGAAATGGTTTGTCGAGATCGGTGTGGAAGAACTTGACTGGCCTGTGTCATGTAAAAATCTTCCCAGCGTGAATTAGTTCCCAATCGTTCTGATTGTGACGTCATGTTGTAACATTTCTCCCAGTGTCAACATTTTACTAGTTCAATAATTGCACTTTATGTGGATGGCTGAGCTTATGCAGATGTTTCTCACACCCTCTCATAGTGCCCAAGTCTTTGCAATCACAAAAAAAAATCTCTCCTCACAATCCTTAGCACTTTGACACGCGAGTCCGGGTGTTTATATGCTGACCTCACGCCTCAACAAGCTTCTGATTGGTCAGTGTCAATACTCCTGGCCACCATTGATTGGCAGATCTATGAAGCAAATGCACGTGCCCACAGAGCAGTTTTTCGAGGTCGAAACATCCGCACGAGCTCAGCCATCCACATAAAGAGATGAGCTCAGCCATCCACATAAAGAGATGCGTGTGCAATTATTGAACTAGTAAAATTTTCTGGAAGACATTTTACAGCATGACGTCACAATCGGATCACAATCAGAGCGATTGAGAACTATTTCCCGCTGGGAAGATTTTTACATGACAGCCTGCACAGAGCCCTGATCGGGCGCCTTTGAGATGAATTGGAATGCCGACTGCGAGCCAGGCCTAATTGTCCGACCTCACTAATGCTCTTGTGGCTGAATGGAAGCAAGTCCCCGCAGCAATGTTCCAACATCTAGTGGAAAGCCTTCCCAGAAGAGTGGAGGCTGTTATAGCAGTAAAGGGGGCACCAACTCCACATTATTGCCCATGATTTTGGAATGAGATGTTCAACAAGCCGGTGTCCACATCATTTTGGTTATGTAGTGTATTCTTTTTTTGGTGGGGGCAACTTATTTGGGGGTGTCCAAATAAAATCACCCGCAGGCCAGTTAGAGAACCTTGGCCTACACTGTTTCTAACACACTTACATTCACTCAAACGTATACACTAGTTTCTCCTGTGTCGCCTCACAGGATGCTCGGGGAGAGGCGGGGGGAACTGAGGTGGTGTTTATTGAGGGGAGGGCTGCACACAGCTGGATAAGGCAGACTGGCAGGTGCTTGACAGACACATGGCATGGAGCGCTCTCCCGGGGAGAAAGGGAAGCGTTCTGTTCGATTGTCGCAGGTCGCTTCAGTGCCCCTCAGTGTGAGCTGATGGTGGCAGCCTCCTCTGGCTGAGAGCTGTTCACACCCCGGTGGAAGGACAGCATGGGGCGCTGCTCAGCCAGTGGAGCAAGTGGACTGGCTTTTGGGTTTACACCTTTCCCTTGGCACGCACGCACACCACACCGCACCGCACCAAACATACACACACTGTACCCATACTGTGAATCACTTTCATAAAAAAAGAAGTGTGAGGACGTTGGAACATGAGTAGGTTGTGTTCCTATTTATTACAGCAATAAGGAAGCATTGGGAGTAGAAGAGTTCAATAACTGCTTTTCAATTAATGCTTTTCAAACAAGATGTTACATCCATATGTTATAAGATCAGTTAGTCAGTTGTCCATTTTGGTCGTAGGAAGCAAGGTTTCAGTGTAAACATTACCTAAAGTGCCTTTAGTGAATGCACCAGAAACACAAGCCTTGGATTCCAAGAAATCCTGAATTCCTATAAGAAGAAGCAACATCCAGGAGAAGATTGCAGCTTGACATTTGCAGACTTCACGCACTGGTGGAAGACCATTTTTTTCCACTACTTTTTGTCATTCACACTAGACTGGTCAACAACACATCGCTCAAGGCCCAGTCAAAGAGGTCTGAAGAAAAAATGCAGTCATGAAAACACACTCAAAGGAACCAAACAAGGTCTACAGAGTCTGAGAGAGGAAGGATTAGGAATGAATGCGCTGTGTTCCTCCTGTCTGATCTGTTGTCACTCTGGCCTTTCAGATCTGCCCGGCCAATTTACTGCTTGCCCTTTCAAATAGCAATTGAAGGCTAACCTGAGGTTGAATAGATGTTTTTCCTTTCCATGTTTTTCTGCAATTGGCATAGCGTGCTGAACCGCTCTCTCCAAAGCTCGCTTCAGAGTCACCAAGTAGCTATTCCTCTGTCAGAGGAATTGTTATATGTTCAGGGGGACTGCTGGAGTTTTCACTTGAAGATAGGCAGTTTGTGTGAATGTGATTTTGTGTGTGGACCTTATATTTTCTGCACAGTTGAGTGATCGCTAGAATTGCCACAAACGGAGATGTGAGGGAAAGTGGGTCAAGTGCAGGTATTTTATTCATTGTTTTGATGTTTATCATTTATATGAAAGTGTTCCAGCTCTTTTGGAAAGATGTAGCTCTCTATGGGGGCTATAGATTTGTGTTAGGGTTTCTCCCTCTCTTACCTGAGCCATACCAACTGTTCATTACTCCAACCATACAGAACACTATGAGTAGCATGAGGCAATGCAAATTAAGAAAATGGCAACCTTGTCATTCCAGGTCACAACAGTTACATCATACAATACTGTCACTTTTCAAACGTTCAACTCCAAAGTGACTCACAAGTATGTACAGTATGGGACTGAACAACAGCCTAAATCAAATCAAATTTTATTCATCACATGCTTCGTAAACCACAGGTGTAGACTAACAGTGAAATGTTTACTTACGGGCCCTTCCCATCAATGTAGAGAGAAATAAAATTGAGAAATAAAAAAAGTTATAACACATAATAATAAATACACAATGAGTAACGATAACTTTGCTATATACACGGGGTACCAGTACCGAATCGATGTGAAGGGGTACGAGGTAATTGAGGTAGATACAGTGCATTCAGAAAGTATTCAGACCCCTTGACTTTTTCCATATCCTTATTCTAAAATGGATTAAATTGTTTTTTTCCCTCAGCAATCTACACACAATACCCGATAATGACAAAGCAAAAACTGGTGTTAAGAATTGTTTTCAAATGTATAAAAAAAATAATGATATCACATTTACATATGTATTCAGACCCTTTACTCAGTACTTTGTTGAAGCACCGTTGGCAGCGATTACAGCCTTGAGTCCTCCCGAGTGGCGCAGTGGTCTAAGGCACTGCATCGCAGTGCTAGCTGTGCCACTAGAGATCCTGGGTCGAATCCAGCTCTGTCGTAGCCGGCCGCGACCGGGAGACCCATGGGGCGGCGCACAATTGGCCAAGCGTCGTCCAGGGTAGGGGAGGGAATGGCTGGACATGATTTGGAAAGGCACACACCTGTCTATATAAGGTCCCACAGTTGACAGTGCATGTCAGAGCAAAAACCAAGCCATGAGGTTTGGCCTCCTGTAGCTCAGTTGGTAGAGCATGGCGTTTGCAACGCCAGGGTTGTGGGTTCGATTCCCACGGGGGGGCCAGTATGAAAGATACAAAAAGTATGTATGCACTCACTAACTGTAAGTCGCTCTGGATAAGACCGTCTGCTAAATGACTTAAATGTAAAATGAGTCTTCTTGGGTATGACGCTACAAGCTTGGCACAGCTGTATTTGTGGAGTTTCTCCCATTCTTCTCTGCAGATCCTCTCAAGCTTTGTCAGGTTGGATGGGGAGCGTCGCTGCACAGCTATTTTCAGGTCTCTTCAGAAATGTTCGATCGGGTTCAAGTCCGAGCTCTGGCTGGGCCACTCAAGGACACTCCTGCATTGTCTTGGCTGTGTGCTTAGGGTCGTTGTCCTGTTGGAAGGTGAACCTTCGCCCCAGTCTGAGGTCTTGAACGCTCTGGAGCAGGTTTTCATCAAGGATCTCTCTATATTTTGCTCCGTTCATCTTTCCCTCGATCCTGACTAGTCTCCCAGTCCCTGCCACTGAAAAACATCCCCACAGAATGATGCTGCCATCACCATAGGGATGGTGCCAGGTTTCCTCCAGACATGAGGCTTGGCATTCAGGCCAAAGTCTGATAATCTTGTTTCTCATGGTCAGAGAGTGTTTAAGTGCCTTTTACTGAGGAGTGGCTTCCGTCTGGCCACTGTACCATAAAGGCCTGATTGGTGGGGTGCTGCAGAGATGGTTTTCCTTCTGGAAAGTTCTCCCATCTCCACAGAAGAACTCTGGAGCTCTGTCAGAGTGACCATCGGGTTCTTGGTCAACTCCCTGACCAAGGCCATTCTTCCCCGATTGCTCAGTTTGGCCGGGCGGCCAGCTCTAGGAAGAGTCTTATTTTGCTTCAAACCAAAACAGAGGTCTCCTCCAGCTTTGTCAGGTAAGTCACCATCTCCACACTATGCTCCACAATGAACACTGCCTGTGGCCTTCAGCTGGGCCTTGTGTTCCCTAAGCAGCTCACAAAGGTCCTGGACACACTTTGCCGATTCTGGTAAGGTCGTAGGGAAGTCGGTGAGCACATCCATGTATTCTGCCAGGTACTCCACAGCCCGTATCCAGGAGCCCCACCTCTATGTACAGCATACACAGGCATCACAGGAGAATCGCCATTTTCCAGCATGAATAATCTCAGGTCCACACGAAGCTGGGGTGCCTGTGAGAACACCTTCTTCACCAGAGCACACAATCTGTTCACGTCCTCAAACACCTCTGGAAAAACCTCCAGCACCAGGCTCAGGAGATGGGCAAAGCAGGTGACGTGTCCAGAGTTGTGGAAGAGGCCCTTCAAGATGCCAGTGAAAACCTTCTTCATGTAGCTAGCTGAGTCGCTTACAAAATCCCACACATTGTTAAAGTCAACCCCATTGATGTTGAGACAGGAAATGACAGCTTAGGACACCGTGGTAAAGTTTACTTTATCCAAGAAAGCCAGGTCTGCTACAACAGGTCGCTCACCCACTGGCTGGAGTAGGATGGCGAGTGCACATCGTCCAAAGGCATTGGTCGTCTCATCAAGGATGATATAAATGTCCTTTCCATCAACAGCATCTTTGATGTCCTCTTCATATTGTGGATAGAGCTCTGGCAGGTACTCTGTACACAGATGGGATGGCGTTGGGATAGACCCTCCCTGCTTGCAGTGTTTCTTCAGAAATGTGGAGAACTTGGGCCCCTTCTCGAGGTATATCTCCGTTAATTAATATTCTTGTGAAGTCCAAGATTAACTCCTTTCTCTCAGCTTTGGAGGGGGTCTTGGCCAGACAGGAGGCCAGGGTCTGTGTTGTAAGTCGCTTTGGATAAGAGTGTCTGCTAAATTATGTAAATGTCTTCTGGTTTGGACAGAAACATTTTTTAAAGAACAATTGGTTAGATTTGGTAAATTTAAGATTTCTCAGGTTGAGTTCAATAGCAGGCATATAGTGGATCTCAAGCTTTGAAGCTAAGCACACACTCTCCTGAAGCCACACACAGACACACACACACACACACACAGACACACAGCCCAACCTGACAGTATGTCTCACACACAAATACATTTTCAAACAATGATAGTTAACTAAAAGAAGTCACAAAAAAGGTCACAAAAAATATGGCTGTGACTTGCTGCTTTTGTAATTCCTAACTTGTCACTTGGTTTGATAGCCAAAGTGACGTGGTGGAGCTAACTTGTTAACTAACTAACATTACCTCAGCTAAGTTAGCTAGCTAGCCTAAATGACGTGATGGAGCTTGAGTGACAACATGGGAAGCTCGCCAGGCTAACGTTAGCTAGCTAGCTAAATTACTGCTATGTAGATACAGACAAAAATTTAATTTTCAAGAACAGATATTAGCTAACTAGAACAAACCTACCAGCTAGTTAATATATATGTAGCTAGCTAAAGCATCAGAGTGTTTACCTAGTCCGCTAGCCCTCATATTTCTGTGTCGGAGTGACCAGGTTCTCCACCGCATTTTGATGCCGTATGTAGTTGATTGAATGCTGACAGACTTTACAGAAAAGTACTCCTCCATCCTCGTACATTGCAGCTGGAAACTCCGTGGCCCTGTCCCTGGCTGTTATTCTGGTCGCCAAGGGTTTACTCCTCAGCTCTTCTGCTGTAAGTCTGGGCATTTTCTGTTCAATACTTCTCTCCTCAGACAGTTGTCATTCATTCACAGAGCTGTCTGCACACTGCACCTCTCACTCAGACAAGGGAGGGGCAACGGTGAGAAGAGTGGGCTACACCTCTGGCTACACTTTTCAGTGATTGAAAAACATCAATGAAAACTGAGGAAAAATTTATTCAACAACAAGTCAATTTCAGTAACTTTTTAGCTTTAGAATCCTATGCATTTTCTGCGCATTTTCGTCGGAATCCTGCGTGTGCGGATTCCATTCGGGTCTAGCCATGATCAGCCTTTCAAAGCATTTCATAGCTTGCGAAAGTATTCATCCCCCTTGGCATTTTTCCTATTTTGTTGCCTTACAACCTGGAATTAAAATTTATTTTTTTGGGGTTTGTATCATTTGATTTACACAACATGCCTACCAGTTTAAAGATGCAAAATATTTGAAATAAAACAAGAAATAAGACAAAAAACTGAACTTGAGCGTGCACAACTATTCACCCCCCCTAAAGTCAATACTTTGTAGAGCCACCTTTTGCAGCAATTACAGCTGCAAGTCTCTTGGGGTATGTTTCTATAAGCTTGGCACATCTAGCCACTGGGATTTTTGCCCATTCTTCAAGGCAAAACTGCTCCAGCGCCTTCAAATCAAATTTTATTTGACACATGCGCTGAATACAACAGGTGTAGACATTACAGTGAAATGCTTACCTAAATCAACAATGCATTTTTTAAAGATAAAAAAAAAAAAAGTGTAAAAAAAATTAATAAAAAGCAAATAACGAAAGAGCAGCAGTAAAATAAAATAACAGTAGGAAGGCTATATACAGGGGGATACCGGTGCAGAGTCAATGTGCGGGGGCAGCGGCTAGTCCAGGTAATTGAGGTAATACAGTGAGGGAAAAAAGTATTTGATCCCCTGCTGTTTTTGTACGTTTGCCCACTGACAAAGACATGATCAGTCTATAATTTTTATGGTAGGTTTATTTGAACAGTGAGAGACAGAATAACAACAAATAAATCCTGAAAAACGCATGTCAAAAATGTTATAAATTGATTTGCATTTTAATGAGAGAAATAAGTATTTGACCCCTCTGCAAAACATGACTTAGTACTTGGTGGCAAAACCCTTGTTGGCAATCACAGAGGTCAGACGTTTCTTGTAGTTGGCCACCAGGTTTGCACACATCTCAGGAGGGATTTTGTCCCACTCCTCTTTGCAGATCTTCTCCAAGTCATTAAGGTTTCGAGGCTGACGTTTGGCAACTCAAACCTTCAGCTCCCTCCACAGATTTTCTATGGGATTAAGGTCTGGAGACTGGCTATGCCACTCCAGGACCTTAATGTGCTTCTTCTTGAGCCACTCCTTTGTTGCCTTGGCCGTGTGTTTTGGGTCATTGCCATGCTGGAATACCCATCAACGACCCACTTTCAATGCCCTGGCTGAGGGAAAGTGGTTCTCACCCAAGATTTGAAGGTACATGGCCCCGTCCATTGTCCCTTTGATGCGGTGAAGTTGTCCTGTCCCCTTAGCAGAAAAACACCCCCAAAGCATAATGTTTCCACCTTCATGTTTGACGGTGGGGATGGTGTTCTTGGGGTCATAGGCAGCATTCCTCCTCCTCCAAACACGGCGAGTTGAGTTGATGCCAAAGAGCTACATTTTGGTCTCATCTGACCACAACACTTTCACCCAGTTCTCCTCTGAATCATTCAGATGTTCATTGGCAAGCTTCAGACGGGCCTGTATATGTGCTTTCTTGAGCAGGGGGACCTTGCGGGCGCTGCAGGATTTCAGTCCTTCACGGCGTAGTGTGTTACTAATTGTTTTCTTGGTGACTATGGTCCCAGCTGCCTTGAGATCATTGACAAGATCCTCCCGTGTAGTTCTGGGCTGATTCCTCACCGTTCTCATGATCATTGCAACTCCACGAGGTGAGATCTTGCATGGAGCCCCAGGCCGAGGGAGATTGACAGTTCTTTTGCGTTTCTTCCATTTGCGAATAATCACACCAACTGTTGTCACCTTCTCACCAAGCTGCTTGGTGATGGTCTTGTAGCCCATTCCAGCCTTGTGTAGGTCTACAATCTTGTCCCTGACATCCTTGGAGAGCTCTTTGGTCTTGGCCATGGTGGAGAGTTTGGAATCTGATTGATTGATTGCTTCTGTGGACAGGTGTCTTTTATACAGGTAACAAGGTAAGATTAGGAGCACTCCCTTTAAGAGTGTGCTCCTAATCTCAGGTCGTTACCTGTATAAAAGACACCTGGGAGCCAGAAATCTTTCTGATTGAGAGGGTGTCAAATACTTATTTCCCTCATTAAAATGCAAATCAATTTATAACATTTTTGACATGCGTTTTTCTGGATTTTTTTGTTGTTATTCTGTCTCTCACTATTCAAATAAACCTACCATTAAAATTATAGACTGATCATTTCTTTGTCAGTGGGCAAACTTACAAAATCAGCAGGGGATCAAATTCTTTTTTCCCTCACTGTATGTACATGTTGGTAGAGTTAAATTGACTATGCGTAAATAATAGACAGAGTAGCAGCAGTGCAAATAGTCCGGGTAGCAATGATTAGCTGTTCAGGAGTCCTATTGCTTGGTAGTAGAAGCTGTTGAGAAGCCTTTTGGACCTAGAGTTCCGCTGGTGTACAGCAATCTTTAAGTCATACCACAGATTCTCAATTGGATTGAGGTCTGGGCTTTAATTAGGCCATTCCAAGACATTTAAATGTTTCCCCTTAAACCACTCAAGTGTTGCTTTAGCATTATGCTTAGGGTCATTGTCCTGCTGGAAGGTGAACCTCCGTCCCAGTCTAAAATCTCTGGAAGACTGAAGCAAGAGCACAAATACATTAGAGTGTCTAGTTTGAGAAACAGGCGCCTCACAGGTCCTCAACTGGTAGCTTCATTATATAGTACCCGCAAAACACCAGTCTCAACGTCAACAGTGAAGAGGCGACATCCCGGAGACCTTCTAGGCAGAGTTGCAAAGAAAAAGTATTTTACCTTTATTTAACTAGGCAAGTCAGTTAAGAACAAATTCTTATTTACAATGACGGCCTACACCGGCCAAACCCGGACGACGCCCTATGGGACTCCCAATCACGGCCAGTTGTGATGCAGCCTGGAATCGAACCAGGGGGTCTGTAGTGACGCCTCAAGCACTGAGATGCAGTGCCTTCGACCGCTGCGCCACTCGGGAGCCCATGTCAGTGAAGACACTTTCCAGCTGGTCATATCTCAGACTGGCCAATAAAAATAAAAGATTAAGATGGGCAGTCTGAGATATGGCTTTTTCTTTGCAACTCTGCCTAGAAGGTCAGCATCCCGGAGTCGCCTCTTCACTGTTGACGTTGACACTGGTGTTTTGTGGGTACTACTTACTGAAGCTGCCAGTTGAGGACCTGTGAGGTGCCTGTTTCTCAAACTAGACACTCTAATGTATTTTGTGCTCTTGCTCAGTTGTGCACCGGGGCCTCCCATGCCTCTTTTCTATTCTGGTTAGAGCCAGTTTGCGCTGTTCTGTGAAGGGAGTAGTACACAGCGTTGTACGAGATCTTCCGTTTCTTGGCAATTTCTCGCATGGAATAGCCTTCATTTCTCAGAACAAGAATAGACTGACGAGTTTCAGAAGAAAGTTCTTTGTTTCTGGGCATTTTGATTCTGTAATCGAACATAATTGCAAAAGGGTTTTCTAATGATCAGTTAGCCTTTTAAAATTATAAACTTGGATTAGCAAACAC
This sequence comes from Coregonus clupeaformis, assembly GCF_020615455.1. Taxonomy (NCBI): domain Eukaryota; kingdom Metazoa; phylum Chordata; class Actinopteri; order Salmoniformes; family Salmonidae; genus Coregonus; species Coregonus clupeaformis. The sequence continues at coordinate 34,243,130 of NC_059202.1, forward strand.
AATGTGCCATTGGAACACAGGACTGATGGTTGCTGATAATGGGACTCTGTACGCCTATGGAGATATTCCATAAAAAATCAGCCGTTTCCAGCTACAATAGCCATTTACAATATTAACAATGTCTACACTGTATTTCTGATCAATTTGATGTTATTTTAATGGACAAAAAAATTGCTTTTCTTTCGAAAACAAGGACATTTCTAAGTGACCCGAAACTTTTGAACGGTAGTGTAAGTATTACAGACTGAGTCAGGGAGACACTTTCCAGCTGGTCAGCGCATACTCCGAGTATGTGTTCTGTTAATCTGTCTGGTCCTGCTGCCTTATAAATGTTAACTTGTTTAAAGGTCCTACTCTACGGAGAGCAAAATCACACAGTCGTCCGGAACTGCTGGTTCTCTCATGGCATGGTTCAGTGTTGCTTGTCTCAAAGCGAGCATAGAAGGCATTTAGCTCATCTGGTAGGTTCGCCTCACTGGGCAGCTCACTGCTTGGTTTCCCTTTGTAATCCGTGATGGTTTGCAACCCCTGCCACATCCGACGAGCGTCAGAGCCGGCATAGTAGGATTCAGTCTTTGTCCTGTATTGACGCTTTGCCTGTTTGATGGCTCGTTGGAGGTTGTAGCAGAATTTCTTATAAGAGTCCGGATTAGTGTCCCGCTCCTTGAAAGCGGCAGCTCTAGCCTTTAGCTAATTGCGGATGTTTTCTGTAATCCATGGCTTCTGGTTGGGATCACTGTGGGGACGACGTCGTCGTTGCATTTATGTATTTTTTAAATTATTATTATTAATTTTTTTGCACTTATTAATGAAGCCGGTGACTGATGTGGTAAACTTCTCAATGCCATCGGATGAATTCCGGAACATATTCCAATCTTGTAGCTTAGCATCCGCTTCATCGGACCACTTCCGTCACTGATACTTCTTGTTAGAATTTTTGCTTGTAAGCAGGAATCAGGAGGATAGAGTTATGGTCAGATTTGCCAAATGGTGGGCGAGGAAGTATTGTATGCTTTTCTGTGTGTGGAGTAAAGGTGATCTAGAGTTTTGTCTTCTCTAGTTGCACAGGTGACTAGTAGAAATGAGGTAAAAACTGATTTCAGTTTCCCTGCATTAAAATCACCGGCCACTAGGAGCGCCCCCTCGTTATTTTCTTGTTTGCTTATGGCCCTATACAGCTTGTTGAGTGTGGTCTTAGTGCCAGCATCGGTTTGTGGTGGTAAATATACAGCTACGAAAATTATACATGAAAACTATCTTGGTAAATAGTATGGTCTATAGCTTATCATGAGGTATTCTAACTCAGGAGAGCAGAACCTTGAGACTTCCTTAATATTAGAGATCGCGGACCAGCTGTTGTTAACAAAGAGACACACACCTTACCCCTTGAGCTTACCCGAGGCTGCCGATGCATAGGAAAAACCAGCTAGATGTATATTATCCATGTCCTTGTTCAGCTATTACAGTTTTTCAGGTCCCATTGATAGGATAGTCTTGAATGGAGTTTGTCCAGTTTGTTCTCCAGTGATTTGTATGTTCGCCAATAGAGCGGATTATTTATTTGCCAACATAGTTTCGTCAGGGTGCCCGCATGTCAGCCTCTCACGCCGTCTCTTGCTTTTCCGAGTCTCTGAGATTAGGGCCTGGCCCGTGATGAGCAGTATGTCCTGCGCTGCTGACTCGTTGAAGTAGAAATCTTCATCCAAATGAGGTTGTTGATCACTGTTCTGATGTCCAGAAGCTCTTTTCGCTCATAGGAAACAATGGCGGAAACATTATGTAGAAAAAAGTTAAGATCGGCGCCAAAAAAACACAAAATAGCAGAATTGTTCAGGAGCCAGTAAAATGGCAGCTATCCATTGCAGCGTCATTCTATCCCTATATTAAGAATAAGCATCATATGCAGGACTTGCTCTTCAGAATAGACGAGGGAAAGTACACAATGGAAATATTTCTCAGTATTTTAATGAAGCCACTGAGATATGAATCCTTTAGAGGTGTCCCATGTTTACCTGTGAAGTCCCAGGGGGTCTCTACAACATGTCCTGAACTGACCTGACTGTTCCCCTGGCCTCAACCACACCTGGCCCTTTTGTTAGGGAGTTGGTTAGGTCGTTTAGACAGCTCACTATCACCTCCACACTCCATTCCCCCAGGGGTCAGCAGCAACCTTGTCAAGTACTGAGCCTGGTTGATAAGCAGATCAGGTGCTGCCAATTAAGGTGATCACCAGTCAGCGTCCCAGCTGGCAAGCCGTAAGGCTGGGGGTTCTGTGTGTTGACCATGAGGCCTTTTGTTTGATTTTTGATTCTTTAGTTTGGGCCTTTTGGTATTTTTCCTTTTTTGTACGTACAGTACCAGTCAAAATTTTGGACACACCTATTAAAGGATTTTTCTTTATTTTTACTATTTTCTACATTGTAGAATAATAGTGAAGACATCAAAACGATGAAATAACACATATGGAATCATGTAGTAAAAACAAAGTGTTAAACAATTCAAAATATATTTTATATTTGATATTCTTCATATAGCCACCCTTTGGCTTGATGACAGCTTTGCACACTCTTGGCATTCTCTCAACCAACTTCAACTGGAATGCTTTTCCAACAGCTTCGAAGGAGTTCCCACATATGCTGAGCACTTGTAGGCTGCTTTTCCTTCACTCTGCCGTCCGACTCATCCCTGAAAAACAAATTTATAGTCCCACTAAGCCCAAACCAGATGGGATGGCGTATCGCTGCAGAATGCTGTGGTAGCCATGCTGGTTAAGTGTGCCTTGAATTCTAAATAAATCACAGACCGTGTCACCAGCAAAGCACCCCCACACCATAACACCTCCTCCTCCATGCTATACGGTGGGAACTACACATGCAGAGATCATCCGTTCACCCACACCACGTCTCACAAAGACACAGCGGTTTTAACCAAAAATCTCCCAATTTGGACTCCAGACCAAAGGACACATTTCCACTGGTCTAATGTCCATTGCTCGTGTTTCTTGGCCCAAGCAGGTCTATTATTCTTATTGGTGTCCTTTAGTAGTGGTTTCTTTGCAGCAATTCGACCATGAAGGCCTGATTCACACAGTCTCCTCTGAACAGTTGATGTTGAGATGTGTCTGTTACTTGAACTCTGTGAAGCATTTATTTGGGCTGCAATTTCTGAGGCTGGTAACTCTAATGAACTTATCCTCTGCAGCAGAGGTAACGCTGGGTCTTCTATTCCTGTGGCGGTCCTCATGAGAGCCAGTTTCATCATAGCACTTGATGGTTTTTGTGACTGCAGTTGAAGAAACTTTCAAAGTTCTTGAAATGTTCCGTATTGACTGACCTTCCTGTCTTAAAGTAATGATGGACTGTCGTTTCTCTTTGCTTATTTGAGCTGTTCTTGCCATAATATGGACTTGGTATTTTACCAAATAGGGCTATCTTCTGTATACCCCCTCTACCTTGTCACAACACAACTGATTGGCTCAAACACATTAAGAAGGAAAGAAATTCCACAAATTAACTTTTAAGAAGGCACACCTGTTAATTGAAATGCATTCCAGATGACTACCTCATGAAGCTGGTTGAGAGAATGCCAAGAGTGTGCAAAGCTGTCATCAAGGCAAAGGGTGGGTATTTGAAGTATCTCAAATATAAAATATATTTTGATTTGTTTAACACTGTTTTGGTTACTACATGATTCCATATGTGTTATTTCATAGTTTTGATGTCTTCACTATTATTCTACAATGTAAAAATAAAGAAAAACCCTTGAATGAGTAGGTGTATCGTCACCATCTGAACAAATAATAATGCGCTTGAGCTCGACGACAGAAAGGTGTCAAGAAAGAGCTGGCCCTGGACCTAAGGTAAGGTTGTTGTTGCCCTGGGCACATGCACATCCAACACGGTCTTCAAACGCTGATTTCAAATCAAATATAATTTGTTTTCTCACATAAATACACACATTCATTCAGGTTACAGACATGCAACTAGGCCTATGACCCCTAGACAAAGCAAGTGTAACAATATCCGTAGGCTAGTTATTGGTTTCGTAACACTTTTCCTTTTCCACATGGACTCTCTACTAGAGCAAGAGACTGGAGTCTAATGTGTGAAGAACTTTGTTAGTGTGAAAATGGTTGGGCCACACAAATGGAGGTGTTTGATGTGACAGTCGTGTATTTGGAGAGGTGATATTTCTAATCAACATGATGGAAGACTGATGGAGCTTGTTTACAGTGCCTAGACACTAGTTGTTAGATGGTGCCATTTTCAATGTTCCCTTACCTAGGCCTATTTGTTTAACATACCCCTGTGTCATGCTAAGTTGTTGTCCAAAGCAAGAGGGATTGGGGGGCAAAATGAAAGGAATTAATTTATCTTAGAAAGTCTCATTCTCTGTGGGCTGCTCTGAAATGACTTCACGTTTTTCTATAAGCGGGGATGAAAGAGCCGTCGCTTGAACTTCAAGGAATCGCAGCGCGGTCACCCGGTTTTTCCACGGACACTGGGAGGGGGCCTGTCTGCTCGCATTATTTCCTCTGCTCTCCCCTGGGGGGCTTGTTCCAGCCATCGAACCTTTCCCAACAGATCCATCAATACAGGCTGAGAGGCCTGGGAAATGGGTAGGGCTGTACTGTGTTGGACTGGGCTGTGTGAATGACACCATTGGTCATGAATAGAGCCAGACGGACTGTTTTCAATATAGTATAATATATGAATGTCTCTAGGCAGCGTCAAAACAGCCTGATCTGGAAGGTTTGTTGTGTCACTACAACTAACAACACAGACAGTTATAACGACATGTCACGCAGCATTATCATCCCTCTGAGGGGTAAGACTGTCACGCCCTGACTCAGGGGACTCGTATATGTTGAGTCAGGGTGTGTATATTCTTTGTTATGTAGTATTTTCTATGTGGGATCTAGTATGTATAGTTCTATGTTGGCCGGTGTGGTTCCCAATCAGAGGCAGCTGTCGCTCGTTGTCTCTGATAAGGAGACCATACTTAAGCATCCTATTGGCACTGTCTAGTTGTGGGATCTTGTTCCGTGTAAGGTATGTTGTGTGTGCGCTACCTTGGACGTCATGTTTCGTTTAGGTTGTTGTTTTGTCGTTGTATTTATTTGGTTTAATAAACATGTACGTATATCACGCTGCGCCTTGGTCTGACCCGTCTGTCAACGAACGTGACAAAGACATATTTTCAGGGGATGTATGGCAGTTCGAATGAAGATATTCTTAAAATGTACTATTCCACAGTGAGACTGTTATTCCATTAAAACTACAAGAACACAATTCTGTCTGTTTTCAGCGTGTTTTAATGTATTTTTCTGTCCCAGTTACAGTGAGTTCATCAGATGGCTGTCAATGCACTGGTGATTGGAAAGTGTCATTGTAATCATGACTCAACAGTGATAAATAATAGCCTAGCTTTCATTTGGTACAGTGGAAGAGAGTAGAGGTGGGAGACGGGTCCTTCAGCTCAGCTTTGCTGTGGAGAATGACACCACGATGCAGCTGTAGTGTCACACTCACTGACCTACATACAGCCTCCTCTGATTTCAGTTCAGCACTTCACCAAAGAGAGAGCGGGTTGTTAGGAAGAGGGGAGGTAGTGTGAGCACTTGTACTCCCCTAAGTCATTGTCCTCCTCACTACTACTTATATCTTGACAAGTGTTGGGGAAGCTACTCTGAAAATATAGTTTACCAATTACTTCACACTACCCTTAACAAAAATATAGTTTACTTAACTAAAGGTACTTTTAAAAAGTAGTTAAGTAAATCCAAACCACTTTGATATTAAATCTGAAATCTCATAGACTACAAATTGCAAGAACTGATCACTTTGGGTCATATGTTACTATGTTAACAGAAAACCCTTTGCCTTGATGACAGCTTTGCACACTCTTGGCACTCTCTCAGGTTGGATGGGGAGTGTTGCTGCACAGCTATTTTCGGGTCTCTCCAGAGATGTTAGATCAGGTTCAAGTCTGGGCTCTGGCTGGGCCACTCAAGGACATTCAGAGACTTGTCCCGAAGCCACTCCTGCGTTGTCTTGGCTGTGTGCTTAGGGTTGTTGTCCTGTTGGAAGGTGAACCTTCGACCCAGTCTGAGGTCCTGAGCCCGTTGTAGCAGGTTTTCATCAAGGATCTCTCTGTACTTTGCTCCGTTCATCTTTCCCTCGATCCTGACTAGTCTCCCAGTCCCTGCTGCTGAAAAACATCCCCACAGCATGATGCTGCCACCGACATGCTTCACCGTAGGTATGGTGCCAGGTTTCCTCTAGACGTGACGCTTGGCATTCAGGCCAAAGAGTTCAATCTTGGTTTCATCAGACCAAAGAATCTTGTTTTTCATGGTCTGAGAGTCTTTAGGTGCCTTTTGGCAAATTCCAAGCGGGCTATCATGTGCATTTTACTGAGGAGTGGCTTCCGTCTGGCCACTCTACCATAAAGGCCTGATTGGTGGAGTGCTGCAGAGATGGTTGTCCTTCTGGAAAGTTCTCCCATCTCCACAGGAGAACTCTAGAGCTCTGTCAGAGTGACCAACGGGTTCTTGGTCACCTCCCTGACCAAGGCCCTTATCCCCCGATTGCTCAGTTTGGCCTGGCGCCAGCTCTAAGAAGAGTCTTGTTGGTTCCAAACTTCATCCTTTTAAGAATGATGGAGGCCACTGTGTTCTTGGGGACCTTCAATGCTGCAGACTATTTTTGGTACCCTTCCCCCCCAGATCTTTGCCTCGACACAATCCTGTCTCAGAGCTCTACGGACAATTCCTTCGACCTCATGGCTTGGTTTTTGCTCTGACATGCACTGTCAACTGTGGGACCTGTCTATAACAGGTGTGTGCCTTTCCAAATCATGCCCAATCAATTGAATTTACCACAGGTGGACTCCAATGAAGTTTTAGAAACATCTCAAGGATGATCATTGGAAATAGGATGCACCTGAGTTCAATTTCGAGTCTCATAGCAAATGGTCTGAATACTTATGTAAATAAGGTATTTCTTCTTTTTTTTTAATACATTTGCAAAAATGTCTAAAAACCTGTTTTCGCTTTGTTATGATGTGGTATTGTGTGTAGATTGCTGAGTAAAAAAAAAGATGTAATCAATTTTGGAATAAGGCTGTAACGTAACAAAATGTGGAAAAAGTCAAGGTGTCTGAATACTTTCTGAAGGCACTGTATATATATATATTTAATATACAGTGGAGAGAACAAGTATTTGATACACTGCCAATTTTGCAGGTTTTCCTACTTACAAAGTATGTAGACGTCTAATTTTTATCATAGGTACACTTCAACTGTGAGAGACGGAATCTAAAACAAAAATCCAGAAAATCACATTGTATGATTTTTAAGTAATTAATTTGCATTTTATTGCATGACATAAGTATTTGATCACCTACCAACCAGTAAGAATTCCGTCTCTCACAGACCTGTTAGTTTTTCTTTAAGAAGCCCTCCTGTTCTCCACTCATTACCTGTATTAACTGCACCTTTTTGAACTCGTTACCTGTATAAAAGACACCTGTCCACACACTCAATCAAACAGACTCCAACCTCTCCACAATGGCCAAGACCAGAGAGCTGTGTAAGGACATCAGGGATAAAATTGTAGACCTGCACAAGGCTGGGATGGGCTACAGGACAATAGGCAAGCAGCTTGGTGAGAATGCAACAACTGTTGGCGCAATTATTAGAAAATGGAAGAAGTTCAAGATAACGGTCAATCACCCTCAGTCTGGGGCTCCATGCAAGATCTCACCTTGTGGGGCATCAATGATCATGAGGAAGATGAGGGATCAGCCCAGAACTACACGGCAGGACCTGGTCAATGACCTGAAGAGAGCTGGGACCACAGTCTCAAAGAAAACCATTAGTAACACACTACGCCGTCATGGATTAAAATCCTGCATCGCACGCAAGGTCCCCCTGCTCAAGCCAGCGCATGTCCATGCCCGTCTGAAGTTTGCCAATGACCATCTGGATGATCCAGAGGAGGAATGGGAGAAGGTCATGTGGTCTGATGAGACAAAAAAAGAGCTTTTTGGTCTAAACTCCACTCGCCGTGTTTGGAGGAAGAAGGATGAGTACAACACCAAGAACACCATCCCAAGCGATGCAGTGGTCTAAGGCACTGCATCGCAGTGCCAGCTGTGCCACTAGAGATCCTGGTTCGAATCCAGGCTCTGCTGTAGCCGGCCACAACCGGGAGACCAATGGGGCGGCGCACAATTGACCCAGCGTCGTCCAGGGTAGTGGAGGGAATGGCAGGCAGGGAGGTAGCTCAGTTGATAGAGCATGGCGTTTGCAACGCCAGGGTTGTGGGTTCGTTTCCCACGGGGGGCCAGTATGAAAATAATAATGTATGCACTAACTGTAAATCGCTCTGGATAAGAGCGTCAGCTAAATGACGTAAATGTAAATGTGAAGCATGGAGGTGGAAACATAATTCTTTGGGGATGCTTTTCTGCAAAGGGGACAGGATGACTGCACCGTATTGAGGGGAGGATGGATGGGGCCATGTATCGCGAGATCTTGGCCAACAACCTCCTTCCCTCAGTAAGAGCATTGAAGATGGGTCGTGGCTGGGTCTTCCAGCATGACAACGACCTGAAACACACAGCCAGGGCAACTAAGGAGTGGCTCCGTAAGAAGCATCTCAAGGTCCTGAAGTGGCCTAGCCAGTGTCCAGACCTGAACCCAATAGAAAATCTTTGGAGGGAGCTGAAAGTCCGTATTGCCCAGCGACAGCCCCGAAACCTGAAGGATCTGGAGAAGGTCTGTATTGAGGATTGAGCCAAAATCCCTGCTGCAGTGTGTGCAAACCTGGTCAAGACCTACAGGAAACGTATAATCTCTGTAATTGCAAACAAAGGTTTCTGTACCAAATATTAAGTTCTGCTTTTCTGATGTATCAAATACTTATGTCATGCAATAAAATGCAAATTAATTACTTAAAAATCATACAATGTGATTTTCTGGGTTTTTGTTTTAGATTCCGTCTCTCACAGTTGAAGTGTACCTATGATAATAATTACAGACCTCTACATGCTTTGTAAGTAGGAAAACCTGCAAAATCGGCAGTGTATCAAATACTTGTTCTCCCCACTGTATATATTCACTACTGAAAACACTACCTACATTTTAATTTAGTTAAACTACAACCAAGCTACTGCAAAATGTAGTTAAGTCAATAGTTGAACAACATGTAGTTCACTACTCCCCAACACTGATCTAGACCCACATCTGATGAGACCTTTTGTTTTTAGAAAGAAAAAAACCAGCCACACAAACATCACTGATCAGCACTAGATTGTGTTTAGGAAGTGAGTGCAGGTCAATGAGTCAAGAAAATTGTTGGAATATACAAAATGTTTGTTATTTTTCATTCTTCTTAAGCTGTCCCCTGGCACTTTAAACAGTCTATGATGTGGCTGGGTTAGGTTTGAATAGAACACAGTGGATAAACCAACCTCATGTTAGTACACAGTATTTACTAAACAGATTGCCTTCAATCTGTCCCCAGAGATTGCCCACTATGCATGCCAGCAAAATCTATTTGAACAACATAAGCATAGGCTAATGGCCATTTGGTTTGTTGTGGTGGTGGTATTATAAGGCAGGGTGGTTGGCTGATAACTTATGAGTCATAACCAGGTTCAGCTAGATGTAGTGATTTCAGAATAAGTAAGGTCCTCTGTTGCTGCTGTTGAGGTTCAGACACTACAGACAACACAGAAACAGTGTAATGCACTCGCTGCCTTGGGCGAACTCATAGCCACCTAACCGTCTTAACAGGGCAATCAGCACTTGCTTACATCTACATGTATAGCCTCAAAACATGATTAAAACAATAATTGTAATATCATGGACGGACAGTCCTTGCATTCATAGTCTATACGTTTGAGAGTGGTTACATTTCTCCAGCCTCATCCCTCAGCTTTTTACTGAAACGGGCAGGGAGAACGCATCGTTATGGTTTCTACTGCTGATTTCCGCTTTAAACTCCCCACTGCCTCTTTATCTCTGTCAGACAATGCAGCCCGTAATTACTACACTGTGTAGAAATAGATAGAACTGGGATGGATAAAGCCTCATTCCATTTTTATCCAATATATGAGTCATTGAAAATGGCACAGCACTTTGCTGGCCTGAAGTATAGTGAGAGGGGAATGAGGCAAGGTGTTGGTAGCTTTGTTGGTCATAGTGGATTATGTTATAAAAGGGACTGATTTCAAAACCAATGTACAACTAGACACATCAGACAAATGAAATAGAAGACCACACCTGACGTATTTTCTTTCAAATAAGAAAAGGCTTTAGTAGAAGACCAAGTCTCCTCCCTCCCAAACCCCAAGCCCCCCTTCAATGCCACCTACTTTCCTCAGACATAATGTTCCCTGAAGGCATGATTTAAACAAAGCAGTCATCATGGCCCGCTGAGGCCTGGTCCGTGGAGACGCTTGCAGGGCGCCGGAGGTGGGCCATGGTGGTGAACCCTGCTGTGACCCCTCCAGGTCTGGGAATTGGTCTCTCCCCCGGGGAAACGAGGCCGAATGAAATGAATCTGAGTTGGCCGAACACAAACACTCTTTTATCCTGCACTGTAACGTTACCCCAAGGCACCAGCCAGAGAGCCTCCAGAGCCTCCGGTATGGTAAAATGTCACCCAGCATTGCCCCATCAGTATTAATAGAGAATTTGATTTGCACTGTTCACATTGAAATCACGTTTATTTTAAAGGCCATTCTGCACTGCCCGTCAGCATTAAATGGTGTCGTAATTGCAGTCATTGATGGTTAAAGAGAAGTGGCAATGGGAGAGTGTGAGTGAATGTGACTCTTTGTCTCAGTGGTCTTTTATGCTTTATGTGGTTATATCATAGCTCAACCCAATGTTGTATCAGCCAAAGACTCTCTTCCTGCTTTCCCCTGTCCCAAAGCAGGCCGTTTTAAGCCCCCTCAGAACAAACAAAGTCAGCGTTCGCCGGTCGGGGGATGATTCTCTGCCACTCTCCCTCATGAAGGCATTGTGAGAGGGACTTCCTTGTTTAAAGAGTCAATCCGAACTTGAAACAATAAAGCTTTCTCCCCACCACTGTTTGGGTAAAAAACTGGGATGGGGCTGGAAAAATGTAACAACTCTCAAATTCATAGAGCTATAGATACAAGGACTGACCATCCATGATACCAACATTATAGTTTTAACCATGTTTTGAGGCAATACAGTGTTTGTTTACATTTTCATTGTTTATAAACATTGGAGTAAAACAAGCTTCTATTTTGTGTTCTGATGGTGTATGACTGTTGACAGTATGCTCATGAGGCATTTATAAGTTATATTCGTCAAGAATCAATGGGTACATATGATTAATTTATAAGTCCAAAAATGTATTTAGCAACTGTAGATTGCCCCTTTTAAAGAGCAGGGGAGAAAACGGATGACACTCTCTGCAGAGAGACCGGCCCTAAAATATCGCTCTGGCCAAATCCTCTGTGGAGGTCCTGCTCTAGCCCAGCATTGTTCTGGTTTCAACAGGCTTAGTTTAGGCCACTTGTTTTCCTTTTTCCATATGCAGGCCCATTGTCTGTGCAATCTGGCCTCTCCAGGCCAGGGTCCCGAGTTCTGTTTGGCCTCTCCAGGCCAGGGCCCCGAGTTCGGTTTGGCCTCTCCATTGTGACCTCAACTCTAAGATTGGGACAGAGACACGTTTGATATCAAGAAGCTGGAAAACTTGTTCTGTTATATGTTAGTATTGTTAACTGAAATCACATGTTTGTCTTGCTTGACTTAGGCAGCGATTGCTTGTACTTTTAACACTCTATAGACACTTAGGCTGCGTTTACACAGGCAGCCCAATTCAGATCATTTTTTAAAAAAGAGTTGGTGTTTTGACTAATCAGATCAGCGCTTTTGCCGATTATTGTGCAAAAGATCAGAATTGGGCTGCCTGTGTAAACGCAGCCGTAGTCACCCCAGTTACCAGCAGAGACTCATCTGTTCATTGTTCCACCTTCCTGTGTTTTGCTGGTTGGCATGGCAGTGAAAGGTGAGGGAATACTTAAGGTGCTGGACTGTTGTCATGGACACAATACTGTGCCTATCTCAGTTGATCAACAGAGCAGGATCAATCGGTGTCAATTTGAAAACCATCTCGAACTACAGATGTTACTCACAGTTTCATATATTTTATAATACTGTTAACGAGTGTAATAGTAAAATAGTAATTTGAAAGTACATGAAAATGATCTAGACACACTCTCAATGGATGTCCCAAAAAGTTATCTGGATGTCCCAAAAATGATCTAGACCAAGTACCCAGATGGTCCAAAAACCCAATCCACAGTAGTCTTAAGAAAGTGACAAAAAGAGACAGAAGAATGCGCGATCGAGAGGGACAGAGAGCAGTTGCTTCGTGAGTTATCTCTATCTGAAAATACATGATCTGAGTGATTGATAGTTGGTATTCAGCAGTCATAAAATGCCTTATTTACTTTGAAGAACTACTAAATAGTGATTTTGTCAGACAGCATAGGAAGCAGCTCTATAGAGATGAGATGATGACTTGGAATGAAATAATAAAGTCATCAAATTAATCAAATCAAAAAAATATTGTATTATAGTAATGTGAATAAATGATGGTTAATAAGTGATAAGCAGTAATGGGCAGTCACTACCAGCATGGAACTTTAATTTTTTATTCTGTGTTACAGCATTCAACACACATTTTGCATAGTGCATTTAATGAAAAAAAAATATATATAGTTTTTTTAATTCGAAAACCATGATTCTTTTTTCAGAATCGACCCGACACTGAACAGACTTCAAAAAGTACTAATCGCTCAGCACTAATAGCTGATAATCTTGGCCAATATGATGTATAGCCAAAATAATCTGCTACTCAAGGGGTGCTATCAAGAAGTGTTCATTTCTGTGTGGAAATGTCTTTAACTCTGTTTCAGATCTGCAGCGCATTGTACAGCTGGACCTGGATCTGAAGTACAGGAGCAACATCAGGGAGCTGTTTCTGGAGTTTGATCGCTTCCCTCCCGGAGCTGTGATCGGCATCGCCCGAGAGATGCAGCCGGTATACAGGTATTCAACACACACACACACACACGAAACTTGAGGACTCTTGGGGTTGGAAAGGATCACAGTGTGTTATTTAACCATTTATTTCACTGCCACAAAAAACAAAGACCATTTAACATCACAAAACATTTCTTAAACCGTGACAAACAACATCACAGTATTATTTGAGATGAGAGAGCAGACCAGAACCCCTGAAACACATTGCTTTGAGTGGCAGAGAGGCAGGACTTGTCGATATGTTCTTGTGGTCAGTCGATGCCAGTCTGTTGAAAGTGGGGCACTCTAAAAGCTGAAAATGAGAGGGCACCTTTTGAGTTCCGAGTGCTCCCTTGCCGTATGTTCCCACCAAAGTGACAGTGACAGGAGCTGGCAGAGAGGAAGTCCGCTCAGAGCCCTGCTGTCAAGGGCTGTCCATATGGAAAGGGGAAGTGAGGAGAGGGAAGTTAGGAGAGACAGATGTGTGGAGAGTCTTGCTGAGGAGGAGGGTCAGTGAGGGATGATTGGGAGTCCGGGGAGGTGGGGGAGTCGGACGTGAGCACCAAAAGGAAACGTGTGCATGTATGATATGCCATTCTGAAGGTCACTGTGTTTTTTAGGCTGCAACAAACGGACACACTGTGCTCATCAGTGCTGCCTCTCTATTCACTGGAGGACAGTTCCCATTCCAGCATGCTGTCGCTGTGTTCTCCTCTCCCCCTCCCCTCTCCTCTCCTCCACTTTCCGCTCCTCTTATCCAAGCTCATCACATCAGCCTGCCTGCAGGCTCCAAACGCATGCTCCATGAAACCCTGTAGGCCTTGCAGAGGAGAGATGGCTTTTTTTATTTATTTTTTATTTATTTTTTATGTATATATATATTTTTTTTTTTGTCATTTAGCAGACGCTCTTATCCAGAGCGACTTACAGTCAGTGAATACATTTTATTAATTTTTTTATACTGGCCCCCCGTGGGAATCAAACCCACAACCCTGGCGTTGCAAACGCCATGCTCTATCAACTGAGCTACATCCCTGCCGGCCATTCCCTCCCCCACCCTGGACAACGCTGGGCCAATTGTGCGCCGCCCATGAGTCTCCCGGTCGCGGCCGGCTGCGACAGAGCCTGGATTCGAACCAGGATCTCTAGTGGCACAGTTAGCACTGCAATGCAGTGCCTTAGACCACTGCGCCACTCAGGAGACTGGCTTATATTAAGTCAGAGGTAATTAGTATCAAACACATCTTGTGATTTAAGATGCCACATCTTTGACAAAACCACAAGAGCCTATGGTTCTAGGAATAATCCAATTTGTGTTTGTGTGTGTGTCCGTCCAGTGTCCACAACCACTGCTGAATTACTTTTCCCAATCATATTTTTTTCCTCCCTAAGTTATTTATCTTCTCACCTTAATCCCACAGTAAGTAGCTCTGCCGTAAAGTTGTGTTTGCAGGGGAAACTATTTGAACAGTTGCACTAAGATAAACAGGCTCCTCTGTAATACTTAGGGGGCAAACAGAGAGACCATTTTTTAACAGGCACTTATCAAACAGAACATTTATTTATAATTTATAATTACACACATTTTGTTATCATCCATCAACACGCTGTGGGGTAGTTTCACAGAGTTTTTCTAAATAGGTTTCAACTACTCTGATGTAGCCAGAATACAGCTGTCTCATAACAACTGATTCAGACTCACCTCATATTGCTTAGTCTCATTTGACTTGAGTAAATCTGTTAACTGTTCGTTCACACTGTGTAAACCAGCCAGCAACAACTTAAACATGCCATAGACACCACCTCCTCTAGGTGGTACTAGAGACAGCTAATAGTCTGAGCTCATAGCTTTGTTTTCTACCCCTCTCCTTCCCTCGCTCTCCTTCCTTCCATCTCTTCCATCCCTCCCTCCTTCCTTCCCCTCTTTCCATCTGTCGAAGCTGCAGAGGGAATTCACAGCACTTAGCCCATTGTTTTACCCCTCCCAAAACAGATGTATCACGCTTCAGTAATGTGCATACCGGCACATCCCGTAGATAGCCATAAACATCCTTCAGTCAGTGAGCATTCTCTATAGAATGCCCCATTTACCGTTATTATGTGAGTGAAATAAGGCTTGAGAAAATCATTGGGGGCAGGAAGCCTAGCGATTAAGAGAGTTGGGACAGTAACTGAAAGGTTCTGTCAATGTGCCATTGAGCAAGGCACTTAACCCTAATTGCTGCTGTAAGTTGCTCTGGATAAGAGCGTCTGCTAAATGACAACATAAAAAAAAAAAGTTGTGTAACACATTTTAGCTTGTACTGTCTCTGAGACAAACTGATATAAGCATTGATGGATGTTGCCTAAGGAGAAGCATGCTCCCAGAACACAGTGCTGTGAATTTCATCCAATAAGATGATCTAATGTGTGATCCCACTCCGAACACCCTCCCTTCTCCCCCCGTATCTGGGGCTTGGGCTGGAGGGAGGCAGTGTGTGTCAATGGCCCTGGAACTCACACACAATAATATAATACAGAGTAGGGAGAGCTCCTAATGCACCTAATGCAGTGTATAGTGTACACTGAGGGTGTTTCTCAATATGCATACTACCGTGCTCCACACTCTCATGCTCCAAGTGCATTCTCCGAGGACGTTCTCTTGAGTACGTTCTTGTGAGAACGAGTGTGTGGAGAACGCATAAAACATTACATTTGAGAAGCACTCGCACTTACTCCCCCTACTGTATTACCTCACGCTGCATCTCCCCATTCACTGAACCTTCTTCTAGCCAGGACAATGGCAAGAATCGAGACAAAACAAGATATACACAAAGCGAACGTTTTACTTCAGAATTATCAGCTAGCTATATGTGAATCGTAATAATGTAGCTAACCAGATAGTATAACAAGCAAAAATGACCTAAAACCAATGTTATCCAAGGTAGATGTCAATTCTTCGTGGGTAGCTAGCTAGCTAACAATTATTTGTGGCTATCTGACTAGCTAACAGTAGTAGCTAGTCAGTTAGCTCTTTTGGCTTACTATGGGCTTGCGACCTACGCACACTACAGTGGATATTGTAGGCAGGTAACCATACCAAAATTAACACAGCATGTATTTATTAACGTGTCAAGCTAAAATATTGTAGTCCGGCAACGTATGAGATGTGAATAGGCAACATTTCATTCCAAAGTTGGAGTGTATTTTCTCTCGCTTCAGCTCAAATAATGGGCCCCATTGATTTAATTAAAATTTGCATAATTTTTTACGTGGTTGCGTCATATTTCTTTGCATACTTTCTGTTGAAGCTTGCCGCGATGCATGCTTAAAGTATGTATAACCAGAGAATGCATTCGAGAAGTGCCCTCCGTACACTGTTTCGCATACTTTGATTTGGACTCATACTCCGACCCTCCCGTGCTCCAATTTGCATGCTCGAAGCATGGTAGTATACATTTTGAGAAACACCCTGAGTTTATAAAACATTAGGAACACCTTCCTAATATTGAGTTGCACACCCTTTTTCCCTCAGAACAGCCTCAATTTGTCGGGGCATGGACTCTACAAGGTGTCAAAAGCGTTCCACAGAGATGCTGGCCCATGTTGACTCCAATGCTTCCCACAGTTGTGTCAAGTTGGCTGGATGTCCTTTGGGTGGTGGACCATTCTTGATACAAACGGGAAACTGTTGAGCGTGAAAAACCCAGCAGCATTGCAGTTCTTGACACAAACCGGTGCGCCTGGCACCTACTACAGTACCCCATTCAAAGGCACTTAAATCTGTTGTCTTGCCCATTCACCCTCTGAATGGCACACATACACAATCCATGTCTCAATGAAGTGGATTTAACAAGTGACATCAATAAGGGATCATAGCTTTCACCTGGATTTACCTGGTCAGTCTATGTCCTAATTTTTTGTACTCTGTGTATATTCTGTGCTATAGGGGGAGACTGTAAACGGACTGAAAGCTTTACTATAGGAACAACAATAATCCCCCTCCATTCTTGATGTAAACAGAGCCACGTGGGCTGTGCGCCATAATAGATGATGCAATATGGTTGTATTAAAAGATTTATCATAGATGTTCATGCTATTTACAGAAAATGATTTAATATTTTACTTCACTGCCAAGCTGAAGTAAAGTGGTCAGGTAGGTAAAGGTGGCATGTTATTGGACCTGCTCCTGACCTGTTTTCCTTAAATCCCAGCTGTGTGGGAGTGAGCCTGGGCTCTGGGCTCCGTCATCCCCAGCCTTTGTTCCTGGCCTGATTGTAACATCCCATTCACGGCCACCAACACAAATACCACTGGTCCGTTTAGACTGCAGCGTTGGTTTCCACCAGGGTCCTGCATCAAAACAAGACGTCACACCGGAGGGTGGCTGTTTGTGTGTGTGTGAGAGAGAGAGACTGGGCCATGCTCACAGGAAGGGGTTGTGGAGCAGCTGCTTACTGCTGTAAACAAACAAGTCTGGAAGTCTTGTTGATTTTAGAGGGAGGGAGTGTACATCAATGACTGTGTGTGAGCAAGTGTGCATGAAATGAAGATTGAGTGAGCTTGAGTGTCTGCAGCTCTAGCATTGTACACTTAGGCTTGTTTTGCTAACTAACCCCTCTCACTTTTGGAGATCCCATCTCCCCCTCCTTCATTGAGTACAAATGCTATGGAGATGGATGCATGGGCAGTGTGTGCTGTGCCTATTCCATGCTTTTTCATAGAACTTTCTATGCAGTTAATGAGACGTAGAAGTACATAGCATCTCTCTGCTCATATTCCTACCTAGGCCCAAGTGTCAGAGGGTAGTCTCAGTCTAGAGAGGAAAAGGACTTAATTGACAGTATTTTGTTCTCCTGCTGCTACTTTTCTCCACATCAGGAGCAAATTCATCTCCGCAAGACGTTGAAGAAAAGTTTAACAAGACACCTTTTGTGAAATAAATAAAAAGCCTGGGAAAGAATCCAATTTAGTTGGACTTGCATATCATCAATCTTGCGCGTGCTTTCAGGAAAAGCTTTTTTTCTCAATATTCACTCTCCAGAAGGTTGTGTAGACAAGATGAATGTTCTTTTTCACTGCTTAATATTTTACTGTTAGCAGATACTCATGACCCATACATTTTCATGAATGTAAATTGGCTGGTTAATAGTACAATTTTACACTACAGAGCACTTTTTCCTCCTCAGTAACTGAACCTAAGTCCTCAGCGAACACACAGCTTTTTGCAAGTCTCCAGTAACGTCAGTACAACTGGTATAGGCTCCGTATGGCTGTTCATACTGTATCTGGCCACTCAGTGCACTCAAGCAGTCGGTTGTTGAAGACTGGGGAGACCATCTGTTCTGGTATATTTTTATTTAACCAGGAAAATCCCATTGAGACAGTCTTTTTTGCAAGGGAGACCTGGCCAAGAAGACTGCAGCAATCAATACAACATTACAACATTTAAAAAACATACAATACAATCAGCCCAACAACAACACGATCCAGCCTAAAGGAAACATTTGTAGTGTATGAAGTGTTATTTTTTTTGTGTCACTCATGACCCCTTGTCTGTTGTCTCTCATGTATGTGTCCCCCTGTCTGTACCCCACTGAAGTGAAGACACCAGCCCTGTCTATCCTGTGCTCGGCTCACTGGTCCTCTCTTCTGGTGACACTAGAGTCAACATAGAGGTTATCGTCCTAACACTGGCTCTATGCAGTGATTTTCCAATAGGGATGCCGTCTGCACAGGCCAGAGCAGAGAGTTTATATTTCAGGCGATGCTATTACAGACACAACCTTAGCTTTCCTGCCAGATCGCGGAGGGCTCCAGTTTCTCCAACAGATCCCTATCTCTGCTCCCACCATAGCCACTCACTGGGCCTCCAACCAGGAACTGCTCCATGCCAGCCTCTCTGGAGTTTAACGTAGTCCCCCAGAGGACCCACGTCAAGACCCTGTATGTTTGTATGACATGCTCTCACCATTGATGAAGGGGTAACTTACCCTGCCAGTCTGTTTGTCCAATGTAGGGCGGCATCATAGCTCAACAGGTTGAAGTAGAATTAGTCCGTAAAACAAGTCAGTTAAAGTTGTGGGAAGAAAAGGTTAGTGCTATCCGGAATCCTTGGGACGTCCCTACCCTAACCTTAACTTTAACCCCTACCTTTACCCTTACCTAACCCTAACCTTAACCGTTTTAAATGTCAACTTCAATGGGGTGACGTCAGAGTTGGGACGTCCCAAGGATGCCGTTTTAGATTTTTCCCGGGAAGAAAAGTGGACAAGAAAACAAGCAAGAAACTTGACTTTTTGGGGAAAATAAAACCTGTTGACAGCACAGTACATTTTGGAGTTTGTTAGATAAAAAGGCCTTTAAGGACATTGTCTTTTGGCCAAAACGACTGTCTCTAACTCAACTGTAATACATTTGCTTAATCCCAAAAGCAATAAATGTCCTGTTGAATATCAAGTCGTTTATAGGATTTAACTGCAGCCCTTAAATGCTCAGTAAGTGCAGTAGGCAACAAACATTAATGATGTGATTGTGGATTGTTTTTCAGTATTACAGATAGGCCTACAGTGGGAGTATTAGTGTCATACATAGTTTAAGTTTCCAGTTGTACACTTTGCATGTTCATGCAAAAATAGAAATACAGTCTGTGTGTGCATACGTACAAAGGTTTTTGTGAATGAAAAGCATTGTGTGTGTGTTTGTAACCAGTGGAGAGGACTGAGAAAGCTCTCTACTCCTCATCTTGTTCATTGCTAATGGAGGCAACGTTATGCAGGAGCAGCACACAGCCCTGCTCGGCCGCATTCACAACACATCCCTTCAATTCAATGTTATTATAGGTGAAGATGCTCTTCCTATTTCTTCCTTTATCCCACAGCTGCATCCTTAATGTTTTAAAGCCCAGCAGCCCCTCTTGCATAACACCTGCATGTACAGCCAGACATAGACAGAGAAATGTCAGACCACTGTGTACCAAAGAGACAATAACTATAAGACCGTACACCCACCTGGTTTACTTTCTGGTTGCAGCAAGATCTGGTTTACCCCCTTAGGCCACTTGGTCTGACAGTGGACATCTTGAGTAAGACGTCCTGGTAAAAGCCTGTTAGAAAGTAATACTGATTGAGCCCAATTATGGGCTCCCAAGTGGCGCAGTGGTCTAAGACACTGCATCTCAGTGCTTGAGGCGTCACTACAGACCCCCTGGTTCGATTCCAGGCTGTATCACAACCGGCCGTGATTGGGAGTCCCATAGGGCGGCGCACAATTGGTCCAGCGTCGTCCGGGTTTGGCCGGTGTAGGCCGTCATTGTAAATAAGAATTTGTTCTTAACTGACTTGCCTAGTTAAATAAAGGTAAAATAAATAAATGGGCCATTTATCTCATGTCTCATTTTCTAAAAATGTTCTTGACACAGAATATGACTCTACACAGCACCCACTTAACTTCCTTAGTCATCATGTGAGTGATATAATCATTAGCTTCTGATTAGTCTTAAAATACTGTTTTCCTCACTGCACAATCAAAGGGCTGTCTCAGTCTGAGAAATAAGACCTACCCGCCTGTAATTATACTTGTGTGTCAGAGATGACACACAGGCTTATGTGATTTAAGGGCATAGACTCTCATAATATGTACTGTAGGCTGTTTGGTCGAGGGGTTCTTTCTGTACCAAGGTGTAATTTCCTTATGAGGGGGTAGGTACATCATTGAATGTGAACGTGTCGCATGAAGTGTAGGCTGAAGTTTTCACCTGCCAAGTAGTTTACTTTCTTATTACATGCCCCTTTGGCCTTTTTCTGGATAAATCCAAATGTAGAGGCGTTTTTTTTTTATTCCGAAGGGGGTCCTGTTTTTGTACACAGTGTCAAAGGATAATTGGTTGGGGAATATAGTGTGAATGTTTTGTTAGAGGTGTTGGAGTTTTCACCTACCAAGTGCCAACTCTTTAAATATCAATTTATTTCTCTTTATTGAAACACTTTTCGTTACACCTGCACAATCTGCCAAACATCTCTGTAATGCAGGGAACATGCCTTTTTTCTTCTTCTTCTCAGCGGGAATAGTGTTCCCCATCTCCGACTCAGTGTTTAATCTGCTCTGTAAAATCAGGTTGTTCCCTGCTCTGAACAATGTGAAGGGCAGATTTGGATGAGGAGTGGTAGAGATCGTCCCTGATGTTCTCTTCGGGAGGATTCACACCACAGCCTGGCAGCTTACTGTGAGCTTACAAAGGAACCGCAGATGAGAGCGCCGTGACTTGGCACTTCTGGCAGGCGGGTTGAGGAGCACTTTGTAGGAATACTAGGCCAGATTGAGAGGTTCTGGTAGAATGAAACAGGCTAGGTCTGGTGCTGGAACAGTTGATAAAAGGACCACAGATGTCACTGAGTGGACTGTTCTGAATCATGACCTACTTAATTTACCAAGTAGAGTACTTGAGGGACAAGTTGGCCAGTGCTTATGCGTCTCAAAGGCAAAGGAAGACAGACAATTCATCAATAAAGACCCAGACCCTTTTACCCATATTTTACCAGGTAACTTGACTGAGAACACATTCTCATTTACAGCATTGACCTGGGGAATAGTTACAAGGGAGAGGAGGGGGGATGAATGAGCCAATTGGAAGCTGAGATGATTAGGTGGCCATATTGGTATGAGGGCCAGATTGGGAATTTAACCAGGACACCGGTGTTAACACCGCTACTCTTACGATAAGTGCTATTGGGAGCTTTAAAGACCACAGAGCCAGGACACCAATTTAACGTCCCATCCAAAAGACTGCACCCTACACAGTGCAATGTCCCCAATCACTGCCCTGGGCATTGGGATACATATTCTTTAGACCAGAGGAAAGAGTACCTCCTACTGGCCTTCCTGGCACCAATTCTTGATACACACAGGAAACTGTTGAGCGTGAAAAACCCAGCAGCAATGCAGTTCTTGACACAAACTGGTGCGCCTGGCACTTACTACCATACCCCATTCAAAGGCACTTAAATATTTTGTCTTGCCCATTCAACCTCTGAATGGCACATACACTACTGGTCAAAAGTTTTAGAACACCTACTCATTCAAGGGTTTTTCTTTCTTTTTACAATTTTCTTTCTTTTTACTAGCTTTGCACACTCTTGGCATTCTCTCACCTGGCATGCTTTTCCAACAGTCTTGAAGGAGTTCCCACATATGCTGAGCACTTGTTGGCTGCTTGTCCTTCACTCTGCCGTCCGACTCATCCCAAACCATCTCAATTGGGTTGAGGTCGGGGGATTGTGGAGGCCAGGTCATCTGATGCAGCACTCCATCGCTCTCCTTCTTGGTAAAATAGCCCTTACACAGCCTGGAGGTGTGTTGGGTCATTGTCCTGTTGAAAAACAAATGATAGTCCCACTAAGCCCAAACCAGATGGGATGGCGTATCGCTGCAGAATGCTGTGGTAGCCATGCTGGTTAAGTGTGCCTTGAATTCTAAATAAATCACAGACCGTGTCACCAGCAAAGCACCCCCACACCATAACACCTCGTCCTCCATGCTTTACGGTGGGAAATACACATGCGGAGATCATCCGTTCACCCACACCGCGTCTCACAAAGACACAGCGGTTGGAACCAAAAATCTCCAATTTGGACTCATCAGACCAAAGGACAAATTTCCACCGGTCTAATGTCCATTGCTCGTGTTTCTTGGCCCAAGCAAGTCTCTTCTTCTTATTGGTGTCCTTTAGTAGTGGTTTCTTTGCAGAAATTCGACCATGAATGCCTGATTCACACAGTCTCCTCTGAACACTTGATGTTGAGATGTGTCTGTTACTTGAACTCTGTGAAGCATTTATTTGGGCTGCATGTTCTGAGGCTGGTAACTCTAATGAACTCATCCTCTGCTGCAGAGGTAACTCTGGGTCTTCCATTCCTCTGGCGGTCCTTATGAGAGCCAGTTTCATCATAGCGCTTGATGGTTTTTGCGACTGCACTTGAAGAAATTTTCCGGATTGACTGACCTTCATGTCTTAAAGTAATGATGGATTGTCGCTTCTCTATGCTTATTTGAGCTGTTCTTGCCATAATAAGGACTTGGTCTTTTACAAAATAGGGCTATCTTCTGTATACCCCCCCTACCTTGTCACAACACAACTGAATAAATTCCACAAATTAACTTTTAAGAAGGCACACCTGTTAATTGAAATGCATTCCAGGTGTACCTCATGAAGCTGGTTGAGAGAATGCCAAGAGTGTGCAAAGCTGTCATCAAGGCAAAGGGTGGTTATTTGAAGAATCTCAAATATAAAATATATTTTGATTTGTTTAACACTTTTGTGGTTACTACATGACTCCATATTTGTTATTTCATAGTTTTGATGTATTCACTATTATTCTACAATGTAGAAAATAGTAAAAATAAAGAGAAACCGTTCAATGAGTAGGTGTTCTTAAACTTTTGACCGGTAGTGTACACAATCCATTTTCCAATTGTCTCAAGGTTTAAAAATCCTTCTTTAACCTGTCTCCTCCCCTTCATCTACACTGATTTTGAAGTGGATTTAACAAGTGATATCAATAAGGGATCATAGTTTTTTCCTGGATTCACCTGGTCAGTCTGTCATGGAAGGAGCAGGTGTTCCTAATGTTTTGTACACTCAGTCTACACTGGAGTTGCTTACCAAGACGATATTGAATGTTAGAGTGGCCTAGTTACAGTTTTGACTTAAATCGGCTTCAAAATCAATGTCAAGGATTGAAAATGGCTATCTAGCAATGGTCAACAACCAATTTGACAGAGTTTGAAGAATTTAGAACACGTTAGTAAACCCGCTACAATCATGCGGTACAGTTAGCTAGCAGTTTAGCAGCTACACCGGCGGACCCCGATGGCAATACATTCATAAAACCAGAAGCTTACTATGACTTGGAAGAGTTCCAGTGTTGGATAGCCATAGCCAGCTAGGCAACCTAGCATCCCTCTCTGTTTGAGTCGGGTATTTTGTGTAGGCTAAACTAGCTGGCTAAATTCACTAGCTAAGTAAGTGGAAGTGGAAAAAAAACATGAAATGTAGCTAGCTCTCTCTCTCTCTCTTGCTTCTCCTAAATATTTGAATAAATTAATTTATTAAAAACTATTCAACTATTGTCTTTCTCTCTGAGTCAACTACTCACCACATTTTATGCACTGCAGTGCTAGCTAGCTGTAGCTTATGCTTTCAGTACTAGATTCATTCTCTGATCCTTTGATTGGGTGGACAACATGTCAGTTCATGCTGCAAGAGCTCTGATAGGTTAGAGGACGTCCTCCGGAAGTTGTCATAATTACTGTGTAAGTCTATGGAAGGGGGTGAGAACCACGAGCCTCCTTGGTTTTGTATTGAAGTCAATGTACCCAGAGGAGGACGGAAGCTAGCTGTCCTTCGGCTAAACCATGGTGCTACCCTACAGAGTGATATGCACTGTCAACTGTGAGTCCTTATATAGACATGTGTGTGCCTTTCCAAATCATGTCCAATCAATTGAATTTACCACAGGTGGACTCCAATCAAGTTGTAGAATCATCTCAAGGATGATCAATGGAAACAGGATGCACCTGAGCTCAATTTCGAATCTCATAGCAAAGGGTCTGAATACTTATGTAAATAAGGTATTTCAAAACTCCTTTTTTGCTTTGTCATTATGGAGTATTGTGTGTAGATTGATAAGGGGAAATTTTTTATTTCATCCATTTTAGAATAAGGATGTAACGTAACAATGTTTAAAAAAGGGAAGGGATCTGAATACTTTCCGAATGCACTGTATCTCTAAAATGCGTGGGAATACTTTAAAACAGATTTCCAAAATTTAAATAACTTTGAGCTGATTTTTTTTTTTGGGGGGGGGCAAACAAAATCACCTGCGGGCCAAATTCGACCGCCAGTTGAGGAACCCTGATGTATACCATCTAGCCACAACCCCTTTGGCCTCATGCGATTGGGTTGCATATTCGTTGCTTATACCTCTACATTCATCGAGTTCATGTTTATCTAATGTTGCAAAACTGAATCCTGGTTTCTCTGTTGCTTTTAGACTTCAGGCTGAAAACAGCAGAGAGGTATTTGACATGGAGGAGAAGTGAGAGGTGAAATGTTCTGGTACACTGGTAATTGTAAACACGTGTCTTGGCACATTAACCACACCGTCCCCTTTTAAACAGTTCCTTCTGGGCTCTGTTATGTAAAACTTTTATTGGATCAAGTTTCATGCACATTTCGCTCAATTGATGTAATTGGATGGGCCTGAGTAGAGTTTTGTGTTCAATTCCTTGAAGGGAACATGTTTACTCTACTTTTGGCTATGTCACTGTGATGTTAATGACCTTGGACATGACGAGGGCTTTAAAATGAGCAATTTTTCACACTGCAATTTCCCAGCCATATCCTCAGAGGATTGGAGTTACTTTAGTGGACAGAAGTGTGTGTGTGTGCGCATGCTTGCTGGTGTGTGTGTTTATGCACGTACCCTGTGGACATTCAAGTCTGCCACCAAGATGGAATTTTATCCCACCCTAACCACATACTTCCCCCATTGTAGCTCACACCTCAACCTGCCTCTAGCTCTCCCTGGCCCTAACTCAGCAGTCGGTATAGGCCAGGGTTCTCCTCCACTGCAGTCTTAGTGCTGTTTGTCCTCCGTCTGTATGATGGCTTCCTATTCAACAAAAGTCCTGGTGTCAAAACAGCCATGTGGAGGAGTTAAAGGTTGTGTCAATGTTGCCCTAGCCGGTCGCAGAGGGCCGGAATATGTGGCTGAGTGCACATGGCACTCCACCTTACTTGACTTAAAAGAGATGGATGGCCTTTAAAGCCCCCTTTCCTACAGGTTGGGGGACGGGGAAGGGGGACAGTACAACAGAGCGATGTGAACAAGTACGTTTGGAGTGTATAGCTGCTATTTATAAAGCGGCAATAAAACAATCTACAGTGTCAAAGGAAAGCTGTTAGTCCCAGTAGACTTAGCTGAGCTGCAGGGAGAGGAAACACTTACAATAGGAGGCGAGGCCTCTATTCCTCTTGCTCGCCTCACTATCCTCCCACCGATGCTCATGTTTGTGTATCAGGGGGGCACGGCTAATGAATTAGCATTTAGAATAGGGCGGACGCTGATAAATTCCACTTATGCTCTGGGCTGCGCTGGCTGTAATTGGTTATCTATATCTGCAGAGAAGTTGCTGACAGGCGCGCTAACTGACACACTCATCTAGGCCCTGCTGTTGTTAGATCCATCCTGCTGCACCCCACATGTTTTAAAGTAGTACATGTATGCATGAATATTTCATTCTCTGAAGAGTTCCTGTGGGCTGGCCTATATTTTCAGAATTCTTTCTGTACTGAGAGGTGGTGTGCACTGAAGTGTGTGTGTGCGTTGCGTGTGTGATTCATCTCATTCTGTTTGGCTAGAAGACATACAGTGTTAAGTCCCCCTCAGGGTCTCCAAGATCTGGATTGAGGCACAACAAGTGCCTTCTCATAAACAAGATGTTCTCATAAACAAGGTCAGAAAAATTTCACCAAACACCTTTCGCTTTCCCTTGTTTTGTTGACACACAATGCCTAAAGATAAATGACTCTGAGAATCATTTAACAAAGGGACAAACTCCGTTGGGAGGTTGACATTTGACGGCAGTAGAAAGGTCTAAGCTGAGATGGATTGTTTTGTTCATATGGTGTGGCTGTTGGTCTGATGTTTCACGTTTCGTATTCCGCTATTAGCTCCTTGTTATTTCATCGTGAAGCCCGCTTTGTGCAGCAGACATTGTTGACAAGGTCATTGTCTTTTAACTATCACCAGGCAACAGTGGTGGCCACCCCCTTCCTGCAACTTCATTACTCGCTTTCTCGCAAGTATCGAAGCTGTAATGCTACCTTTTGATTTAAAAGGTTTATGTCAATGAATTACTGTGATTTCAATTTTGGTAGAGCTCACAAATTAACCTGTTACACTCTGAAGACACCCCATGGAATGGAGATGCAGTCCTGTAACTCAATCTGTCAGTTCACCATAACAGGTAGTGGAGACTAAACAATTGGTTAGACTTTCAGTTCTCAGTGTTTCTTTGAAGTTTTCTCTTTCTCGTGGCCTCCTGAGTGGAGGATACAAGGATAAAAGCAGAACTGCGTCTGGGGCTTCAAATAGCAGGAGTTAACACCAGGGGACCTTTGACATGAGCTCTCTCCTGGTTGCTTATCTGGACCGCTTTCAGCGCCAAAGGCCCCAAATCCCCCTCTCTGAAATCGGTTCACCAACTAGACGAGGGAGTTTTTGGGAGTTGGAGGCATATGGATAAAAGCAGTGTTTAAAGGTTTTCCTTGACACTGCCTGAGCCTCTCTCCACACCAGTCAAGGAGAGTCAGGCAGAGCTTCTCTGCTCAAATCAAATCAAATTGCATTTGTCACATGCTTCGTAAACAACAGGTGTAGACTAACAGTGAAATGCTTGTGAATGTGTGTGTGGTGTTAGCATGCATGTGTGCGCATGTTGTGTGTGTGTGTGTGGCGTGTGTATGTGTGTGTTGGGGTGTCAGCGTAAGTATGTGTGGGTAGAGTCCAGTGTGTGCATAGTCAGTGCAAGAGAGTTAAATAAATGCAGGTAGTCCGGATAGCCATTTGATTAGTTGTTTAGCAGTCTTGTTTAGCAGTCTGAAGGCTCAGGGGTAGAAGCTGTTCAGGGTCCTGTTGGTTCCAGACTTGGTCCACTGGTAGCTCTTGCTGTGCGCTAGCAGAGAGAACAGTCTATGACTTGGGTGGCTAGAGTCTTTGACAATTTTTTTGGGCCTTCCTCTGACACCGCCTGGTATTGAGGTCCTGGATGGCAGGGAGCTCTGCCCCAGTGATGTACTGGACTGTACTCACCACCCTCTATAGCGCGATGCGGTCGGGTGCCTTGCAGTTGCTGTACCAAGCGGTGATGCAGCCAGTCAAGATGCTGTCAATGGTGCAGCTGTACAACTTCTTGAGGATCTGAGGGCCCTCTTTACAACTGTGTCGGTGTGTGTGGACCATGTTAATTCCTTAGTGATGTGGACACCGAGGAACTTGAGGCTCTCAACCCACTCCACTACAGCCCCATCGATGTGGATGGGGGTGTGCTCGCCCCTCCGTTTCCTGTAGTTCACGATCAGCTGGCGTTGAGGGAGGTTGTTGTCATGGCACCACACTGCCAGGTCTCTGACCTCCTCCCTATAGGCTGCCTCGTCATCGGTGATCAGTCCTACCACTGTCTTGTCGTCAGCAAAATTGATGATGGTGTTGGAGTCGTGCGCAGCCACGCAGTCGTGGGTGAACAGGGAGTACAGGAGGGGACTAAGCACACACCCCTGAGGGGCCTCTGTGTTGATCGTCAGCGTGGTGGATGTTTTGTTTCCTACCCTCACCACCTGGGGGCGGCCCATCAGGAAGTCCAGGATCCAGTTACAGAGGGAGGTGTTCAGTCCCAGGGTCCGGAGCTTGGTGATGAGTTTGTTGAATGCTGAGCTGTAGTCAATGAAAAGCATTCTTACATGGATATTCCTTTTTTCCAGGTGGGTGAGAGCAGTGTGGAGTGCAATAGAGATTGTGTCATTTGTGGATCTGTTGGGGCGGTATGTGAATTGGAGTGGGTGCAGGGTGTTTGGGATGATGGTGTTGATGTGAGCCATGACCAGCCTTTCAAAGCATTTCATGGCTATAGATGTGAGTGCTACTGGGTGATAGTCATTTAGAAGGGTTACCTTGGCGTTCTTGGGCACAGGGACTATGGTGGTCTGCTTGAAACAAGTTGATATTACAGAAAATGTCAGTGAAGACATTTGCCAGCTGGTCAGCCCATGCTCCGAGTACGCGTCCTGGTATTCTGCCCCGCGGCCTTGTGAATGTTAACCTGTTTAAAGGTCTTACTCACATCAGCAACGGAGAGCGAGATCACACAGTCATCCGGAACAGCCGGTGCTCTCATGCATGGTTCAGTGTTGCTTGCCTTGATGCGAGCATAGAAGACATTTAGCTCGTCTGGTATGCTCGCGTCTTTGGCAGCTAGCGGCTGGGTTTCTCTTTGTAATATGTGATAGTTTGCAAGCCCAGCCACATCCGTTGGGCGCCAGAGCAGGTGTAGTAGCATTCGATCTTAGTCCTGCATTGCCGCTTTGATGGCTCATCGGAAGTCAAAGCGTGATTTCTTATAAGCATCCGGATTAGTGTCCCGCTCCTTGAAAGTGGCAGCTCTAGCCTTTAGTGTAGTGCGGATGTTGCCTGTAATCCATGGCTTCTGGTTGGGGTAAGTACAGTATAGTGCCTTCAGAAAGTATTCATACCCCTTGACTTATTCCACATGTGTTGTGTTACAGCCTGAATTAAAAATGGATTAAAAATATTTATTTTTCTTACCCATTTACACACAATACCCCATAATGACAAAGTGAAAACATGTTTTTAGAAATTTGTGCAAATGTATTGAAAATGAAATACAGAAATGTCATTTACATACAGTGCATTCGGAAAGTATTCATACCCCTTTACTTTTTTGTGTTTGTGAATCTACACACAATACCCCATAATGACAAAACAAAAACAGGTTTTTATAATATTTAGCAAATTTATGAAAAATAAAAAATGGAAATATTACATTTACATAAGTATTCAGACCCTTCACTCAGTACTTTGTTGAAGCACCTTTGGCAGCGATTACAGCCTCGAGTCTTCTTGGGTATGACGCTACAAGATTGGCACACCTGTATTTGGGGAGTTTCTCCAATTCTTCTCTGCAGATCCTCTCAAGCGCTGTCAGGTTGGATGGGGAACGTTGCTGCACAGCTATTTTCAGGTGTCAAGAGATGTTCGATCAGGTTCAAGTCTGGGCTCTGGCTGGGCCACTCAAGGACATTCAGAGACTTGTCCCGAAGCCAAACCTGTGTTGTCTTGGCTGTGTGCTTAGGGTCGTTGTTCTTTGGAAGGTGAACCTTGGCCCCAGTCTGAGATCCTGAGCGCTCTGGAGCAGGTTTACATCAAGGATCTCTCTGTACTTTGCTCCGTTCATCTTTCCCTTGATCCTGACTAGTCTCCCAGTCCCTGCCTCTGAAAAACATCCCCACAGCATGATGCTGCCACCACCATGCTTCACCGTAGGGATGGTGCCAGGTTTCCTCCAGACGTGACGCCTGGCATTCAGGCCAAAGAGTTCAATCTTGGTTTCATCAGACCAGAGAATCTTGTTTCCAATGGTCTGAGAGTCCTTTAGGTGTCTCCAAGCAGGCTGTCATGTGCCTTTTACTGAAGAGTGGCTTCCGTCTGGCCACTCTACCATAAAGGCCTGATTGCTGGAGTGCTGCAGAGATGGTTGTCCTTCTGGAAGGTTCTCCCATCTCCACAGAGGAACTCTGGAGCTCTGTCAGTGTGACCATCAGGTTTTTGGTCACCTCCCTGACCAAGGCCCTTCACCCCCGATTGCTCAGTTTGGCCGGGCAGCCAGCTCTAGGAAGAGTCTTGGCGGTTCCAAACTTCTTCCATTTAAGAATGAAGGAAGCCACTGTGTTCTTGGGGACCTTCAATGCTGCAGACATTTTTTGGTACCCTTCCCCAGATCTGTGCCTTGACACAATCCTGTCTCGGAGCTCTACGGACAATTCCTTCAACGTTTTACATTTACATTTTAGTCATTTAGCAGACGCTCTTATCCAGTTAGTGAGTGCATAAATTTTTCATACTGGCCCCCCGTGGGAATCGAACCCAGAACCCTGGCGTTGCAAGCGCCATGCTCTACCAACTGAGCTACAGGAGGCCAAACCTCATGGCTTGGTTTTTGCTCTGACATGCACTGTCAACTGTGGGACCTTGTATAGACAGGTGTGTGCCTTTCCAAATGATGTCCAATCAATTGAATTTACCACAGGTGGACTCCAATCAAATTGTAGAAACATCTCAAGGATGATCAATGGAAACAGGATGCACCTGAGCTCAATTTCGAGTCTCATAGCAAACGGTCTGAATACTTATGTAAATAAGGTATATCTGTTTTTTATTTGTAATACATTTGCAAAAATGTCAATATTCCTGTTTTCGCTTTGTCATTATGAGGTATTGTGTGTAGATTGATGATTTGTATTTATTTAATACATTTTAGAATAAGGCTGTAACGTAACAAAATGTGGAAAAGTCAAGGGGTCTGAATACTTTCCAAATGCACTGTAAGTATTCACACTAGAGGTCTTCACAGGTCCAAAAAGTAGGACCCGTTCCGAAATGGACCTGGGGCTTTCCCACCCAGACCCGATGTGCATAATATATGATGTGCTTTGATTATTATGATTGGCCAAGAACAAGATAAACGCGACACGCTCCACTCGTTAAAAACAAGAGCAGCAGCCTAAATTATCACATTTCTCTGTCTCTACTGCAGCAGTCGCATTCGGACCTGTATGGGCCCTTCCGGACAAGTCAGTTAAAATTACACTATCCAAGATGGCGAAGTAGTGCAGTTCTGTTTTTGTCGTGTGTCTGTAAATAGCCTGTAAATACCCTGTTTTTTTGTATTTTTCGTACATATTTCCCTATCAGACTTTTCATCCTTCTACAAAATATACTTTCCTGCAACCCGCCTCACTCAATGTGGAACGGATTCTATTATTGACTTACCTTTTATCTAGAATCTCCAGTTGAAACGCTAGCCGCTAGCCAGCTAACTAGCTACTTGCTATTAGCCACAGTTAGTGGTATTTCACCCAGAACATTGGATTTTTTTCGGGATTAATTCAATCACTGGATATTAATCACCGGATATTCGGCCAGTCTGCACAGCGCGTTATCGACCCAGAACATATCAGTTTTTCTGCCGGAATCACTGAATCACTGGACCTTTAACTCCGGATTCATCGCTACCAGCTAGCTTCAACTAAATGGACGCTGTGGTCTGGCTAATCATCCTGAGCTAGGCCCATCTCCCGGCTACCTACCTCTCTGTCAACCGGACGGGACCACCTAGTGTTGACACGGAGCCCCGCCGATCCTACACGACTGGTCTGCCGACGAAATCGTCTGATGTGGTTGCGACGACGTCGACCACGAAGATTCCATCTGCTAGCTCCGGCCCGCTAGCACACGCTAGCCGTGGCCTCTTACCTGCTAGTGCTTTAGCAGCCTCCGAACTATCCTATTGCTGTTCACCGGACCTTATGATAACTCAGCTATACAGCTGATGTCTGCTGGACTGTTCCTTTTTACGGTACTACATCCTGTTTATGTTTAGCCTCAGCCCAAACATGGTTAGCTTATTGTTTTTCTGTTATTTCTAATTGTACTATTTCACTGTAGATCCCCAGCCCAGCTAAACCTGCCTTAGATAGCTCCTTTGTCCCACCCCCCATACACGCGGAGACCGACTCAATTGGTGCCTCTAGTGATACTATCTCTTTCATTGTTACCCAACGCTTAGGTTTACCTCCACTTTACTCATATCCTTCCGTATCCTTGTCTGTACATAATGCCCTGAATCTTTTCTACAACACCCGGAAATCTGCCCCCTTTATTCTATGTACCCGACGCACTAGAAGACCAGTTCTTAAAGCCTTTAGCCGTATCCTTATTCTAGTCCTCCTCTGTTCCTCTGGTGATGTAGAGGCTAACCCAGGCCCTGCAGCCCTCAGTATCACTCCTACTCCCCAGGCGCTATCATTTGCTGACTTCTGTAATCGCAAAAGTCTTGGTTTCTTGCACGTAAACATCAGAAGTCTACTTCCTAAGTTTGAGTTATTCACTGCGTTAGCACACTCCGCCAACCCTGATGTTCTAGCAGTGTCTGAATCCTGGCTCAGGAAGGCCACCAAAAATTCTGAAATTTCCATCCCCAACTATAACATTTTCCGTCTAGATAGAACTGCCAAAGGGGGTGGAGTTGCAATCTACTGTAGAGATAGCCTGCAGAGCTCTATCATACTATCCAGGTCTGTGCCCAAACAGTTTGAGCTTCTACTTCTAAAAATCCACCTTTCCAGAAATAAGTCTCTCACTGTTGCCACTTGCTACAGACCCCCCTCAGCCCCCAGATGTGCCCTGGACACCATATGTGAATTGATTGCCCCCCATTTATCCTCAGAGTTCGTACTGCTTGGTGACCTAAATTGGGATATGCTTAATACCCCGGCCATCCTACAATCCAAACTAGATGCCCTCAACCTCATGCAAATTATCAACGAACCTACCAGGTACAACCCTAAATCCGTAAACATGGGTACCCTCATAGATATCATCCTGACTAACATACCCTCTAAATACACCTCAGCTGTCTTCAACCAGGATCTCAGCGATCACTGCCTTATTGCCTGCGTCCGTAACGGGTCCGCGGTCAAACGACCACCCCTCATCACTGTCAAACGCTCCCTAAAACACTTTAGCGAGCAGGCCTTCCTAATTGACCTGGCCCAGGTATCCTGGATGGATATAGATCTCATTCCGTCAGTAGAGGATGCCTGGTTGTTCCTTAAAAGTAATTTCCTCTCAATCTTAAATAAACATGCCCCATTCAAAAATACAGAACTAAGAACCGATATAGCCTGGTTCTCCTCAGACTTGACTGCCCTTGACCAGCACAAAAAACATCCTGTGGCGTACTGCATTAGCATCAAATAGCCCCCGCGATATGCAACTTTTCAGGGAAGTTAGGAACCAATATACACAAGCAGTCAGGAAAGCAAAGGCAAACTTTTTCAAACAGAAATTTGCATCCTGTAGCACTAACTCCAAAAAGTTTTGGGACACTGTAAAGTCCATGGAGAATAAGAGCACTTCCTCCCAGTTGCCCACTGCACTGAGGCTAGGAAACACTATCACCACCGATAAATCTACAATAATCGAGAATTTCAACAAGCATTTTGCTACAGCTGGCCATGCTTTCCATCTGGCTACCACTACCCGGCCACCAACTCTGCACCCTCCGCTGAAACTTGCCCATGCCCCCCGCTTCTCCTTCACACAAATTCAGACAGCAGACGTTTTGAAAGAGCTGCAAAATCTGGACCCCTACAAATCAGTTGGGCTAGACAATCTGGACCCTTTCTTTCTAAAACTAGCCGCAAATTGTCGCAACCCCCTATTACTAGTCTGTTCAACCTCTCTTTCATAACGTCTGAGATCCCCAGAGATTGGAAAGCTGCCGCGGTCATCCCCCTCTTCAAAGGGGGTGACACTCTAGATCCAAACTGCTACAGACCTATATCCATCCTGCCCTGCCTTTCGAAAGTATTTGAAAGCCAAGTTAACAAACAGATCACCGACCATTTCGATATATTTGACGTACCGATCCCATGGCATAGTGTTTATGAACTGATACGCAAAATGACACCGGATTCAAAACTTTGAATCTTTCAATTTAAATTATTATATAAAATTCTTGCTACCAATAGAATGTTATTTATATGGGGGATACAATCTTCCCAGCTCTGCAGATTTTGCTGCGAAGAGACAGAATCATTAGATCATTTGTTTTGGTACTGTCTATTTGTAGCTTGTTTTTGGACACAGATCCAGGAATGGATTAAGGATTGCAATATTTAACTGCAGCTAACCTTGCAGATAACATTACTGGGTGATCTGAAAAGTCATAGTCAATCGATCAATAACATAATAATACTTTTAGCAAAACAAATTATTTTCAATTCACAATCTGTAGAAACAATGAGAATAGAAAGGTTCAGAACTTTTGTAAGACATCACAGTACAGTTGAAATATATATGGCAAATAGAAATCCTATATGGATGGTGTTAAAAGATAGATTGGAGGTGTTGAATGGAATTGAAGGATGGGACTAATAACAACTAACAACAAATAATAACAAGATAACTAATAATGTAAGCATACTGTGTCCATAATTAGTATATAGGTTGTAGGTTGGGAGCTTTTGTGAAAGAGCACAGTTAGAAAGATATGGCATATACAGTGGGGGGAAAAGGTATTTAGTCAGCCACCAATTGTGCAAGTTCTCCCACTTAAAAAGATGAGAGAGGCCTGTAATTTTCATCATAGGTACACGTCAACTATGACAGACAAAATTAGAATTTTTTTCTCCAGAAAATCACATTGTAGGATTTTTAATGAATTTATTTGCAAATTATGGTGGAAAATAAGTATTTGGTCACCTACAAACAAGCAACATTTCTGGCTCTCACAGACCTGTAACTTCTTCTTTAAGAGGCTCCTCTGTCCTCCACTCGTTACCTGTATTAATGGCACCTGTTTGAAGTTGTTATCAGTATAAAAGACACCTGTCCACAACCTCAAACAGTCACACTCCAAACTCCACTATGGCCAAGACCAAAGAGCTGTCAAAGGACACCAGAAACAAAATTGTAGACCTGCACCAGGCTGGGAATACTGAATCTGCAATAGGTAAGCAGCTTGGTTTGAAGAAATCAACTGTGTGAGCAATTATTAGGAAATGGAAGACATACAAGACCACTGATAATCTCCCTCGATCTGGGGCTCCACGCAAGATCTCAACCCGTGGGGTCAAAATGATCACAAGAACGGTGAGCAAAAATCCCAGAACCACACGGGGGAACCTAGTGAATGACCTGCAGAGAGCTGGGACCAAAGTAACAAAGCCTACCATCAGTAACACACTACGCCGCCAGGGACTCAAAAACCAAAATAGAACTTTTTGGTAAAAACTCAACTCGTCGTCTTTGGAGAACAAAAAATGCTGAGTTGCATCCAAAGAACACCATACCTACTGTGAAGCATGGGGGTGGAAACGTCATGCTTTGGGGCTGTTTTTCTGCGAAGGGACCAGGACGACTGATCCGTGTAAAGGAAAGAATGAATGGGGCCATGTATCGTGAGATTTTGAGTGAAAACCTTCTTCCATCAGCAAGGGCATTGAAGATGAAACGTGGCTGGGTCTTTCAGCATGACAATGATCCCAAACACACTGCCCGGGCAACGAAGGAGTGGCTTCGTAATAAGCATTTCAAGGTCCTGGAGTGGCCTAGCCAGTCTCCAGATCTCAACCCTATAGAAAATCTTTGGAGGGAGTTGAAAGTCTGTGTTGCCCAGCGACAGCCCCCAACAAAGGGTATATAACAAAGTATTGAGAAACTTTTGTTATTGACCAAATACTTATTTTCCACCATCATTTGCAAATAAATTCATTAAAAATCCTACAATGTGATTTTCTGGATTTTTTTTCTTCTCATTTTGTCTGTCATAGTTGACGTGTACCTATGATGAAAATTTCAGGCCTCTCATCTTTTTAAGTGGGAGAACTTGCACAATTGGTGGCTGACTAAATACTTTTTTCCCCACTGTAGAAGCAAACCAGATGGACATCATGAAAATGATCGGAGAGGTTGAGAGTAGAGGAAGTTCAGGAGAAAAAACTAACAAAATATAATTATTGTAAAATTGACTGTGTCCATAAAATGTAGATAGTAGGTATAAGCTTGAAGTAGAGGCCTAAGCATTGTTGTTCACTAGTTTACTCCAAGTAGGGAAAGGGTGGTGGGGTTGGAAAGTAATAAAGGGGAATATATACAGTGGGGAGAACAAGTATTTGATACACTGCCGATTTTGCAGGTTTTCCTACTTACAAAGCATGTAGAGGTCTGTAATTATTATCATAGGTACACTTCAACTGTGAGAGACGGAATCTAAAACTAAAATCCAGAAAATCACATTGTATGATTTTTAAGTAATTAATTTGCATTTTATTGCATGACATAAGTATTTGATCACCTACCAACCAGTAAGAATTCCGGCTCTCACAGACCTGTTAGTTTTTCTTTAAGAAGCCCTCCTGTTCTCCACTCATTACCTTTATTAACTGCACCTGTTTGAACTCGTTACCTGTATAAAAGACAGCTGTCCACACACTCAATCAAACAGACTCCAACCTCTCCACAATGTCCAAGACCAGAGAGCTGTGTAAGGACATCAGGGATAAAATTGTAGACCTGCACAAGGCTGGGATGGGCTACAGGACAATAGGCAAGCAGCTTGGTGAGAAGGCAACAACTGTTGGCGCAATTATTAGAAAATGGAAGAAGTTCAAGATGACGGTCAATCACCCTTGGTCTGGGGCTCCATGCAAGATCTCACCTCGTGGGGCATCAATGATCATGAGGAAGGTGAGGGATCAGCCCAGAACTACACGGCAGGACCTGGTCAATGACCTGAAGAGAGCTGGGACCACAGTCTCAAAGAAAACCATTAGTAACACACTACGCCGTCATGGATTAAAATCCTGCAGCGCACGCAAGGTCCCCCTGCTCAAGCCAGCGCATGTCCAGGCCCGTCTGAAGTTTGCCAATGACCATCTGGATGATCCAGAGGAGGAATGGGAGAAGGTCATGTGGTCTGATGAGACAAAAATAGAGCTTTTTGGTCTAAACTCCACTCGCCGTGTTTGGAGGAAGAAGAAGGATGAGTACAACCCCAAGAACACCATCCCAACCGTGAAGCATGGAAGTGGAAACATCATTATTTGGGGATGCTTTTCTGCAAAGGGGACAGGACGACTGCACCGTGTTGAGGGGAGGATGGATGGGGCCATGTATCGCGAGATCTTCGCCAACAACCTCCTTCCCTCAGTAAGAGCATTGAAGATGGGTCGTGGCTGGGTCTTCCAGCATGACAACGACCCGAAACACACAGCCAGGGCAACTAAGGAGTGGCTCCGTAAGAAGCATCTCAAGGTCCTGGAGTGGCCTAGCCAGTCTCCAGACCTGAACCCAATAGAAAATCTTTGGAGGGAGCTGAAAGTCCGTATTGCCCAGCGACAGCCCCGAAAACCTGAAGGATCTGGAGAAGGTCTGTATGGAGGAGGGGCCAAAATCCCTGCTGCAGTGTGTGCAAACCTGGTCAAGACCTACAGGAAACTGTATGATCTCTGTAATTGCAAACAAAGGTTTCTGTACCAAATATTAAGTCCTGCTTTTCTGATGTATCAAATACTTATGTCATGCAATAAATGCAAATTAATTACTTAAAAAATAATACAATGTGATTTTCTAGATTTTTGTTTTAGATTCCGTCTCTCACAGTTGAAGTGTACCTATGATAATAATTACAGACCCCTACATGCTTTGTAAGTAGGAAAACCTGCAAAATCGGCAGTGTATCAAATACTTGTTCTCCCCACTGTATGTATATATGCGAGAAAAAAAAGAAAACATAGGGGGATTGGAAGTGATGCAGACAATTACATTGATGGAAGTTACAATCTATCTGCAATATTAAAGCTGATCTACCCCCCAAAAAAAATTAAAAAAAAATAATAATACATGTAAATAAAAAAAACTAGTCAGTGCACTGCATAGACGGTCTATTGAGTCGGGAAAGTCTGGCTGCGTGCCCAGGACTGTTTTCTGAGAACAATAACATGTCTACAACTTCATCAAAGTAGCTAGCTAAGTTCCAACTCTGTGTTTCCCCTTTTCTTTCCCTTTTCAATGAAGCTAGGAAGCAGTAGCTAGCATGCACATTGAGCAGCCAGGCCACAATCAACTTATCAAGTCACTGCCGAGTGGCGACGCGTGTGCTCCATGCCATTTCATTTTTTACAACTTTCTCTATCAATTACCAGAGTGTGTGTTGGTCTGTCTGGCTTTGTAAGTAGGAAAACCTGCAAAATCGGCAGTGTATCAAATACTTGTTCTCCCCACTGTATATATTCTTTTAAATTATATGTATGTGTGTGTGTGTGTGTGTGTGTGTGTGTGTGTTATGTGTGTGTGTATATATATATATATATATATATATATATATATATATATACACACACACACACAGTGGGGAAAAAAAGTATTTAGTCAGCCACCAATTGTGCAAGTTCTCCCACTTAAAAAGATGAGAGAGGCCTGTAATTTTCATCATAGGTACACGTCAACTATGACAGACAAATTGAGAAAAAAAATCCAGAGAATCACATTGTAGGATTTTTTTTTTTGAGAACTCTGTTTATTAAGTTTTACACACACACAGACAAGACAAAGCAATATAAATAATATACTCAACTAGACAAAAATACAAATAATAAATATAAAAAAAAAATAACTTTAAAGAGACCATACTTTAGACAAGTTAAACACACCAGGCAGAAGGCTACAAAAGGTTAAAGGGCAATCTATAGTATAGGGACAGAGCAAACACCTCACCATTGTTCCTGTAAACAGTTAAGGGATGGGGTGGAGAAATGCAACCACTCACAGACAGTCAAGGCCACAGACCAATCATCCACTGGACCAAAAATAAAAAGTTTACAATGCTTTAAAATAAAAATGAATATTGATAATTTTATGTAGGCGTGAACAGAATTAAAAATAAAAATAACTGGGAAAAACAAGCTCACACCTTAGTCTCTGCCCGGGCGAGATGAACAAGGCATCCGCAGGTCACAATCAATAAGCACATCAACCTTAATGCCCCCACCCCCACCCCAGAAAAAAACACAGAGAAATGCTCATCCAACCCCTAAGTCACAGGGGGTCAAATACAGACTTATTTTGGTTTTAATAGGAATGCTATCAGAGGATGGACTGTTTAAAGTAAGACCGGAATGGAGCCCAAGCCTCATTAAACAGTTTGGGGTTCCCACGTGAATTGAATTTAATTTTTTTCTAGTTTCAGAGAGCACAACACATCTCTCACCCAATATTTATAAGATGGGGGAGCTGCCATCTTCCAGTTCTGTAGTATTAGCCGTCTAGCTAAAAGAGTTGTATAAGCAACAGTGTCCGACTGGATTCTTGACAGGGGGGTGCTTATGGGCAGTACTCCTAAAAAGGGCTGTAAGGGGAGAGGGATCTATAACAGTGTTATATATATCAGAGAAACATTTAAATATTAATTCCCAGAAACCTGACAGTTTATGACAGCCCCAGAACATATGCAACAGTGTGGCCGGTTCAATTTTACATCTGACACAGGTAGGATCAAAATCAGAGAATATTCTTCCAAGTCTGGCCCCAGACCAGTGGATACGGTGAACCACCTTGAATTGAATGAGGCTGTGTCTAGTGCTAAAAGAGGACGAATGCACCCTGCGCAGCACAGATTCCCAGGTGTCTTCCCCAAGTTCCTCCCCAAATCCTTTTCCCATCGAGTCTTTAAAGGCACCAAAGAAGGGTTCTGTAAGTCATGAATGATTGCATATACATCTGAAATTGCGCCCCTAGGAAGC
Organism: Coregonus clupeaformis; assembly: GCF_020615455.1. Lineage (NCBI taxonomy): Eukaryota > Metazoa > Chordata > Actinopteri > Salmoniformes > Salmonidae > Coregonus > Coregonus clupeaformis. The sequence continues at coordinate 34,283,341 of NC_059202.1, forward strand.
TTGTTCAGCTCCAGGATGCTCTCTATAGCTGTATTCACAGGCCTATGGGGAAATTCAGGTGTGTTAGCTCTGACAAAGTTCCTAGTCTGGAGATAGCGGAAAAGTGGGATTGGGGGGAGGTTGAACCTTTCCTGTAGCTGAGCAAAAGAGGCAAATGTATCATCAAAGAATAATTGGGCTAGTGAGGAGAGGCCTAGTGAGTGCCAGATGTCAAAAGCCCCATCATTCAAAGATGGAGGAAATAAAATGTTCTGATTGATTGGGCCTGATAGAGAAAAGCCTCGGAGGCCAAAGGCTAAGCGGAACTGATTCCAAATTTTAAGAGACTGCTTTACAATTGGGTTGACACACCTTTTGCCTAGGGACACTGGGAGAGACGAGCACAACACAGAAGAAAGTGCAGCAGGTTTACACGATTCAGACTCCATCTGGACCCAGATTGGTCTAGGGCCAGTAGGATCAGTCTGCAGCCAGTACAGAAGGGCTCTGAAATTTGCAGCCCAATAGTATGTCTGAAAATTTGGTAGAGCTAAACCCCCCAATGACTTAGGCTTCTGTAAATGTTTTCTACCAATCCGTGGTACCTTGCCATCCCAAATAAAATGCATGAATGTTTGATCCAGTGAAATAAAAAAGATTTTGGAATAAAAATGGGTAGACATTGAAATAAATATAGAAATTTGGGCAACACACTCATTTTAATGACATTAATCCTTCCGATAAGAGAAAGAGGTAGCGCATTCCAAAAAGCAAAAGATTGTTTCAAACTGTCTGCTAGAGCAACCAAGTTTTCCTGAAACAGATTTGAATATTTCCTTGTCACTTTAACTCCCAAGTAGGTGAATTGATCCCGGACAATCCTAAACTGAGAACTTGTAAAAGAGCACTTTAAAGCAGCCTTGTTTACAGGAAAAAGCTCACTCTTGCCTAGATTCAGCTTGTACCCTGAGATTGATCCAAACCTTTTAAGAACAGATAAGGCGCGTGGCAATGAGGTATCAGGGTTAGAGATAAACAAAAGGAGGTCATCCGCATATAGCGAGACTTTCTGCTCTGAGCCCGTCCGGATTATTCCTTGAATGGCATCATTAGAGCGTAATGCAATGGCGAGAGGTTCGATTGCCAAAGCAAACAACAAGGGGGAGAGTGGACAGCCCTGTCTGGATCCGCGGTGCAAGGGAAAATAGTCAGAGGACAAGTTGTTAGTCCGTACCGAAGCCATGGGGGGAAAAATAAAGAATCTTTATCCACGCAATGAATTTGGGGCCAAAGCCAAATCTATAAAGGGTGGCTGTTAGGTAATCCCACTCAACGCGGTCAAACGCTTTTTCTGCATCAAGTGAGACCACCACCTCTGGGTCCTCCGACGCAGGGGAGTACAGTATATTCATAAGGCGCCTAATATTGAAAAACAAATGCCTATTTCTCACAAAGCCAGTCTGGTCAGAGTGTATTACTTGATGCAGCGAGCCTTCCCATACGGATGGCTAAAAGCTTGGCTAGGATTTTGTAATCACAGTTTAAAAGCGAGATTGGGCGAAAGGATCCACATTCCAGGGGGTCTTTGTTTTTCTTTAATAGTAATGAAATTGAAGCTTGATAAAGACTAGGCGGTAGCTTTGAGGTATTAAGGCACTCTGCAAATAGTCGAGACAAGAATGGGCAAAGCAGACCAGAAAACGTCCTGTAAAATTCGGTTGGAAAACCATCCGGACCCGGTGATTTACCGCTTTTCATTGCGGACACTGCTGTTGCAATCTCCTCAGGTGTAAATTCTTCTTCTAGATAGTCATGGGTGTCTGTATCAATTGAAGGCATATTCAGGCCATTAAAGAAGGAATCAATCAGCAAAGGGTCTTGAGGGGATTCAGAGGTGTATAGCGCAGAATAAAATTGTTTGAATTGATCATTGATCTCTTTATGTATAACTGTGGTGGCACCAGACGGGGTCCTTATTTGTGGGATTAAACGTGAGGCCTCAGATTTACGGATCTGATGTGCAAGGAGTTTACTGGCCTTGTCGCCTTGTTCATACACTCTGTACCGAGCTCGCAAGAGTAGCTGTTCAGCTTGCCTGGTAGAAAGCTCATCAAATTCAGATTGGAGTAGTTGGCGCTCTTTATGCAGATCAGAGGAAGGAACCGTGGCATACTTCTCATCCAATGTGGCTATGGATTCGCTTCAGGTCCCGGAAGTCGCTGAGAGCGAACTCTGTTTTGGTTGGCTGTATAAGAAATAATTTGGCCACGTAGGTATGCTTTGAGAGACTCCCATATGGTAGAGCAGGACATACCTGGTGTTGAATTAGTTTCTAGGAATAAGGTGATTTCAGAAGAAATGAAATTGACAAACTCCTTACCTGAGAGTAAAATGGGGTTAAGACGCCATTGATAACACATAGGAGGTCGCTGGGGAAACTCTAGTTCAAGCACTAATGGTGAATGGTCCGAAATAACAATACTCTTGTAAGTACACTGCCGAAGGTTAGGCAAAAGTTTTTTGTCCAAAAAGAAGTAATCAATCCGGGAGTATGTTTGATGAACATGAGAATAAAAGGAATACTGTCTTTCTGTAGGATGTAGGAAACGCCAGGCCTCAAACATGGCATATTTCTGAAGAAAGGCTTGAATAAGTAGGGCACATTTAGATGGGCCTGTAGTTGTTCGTGAGGACTTGTCAAGAACTGGGGACATTTTGCAGTTGAAATCCCCCCTAAAATCAATAAATGAGAATCTAAATTGGGTATAGCAGACAAAAAGGAAGAAATGAAACTTGTGTCATCCCAATTGGGAGCATAAACACTAGCCAAAACAAGAGGGGTAGAAAACAGTTTACCGGTTACTATGACGTATCGTCCCTTAGGATCAGCGATAACCTCAGAAGCTACAAAGGGAGTGACTTTATCAACCAAAATGGCAGCCCCTCTTGATTTACTATGAAAGTTAGAGTGGAACACTTGACCAACCCAGTCCCTACGCATCCTAAAGTGCTCACCAGTCCTCAAGTGAGTCTCTTGTAGAAATGCAACATTTGCATTCAAACCCTTTAAGTGTGTCAACACCCTCTTACGTTTCACTGGGTTATTAACCCCTTTGGTGTTCCACGAAATGTATTTGATCGCATTGTTTCGGGCCCTCTGGGCATTCCCGTTATACAACCCCCGTCATTAGAGCATAGAATGGAAAAGCAATGAGCGCCCAGAAACCCCAGAATAACTTGTCTCAGAGTAATAATGTACGGTGGTAGATGTTGAGAAAAAAGTACCGAAAAAAAAAAAAAAAAGACAGAATGACAACATTAGAACTGAACAATTCAACCCCTCCCCCCACCCCCCTCCCCCATCCCAGACAGTACCTCCCCAAACGAGGTACAAGCCTAAATAGAGCATGTTCTCTTCGCACAGTATGTCTGTGAGAGTGCGGTCTTAAACCTAAACCCACAGTCCCGCTCTTTAAAGTCGTGTTTTGTTAGTGGATCAAACAGCAAAAAGAGATAATCATTTTTTAAATAAAAGAAATTAAGGTGAATCCCTTGTGCAGACGAAATTACAAAAGCACCACTTGTAGATGTATATAATTATATTCCCAGTCTTATAACAGGCATTTGAGAGAGAAAATAAAGAAAATAAATAGAATGTGTAACGGCTCTCAGCCGAAAACCTAATTTGAAGTAAGGAAATCGTAGTAAGACAATCAAAAATGATAATAATTATTATTATTATAATAGTTGTCTAGTTGAATGCTGAGACAGCTTACAACCAAGACCAAAAACTACGTGTGCGCAACGCTTAACGCTTGCTGGGCATAAATGACGCTCAGAGCCTTAAAATTTAAGTGAAGACCCCAAAAAAACGTGTCGCCTCGGGAAGCATTTACTGTTTACTGGGTCAATGCAAACGGATGCAGTAAGCAAATAACCAAGAATATTTTGAGTCACTGAGACACTATGTAAACAAACTGAATAGGTGAGCAAGACAGCCTAGAAAACACAGGAGTATAGTAAAACCGCAATACAATGAGATTAAAATGACTGAATGCTTGTAAGGCAAGCACACTAGATGATCAAAACATTAGATCACATCAAATAAGCCTGAATGGGTACGCCAACCCCCAACTATACAAAATTAGCATGTTGTAGCTAAACATAGTTGTACCACAGGTGGGTTACTTACTATCCACAGTTCGCTAGCAACAGTTGCTGAACTATGAGCAAGTTCAAGACTTCTTGATGTGACGTTGAATGTGAGAGAGAGCCTCATCCGGAGATTCAAATGTGTAGTCTTTACCATCATGAGATAGCCATAAACGGGCCGGGAATCGCAGTCCGTACTTCACACCTGGATGGTCCCGAAGTAGTCGTTTGGCCTGTCCGAAAGCTGCGCGCTGCCTGGAAACAGTGGGGGAGTAGTCCTGGTAGATGGAGAAGCTCTGTCCTTGAAAGCTCAGAGTGGTATTGCGGGCTCGTCGGAGAATCTCCATCTTCTCATGGAAAAAGTGCACTCGAAGAATTATGTCACGGGGCCTCTCCCCATCCCGGGGCTTTGGGCGCAGCGACCGGTGGGCACGATCAATCAGGGGCTTTTCATCTAAGGCTAGAACATCTTTCAGCAGCCCAGAAACGAAATCCGTGGCGCGAGGCATTTCCGCTGACTCTGGGACTGATACAAGTCTCAGGTTATTGCGGCGAGAGAATCCCTCCAAACTTACACAGCTCTCCTTCACCTTTTTCAAGTCCGCAGCTAGGCGTTTCACGTCAGCCTCCAGGGATGTAGTTAAATCGGAGACATTTGTAGCGAAGGTCTCCAGTGCTGCAATCGTTGTAGTGTGCGACTCCATTGTTGTTTTGAGTGATGCGATTGCCGGCACCGTCTCGTTCCGCAGGATGGTTAGATCTGCTTTTAAAGTATCAGAAACCTCCTTTATTCGGGCCTCAATCGTAGCAACCACCTCCGTTTTCATTTCAACTATCTCAGAGCGTAGTAGTTTGATGGCCTCGAGAATGTTCACTTCAGCGCCGCCAGGCCAAGCCGCCCCCCCCCCGGGTAGAGTATCAGTCCCCGGGTCGTCAGGCTCAGGGGAGGGCGGTGATGAGAGTGTGTCTTGTAGGCCGGGTTTTCTCAAAGTCATGCTTTTGGCCTTATGTTTCGTCGACATGCTGATATTTGGAAGTAAAGTAGTCTTGGTTTTTACGGGAAGGGATCACCAAAATAATATATGAAAATAAGTACGGTTTTGCTGCAAAATTCACATAAACTTTAAAAATACCACGGGAGCAAACGGAAAACACGTCAGTCGCACATGGCGTCCCTCCAATCCCCCACATTGTAGGATTTTTAATGAATTTATTTGCAAATTATGGTGGAAAATAAGTATTTGGTCACCTACAAACAAGCAAGATTTCTGGCTCTCACAGACCTGTAACTTCTTCTTTAAGAGGCTCCTCTGTCCTCCACTCGTTACCTGTATTAATGGCACCTGTTTGAACTTGTTATCAGTATAAAAGACACCTGTCCACAACCTCAAACAGTCACACTCCAAACTCCACTATGGCCAAGACCAAAGAGCTGTCAAAGGACACCAGAAACAAAATTGTAGACCTGCACCAGGCTGGGAAGTCTGAATCTGCAATAGGTAATCAGCTTGGTTTGAAGAAATCAACTGTGGGAGCAATTATTAGGAAATGGAAGACATACAAGACCACTGATAATCTCCCTCGATCTGGGGCTCCATGCAAGATCTCACCCCGTGGGGTCAAAATGATCACAAGAACGGTGAGCAAAAATCCCAGAACCACACGGGGGGACCTAGTGAATGACCTGCAGAGAGCTGGGACCAAAGTAACAAAGCCTACCATCAGTAACACACTACGCCGCCAGGGACTCAAATACTGCAGTGCCAGACGTGTCCCCCTGCTTAAGCCAGTACATATCCAGGCCCGTCTGAAGTTTGCTAGAGTGCATTTGGATGATCCAGAAGAGGATTGGGAGAATGTCATATGGTCAGATGAAACCAAGATAGAACTTTTTGGTAAAAACTCAACTCGTCGTGTTTGGAGGACAAAGAATGCTGAGTTGCATCCAAAGAACACCATACCTACTGTGAAGCATGGGGGTGGAAACATCATGCTTTGGGGCTGTTTTTCTGCAAAGGGACCAGGACGACTGATCCGTGTAAAGGAAAGAATGAATGGGGCCATGTATCGTGAGACTTTGAGTGAAAACCTCCTTCCATCAGCAAGGGCATTGAAGATGAAACGTGGCTGGGTCTTTCAGCATGACAATGATCCCAAACACACCGCCCGGGCAACGAAGGAGTGGCGTCGTAAGAAGCATTTCAAGGTCCTGGAGTGGTCTAGCCAGTCTCCAGATCTCTACCCCATAGAAAATCTTTGGAGGGAGTTGAAAGTCCGTGTTGCCCAGCGACAGCCCCAAAACATCACTGCTCTAGAGGAGATCTGCATGGAGGAATGGGCCAAAATACCAGCAACAGTGTGTGAAAACTTTGTGAAGACTTACAGAAAACGTTTGACCTGTGTCATTGCCAACAAAGGGTATATAACAAAGTATTGAGAAACTTTTGTTATTGACCAAATACTTATTTTCCACCATAATTTGCAAATACATTCATTAAAAATCCTACAATGTGATTTTCTGGAGAAAAAAAATCTCATTTTGTCTGTCATAGTTGACGTGTACCTATGATGAAAATTACAGGCCTCTCTCATCTTTTTAAGTGGGAGAACTTGCACAATTGGTGGCTGATTAAATACTTTTTTCCCCACTGTATAAAATATTATATATATATATATATATATATATATATATATATACACAGTGAGGGGAAAAAAGTATTTAATCCCCTGCTGATTTTGTAAGTTTCCCACTGACAAAGACATGATCAGTCTATAATTTTTAATGGTAGGTTTATTTAAACAATGAGAGACAGAATAACAACAACAAAATCCAGAAAAACGCATGTAAAAAATGTTATAAATTGATTTGCATTTTAATGAGGGAAATAAGTATTTGACCCCTCTGCAAAACATGACTTAGTACTTGGTGGCAAAACTCTTGTTGGCAATCACAGAGGTCAAACGTTTCTTGTAGTTGGCCACCAGGTTTGCACACATCTTAGGGATTTTGTCCCACTTCTCTTTGCAGATCTTCTCCAAGTCATTAAGGTTTCGAGACTGACATTTGGCAACTCGAACCTTCAGCTCCCTCCACAGATTTTCTATGGGATTAAGGTCTGGAGACTGGCTAGGCCACTCCAGAACCTTAATGTGCTTCTTCTTGAGCCATTCCTTTGTTGCCTTGGCCGTGTGTTTTGGGTCATGCTGGAATACCCATCCACGACCCATTTGCAATGCCCTGGCTGAGGGAAGGAGGTTCTCACCCAAGATTTGACGGTTCATGGCCCCGTCCATCGTTCCTTTGATGCGTTGAAGTTGTCCTGTCCCCTTAGCAGAAAAACACACCCAAAGCATAATGTTTCCACCTCCATGTTTGATGGTGGGGATGGTGTTCTTGGGGTCATAGGCAGCATATCTCCTCCTCCAAACACGGCGAGTTGAGTTGATGCCAAAGAGCTCAATTTTGGTCTCATCTGACCACAACACTTTCACCCAGTTCTCCTCTGAATCATTCAGATGTTCATTGGCAAACTTCAGACGGGCCTGTGTATGTGCTTTCTTGAGCAGGGGGACCTTGCGGGCGCTGCAGGATTTCAGTCCTTCACGGCGTAGTGTGTAACCAATACTTTTCTTGGTGACTATGGTCCCAACTGCCTTGAGATCATTGACAAGATCCTCCTGTGTAGTTCTGGGCTGATTCCTCACCGTTCTCATGATCATTGCAACTCCACGAGGTGAGATCTTGCATGGAGCCCCAGGCCGAGGGAGATTGACAGTTCTTTTGTGTTTCTTCCATTTGCGAATAATCGCACCAACTGTTGTCACCTTCTCACCAAGCTGCTTGGCGATGGTCTTGTAGCTCCATTCCAGCCTTGTGTAGGTCTACAATCTTGTCCCTGACATCCTTGGAGAGCTCTTTGGTCTTGGCCATGGTGGAGAGTTTGGAATCTGATTGATTGATAGCTTCTGTGGACAGGTGTCTTTTATACAGGTAACAAGCTGAGATTAGGAGCACTCCCTTTAAGAGTGTGCTCCTAATCTCAGCTCGTTACCTGTATAAAAGACACCTGGGAGCCAGACATCTTTCTGATTGAGAGGGGGTCAAATACTTATTTCCCTCATTAAAATGCAAATCAATTTATAACATTTTTGACATGCGTTTTTCTGGATTTTTGTTGTTGTTATTCTGTCTCTCACTGTTCAAATAAACCTACCATTAAAATTATAGACTGATAATTTCTTTGTCAGTGGCAAACATACAAAATCAGCAGAGGATCAAATACTTTTTTCCCTCACTGTATGTGTATATATACAGTGGGGAGAACAAGTATTTGATACACTGCCGATTTTGCAGGTTTTCCTACTTACAAAGCATGTAGAGGTCTGTCATTTTTATCATAGGTACAGAGGATGGATGGGGCCAGGTACTATCATAGGGGCAGCAGGTAGCTTAATGGTTAAGAGCGTTGTGCCAGTAACCGAAAGGTCGCTGGTTCTAACCCCCGAGCCAACTAGGTGAAAAATATGTCGAAGTGCCCTTGAGCAAGGCACTTAAACCTAATTGCTCCTGTAAGTCGCTCTGGATAAGAGTGTCTGCTAAATTACGAAATAATAATAATAATAACTTCAACTGTGAGAGAATCTAAAACAAAAATCCAGAAAATCACATTGTATGATTTTTAACTAATTCATTTGCATTTTATTGCATGACATAAGTATTTGATCACCTACCAACCAGTAAGAATTCCGGCTCTCACAGACCTGTTAGTTTTTCTTTAAGAAGCCCTCATGTTCTCCACTCATTACCTGTATTAACTGAACCTCTTTGAACTCGTTACCTGTATAAAAGACACCTGTCCACACACTAAATCAAAAAGACTCCAACCTCTCCACAATGTCCAAGACCAGAGAGCTGTGTAAGGACATCAGGGATACAATTGTAGACCTGCACAAGGCTGGGATGGGCTACAGGACAATAGGCAAGCAGCTTGGTGAGAAGGCAACAACTGTTGGCGCAATTATAAAAAAATGGAAGAAGTTCAAGATGACGGTCAATCACCCTCGGTCTGGGGCTCCATGCAAGATCTCACCTCGTGGGGCATCAATGATCATGAGGAAGGTGAGGGATCAGCCCAGAACAACACGGCAGGACCTGGTCAATGACCTGAAGAGAGCTGGGACCACAGTCTCAAAGAAAACCATTAGTAACACACTACGCCGTCATGGATTAATATTGTTTGCCAATGACCATCTGGATGATCCAGAGGAGGAATGGGAGAAGGTCATGTGGTCTGATGAGACAAAAATATAGCTTTTTTGGTCTAAACTCTCGCCGTGTTTGGAGGAAGAAGAAGGATGAGTACAACCCCAAGGACACCATCCCAACCGTGAAGCATGGAGGTGGAAACATCATTCTTTGGGGATGCTTTTCTGCAAAGGGGACAGGACGACTGCACCGTATTGAGGGGAGGATGGATGGGGCCATGTATCGTGAGATCTTGGCCAACAACCTCCTTCCCTCAGTAAGAGCATTGAAGATGGGTCGTGGCTGGGTCTTCCAGCATGACAACGACCCGAAACACACAGCCAGGGCAACTAAGGAGTGGCTCCGTAAGAAGCATCTCAAGGTCCTGGAGTGGCCTAGCCAGTCTCCAGACCTGAACCTAATAGAAAATCTTTGGAGGGAGCTGAAAGTCCTTATTGCCCAGCGACAGCCCCGAAACCTGAAGGATCTGGAGAAGGTCTGTATGGAGGAGTGGGCCAAAATCCCTGCTGCAGTGTGTGCCAACCTGGTCAAGACCTACAGGAAACATATGATCTCTGTAATTGCAAACAAAGGTTTCTGTACCAAATATTAAGTTCTGCTTTTCTGATGTATCAAATACTTATGTCATGCAATAAAATGCAAATTAATTACTTAAAAATCATACAATGTGATTTTCTGGATTTTTGTTTTAGATTCCGCCTCTCACAGTTGAAGTGTACCTATGATAATAATTACAGACCTCTACATGCTTTGTAAGTAGGAAAACCTGCAAAATCGGCAGTGTATCAAATACTTGTTCTCCCCACTGTATGTATATATGCGAGAAAAAAAAAGAAAACATATGGGGGATTGGAAGTGATGCAGACAATTACATTGATGGAAGTTACAATCTATCTGCAATATTAAAGCTGATCTACCCCCCCAAAAATTTAAAAAAAATAATAATACATGTAAATAAAAAAACTAGTCAGTGCACTGCATAGACGGTCTATTGAGTCGGGAAAGTCTGGCTGCGTGCCCAGGACTGTTTTCTGAGAACAATAACATGTCTACAACTTCATCAAAGTAGCTAGCTAAGTTCCAACTCTGTGTTTCCCCTTTTCTTTTCCCTTTTCAATGAAGCTAGGAAGCAGTAGCTAGCATGCACATTGAGCAGCCAGGCCACAATCAACTTATCAAGTCACTGCCGAGTGGCGACGTGTGTGCTCCATGCCATTTCATTTTTTACAACTTTCTCTATCAATTACCAGAGTGTGTGTTGGTCTGTCTGGCAGTGTTTTATAGGGAATTGTGTTACAAAACAGGTCGCGGGGACACAAGATGCTTGCAAATGGGTTGTGGAATATTGACAAGTTACAGTTGGGATTCAAGTGCGCTCTGATCGTCTCAATTCTAATTTTGCCCCCAAAAAGTGGCACATTCGAGTGATTGACAAACGCATAAGCAAGTGGCCACTCCATAAAGGGCTTAGGGCCAACGGTTATTTTAGCATAACATTGGCGACGTGTTGTCTTATGTAAACAAGTTTGAGGCGCTTCGTAATGGGCAGGTCTGTCTCACTGTCTGGAGGTTCTGGCTGCTATGATTGTAGCCTAGCGGTTAAGAGCGTTGGGCCAGTAACCGAAAGGTTTCTGGTTCGAATCCTCAAGCTGACTAGGTGAAAAATGTTGATGTCCCCTTGAGCAAGGCATTTAACCATAATTGCTCCTGTAAGTCGCTCTGGATAAGAGTGTCTGCTAAATGACTGTAAAAATTGCATGGAGCATGTGCAGCTGATAGAGTGCAATCAGCACAGCTGCTTCTCTCGTGTTATTGGTCACTGGGCACGTGTGCTTGATCGTAATCCATACCCAAACCTCCAGTAAGTCATGACGAACTCACTTTTGGCCGAGACTGGACTTTATGACCAAAATTATCCTATTAACTCTTTGTAGTCAATTTTGACACTAGAATTAATGACTCATATCGATGCCACATAGAACCAACTTTACTGGTTTTAAACGACCTAAGGGCAGTTGACTTTTAAAGCTTCACACCCAAATTATACACCTGTACCTGCCTAGTTATATTAATATATCAGTCCATGCAAGTACAGTACTCTACACATCACACAGTAGATTACAGTAAGTCAGCCTGGCCCGCCTCTCCAGCGTACATTTCCACCGCGCCCCTCAAGGTGCCTTCACGCCCATCAGCCGCCATTTCCATGACATTTGGCCTCATTTCGAAATTCCTGCATTCACAACATTTACCCAGGCATTTCCTGGCATAGCGGGCCCGAGCCAATCTGTGGATTTCCTGCATAAGCTGCTGCTTATGAGAGAGAGGCGTGCTTGGCAGGTATGCGTCATTCAATCTTGTATGCTGCAAAGAGGGATAAGCCTGCAGTGTGTAGAGGGTTAAATGACTCTCAGTCCTGAGTCCACCCTAAGCTCCCCTAACTCAGTCCATACCTCATCTGCCCTCAAGGTGAGACGGAGGTACCGTCACCATTAGGGGGCGCTGTGGTGTCTACGTTTTGGAGAGTCAGCGTCTTGCCCTGAAGGTAACCACAGCTGAGCAAACACACGGTCAGACTTCTAGGCTGCTGGCCTCACATTCCTCTGTTAGAGCTGGAGAGCAGAGCAGAGCACACGGGAGGCAGGCTGCTCCTAGAAAATACCCTTTAGATTGGAGATCCCTGAGGTTAGCCAGAAGGCTAGGCTAAAGACAAAGGGCCATAGAGCTCCTGAACTAGGCCAGGACTAAGCACATTACCTGTCTGTTATGTAATCGACTAGTTCCGTCCAGACCAAGTTCTCATCAACAGTGATAATGACCTGATATCAGATATTATTCTGCCACAAACTGGTACCACTGACAGGAACTGTAACAGTGTAGCAAGATAATATATAAACAAACATATACACACACAAGGTGATTTAAGATGCCATGTACTATGTAGATCTATGGGCTTAGTGTGTTGGCAGAGCAGGGTGCTGAGTTGGCAGAGCCCCCTGGCGCTCCATCTGGCTCCTGGACCAGCTCTCTTCCTGTTTTGTGCGGGGCTGTTTATTCAGCAGACCCTGGCCTGGCCTGAAGCAGATCTGCTCTGCTCTCTGCTCGCCATCGAATGGGACCAGCCCAAACATACACACACACACACACACTTGAATGAGACATTTCAACAGAAATCTTAATGTCCACCACGGGTCTATGAGCCTTTGGATGAGAAGGCTGAGGCTTTTTCAGCATGGGCCTTTAAAAAATAAAATGTATGGAATGTTCAGTAGCTTGATAGAGATGTAGGCTGCTGTTATGTAGAACAGACATGATTATTTATCCTGCTCAACAGATAACTGTTTGACCTTTATACCCCTACATCTCTATCTGCCATGTTCTAGAACATTACACTCCACTGAACAACCAACTCTTACATGGCTCTTACAGTTTCTCTTGTTCTGCTGCTAAGCTGTATTCAACTCATCTCTGTGTTTAAAATGATTGTATTTTATTAGGATCCCCATTAGTTACTGCACATGCCTCAGCTACTCTTTCTGGGGTCCACATAAAACGTACAATTACATAACAAAGTACCGAACAGTTATAGACAAGAACAACATAAGATACAGTATTACATCCCCCCCCAAAATAAAAAAATAAGTGATATATTGGAAAGACACCAAGAGACAACAAAAATACTATTTACACACTATTCATATATACATATTCAGATTCTTGTATACAGTACAGTTAAAATTAGGTTTTTAGAAAGGAGAGAGCTATAGTCCCCTGTAGCTCAGTTGGTAGAGCATGGCGCTTGCAACGCCAGGGTTGTGGGTTTGTTTCCCACGGGGGGCCAGTATGAAAATGTATGCACTCACTAACTGTAAGTCGCTCTGGATAAGAGCGTCTGCTAAATGACTAAAATGTAAAAATGTAAAATGAGAGGCTCTGTGATACAAAATCTTTTTTTACATCTTTTTTTAAAGTTAAATTTGCTTTTTGGCTGAGTAACCTCTGGTGGCAGAGCATTTCACAATGACATGGCTCTATACATAACTGAGCAATGCATTAATTGTGACCGACCGCCTTGATTCGGTCTTATGGAGCAACATTTTAAATTGTGTTTTTTACATTGGATAAAAGTAAAGACTCAGAGTTACTAAATTATATGTAATACACTGCAGTTGAGGAACAATGGGAAAGTAATGCTTTGAAAGTTGATAAAATTGTAACCCCACTTTTGAGAAAATGGTCCTTGAATGTTTTGGTACACCTACTGGAGAGCTCTTCTTTGTCTACACCTATTCAGCGTTGTTCACACCCTCTTAAGCCTTAACCCCACCCATCTCTTAAAGGATTCACGTGAGGCCATGTGCTAAACAGAGTAAGGTAGTGGAGTAAACAACCAAAGATTTCAAGACTAAAAGGGTGAAAGTAGTAGCCTACAATAAGGAAAAACTCCAGGTAAAAATACATGATCTATTCCTTGACCTATATCCTAATCTGATGTTGGTGCAGGTCATGTTGTTCTTCACATTAGTCTCTGGTAAACACACACTATATCAAATAAAATCAGTGTATTTGTCACATTCACAGGATACAAAAGGTGTAAACAGTACAGTGAAATAGTTATTTGCATAGTAGCTATATCAAAAATAGAAAGTGTCCAGATAAAAAATATTGTATAAATATTTAATAATTATTAGATGATGCTTACCCAGACACACTAAATGCTATAACCACCCCCCAGCCACATCTACCTAAGTGGATGGGTCACTATTGTCTAGATATGTAAACATGTTCATGAAATACAATAGATGGCCGTAATCACTCCGGTTCACACTGACCATGTGCAGAAAGTAGTCCATCAACTTTTTCCCACTGATCTTTGTCGATAGCGCCTGCTAAATTCAGGGCAGCAATGTTGTTGAGAGCAGTAGCAACACTTTTGCAGTTCTCCATGGCTGTTATCTTTCAAAAAAGCAGTGGTAGCAAGGATTATCTACACATACTGAGCAGCTCATGTTATAGACAGAAGCATGCTACATAGCAGACCACCGAAACTCATCTCTCGGTATGTCTAGCCCATTCATTATCTCAGCCAATCATGGCTAGCGGGAAGGTTCCTGTCTTTTTCCGTGGCTAAACCAACTAGGCTCGTAATTTAACAATTTTGTTAAATGATGAGCCTGAGGCCCGACCCCAACCTTAACCCGCAAATATAGAAATTGCACTATAGGCTACAGTCAAAGACTGCAGAATGATTTTTTGACGGGTGCAGGATTTAGTTTTGCCTGATTTAGATATGTTTCTGCTTAGAATTTTTTACATTTTGGTAGGCTATTTGTTAGTCAACTTGTCTGTAATTAGATACATGCAGCTTCTCTTTTGTCATTATATGTTGCCCTAGAAGAATAAATAAACCCTTGATCACCAGAATAATGTCATAGATCGTTAGAATGAATGCTTCACTCTAGTTGACATCGGTAATGTTTTAGGACTCGTTTTACTGTGGATATAGATACTTTTGTACCTGTTTCCTCCAGCATCTTCACAAGGTCCTTTGCTGTTGTTCTGGGATTGATTTGCACTTTTCGCACCAAGTACGTTCATCTCTAGGAGACAGAATGCGTCTCCTTCCTGAGCGGTATGACGGCTGCGTGGTCCCATGGTGTTTATACTTGTGTACTATTGTTTGTACAGATGAACGTGGTACCTTAAGGCTCTGGAAATTGCTCCCAAGGATGAACCAGACTTGTGGACGTCTACAATTTATTTTCTGAGGTCTTGGCTGATTTCTTTTGATTTTCCCATGATGTCAAGCAAAGAGGCATTGAGTTTGAAGGTAAGCCTTGAAATACATCCACAGGTACACCTCCAATTGACTCAAATGATGTCAGTTAGCCTATCAAAAGCTTCTAAAGCCATGACATCATTTTCTGAAATTTTCCAAGCTGTTTAAAGGCACAGTCAACTTCGTGTATGTAAACCTCTGACCCACTGGAATTATGATACAGTGAATTACAGTGAGGGAAAAAAGTATTTGATCCCCTGCTGATGTTGTACGTTTGCCCACTGACAAAGACATGATCAGTCTATCATTTTAATGGTAGGTTTATTTGAACAGTGAGAGACAGAATAACAACAAAAAAATCCAGAAAAACGCATGTCAAAAATGTTATAAATTGATTTGCATTTTAATGAGGGAAATAAGTATTTGACCCCTCTGCAAAACATGACTTAGTACTTGGTGGCAAAACCCTTGTTGGCAATCACAGAGGTCAGACGTTTCTTGTAGTTGGCCACCAGGTTTGCACACATCTCAGGAGGGATTTTGTCCCACTCCTCTTTGCAGATCTTCTCCAAGTCATTAAGGTTTCGAGGCTGACGTTTGGCAACTCGAACCTTCAGCTCCCTCCACAGATTTTCTATGGGATTAAGGTCTGGAGACTGGCTAGGCCACTCCAGGACCTTAATGTGCTTCTTCTTGAGCCACTCCTTTGTTGCCTTGGCCGTGTGTTTTGGGTCATTGTCATGCTGGAATACCCATCCACGACCCATTTTCAATGCCCTGGCTGAGGGAAGGAGGTTCTCACTCAAGATTTGACGGTACATGGCCCCGTCCATCGTCCCTTTGATGTGGTGAAGTTGTCCTGTCCCATTAGCAGAAAAACACCCCCAAAGCATAATGTTTCCACCTCCATGTTTGACGGTGTGGATGGTGTTCTTGGGGTCATAAGCAGCATTCCTCCTCCTCCAAACACTACAAGTTGAGTTGATGCCAAAGAGCTCAATTTTGGTCTCATCTGACCACAACACTTTCACCCAGTTCTTCTCTGAATCATTCAGATGTTGATTGGCAAACTTCAGACGGGCCTGTGTATGTGCTTTCTTGAGCAGGGGGACCTTGCGGGCGCTGCAGGATTTCAGTCCTTCACGGCGTAGTGTGTTGCCAATTGTTTTCTTGGTGACTATGGTCCCAGCTGCCTTGAGATCATTGACAAGATCCTCCCGTGTAGTTCTGGGCTGATTCCTCACCGTTCTCATGATCATTGCAACTCCACGAGGTGAGATCTTGCATGGAGCCCCAGGCCGAGGGAGATTGACAGTTCTTTTGTGTTTCTTTGCCTGTTGCCACCTTCTCACCAAGCTGCTTGGCGATGGTCTTGTAGCCCATTCCAGCCTTGTGTAGGTCTACAATCTTGTCCCTGACATCCTTGGAGAGCTCTTTGGTCTTGGCCATGGTGGAGAGTTTGGAATCTGATTGATTGATTGCTTCTGTGGACTTTTCCCTTTAAGAGTGTGCTCCTAATCTCAGCTCGTTACCTGTATAAAAGACACCTGGGAGCCAGATATATTTCTGATTGAGAGGGGGTCAAATACTTATTTCCCTCATTGAAATAAAAATCAATTTATAACATTTTTGACACATGTTTTTCTGGATTTTTTTGTTGTTTTTCTGTCTCTCACTGTTCAAATAAACCTACCATTAAAATTATAGACTGATCATTTCTTTGTCAGTGGGCAAACGTACAAAATCAGCAGGGGATCAAATACATTTTTCCCTCACTGTATATGTGAAATAATCTGTTTGAAAAATGACTTCTGTCATGCACAAAGTAGATGTCCTAACCGACTTGCCAAAACTATAGTTTGTTAACAAGAAATGTGTGGAGTGGTTGAAAAACAAGTTTTAATGACTCCAACCTAAGCGAATGTAAACTTCCGACTTCAACTGTAGTTGAAATACTATCAGCTTTTATGATGATTTTATGATGAAGACAGCACCTCTACAGATCGTATCTAACTGAGCATTACATTCTCTCAAAATGCTGAAATAAATAAATTATATTTCTCCACTCCTGTTCCCAAGTCCATATTTTGCCTACATTTGGTGTATCATTTTATTGCTAGAAATGCTTAATTCTGCAGGAGTTATTATTAAGGCTATAGGCCTATTTGCACGGGACTAGTATTACTAGAGAATGTTGGTTATGTATTTATTACCCCAGAATGTCCTTTATTCCAGAGGACGATTTGGACGGGCTACGTTTTTTCCAAACGGCCCTCTGTAATTAGTTATTCTTTTTTTAAATATAAAGTGACAGTTATGACTGAATCCTGTAGGTTATTTTCTAGGTGTGAAGACATTTCAAGGAGTCCAGGCGATTACAGGCTACACTGATAACTCGAGTTTGGTTCCCAAGTTTCTAAACCTACCAAACCATCTTGGTATAGTGTCACCATAATATTTGAGTTGAGGAAGTGTGACCATAATCATTAGGATATTTTATCGATCCGCAGTAGAATGCGTCCTAAATCCACCCAAGCATTCAGATGTGAGCTTAACAGCTAACTTGCACTTGATATATGTTTTTAGGCTATGAATGAGAAAGTGAACTTGTTCCAAACGTGTAGCTCAGTTGTATGCTGCTTTGCGATCTATTAACAGCAAGGGTTGCATTAAATAGGCGCAATATTTTTTTATGATACATTTGGCGATGTTCAAAACATTCCAAGGTGGCGTAGCAGTGCGGTCGTGTTTTCTTTTCTTTGTCCTAGTGTAAATAGCCAGTTTCTTGTTTTTTTGTCTATTTTGTATATATTTCTCCATTTTACTTCTCATTTTTTAAACTAAATATACTTTCCTGCAACCCGCCTCACCCAACGTGGAAAGGATTCTATTATTTCTTTATAACTTTTATCAAGAACCTTAAGCTGAAACTAGTCTAGCTGCAACCGAATGGCTACTTGCTATTAGCCACCGTTAGCGTCTTCACCATTGTCCGTGGCCTGCACTACCACCAGCCAGCACTAGCTCTAGCCTGGACAATTCGTCGGCCAGTCTGCACAGCGTGCTATCGACCCAGAGCATATCGGACTTTCTGCTGGAATCACTGGACCCTAGCGCCGGATCATCACAACCAGCTAGCTGCAACCTGTTGTTGGCTAATTACCATTGCCCCTTAGCAGCACCAGTTAGCCTTGAGCTAGCCTCGAGCCAGGCCCATCTCCCGGCTATCTACCTCTCTGTCAACCGGACGGGACCTCCTAGTGTTGACACTGAGCCCCGCCGATCCAACACAACTGGTTTGCCGACGAAATCGTCTGATGTGGTTTCAACAGGCTTCCCGTTACGACGTCGACCACGAAGATCCATCCGCTAGCCCCGGCCCGCTAGCACACGCAAACAACAGCCGTGCTTCCTGCTCGCTGTGCTTTAGGACCAAAAATCGAACTGCTCTCGGACTCACATATTGCTGTTCACTGGACCTTATGATCACTCAGCTACACAGCTGATGCCTGCTGGACTGTTCCTTTACACGGTACCCTGTCCTGTTTATTCTGTTTAGCCTCAGCCCAAACTTTATCGCTATTACCAGTTGTTGTCTTAGCTCTCTCTAATAACACCTGTGATTGCATTATGCCTCTCTCCCATGTCAATATGCCTTGCCTATTGCTGTTTGGGTTCGTTGTTATTATACAATTTCACTGTAGAACCCCAAGTCCCTCTCAAACTGCCTCAAATAGTTCCTTTGTTCCACCCCCCATACACGCTGAGACCGGCTCAATCGGTGCCTCCAGTGATGCTATCTCTTTCATTGTTACCCAACGCTTAGCTTTACCTCAACTGTACTCATATCCTTCCATATCCTTTTCTGTACATAATGCCCTGAATCTTTTCTACAACGCCCGGAAATCTGCCCCCTTTATTCTCTGTACCCAACGCACTAGAAGACCAGTTCTTAAAGCCTTTAGTCGTATCCTTATTCTACTCCTCCTCTGTTCCTCTGGTGATGTAGAGGTTAACCCAGGCCCTGTAGCCCCCAGTATCACTCCTACTCCCCAGGAGCTATCATTTGTTGACTTCTGTAACCGTAAAAGCCTTGGTTTTCTGCACGTAAATATCAGAAGCCTCCTTCCTAAGTTTGAGTTATTCACTGCGTTAGCACACTCCGCCAACCCTGATGTTCTAGCAGTGTCTGAATCCTGGCTTAGGAAGGCCACCAAAAATTCTGAAATTTCCATCCCCAACTACAACATTTTCCGTCTAGATAGAACTGCCAAAGGGGGTGGAGTTTCAATCTACTGTAGAGATAGCCTGCAGAGCTCTATCATACTATCCAGGTCTATGCCCAAACAGTTTTAGCTTCTACTTAAAAAAATCCACCATTCCAGAAATAAGTCTCTCACTGCTGCCGCTTGCTACAGACCCCCCTCAGCCCCCAGCTGTGCCCTGGACACCATATGTGAATTGATTGCCCCCCATTTATCCTCAGAGTTCGTACTGCTTGGTGAACTAAATTGGAATATGCTTAACACCCCGGCCATCCTACAATCCAAACTAGATGCCCTCAATCTCACACAAATTATCAACGAACCTACCAGGTACAACCCTAAATCCGTAAACATGGGTACCCTCATAGATATCATCCTGACTAACTTACCCTCTAAATACACCTCCGCTGTCTTCAACCAGGATCTCAGCGATCACTGCCTTATTGCCTGCGTCCGTAACGGGTCCCGGCGTTCAAACGACCACCCTCATCACTGTCAAACGCTCCCTAAAACACTTCAGCGAGCAGGCCTTCCTAATTGACCTGGCCCAGGTATCCTGGATGGATATAGATCTCATTCCGTCAGTAGAGGATGCCTGGTTGTTCTTTAAAAGTGCTTTCCTCTCAATCTTAAATAAACATGCCCCATTCAAACAATACAGAACTAAGAACAGATATAGCCCCTGGTTCTCCTCAGACTTGACTGCCCTTGACCAGCACAAAAACATCCTGTGGCGTACTGCATTAGCATCAAATAGCCCCCGCGATATGCAACTTTTCAGGGAAGTTAGGAACCAATATACACAAGCAGTTAGGAAAGCAAAGGCTAGCTTTTTCAAACAGAAATTTGCATCCTGTAGCACTAACTCCAAAATGTTTTGGGACACTGTGAAGTCCATGGAGAATAAGAGCACTTCCTCCCAGCTGCCCACTGCACTGAGGCTAGGAAACACTATCACCACCGATAAATCTACAATAATCGAGAATATCAACAAGCATTTAACTACGGCTGGCCATGCTTTCCACCTGGCTACCACTACCCCGGCCACCAGCTCTGCACCCTCCGCTGCAACTTGCCCATGCCCCCCCGCTTCTCCTTCACACAAATTCAGACAGCTGATGTTCTGAAAGAGCTGCAAAATCTGGACCCCTACAAATCATCTGGGCAAGACAATCTGGACCCTTTCTTTCTATAACTAACTGCCGAAATTGTCGCAACCCCTATTACTAGACTGTTCAACCTCTCTTTCGTAATGTCTGAGATGCCCAGAGATTGGAAAGCTGCCGCGGTCATCCCCCTCTTCAAAGGGGGTGACACTCTAGATCCAAACTGTTACAGACCTATATCCATCCTGCCCTGCCTTTCGAAAGTTTTTGAAAGCCAAGTTAACAAACAGATCACCGACCATTTCGAATCCCACCGTACCTTCTCCGCTATGCAATCCGGTTTCCGAGCTGGTCATGGGTGCACTTCAGCCACGCTCAAGGTCCTAAACGATATTATAACCGCGATCGATAATAGACAGTACTCTGCAGCCGTCTTCATCGACCTGGCCAAGGCTTTTGACTCTGTCAACCACCGCATTCTTATTGGCAGACTAAATAGCCTTGGTTTCTCAAATGACTGCCTCGCCTGGTTTACCAACTACTTCTCAGATAGAGTTCAATGTGTCAAATCGGAGGGCCTGTTGTCTGGACCTATGGCAGTCTCTATGGGGTGCCACAGGGTTCAATTCTTGGGCCAACTCTTTTCTCCGTGTATATCAATGATGTCGCTCTTGCTGCTGGTGACTCTCAGATCCACCTCTACGCAGACAACACCATTTTGTATACATCTGGCCTTTCATTGGACACTGGGTTAACAAACCTCCAAACGAGCTTCAATGCCATACAACACTCCTTCAGTAGCCTCCAACTGCTCTTAAACACTAGTAAAACTAAATGCATGCTCTTCAATCGAACGCTGCTGGAAACCCGCCCACCCGACTAGAATCACTATCACATTCGACGGGTCTGACCTAGAGTATGTGGACAACTACAAATACCTAGGTGTCTGGTTAGACTGTAAACTCTCCTTCCAGACTCACATTAAGAATCTCCAATCCAAAGTTAAATCTAGAATCGGTTTCCTATTTTGCAACAAAGCCTCCTTCACTCATGCTGCCAAACATGCCCTCGTAAAACTGACTATCCCACCGATCCTTGACTTCGGCGATGTCATTTACAAAATAGCCTCCAACACTCTACTAAGCAAATTGGATGTAGTCTATCACAGTGCCATCCGTTTTGTCTCCAAAGCCCCATATACTACCCACCACTGTGACCTGTACGCTCTTGTTGGCTGGTCCTCACTACATATTCGTTGCCAAACCCACTGGCTCCAGGCCATCTATAAATCACTGCTAGGCAAATCCCCGCCTTATCTTAGCTCATTGGTCACCATAGCAACACCCACCCGTAGTATGCGCTCCAGCAGGTATATCTCACTGGTCATCCCCAAAGCCAACACCTCCTTTGGCCGCCATTCCTTCCAGTTCTCTGCTGCCAATGACTGGAACAAATTGCAAAAATCTCTGAAGCTGGAGACTCTTATCTCCCTCACTAACTTTAAGCATCAGTTGTCAGAGCACCTTACCGATCACTGCACCTGTACACAGCCCATCTGAAATTAGCCCACCCAACTACCTCATCCCTATATTGTTATTTATTTTACTCATTTGCACCCCAGTATCTCTATTTGCACATTATCTCTTGCACATCTATCATTCCAGTGTTAATACTAATTGTAATTATTTTGCACTATAGCCTATTTATTGCCTTACCTCCATAACTTGCTACATTTGCACACACTATATATATATTTTCTGTTGTATTTTTGACTTTATGTTTTCTTTTACCCCATATGTAACTCTGTGTTGTTGTTTTTATCGCACTACTTTGCTTTATCTTGGCCAGGTCGCAGTTGTAAATGAGAACTTGTTCTCAACTGGCTTACCTGGTTAAATAAAGGTGAAATAACAAAATCGCACAAAACCTATGAACAAAAGCATTCACTATGAAAGTTGATACATGTAGGCCCTGTCATACAGTGCCTTGCAAAATTATTCATCCCCCTTGGTGTTTTTCCTATTTTGTTGCATTACAACCTGTAATTTAAATGGATTTTTAATTGGATTTCATGTAATGGACATACACAAAATAGTCCAAATTGGTGAAGTGAAATGAAAAAAATAACTTGTTTCAAAAAATTCTAAAAAATAAATAACGGAAAAGTGGTGCGTGCATATAACCAATTACCTTCAGAAGTCACATAATTAGTTAAATAGACTGCACATAGGTGGACTTTAAGTGTCACATGATCTGTCACATGATCTCAGTATATATACACCTGTTCTGAAATGCCCCATAGTCTGCAACACCACTAAGCAAGGGGCACCATCAAGCAAGCGGCACCATGAAGACCAAGGAGCTCTCCAAACAGGTCAGAGACAAAGTTGTGGAGAAGTTCAGATCAGGGTTGGGTTATAAAAAAATATCCAAAACTTTGCCTATCCCACGGAGCACCATTCAATCAAAAAAATGTTTTATTGAAAGAATATGGCACCACAACAAACCTGCCAAGAGAGGGCCGCCCACCAAAACTCACGGACCAGGCAAGGAGGGCATTAATCAGAGAGGCAACAAAGAGACCAAATATAACCCTGAAGGAGCTGCAAAGCTCCACAGCAGAGATTGGAGTGTCTGTCCATAGGACCACTTTAAGATGTACACTCCACAGAGCTGGGCTTTACGGAAGAGTGGACAGAAAAAAGCCATTGCTTAAAGAAAAAAATAAGCAAACACGTTTGGTGTTCGCCAAAAGGCATGTGGGAGACTCCCCAAACATATGGAAGAAGGTACTCTGGTCAGATGAGACTAAAATTGAACTTTTTGGCCATCAAGGAAAACGCTATGTCTGGCGCAAACCCAACACCTCTCATCACCCCGAGAACACCATCCCCACTGTGAAGCATGGTGGTGGCAGCATAATGCTGTGGGGCTGTTTTTCATCGGCAGGGACAGAATTGAAGGAATGATGGATGGCGCTAAATACAGGGAAATTCTTGAGGGAAACCCGTTTCTGTCTTCCAGAGATTTGAGACTGGGACGGAGGTTCACCTTCCAGCAGGACAATGACCCTAAGCATACTGCTAAAGCAACACTCTAGTGTTTTAAGGGGAAACATTTAAATGTCTTGGAATGGCCTAGTCCAATTAAGAATCTGTGGTATGACTTAAAGATTGCTGTACACCAGCGGAACCATCCAACTTGAAGGAGCTGGAGCAGTTTTGCCTTGAAGAATGGGCAAAAATCCCATTGGCTAGATGTGCCAAGCTTATAGAAACATACCCCAAGACATTTACATTTTAAGTCATTTAGCAGACGCTCTTATCCAGAGCGACTTACAGTTAGTGAATACATATTTTTTATACTGGCCCCCCGTGGGAATCGAACCCACAACCCTGGCGTTGCAAACGCCATGCTCTATCAACTGAGCTACATCCCTGCCGGCCATTCCCTCCCCTGGACGACGCTGGGACAATTGTGCGCCGCCCATGAGTCTCCCGGTCGCGGCCGGCTGCGACAGAGCCTGGATTCGAACCAGGATCTCTAGTGGCACAGTTAGCACTGCGATGCAGTGCCTTAGACCACTGCGCCACTCAGGAGTGGCGTCTGTAATTGCTGCAAAAGGTGTCTCTACAAAGTATTGACTTTGGGGGGGTGAATAGTTATGCATGCTCAAGTTTTCCGTTTTTTTGTCTTATTTCTTGTTTGTTTCACAATAAAAAATATTTTGCATCTTCAAAGTGGTAGGCATGTTGTGTAAATCAAATGATACAAACCTCCAAAAAATCAATTAAATTCCAGGTTGTAAGGCAACAAAATAGGAAAAATGCCAAGGGGGGTGAATACTTTCGCAAGCCACTATGCGCTATGCGCAGCACTTCGTTCAATTTATCGAATCAGTTTGTTTTCTTGCTCAAATTGCGAGCAACACCTGTAAAACTCAGACATTTTCTCTCAAAACAGAGGGATGTCGATTCGCACGGTAGTATTATCAGAAGACTTTGGTGTTCACCAAAAGACAGTAGGTTATTCTGGTTAGTCGTCCAGATTTCAGTTTTCATTTAACCCATCTAAACAGTAGGCTACAGTTCCCTTGACATGCCATAGGCCTATTTGAAGTCCCGTCTTGTGACTGTCTAATTTGTATAGCGCCTCACAATCATCACACAACATAGCCGGCACTGCCATCATCCTCTTTTACCACTTCACCAAATCCTTTCCAAACATGGCTTTTCTGGCCCTCCCTTTATTTTCAACTCTCCTTTCGCAGCTTTTGTCTTATTGAATTAAACTTCGACAATGTCCTTTTTGCCTCCGTGGATTGATAACTTTTTCTGCCCGTTCCCAAAAGCATTATATGGCGATTGGCTGTTTAGGCAATTTGGCGCGCGTACAGTTAAGCCCTAAAGCTTAGGCTTATGCTAGGTCTTTCTTTGCTGCACCTGACCATATTACCTGGCAGTAATCAAGATGGGACAAGCTGAGAGCCTGAACAGCTAGTACAGTTGATCTTGTGTCAAAAAACGCAGAACATCTTTTTATAATAGACATACTGTACCTCTCCCCATCTTCACAACAACTTTGTCAATATGACTTGACCATGATAACCGACCATACAATGTTACTCCTCGAAGTTCAGCTTCTTCAACTTGTTCAATGGTCACACCCTTTATGCACAACTCCAGTTGAGGTTTATGTCTAAGAGAAGGCTTTGAACCAAATACAATGCTTTTGGTTTTAGATGTATTTAAGACCAGTTTATTGTTAATACCCATTCGGACACTGACTGTAACTCCTTGCTAAGAGTCTCAGTGAGCTCACTGTATGTAGGTGCTGATGTGTAGATTGTGCAATCATCAACATACATAGTCATTTTAGCTTCTTTTAAGACAAGTGGCAAATAATTTGTAAAAATAGAGAAAAGTAACGGCCCAAGGCAACTGCCCTGAGGGATACCGCACTGTATATATCTGAAGAGGGCATGACAAAACCTATTCCCCCTAAGGAGACGGAAAAGATTTGGTATGGGTCCTCAGATCCTCAAAAGGTTCTACAGCTGCACCATCGAGAGCATCCTGACTGGTTGCATCACTGCCTGGTATGGCAACTGCTCGGCCTCCGACCGCAAAGCACTACAGAAGGTAGTGCGTACGGCCCAGTACATCACTGGGGCCAAGCTTCCTGCCATCCAAGTGGTGTCAGAGGAAGGCCCTAAAAATTGTAAAAGACTCCAGCCACCCTAGTCATAGACTGTTCTCTCTACTACCGCACAGCAAGTGGTACCGGAGCGCCAAGTCTAGGTCCTTCTAAACCGCCATAAGACTCCTGAACATCTAATCAAATGGCTACCCAGACTATTTGCATTGCCCCCCACCCCTCTTTTACGCTGCTGCTACTCTCTGTTTATTATCTATGCATAGTCACTTTAATAACTCTACCTACATGTACATATTACACCAATTACCTCGACTAACCGGTGCACCCGCACATTGACTTGGTACCGGTACCCCCTGTATATAGCCTCGCTATTGTTATTTTTACTGCTGCTCTTTAATTATTTGTAACTTTTATTTCGTATTATTTTATTTTTTATTTTTTTGGTATTCTTTCTTAAAACTGCATTGTTGGTTAAGGGCTTGTAAGTAAGCATTTCACTCTAAGGTCTACACCTGTTGTGTTCGGCGCATGTGACAAATAAAATGTGATTTGATGTTAGAGAAGCTTTCATTGAAGAATACTCTGAGTTCTATTGGATAAGTAACTCTCCAACCATCTGATGGCAAGTGATGTAAAGCCATAACAAGTGAGTTTTTTTAACCTATACGGGATCGGTGTCCCGTATACGGGACGGTTGAGCTAAGGTGCGCTAATGTGATTTGCATGACTGTTGTAAGTAACAGCAAACTTTCCAGGACATAGACGTCTTATATGGGCAGAAAGCTTAAATTCTTGTTAATCTAACTGCACTGTCCAATTTACAGTAGCTATTACAGTGCAAAAACACCATGCTATTGTTTGAGGTGAGTGCACAACAACAAAAAATGTAGCATGGCAACTGGTTTGATACATTCACCTCTGAAGGTAAATAACGTACTTACATTAAGTAATCTTGCTCTGATTTGTCATCCTAAGGGTCCCAGAGATAAAATGTAGCATAGTTTTGTTTGATAAAATCCATTTTTATATTCAAATGTAGGAACTGGGTTCTACAGTTTGAACCCCTGCTGTCGCTGGCTCCACACCCACCCCGCCCGGCCATCTAGATATGTGAAAGTTTGTGTATAACCTAATGATACATCATGTATGACATTCTTGGGAGTGTGTAAACATACATTTTCTATTGCCATATCATTTTTGTATGTTCTCTATAGTTATGTACTTGAAAATGTATCAATTGACCAATTCGGCACATTTGGGCAGACTTGATACAAAATAATCCAGTATTGCAACGCTTCACTGGATCAATCTGAAACTTTGCACACACACTGCTGCCATCTAGCGGCCAAAATCTAAATTGCGCCTAAACTGCAAAATTATATTGTGGCCTTTCTCTTGCATTTCAAAGATGATAAATAATAGAAAACTACTTTTTTTATTTGTATTATCTTTTACCAGATCTAATGTGTTATATTCTCCTACATACATTTCACATTTCCACAAACTTCAAAGTGTTTCCTTTCAAATCGTATCAAGAATATGCATATCCTTGCTTCAGGTCCTGAGCTACAGGCAGTTAGATTTGGGTATGTCATTTTAGGCGAAAATTGAAAAAAAGGGTCCGATCCTTAAGAGGTTAAATAACTAATGATGATCAATAACATCAAAGGCTGCACTGAAATCTAACAATACAGCTCCAACTATCATCTTATTATCCTTTTTTTTTCATCTGAGTCAGTTCATTACAAGTTGAGTGCCCTTTCCTATATCCATGCTGAAAGTCAGTAGTTAACTTGTTCTTTGAAAAATAGCGTTGTATTTGTTCAACACTATTTTCTCCATCAGTTTACTAAAAACAGGCAGCAAATTGATTGGGCGACTGTTAGAGCCAGCAAAGGGTGCTTTACTATTTTTAGGTAGGGGAATTAATTTAGTTTCCTTCCACGCCTGTGGACACACACTCCTTTAGGCTTTGGTTAAAGACATGGCAAATATGGGTGGCAATACGGTCTGCTACCATTCTCAATAGCTTCCCATCTAGGTTGTCTATACCTGGTGGCCTATCATTATTGATGGATAACAATCATTTTCCTATTTCTTCTACACAAACTTGACCAAATACAATCATTATTAGATCTTCAATACACAAATATGATGGTTCACTGTTCAGTGTTGTCATTTCACTTCTCAGGTTGTCCACGCACGTTACCAGTGAAAGAGTCATTGAAATGATTGCCTATATCAGGTTTTGTCATAAATTACCCATCAACTTCAATGAACGTTGGAGAGGAATTTCGTTTTCTGCCCGTAATATAATTTAAGGTGCTCCATAAATCTTTTCCCATAGTTTTTTGTCGTTTATCTTGTTTTGGTACTATAATCAGCTGAGCAGCCTGACTTGTTTGCCACTTTTCTAGCAATTTTTTTTTTAACCACACAATTATTAAATTCATCATCGATCAAGGGGGCGCTAACAGTTCTCACAGGTGCATGTTTGTCAACATTTGGCAAGAATAATTGTACAAATAGTCCAAGTGCTGCATCTGGATTTTCCTCCTTATACACAATAGACCAACATATACATTGTTTACATCTTCAACAAAAGAGAGCTGAGAAATATTTTGTATGATCTCTTATCAATAACTTTAGGCCCTGCCTTTTGTACTTTGGCTTTCCTTGTTAATGCTACAATGTTATGATCACTACAGCCAATGGGAACTGATATTGCTTTGGAGCAAAGCTCTACAGCATTAGTGAAGATATGATCAATGCAAGTGGAAGTCACAGATCCAACACTATTGGTATACACTGTAGTTGGTTAAGTGATAATCTGGGTCATGTTACAGGCATTAGCAGTGGAAAAAGTACCCAATAGCCATACTTGAGTAAAAATAAAGATACCTTAATAGAAAATGACTCTAGTGAAAGTCACCCAGTAAAATACTACTATTTGGTTTTAAATATACACTACCGGTCAAAAGTTTAAGAACACCTACTCATTCAAGGGCTTATCTTTATTTTTACTATTTTCTACATTGTAGAATAATAGTGAAGACCTCAAAACTATGAAATAACACATATGGAATCATGTAGTAACCACAAAAGTGTTAAACAAATCAAAATATATTTTATATTCTTCGAAGTAGCCACCCTTTGCCTTGATGACACCTTTGCACACTCTTGGCACTCTCTCAACCAGCTTCATGAGGAATTACATTTTACATTTTACATTATTTAGCAGACGCTCTTATCCAGAGCGACTTACAGTTAGTGCATACATTATTCTTTTTTTTTTTTCATACTGGCCCCCCGTGGGAATCGAACCCACAACCCTGGCGTTGCAAACGCCATGCTCTACCAACTGAGCTACCTCCCTGCCGGCCATTCCCTCCCCAGGACTGCTTTTCCAACAGTCTTGAAGGAGTTCCCACATATGCTGAGCACTTGTTGGCTGTTTTTCCTTCACTCTGCTGTCCAATTCATCCCAAATCATCTCAATTGGGTTGCGGTCGGGGGATTGTGGAGGCCAGGTCATCTGATGCAGCACTCCATCACTCTCCTTCGTGGTAAATTAGCCCTTACACAGCCTGGAGGTGTGTTGGGTCATTGTCCTGTTGAAAAACAAATGATAGTCCCACTAAGCCTGTGTAGCTTAGTTGGTAAAGCATGGCGTTTGCAAAGCCAGGGTTGTGGGTTCGATTTCCACAGGGGGGCAGTATGAAAAAATAAAAATAAATAATGTATGCACTAAGTCGCTCTGGATAAGAGCGTCTGCTAAATGACTAAAATGTAATGTAAATGTAAGCCCAAACCAGATGGGATGGCGTATTGCTGCAGAATGCTGTGGTAGCCATGCTGGTTAAGTCTGCCTTGAATTCTAAATAAATCACAGACACTGTCACCAGCAAAGCACCCCCACACCATACCACCTCCTCCTCCATGCTTTACAGTGGGAAATACACATGCAGAGTTAATCCGTTCACCAACACCGCGTCTCACAAAGACACAGCGGTTGGAACCAAAAATCTCAAATTTGGACTCCAGACCAAAGGACACATTTCCACCGGTATAATGTCCATTGCTTGTGTTTCTTGGTCCAAGCAAGTCTCTTCTTCTTATTGGTGTCCTTTAGTAGTGGTTTCTTTGCAGAAATTCGGCCATGAAGGCCTGATTCACACAGTCTCCTCTGAACAGTTGCTGTTGAGATATGTCTGTTACTTGAACTTTGTGAAGCATTTATTTGGGCTGATATTTCTGAGGCTGGTAACTCTAATAAACTACAGCAAAGGTAACTTCCATTCCTGTGGCGGTCCTCATGAGAGCCAGTTTCATCATAGCTCTTGATGGTTTTTGCGACTGCACTTGAAGAAACTTTCAAAGTTCTTGACATTTTCCGGATTGACTGACCTTCATCTCTTAAAGTAATGATGGACTGTCATTTCTTTTTGCTTATTTGAGCTGTTCTTGCCATAATATGGACTTGGTCTTTTACCAAATAGGGCTATCTTCTGTATACCACCACTACCTTCTCACAACACAACTGATTGGCTCAAACACATTAAGAAGGAAAGAAATTCCACAAATTAACTTTTAAGAAGGCACACCTGTTTAGTTTAAATGCATTCCAGGTGACTGACTTCATGAAGCTGGTTGAGAGAATGCCAAGAGTGTGCAAAGATGTCATCAAGGCAAAGGGTGGCTACTTTGAAGAATCTCAAATATAACAGATATTTTGATCTGTTTAACACTTTTTTTGGTTACTACATTACATGATTCCATATGTGTTATTTCATCGTTTTGATGTCTTCACTATTATTCTACAATGTAGAAAATTGTAAAAATAAAGAAAAACCCTTGAATGAGTAGGTGTGTCCAGACTTTGACTGGTACTGTATGCCTCATCACAATTCTATCTTGGAGATCTACGGACAGTTCCTTGGACTTCATGGTATAGTTTCTGCTCTGACATGCACTTTCAACTGTGGGACCTTATATAGACAGGTGTGTTTCTTTCTAAATCATGTCCAAACATTTGAAATGGCCACAGGTGGACTCCAATCAAGTTGTAGTGCCATCTCAAGGATAGTCAAAGGAAATTGGACGCACATGAGCACAATTTGGAGTGCCATAGCAAAGGGGTGTGAATTAGAGGTCTTCACGGATCCACCTGTACCCCAATACCCGGATCCAGAAATCTAAATAAGGTCACGGGTCTGGATCGGATATGATTGTCATGGGTCTCGGGTATGTGTAATTTTAACTGACTTGTCCGGAAGGGCCCATACAGATCCGAACGCGACTGCTGCAGTAGAGACAGAGAAATGTGATAATTTAGGCTGCTGCTCTTGCTTTTAACGAGTGGAGCGTGTCGCGTTTATCTTGTTCTTGGCCAATCATAATAATCAAAGCGGCAATAGGCTACAGTCATAGAGCCACGCTACTTGTGTGGAAAAGGTTAGGAGATACTGTATCTAATCAATGGAAGATTTCATTAAAATGACGGAATTAAAAGTTAAAGGAGAAGAATAGGCTACAATGACCAAGAGCCAACAGATAGGTAGGGTGCTACTTAATATTCTGAATGAAGTTGTTATTTGTAACTGTAGGATGAGAAAGCGCATGCACTGCAGCCTCAGTTAGCCTAGCTAGCTAATTTTAGCTAGCTTAACTAGCTTCTCCTGGTTTGATGTAGTCCAAGACAGGTACTACGTAATCATATTTGGTGATAAATAACCTTGCTATGGCAGCTATTAGTCTACTATAGCGTGAGTTGGCTTAGTTGGTTGCAGTCTCTTAATGGCTTTTTCAGCAGATACCTTCTCTGGTTTAGCTCAGCTGCAGCAGGGTGCTCTATTCTTCGTGCCAATTCTGCATAGCTGTCTTGCTGGACTGTTGGTTTCTTCTGATTGTGGTGTTGTCCTGTTAGCATGGGGGTAGTGGGGTGGAGAGGTGCTGTCCACTCTGGAATGGGCCCGATGGTGCAGGGCGGTGTTGGCCACTCTGGATGGGGCATGTAGAAAAGCATGATAGGATTCTTCATCTAGGCTTTCAGCATGTAGCAGTATGGTGGTGCGTAGCATAAGAAAAAATATTTTTAAAAATACTTTACTCACTCAAAACGGTATCTTTGAGGAGACAGGTCTATAAATTATAATATTTTAGTTGACTTAAAGTGCAGGTGCGATTTTGTCAAACTTTTTGGTCTCAATTTGACATAATCAGTGCCATCTCTGTCTCTTTATTTCACACAACTAGGTAATCACATATTCTCTACGCTACTTCTCTGTCTGCATTGTTGTGAACTTTCTCTGAACTTCCCTTTGTCTCTT
Organism: Coregonus clupeaformis; assembly: GCF_020615455.1. Classification (NCBI taxonomy): domain Eukaryota; kingdom Metazoa; phylum Chordata; class Actinopteri; order Salmoniformes; family Salmonidae; genus Coregonus; species Coregonus clupeaformis. Next base: position 34,315,374 of record NC_059202.1, read on the forward strand.
TCCCCTCCAGACACACCTTTTGGCAGTACCGTAAGGAGAACCCTCAGTCCCGTGTGGGTGAGCCTCCTCCCGATGGCTTGCCGGGCTTCAACAGTGGTGTGATGCTGCTGGACCTGGAGGCCATGCGGACCTCGGCCCTCTACAACCAACTCCTGGAGCCCAGAAACGTGGCCCAGCTGGCTGACCAGTACCGCTTCAGGGGCCACCTGGGGGACCAGGACTTCTTCAGCATGATCGGCATGGAGCACCCAGGGCTGTTCCACCAGCTGGCCTGTGGCTGGAACCGCCAGCTGTGTACCTGGTGGAGGGAGCATGGATATGGGGACGTGTTCCAGCTCTACTACCGATGTGAGGGGCCGGTGTATATCTACCATGGAAACTGTAATACGCCCATACCCGATGACTGAGTTGGGACCTCGTAAGGTGTTTCCCTAAATGGTGGGTCTGCACTCTGGTGTTTTGTGGTTAACTAATTGGAAGTCGTGGCTCAAGACTGGGGTCTGGAGAGAAAGGAGATATTTGCTAAATAACTTTCTGGGTCACAACAAAACTCAAAAAATACCTTAGTTTGGCCATGTGGCAACAAAAGTTTTGGAACCAAAACCATTTCTGTACTGTACTGTAAACATTGCTCCCACTCCTGCCCCCTGCTGGACAGGTGTGCAATACAGACAGTATAAGGCATCTCACTCACTCCACTAATGTTAAGTGATGCTAATGACGAACGTGGAACATAAAGGGACCTTGCTGGTGAAAATGGTCCATTTGCCTAATGTCATACTTCATTCTCTCAGTTCACTTTTTGGGAACATTCAATGTTCTTGAAACATTTTGGACTGCGGTACAAAAAAGAATGGTTAACGTGCATAAGAGAAAGATGGAAAACCTTCACCAACAAAAATAACTATTTTCGTTGAATATTCCTGACAAACTGTAATCATACCCTGGCGTAATGTATGAGAGAATATGAGCTGTTTAGTGTGAGTATTGTATCTGTGCTATTGTGTGTTTGTTGTGTATCATGGTAGTCTGTCTGTCTGTGTTTGTCTGTCTCTCCTGTCCTTTCCCACTCTCTGTCACAGTCTTTCTCTTTTCTCCCTCTAATCAGCCCTTCTCAGGCGCAAGATTAGGTGAGGATTAATAATCAGTGCTCATTCACTGCCCGCCCCGGTGACATGCTGAGGGGGCTTTGTTTACCAGTGTTGGGGAGTAGTGAACTACATGTAGTTCAACTAGTAATGTAACTACATTTTTCAGTAGCTTTGTGGTAGTTGAACTAAATTAAAATCTTGGTAGTGTTTTCAGTAGTTAATTACTTTTTTTGCCGTGTAGCGGTGTAGATAACTACTGGAACTACACACTACTTCTTTTGCAAAAATAAAATATAGGTGCAGTACGCAATCATTTCCTTTCTTTTTCCAGCATCAGACCTTCCTAAATCTCACTTGAAACATCGTTTTTGTGTTAAATGAGCAAAATTACACCTTCTGGTTGCATATGACCCCAAAGTGATCTGTCTTGCAATTTGTAGTCTATGGCATTTCAGATTTACAAATGACAATTTTTCATGAAGTAGTTTGGATGTAGTGAAGTACTTTTTCTTAAGGGTAGCTTTAGTGTAGTTTAACTCATTCCAGTGTGAAGTAATTGGTAGCTTGGTAAACTATATTTACAGAGTAGCTTCCCCAACACTGTTGTTTACCAATGCTGGACTCTTCTCTGGCAGGCTGAGTGGGCAGGAGGTACGACACACCGGCACCCTCTAGGACATCCCACTGAGTGCGTAATGGAGAGAAAAGACGGGAGGGGAGAGGGTGGTAGAGGTGAGGGATGATGGACTACACGTACAGATGCTTGGTCCACTCACAAACATACACATTTTCGAGTGGGATGTAGCCACCATAGTGACCAAATGTTGTGTTCGTCTCTGTGTTCCCTGGAGCTGACATTAATATATATATATATATATATAAATGATATGCCATTTAGCAGACTTAGTCATGTGTGCATACATTTTACGTATGGGTGGTCCCGGGAATTGAACCCATTATCCTGGCGTTGCAAGCTCCATACTCTACCCACTGAGCTACAGAGAGTAGAAGAAATCCCACTCTGGAACTTTGATATGCCAATAGAGCAGGGTTCCCCGACTGGCGGACCGTGATTTTATTTGCCCCCTCCCAAGTTTTCTGAGCAAATCTTTTTTTGGGGGGACTAAAAACACCAGCAAAGGAACTCTAAGGGATTTACATTTTGGACATCTGTTCCAAAGTATTCCCCACACATAATAGAGAGATATATGTGATCGTATACAAATGTAAGCAAGGTTTTATTATGTTTTAGTCAAATATTATATCTGTTTGGGCTTCTTGCAGTCAATTTGCAGTTATTTACAAATTATTTGGAAGTTACAGATGCAATTTAACCTCACATGTTATTGTAATGGTGAGAGGTTAGCATGTCTTGGGTGTATGATATTTGTGCGTCTGTAACTTTCTCACTCATCACTATTCACGATTAATTCAGGATTATCCGTAATAATGGTAGCATCCAAATTAATGTAGAAGTGTTTAGAAACATATTATATTCTTATTTACAATAAAAGTGACTCCAAAATGACAATACATTATTCACCATTCTGATAAAGGCCAATATTTTTGGTCCCCTAAAATGGGGGGGGGACTATGTACAAAAGTCCCTGTAATTTCTAAACGGTTCACCCGATAGGGATACAAATACCCTCAAATTAAAGCTGACAGTCTGCACTGCAACCTCTTAGTCAATGTAACATTTCAAATCTAAAGTGTTGGAGTACAGAGCCAAAACAACAACAAATGTCACTCTCGCAATACTTTTGGAGCTCAATGTACATAAGAAATCTGAAAGCAAGCTAATGAGGTCACTCTTTTTTGGATTTGGTCCATTGACTAGCTCCTATGTGTATGTACCCTGAGAGCCTATAGAGTAGACCAAGTATAGTTGAACCCAGCAATCAGCCTGCAGGTAAGAGGAATCGACTGCTCTGACATATCAACCTTTGTACACTGTGTTGTGCTGCCTGCTGCCAGAGCATATCAAGGTCAAGGATAAGCCACTCCAGACTTGTCAATGCACTCCAGAACATATAGAATAAAATGCAATAGGAGAGGTAATCTGCTGTTGTTGTGTGATGATGTCTTTTTTTCATTTGTTGAGTGAGACAGAATCACTTGTATTTTGTGTTGTTTTTTTGTGCTTGTCAAGTTAACGTCTAGTTTTGGCTCTGGTTTTGTCATTTAAATGTTTTTGTGTTGCTGTTTTTGTACTGTACTTTTTTGTTTTTCGAAGGTTAACCATTGTCTCAGTTAGTTTATGTGGATGTGCATGTGATTATGAGCTGTGTTTTGTTGTATTGTGGTAGTGTCTGGATAAGAGCGTCTGCTAAATGACGTAAATGTAAATGTGTCAGTGCCACACGTTTGTGTCATATTGTGCAATGTAATTTCAAAGGGCAAGGGTTCAGAAGACCCAACTATACTTTCTCTCAAGTGTCTTTAAATTATCTGGCTGCATTCCAAACCACTGAATGGGTGCAAATGCTCCTGTATTGAATGTAGAAACCCCAAAATGTTATGCTTTCTTCAAGGGCATATTCAGCAAAAACTGGTACTCAACACAATGAACACATGCACTACGTACTGTATTTTAAAAATACCTTGTATGTCTGTACAATCTGCACAGCATTTTCATAACCTGTCTCCTCGAAGATATCACTTTAACATTGATTGAAAAGGAGTATGTCATATTTATATTCCACATTCTTCTCTACAATGAATGGGTAACCACTCACTGTTGTCACTTCTGATACTTTTCTGTAACATTTACCCTTGCCATCTTGAAAGGATCTCTAATCAGCCTTTCACATACCTTGGTTTTGATCATATTTGCTGAATAAACCATCAAAACATTTTGGACCTTTGTGTTTCAGGCTAGTTTAATGGTAAATGAAAGTAACATTATGAATAGAGTAGATCATCTGTGTAATGTGAAATTCTGATAAAGGCTGTGTCCCAAATCGACAAGGATGCTGCCTTTTTGAGGCCACATTTCAAAGCAGGACTAAAGAGAATAAGATGCCTTTTGAAGGGCGATTTTGAAGTCAGCTTCCAATGTATCTTTCGCCGGGTAGGATATTAATGAATGGCGGAATCTGATATTTTTGGGCAAAGTAAGTTTGGTTTATTTTGGTTTGTATTATGAATATATTTTGCGTTTTGGGATCTTTCTATTTTCATCTCACACATTCAAAGTTTGTTTGCATACTGCCAGGCACCAGAAAGAAGAGGAGGAAGAAGAAGAAATTAATGGCTGACAAAAGTCCCCGCTTCGGAGAGAACATTTTACAGAAAGTATGTGGAATAACTTCGTGAAATGTGAAAATAATGTTTGTGCTTACAAAGGGATTTTAAAATGTTCAACAAATTCCTTTATTATGATTTTTTAATTCAATAATTTGAACATACAATACCAAGTTTTCTTTTATCAGCCCGCTAGCCAAGCTAGCTAGCTAGCCAGCTAACAATTGACACGATGATCTAATGTTTGCTGCTAGATGAACAACTAAACTAACTAATTGTGAATTCAGGAATGTTTAAATTATGAAGGCCCGGTGAACTTGCTAGCCAGATAATGACATATGTAGCAAATACGTTTTTCAATCTGTTTTTAGGGACTCAAGATGGCAACTGAACTGATAGCTAGTTCACTTTACATTTACATTTTAGTCATTTAGCAGACGCTCTTATCCAGAGCGACACTTCATTTTATTTTTGTATCATTATCTGATTTAAAAACATAAGAAATGCAGCTAGCTGCAGTTCTGCTCAATCGAGGCTTGATAGGTAGCCAAGTAATTTGTGCATTGATTCTTACATTGATTCATATGTACCACAATGGTAGATGAAAGAAGTAACATTTATGATTAGAGTAGATTAGAAGATAATCTGTTTCATGAGAAAATCTGGCAATATATCCTGTGAAAAACCTCCAGGTTGATTATGCAAGACTTTTATAAATGTCATAGCCAGCAGTAAATCCTTTAATTGATTTACCAGTATATGAGTTTTGTCAACTAGCCAGTACATCGCACCACTCTCAGTAAAGACATTGGCTCATGGTGTCTCCAGGAAAGCCCTATATTCTAGTTCTATCTCAATAGTGTCACTTTTCATACCGGTCTGTTGCCTCATGTCATGCGCTACACAGATTATCTGATGATGACAGAGTGACGTGTGCCTCTAATCAGCAGTTGTGTGTGTGAGAGAAAAATGACCTATTTCAGTCACACATGCATTTCCCTCATCCCAAAGTGCTAGTCGCTTGGTAGCACCAAGCTGTACGGCCATTCCACACAGATCAACAACCCGTAACCTTGCCTTCCAACATGTAGAGTAAGGTGAATTTCACAGGCTGTTTCCTACAGTAGGGGAAAGTGGGGTAAATTGAGCCTAAGGGTTAGTTGAGCCACCCCTTGATTCTAGGAAACCATTAACTAAATTAATCATGTGACCAAATATTAAGGAAGAGGTCATAATTTCATGGAGTCTGTGAAGGAATAAACCACATGGAAAAATTGGTAAGCAAGTTAGGTCTGTAGAATAGTGAAAACTCACTATGTCTGAGGATGAAAGATAATTAGTGTAGGGGTCTATGACCCTACTACTGTCCCGGGTTTGTGGCTGTCTAGATCCCTGCTGTTTGTTGTTTTCAATCTTCCCTGTGACCTGCCCTGTCTGGAACTACGAGGAGTAACAGCGTAACATACGTTGCTAGCTACCATGACAAAGACCAAAGCTGGTGGGAGTACCGTTGAGGACAGTGGTGTCTCTCGATCACACGTGAAGGATCTTTTAAACAAACAAAAAGAGTTCTACAAGCAGTTGTTACAACAACAAGAAAATAGCTTAAAGTGTTTTGTCCAAATACTGATGGATTCAACTAATAAAAGAATGGACGACCTGACCAGAGAGGTCCAGGACCTGAAGAACAGTTTGCAGTTCTCCCAGGGTCAGCTCGATGAGTTGAAACAGGAGAACGGCAAGATGACGGCAATCTGTAAGTCATTGAGAGAGGACGTCAGTTCTGTGTGTGATTCAATAATAACAATGACGGATAAATCTCGAGGGAAAACCAAGGCGGAACAACATGGTTGTGGATGGAATTGCAGAATCTCCACATGAGACCTGGACGGATTCTGAGGACAAAGTGAGGGAAATGATCTCTAAGAAATTGAAGATGTACCACAGGAAGATTGAGGTGGAGCACGCCCACAGGACTGGAAAACCCACCACCAGCCCAGGTGACATGCCCAGGCCGATAGCGGTCAAGTTCCTGAGGTTCAAGGACAAGGTACAGTGCCTTGCAAATGGATTCATCCCCCTTGCCGTTTTTCCTATTTTATTGCATTACAACCTGTAATTTAAATTGATTTTTATTTGGATTTCATGTAATGGACATACACAAAATAGTCAAAATTGGTGAAGTGAAATGAAAAAAATAACTTGTTTCAAAAATTCTAAATAATAAATAACGGAAAAGTGGTGCGTGCATATGTATTTCACCCCCTTTGCTATGAAGCCCCTAAATAAGATCTGGTGCAACCAATTACCTCCAGAAGTCACATAATTAGTTAAATAAAGTTCACCTGTGTACAATCTAAGTGTCACATGATCTGTCACATGATCTCAGTATATATACACCTGTTCTGAAAGGCCCCAGAGTCTGCAACACCTCTAAGCAAGCGGCACCATGAAGACCAAGGAGCTCTCCAAACAGGTCAGGGACAAAGTTGTGGAGAAGTACAGATCAGGGTTGGGTTATAAAAAATTATCCGAAACTTTGAACATCCCACGGAGCACCATTAAATCCGGTATAAAAAAATTGAAAGAATATGGCACCACAACAAACCTGCCAAGAGAGGGCCACCCACCAAAACTCACCGACCAGGCAAGGAGGGCATTAATCAGAAAGGCAACAAAGAGACCAAAGATAACCCTGAAGGAGCTGCAAAACTCCACAGCGGAGATTGGAGTATCTGTCCATGAGACCACTTTAAGCCGTACAAAAGGCATGTGGGAGACTCCCCAAACATATGGAAGAAGGTACTCTGGTCAGATGAGACTAAAATTGAGCTTTTTGGCCATCAAGGAAAATACTATATCTGGCGCAAACCCAACACCTCTCATCACCCCGAGAACACCCTCCCCACAGTGAAGCATGGTGGTGGCAGCATCATGCTGTGGGGATGTTTTTCATCGTCAGGGACTGGGAAACTGGTCATAATTGAAGAAATGATGGATGGCGCTAAATACAGGGAAATTCTTGAGGGAAACCTGTTTCAGTCTTCCAGAGCTTTGAGACTGGGACGGAGGTTCACCTTCCAGCAGGACAATTACCCTTAGCATACTGCTAAAGCAACACTTGAGTGGTTTAAGGGGAAACATTTAAATGTCTTGGAATGGCCTAGTCAAAGCCCAGAATACTTTCGCAAGCCACTGTAGCTGTCTGGATAGAGCCAAGATCTTGAGAGGAACATATTGCTTCCTCAATGAAGACTATCCTGAAGCTTTGCGCCAGAGGAGGAAATAACGTATCCCAGCCATGAATGCTGCCAGAGCGCGTGGGGACATTGCTTACATCCGCAATGACAGGCTCATTGTCCACCCTCCCTCCCAGAAGCCTGGAAGGGATGAGAGAGCCTATGGGTTCGTAGTTCAACCCCGCAGCACACACACACACACCAATTGATTAATGGACTGCTGAATGTATATATTTTTATCTTGCTTTGTTTGCTCTTTTCAGTATTATGTCTATCTCTGATAAGCTATCCAGGAAAGGGCTGAAAATAGCCCATATTAATATATGTAGCCTTAGAAATAAGATTAATGAAATTAATAAGGTGCTAAAATCAGATAACATTAATATATTAGCCATTTCTGAGACTCACTTAGATAATTCATTTGATGATACATCAGCAGCAATACAAGGATATACGGGTAAAATGTTTGAAGAAGTAATTTGTGTCGATTAAGAATTGGCTAAAAACACCACGAAGCGATTATTTGAGAGGTACCTATACATTTCTAACGATATATATGTATGAACTTTCTCACGCAAACGTAGACGTACGTCATGGGTGAGAAAGTAGAGAATATTTACATTTGCGGTCATTTAGCAGACGCTCTTGTCCAGAGCGACTTGCAGGAGCAATTGGGGTTGGGTGCCTTGCTCGGGGGCACATCGGCAGATTTTTCGCCTGGTCGGCTCGGGGATTGGAACCGGCGACCTCTCGGTTGCTGACACGGTGCTCTTGGTTACTGGGCTACCTGCCGCCCCATATGAGTTTAACCCTCCTGTTATGTTGTGGGTCAATTTGACCCGTTTCCACTTTTGCGTTGTCTAAAATACTAGTTAACCACTCTTTTCGCCATGAAATTACATGACTTTTCCTCATTTAGGGTCATGAACCTAACTGCAAAATGTGGACACACTGATGTGTTGTGGAATGTCTGTGTACATTTTGTATACAAACATGATGTTGTGGGTCATTTTGACCCGGAGGCTTTCATGTGTATATATATTTGCACAGGTGCAAAACAAAAAAGTGTCTTTGATGTATTTTGTTTTGACTGGTCCTGGTTGCACTTTTAGAATTGTGTTTGGGTTAAAAAGGGCTTTCCCAAGCTTCTCCTCAGTGTGAGAGCAGCAGGTCCCTGACACAGACACTCAAAAATGAGCTCCAAAAGATTTTCAATCAATGAAGTCTTATCACAAATTCTGGACTGTGACAGTGAAAAAGAAGAAGAGGTTTCAGAGACAGAGGATATTTCAGAGATAGAGGACAATGCTGTTGATGATCCAGATTTTGTCTTCATTGAAGAGGATTCAGAGGAGGAGTCTGCCGTACCATCCCCTACATCAGATGAGAGACAGAGCATGCAACAAGCATCATCAAGAGAAGAGAAGACATGGAAGTCTAAAGATGGTCATATTGAATGGTCACCGTCACCACAACGAGGTCAAGGTAGACTCTCAGCTTCCAATGTAATAAAAATGGTTCCAGGACCTACACGATTTGCTGTCACTCGAGTCCATGACATACAATCAGCTTTTTGAGCTCTTTTTACCCCAAGCAATAGAGAAGATTGTTCTGGACATGACCAACTTGGGGGAGCCGTGTGTTTCAAGAGAACTGGAAGCCACTGGATCGGATTGACTTGCATGCATACATTGGATTGCTCATATTAGCTGGAGTCTACCGGTCAAACGGAGAAGCAACGGCCAGCCTGTGGAATGAAGAGAATGGAAGGCCAATATTTCGGGCAACAATGTCTCTACAAGAATTCCACATAATTTCTCGGGTGATTCGCTTTGATAACCGTGATACCAGACCGCGGTCGACGTGAAAGAGACAAACTAGCTGCAATCAGAGATGTATGGGATAAATGGGTGGAAATTCTACCGTTACTGTACAATCCCAGTCCTCATGTTACAGTTGATGAACGCCTTGTTCCATTCAGAGGACGTTGTCCCTTCAGACAGTATATGCCAAACAAGCCTGCAAAATATGGCATCAAAATATGGGCAGCATGTGATGCCACATCAAGCTATGCATGGAATATGCAAGTTTACACTGGGAAGCCACCCGGCGGAGTGCCTGAGAAAAACCAGGGGATGCGGGTGGTGCTGGACATGAGTGAAGGGCTGCAAGGTCATAACATCACGTGTGACAACTTCTTCACATCCTACCGCCTTGGTGTTGAACTACAGAAGAGAAAGCTGACCATGGTTGGAACAATCAGAAAAAACAAACCTGAACTTCCCAGTGAGCTTCTGAAAATGCAGGGCAGAACTGTGCATTCCTCTAAATTTGCTTTCTCTGAAAATGCAACTGTTGTTTCATACTGCCCAAAGAAGAACAAGAATGTTCTTGTAATGAGCACAATGCACAAAGATGCATCGCTGAGTGCAAGAGAGGACATCAAGCCACAAATAATACTGGACTACAATTCCACCAAAGGAGGAGTTGACAATTTGGATAAAGTCACAGCAACATATAGTTGTCAGCGCATGACTGCCCGCTGGCCTTTGGTGATTTTCTACAACATTGTGGATGTGTCTGCTTACAATGCCTATGTCCTGTGGACTGAAATCAACCAGCAATGGAATGGTGGCAAATTGTACCGACGCCGGCTTTTCCTAGAGGAGCTCGGCAAAGCTCTCATCACTCCCAAGATCCAGAGGAGAGTCCGGCCTCCTCGGTCGACAGCAGCTGCATCTGCCGTCCAGAAAATTCAAGCTGGACCATCAACACATGCCTCCAATCAACCAGAAATGGATCCAGTGGATACAGGCAGTGGCAAGAAAACGGAAAAGATGCCAGCTCTGCCCCCCTCGACAAGACAGTAAAACAAGCACCACTTGTGTAGAATGCAATAAATACATCTGCAGAAAGCACACACACACATTGTGTTCAACATGTAGAGAGAAAGACTGAAGGGATAATATGGACCAATAGGGGGGGGAAAACCTACTTGGGGAAACTGAAAAATCTTGTTTGTGAGAAAGGAAATATGTTTAACAAATAGTTCTTAAATATTGTTTAAAAAAAATAAAAAGTATTGTATTTCTTCTTTCTGAAATGTCTGATAAGACAAAATAAAGTTGTTTCTGTTTTTACTTAATTCTTTGACTGTCTTGAGTGTGTTTAAACTGTGCGGGTCAATTTGACCCGTAACATAATGGATGTCATTTTTTTCCAGCAAAGCACAAGGGTTAAGGTTGTGCCGTTGGTTGATTATGTGATAAGGTTTAATGGGTAATCGGACCATAACTAATGTGGTTATAGAAGTAATGTATAAATAGTAGAGAGCCAATAGAGGGTTCCATTGAACTATTATGTTTTGTTGGGCATTTTAATGGCATAAGGTGAAATCTGTGTGCATGAGTGAATTCAACGGCTGGTATGAATGGTAACCGAGTATTTGGTTTGTTGATGTTGAATCGAAGATTTGTAGCGTGGTTGGGGTTAAATAGAAAGACTCACTTATTCAATAGGGAATGGGTGTAGGGAGAGAGAGGTTTTATGTGTATTAAAAGTTGAATTAGATAGCTTTAGAAGTATTCTAGATAGGTCTATGAAAATATGTTACAAGTACGAATGACATTATTTCCTAAGAAGGAAGATGATTAGGGCAGGTCCCCGCGCCTCCCCCGTTGTGTAGGAAGGACCAGGGGGGAGGGGTGAGAGACAGTACATAGTTCAGATGATAGGAATATCATTAAATGTATGCTTATCAAGTATTTGTTTTATTAATTAGGGCCGAATCAGAGAGAACAGTTAAAGAAATTGAATAGCGAACTGAAATGGCGATAGAGCTGTGAAAATTGAGTTGAGGACAAAGGAGAATAATTTATGGCTCTGGTTAGCGGGAAAAAATAGAGGGTCCAGCGAGTTAGATTGAGCTGTAAGATTTCAAGTAGAGGTCTAAATACTTGACTGGAAGGAAGTGCTTTGATAAATTCTAATGGTTATTACTTTATTGTATAGGCTGGGTAACACCAATGGTGTATGAAAATAAGTGGTGAATTCTAAAACGATAATTTGGTTTCGTTACGTGAACAATGCGATATCGTTTTTATTATTAGGATGATGGATTGAATAAACATTGGTTATAAGTATGAAGTTATTAAACAATAGGTTTATATTTTTAAAACATCAATGCAACAGGTTGCAATGATTAAAGTAATAGTAAATTGGGAATATATAGGTAAAAATAATGAATAACGAGTATGACTAAACTGAAATGTTTGAACTGATATAACTGAACTGTAACGTTTGATGTTTGACATAGCATAATACTGGTTTTAAATAATTAAGTTGAAGCAATTTGGTTTATTATTTAATTTAACGTTTGATGTTTGACCCTGCAAAATACTGGTTAAATAATTAGACTGAAATAATTTGGTTTATCGTTGAAATATAAATATGCACCGACTTTAACTAATTAGGTGGGAATAAATTGATTTAAATAAATAGACTAACGTACTTTAAATAACGGAAGAATATTACGTTAAAACGAAAAACAGACAAAACCTGTTCCGAGTGGAAACAGGAGGGAGAACCGCGTAGGGGTACATTTAAAGAAGCAGTGAGAGAGAGAGAGAGAGTAGGAGGGGGCCAGTACCCACTGATAGCCTTACCTAATCTATTGGCGGGGAATGAAAGGGGCCCCAGCAACCTTAGATGTATACAGTAATAATAATAATAATAATATGCCATTTAGCAGACAGGCCATGAACACAGAGGACGTGGCCAGAGCGGTAGAAGGAATGACCCACCCCAAAACAGGAATAGTAAGGTTTGGGCTGCCGTTAGAGGGCAATGGGTTTCAGGGGATGCCCAGAGGACACTTTTGCCATTGGCCGATCACGGAGAGTATGTTGGGAAAATAACTGAATTGTGTAATAGCCTCAGAGAGACATGCAATCCATCATGAGCAGAATAACAGACAGGACAGAGCCAAGAAAGAACAGAAAGGAGCAGAGAGTGTGAGGCCCCATGCAGATACTGTGGTAAGACAGGCCATAACTCTTTTCAATGCAGACCCAGGGGAGGAGGAAAGAAAGAAAAGAGAGAGAAGCCTAACAGACGTCTATTTCCCAGCTTTGAGCGTGAGGAAGATAAGGCGTGACTAGTCCTTGAGGGAGAAAGAGTAGAACCCTTTGATCCAAATTGTGAGGTGTTTGAATTGGCTACTATTGACTTAGCACTTCAACAGGAACAATAGAAGGGGAGACAGATTTTCCTAGGGGGTTGATCAAATAATTGATAATGGATAATTTGAGATGAGATCACATGTAGCAGATTTAGGGTAATCAATTAAATAATCATTGTATACTCGAGGAATTTTGAGTGGTTTTATGGATTAGTTATGAGGAATTAGATTGATACAAACAATTATTGATGGGTTAGGACTGGGGATATCTGTATCATGTTTTGTGTGTACTACCGTCATTAGATTACTGATGGTAATTGAAGGTTAACAAAATGTATAACCAGGAGAAAGAGATTAGCTTATCTCATTGGAATGTTGCCCAGGGCTAGGGGGAGCAGTAGTGAAGTTAGGCAGTATTTAGGTAATAAAAGTGAGCTACCAAATTAAGTGGGGCCTGGCTATTTGTGGTTGTTGTTTTTCAAATAGGGTTTTTCAAATAAAAAACAACACACCTAGTATGATGGTTATAAAGGGTTGTTATGTTGAATTTAGGGGATTTTCAACAGTTCATAGGTGGTGTTTACTATGCTGTGGGATAGAACGGTTTGTTGGGTGATTTCAATGGCCTCTGGGCTCTGTTTTGACTTTCTGGTGTTGATTGGTCATCCACACTGGTGGTTCTGGGGACATGAGAGGAGGACTTTGGGATGGTTTATTTTATCAAATTGAGGGTAATTTATAGTGCTGTGAAAAGTGTGAAGAAGATTATAATTTGGTAATAATAGGATTTGAAACATTAAAATAACAGAAGAGGGAGAGAGCTTTCCCTGAATGAAAGATACCTGTTGCTAGTCAATTGTACTAATCAATTGTACTAATCTTGGATTAAGTAAGTTGAGATATTATCAAATGTTGTCATTTACATTTCATTTTTATTATGCTTTAATAAACAACAAGTTGCTATTTGAAACTAAATTAATGCAATAAGCTGCAGTAATCAGAGGAAGGCACAATCTAATGCGAAACAGCTATTGCCTAGATCATTGATTTAGTAATAAGATCAGGAAGATAGTAATAATAGGAAGCTGGATAGGATAATTTAAGATAGGGACTAGCTGTCCAGAAATAGATGAAGAATGATTAGCTTTTTGGGAATGATAGACTGCTGTAAAGCTTGGGTACTCCATTATGTACTGCATACTGGTAAATTAAGTGATCTTATCTATGGGAAGGCAATGGCAGCCCATGGTAAAATCATTTGGAACTCTGAGGAGGAAGAACAATTTATGAAGAGGAAAGAGTTGCTCACTTCCCAAACAGTCTTAGCTTTTCCTACATATAACAGGGATTTTACCCAAATGGTAGAGAGTAAAAAGGGATATATGACATTGGTCGTGATTTAAAGATGGTGATGCGGGAGTTTTTTTAGTGGGCTATTAGATATAACTGGGTTAATCACGAACATAGAGTTTTTTATTCTTTGTTGCTAGGCAGAAGACTTAGGTGACCTAGGGTCGAAGTGCTTGCTCTTACTTCAATCCATGGCTGTCTTTTGGTCTCTCTTCAAACATTGTGAAGGGAGCGGCACCAGGGTTGAGCAGAGTTCAGGCTAAAACCTGTCTCTCCTTTGCTATCTTCTTGATTGATTACAGCATGAAGGAGAGTTTGTGTTAGGTTTGAAAGATTTAAGTTTGGACCTGTCATGTCCAACCATCAGTCTTCAGGTCAAGCCCGGGAGAGCCGGTGTAGAACAGAGTTTGAACTAAACATTAGTGTTTTTACAAGATAAGAGATTGATTGATTGGATTACTATTGATTCTGAACTGAATGAAAGTCGAATTTAGCCGCCATAAAAGACAAAAGAAGTGGGAGGAGCAATTGTTGTCTAAATTTTTAACTCAAATATATCTCTCAAGAAACGGGAGCTTGTGAGTCCAAAAATCAGACCTTTATTATCTAATAACAAATGCCGAGATGTTCCATGGAACAACTGTCTCTCTCTGGCTTAGACATCCCTTTTATACACACACACACAAATGCACAAACATGCGTACATGGCATATACAGTTACCCCCTTATGGTAAATTCCTAACTTATTTTAGTTCTGCACCACCCTTCTTTTTCAACGTCCAGCTGTCACACAATGTCCACTCCAAAAGGTCATGAATGCTTTTTTCTATTTGAAGCCTCTCATTCTATCATTCTATTGGCTGCGTGGCTTAGGCCCCTTCTTAAAAAAGAACTAATGTAATGCATACTGTTGAGAGCTTTTGTGAAAGAACACATGCATTCAATTAAAACACAGCATATACTACATGTCTATATTCCTTATTTAAGCATGTATCTGGATTATAAAATATCAAACATGTTTATTATATTTTACCTTTGGCATCTCCCTACATGTGCCATAATGATACATAAAATACTCCTATACAATAAAGAAGCAAGGGACAGTCTCAAAAATAAATAAGGGATGGCAATTGGATGATAAATTACCAATATTACCTGTGATATATAAGTGATTGGTTAGGTAGCTGGTAATATTGACACATGAGCAGAACCATGTGTCAAGAGGAGGGAAGAGGCTAGTGGTAGGATTAAATAATATACGAAGGAGAGGACAAAATACTTTTTAAAAAACATTTTTTTTTTTAGATACAGTCTAGAAAGAGAATACTGATGTGAGCGGTATGTCAGAGGTTTTGTGCCCCACAGGTGAACTAAAGGAGAAGGTGACCCACTCTATCTAACCAGGTGATTGGTGAGCATCCAGTCCCTAAATAAGAAAGACTGGAAGCAGGCCTGTTGGGAAGGGCCCTATCAGGTTATATTGGTCACTGCCTTTGCCATTAGAATAGCAGAAAGAGCAACCTGGGTCCACGTTACCCACTGCAAAAAGGTAAGAACACATACAAGCACCACTGAACACACGCAGAGTTGGAGAGAAGAACTGGACCAATAGGGTCCGGGAATCACCTCTGTTAACGAAGATCTCCTACCCTGACCTATCATCACTGTAGTGTGTTCTTAGGGTGTGAGTATGGGGTGATACCAAGCAGAAAGACTGAGGACAGGAGAGGGTTGGCGGTTTTTGGGAATAGGGGTAACTTGAGCTGCATCATAGTCTCAGCAATGGTCTTGATATGTCAAGATCCACCACCAATTACGCTATGCCCTTACCATTGTTAAGAAGTAAAAGAGAAGAGAAGCGACCCGACATACTGACCGTCAAGGATGAGTGGCCTACAAAATGGGAGTCAGAGAAGGGCAGACTGTCGGATTCAGAATAAGGGTTAGGGACATAGCCAATGGGTGGGGTACATGTCAATAAGCAACTTGGGATTATAAAATCCCATTATATTTGTGTTCGGCCCCCACGGCGGATTGTTCCTAGACTCAAGTGTTTAAACACACTTGGGGACGGGAATATGAGACCGGGCCGGACTGAACATCCAGATGGGGGGTAAAGAGAAACAAAGACATCACCAATTATCAATTGGAGATAGTAGTAATGTGATTGACTTGAGTTCAGAAGCACAGGAGAGAATTCTGAACCTTACAGCCCCTGTAACCGATGTGTGGTGGGCGTGTGCCAGTAAAGGCAGTATAAGGCAGAGAATACCAAAAGGGTGGCTGGATACGTGCGCCCTGGTTCTACTGATTCAGCTAGTTAGAACTAGTCACCAGGAACCAAGGAAAGGGTTAAACAGACGTAGGATGAGTTTTAACAAGAAGGAGAATAGCCCTATTTAGATGGATGCGATTGGGATACCAAGGGGGGTATCGGATGGATAACAAGCTATGAAAGAATTAGGGGAAGGGTTTACTACCACGTTCTTTTGGTGGGTGACAATAAACAAAATTGTGAAGTGGATTAATTATATCTATTACGACCAACAACGATTTATTGGCGGGACTAGGGATGCAGTAAAAGGGATTTCTGAAATTATCCGCCATCCCACTCATGACTTAGTAAAAGAGGTTGGCTCTAGATCAGGCAGAAAGGGCCAATGTCTATAGAATGATAAGCCATTGTTGCACATTTATCCCTAACAACACCACACTGGATGGGACAGTCACCAGAGCTCTTGCAGAATTAACTGCACTAAGTGAAGAATGAACTGAGAACTCAGAAGTTAGTACATCGTGGATAGGGTGGTTTGATGAAATGTTTGGTAAATGGAGAACCATAGCAGCCGCCATCTGAGGGGCGGTCAGTGTTTGTATGGGTATTCTCGTATTATGTGGTTGTTGTCTTGTTCCCTGTGTCCGAGGATTGGTGAGTAAGGCGTTGGTGAAATGCAGTATCACAACAATGATGAGAGATGGACCGACTCCGGACTCTGACCAGGGGAATGTGAAAAACGATCCTCCAGGCTTGGTGGATGACGAGGATTTTGACCCTGAAAGACCGCAATTGGATTAAATGTTTATTAGTTCTGACGTAATCTCTGAGATTAATCATGCTTGTAAATACATTTATCCTGAATGTGAAAACATTTAGTCAAAGGGGTGGATTGATAGATTAATTTGTATTTTAAGAATAATGACTAAAGGATTTCACCCCAAATACAGTATAAATGTGTGAATGGTGTTAGAGTTATAATGTAGTGTCAACCCACTAACAGAGGGGGAGGAGTTAGAAACTGCTGAGAAAGCATTCCAGGGTGAAGGGGACTGAGGAGCTGTTTAAAGGTGGGCGGAGCAAAGTGCCTTTGTGTGTCAGGAGGTATAAAGGCTGTGTATTTTTGGCGCCAGAGCTCTCCATGATTAAAAATACAGACCATTCTTGCTGGTTGCGGACCTTTGTTTAATTCATGATTAAACCAGAGAATTTACACCCTCTGGGAATTATTCAGAGCATTAAGTTTGATTAATTAGAGATAGAAATTCTCGTGACAATATAACATCTATAGAAGAGACATAAATGCTTATGGGGGAGGTGTTGCTGTATATATTCAGGGCCATATCCTTGTAATGCTTAGAGAAGATCTTATGTCAAGTGATATTGAAGTGTTGTGGTTGCAGGTTCACTTGGCACATCTAAAGCCTTTTCGTTTGGGGTGTTGCTGTATGCCACCAAGTGCTAACAGTCAGTATCTAAATAATGTGTGAAATGCTTGATAGTGTATGTGATGTAAACGGAGTGGTCTACTTTCTTGGAGACCTGAATATTCACTGGTTTTCATCAAGCTGTCCACTTAAGAGGAACCTTCTCACTGTAACCAGTGCCTGTAATCTGAATCAGGTTATTAATCAACCTACCAGGGTGTTTACAAACACTACAGGAACAAGATCACCCATTTACATTTTACATTTTAGTCATTTAGCAGACGCTCTTATCCAGAGCGACTTACAGTTAGTGAGTGCAGTGGAAAACCGGTGGTGCATTTTATGAAGCGTGAGGGAAATTCCCGTCTGACCAAAAGAGGACGAGACCCACCCAGACCCTTACTGTGAGCTGCCCAGGAGGACACACATCATCCGCGAACAATTGAGGGACGGCAACTGATTTCAGTAAGTCAATTTAAATGAATTTGTAAAAAAATATTTTTTCTAATGATAAAAGCAATAAAATTAAGGCGAGTAATGCATAAAAAGGTATCCACAGTCTTATAGAGAGAAGGCTATTCACTAGTCTTATGAGAAGAGAATTGTCTACGTGGTCTGCAGCCACTAACAATAACACATGGTGTTATTATATATGTATAGGAGATACATATGGTGCATAGGAAGTAACGACAAGAGAATCGTTGAAGATGCACATGGTTAATAAGGGAGATTACCGAGTGTGTTGTGGAATAGTACTAAGTGAATGTGGATGTGAACGTTGTGTATGGTTGTGTGAGTGTGGAAGGATGTGTTAAGCTGATTTAAATTTGGATAATAAGCTGATTGATTGACATTTGGATATTAAGAATGGAAATTTGGATAACAAGAGATTGAAATATGGATAATAAGCTGATTGAAATTTGGATAATTAGAGATTGAAATTTAGTTATAACGTACTGAGTGAATGAGAGCTGTCAGGGGGCTAGCTCCAGTGTAATGTGGAGTGAATGTGAGCTGAGTTTTCCAGTTCTGTGTGAGCTGAGTTTTCCAGTTCTGTGTGAGCTGAGCCCCCCATTCACTTCTCTTACCTATACCTATATAATAACACCATGTGTTATTGGTAGTGGCTGCAGACCATGTAGACACATATGTATCTCCTATACACAAATTAATTTGACTTCGTGAAAATATGTTTTTTTTGGACCAGTAGTCAAAAATAGAGAGATTTAATGAATGTTAACGATGATGAAGGCCAGTGATGAAGATGCGTCTAGCGACTTGCTGGCGCCGAGGCCCAGCGTGATGACGCAATCACGATTTATGACATTGTTTGAATGACTGGGGGCTATCACATGGGTCAAACACACCTGATCTGTGCCGATCTTGATGAAGAGACATTCCTACAGAAGTCCTGGGGTCACAGATGCCAGGAAAGGTGTGAAGACTGATGAAACTTGAATCAACTAAATGAATGTTACTGTGTGATTAAATTGTCATGTTTGGATTGTTTCAAGAGTTCATAAAGAGCTATGAATTTTGACATGTTTTATTGTACTGTAACTGCTATGGATTTATTGTTACAGAGAGACTGGCATGCATAGTATTTATATCAGCCCTCTGATTACAATAAAGAGCCAGACGTGCCACTCTGTTCTGGGCCAGCTGCAGCTTAACTAGGTATTTCCTTGCAGCACTCGACCACACGACTGGACAGTAATCAAGATAAGACAAAACTAGAGCCTGCAGAACTTGCTTTTTGGAGTGATTTAAAAAAAGCAGAGCATCTCTTTATTACGGACAGACCTCTCCCCATCTTTACAACCATTGAATCTATATGTTTTGACCATGACTGTTTACAATCTAAGGTAACGGCAAGTAATTTAGTCTCCTCAACTTGTTCAACAGTCACACCATTAATTACCAGATTCAGGTCTAGAACTTAGGGAATGATTTGTAACAAATACAATGCTCTTAGTTTTAGAGATCTTCAGGACCAGTTTATTGCTGGCCACCCATTCCAAAACAGACTGCAACTCTTTGTTAAGGGTCAGTGACTTCATTAGCTGTGGTTGCTGATGCGTATATGGTTGAATCATCAGCATACATGGACACACATGCTTCGTTTAATGCCAGTGGCAGGTCATTGGTAAAAATATAAAAGAGTAGAGGGCCTAGAGAGCTGCCCTGTGGTACACCACACTTTGAGTTCTATTAGATAGATAGCTCTGAATCCACGATATGGCAGAGGTTGAAAAGCCATAACACATACGTTTTTTCAACAACAGGTTATGGTCAAAAAATATCAAAGGCTGCACTGAAATCTAACAGTACAGCTCCCACAATCTTCTTATTATCAATTCCTTTCAACAAATGATCAGTCATTTGTGTCAGTGCAGTACATGTTGAGTGCCCTTCTCTATAAGCATGCTGAAAGTCTATTGTGAGTTTGTTTACAGAGAAATAGCATTTTATTTGGTCAAACACCATTTTTTCCAACAGTTTGCTAAGAGCTGGCAGCAAGCTTATAGGTCTGCTGTTAGAACCAGTAAAGGCCGCTTTACATTTTAGTCATTTAGCAGACACTCTTATCCAGAGCGACTTAAAGTTAGTGAGTGCATAAATTTTCATACTGGCCCCCCGTGGGAAACGAACCCACAACCCTGGCGTTGCAAGCGCCATGCTCTACCAACTGAGCTACAGGGGACTTTACACTTGTGGGTAGCGGAATTACTTTGGCTTCCCTCCAGGCCCAAGGACAAAGACTTTCCTCTAGGCTCAGATTAAATATGTGACAGATAGGAGCGGCTATAGAGTCAGCTACCATCCTCAGTAGCTTTCCATCTAAGTTGTCAATGCCAGGAGGTTTGTCATTATTGTTATTGAAAGATAACAATAATTTTTCCACCTCTCCCACACTAACTTTACAAAATTCAAACTTGCAATGCTTTTCTTTCATTATTCATTTTTTTATGCATGAATACGACGGCTCACTGTTCGTTGTTGGCATTTTCTGCCTAGGTTTGCCCACTTTGCCAATGAAATAATCATAAAAAGAATTGGCAACATCAAATGGTTTTGGGATAAATAAGCCATCTGATTCGATGAAAGATGGAGTTGAATTTGTCTTTCTGCCCATAATTTCATTAAACCTCTACGGGATCAGTGTCCCGTATACAGGACGGTTGAGCTAACGTGCGCTAATGTGATTAGCATGACTGTTGTAAGTAACAGCAAACTTTCCAGGACATAGACATGTCTTACATGGGCAGAAAGCTTAAATTCTTGTTAATCTAACGGCACTGTCCAATTTAGAGTAGCTATTACAGTGGAAAAACACCATGCTATTGTTTAAAGAGAGTGTACAACAAAAAACGTATAACGGCAACTGGTTTGATACATTCACCACTGAAGGTAAATAATGTACTTACATTCAGTAATCTTGCTCTGATTTGTCATCCTAAGGGTCCCAGAGATAACATGGTTTTGTTTGATAAAATCAATTTTTATATTCAAATATAGGAACTGGGTTCTACAGTTTGAACCCCTGCTGTCTCTGGCTCCACACCCACCCCACCTGGCCATCTAGATGTGTGAAAGTTAGTGTATAAGCTAATGATCCATCATGTATGACATTCCTGGGAGTGTGTAAACTTACATTTTGTATTACCAATTGCACGTAAATCTCAATTGCACGTAAACTTAAATATTATATTGTGGCCTTTCTCTTGCAAACACATGTTTTTTGTTTGTATTATATTTTACCAGATCTAATGTGTTATATTATCCTACATTAATTTCACATTTCCACAAACTTCAAAGTGTTTCCTTTCAAATTCTATCAAGAATATGCATATCCTTGCTTCAGGTCCTGAGCTACAGGCAGTTAGATTTGGGTATGTATTTTAGGCTAAAATTGAAAAAAAGGGTCAGATCCTTTTAAGGCTGGTATGTACTTCCAAAAAGCTCAATATAAATGTACAAGAAACACTTGCAGAGCTGTCTAATGGGAGTTTGAATGGGAGCTTCCTGGGTGTTAGAGACATCTCTAACACACAGATACTGGGGCAAGCTGAAGTCAGCACTGTGCAAGGACAGTCATTAGAGATCATTCACCCTTGTGTCTTTAGGGCACCTCTCATCGTCTCTGGCCACTCTGAGGTCATGTATTTAGGCCAATTATTATGCACTAGGTAGTAGTAGTGACTTGAGTCATGTACATTATTCCTATATGACAAGCTTGCATTTATTTACAGAAATCACCCAGGTAGACAGTGGAATTACCTCAAGGTTTGTTGAATAAATTGGCACATAGTCAGTTCCATAAATTGGCACATAATCAGTGCCAGTGATGGAATTTACTCCTGCAATTTGATGCCAATGTTTGATAGTCAGTCACCCTTAACATCAATTGAAAGAGCTGTGGAAATGCACACCTCCGACTGAGTGGGAAATGGAATTCCAATTACACTTTCAGTTTTCCCTCTACCTGTCAGCCCCTGCTTCTATTCCTCTGAAGAGATAGAGAGTGAAAGAGAAACGGAGTGTGAAAGAGAAACGGAGAATGAAAGAGAAACGGAGAGCAAGGGCTTGACTTTCATCTTTGTCAGAATGTGAGTCAAATTAGAGGAGTTCAAACAAAAGTCGTTGTAGCCAAGATTATAATACATTTTTCCAAGTAGATGTTTGCAGTGCTAATTCCAGAAAGAGTCAATGTAAAAGTACAGTGGGGAAAAAAGTATTTAGTCAGCCACCAATTGTGAAAGTTCTCCCACTTAAAAAGATGAGAGAGGCCTGTAATTTTCATCATAGGTACACGTCAACTATGACAGACAAGTTGAGAAAAATAAATCCAGAAAATCACATTGTAGGATTTTTAATGAATTTATTTGCAAATTATGGTGGAAAATAAGTATTTGGTCAATAACAAAAGTTTCTCAATACTTTGTTATATACCCTTTGTTGGCAATGACACAGGTCAAACGTTTTCTATAAGTCTTCACAAGGTTTTCACACACTGTTGCTGGTATTTTGGCCCATTCCTCCATGCAGATCTCCTCTAGAGCAGTGATGTTTTGGGGCTGTCGCTGGGCAACACGGACTTTCAACTCCCTCCAAAGATGTTCTATGGGGTTGAGATCTGGAGACATGCTAGGCCACTCCAGGACCTTGAAATGCTTCTTACGAAGCCACTCCTTCGTTGCCCGGGCGGTGTGTTTGGGATCATTGTCATGCTGAAAGACCCAGCCACGTTTCATCTTCAATGCCCTTGCTGATGGAAGGTGGTTTTCACTCAAAATCTCACGATACATGGCCCCATTCATTCTTTCCTTTACACGGATCAGTCGTCCTGGTCCCTTTGCAGAAAAACAGCCCCAAAGCATGATGTTTCCACCCCCATGCTTCACAGTAGGTATGGTGTTCTTTGGATGCAACTCAGCATTCTTTGTCCTCCAAACACGACGAGTTGAGTTTTTACCAAAAAGTTCTATTTTGGTTTCATCTGACCATATGACATTCTCCCAATCCTCTTCTGGATCATCCAAATGCACTCTAGCAAACTTCAGACGGGCCTGGACATGTACTGGCTTAAGCAGGGGGACACGTCTGGCACTGCAGGATTTGAGTCCCTGGCGGCGTAGTGTGTTACTGATGGTAGGCTTTGTTACTTTGGTCCCAGCTCTCTGCAGGTCATTCACTAGGTCCCCCCGTGTGGTTCTGGGATTTTTGCTCACCGTTCTTGTGATCATTTTGACCCCACGGGGTGAGATCTTGCGTGGAGCCCCAGATCGAGGGAGATTATCAGTGGTCTTGTATGTCTTCCATTTCCTAATAATTGCTCCCACAGTTGATTTCTTCAAACCAAGCTGCTTACCTATTGCAGATTCAGTCTTCCCAGCCTGGTGCAGGTCTACAATTTTGTTTCTGGTGTCCTTTGACAGCTCTTTGGTCTTGGCCATAGTGTTTGGAGTGTGACTGTTTGAGGTTGTGGACAGGTGTCTTTTATACTGATAACAAGTTCAAACAGGTGCCATTAATACAGGTAACGAGTGGAGGACAGAGGAGCCTCTTAAAGAAGAAGTTACAGGTCTGTGAGAGCCAGAAATCTTGCTTGTTTGTAGGTGACCAAATACTTATTTTCCACCATAATTTGCAAATAAATTCATAAAAAATCCTACAATGTGATTTTCTGGATTTATTTTTCTAATTTTGTCATAGTTGACGTGTACCTATGATGAAAATTACAGGCCTCTCTCATAATTTTAAGTGGGAGAACTTGCACAATTGGTGGCTGACTAAATACTTTTTTCCCCCACTGTATATCCACAGGGAAAAGCACACGCAGGATGTCAAAGTTATATGCTTAGTATTTTCATTTATTTAGAGCCATCACATACATAGCCGCTGAAAGTAGGAGTGCTGAAGGTGCTGCAGCACCCCCTGATGAATTTAAATAATGTTTCCAAAATGATATAATTACTCCTGTGAACATTGACGGAATTTGGGCAGCATGTGTGCCAAATATCGCCATAGAAATATAATCCATAGAACCCAGCTAGCACATAATGCTCTGAGAGCATGGTTGTTTTATGGTTATTTTGCATATAACCTTCCCATAACGTTTTCTATAGGTTTCCTCAAGGTTCTATCTAAAGTCCTGTTCTCAGAACATTAAGAAAACGTTCCATAAAAAACACAAGAAAACATTAGTAAAGTCCTAAGAATGTTATTTAAAAACATATACATTCCATTCTCAGCATCAACAAAACTCTATCCTCTATCTTGTTAAATCGGTTCAGATGTCTTGGCTGTGCCCACTAATTGGCCACACCTGATCTTAACGAGTGCTTGTTTCCTTTGAAATAGGGTCTGTTTGAATAGACTAAAATGAACAGTTTTGAATGAGTAAAACAAACATGGCATGCTAGCTCCATCCTTTTGGTGAACCACAGAAAAACTTTCTCAGAACCTCCCTGCAACCAAAAAATTAACATTCCCAAAACAGGCGAAACATTCACTTCCATTTTCAGAAAGTTTAAAAAAACATTGTTTTAACAGTCAATTAACTCATGGCTTCGTTCCCAGAACTAATGGGAAACCAAAAACGTAGGTTCCCACAACTTCCAAGGAACCAAATGTGCTAGCTGGGAAGGGTTTTGGAATCTCACCCTGGTAATTTGACTGGTAAACTCGTGGGTATGCTCAGAATGGCTGTCAGTCCTGACTTGAATGGGCACTTTCGTATGGATTCTATTTCTATGGATTCTATTTTTCTTCGAGCTGTCAGTGAATCGCTAAAGGCCTTTCACAAAGATACAATTTTTTGGAATTTCACCCTGGTATTTTGACTGTTTTTCAAAGTAGCTCAGGCTTATCTTGAGATCGTCACTGGTAAGGTGAGAAGCCTAGGCTATGCATATTCAAGCTATCTTCATCATTGGGTGAGTCAGTGCCACTAGAAAGCTGATTTAGTGACCTACTGTAGCCTATAATATTTATATATTTCCTCCTAATATTGTACAATCTGTGTGTCTCCCTTCTTTTTATTGGCCCTGGGCCAGGTCAAGACCATGGCCCGGTTTCCTAAAAAGTATCTTAAGGTATCTTAAGGCTAAGTTAAAGTTCTAATAATGAACTTAGCCTAAGATACTTTTGGGAAACCGGGCCCTGGTCGTTTTTATTTATCTGTTTGACAGTGTCAGAATATCCACTCATTTTGGTAATTTGGCACCCCCAACTCAAAACATCTTCCTGCAGCAATGAGCACATAAACACCCAATGTTTCAACTGCCTTTTTCAAGTGTGCGCTGCAGCACAGTGGCGTCATGCACCCCAAAAATCTGAGGGGACACAAAGTATGTGAGGATGGCTGGGGGATAATCCTCCCAGAATTTTTTTAATTTTTCAAACACCTGAAACTACTTTTTCCTGAAATCT
The DNA here is from genome assembly GCF_020615455.1 of Coregonus clupeaformis. Taxonomy (NCBI): domain Eukaryota; kingdom Metazoa; phylum Chordata; class Actinopteri; order Salmoniformes; family Salmonidae; genus Coregonus; species Coregonus clupeaformis. Next base: position 34,341,116 of record NC_059202.1, read on the forward strand.
AGAGCCATAATTATTAAACTTAATTCGATGTAAAAAATATGTTAATTTTTCTGCATATCTAAGCATACCTCTTGAGCTGTCTGTATCCTGACTGGTGGTGTGGTGTCTAAGCAATTTATGACTTTGCTAACGTTTGCAAATGGTATCTTAGAGGATGTTGATTCAGCTTAGGGAAGCATCTGGAGAACAGTTCTATAGGGGCACCCTAAAACAGAGGAAGTCTGTTGTGTGGAGTCATGGGATTGGTCTGTAGGGGAAACCACCCATATCATGTTAAAGATTATAAATACTTGGTTGGGACAAAGGAGGACAGAATAACATATTACAGATTGGGTCCGGTTGTTCTCCAGATGTCTGCAGATGTCTGTAAATTTACGCTGAAATCTTTTGAAATAATAAACCTTTATAATCAAAGTACAGAGTAAGCGGACTCCTTGTTCTCACAGCATAATTAGCAACATATTTTTAGATACCACAGAATGGCGACGAGGTAGTTTGGACGTGCTGCGTCTCTCCAGTGTTCCATTCATGAGCTACGAAGTGACTCCCGCTCAAGACGCCGGCTCATAAGGTGAGATTTCTCACAATTTTGTGCGCTGGTCGGTTCGCTTGCTTATGTGGGTGTGTGCGCTGGGGAGATGTACCGTTTGAAATACTTATGTGTGCATTTTGCTGTTATTTGCTGTGGGATAAGAGTCCGTTCTAAATTTCTAAATTTGTTTGCGTTGAAAGCAACGCAAACAGGGGGGAGTGTCTATAACTATTGAAGAATAGAATGAAGGAATAAGGCCAAGAAAAATGTATACAAATTAGGACATCGCAAATCTATGATAACCCCTCGATCATTAGGATGGGCCGAAAATCCTAAAAGCACATTAGGTGAATTTAGGTCAGTCCCGGGGACTGGAGGTTGTGGTATATACATTCTATTGCAAGTTACCGCTCAACTTATAGTTGACGAAGTATATGTTTGATGTAACCGCTCATTGAATATCCGCGGAACTCGTGGTAGCAGAAATTTAGGAACAATGGAAAAATACGGCGCGATGGAGGTAGAATACTGCCTTAGAGGTCCGTAGGAACGGAAAAAAGCCTCTTAAACTGTGTATGTGTGGGAGAGAGAAAAATAATCAAATAAAGACGTCTCTGTTGTGTTTAAACTGTGTGTCGACTCATGTTAGGATAATATTTATGTTAGAGATATATACATATATATTTTTTGGTTGAGGACAGGGGTTTTTGTTTTTTATAAGGAAATATCTAAGTTAAGGTTAAAAATCTTATGAGTCTCCGTTGGTGAGAACGTTAATAATTGTTAACTATGTATGAGCCCCCTGGAAGGACGTTAAGGTTAAAAACGTATGACTCTCTAAAAAAGAGAACGTTTACTAACTATTAGAATATCATGAGCCTACAGGGAGGAGTTTTTAAGAGTGTATAGAGATGTTTTGTAATGGATAAGAAAATAACTATAAATCTGCAGATTAGGATAAGTGAAGTTAAGAAACTTCAAAGTAGGATTTGTGTTCTATGTTTTGTGTTGGTTTGTGAGCTCTGTTAAGTGTTACTGTTTGTCTGTTGGGGGAAAGAACGGAGGTAAAGTTGGTCTGTCTACTTTCTGTTGTTTAGCTGGGAGAGAGCTCCTTTCACTCTGAAATCGCATTGGTGAATGAACTACGCATGCGTGGGATTTTATGAGTTTAGAGTTACGTAGAGCAAATATGCCACTCCCCTGCCTGCACTGAGCTGCTGGGAGACGCAGACTCAGAGCAGACAGAGAAGAAGGGGGAGATTTACACACGAATGGAGTAGTCTGTTTGTTAAATCGGCTGTTGTTTAACGATGAAACTATTTAATTGAGACCTATTGAATTGATAAACTAGAGATATGTTGACGGATTAAAAATAAATAAAATAAAATGTTATTGAGCTATCTATAAATATTCCTGAGTTAAGTTGTTTGCTTATTTCTTAGCGCGAATGTGAACAGAGGAATATTGAATGGTTGAAATAACTCAGTGAGTGCATAAAATACTAAATTCTTGTCTGTTCTTCTGTCATATGAGAGACGAGAAGGAGGAGACAGAGAGAGAGAGGAGGTGCTGACAAGTACATCACGTGACAGAGTGTGCTGCAACGGATCAAGTCAAATTAAGGCCAGTACTGTTCTATTTACAAAACTTACCTTCCCATACAGGATATTTTGTGTGCCTAGCATATTTCATGTTGTGACAATTTGGCAGGGAATTGGCAACAGACTGATCAATTGATGTAATTGCATATTGGAGTTTTTTGTGCATGAGTTGGTTTGATTAGAGTTGTGTTGGAAATCGAGTACTGACATAATTCTGTATAAATTAAGGTCATTGGGTGCTTATAAAGCAATTGGTTTGTGAGTGCTGTAGTGTTGCTGGATTACAGGTCTTTCTTTTTTGGATTGCTCTGAAGTTGACTACTTTCCTTTACTTTTCCTGATCGGATGTGGTAAGATTGCCACTAATTAATAAATTGGTAAAAAAAACAAAAAAAAAACAACAACATTATATTGATTGATTAATTAATTTATTAATTTATTGTTTATTTATTTATTTTTATTAATTTTTTAAAGGGAGGGAGGGAGGGAACCATAAGCTATATAGTCTAAAATAATAAAATAATTCACAATAAAGGAATATAAAAGAGTTGTTACAATGGGGAAAAAGGACATCAAAACTATGAAAGTAATTACTCCTGTTGATGTAGTACAAAATAGTAATTCTCTAGTTAATGGTATTGCAAGGTTATCTGGAAAACGGAATAACCGTTGGCCTGACATTGAACAACCATGGCCAGTGGAAGGGACTCTTAACCCTGACGTCATCAACATAATGAAAGTGCTTCTGTCAATTTATAAGGCAGATCAAAAGAAGGAAAAAATAAAGGAACAATGTAAAGAAAAGAGACAAAGAGAGCTGGGTGTTCTTAAGCTGTTTGAAAATGAAGGACAAAAACTGATGAAAGATACAAACGATGAATGAAACAAAGGTATAGAGAAAATGGTAAAAGAAGTGAAGGTGACAGAAAAACTAATGACAGAAGTCAGTACACCTTTCTCACATACGGATTCAGCAAAAAGTCCCCCACCTTATGAGAAAGAAGTAGAGTTTAAGGACGTCTATCCTCAGCTTCCAGTGATCATTCAGGAGGGTGATTATTGCATCAGAGATGAAGATGAACGAATAATAGAGAGAGGACATGCAGAAACGACCATAAAGATGAATCCAAACTCCAAAAGTAAGAAGAAAACGAGATGTCTGGAAACTAAGAGTGGAGTGAGGTTCAGGAGGATGGAACTTGAAGATGATGATGATGATGATCAGAGTGATTCAGAAGAGATCATGGGTGGATATGACCCTGTGATCAGACGGAGGTTGGCCAGAGCGGAAAGAAGGGGTGATGGATGTTTGAAGAAGATGAATACAAGATATTCTAGTTCTGATGAAAGCGAAGATGAAGACAGCGATAAAGATTTGGAGATTAAGGGTGCTTCATATTTAGAGGATTTTATCCTACAATGACTAGCACAGAAGAAATAGAAAGAGATATAGACCGATGCGTATCATGCCTGGATAAAGCGAATAATTTAGAAGAAGTAAGAGAACTGGAAGAACAATTCAAGAAGCTGAAGATACAGAGGAAAAAACTGCTGAGAAAAGGATCCCAAGAATTGGAGAAGAAGTATACATTGAGGCCAAGGAAAGAGGGCACCAGTAAGAAGATGATGCCAGTGATCATCCGAGGACAAAACCTAGAATATAAGCCTTTGCAAAATACTGATATGTCAGATATACTTGAGAAGCTGCCTACTCTTCAAGATGGAGCATATCCTTGGATTTCAAAATTGGAAGAAATTACGGTGGGAACACAGTCAGCCATAGGAGACATTAAGATACTTTTGGCTAATCTCCTTGGGATTCCAGGTATGGAAGAAATATTTCAGAGAGCTGGACTTAATAGATATGTGGGGACTGCAGTGAATGACCCTGAATTGTTGGCTGCAAGTAGAAATCGGCTGTGGAGAGCACTGAAAGATACGTTTCCAACAAATGTGCATCCTGACAACATTCTGATTGACCCACTAAGACAACAAGAAAATCCGAGAGCCTATGTGTCAAGAGTTCATCAAGTGTGGAGAAATATTACCGGAAATGATCCAGATGTGAGTCAAATTGAGCAGTCAATTTTGAGAGCTAAACTGCAGATGGGACTGCCCTCACCAGTAAGGAGCAAACTGGCAGAGGTGGTTGGACTTGGAAGCATGACAAAAGGTGTCTATACAGATCATATAGCCCATCAAGTGGATCTGTACAGGAAAAAGGAACACAACCAGAAAGAACAGGACCAAGAAACTCTCAGAAAACTAAATAAAATACAACAGGGGGAGAATAAGAAGGAGAATAAACAAGCTTTGGTTATGCAGAATCAGTGTGCACCAAATCAACAATCACTGTGGTCCTCTGTAGCTCAGCTGGTAGAGCACGGCGCTTGTAACGCCAAGGTAGTGGGTTCGATCCCCGGGACCACCCATACACAAAAATGTATGCACGCACGACTGTAAGTCGCTTTGGATAAAAGCGTCTGCTAAATGGCATATTATTATATTAGATTATTACTGCCACAGCTTCAACCGGACCAGTTCCAACCACAATTGTACCAGCCACCAATAGCGGTACCAGTTGTTTCATATCCATAGACAGTTTCTGGACAGACACATAATTGGAGAGGAAGAGGACGAGAAGGCTTAGAAAGAGGAAGAGGAGGAAGATTTAAGCCATACTTCCAGCAATCTTCAGAAGTGTGTTATAGTTGTGGACAGGTTGGTCACTTTGCCCGTGAGTGCAATGGGCCAGAAGGAAACATCAGAGGGAATTTCAGAGGAAGATACAAGGGCAAGTCAAGATCATCTGGAGGACAGGTGAACCCTTATAGGGACAAGGAGCAAGGATTCTAGGGGTGCCCAGAAGATCCGAAAGGGGGGTGTCAGCTGGTAGCATCAGGACCGGAAAAATATCCAACAATTGAGGTGAAAGTTGAACTTCGACGAGGAGCCAGACCTCCTTGGAAGAATCAGTATCCATTGAAAGATGAAGCAATCCAAGGGATTGAACCAGAAATTGAAGGACTTTCAAAAGCAGGTGTTTTGAAGACAATGAAAAAATCCTTAGAGTAGCAATCAATTGTTGTCTTGGGAGAAACCATGAGGGGTTGATAGTAGCGCCTCTAGACCTATTAGGTCTGATGATTTAGGAAGCTATGGGTTAGCTAATGTTGCAAGGGGGGAGATTAGGAGAAAGATCTCAAAGGAGTAGGGTTTTTGGGAACCATATTTGCTTGAATAGATTGACTATGTCATAGGTAGGTGCATAATCTGTCTGAAAAATAATGTTTGCAGGGGTGTGACTGTTATTCTTGGTTACATTCCTACACCAAGAGGTGTATAAGATGTCAAACTAAGCTAAAAGATGCTCAGTCGTTTGCCAAGTTCTTGTGTAAAGAAGTCATAAGCAGGTGGGGACTTCCCGATCATATATCCTAAAATTAGTGGGAAAGGATTTTGTGGATAAATCAGTGAAATGGTTTTTGAAAAATTAGGGGAAAAGGTCAGACTAAAAAGTTAAGAAAACTAAGGTTGAAGTAACTCTAGGAAAGTCAGCTCAGCTTCAATGTTAGTTAGTAAGAGAGAGAGAACAGTGGTGAAGGGAAATTTAGAGTTAAGTGGAGAGATAATTATGGAGAAGAAGTGTTGTTATGAGGACAAGAAGTAGAAGCTGTTTCACCTAGTCAAAGGAAGTATATTTTGTACAACGATATGAAGTGGAAGAGTGTTATGAGTGATTGCTCACTTATTTTGCGTAATGTTACATGGAAAGATCAGGGAGAATATATGTGTACTTATTTAGTGCAAGCATTAAAATGTGTTCCGGTTAAGAATTATTGGTTAAAAGGCTATGTAACTCGTAAGGTGACGCTTATGATGGAAGACTTGAAGTCTGTTGAAGCTTCCACAGTCACCAAAGGAGTTCAGGAGAAGTATATTACAGTAGCCACTCCAACAGTAAATAATACACAGAGGATATCTGTAACTTTCCCACTGGAAATAGTGTTAATATAGTGTTAATACATAAACTAAAGCAACTATTTTAATAGTAACTTTGAAAGAGATTAATGGTACGACGGCAATAACAAATTTAGGAAATATGACACAGTGTCACGATCGTCAGGGAGAGACCAATGCGCAGCGTGATGAACAAACATACTTTAATTAGTTAACGTGTAAACAAGATACAAAACAAGAAACGACTCGTGAAGTCCACGGTGACAATGACCGAACATGGAACAAAAACCCACAAACACAAAGGGAAAACAGACAGTTTAAATATGGCTCCCAATCAGAGACAACCAGCCAACAGCTGACACTCGTTGCCTCTGATTGGGAGTCACTCAGGCAAAACATAGAAATAGACGAACTAGAACCCCCAACATAGAAACACACCACATAGAACAAACACACCCTGGCTCAACAACTAGAGTCCCATAGCCAGGGTGTGACAGTACCCCCCCCTAAAGGCGCGGACTGCGACCGCGCCTCAAAAAGAGCAAAACAGGGGAGGGCTGGGTGGGCATACCTCCTCGGCGGCGGTTCTGGCTCCGGGCTTGCCCAACACCCTCCAACAAACCCCCCTAGCGCCCCTGGTCCGGTCTGGCCCCGCTGGCTAGAGTTGGACTGGACGTAGCAGGAGCGGTTAGCTTCAACTCCGTAGTGGAGCCGTTGACCGGTACCTGGTTAGGCACCGGTGACCCAGGTACGGGTTGTGCCGGACAGACGACGCGCACCCCTGGCTTGGTGCGTGAGGCAGGAAAGGACCGGACCTGGCTGACGATACGCACCCCTGGCTTGGTGCGTGGAGCAGCAACGGGCCTCACTGGACTGACGACTCGCACCCCTGGCTTGGTGCAAGTGGCCGGAACGGGCTGGACCAGGCTGACGACTCGCACCCCTGGCTTGGTGCGAGTAGCAGGAACGGGCTGGACCAGGCTGACGACTCGCACCGTAGACTTGGTGCGAGTGGCAGGAACAGGCCGGGCCGGGCTGGCGACGCGCACCGTAGACTTGGTGCGAGTGGCAGGAACAGGCCGGGCCGGGCTGGCGACGCGCACCGTAGGCTTGGTGCGTGGAGCAGCAACGGGCCTTACCCGGGCTGGCGATGTGCACCGTAGGCTTGGTGCGAGGGGCAGGAACAGGCCGGGCCGGGCTGGCGACGCACACCGTAGGCTTGGTGCGGGGAGCAGGCACGGGCCGTGCCGACTGACGGCGCACCACTGACTTGGTGCGGGGAGCAGGAACGGGCCGGACCGGGCTGGCGACGCGCACCACAGGCTCGATGCGAGGAACAGGAACAGACCCGGACCGCACTGGGGACACACACCCCCTGGCCCCACGCGGGGATCAGGAACGGGCCGGACCGGACTGGTAACACACCCCAGTACCTCTCGCCGTGCCTCCACACTTTCCTTCCCCTTAGTGACCAGTGGCCCCCTTAACATGGCGGCCTCCTCTGCCAACCCGCTGGACCGCTCTATCGCGGCCTCCTGCTGCCCCGACGTCGTGAGCCCCCCCCTAAAAATTTTCTGGGGGTCTCTCCTCCCCGTGGGCCAGGCCTCTATAGTTTTCGCCCAACTCTCGCTCTTCTGCCTCCAACTCCAGCCATTCTGCTCTTCATTAGGCTTGACCCAGTCGAGACTCTTCCTCCACTGTTCCCAAGTCCACCCTCTCTGCTCTTCACTCGGCTTAGCCCAGTCGAGACCCCTACTCCATCGATCCCAAGTCCTTCCTCTCTCCTCTTCACGCTGCTTGGTCCAGTTTTGTTGGGTTTTTCTGTCACGATCGTCAGGGAGAGACCAATGCGCAGCGTGATGAACAAACATACTTTAATTAGTTAACGTGTAAACAAGATACAAAACAAGAAACGACTCGTGAAGTCCACGGTGACAATGACCGAACACGGAACAAAAACCCACAAACACAAAGGGAAAACAGACAGTTTAAATATGGCTCCCAATCAGAGGCAACCAGCCAACAGCTGACACTCGTTGCCTCTGATTGGGAGTCACTCAGGCAAAACATAGAAATAGACGAACTAGAACCCCCAACATAGAAACACACCACATAGAACAAACACACCCTGGCTCAACAACTAGAGTCCCATAGCCAGGGTGTGACACACAGACACCAACAACAACTTTTCTGAAACTAAAGGATGTAGTAAGAGTGACTCAGGAGTTTATGATACAGATGGAGAGTGCTGTCAATGGTAGTAAGGATAGTGTTGAAATAGGAGAGCAGATTGGTAGTAGAGAATGATGTAGATTCATCTGAAATAGTGCAGAATACTATCATGGAGGTACAGGATGAGTTCTTTGATTTTAATGGAAGACAAGAAGATATATCTGATCAATACCGCTCGTTAGGGAAGAGAGAAACTAAAAGGAAGGCATATAATAATAACAATAATATGCCATTTAGCAGACGCTTTTATCCAAAGCGACTTACTTTTTTTTTGTATATGGGTGGTCCCGGGGATCGAACCCACTACCTCAGCGTTACAAGCGCCATGGATTTGATTCTTCTGTTTTGCAAATTAAAGATGGATGAGCAGGTAGGAATCTTTGGTTCCAGCAGTTAACTCATTCTGTAAGATAAGTGAGGAATCTTGAGGGTCCATGTCTGTTGAGAATTCCAGCACCAGGCACATGAGGTTCAATCTTAGAGACGGTGGCTCAACCTCTATCAAGTACGTGTCAATCTTATGCTTTATCATGGCTGTTGTATCAGCAACAATCATTAACAGATACAATAATGTCGTTGTCGAAGCATTTGTTTAGGCCTAGGTTTAAGTGTTCTTGGTTAAATGAATTACCCTATGTGAATTTGTTAGATGGGAAGGAAAATCAGTTAACAGCAATTCCTGAAGCATTGGAGGTGAAACCAGTGAGGGCTAAAAGCTGTTTTTGTTCTAATAAAACATATGATGGAAAGGGTATGTTTATGGGAATATCAGATTGTGATGATTATATGATGACTTTGGGTAAGCATGAACATAAGGTTAGTAATGAGAAATATAATGTAACTTTTTATGTTTCAGTTAGTAAGAATAGCAGGACTTTGATGGTGAAAGATCAGCTTTTGCCTGGTAATGTGACTATTGGGAATTTTAGAGATATTTGGTGGGTTTGTGGTGATAAAGCGTATATATTCTTACCCTATGGATGGACAGGATGTTGTTACATGTCGACGTTGAAGCTTCCATATGAGGTTTTTACCATTAAAAGAGGGGAAGCACCGGACACAGATAAATCTGAGTCTAGGTTTGGAAATAGGGTGAAAAGGGACATGGCGAAATGTCATAGTCTGGAAGCCTACCATTGGAGGATAAGTCTAGGAGAGAAGTGGGGACTGGGACTTTTTCCATGGTATGGTGTAACATTTTTGGCAGATCACATTGATAATATTACCTATACTTTGCAGGGTTTTGCAAATGAAATGATAAGAGGGTTTAACCTTCTGTCGAATACTCAAAGAAGTCACAGACTGACGCTGTTGAAACATGACATGGCTCTTGACTATATTTTAGCAAAACAAGGTGGCTTATGTTTGGCTATGAATTTGACGGGGGATGATTGGTATACTTTGATCCCAGATAGGTCCGATAATATCACTAGTGTTATAGATGCATTGAAGAATATAAGGGATGCGTTTTGTAGATCTGAAGGAGCTGGATGGTCAGCGAAGGCTTGGTTGCAAGATCAGTTAGGCCCAGTGGGAGCAGTGATAGTACAGATTTTAGTAGCAGCTCTGATAGCGCTGTGTGTGATGTTTTGCTTTTGTACTTTGTTATTGACTTTTGCGAAGGCTATGATATTGAGATGGGTTGGAGTTGTGATGCCTGGAGAAAACACTCAGATGCCGTTGTTAACTGTTACTGATCTAGATGAAGATGAACAAGTGGGACTGGATGGAGTATTGAGGGATAGATATCCATTTTGAATATCCAATCATTTTTCACGTTTTTAAATATTAGTGTGATTTTAGTATTTTGTGATGAATCAAAGGGGGGAAATGGAATGTGATTCATTTTATATATCATTTTTAGTTGATATTGATGTTTTAATTTGAATGTGTTGTTTTGCAAAAGATACTGTTTGGTCTTTTCTTTTCTTCCAGAAGCATATGGGGGAATGTGTAGAGGGGATTCAAATACTCAAACAGGGACAATATGAATGGACTGGAGGAAGTGGAACAAGGAAGGTGTGGAAATGTTCAGATTCCATCATCGACGTTGAATTGGAAGTCGACACTACTGAGGAGATGAAGTGTAGTGGACTACATTCCAGTGTCTGCAATGATATATAGACATATTTGCATGTGTAATACATCATTTGTGTCATATTCTTTCTGTATTAATTTTTGAAGAATGATATTTGCTGTTGTTGGGTACATGTGGGGATCTCAGATGTTTTTGTTAATTTCGTGGATGCTTAGGGATATTGGGTCTAGGCAGGGATAGAGAGAATCCACAGGAGGGTCCGATGGGTCGACCAGTCTGAATGTGGACATTTTTAATTGTATTTTGTTTGCTGAGGCTTTCATGTGTATTCAAATTGCATCATAGTTTAAAATGCATTGATAAAGATTTATGAATTGATCTGGAGTACTTAGGTGGTTGCCTGGGGCAGAGGGGCCGTGAGAGAATTTTACTGCCTTGATTGATTGATGGATATTTGGAAAGAAAGCTGCCAGACAGGTTTTTCGCTCTCACACTCCATAAAGATTTGTTCATATTTCATAGAAATTTATTTACACTCCATAGAAAAATGTGTTTTTTGGTTTATTGTTGTCACGATCGTCGTAGTAGTGAGTAGACCAAGGCGCAGCGTGTGAAACAAACATGACTTTATTTAATTAAAGTATCAAACAAAACACGACTCGTGAAGTCCACGGTTAACAATACCGACACGGAACAAAAACCCACAACACCCAAGGGAAAACATACAGTTTAAATATGGCTCCTAATCAGAGACAACCCACAACAGCTGACACTCGTTGCCTCTGATTGGGAGCCACTCTGGCCAACATAGACATAGAACAACTTAGAATACCCAACATAGAAAATGAACACATAGAATGAACACACCCTGGCTCAACATATAGAGTCCCAGAGCCAGGGTGTGACAGTACCCCCCCCTAAAGGCGCGGACTGCGACCGCGCCTCAACTAAAGCAAAACAGGGGAGGGCTGGGCGGGCATACCTCCTCGGCGGCGGCTCCGGCTCGGGCTTGCCCACCACCCTCCAACAAACCCCCCCATAGCGCCCCTGGTCCGGTCTGGCCCCGCTGGCTGGAGCTGGACTGGACGTAGCAGGAGCGGTAGGCTTCAGCTCCTTAGTGGAGCAGTAGAGCGGTACCTGAATTGGCACCGATGACCCAGGCACGGGTTGTGCCGGACTGACGACTCGCACCCCTGGCTTGGTGCGAGTGGCAGGAACGGGCCGGGCCGGGCTGGCGACGCGCACCGTAGACTTGGTGCGAGTGGCAGGAACAGGCCGGACCGGGCTGGCGACGCGCACCGTAGACTTGGTGCGTGGAGCAGGAACAGGCCGGACCGGGCTGGCGACGCGCACCGTAGAGTTGGTGCGTGGAGCAGGGACAGGCCGGACAGGGCTGGCGACGCACACCGCAGGCTTGGTGCGTGGAGCAGGGACAGGCCGGGCAGGGCTGGCGACGCACCCCGTAGGCTTGGTGCGTGGAGCAGGAACAGGCCGGGCTGGGCTGGCGACGCACACCGTAGGTTTGGTGCGTGGAGCAGGGACAGGCCGGGCCGGGCTGTCGACGCACACCGTAGGCTTGGTGCGTGGAGCAGGAACAGGCCGGGCAGGGCTGGCGACGCACACCGTAGGCTTGGTGCGTGGAGCAGGGACAGGCCGGACAGGGCTGGCGACGCACACCGTAGGCTTGGTGCGTGGAGCAGGAACAGGCCGGGCTGGGCTGTCGACGCACACAGTAGGCTTGGTGCGTGGAGCAGGAACAGGCCGGGCAGGGCTGGCGACGCACACCGTAGGCTTGGTGCGTGGAGCAGGAACAGGCCGGGCTGGGCTGTCGACGCACACCGTAGGCTTGGTGCGTGGAGCAGGAACAGGCTGGGCTGGGCTGTCGACGCACACCGTAGGCTTGGTGCATGGAGCAGGGACAGGCCGGGCTGGGCTGTCGACGCACACCGTAGTCTTGGTGCGTGGAGCAGGAACAGGCCGGGCAGGGCTGGCGACGCACACCGTAGGCTTGGTGCGTGGAGCAGGAACAGGCCGGGCTGGGATGGCGACGCACACCGTAGGCTTGGTGCGTGGAGCAGGGACAGGCCGGGCTGGGCTGTCGACGCACACCGTAGTCTTGGTGCGTGGAGCAGGGACAGGCCGGACAGGGCTGGCGACGCACACCGTAGGCTTGGTGCGTGGAGCAGGGACAGGCCGGACTGGGCTGGCGACGCACACCGTAGGCTTGGTGCGTGGAGCAGGAACAGGCCGGACCGTACTGGGAACACACACCACTGGCCTTAAACGGGGATCAGGAACGGGCCGGACCGGACTGGCAATACACCTCAGTACCTCTCGCCGTGCCTCTACAACTTCCTTCCCTCCTCTCGCCAATGGCTCCCGTAACCCGGTGGCCTTCTCTCCTCGTCTCCCATTTCGCCCTGTGGCAGCCTCCTGCTGCCCAGTCGCCCCATGCCGTGTGCCCCCCCTAAAAAATTATTGGGGTGCCTCTTGTCCTTCCGACGATGGCACTGCTGACGCTGCTGCTCCTCTCCTGCCTGGGTCTCCCCCTTCATAGCCCTCCGGTACCGGACGGCCTCCTCCTTGGTAATCTGCCCCCAACCGAGGAGGACATCCACCAGCGTCACCTCCTGCGTGTGTTCCTGGACACGCTGCTTGGTCGTTGTATGGTGGGTTTTTCTGTCACGATCGTCGTAGTAGTGAGTAGACCAAGGCGCAGCGTGTGAAACAAACATGACTTTATTTAATTAAAGTATCAAACAAAACACGACTCGTGAAGTCCACGGTTAACAATACCGACACGGAACAAAAACCCACAACACCCAAGGGAAAACATACAGTTTAAATATGGCTCCCAATCAGAGACAACCCACAACAGCTGACACTCGTTGCCTCTGATTGGGAGCCACTCTGGCCAACATAGACATAGAACAACTTAGAATACCCAACATAGAAAATGAACACATAGAATGAACACACCCTGGCTCAACATATAGAGTCCCAGAGCCAGGGTGTGACAATTGTTAAAGATACTCAATAAGAGAAATTGTTATTTGTCATAATCCTATTCTTTTTGTTTTCGAGACTTAATTAGTCTCGAAGGGGGGAAATATGTGGTGTCTAAGCAATTTATGACTTTGCTAACGTTTGCAAATGGTATCTTAGAGGATGTTGATTCAGCTTAGGGAAGCATCTGGAGAACAGTTCTATAGGGGCACCCTAAAACAGAGGAAGTCTGTTGTGTGGAGTCATGGGATTGGTCTGTAGGGGAAACCACCCATATCATGTTAAAGATTATAAATACTTGGTTGGGACAAAGGAGGACAGAATAACATATTACAGATTGGGTCTGGTTGTTCTGCAGATGTCTGTAAATTTACGCTGAAATCTTTTGAAATAATAAACCTTTATAATCAAAGGACAGTGTTAGCGGACTCCTTGTTCTCACAGCATAATTAGCAACATATTTTTAGATACCACAGTGGCTATTTTTTTAACAAACTAAATATACTTCTCTGCATCTATGCTAAAATCTGGGTAAAAGATTGAAAGGAATGTGAGTCATATTCAGTTGGGTGTTTATGTGCTGGCTCTAAATAAATGAAAATACTAAGCATATAACTCAAACAAAAGGAGGCCACGGCTGCTCTAGTAACCCTTCCACCTGTCTACATAGAGGCTTCATTTATGTCCTTATTTGTCAGTCAAGACCAGACAAGGAACATTGCATCCGGCGACCGTGAAAGACCAATTCAGTCACACAAACTACCAGAGGGGAGAAGCAGCAGTAATAGATTCACTGAGGCATCACGGTTGGGTCGTTCCACCAATTCGGTGCCTTTTGAGATGTGTAACTTGGTGAAAAAAAACCGTTTGATTTCACCTAATTTTAACATTCTGTGATAAAGAGCACATGTTCAACTTCATGAAATTTTCCCATCTCGAGGTTAAATAAAAAACATTTACTATGGTAAGTGCCAAATAAAGTTACAGTGTTGACCGTAACAGGGTTGACGATTTCATCTTAAAGTCTTTATTCATATAAAACATCTGATTTATTGAATTCTCCATGTGGTCTATATTAAAGGGCACTTAATTGAATATAACAGGCTTTTACAATTCAATATTGGTCACAATCTCTACTTAAAATATCAAATGGACGCATGCAAAAGGTACTAATTTTGTGGAACGACCCAGTTCTCTGTCTGTGAACGAGGAAAGCCTGAGTCAGTTCAGTAATATGGTCCCTTATAATTTTCTTCTTCTTTGCTTCCCTCATCTCCTTTCCTTCAGGACCAGAGCCTGGGCCTAGTTTTTAAAAAGTTATCTATCCGGATTTCGGCTATCGGATAGGATTAAATGCATAGAAATAGAATGAATAGAACGGACAAATTATTGACTTGAATGGGGGCTCTGGTTCTATTCATTCTATTTCTATGCATTTAATCCTATCCGAAAGGCAAAACCCCTGATAGATGACTTAAAAAACTGGGCCCAGGCTCTAGTCCTGAAGGAGATGAGGGAAGAAAATAACAGGTCATTAATGATTACTGATCTATGAAAGGACTGGATAGTTTCCATCATATTACCAACACCTACCAGGGTCATTTCAAGGGAAGGGTTCAAGCATACGAATGTACACTATTGAGAGACCCTAGCCAGGCATTTCTCTCCGGAACCCATATACTGTTGCATTTTCTTATTGATTAGGACGAGCTGTCACTCATACCCCTATAACTCTAAACGTTCATGGCATCCTTCTCTGTTCCCTCCCACCTCATATCAAGTAGTGCATGACGGATGATGATGATTATGATGGAGGTCTGAATTAGTCCTCTCTGCAGGTAGTGATTATAGTCCTGTTTCACACACTGACAACACAGATTGGTGCGTCTATAGAGTGTGGTGACGTAGAAGTATCTTTGGAAAAAATAGATTGCCACCTGCTGAAACACGTTACTGCCCACTGAATTGGTTTCAGGGGATCAGGTGTGCGGTATTACAGCGTTACCTCACGTGTAAAGTATCACCAGGTAAGACGTAGTAGCTGTGATTGAGAATGTGCTGTCAGGCGACTCGTGTCTTTGATTGCGTGTGTGTTTAATTGTGTGTGTGTGTGTGTGTGTGTATACACTCATTGTTGCTGAGCAGTGAATGAATGGACTCTCTCTGACAGCTTCCATCAACAGGCTTATATTAATTTATCTCACTGACTGCCCACAGCCCTGACTGACGCTGTTGGCCGCTCGCCATCTGGGCAAGGAAATGATGTCAGAGCCAGGGTCACAGGGATGGGTAAATGCTGAGTAGATTATTCCTCGGTTTTATCCGCGTTCTCTGTCAAAGTGGGCATTTAGGCTATATCAGTTATTAGGAGGTCATTCATCATTTACATTCATATCGGATATGAGTTTTTCTGAGAGGATTACTCTGCGGACCTCTGATTGATTTGGTAGTTCACAGAAATGCCCTCATCCATATGGGAGTGGTAGTCAATGCATCATACGAAAAATCACTCACTCTTTTATGATAAAAAAAAAAGTAACTTGCTTTCAAATGTATACCACCTTGGACATTTGGTTCTGTAGGGTACACCTTTAATGCTCTCAGGGATCATCTACTTTTTACATTTTAGTCATTTTGCAGACGGTCTTAATTACAATTAGTGAGTGCATACATTTTTATTTTATTTTGATACTGGCCCCCCATGGGAATCAAACCCACAACCCTGGTGTTGCAAGCGCCATGCTCTACCACCTGAGCTACATGGGGCTTAGAAATCATTATAATGATAATCAGCTAATTACCTAGTTCCTAGATACCAAGCAAGCTCACACACCAACAAGCGGCATTGGTAAGTGAGGTTGTGACTAGAGGTAGTACAGCTACGACCCAAAGTTACTTTTCATAGCAGGTTAGGAGAGCATTTAAGCTAACCCTTTTCCTAACATTAACCTAAGTCTCCTAACCTGCCACGTTAATTATCCTAACTTGCTGTGTAAATTCTTCTAACCTGCTACGAAAAAGTAACTTCCGGTCATAGCTGTACTCCCTCTAGTCAGAACCGGCAAGTGGTCAATGCTAAATGCAACAACATGGCCCTAATGACTCATCACAACAGCATGTGAGTCTCCGCTCCTGCTGTGCAGCCAACACACTTACCTAATTGATGCAGCTGGGAGGTAGGTGTCTTTGTTGCTCTGTCTCTGAGACTCTTTTAGCAGGCTAAGTCTTTAACACAGTGGATAAGACCCGTAGGGAACCACATGACTCCCTAGTACTCCACCGTAGCACACATACATTATCAGACACTGTCCTGGAACAGACCAAAATAATGTAGGTTACATACCATTCCAGTGTCCTGGACAAGCTCACATGAAGTGTAAGGTTAACTGGGTTAAGGTATGTGCAAAATATTTAATGTGGACCAATGTTTTTCATTCTACAGTATGTGACACATAGTACCTGTACCCATTGTCACCCATTAATGTTATTAATCACCACACACAGTCTTGAAGGAGGTAAGGTCACTGCTGTTGACAAATGGCCTGATTTGACTTCAGCCTCCCAGTGTTAATTATTGTGGGACAAGTGCCACTGAGATCAATTGCTCTGTCATCTATTATAAAATAAACAAGTTCAAAATCCAAGTCGATTGTCTCTTTTCATTTAACACTAGTTCACCACAAGGACAAATATTCCAGACTTGTTTGATAATAACTTTTATAATGTTTTTAGGCAATGCCTCTGTCAAGAAACATGCTGCCATCCAAATGGTTATCTGAAAATCAAATCTTTGAATCATTCATTTCTAAACCATTGAATGATAGGGTATGTTACAAAAGAAGAGGACTAGGAACCCTTTGAAGTTTGTCTATTTTGAGACCTCATCTCGGGATAAACCATGATTTGGATCAGCATCACAATGGGTCAGTCTCATGGTCTGGTTGCCTTTGTGGTTGTCCTTTTGAGTAGACAACTTAAACAGGCCTGGTGAAGCTCTTGAGACAGCCTTTTCCTGAATCACACTGTCTGTTCATTATGACCAATGGGTCTCCCCCGTGGCTGGTGACCAGGACTTCTCAATGCGCTCTCTATTTCCATCAGATCCTCTCAACCCGGGCAGTCTTGCGTTACTCACATGATTGAAAATAAAATGTGGCTTATGCACAAGAAAAACAGGACAAGATGTCTGAAGATGTCTTACAGTATGTATTGTACTGTTAACTGAGTTAACTTTCTTCAGTAAGGGCAGACTCGTAACTTCTCCCATTGACATCAATGCATGTCTAAGTTATACCATCTCCTGTATAACTTTGAGTTTTGTGCATATCTCTGAAGGATTTGGCCCTAAGCTCCCATTATGATGACAACAATTGAACAGTGTGTTCCTGTGTGTTCTGGGTTCTCAGTGATGGTATTGGTATTCTGTGGCACAGTAGTAATCAGTGGAGTGCTGACCTGGTTTCCTGCACACTGGCTCTCTACCCTCTGAGCCACACAGCAACGCTTTGAAACCATTCACCCCTCATTTGTCTCACTTATGACCAGCCTTGCAGAGAACAGAAGTGTACTCTGTGGGCCCTGTGTGTGAGAGAGAGAGAGAGTGAGGAGGGAAAGCTCTCCTGGACAATGACCCTGCTGCAGGCGACAACGCTCTCCCATGCTGGCATCCTTCCCGACCTCATAATCCTCACTTCAGTAGATTAGTGGCCCTTTCTCCCCACCAGAGGCCCCCTGATAGCTCCTCCTGATAGTAGATAATAACATCAGCCAGAGCATCAGGGGGCGGACAGACAGAAGACATGCAGAACCTTCTGTCTGTCCGTCCGCGCTGTCTGTCCGTCTGTGTGCTCTGTCTGTCCGTTTGTCTTTCTGCCAGCCAGCCTGTCTATCTGTTTGTCTGTTTGTGTAACATTTTTCTTGTCATTTATGCCAGTGTGGTTTGTAAATGCTAAACAAATATTCTGAGATTTGCAACCAAGTGAAGTGAACCGAAGTGTGTGAAATTTGGTACGGAACAGTACATGGTATCCCTACAGGAGTCTACCTACCCCCCAGGTCCACATCTTGTGACTCGGTTCATACGGCGAACACGCTGTAATGTCAACACACTGTCCGTGGTGAAGCAGGATATCAGATGGACTGACCGACTGACCTATGCTTCTTAAAGTTTAAACGGTTATTAAACTGGTGTAACAACTAGTAAACTGGTATAACAGTTGTAACTTGTAAAGACCATGTGATGCCTATTATCAGGATGTAAATACAACGTTTTTGCGCACAATATAGAATGGGACCGAAATGTCAACAGAAACACCAACCTACAGTAAATACCCCACCGAGAGTAATTCCACGAACATAAACATCCTCCTAACTTTGCAGCCTGACACATGAAGACTTCACACACACCAGGCGCTGTGCAGTGTTGGCCCTCTTCTTGAGATTGGGCAGCATTGTTGCCGAAGTATTCATAGAGATGTCAAGAAAATATGGAAAAATGGGTTTGCTTTTGTGCCTCTCAACAGAAGAGTCTGAGAAATACGGATTTCACCTCTGAGCGCAGCTGTGAATAGAAAGCTTTCTTTACCGTCTTTAAGGGGAATAGTAACAGCAAATGGATTTCAAAACAAAAATGATCAATATGGAAAATGGAAAAATTAACATTGATTTATGAAAACATAAAAATACTGTATAGCCTTTAATCTGACAATCAATGTGGGGTAGGGATTTACAGTATTTATGTTGCAAACTGGGAAACCACATACATTATTCTGGAACAAAACACACACATGCACTCACTCTTACACACACATACACACACACGCGCAGACTGGGGGGCGGATGTGTGCAGATGGATGAAGGCGGTCCATTGTCAGGCATGAAGTTGGGCAGCACAGAGGCTCCTTCCTGGCCTGGCCTAGCTGGGGACAGACTCGGGAACACACAGGAAGCGCCTGGCCTACATTCCCCACAGTGGGGCACTGTGCCAGACTCAGCGTGCGCACACACACACACTCAAGAAGGCACACACACACACACACCTTCAAGTAGGCCCACACATACAGTAAGCATACACACACAGTTTTGTATTGCTATCCTTGTGAGGACCAAACAATTGATTCCCATCCAAAATCCTATTTTCCTTAACCCTTAACCTAACCATAACCCTTAACTTAAGCCTAACCTTAACCTTAACCCTAACCCTAACCCTAAAACTATACCTAACCCTAACTCCTAAACCTAACCATAACCCTTAACCCCAACCTTAATTGTAATCCTTACCCTAATTGTAACCTTAAACCTAACCCCTAAGCCTAAAATAGCATTTTTCTTGTGGGGACTGGCAAAATGTCCCCAGTTGTCCGAATTTTCCTTGTTTTACTATCCTTGTGAGGACTTCTGGTATCCACAAGGATAGTAAAACAAAAACACACACACAGACAGAATCATGTCTCTTTGATGTTTCTTCAGCAGCTTCCGCCACCAGTCTGAAAATACATTGTTTTGACAGGTCAAGCAATTGCAAAGCTGACTCACTTTAGGCGGGTTTGGTGTTTGTGAGTGTGTGTGCGCTTATTTGTGTCTGTGTGTGTATGTTTATGTCTGTGTTGGCGTCGAGAAGAGAGAAAAAAAATCACAATTTTGGAGAAAAAATTAGCAATGGAAGCGCTGCTAGGGTACCCAATAGTAGATCTTTGTTCTTTGGTAAAAGGGTTAATTGGTCACCAAAAACACAAGGTGGACCAAGCCACTGTTCATATAATTAAACTGCCTTTATTGTTATAGCATGTTCAATGGGAAAAAATATTTTACAACTCTGGCACATTTTGGCTGCATGGCCTTCGTCAGGGAATATTTATAAATCTGTGTTCCATTGAACATGCCATGACAATAAAGGCATTTTAATTATATGAGGAGTGCCTTGGTCCTCCTTGTTTATTTGATGACCAATTAAATTGCCATTGTGACACGGCCAAAACTGGGCTTTATTAATGTCAATGTAGTATCCATAGATAAAAACCATTCAATGAGTCTTCATCATGGCTGCTTGTCAAAAGCATGGTCATCTCCCTGCAGTTTTATGTGGATAATATGGCAGGTACAGTGCTTGTTATGGTGCTCCATGCTGTAGATTACAGTTATCAGAGCTGGCTGATTTCCTTGAAAGATTAATATGTGCATTATATGCGCACATGTTCAGGTGTACACTCCCGTCCGTATTTATTTGTACAGTGAAGCGAAAACTTTTAATTTGGTTCTATACTCCAGCATTATGGATTTGAGATAAAAAGGTTTTATATGAGGCGACAGGACAGAATGTAACTTTTTATTTCAAGGTATTTTCATACATATTTGTTTTACCATTTAGAAATTAAAACAAGGATGGGTGGACGTATAACGCGAACGTCTACAGTGAGGGAAAAAGTATTTGATCCCCTGCTGATTTTGTACGTTTGCCCACTGACAAAGAAATGATCAGTCTATAATTTTAATGGTAGGTTTATTTGAACAGTGAGAGACAGAATAACAACCAAAAAATCCAGAAAAACGCATGTCAAAAATGTTATAAATTGATTTGCATTTTAATGAGGGAAATAAGTATTTGACCCCCTCTCACTCAGAAAGATTTCTGGCTCCCAGGTGTCTTTTATACAGGTAACGAGCTGAGATTAAGAGCACACTCTTAAAGGGAGTGCTCCTTATCTCAGCTTGTTACCTGTATAAAAGACACCTGTCCACAGAAGCAATCAATCAATCAGATTCCAAACTCTCCACCATGGCCAAGACCAAAGAGCTCTCCAAGGATGTCAGGGACAAGATTGTAGACCTACACAAGGCTGGAATGGAGCTACAAGACCATCGCCAAGCAGCTTGGTGAGAAGGTGACAACAGTTGGTGCGATTATTCGCAAATGGAAGAAACACAAAAGAACTGTCAATCTCCCTCAGCCTGGGGCTCCATGCAAGATCTCACCTCGTGGAGTTGCAATGATCATGAGAACGGTGAGGAATCAGCCCAGAACTACACAGGATGATCTTGTCAATCATCTCAAGGCAGCTGGGACCAGTCACCAAGAAAACAACTGGTAACACACTACGCTGTGAAGGACTGAAATCCTGGAGCGCCCGCAAGGTCCCCCTGCTCAAGAAAGCACATATACAGGCCTGTCTGAAGTTTGCCAATGAACATCTGAATGATTCAGAGGAGAACTGGGTGAAAGTGTTCTGGTCAGATGAGACCAAAATCGAGCTCTTTGGCCTCAACTCAACTCACCATGTTTGGAGGAGGAGGAATGGTGCCTATGACCCCAAGAACACCATCCCCACCGTCAAACATGGAGGTGGAAACATTATGCTTTGGAGGTGTTTTTCTGCTAAGGGGACAGGACAACTTCACCGCATCAAAGGGAAGATGGACGGGGCCATGTACCGTCAAATCTTGGGTGAGAACCTCCTTCCCTCAGCCAGGGCATTGAAAATGGATCGTGGATGGGTATTCCAGCATGACAATGACCCAAAACGCATGGCCAAGGCAACAAAGGAGTGGCTCAAGAAGAAGCACATTAAGGTCCTGGAGTGGCCTAGCCAGTCTCCAGACCTTAATCCCATAGAAAATCTGTGGAGGGAGCTGAAGGTTCGAGTTGCTAAACGTCAGCCTCAAAACCTTAATGACTTGGAGAAGATCTGCAAAGAGGAGTGGGACAAAATCCCTCCTGAGATGTGTGCAAACCTGGTGGCCAACTACAAGAAACGTCTGACCTCTGTGATTGCCAGGGTTTTGCCACCAAGTACTAAGTCATGTTTTGCAGAGGGGTCAAATACTTATTTCCCTCATTAAAATGCAAATCAATTTATAACATTTTTGACATGCGTTTTTCTGGATGTTTTTGTTGTTGTCACATTCGTTGAGTACAGGATTGGACCAAGGTGCATACATGTTTATTAACTAAGTAAACACACGACAAAACAACAAAAGCAACGTAACGTGAAGCTCACAATGGCTACACACAAACAAGCCAAACAAGAGTCAAGATCCCACAACATAGGTAGGCAAAATGGCTACCTAAGTATGATCCCCAATCAGAGACAACGATCGACAGCTGCCTCTGATTGGGAACCACACCCGGCCAACATAGATCTACAAACATAGAAGGACACATAGAAATACACACCCTGACCAAACCAACGAGAAACAACAGTCATTTAAAGGTCAGGGCATGACAGTTGTTATTCTGTCTCTCACTGTTCAAATAAACCTACAATTAAAATTAGACTGATCATTTCTTTGTCAGTGGGCAAACATACAAAATCAGCAGGGGATCAAATACTTTTTTCCCTCAATGTAGCAACTTAAAGGTTGCGTGATCCAATGTCGTCACGGACAACTTTAGTATTTTAGCTAATTAGCAAATGTGTAACTATACTGAACAGAATTATAAACGCAACATGCAACAATTTCAAAGATTTTCAAAGATCCCCTCAGATGACTTACAGTCATGCGTGCATACATTTTTTGTGTATGGGTGGTCCCGGGGATCAAACCCACTACCTTGGCGTTACAAGTGCCATGCTCTACCAGCTGAGCTACAGAGGACCACTCCAATTTGACTAAGTCGCTTTGGATAAAAGCGTCTGCTAAATGGCATATTATTATTATTATTATTATTATTACTGGGCAGGGGTGCAGCCATGGGTGGGCCTTGGAGGGCATAGGCCCACCCACTTGGTAGCCAGGCCCACCCACTGGGGAGCCAGTCCCAGCCAATCAGAATTAGTTTTTCCCCACAAAAGGGCTTTATTACAGACAGAAATGCTCCTCCCCCCACTCCCCTTAGATGATCCCCCACGTGAAGAAGCCGGATGTGGAGGTCCTGGGCTGGCGTGGTAACACTTGGTCTGCAGTTGGAGGCAGCGTATGGTAGAGAAATTAACATTTAATTCTCTGGCAACCGCTCTGGTGGACCTTCTTGCAGTCAGCATGCCAATTGCACGCTCCCTCAAAATTTGAGACAAACTTGAAACCTGAGACAAGTTGCACCTGTGTAATGATCATGCTGTTTAATCAGATTCTTGATAACCCACACCTGTCAGGTGGATGGATTATCTTGGCAATGGAAAAATGCTCACTAACAGGGCTGTAAACAAATTTGTGCACAAAATTTGAGCGAAATAAGCTTTTTGTGAGTGTGGAACATTTCTGGGATTTCTTATTTCAGCTCATGAAACATGGGATGAACACTTTACATGTTGCATTTCTATTTTTGGTCAGTGTACCTTTTAGCTACTTTGCAACTACTTAGCATGTTAGCTAACCCTAACCTTAACCCTAACTTTAACCCTAATTACGTTAACCCTAACCTTAACCATAACCCTAACCCCTAGCCTAGCTTACGTTAGCCACCAAGCTAACACTAGCCACAACAAATTGGAATTCATAAGATATCATAGGAAGTTGTCACGTTACCGATGTGGATGTGGTGGAGGAGTCAGGCGCAGGACACTGAGGTAAAGTCCAACAGTATATTTAATAGTCCAAAGAAACTGGAAAACCTCTGACCTCAAAAACACAAAGAGGCGAGGGAGAATTACGCACACGCGTAAACACTAAACACAAAACAAACAGGGAGCAAAGACGTAGCTCCGACACTGTGGCAGTAAAAATAACAACACACAATAATACTAACACAAAACAAGGAACTTATAGGGCACGCAATCAACACACAAATGGCCACAGGTGATACAGACAGACAAAAGCAATCGACTGGACGAAACATAGAGCGGTGGCAGCTAGTACTCCGGGGACGGCGCTCGCGAAGCCTGCCCGAACCAGGAGGAGGAGCAGTCTCGGCCGAAACCGTGACAGTACCCCCCTTGACGCGCGGCTCCAGCCGTGCGCCGACCCCGGCCTCGGGGACGGCCAGGAGGACGCGGACCCGGGCGCGTGGGATGCCCATGGTGAAACTCAGTCAGGAGGGATGGATCGAGTATGTCCCTCCTGGGCACCCAGCACCGTTCCTCCGGACCGTACCCTCCCACTCCACGAGATACTGGAGACCACTCATCCGGCGCCTCGAGTCCAAGATGGTCCGGACCCGGTGCGCCGGGGCCCCCTCGATGTCCAAAGGGGGGCGGAGGGGTCTCTCCTATCTCATCTTCTTGGAGTGGGCCAGCTACCACCGGCCTGAGAAGAGACACATGGAACGAGGGGTTAATATTTTTATACTCTATAGGCAGTTGTAACCTGTAACACACCTCGTTCAATCTTCTCAGGACTTTGAAGGGCCCCCACAAACCGCCGACCCAGCTTCCGGCAGGGCAGGCGGAGGGGCAGGCTTTGAGTCGAGAGCCAGACTCGATCTCCCGGTGCGTACACCGGTCCCTCACTGCGGTGGCGGTCGGCGCTCGCCTTTTGTTGACGGATGGCACGCTGCAGATGGACATGGGCAGCGTCCCACGTCTCCTCCGAGCGCCGAATCCAATCATCCACCGCAGGAGCCTCGATCTGGCTCTCGTGCCATGGTGCCAGGACCGGCTGATAGCCTAAAACACACTGGAAAGGTGTTAAATTGGTGGAGGAGTGGCGGAGAGAGTTCTGGGCCATCTCTGCCCAGGGGATGAACCTAGACCACTCCTCCGGCCGGTCCCGGCAATAGGACCTCAAAACCTACCCACATCCTGGTTGACACGTTCCACCTGCCCATTGCTCACTGGGTGGTACCCCGAGGTAAGGCTTACCGAGACCCCCAACCGTTCCATGAACGCCCCCAAACTCTGGAGGTGAACTGGGGACCTCGGTCAGACACTATATCCTCGGGGACCCCATAGTGCCGGAAAACATGGGTAAATAGGGCCTCAGCGGTTTGTAGGGCAGTAGGGAGACCCGGCATGGGAAGGAGACGACAGGCCTTGGAAAACCGATCCACAACGACCAAAATGGTGGTATTCCCCTGGGAGGGGGAAGATCGGTTACGAAATCCACCGATAGGTGGGACCATGGTCGTTGTGGAACGGGCAGGTGGTGTAGCTTACCCTGGGCAAATGTCTAGGCGCCTTACACTGGGCACACACCGAGCAGGAGGAGACATAAACCCTCACATCCCTAGCTAACGTTGGCCACCAGTATTTCATGCTAAGACAGTGCACGGTCCGGCCAATACCTGGATGTCCAGAGGAGGGTGATGTATGAGCCCAATAAATCAGTCGATCACGAATCTCGAGCGGAACGTACGTCCGCCCCACAGGACACTCGGGGGAGTAGGGTCGGTACGCAGTGCCCGCTCGATTTCCGCCATCGACCTCCCATACCACCGGAGCCACCAAACAAGACTCCGGCAATATGGAAGTAGGCTCGTTGGACCTCTCCTCTGTGTCATACCGCCGGGACAGGGGCGTCTGCCTTACCATTCTGGGACCCAGGGATGTATGTGATCTTAAAAACGAACCGGGTTAGGAACATGTTCCACCTAGCCTGACGAGAGGGTTCAATCTCCTAGCTGCCCGGATGTACTCCAGGTTACGGTGATCAGTCAGAATGAGGAAAGGGTGTTGAGCCCCCTCAAGCCAATGCCTCCACACCTTTAGGGCCTGGACTACGGCTAACAGCTCCCTGTCCCCAACATCATAATTACGCTCCGCCGAGCTGAGCTTCTTGGAGTAGAACGCACAGGGGCGGAGTTTAGGTGGCGTGCCGGACCGTTGTGACAGAACTGCCCCAATACCGGTCTCGGACGCGTCTACCTCTACTTGGAAGGGTAAAGAGGGATCCGGATGCGCCAGCACAGGGGCCGAGGTGAACAGGTTCTTTAGTTTGACAAATGCCCTGTCCGCCTCAGCCGACCACTGCAAACGAACCGGACCCCCCTTTAACAGGGACGTAATGGGAGCTGCAACCTGTCAAAAACCCAGAATAAACCTCCGGTAGTAATTAGCAAAACCCAAGAACTGCTGCACCTCTTTTACAGTGGTTGGAGTTTGCCAATTACGCACGGCCGATACCCGGTCTACCTCTATCTCCACGCCAGACGCGGACAACCGATAACCCAAAAAGGAGACGGACTCCTGGAAGAACAGGCATTTCTCTGCCTTGACATACAGGTCATGCTCCAACAGTCTTCTCAACACTCGGCGCACCTGGGCTACATGCTCGGCTCGTGTAGAAGAATACACTAGGATGTCGTCGATGTAAACTACTACACCCTGCCCATGCATGTCCCGGAAAATCTCGTCAACAAAGGATTGGAAGACTGAAGGAGCATTCATTAACCCGTATGGCATGACGAGATACTCGTAATGACCCGAGGTGGTGCTAAATGCTGTTTTCCATTCATCCCCCCTCCCTAATGCGCACCAGATTGTACGCGCTCCTGAGATCCAACTTTCGGAAGAACCGCGCTCCGCGTAATGACTCCGTCATCGCCGCAATCAGTGGAAGTGGGTAACTGTATTTAACTGTGATCTGATTGAGACTACGGTAATCAATACACGGGCGCAATCCCCGTCCTTCTTCTTCACAAAGAAGAAACTCGAGGAGACCGGGGAAGTAGAGGACCGTATGTATCCCTGTGC
Organism: Coregonus clupeaformis; assembly: GCF_020615455.1. NCBI lineage: Eukaryota > Metazoa > Chordata > Actinopteri > Salmoniformes > Salmonidae > Coregonus > Coregonus clupeaformis. The sequence goes on from NC_059202.1 coordinate 34,368,047, forward strand.
CAAGGACTCGGCTATGTAAGTCTCCATTGCCGCTGTTTCCTCTTGAGACAGGGGATACACATGACTCCGGGGAAGGGCTGCTCCTGTCTGGAGATTTATCGCACAGTCCCCCTGTCTGTGAGGAGGTAGCCGTGTTGCCCTCGATTTGCTAAACACGAGTGCTAAATCCTCATACTCAGGGGGAATGCGCAGTGCGGGCACTTGGTTCGGACTCTCTACCGAGGTCGCCCCTACGGAAACACCTAGACATCTCCCTACACACTGGGCAGACCACTCCATAAGAGCCCTCTGTTGCCACGCTATGGTAGGATCATGGGTGCTTAACCAGGGAAGGCCCAACACCACGGGGTACGCAGTAGAGTCAATCAGATAAAACTGAATGGTCTCCTCATGACCCCCCTGCGTTGTCATCGTCAGTGGTGTTGTGACCTCCCTGATCAGACCCGACCCCAACGGCCGGCTGTCTAATGCGTGGACAGGAAATGGAGCTTCTACCGGCCGAAGGGGAATTCCTAACCTACCACAAAATGCCCGATCAATAAAGTTCCCAGCTGCGCCTGAATCTACTAGCGCCTTATGCTGGGAATGAGGTGCCACCTGTGGAAATCTCACAGGAATACTCATGTGACCAACAGAAAGCTATGGGTAAGTGGGGCGCCTACTCACCTGAAATGACTCCCCAGTGCGTGGCCTGTTGTCACCTCTCCCAGGAGACCCTCCCCAGCACCTGGCCGCGGTGTGTCCTCCACGACCACAGGTGGTGCAGGGGATGGCCCCCCTCGGGTTCCCTCTCCTCCTCTCTCTAGCGCCAGCACCCCCGAGCTCCATGGGAATCGGCTCGGAGGTGCTGGAGGGTGGAATGGACGACCCCCACTGGGACGTCCGCGGGTAGCCAGCAGGGTGTCTAGACGGATGGAAATGTCCACCAACTGGTCGAACGACAGGTTGGTGTCCCTGCAGGCCAGCTCACGTCGAACGTCCTCTCGTAGGCTACACCGGTAGTGGTCGATGAGGGCCCTCTCATTCCACCCCGCATCAGCCGCTAGTGTCCGGAACTCCAGTGCGAACTCCTGTGCGCTCCTCTTCCCCTGTCGAAGGTGGAATAGACGCTCTCCCGCCGCTTTCCCCTCAGGTGGATGATCGAAGACAGCCCTGAAGCGGCGGGAGAACTCCGCGTAGGTGATGGTTGCGGCGTCTATTCCCCTCCATTCGGCGTTGGCCCACTCCAACACCTTGCCGGATAGACAGGAGATGAGGGCGGAGACGCTCTCGTATCCCGAGGGCGCCGGGTGTATGGTGGCAAGGTAAAGTTCCACCTGCAGGAGGAATCCCTGACACCCGGCTGCAGAACCGCCATATGCCCTCGGGAGCGAGAGCCGAATGCCACTGGGTTCCGGTGCTGAGAGAGGAGGACTGGCCGTTGGTGATGGGATGTTGTAAGAGTGCGTGGGCACCTCTCGATTCACCAATCGGCGCAGAGTGTGGGACACCTCGTCCATGGCGGTCCCGAAGTTGCCGGATCATGTTGTCCTGGTAGTTGATCCGGTCCTCCAGGGATTCGGGTACCGCCGCTGTTCCTGCTGACTCCATGATGGTGTGTTGTTCTGTCACGTTACCGATGTGGATGTGGTGGAGGAGTCAGGCGCAGGACACTGAGGTAAAGTCCAACAGTATATTTAATAGTCCAAAGAAACTGGAAAACCTCTGACCTCAAAAACACAAAGAGGCGAGGGAGAATTACGCACACGCGTAAACACTAAACACAAAACAAACAGGGAGCAAAGACGTAGCTCCGACACTGTGGCAGTAAAAATAACAACACACAATAATACTAACACAAAACAAGGAACTTATAGGGCACGCAATCAACACACAAATGGCCACAGGTGATACAGACAGACAAAAGCAATCGACTGACGAAACATAGAGCGGTGGCAGCTAGTACTCCGGGGACGGCGCTCGCCGAAGCCTGCCCGAACCAGGAGGAGGAGCAGTCTCGGCCGAAACCGTGACAGAAGTGTAATTCGTAACATATCATACTAAATGGAGGGACACAGATTTATGTTTACTATGTTACGTCTACCCCTGAGTCCAAGTTGAAAAATGCTAGCCTCCCGTTATTGGTAATGGTGAGAGGTTAGCATGTTTTGGTATTTATGCTTTTTTAATTGCTATTGGGCACAGCATAATCCGAAACACAACCAAAACAAACCGCAAATACATCCAACAAGTTTGTAGAGTCGCAACCTTGATTGAGGAGTTGGAGAGCCATAGCATTCCTCTTAACTCACCAAGAGCAGGATCTAGTGCTCTGTGTTATTTGGCTGGGGAACAAGAAGACCAGGAGGCTGTTTTCCAGCTAGGTTGTTATAAAACTTGTAGGTGTGTGTATGAATAAAACTTGATAGAAGAAGAAAGTATTGTGAGGATTCCATCTGTTCCATCATGATGTACTGTGGTGAGTAAAGTGTGATGTTCTTTTTGAAAATCCACTGATCCAGACAATAGTGAAGCCAAAAATAACATTTCAATCTGAGAAAGTAATGGAACAGAGTTGGATCAGAAATGTATCAGTCAAATCTGTCCTTCTCCATGGGTGGATAACGGGATGATGGAGTTGAACATCAGGTACAGCCTCGAGGTTAGAGCATAACCGAAAGGTCGCTGGTTTGAATCCCAGAGCCGATAAGGTCAAAACCTCTAGCTGTGCCCTTGTGAAAGGCACTTAACCCCAATTGCTCCAAGGGCGCTGGACAATAGTGACCCTGGCCGTGACCCCACTCCCTGTGGGTGTCTCAGGGGGAGTTGGGTTATGCAAAAATCACATTTCCATTACACACTTGTAACAGGACAAATATAAGCACCCTCCAAATTATTATTATTATTATTATTATGATGGTTGGAAGCGAATTTTGTGGACATTTCCTTTTTCTCTTTAGGAATTGTGTTAGTGAGTGTTCGCATGTACTTTGGAAAGTGTGTGTTAATGTCCTCTTCTTCGACTGGCAGTCACCCAAGATCATCCTAATATGTGTGTGCGTGCATGAGAGTGTGTCTGTGAGTGTGTGGAGGCTAGTTTACCATGGAGACTGCACTTGACTCTGTTATATTACACAATGCAATACTCAATTATTGATTTCAAATTTTAACAGACCATACAACTCTATGCACAATGAATACTTTGATCAATTTACATAGAAATCTTCACAAAAACACATTTACTGGAAGAACTGTGTTGATACAAAGTTTGGTAACAGAATTACGGTAAAATATCCCTCCGTTTTTAATGCGACCATTATGACATGACACCTTGAGTTTGCAAAAATCTATTTTGGTTATTTGAACTACAGCAAGTGAAGTGGATTTACAGCCGTATTCTACACACTGGCTATTATTCTAATGAGCTCCTTACCCAAAAACAACCACATTTGGTTGGTCCGGATTGGACCAAATCTGACCCAATCATAGACGTCTATGTTTCACAAGTTTGGATATCACAGTACAGCATAGTAGAGTTCAGTAAAGTATAGTTCAGTAGAGTACAGTACAATACAGTATATTATACTGTACTCTAGTGTGCTCTACTCTACTGTACTGAACTATACTCTACTTTACTTTTCTTTCTGTACTCTACTGTGCTTCACTGTACTGTACTGTACTGTACTGTCCAAACTTGTGAAACATAGACATCTATGATAGGTTCAGACCAAAAATCTACAGACGTTGAAATCAAGGTCGGTTCGGACTGGCCCAAAAAACAACATCTGTGGACGCTGAGATCAAGGCCAGGGCGGACTGACCAAATGTAAACTACTTTTCACTGTTCACAGATGTCCGGTGTCGGTCGATGCTCAGTGGGTGCGGATGCTGGTTACAGTAAATGGAAATCAGGGGTAGGTGTCAGTAAGAACTGGGAGAGATAACATTAACGAGAGAGAGCGAGAGCGAGAGAGCGAGAGAGACTTTTTGTCTTTCTTTAATGATACATTCTCATTTAATTAAAAACTCACCCCCCTTAATTTTTTAAAACAAATAATATACCCTATACTGCATACTCACCTTACCCTCTACCCCACGATACAAAAACAACACCACACATCACAATAACCCAAACGTCACCACTTCTACAACCGTATATCCAGACATCTTCCCCAGGTATAGACACAGCCCCCCCACCACACCATACAGTGGCTTGCGAAAGTATTTTTCCTATTTTGTTGCCTTACAACCTGGTATTAAAATGGATTTTTGGGGGGTTTGTATCATTTGATTTACACAACATGCCTACCACTTTGAAGATGCAAAATATTTTTATTGTGAAACAAACAAGAAATAAGACTAAAAAACAGAAAACTTGAGCGTGCATAACTATTCACCCCCCCGAAGTCAATACTCTGTGGAGACACCTTTTGCAACAAATACAGCTGCAAGTCTCTTGGGGTATGTCTCTATAAGCTTGGCACATCTAGCCACTGGGATTTTTGCCCATTCTTCAAGGCAAAACTGCTCCAGCTCCTTCAAGTTGGATGGGTTCCAATGGTGTACAGCAATCTTTAAGTCATACCACAGATTCTCAATTGGATTGAGGTCTGGGCTTTGACTAGGCCATTCCAAGACATTTAAATGTTTCCCCTTAAACCAATCAAGTGTTGCTTTAGCTGTATGTTTATGGTCATTGTCCTGCTGGAAGGTGAACCTCCGTCCCAGTCTCAAATCTCTGGAAGACTGAAACAGGTTTCCCTCAAGAATTTCCCTGTATTTAGCGCCATCCATCATTCCTTCAATTCTGACCAGTTTCTCAGTCCCTGCCGATGAAAAACATCCCCACAGCAGGATGCTGCCACCACCATGCTTCACTGTGTTCTCGGGGTGATGAGAGGTGTTGGGTCTGCGCCAGACATAGCGTTTTCCTTGATTGCCAAAAAGCTCAATTTTAGTCTCATCTGACCAGAGTACCTTCTTCCATATGTTTGGGAAGTCTCCCACATGCCTTTTGGTGAACAAATAAAAGCAATGGCTTTTATCTGGCCACTCCTCCGTAAAGCCCAGCTCTGTGGAGTGTATGGCTTAAAGTGGTCCTATGGACAGATACTCCAATCTCCGCTGTGGAGCTTTGCAGCTCCTTCAGGGTTATCTTTGGTGTCTTTGTTGCCTCTCTGATTAATGCCCTCCTCACATGGTCCGTGAGTTTTGGTGGGCGGCCTTCTCTTGGCAGGTTTGTTGTGGTGATTTTTTATTAATGGATTTAATTGTGCTCAGTGGGATGTTCAAAGTTTCGGATATGTTTTTATAACCCAACCCTGATCTGTACTTCTCCACAACTTTGTCCCTGACCTGTTTGGAGAGCTCCTTGGTCTTCATGTTGCCACTTGCTTGGTGGTGCCCCTTGCTTAGTGGTGTTGCAGACTCTGGGGCTTTATTTAGGGGCTTCATAGCAAAGGGGGTGAATACATACAGTTGAAGTCGGAAGTTTACATACACTTAGGTTGGAGTCATTAAAACTCGTTTTTCAAACACTCCACAGATTTCTTGTTAACAAACTATAGTTTTGTCAAGTTGGTTAGGACATCTACTTTGTGCATGACACAAGTCATTTTTCCAACAATTGTTTACAGACAGATTATTTCACTTATAATTCACAGTATCACAGTTCCAGTGGGTCAGAAGTTTACATACACTAAGTTGACTGTGCCTTTAAACAGCTTGGAAAATTCCAGAAAATGATGTCATGGCTTTAGAAGCTTCTGATAGGCTAATTGACATCAATTGGAGGTATACCTGTGGATGTATTTTAAGACCTACCTTCAAACTCAGTGCCTCTTGCTTGACATCATGGGAAAATCAAAAGAAATCAACCAAGACCTCAGAAAAAAATGGTAGACCTCCACAAGTCGGGTTCATCCTTGGGAGCAATTTCCAAATGCCTGAAGGTACCACATTCGTCTGTACAAACAATAGTACACAAGCATAAACACCATGGGACCACGCAGCCGTCATACCGCTCAGGAAGGAGACACGTTCTGTCTCCTAGAGATGAACATGCTTTGGTGCGAAAAGTGCAAATCAATCCCAGAACAACAGCAAAGGACCTTGTGAAGATGCTGGAGGAAACAGGTACAAAAGTATCTATATCCACAGTAAAACAAGTCCTATATCGACATAACCTGAAAGGCCGCTCAGCAAGAAAGAAGTCACTGCCCCAAAACCGCCATAAAAAAGCCAGACTACGGTTTGCAACTGCACAGGGGGAGAAATGTCGTCTGGTCTGATGAAACAAAAATAGAACTGTTTGGCCATAATGACCATCGTTATGTTTGGAGGAAAAAGGGGGACTTGCAAGCCGAAGAACACCATCCCAACCGTGAAGCATGGGGGTGGCAGCATCATGCTGTGGGGGTGCTTTGCTGCAGGAGGGACTGGTGCACTTCACAAAATAGATGGCATCATGAGGAAGGAAAATTATGTGGATATATTGAAGCATCATCTCAAGACATCAGTCAGGAAGTTAAAGCTTGGTCGCAAATGGGTCTTCCAAAGGACAATGACCCCAAGCATACTTCCAAAGTTGTGGCAAAATGGCTTAAGGACAACAAAGTCAAGGTATTGGAGTGGCCATCACAAAGCCCTGACCTCAATCCTATAGAACATTTGTTGGCAGAACTGAAATAGCGTGTGCGAGCAAGGAGGCTTGTAACTGATTCAGTTACACCAGCTCTGTCAAGAGGAATGGGCGAACATTCACCCAACTTATTGTGGGAAGCTTGTGGAAGGCTACCCGAAACATTTGACCCAAGTTAAACAATTTAAATGCAATGCTACCAAATACTAATTGAGTGTATGTAAACTTCTGACCCACTGGGAATGTGATGAAATAAATAAAAGCTGAATCATTCTCTGTACTATTATTCTGACATTTCACATTCTTAAAATAAAGGGGTGATCCTAACTGACCTAAGACAGGGAATTTTTACTAGGATTGAATGTCAGGAATTGTGAAAAACTGAGTTTAAATGTATTTGGCTAAGGTGTATGTAAACTTCCGACATCAACTGTATGCACGCACCACTTTTCCGTTATTAATTTTTTAGAATTTTTTTCATTTCACTTGTATGTCCATTACATGAAATCCAAAATAAAAATCAATTTAAATTACAGGTTGTAATGCAACAAAATAGGAAAAACGCCAAGGGGGATGAGTACTTTTGCAAGGCACTGTATCTCTTGAAACATCGCCACACTTTTTTATCATTTTATAGAACTCAAATTCCACCCTAAGGCACGCAGAGACCATCCCATTAAATAATAGTAAATGGTCTGTTATCCCCCCACCTTTGACCCTGTTCCTCTTTGTTAGCCAAATAGCCAGCTTTGCCTGAGCAAACAGAAAATTCAACAACACACATTTGGCCTTTTCCTTATTTGAATACCTGAACCCCATTATAAACATCCCTACAGTAAACTCAACCCCCAACCTCTCACACAGACATTCCAACAGAGACATTAAAGGCATTTTTTTATTTCACCTTTATTTAACCAGGTAAGCCAGTTGAGAACAAGTTCTCATTTACAACTGCAACCTGGCCAAGATAAAGCAAAGCAGTGCGATAAAAACAACAACAACACAGAGTTACATATGGGATAAACAAAACGTACAGTCAATAACACAATAGAAAATCTATTTACAGTGTGTAGTAAGTTATGGAGGTAAGGCAATAAATAGGCCATAGGGCAAAATAATTACAATTTAGTATTAACATTGGAGTGATAGATGTGCAGAAGATGATGTGCAAATAGAGATACTGGGGTGCAAATGAGCAAAATAAATAACAATATGGGGATGAGGTGGTTGGGTGGGCTAATTACAGATGGGCTGTGTACAGGTACAGTGATCGGTAAACTGCTCTGACAACTGATGCTTAAAGATAATGAGGGAGATAAGTGTCTCCAGCTTCAGATATTTTTGCAATTCGTTCCAGTCATTGGCAGCAGAGAACTGGAAGGAATGGTGGCCAAAGGAGGTGTTGGCTTTGGGGATGACCAGTGAGATATACCTGCTGGAGCGCATACTACAGGTGGGTGTTGCTATGGTGACCAATGAGCTAAGATAAGGCGGGGATTTGCCTAGCAGTGATTTATAGATGACCTGGAGCCAGTGGGTTTGGTGACGAATATGTAGTGAGGGCCAGCCAACGAGAGCGTACAGGTCACAATGGTGGGTAGTATATGGGGCTTTGGTGACAAAACGAATGGCACTGTGATAGACTACATCCAATTTGCTGAGTAGAGTGTTGGAGGCTATTTTGTAAATGACATCGCCGAAGTCAAGGATCGGTAGGATAGTCAGTTTTACGAGGGCATGTTTGGCAGCATGAGTGAAGGAGGCTTTGTTGCGAAATAGGAAGCCGATTCTAGATTTAACTTTGGATTGGAGATGCTTAATGTGAGTCTGGAAGGAGAGTTTATGGTCTAACCAGACACCTAGGTATTTGTAGTTGTCCACATATTCTAAGTCAGACCCGCCGAGAGTAATGATTCTAGTCGGGCTGGCAGGTGACAGCAGCGTTCGATTGAAGAGCATCCATTTAGTTTTACTAGTGTTTAAGAGCAGTTGGAGGCTACGGAAGGAGTGTTGTATGGCATTGAAGCTCGTTTGGAGGTTTGTTAACACAGTGTCCAATGAAGGGCCAGATGTATACAACATGGTGTCGTCTGCGTAGAGGTGGATCTGAGAGTCACCAGCAGCAAGAGCGACATCATTGATATACACAGAGAATAGAGTCGGCCCGAGAATTGAACCCTGTGGCACCCCCATAGAGACTGCCAGAGGTCCAGACAACAGGCCCTCCGATTTGACAAATTGAACTCTATCTGAGAAGTAGTTGGTGAACCAGGCGAGGCAGTCATCTGAGAAACCAAGGCTATTTAGTCTGCCAATAAGAATGCGGTGATTGTCAGAGTCGAAAGCCTTGGCCAGGTCGATGAAGACGGCTGCACAGTACTGTCTTTTATCGATCGCGGTTATAATATCGTTTAGGACCTTGAGCATGGCTGAGGTGCACCGCATTTATGGGCAAGTTGCTGCGGAGGGTGCAGAGCTGGCTCTTGGTACTGGGAGTTTGTAGAGCCCCCTCCATCCAAAACCCACCATACTCTCCGCCCCACATACCCCCTGCCACTGATGTGCCTTCACTCCTGTTAGGCTCCTAATGTTCCTTACCGTAATACAGAGGTTGTATTGGGCTTTACCTCCCACTCCCTCAAACTCCCCCTGGCTCGGAGTGTTAAAATGTAACAAGTCCTTCAGACCCCCTTGCCAGTCCCCAGTCTCTGCCATCACCTGCAGTTGCGGAAACATTGGTGGCCCCTTCCCCTTTGGCCGCTCAAACACCCCCCTTACCGGCTCAGACAGTGCCTCCTGGACTTCCCCCAGGAATCTCTCCAGCAGCCTAAGAGATGTTAGTCCTGTTTGTTGTGCTAGGACTTCTGGGGTTTTCCACCTCTCCTCTCCTAGTAGTCGCAGGTCACCCAGCCTTAGTAATCCCACTGCCATCAGTCGCCTCTGCAGGGTGGCCGACAGAACCGATCTCAAAAGGATGGCTGGGTTGTGGAAGATAGGCTCCTCCCACGCCCACAGCCCAGGCTCCACACCCCCTTCTCATGTGGGCCTCATCACCGCATAGTAAAAATCAGAGAGACCTACTGTACTCAGCCCCTCCAACCTCATGAGGAATAGCTGCCGGTCCAACCCTAATCCGCCAGCTCTCCTCAGCAGCGCGCATGCTGGTTCCCTCCAGCCGACATCCGTATGGTACAGTAGTCTCTGCGCCCCCTTTAGTCTGAATGCAGCCACCCTGCTCTCCAGTTCCACCAGGCCCTGTTCTCCTTCATTTACGGACATACAGTATACAACACTGCCGCCCTCAGCCAGTGATGGCCCGACCAGAAAAAATCCACCAGTTTGCGTTGCAGGTCTGTGAGCAGATCGGCAGGGGGGTTGAGGACAGCCAGTTTATGCCACAGGGAAGATGCCACCAGGTTGTTGATTATCAGCACCCTCCCTCTATATGACACTTTGGACAGGAGCCACCTCCACCTGGCCAGTCTTGACACCACTGCCTGTGACAGCCCCTCCCAGTTCTTCCTGATCCACCTTTCCGAGCCCAGGTACACCCCCAAAATGTTAAGCCCTTCACAACCCCACTGCAAACCCCTTTGAAGCAGAGGAGGGACCCTATCCCCCCATGCCCCACATAACAGAGCTTTGCTCTTGCCCCAGTTGACCTTAGCTGATGAAGCTGCCTCATACACCTTCAGACTAGTTTCTAATGCCTGCATATCCTGACCATCACAGAAACGTAATCTGCATACGCTGACACTGCTATGCCTGTCAACACACCCATGCCTGTCCAGCACACTCCCCGCAGTCTCCTGCGTAGCAGGCCCAAAAAAGGCTCAATGGCTAGTGTATATAACTTCCCCAATAGAGGGCATCCTTGTCTAAAGCCCCTCTTACCCAGACTGGCCTACTGGCCCACCTTGACCATACATGACGCCCCAGCATACAACATATTCACACAGGCCAAAAACCTTTCCCCAAACCCAAACACAGACATCACATTAAACCGATACTCATGGTCCACTCTATCAAAAGCCTTCTTTTGTCTAAAGAGACCAGTCCAAAGTTCACATTAGAACCTCTCGACAAGTCCAACATGTCCCTGTTTAAGAACAAGTTGTCCTTGATTGAGCGTCCCGGTACGCAATATGTCTGGTCCTTTTTGATAAAACTCCACTGGGAGTCCATTGACTCCCGGTGCACGGCCGGGGGACATCTGGGTTACGGCCTCTGCCTGTTCATGGGACAACAGGGGAATGTCAATTTCATCCCTCTGTGCCAGAGAGAGCTTAAGTAGTTCTGCAAACAAAACCTGAGCACACATAGGATCACACAGTTTTGCCCTATACAACTCAGTATAAAACTCCACAGTCCACTCCCGCATCTCCCCCACCACAGAGGTCACCCGCCCATCCGAAAGGCGTAGACAATGCATACCCTTGGCTTCACCGCTCTGTCTTTCCAAACCAAAGAAGAAGGAGCTGGGAGCATCCATCTCCTTTAGCATGGAGAACCTAGCTCTTACAAGTGCTCCCTTTGCTTTAACCTGGAAAAAACTGCCCAGGTCCCTATGTAGTTCAGCTAAATTAGCCTGGAGGCCTACATTGCCTTGCCCCACCAGCTCTACCGCCATCTCACTAATACTACGCTCGAGTTACCCCAATACTCTCCTAGCCTCTGAGGATGAGAGAGCTGTATACTGTTGACAGAAAAGCAGAATTTGGACTTTTCCCACATCCCACCATTGACTCAGAGACGTATACTCCCCGCTGCCCCCACCTTTCCCAAAAAGTCTGGAAACCTGAGCAAAAATTGGCATCTTGTAAGAGCTTTACATTCAACTTCCAATAGGATGCCTGCCGAGGCCCTGGTGAAATAGACAGCCGAGCCATGGTTATGTGATGATCCAAAATCAACCAATATATATTCCTCATTGTTTGACCCATCCTGATAAGGACCCAGAGCCCAGTCAGGTATTGGATACAAGTTTGGAAGGTTTTCCTCTAAATTAACCTCCAAGTTTTTCTATTAGGCTTTGCAACCATGGCAGGCCCATCCACCCCCAGGAACAACTTCATACAAACATTCAGGATTCCCACATTCCCCAAATTTCCCATATTCATTTACCTACTGTCCTGGAGCTCCCTGAACTGGGTGTATTTCTTTATAAACATTGCTCCCCACTTTTGTTTAGTTATAGCATTTCCCATATATGTGTTAGTATCAACAATAATATCTAGACATGTTAAGAATGGTGTCAATATCTTTAGCTTACATAACCTTTTTCACCCATATCACAAGTATTATAACAACCAAAATAATCAATATCAATATCTAATCCATTAATTGCAATGTCAACATCACTAAGCATTAATATTAATAACTTATTCAGATCAATCAGTCCACTTATAATTTATAATCATAATCAAATGAATTACCCAAAACAACTTTGGAATGACAATTCTTAGTTAGTCACCTTTGTTCCATCATTCAAAGTCAAAACTCTCACCTTGGCACATATTGACACTGGCGGAATGTATATTTATATTATAATAATTCTAGCATTAACTTCCTCAAAACGAGAATTACAACAGATCAGTATCTTAATGCATTCCTAGTCCAAATTACTATAAATTTAGTAGTGTATAATACCTCCTTAATCAACATACTACCTCAACTAACAGTCCCTTCCTCTACCGGCACTCAATCTTCTGGCGTCTTCATTATGTTCTTCAGATAGCTTCATAGTTCATCTTGGATTACCCATGGCAATATCCCAATTCCAATGTCACACCTGAACCGCCCCACCTCCACCATCATTCTGTTTTGTCCATTTGCAAACCAGCATACCCAAACCTTGAAGAACGTTGCATTTGCATAGACCTCTCTCCTCCTGCTCACTCCACATGGACTCCTGTCACATTCTTGAGAGAAAAGGCACAAAAGAGAAGGCAATTGATTGCTTTGATTTGATGCTGGATTCAGGTCTCCTGGCAGAGGTGGTGTCGGACAGGAACGTCTTCACCGCCTTTGTTGTTCCTCTTCAGCCGGGTAGAGGGTTTTTGGTTTTTATTGAGGTTTACACCGCTCTGGACCGAATTATTTCTGCTATGCATTACGACACCATCCGTAGCAGCCTCAGGAAAGGACAGATCATATCAGTTTAGTTAAGTTAATTTCCAATCCAAAACATCCCTATTAACATTGTCTACATGACAAATCATTATGTTTCATCACTCATTCTTAATACCCATTTCCATCTAATGCCTGATAGATTTTTCTTTGAGGGGTCCCTGTATTCCAAAGGCTATCTGTTTAAACACCCCCTATTTTCACATTCTCCCTTGAATTCTCCCAAACTATATAACCCAATTGTTTTACTTTAACATTCCTATATTTTTGCTCATAATCTATTTGACATTACTCTGGTGTTTCCCTTTTCCTTGTTCCTATTCTAACAATTGCTTACACTTCTCTCCTCATCCTGGTTGATCATAAAATTGTTTATAGTTAGAATTTCTGAAATATTACAAAAGTTGTGATTGAATCCTAGCACACAGTCCTAGTAACTGTGAAGATGTTGAACCACTGTTAACTATTTAAAACGGAGATGTGGTGCATATTAGACTATTTTCTTTTATTTAATTTTAATGCAATATATTGTACTCATCTATACCAATCATTGTTTAACGGCTCCTTCAATTCCCTTTCTTCTGTATTTGGTATGGCTCTAACATGTACAGGGTTCAGTGCACTTTTCCAAGGAATAACTACTCCAATAACACTCCCCCCTGGAAATCTAACACTAAATACTACATCAAATAGTTTATCTAAGTCTTGGACTGTTCTCCTTATGTCTATGATTCACCTGTCTCTTTCTTTCATTATCTTAAGGTCACACTACCCCATGTGACTTCCCCATACTCTTTGTGCTGGTTCCTCACACATCAATAATATTTTAACCCTTGTATTTTAATAGTGATCCCTTCCTGCATTTTAGTTATGGTTCCTGCCTGTGCAAGAATATACATTCTAATCCTGTCTATATCCCTTCTATGTCTTGTTCTTCTGCTCTCTACTATTATCAGTACTCCATTCCCCTTATTCATCAGGGAACTAGTCAAGTACAGAGAACTCAATGATGAGGATTTCTGGTGCGTCTTGTAGGTCTTGAAAGTCTCGGCGGTCTGGAAGGTCTTGGGAGGTCCTAAAAGTCTCGGTGGTCTCTTAGTCATCAGTTTCCTCACTCTGGTACAATGGTTTAGATGATACCCGATCACGCTCCCCTCTATCCGTACCGTTGTTGGTGTAACCTGGACGACGATGTATGATCACTTTAGCTGTTAACCTTCTTCCATCACTAGGGTCTCTGGATCAGCCAGAGTCCCTCTCAATCTATCAACATCGGTCTGCGAAGAGTGTCCTTCAATCAGCCTACCCATAGGGAAGCTCAGAGTTACTGCTGCAAAGACACAAGCACAGACACACACAAAAGACAACAATGCTACCCAATTGCTGAGGTTGGAACACTCCTATAGTGGGAAACATGGATCTAAGTATCTGTCTCCACCACTTTTACCATCATTAAGGTAGCCAACAACACCTGGTACATGCCCCTCCACATAGGGTCTTTCCAGCTCTTTCTTCTGTAGTCTTTTGCCATCACATAGTCTCCAGGGCGCAGAGAATACTTAGATTATCCTACTTAGTTGGGCAGAGTTATCTTCACCCATGAAAAGAAAATCTTAAGAGCATTGTTAGGTTAGGTGAGACACAGTATGCTACTCATGTCCTCTCATCCGTCAAGAGAAGCCTTGAGATTATGAAACACACCTGCTTCCAGCTTGTTGTAGTCCACTTATCTCATAGACAGACCTCCTCTACACCATGCCTCCTATCACAAAAACAAAAAAGATTTAACCTAACCCATAACACATTATTACTACTGCTCATATCCTTAATAAACCTTGCATATTTCCCCACAAAACCATTATAAAACATTAAAACCTCTGTAAGCCCAACTTCCCCCCTTGGACACATGCATCACATCGTGATTCATGTGTTCAAAAAAACAAAACAACAACAATATTGCCTATCAAACCTAAAATAATAACTAACCTTAAAATGACAACCCTTGAGCATATCTTTACTTAACTGTATCTCCCATAACACTATTCAAGGAATACCTCTCCTTCAGGACTAACTCTCTCACTTCATCCTTGTCCTGTTTGGACTAATTTATATATAGGATTTTTTCCAAATTATAAACTTCTTCACAATTGTCCTTATTATATCTAACCCCCTAATTCAGCATGCCTCTAGAATTTACAGTGCGGGTGATCAGGTCACACTATAAAGCCAGGACAGATTTCAGAGGTAATTGAAATCATTCAATGAATTGTTTCATCCAATAGTATACTACTCTTAACAACCATCAAGACATTTAATAAATGTTGTATCCCGAGTGTACAGTAAGTTTTCAAAATAAATCACACATATTTACTTATCCCTCAGTAAATAAAAACCCAAATTACATGTGTATGCCCCTTTAAGATATTGCACTTCCATCCCGTCAAAAAACCCAAAATAGAAATAAAAATCCTATACAGCTAACATTTCATGCTAAGTAGTATGTTTGTGGTTATTCGAACACCATATAGTAAAACAATAAACAAACAAAAAATGGCCAGGCCTTATTTATAGTCTCAGAAAATATTTCAAAGAAAAAAGAATCACTCCCCCCTTTTTCCTAGAAGAAAAAGTACACATTTAGTTATTTTTCATTTTGATACCTCTTAATCAGTCCACACAATCTAAATTCGAAATTCTCACTCTCTTGCCACATCTCCTGATCCCTCCTTTCAGACAACCCTCAAGATCATCACTTGTGACTGCTCCCTTCTCCGGTGAATTCCACAATTCAGCGCACATAAAACGAAATAAAATCCCATAAGACTTAAACTGTCACGATCGTTAGACGGAGTAGACCAAGGCGCAGCGTTGAAGGCAAACATATTTATTTAAAGAGAGTAAACACTCGAACAAAACAACAAACGATACGTGCAGTCCTACGGTACAAACCAACAGGAAACAAACCAACTGGAACAAAATCCCACAACTATTGTGGGAAAACAGCCTCTATAAATATGGCTCCCAATCGGAGACAACCAGCAACAGCTGACACTCGTTGCCTCTGATTGGGAACCACTCGGGCCAACACAGAAATACAATACATAGAATATACACACCCTGGCTCAACATATAGAGTCCCAGAGCCAGGGTGTGACAGTACTCTCTAAAGGCGCGGACTGCGACCGCGCCTAAACATAAACAAACCAGGGGAGGGCTGGGTGGGCATTCCTCCTCGGAGGCGGTTCCCGGCCCGGGCTCGCCCACCACCCTCCAATAATCCCCCGTAGCGCCCCTGGTCCGGTCTGGCCCTGCTGGCTGGAGCTGGACTGGACATCGTAGGAGCGGATTGCTTAAGCTCCGGTGTGGAGCAGCTGACCGGTACCTGACCAGGCACCGGTGACCCAGGCACGGGTTGTGCCGGACTGACGACGCGCACCCCTGGCTTGGTGCGTGGAGCAGGAACGGGCCGGACCGGGCTGACGACGCGCACCCCTGGCTTGGTGCGTGGAGCAGCAACGGGCCGGACCGGGCTGACGATGCGCACCCCTGGCTTGGTGCGTGGAGCAGGAACGGGCCGGACCGGGCTGACGACTCGCACCCCTGGCTTGGTGCGTGGAGCAGGAACGGGCGGACCGGGCTGACGATGCGCACACCTGGCTTGGTGCGTGGAGCAGGAACGGGCCGGACCGGGCTGACGATGCGCACCCTTGGCTTGGTGCGTGGAGCAGGAACGGGCCGGACCGGGCTGACGATGCGCACCCCTGGCTTGGTGCGTGGAGCAGGAACGGGCCGGACCGGGCTGACGACTCGCACCCCTGGCTTGGTGCGTGGAGCAGGAACGGGCCGGACCGGGCTGACGACTCGCACCCCTGGCTTGGTGCGTGGAGCAGGAACGGGCCGGACCGGGCTGACGACTCGCACCCCTGGCTTGGTGCGTGGAGCAGGAACGGGCCGGACCGGGCTGGCGACGCGCACCGTAGGCTTGGTGCGAGGAGCAGGAACAGGCCGGGCCGGGCTGGCGACGCGAAC
Source organism: Coregonus clupeaformis (assembly GCF_020615455.1). NCBI lineage: Eukaryota > Metazoa > Chordata > Actinopteri > Salmoniformes > Salmonidae > Coregonus > Coregonus clupeaformis. Next base: position 34,384,824 of record NC_059202.1, read on the forward strand.
CGTAGGCTTGGTGCGAGGAACAGGAACAGGCCGGACCGTACTGGGAACACACACCACTGGCCTTAAACGGGGATCAGGAACGGGCCGGACCGGACTGGCAATACACCTCAGTACCTCTCGCCGTGCCTCTACAACTTCCTTCCCTCCTCTCACCAATGGCTCCCGTAACCCGGTGGCCTTCTCTCCTCGTCTCCCATTTCGCCCCTGTGGCAGCCTCCTGCTGCCCAGTCGCCCCATGCCGTGTGCCCCCCCCTAAACATTTTCTGGGGTTGCCTCTCGTCCGTCCGACGACGACACTGTTGACGCCGTTGCTCCTCTCTCGCCAGGGCCTTAATCTTAGCCCATGGCCCCTTGCCCCCGAGCATGTCCTCCCAGGACCACGATTTGCTCACCTGGGCCATCGCCAACCTTTCCAGCTCCTTTCCCGGCGCTTCCTCCCATGTCCAGGCCGCCTGCTCCTGGACACGCTGCTTGGTCCTGGTATGGTGGGATCTTCTGTCACGATCGTTAGACAGAGTAGACCAAGGCGCAGCGTTGAAGGCAAACATATTTATTTAAAGAGAGTAAACACTCGAACAAAACAACAAACGATACGTGCAGTCCTACGGTACAAACCAACAGGAAACAAACCAACTGGAACAAGATCCCACAACTATTGTGGGAAAACAGCCTCTATAAATATGGCTCCCAATCAGAGACAACCAGCAACAGCTGACACTCGTTGCCTCTGATTGGGAACCACTCGGGCCAACACAGAAATACAATACATATAATATACACACCCTGGCTCAACATATAGAGTCCCAGAGCCAGGGTGTGACATAAACCCCTAGGCTTTTCCTTAGCCGCACTGCTACCACTCCATCACCCCCAACATGCTTCGTTACCTCGAAAACTCAAATATGCTATTCCTTGCCTCGGTTGTTGTACTTTCCCACATGCCTGTGGCCCTAGCAGAGCAAGGGAAACAAATACTTCAAGGTCTCAGAGCGAGTGACGTCACCGATTGAAATGCCACTAGCGCGCACCGCTAACTAGCTAGCCATTTCACACCGGTTACACTCACCCCCCTTTTGACCTCCTTTTCCGCAGCAACCAGTGATCTGGGTCAACAGCATCAATGTAACAGTGTTGCTTCCGTCCCTCTCCTCGCCCCTACCTGGGCTTGAACCAGGGACCTTCTGCACACATCGACAACAGTCACCCTCGAAGCACCGTTACCCGTCGCTCCACAAAAGCCGGGCCCTTCTACCAAAATAGTTTACTAATGTGATGATGGTTTCCCCATTACCTTCTGTGGACATACCCCTTCCTTAACTATTATTAGTCCCTCTGATCTGCATTTCATGTATCTACACAGTGTATCTCTTTCTACTAAATTAACTGGAATTTGTTCTGACACTAATATATGTACACGTAACTTTTTCCTGCTTTTTATTCTACTGGAACTGTCATATATATTAGCTGCGTTTTCATGAAAATGCTATTGTCTGTGCATCTTTGCCTGACATGAGGTTGGTGAGAGGCATAATTTGGATTTACACATGAGTAAGTTGCTCCAGTATCTATCATCATTGGGGTGCCTCTATTCTTCACCTGAACCTTTAGCATAGGTTCTTGATCAGCCTGCATAGTTACTGCCACTAGCTGACCCTCCCCTCTAGGATTCTCTGGGCACCCCTAATATCCATTATTTTTCTGGTTTTTTTATTGTCCTTCTGTGTCTTAAATTAGCTTTTTCCAGATAATAATAATATGCCATTTAGGAGAAACTTTTATCCAAAGCGACTTACAGTCATGCGTGCATACATTTTTGTATATGGGTGGTCTCTGGGATCGAACCCACTACCCTGGTGTTACAAGCGCCGTGCTCTACCAACTGAGCTACAGAGGACCACAGATGAGCATATAGTGCCTTTTTCTGATAATGTTATAATTGTAGCCTATTGCATTACCTTAGTTTAAAATATACGTTTGTTTATTCAACAAATCTAGAACCAACTATAAATTGGTGCTATTCCCTCAGCATAATAGCCAAAGCTCCTTGCATCCCCTGGTTCACGTAACGAAAATAAATTATCGTTCTAGAATTCACCAACTATTCGCATACATCACTGGTGTCACGCAAACTATAGAATAAATTAATAACAATTAGAATTTGTCAAATAAAGATTTTCCATCCAACTATTCAAACTTGCTTCAAATATCTCTTTCAGCTCGATACAGTCAAGCAAGTACGACTCTCTTTTACCCGAGAACTAAATCATGGCATTAGTGAAGTCTATTCACAACCCAACAATAACTAATAGTAAATGTATATTCATATTATTAAAGGACCTTACTTTCATTCCAGTCTACCTAAACAATTCAAATTATGGCCATAACTCTATCGCAATTGCCAGTCCGCTATTCAAATGTATGTAACTGTCCTTTCTGATTAGACTATAGTCACTCCTCCTTCTTTCCCGTTGAATAAGTGAGTCCTTCAGTCTGAAAAGACTCAGGCTGCTAAATCATCCAGTCTTATCCTGACTGTTCCTTCAATCTAAACAACCCACAACCATAGCTGAACTATACTTAGAAAACCTAGACTCTAATCAGCGATGCAGAATCTATGCTTTATTGAAATGACAAGTTAATCCTCCTTTATTCCAATGATAATGGTCAGTAGTTTTAGTATCTGCCACATACCACACTTTATCAGAAAATAGCTTTGAAGGACACAGATCTCACACGCTCAACGTAAACAACTTAACAGTCAACGAGTCAAACCCCACATTCATTGATTTGGAAAAAGATCTAACAACCTAACCAAATGAATTATATTTTCCCCTAATATACTAAAATTCCTTGACTATATCACCTCTGCTTCTGAAATAATAGATAGTTTATTATAATGCTTAATTCTACCACATGCCCTATGTACTTTCTCCCATTCCCACGTACGTCTACGTGTTTAGGCAAGTCAACACCTATAATTTTATCCAATCCCTCGTATTAAATTATACTCACATAAAATTCATTCTATTCCAATATATTCATATCTACCAAACCATTCATGTTTCTAATGATTCTTTATTGCCACAAATCAGTTAATCACAATCTAGTCTCAGTGGAACGAACAACAAATTACCCAAATCCTTCCCCTCAGTCATAGAATCCTCCCAGAATCGTATATGCTGGTCACTATTCACTGATCTTACGAAATTCTATGACAGGCATTGTTGTACGAAACTCCAAGATATCATTTACAAGAAAAGCTTATTATTCCAACGTATATATAATTATCGTACACACCTCTATATCTCATCATTCAGACTCATTTACACCATTTATACCACTCTCATTCCATATTTATACAATGTTGTTCTCAAACGCGCTTAATTACTATTTGTATAACCTACAGGAATACTTATTCTATCAAAGGGCCCAAATGTGGAATGTTAACCCTATCCCAGTTATTATTTTACTGTAGTCAATTTATCATAATACTACATCACCTCTAAAGTTTCTAAATATAATGTCAGAAACATACCCTGAAAGATTGATCAAAATACAATGCATAGACGTCATATGATCACACCGGTACACGTGACCTGGATTTATTCTACCCCTCCTGGTAACGTGAATTTTCTACACTCAGTTGGTCAATGAATATCCACGCACCATTTATTCGTCTCTTTCCTAATGTGAGATTAGGCACGCCCTTTCTCCATCAGACAGAAGCTTCAAACGACCTCAAATATATTTCCTTTCCTTACAGAAAGGCTATTTACTTGCAGGATTTCTTATTATTCTCACTCACACTGTTGAGCAGCCACTTGTGCCCAAATGAATCAGACAGTTTAATGACTCACAGTAGCCCAAGCAAACCACTCATCCACATGATCAGACCTACTCTATTTAACACTTTTTCTATATTTTGAAGCCTTAGTGATTGTTTAACCTGTTCACCTACTCAGGATGACCTAACTTTTTTACCTGATCGACCCTGCCTAACTTTTGCATCACCACAACACAGGATAATGCCCCACCTACCCGAGCAGATCTCTAACAATGAATTCCTCATTAGAGCGGTAACCGTAGGTCCCAAATTTAGCTCTCTAGAGCGCTAATTTTAGCTCTCCAAAGCGGTATCCACAGAATTTCTATTTATTTAGCCCCCTAGGTGATACATTTCCTCGACACACCTGGACTTTTACTACGCTTTCCTAAGCGACCTGTAAATTCTTCCCTTCTTCTCTGATTCACTTCCTCGACACAGAAAATAAGCAGTATTGCACAGGATTTCTGCCTACCTAAGCAGCCTATAAACGATACACTTCCTCGACACGTTTATAGCGGTAATCGTAGGACTTAACATGTTATTGTCTTTTCGCTCAACCAGATGGACAACCGCCCGTGCCGAAATGACCCAGACAAAGAGATCAGCAGGATGAATCAAATGAATCAAATGAATCAAATGAATCAAATCAATTGAACAGACGGTTCAGACGAACAACAGACTGACATCGACATGTATTCTTAAATTCAAAAGCTCCCAGTCTCTAATTTTCTGGTTCTTAAATTTGGAGAGACCTACTTGGTATTTCTGCAGCTGATACCTATTAAAAGCGTCCGCTTTTGTTTGTATGGTCCGTCCAAGCCGTTTCATAACTGCAGATGTACACCGTCTCTGGCCCCTGTTTTCAACTCCTGGCAAGCTCGCCAAATATGTCGTAGAAATATTTGACTCAAAAGTAGTCAACTCAAAAATATCTCTCAAGAGACTGGAGCTTGTGAATCCAGAAATTAGACTTTATTATTGCGTAACAAAGCCGAGCCACTCCATGGAACGTCTGTCTCTCTTTGGCTTAGAGATCTCTTATATACACACACAAATGCACAGTCATGTTTACATAGCATACAAAGCTACTCCCCTTAAGATAAATGATTAACATCTTTTAGTGCCACTCTACCCTTATCTTTCAACGTCCAGATGTCACATGTTGTTTACTCCAAAAGACCATGGGCGCTTTTCCATATGGCCTCTTCCTCTTATCCATTAAAGCATGTTTACACATTGTATTGAGTATTGACTATATTCCTTATTTAGACATGCATCTGGATTATAAAATGTCAATTATGTTTACTATGTTTTATCTTTGACATTTCCCAACATTTTCCTTAATGATACATAAAATATTACCATACCATCTACAGCATGACTAGACCCAGCCTCACCTACACCACCATCTATAGCATAACTAGACCCAGCCTCATCTACCCCACCATCTGTAGCATGACTAGACCCAGCCTTAGCTACTCTACCATCTGTAGCATGGCTAGATTTCCCCCACTGGTGCTTGTACCCTCACTTTGTCTACGGCCATTATGTGGGCACGCAAAGCTCTTATGCCCCAAATCCCCACACTCAAAGTGCCATAGACTATCTGTGCTGGCAAACCCTGCATAGAGCCCCTCCTCATGCCTCACTTTAAAATGCACATTTAACTGTTGCTCATTGTTATTCAGAAACAAAACAACATGCTTGACGGCTGAAAACCTGCCGACAGTACACGAAAACCACTTGCAAACTTACCAAAACGACTCAGCTCCTTCCTGATTTGATCATCCGTAATAAACGGAGGCACATTTCCAAATACCACCCTAGTCGAAGGGGTAGAAAAAGGAGAAATTGGCACCAACACACCCCTTACAAATATTCCACTAGCAATGAGCCTACCCACCAAATTTGCTTTTTTCATTAACACAACCACAGCTTTTAGAGAGAGAGAGAGAGAGAGAGAGAGAGAGAGAGAGAGAGAGAGAGAGAGAGAGAGAGAGAGAGAGAGAGAGAGAGAGAGAGAGAGAGATAGAAAGAGAGAGAGAGAGAGAGAGAGAGAGAGAGAGAGAGAGAGAGAGAGACGATACCCGCTAATTATCAAAATCCAGAAAAGAGCTGTTCAATTCTGTAACCACTTAAAAGGAAGCGATTCCCAATCCTTTCATAACAAAGCCATCACCTACAGAGAGATTAACTTGGAGAAGAGTCCCCTAAGTAAGCTGGTCCTGGGGCTCTGTTCACAAACACAAAAAGACCCCACAGAGCCCCAGGACAACAACAACACAATTAGACCCAACCAAATCATGAGAAAACAAAAAGAGAATTACTTGACACATTGGAAAGAATTAACCAAAAAAACAGAGCAAACTTGAATGCTATTTGGCCCTAAACAGAGATTACACAGTGGCAGAATACCTGACCACTGTGACTGACCCAAACTTAAGGAAAGCTTTGACTATGTACAGACTCAGTGAGCATAGCCTTGCTATTGAGAAAGGCCGCCGTAGGCAGACCTGGCTCTCAAGAGAAGACAGGCTATGTGCACACTGCCCACAAAATGAGGTGGAAACTGAGCTGCACTTCCTAACCTCCTGCCAAATGTATGACCATATTAGAGACACATATTTCCCTCAGATTACAGAGATCCACAAAGAATTCGAAAACAAACCCAATTTTGATAAACTCCCTTATCTACTGGGTGAAAAACCACAGTGTGCCATCACACCAGCAAGATTTGTGACCTGTTGCCACAAGAAAAGGGCAACCAGTGAAGAACAAACACCATTGTAAATACAACCCATATTTATGTTTATTTATTTTCCCATTTGTACTTTAACTATTTGCACATTGTTACAACACTGTATATATACATAATATGGCATTTGAAATGTCTTTATTCTTTTGGAACTTCTGGGTGTAATGTTTACTGTTAATATTTATTGTTTATTTCACTTTTGTTTACTATCTACTTCACTTGCTTTGGCAATCAATGTTAACATACGTTTCCCATGCCAATAAAGCCCTTAAATTCAATTGAAATTGAATTGAAATTGAATTGAGAGAGAGAGAGAATTTACACCCTCGCTTTGACCACCAGACGACAGAAAGAGAAAGAAAAAAGTTATCAGCTGAACATAACAGTATGCCAGGGGAAAGGAGGACAGTAGCAGGTGACCCAACTGTTGTTTGTGACTACTATGATTTCCAATTGCAGTAATTCCGTTACTGATTTGGTAACAGAATTAGGAGTTTTAATCACTTAATAATTCATAAACAGAAATTGACATCAGTTACAAGGCAATGTTTCAGGCAAATACGTTCTTCAAAACTAGATATGTGTTGATATTAGTTGGAATGGTTCTTTACTTCAACATTTTTGTGTTTCGATATATTTCTAATACCTTTTAATACTTTTCCATCTATTTGACCAGAAATCAAAGCCATTACTTATGCCTAATGTTTAAGATGGAAAATGGTTGAAAAATATATCTATGCCTTCATTTCCCCAAAATATAGACTCATTTGACACCCAATGCTCCTATGAACTTCACATGTTGGTGCTCAAGGGTACTTTTATATGGAAATGACCAGATGTATTGGAAGGTTTTGCCAAGAATGATGTGAATGAACGCTGTTGACCTTTTTCAAAAATGTTGTATTTGAACGTGATAATTTTGGTTGTGTTGACAATACAATGCAATACAATATTGTGATGCTTTTCAAGATTGATTTTCACCATTTTGTTCTGCCTTTTATATAGCCTAGTATTTTAATACGTAAGTAAGGTGCAAAGTAAGTTCCATTGTGCATAATTGCAAACTGCTTCACAGATGTAAACTTTTGCACGGAACACTCAGCAGTGTAGAAGTCAGCTCTGTCTTTCATACTGTGTGTTATATTCTCCTCTCACGTGTCATCAGACAAACAGCTCAGTAATTACCCTGATTATACGTAGGTGGTTCCGTGCTTTTAATGATACATACAGTACTGTACACTCTTAGAAATAAAGGTGCTATCTAGAATCTTAAAGGGTTCTTCGGCTGTCCCCATAGGTGAACCCTTTAAAGAACCCTTTTTGGTTCCATGTAGAACCCTTTGGGGTTCCATGTAGAACCCTAAAGGGTTATGCCTCGAACCAAAAAGGGTTATACCTGGATCCAAAAAGGGTTCTACCTGGAACCAAAAATGTTTCTACCTGGAACCAAAAAGGGTTCTCCTGTGGGGACAGTCAAAGAACCCTTTTGGATCCCTTTTTTCCCCAGAGTGTCCAGCTCCTCAGGGAGTGAGGGAGAGTTACTGGAGAATGTGACCTAATTATGTAATTCAGTCATATAGCCAAGTAGGCCATATTTTTGTTGATGGTTGCAACTTGGAAAATATGAGGTTCGTACAAGATGGATGAGTTATGTGAAGTTGTATGAACTGTTGTAAGATACATGTCGATGAAGAGAACAAATTGATTCTAGATTAATTTAAATGGTTTGGCCCATATTGACAGTGGACAGAGGGCCACTCACTGCCCATATGGGCTGTGATATTCCTCCTTGGCAGTGCCACTTCCACTTCACCACTCCAGCCCAGTGGCCGCTGCCAGGCCAGCCTTGGCACCAGCCTGCTACCCAGCCTGTGCCACCCACCCACTCACGAATGGCAGCCTTTGGTTATGGAGCCGTTTGAGACACAGCACCACTGCTAGCTCTCATGCAGTGTCGCTGCTGAGGGACATTGAGATGAACGCCCCCATTCAGATGTGCTGCCAGGCAGGCTGATACCAGGCGGATCTTCCTTCCTAGAACCGGAGTGGCTGCTGTGCCTCCGTCTAATCGACCTTATGTAACATTGGCCATGGTTCATTATTTAGTCTGTGTGACTATACTGCTTTTAGACACATTACATCTACATATATATACAATCACGTCTCTAATGTATTATATATATGCCATTTAGCATACACTTTTATCCAAAGTGACTAACAGTCATGAGTGCATACAGTTTATACACATTTTTTACGTCTCTGGTTGGGATTTGATGTTCTCTCACAGTGTTAGTGCGAGTTAAATGGACGTATTACCTCTGGGTTTAGGTGCATGCAATTTGACAGTTGCATAGATCAAACAATAATGGGCGATTCACGTATGTTGTGATCTCGGGAGAGACTGAGGAGAGAGATCAGACAACTAACACATACAAACACACTGAGATCAGAGAGAGGGTTGCCGGGGAGCACTAAACCAGCTGAAATTCAAGCCCTCCAGCTGGGACCAGTCAGCTCTCCCTGAGGAGGTAGAGGGAACAAATGTACTTACTATATACAGAATATAGTGTAGTTAGCAGTGAGTTCCCTTCACTTCCTGTAGGGGGCAGCCACGTTCTCTATGGAAAGCAGTTTTGCAGTTCCTGGAATGGGCCAAACCATTCGTACAAGATGGATGAGTTATGTGAAGTTGTATGAACTGTTGTAAGATACATGTCGATGAAGCCACTCTCATACATCAAAGGAGGTTGGTGGCACCTTAATTGGGGAGGATGGGCTCGTGGTAATGGCTGGAGCGGAATCAGTGGAATGGTATCAAATACATCAAACACATGGTTTGATGCCATTCCATTCGCTCCGTTCTAGCCATTATTATGAGCCGTCCTCCCCTCAGCAGCCTCCACTGTCATACATACTCACTATGAATACACACACACACTCACACACCCGAGTCTAGTCTAATCTGCCATTTTGATTAATTTGTTTATGGGTGTGTTTATATATATATTTCCAGCAGATTGCTGGTGAGTCTGATCAGCTTGAAAAGCACAGCCTTCTCTCTGTCTCTCTGTCTCTCTGTCTCCCTCCCTCATTGTACTTTTCCCCCTCAGATCAACCCACTGGGGATTAGTCTGGACCAGGTGCTGCCAACCCCAGAGAGAGGGATATAAAGTTAGAAAGAGAAGAGTGAGAAGAGAGGGATAGAAAGTTAGAAAGAGAAGAGTGAGAAGAGTGAGAAGAGAGGGAGAGAAAGGAGGGCATGCTGGGGAATAGGGGCAGTGAGAGAGATGGGGAAGAGAGGATGCAGGGGGAGAGAGGGAGGGAAAGAGGGGAGAGTCAGGGAGACATCAAGGGTACAGAGAAGAGGAAGGAATGAGGAAGTGGGAGGGAGAGAACAGGAAGGTCAGAATGAGATGTAGTGATAGAGGAATTGGGGAGGGAGGGAGGGAGGGAGGGGGAGAGAGTAGGGTGGAGGGAGGGCGGGCAGACGCTTTTACCCAGCTGTGCTGCAGTGGATGGAGTATGAGACTGAGAGCTTTAGTTTAACTGAACTGATCTTTCTCACAGTATATGGCTTTAGTCTTGGGAATACAAATCCAGGATGTGTAAGGGCTATTTTACCAAGAAGGAGAGTGATGGAGTGCTGCATCAGATGACCTGGCCTCCACAATCCCCCGACCTCAACCAAATGGAGATGGTTTGGGACCGCAGAGTGAAGGAAAAGAAGCCAATAAGTGCTCAGCATATGTGGGAACTCCTTCAAGACTGTTGGAAAAGCAGGTTGAGAGAATGCCAAGAGTGTGCAAAGCTGTCATCAAGGCAAAGGGTGGCTATTTGAAGAATCTCAAATATAAAATATATTTTGATTTGTTTAACACTTTTTTAGTTATTACATGATTCCATATGTGTTATTTCATAGTTTTGATGACTTCACTATTATTCTACAATATAGAAAATAGTAAAAATAAAGAAAAACTCTTGAATGAGTAGGTGTTCTAAAACTTTTGACGGGTAGTGTATAAGTCTATTAATAATTAAAAGGCCAATCGATCTGTCAAACCATGCTTCACTTCTCTTTCTCTGTTGCTGCATTCCCCTCCTCCCTCCCCGTCTTGTTGTTCTCCTTCTCCCTCTGCCCCCCCTCTCTCCTCTGATCTTTGAAGTCGTGCTCCCTGTTCTTCACAGTTCACACACTGACACACATTTCTGAATCGATGACCTACATTCAGGAAACTCATGTGTTATGTTCTCTGGGCCTCCATCTTCATAGGCAATCACTTTCTCCCTCTCCTCTTTCTCTCTCTCTCTCTCTCTCTCTCTCTTTCTTCAGAACCTCTTTCGCTACCTTTCGTGCTCTCTCTCTCTCTCTTTATATATACCTCAGTCTCTCTCTCTCTCTTTTTCTCTACCGCTCAATTCAATCTCTGTGTGTCTCTCTTTGTCTGTCTCTCCTACTCCTTTTCACCAACACACCACAATACCAGACTATTTCCTCTTCATTGTTCTGTAGCAGATCAGGACCATTCAGTGATGAATGGGAGACATAATCAATACAGAATGGCTCCAGTAGCATGTGCCTCTCTGTCAGCGTTCTTTTGTCACCCTGTACCTGAGAGGGTTCAAGGAAAGAAAAGAGAGAGAGAGAAAACGTCTCTCTAATTGAGAGGCTTTTTATAACCTTTCTCTCTGCTTGCTATTTATCCCTCATGTCCCTGTCGCTACTGTCACCCCTAAATGGCAGTTTCTTAAATAACTCAGTGTACATAATGCTTTGTGAGGCTCATGAAGCACGTCCACGGTCGTTTGAGCACATTTGGTACTGCTGTTCCCGCGCCGCTGTAAATAAATCAATAATTTTTTCCCCACCCAGATGGCAACAGGGTGCCACAGCAGCGACTAACAGACATGCACGTTCCTGTGGGATGACAGTCCCCAGCACCAACGCCACTCCATGCTTATCTGGGCCTTCATGTAGGTACTGACAGCTTCTGTGTGGGTGTTCTAAAACTTTTGACCGGTAGTGTATAAGTCTATAAATAATTAAAGTTGCATTGGAAAACTCCCTTTGTAAGATTCCTCTCCTAATCAGGTGTATGCATTGGGAAAAAATGGCGTAATTTTAATTTTAATTTATTTCACCTTTATTTAACCAGGTAAGCCAGTTGAGAACAAGTTCTCATTTACAACTGCGACCTGGGCAAGATAAAGCAAAGCAGTGCGATAAAAACAACAACACAGAGTTACATATGGGGTAAAAAAAAAAATACAACAGAAAATATATATACAGTGTGTGCAAATGTAAAAAGTTATGGAGGTAAGGCAATAAATAGGCTATAGTGCAAAATAATTACAATTAGTATTAACACTGGAATGCTAGATGTGCAAGAGATTATGTGCAAATAGAGATACTGGGGTGCAAAAGAGCAAAATAAATAACAATATAGGGATGAGGTAGTTGGGTGGGCTAATTTCAGATGGGCTGTGTACAGGTGCAGTGATCGGTAAGGTGCTCTGACAACTGATGCTTAAAGTTAGTGAGGGAGATAAGAGTCTCCAGCTTCAGAGATTTTTGCAATTCGTTCCAGTCATTGGCAGCAGAGAACTGGAAGGAATGGCGGCCAAAGGAGGTGTTGGCTTTGGGGATAACCAGTGAGATATACCTGCTGGAGCGCAGACTACGGGTGGGTGCTGCTATGGTGACCAATGAGCTAAGATAAGGCGGGGCTTTGCCTAGCAGTGATTTATAGATGGCCTGGAGCCAGTGGGTTTGACGACGAACATGTAGTGAGGACCAGCCAACAAGAGCGTACAGGTCACAGTGGTGGGTAGTGTATGGGGCTTTGGAGACAAAACGGATGGCACTGTGATAGACTACATCCAATTTGCTGAGTAGAGTGTTGGAGGCTATTTTGTAAATGACATCGCCGAAGTCAAGGATCGGTAGGATAGTCAGTTTGACGAGGGCATTTTTGGCAGCATGAGTGAAGGAGGCTTTGTTGCGAAATAGGAAGCCGATTCTAGATTTAACTTTGGATTGGAGATTCTTAATGTGAGTCTGGAAGGAGAGTTTACAGTCTAACCAGACACCTAGGTATTTGTAGTTGTCCACATACTCTAGGTCAGACCCGTCGAGAGTAGTGATTCTAGTCGGGTGGGCGGGTGCCAGCAGCATTCGATTGAAGAGCATGCATTTAGTTTTACTAGTGTTTAAGAGCAGTTGGAGGCTACTGAAGGAGTGTTGTATGGCATTGAAGCTCGTTTGGAGGTTTGTTAACACAGTGTCCAATGAAGGGCCAGATGCATACAAAATGGTGTCGTCTGCGTAGAGGTGGATCTGAAAGTCACCAGCAGCAAGAGCGACATCATTGATATACACAGAGAAAAGAGTCGGCCCAAGAATTGAACCCTGTGGCACCCCCATAGAGACTGCCATAGGTCCAGACAACAGGCCCTCCGATTTGACACATTGAACTCTATCTGAGAAGTAGTTGGTGAACCAGGCGAGGCAGTCATTTGAGAAACCAAGGCTATTTAGTCTGCCAATAAGAATGCGGTGGTTGACAGAGTCGAAAGCCTTGGCCAGGTCGATGAAGACGGCTGCACATGGTCGGTGATCTGTTTGTTAACTTGGCTTTCAAATACTTTCGAAAGGCAGGGCAGGATGGATATAGGTCTGTAACAGTTTGGATCTAGAGTGTCACCCCCTTTGAAGAGGGGGATGACCGCGGCAGCTTTCCAATCTCTGGGGATCTCAGACGTTACGAAAGAGAGGTTGAACAGGCTAGTAATAGGGGTTGCGACAATTTCGGCGGCTAGTTTTAGAAAGAAAGGGTCCAGATTGTCTAGCCCAGCTGATTTGTAGGGGTCCAGATTTTGCAGCTCTTTCAGAACATCAGCTGTCTGAATTTGTGTGAAGGAGAAGCGGGGGGGGCATGGGCAAGTTGCAGCGGAGGGTGCAGAGTTGGTGGCCGGGGTAGTGGTAGCCAGGTGGAAAGCATGGCCAGCCGTAGCAAAATGCTTGTTGAAATTCTCGATTATTGTAGATTTATCGGTGGAGATAGTGTTTCCTAGCCTCAGTGCAGTGGGCAGCTGGGAGGAAGTGCTCTTATTCTCCATGGACTTTACAGTGTCCCAAAACTTTTTGGAGTTAGTGCTACAGGATGCAAATTTCTGTTTGAAAAAGTTAGCCTTTGCTTTCCTGACTGCTTGTGTATATTGGTTCCTAACTTCCCTGAAAAGTTGCATATCGCAGGGGCTATTTATAATAATAATAATAATATGCCATTTAGCATACGCTTTTATCCAAAGCGACTTACAGTCATGCGTGCATACATTTTTGTGTATGGGTGGTCCCGGGGATCGAACCCACTACCTTGGCGTTACAAGCGATGTGCTCTACCAGCTGAGCTACAGAGGACCACCATTTGATGCTAATGCAGTACGCCACAGGATGTTTTTGTGCTGGTCAAGGGCAGTCAAGTCTGAGGTGAACCAGGGGCTATATCTGTTCTTAGTTCTGTATTTTTTGAATGGGGCATGTTTATTTAAGATTGAGAGGAAATTACTTTTAAAGAACAACCAGGCATCCTCTACTGACGGAATGAGATCTATATCCATCCAGGATACCTGGGCCAGGTCAATTAGGAAGGCCTGCTCGCTAAAGTGTTTTAGGGAGCGTTTGACAGTGATGAGGGGTGGTCGTTTGACCGCGGACCCGTTACGGACGCAGGCAATAAGGCAGTGATTGCTGAGATCCTGGTTGAAGACAGCGGAGGTGTATTTAGAGGGTAAATTAGTCAGGATGATATCTATGAGGGTACCCATGTTTACGGATTTAGGGTTGTACCTGGTAGGTTCGTTGATAATTTGTGTGAGATTGAGGGCATCTAGTTTGGATTGTAGGATGGCCGGGGTGTTAAGCATATCCCAATTTAGGTCACTGTTACGTTCCCCAGTTTCTGTGTTGTAGGTTGTGTATTTTCATGTATGTATTTCAGGAAATGGGTTCCTGAAATTCCCCAACAAGCAGCTGATTGGTCAATGAACATTGATGATTGGAGAGCTGACCATGCGCCCTCATCAGGACGCAGCTGTCTCCAATTACCAACTCCTTCTGAAGCTATATAAGCCCCAGTTCTGTTGCTCAGAAGAGGAAAGGGGAACCAGAATTGCTGAGAGTTACAGCATGTTGGTTGTATGCTAAGAGTTTGGTATGTACTGTGTTGTTGTTGCTCTGAGAACCAATTGTAATGTTTTGTGTTAGTTTGTGGCTCAGAGTTTCGTTAATATCCTGAGTTAGTTTTTTTCTCAGGTTTTTGTTGAGAACCAGTTTGTGCTATTTTTGTTTCATTTGTTCCCAAGGGGGGAAGGGGAAGGCACCTGGGGAAAGCTTAGGCAAGAGGCCCGTGGGCATACATTACCCGTAGAAGTTGACTGTCTATGCACACTAGGAAAGACCTGGGCGGACCATCCCTTGTATTTTGGTTAGTGCACCAGGTGGTGCTAGTTAAGTAAGTAGTGGGTAGGCAGGTAAGGTAGGAGAGGGGGCTTTGATATTTACTTTCTTTGCTTTGGTTCCGTTCAGCCCCTTTTCCCCAAACTTACCGTGTGAAGGAATAAAATTCCCTGTTAACGGTATTCTCTGCCCTTTGTCATCCTTACTCACACCTACAGTCCCATACCTCTTTCACACCACGGAGAGTTGAGTTGTAGCAGGGTGTTGCGTTCCCTCTTCCGAGAGGCGTGCGTAACAGTCACCAAGCAGTACGAACTCTGAGGATAAATGGGGGGCAATCAATTCACATATGGTGTCCAGGGCACAGCTGGGGGCTGAGGGGGGTCTGTAGCAAGCGGCAACAGTGAGAGACTTATTTCTGGAAAGGTGGATTTTTAGAAGTAGAAGCTCAAACTGTTTGGGCACAGACCTGGATAGTATGATAGAGCTCTGCAGGCTATCTCTACAGTAGATTGCAACTCCACCCCCTTTGGCAGTTCTATCTAGACGGAAAATGTTATAGTTGGGGATGGATATTTCAGAATTTTTGGTGGCCTTCCTAAGCCAGGATTCAGACACTGCTAGAACATCAGGGTTGGCGGAGTGTGCTAACACAGTGAATAACTCAAACTTAGGAAGTAGACTTCTGATATTAACATGCAAGAAACCAAGGCTTTTGCGATTACAGAAGTCAACAAATGATAGCGCCTGGGGAGTAGGAGTGATACTGAGGGCTGCAGGGCCTGGGTTAGCCTCTACATCACCAGAGGAACAGAGAAGGACTAGAATAAGGATACGGCTAAAGGCTTTAAGAACTGGTCTTCTAGTGCGTTGGGTACATAGAATAAAGGGGGCAGATTTCCGGGCGTTGTAGAAAAGATTCAGGGCATTATGTACAGACAAGGATATGAGTAAAGTGGAGGTAAACCTAAGCGTTGGGTAACAATGAAAAAGATAGCACCAATTGAGTCGGTCTCCGCGTGTATGGGGGGTGGGACAAAGGAGCTATCTAAGGCAGGTTTAGCTGGGCTGGGGGATCTACAGTGAAATAGTACAATTAGAAATAACCGAAACAACAATAAGCTAACCATATTGACATGGGAGCGAGGCATAAAGCAATCACAGGTGTAATTTGAGAGAGCTAAGACAACAGCTGGTAATGACGACACAGTTTGGGCTGAGGCTAAACATAAACAGGATGCGGTACCGTAAAAAGGAACAGTCCAGCAGGCATCAGGTGTATAGCTGAGTTATCATAAGATCCGGTGAACAGCAATAGGATAGTTCGGAGGTAGTTCGGGGGCTGCTAAAGCACTAGCGAGCAAGAGGCCACGGCTAGCGTTTTTTTGCGGGCCGGGGCTAGCAGATGGAATCTTCGTGTTCGACGTCGTAACGGGAAGCCTGTTGTAACCACATCAGATGATTTCGTCGGCAGACCAGTCGTGTAGGATCGGCGGGGCTCCGTGTCAACACTAGGTGGTCCCGGCTGGTTGACAGAGAGGTAGATAGCCGGGAGATGGGCCTAGCTCAGGATGATTAGCCAAACCACAATGTCCATTTAGTTGCAGCTAGCTGGTAGCGATGAATCCGGAGTTAAAGGTCCAGTGATTCAGTGATTCCGGCAGAAAAACGGATATGTTCTGGGTCGATAACGCGCTGTGCAGACAGTGCAGACTGGCCGAATAATAGTCCAGGCTAGAGCTGGCTGGTAGGTGGTGCAGGCCACGGACAATGGTGAAAAACCGCTAACGGTAGCTGATAGCAAGTAGCTAGTTAGCTGGCTACTCCCGTCCGGTAGACCGAGAGGTAGATAGCCGGGATATGGGCCTGGCTCTAGGCTAGCCCGAGGCTAACTGGTGCTTGCATCGGGGCAGTGGTGATTAGCCAAACAGCAACATCCATTCGGTTGCGGCTAGCTAGTTGCGATCCGGTGATTAATGTCCAGTGATTCAATTATTCCGGCAGAAAATCCAATGTTCTGGGTGAAATACCGCTAACTGTGGCTAATAGCAAGTAGCTAATTACCTTGGATAGAGTCAGCATAATTACATGGTACCTCTGGATGTATTACACAGACAGAAAGATGGAGAGGAAGACAGTCAGGCAGACAGACAGACAGACGGAGAGGCAAACGGAGGGGCAGACGACCAGACAGACAGATGGAAAGATGTATAGATAGTCAGATAGACAGATACCTGGTTACTGTTTTATTGAATAGGGCCCCTAGTCACGTACTGTACCAGTGGGGACTGACCCTAGACTCACCCCCTCTTCTCTCTCTGGGTGACTCATGTTTCTCCAGGCCCCTACACAGGAGACATGTGTCTTCCCCATGGAACCCAACACCTCTTGCTTCAGTAGACACAGAGATCTAACAGCTCTTTTGGAGGTCTGGCTGGAACCCTTGAGCCCTTGAGCTGTTATAAGGGTGACCTGTTAGAATAAATTTTTTTGCTGCTAGGATTGCTTCTGTTTTCGCAAAAAGAAATGAAAAGATTAACTTCAGAGATTTGTTCTGCCTCTCCCATACTTATCACTTGAGGTTTTCTGGGCAGTGTACTGTTGAATTTCACACGGCTTCGCCACCTCTCTCTGAATTGAAGGAGTGCCTAACTTCTGAGACAATATTCTGCATTCTCATGGTCTGTGTATGGAGCAAATATTACAACATTACACATTCAGCATCCTGCACCACAGTTGCTGTACTCTTGTCTTTTGGATGCATGCTCTTGATAAAGTCTTCAATGAAAGAAAGATGACAGGCGTACTGATTGAAGAAAGTTCATCTAGTTACTTAGATGTATATATCATAATCTTTATTTGCAGTATCAGCAAGCCCCTTTATCTGGGATAGTGTTGGAGATATTTTGATCAGATTTGTTTCTCCTGGGTGTGAGAACACAAGCTGTCAGTTGATGGTGAAACTAATACATGCAGTTACAGGGCTGATACCTCAGCGTTGTGACGCAAGGAAGCCTGAAACTGAATAATTTAACCCTGGATTTCTTAAGCCTCCGAAACCCAATACACAGTAGACAACGGCCATTTTGGTTCTATCATTATTTAGTTTGTTCAGTCACTGCCTTAAAGCCCTTGGAGTTGGCCTGCCTGACCATTCTGAAATAGGCCAAGTTCCAAGACAGTGTGTGCATCAGTGGAGGCTCCTCAGAGGAGGAAGGGGAGGACCATCCTCCTCAGTGAATTTTCATAAAAATAAAAATAGTGAAACATTAAAAAAGTTATCCTTTTTAGATAAAACTATTCAAAATATTCACGTCACCAAATAATTTATTAAAACACAGTTTTGCAATGAAGGTCTACAGTAGCCTCAAAAGCACTCTGTAGGGTGGCACCATGGTGTAGCCAGAGGACAGCTAGTTTCCGTCCTCCTCTGGGTACATTGACTTCAAAAAGTGAAAGGAGGAGAGCACGTAGATGCGAGAAGGAAAACAACGAGCTGTTTGAATGTGGCTATGAATGTGAACTGTTTGCGTGTGATCAGGGGTGTATTCATTCCGCCGATTCTGTTGAAAAACGTTTCTTAAATGGAAGCAAATGGAACGAAACGTAGGATAAACATACCTGAATTTGTACAATAGAAACTCTCGTTTGCAGCTGTTGGACTAATGATTACACCCTAAGTCAGCTAGAAGATGCAGGCAAGACTGCAAGGCGGTATTGAACGTGTCACAGTCTGTCCATGTGTCACTGTCTGTCCCCTCAAATCTTTCTCTCGACCTGTGTGCACCTACATTGAATTTATAGGCTAGGTTGTAGCAACTTCATGATGGGTATAGGGAAAATGTGAGTATCATGTGGTAGCCTAAACCTATCGATGTTAAACGGGGTGAATGGAATATGAATGACAGTCATAAAATATGCTGTAATAGAAATAAGGCCATGCTCATGAATAAATTATCGTCCTCCCTCATCTTAAACGGCACCGACCGCCACTGGTATGCATGCGTTTCAATGGAAAATTCTATGGAACTCATCAAAATACAGATAACTTGGCATACCACATTCAGTAGGAGAGGGTTACTATTTAAAGTCTGTGTGCCACAACTCATTTCGGATTAACCCTCTCAGCTAACCCTTTGATTGCAGTAGTACAACAAAGTGCTCTGCAGTGCCAACAATATTCTCTGCCAACATGCCCACCACCTGTCAGCAATGTGCACCTCAGCACGTTACCAGTTGTCGTCGCTTTTGTTTTTTCGCCTGCATTTCTGTGACACACTCAGGAAGAGAAAGTAAGTCCTAGTGTCCAAAAGTACAGTAATTGGCTTTGAAGCCTGCATCCTGTCAGAGGAAAGGGAAGGGAGCAGGAACAGGGGGAGACGAAAGGGCCCGGGCAGAACGGCCAGGGAAGTTAGGCTGATCTTAATTGAAGAGTGGAGCCCTGGAATCTGGGATTAGACAGTGGCTTTGCCTAAGATTACATTTCAATCACCTAATGCTGATAAAAGTGCAGAGGGAGAGGGGTAGAGAGCGAGAGCGGGATTCTCTCTTTGTCTCTCCCTAGAATGCAGCCATTGATCACTACATCCAAAGCAGATTTTAACAATACTCAAATATTGCATTGCCCTCCAGTTCACTGTTAAAGTGGTGTGTTTGTACAATACATTATACATCTTTAGAACACCTCATCATTTTCTATGGTTGGTCCCATGAAGACTTCAGCCAGTATATTGGCTTGTCTTTATGATTGCACATTTATAGCCCCATAGCCAGATGTCTCAGCTTGCAAAGGCACTGCCCTGCCCAGATCAGGTCAGGATGGGTGGCAAAAGCTCTCCAGATTCAGTAGTCTAGGATCAGCGACCTCCAGCCATGACCCACTGCAGCCTGCATTGACCTCAATGGAAATCCTCAGCCATATGGATGGACAGTGACAGAGACAGTATGAAGCCCAGGGATGTGTAGTGTGTTAGATTGTCCTGGGGGGGCCTCGGCTACAATAACATAAAGACACTTTTTCCCTGGTCTCATTCTGATTAAAAACTGTATTACAGACGGGAACACGCTGTTTAAAGCTTGTTTCCCTGCACATGACTGGCACTGTTGTGGAGTGTATTTTGTGAATGGACTTTTTGTGACTCACTTCACTTCCAGAAATAATGTATTCCTCACAGAAGAACACTTGAATAAGGGTTGGACAAGGCTGTCTCTCAGCAAGATTGATAAGGCGTTGGTTGTAAAAACTGTTAGAGAGAAGGAAGATCAAGTGCTGCAACATCTTTTTATAACCTTAACCCCGAACAAATGTCCCTCAATAGTTTTTTTGACCACAGAAATAACATGAGTTTATCAGAAAGGACTTCTATTGTCCTTGGGGTATAGACGCTACAGGAGCACAGTGTGGAAGGATACATTCATGTTATTTTTTGGGGGGGTACTTTTTAGTGATATCCAATTGGTAGTTACAGTCTTGGCCTCACCGCTGTAACTCCCGTACGGACTCGGGAGAGGTGAAGGTCGAGAGCCATGTGTCCTCCGAAACACGACCCCGCCAAGCCGCACTGCTTCTTGACACACTGCTCGCTTTACCCGGAAGCACCAATGTGTCGTAGGAAACGCCGTACAGCTGGCGACCTAAGTCAGCGTGCATGCGTCCGGCCGCCACAAGGAGTCGCTAGAGCGCGATGGGACAAGGACATCCCAGCCGGCCAAACCTTCCCCCGAACCCAGACGACACTGGGCCAATTGTACGTCGCCTCATGGGTATCCCGGTCGCAGCCGGCTGAGACACAGCCCGGGATCGAACCCGGATCTGCAGTGACACCTCTAGCACTGCGCTGCAGTGCCTTAGACCGCTGCGCCACTCGGAAGTAGGCTACATTAATTGTTAAGGCTACATTAATTGTGGGCCCTCTGACAGAGCTAGTTCTAATGAGCTGCTAATTAACGGGAGGCTATTTAGTAACAGCTTCAGTTTGCCCAGTATAAAAACCTTGAAATGCAGATAAGATGTCCACAGGCCACATTCACTGGGTCAATAACTTTGTATTAATCAACAAACCTCTTCATAATGAACACACTTTTATTAATTCGTGATCATGTGTATGAGGAAGAGGAACATAACAGTACAGCGCTTTGACTTTGAAAGAGGCATCTTTCACACTGAGTCACTGTCAAGTCTGGGAACAACTGTCTCCTCCCATGATGTCATAGTGTGGATAATATTTATATATAGCTCTTTAGTGTGGAATCAGCAATAAAATGACCATATAGTCCATACACTGTAAAGACCTCTTTACAAAGGCTACTTGTATTCCCCAGTGTGTGTGTGAATATGCACGCACACGCTTTTATGTGTGAGCTGCCAATGGTCTCCTATCCTCAAAGTCCACCCTCAGCTCATTACTGCCATTAGAGCCTGCTGCCACCGCCATATTTTACATTGAAGTAATTTATCAAACACTCTTATCCAGAGTGACTTCATAAATTTTCATACTTTTTTTTCCTACTGGTCCCTGAGGGAATCGAACCCACAACTCTGGCATTGCAAGTGCCATGCTCTACCAACTGAGCTACACGGGACCTCGCTATGCTGCTGCTGCTTCACCTACACTCCCACACCTCACTACTACTGCAGCATTCATTCACAGCACAGCCCCACATTGCTGCCAGCATTCACATTTCACTCTTCAAATATCTGCCCATGAAAGACTTCACTGAAATAGACAGATATTATGTAACATTTACATGACATCTTTCTCACTTTGCACATACTCTTATACAAGAGCGATTTGACAGCGATTTTGGAAAAGTGCAAACATTTTGCGCAGTGTAAGGGGGTTGAACAATCGTATAAAAAAAGGTTTCACTGACAAACACCAACCTTTCAAAAATGTCTAGTACATTTTGTACCCTGTGATTATACCTTTTCAATGTTTGACCTGCCTTCATACCTACAGCATCCATTCTTTGTGGAGATCAAGAGCAGCCCTTTTTGTATAGGGCTCGTGGTGACTGAGATGCTGTGGCAGCAAGATCTAATGTCACCTAATGGCAGTAATGCGCTGAGGAGGGACTTGGTTTCCATATGTTTGATGTGTTTGATAACGTTCCATTTATTCAATTTCAGCCATTACAATCATTCTATAGCTCCTTCCACCAGCCTCCTCTGGTTCAGATGCAATTAAGTTGTCCCACAATGTTTGCGCCCCCGCGGAAATCTAATTAACATAATACAAAAATCCCCCATCAAAATCTGTGTGTTTAAGCTAGAGAGAGAGAGAGAGAGAGAGAGAGAGAGAGAGAGAGAGAGAGAGAGAGAGAGAGAGAGAGAGAGAGAGAGAGAGAGAGAGAGAGAGAGAGAGAGAGAGAGAGAGAGAGAGAGAGAGAGAGAGAGAGAGAGAGAGAGAGAGAGAGAGAGAGAGCTGGAATACAGATCTTACTTTCCTCCTATGTCACGAAGCCACAGGCAGGGTACAGAGGCTGACCTGACCCCAACCGCTCCACTCCTCACCTCATCCTACTTCACCCCTACTCATCCTTCTTCACCATAAGGAAGGACAATATGCTGATGTGTCATCATGGGAGAATATGACTGTTATTAGAATATCAATAAGGGTCATTCTTTATATTCCGATGCATGCATTTGGTGAGACACTATATCTTTCACCCACGACTCCATGTTGCATGACTTTGAGTCTGATCGTGTGCAATAGATTAATGACGGGCTATGAGAGAGTCTTTGAAGTAGCCTACACTATGGCATGGCTCCAGCATGGCTCCAGCCTGCCATCACAGCACTCTTGTTAATTGGCTGTGCAGCCATCGGCTGCTCTCTCTCTGCTCTTTGGAATGACAGATAATTGGGAGGGTTAGAGGACTGGCCCGCCTTTACTACGCTAACCCAGTAATTAACTTGTGCTCGGCCAGAGCTTCACACAGCCAAACTCAATTTGAGTGTGTGTTTGTGTGTGTGCGTGTGTGTGCGTGTATGTGTGTGTGTGTGTGAGAGAGATGTATAGTCAAAGAGAGTCACAGTTGCACTCCTGTAGTTGCCAAGGCAATGATGAAGTGACAATTACTGTTTGACTCTGTTCAATATATACAGTTGAAGTCGGAAGTTTACAAACACTTAGGTTGGAGTCATTAAAACTCGTTTTTCAACCACACTAATTTCTTGTTAACAAACTATAGTTTTGGCAAGTTGGTTAGGACATCTACTTTGTGCATGACACAAGTCATTTTTCCAACAATTGTTTACAGACAGATTATTTCACTTATAATTCACTGTATCACAATTCCAGTGGGTCAGAAGTTTACATACACTAAGCTGACTGTGCCTTTAAACAGCTTGGAAAATTCCAGAAAATGATGTCATGGCTTTAGAAGCTTCTGATAGGCTAATTGACATCACTTGAGTCAATTGGAGGAGTACCTGTGGATGTATTTCAAGTCCTACCTTCAAACTCAGTCCCTCTTTGCTTGATATCATGGGAAAATCTAAAGAAATTAGCCAAGACCTCCAAAAAAAAATGGTAGACCTCCACAAGTCTGGTTCATCCTTGGGAGCAACTTCCAAACGACTGAAGGTACCACGTTCATCTGTACAAACAATAGTGCGCAAGTATAAACACCATGGGACCACGCAGCCGTCATACCGCTCAGGAAGGAGACACGTGCTGTCTCCTAGAGATGAACGTACTTTGGTGCGAAAAGTGCAAATCAATCCCAGAACAACAGCAAATGACTTTGTGAAGATGCTGGAGGAAACAGGTACAAAAGTATCTATATCCAAAGTAAAACGAGTCCTATATCGACATAACCTGAAAGGCCGCTCAGCAAGGAAGAAGCCACTGCTCCAAAACCGCCATAAAAAAGCCAGACTACGGTTTGCAACTGCACATGGGGGCAAAGATCGTACTTTTTGGAAAAATGTCCTCTGGTCTGATGAAACAAAAATAGAACTGTTTGGCCATAATGACCATCGTTATGTTTGGAGGAAAAAGGCGGATGCTTGCAAGCCGAAGAACACCATCCCAACCGTGAAGAACGGGGGTGGCAGCATCATAATGTTGTAGAGGTGCTTTGCTGCAGGAGGGACTGGTGCACTTCACAAAATAGATGGCATCATGAGGAAGGAAAATGATGTAGATATATTGAAGCAACATCTCAAGACATCAGTCATGAAGTTAAAGCTTGGTCGCAAGTGGGTCTTCCAAATGGACAATGACCCCAAGCATAATTCCAAAGTTGTGGCAAAATGGCTTAAGGACAACAAAGTCAAGGTATTGGAGTGGCCATCACAAAGCCCTGACCTCAATCCTATAGAAAATGTGTGGACAGAACTGAAAAAGTATGTGCGAACAAGGAGGACTACAAACCTGGCTCAGTTACACCAGCTCTGTTAGGAGGAATGGGCCAAAATTCACCCAACTTATTGTGGGAAGCTTGTGGAAGGTTACCCGAAATAATTGACCCAAGTTAAACAATTTAAAGGCAATGCTACCAAATACTGTATGTAAACTTCTGACCCACTGGGAATGTGATGAAATAAATAAAAGCTTAAATATATAATTCTCTCTTCTATTATTCTGACATTTCACATTCTTAAAATAAAGTGGTGATCCTACCTGACCTAAGACAGGGAATTCTTACTAGGATTAAATGTCAGGAATTGTGAAAAACTGAGTTTAAATGTATTTGGCTAAGGTGTATGTAAACTTCCGACTTCAACTGTATATATATATATATATATATATATATATATATATATATATGTATCACTACCATTCAAAAGTTTGGGGTCACATAGAAATGTCCTTATTTTCCATGAAAACATACATGAAATTAGTTTGAATAGGAAATATAGCAAAATGCATAGGAAATGTAGTCATTGACAAGGTTAGAAATAATGATTTTTAACTGAAATAATAATTGTGTCCTTCAAACTTTGCTTTCGTCAAAGAATCCTCCATTTGCAGCAATTACAGCCTTGCAGACCTTTGGCATTCTAGTTGTCAATTTGTTGAGGTAATCTGAAGAGATTTCACCCCATGCTTCCTGAAGCACCTCACACAAGTTGGATTGGCTTGATGGGCACTTCTTACGTAGCATACGGTCAAGCTGCTCCCACAACAGCTCAATAGGGTTGAGATCCGGTGACTGTGCTGGCCACTCCATTATAGACAGAATACCAGCTGACTGCTTCTTCCCTAAATAGTTATTGCATAGTTTGGAGCTGTGCTTTGGGTCATTGTCCTGTTGTAGGAGGAAACGTGTTCCAATCAAGCGCCGTCCACAGGGTATGGCATGTCGTTGCAAAATGGAGTGAGAGATCCCTTTTACCCTGTACAAATCTCCCACTTTACCACCACCAAATCACCCCCAGACCATCACATTGCCTCCACCATGCTTGACAGATGGCATCAAGCACTTCTCCAGCATCTTTTCATTTGGTCTGCGTCTTACAAATGTGATCCGAACACCTCAAACTTCAAGTCGTCTATCCATGACACTTTTTTCCAATCTTCCTCTGTCCAGTGTCTGTGTTCTTTTGCCCATCTTAATCTTTTATTTTTATTGGCCAGTCTGAGATATGGCTTTTTCTTTGCAACTCTGCCTAGAAGGTCAGCATCCCGGAGTCGCCTCTTCACTGTTGACATTGAGACTGTTGTTTTGTGGGTACTATTTAATGAAGCTGCCAGTTGAGGACCTGTGAGGTGTCTGTTTCTCAAACTAGACACTCTAATGTATTTGTCCTCTTGCTCAGTTGTGCACCGGGTCCTCCCACTCCTCTTTCTATTCTGATTAGAGCCAGTTTGCGCTGTTCTGTGAAGGGAGTAGTACCCAGCGTTGTACGAGATCTTCAGTGTCTTGGCAATTTCTCGCATGGAATAGCATCCATTTCTCAGAACAAGAATATACTGATGAGTTTAAGAAGAAAGTTATTTATTTATTGCCATTTTGAGCCTGTAATCGAACCCACAATTGCTGATGCTCCAGATACTCAACTAGTCTCAAGAAGGCCAGTTTTATTGCTTCTTTAATCAGCACAACAGTTTTCAGCTCTGCTAACATAATTGCAAATGGGTTTTCTAATGATCAATTAGCCTTTTAAAATGATCAACTTGGATTAGCAAACACAATGTGCCATTGGAACACAGGACTGATGGTTGCTGATAATGGGCCTCTGTACGCCTATGTATATACTCCATTAAAAATCAGCCGTTTCCAGCTACAATGGCCAATTACAACATTAACAATGTCTACACTGTATTTCTGATCAATTTGATGTTATTTTAATGGACAAAAAAATTGCTTTTCTTTCGAAAAAAATGACATTTCTAAGTGACCCCAAACTTTTGAACGGTAGTGTATGTGTTTGAACGGTAGCCCTCGATAATTAAAATTTTATTTTTATTTAACCTTTATTTAACCACGTAAGCCAGTTGAGAACAAGTTCTCATTTACAACTGCGACCTGGCCAAGATAAAGCAAAGCAGTGCGATAAAAACAACAACAACACAGAGTTACATATGGGATAAACAAAACATACAGTCAATAACACAATAGTAAATCTATATACAGTGTTTGCAAATGTAGTAAGTTATGGAGTTAAGGCAATAAATAGGCCATAGTGCAAAATAATTACAATTTAGTATTAACACTGGAGTGATAGATGTGCAGAAGATGATGTGCAAATAGAGATACTGGGGTGCAAATGAGCAAAATAAAGAACAATGTAAATAACAATATGGGGATGAGGTAGTTGGGTGGGCTAATTACAGATGGGCTGTGTACAGGTACAGTGACCGGTAAACTGCTCTGACAACTGATGCTTAAAGATAATGAGGGAGATAAGTGTCTCCAGCTTCAAAGATTTTTATAGTTCTTTCCAGTCATTTGCAGCAGAGAACTGGAAGGAATGGTGGCCAAAGGAGGTGTTGGCTTTGGGGATGACCAGTGAGATATACCTGCTGGAGCGCATACTACTGGTGGGTGTTGCTATGGTGACCAATGAGCTAAGATAAGGCGGGGATTTGCCTAGAAGTGATTTATAGATGACCTGGAGCCAGCGGGTTTGGCGACAAATATTTAGTGAGGGCCAGCCAACGAGAGCGTACAGGTCACAATGGTGGGTAGTATATGGGGCTTTGGTGACAAAACGAATGGCACTGTGATAGACTACATCCAATTTGCTGAGTAGAGTGTTGGAGGCTATTTTGTAAATGACATCGCCGAAGTCAAGGATTGGTAGGATAGTCAGTTTTACGAGGGCATGTTTAGCAGCATGAGTGAAGGAGGATTTGTTGCGAAACAGGAAGCCGATTCTAGATTTAACTTTGGATTGGAGATGCTTAATGTGAGTCTGGAAGGAGAGTTTACTGTCTAACCAGACACCTAGGTATTTGTAGTTGTCCACATATTCTAAGTCAGACCCGCTGAGAGTAGTGATTCTAGTCGGGCGGGCGGGTGCAAGCAGCGTTCGATTGAAGAGCATGCATTTAGTTTTACTAACGTTTAAGAGCATTTGGAGGCCACAGAAGGAGTGTTGTATGGCATTGAAGCTTGTTTGGAGGTTTGTTAACACAGTGGCCAATGAATTAACTAACAGTGCTGAGATAACATGTCTCTCAGTCTTCTACTCACTTTTCAGAAAACATATGGTATAATATTGCCCCTGACACACTGAATTCCCACTGATGCCAAAATGAATTCACTGTAAGATTCATGTAATTAGCCTACCTCACAACAATTTGGTTCAGAGCAGAGGAGGCTGGTGGGAGCTATAGGACGACGGGCTCGTTGTAATGACTGGAATGGAATTAATGGAACGGAGTCGAACATGTGGTTTCCATTACAATCCTCCTATAGCTCCTCCCACCAGCCTCCTCTGGTTCAGAGTCAATTCAGTTTGAAATGGTTTTACTGAGGTTACAGAAAAGGCATTCTGTATTAATATGGTTAAGGTGGCTCAATAAACAATGTGAAAATGAAACGTATGTTTCTGAAACAATCTTGATTGAGAACAAAGGCCATTCCATTCACATGGAAGCACTGGATACCTGGCCTTGTCTCTTCCTCTGTTGGGTCTGCTCTACACACTCCACTCAAAACATCACAGAATAATGGTACAATGTAATGAAAATCCATCAAACCTTTCAATCACTGAAAGTTAAAAAAAAAAGTATAATCTGTCAACATCGGGGAAATTTCCATTTCATGGTCACAGAATAAAAGAGGCATGCTGTTTGTTGACATTATTTTTTCCATTATGACAATGTTTGTTTGATACAGAATGAATACTGCTTTCATTCATAAAGAATCACCCCCCCATCCCCCCTGCTACCCACTCTGTGTGAGTGAGTGTGTCTGTATGTGGGTGAGCATGTTTTTCTCGCTCTCTTTCCTCTAATGCCCCGTCTCGCATTGAATTGCTTTTTTGACCTCTTTCCTTGCATGCCTCCTGCCTGAACTGCCGTTGTTGTTCCACTAAAGGTTTTCATAATCGAATCAGCATGTAATTAGGACTGTCTCTCTGGGGTGGCGGAAGAGAGGTGGTGGGAAGAGAGGTGGTGGGGTGAGGACTCTCAACCCGCACTGGATTTGATGGATCTGATGCTCTACATATTACATTATGAGAGACAGAAAGCCTTTGTTCATCTCAGGACAAGCAATCTTGAGAGCAAAGAAAAGCAAACACAAAGTGCGAGGCGATAATGTGATCATGTGATAATATGATAATGTGGTGGATGAATGCTGTCTGAATTAAAATAATGAATGACATTTTATTTTTGTGTCAAATCGCCAGTTGGCAATCCATCCTTTATGGGATTAATTGACACATAAACAAACATTACAATACTTCACTGTGATCATTTAGTGACAATTCTTCTTCCGGTGTTTTCTGCAGTGCGCATCGCATAAAGAGTGAAACAATTTAAGATAAAAATCTATACATAATAGTAATTAAGGTTATCCAAACAATAATTATATCCCTAGAGCAGTAAAAAAAATATATACATACATGCATACATACATATACGCTGTATATACATACATACAGTGAGGGAAAAAAGTATTTGATCCCCTGTTGATTTTGTACGTTTTCCCACTCACAAAGACATGATCAGTCTATAATTTTAATGGTAGGTTTATTTGAACAGTGAGAGACAGAATAACAACAACAAAATCCAGAAAAATGCATGTCAACATTTTTATAAATTTATTTGCATTTTAATGAGGGAAATAAGTATTTGACCCCTCTGCAAAACATGATTTAGTGCTTGGTGGCAAAAACCTTGTTGGCAATCACAGAGGTCAGACGTTTCTTGTAGTTGTCCACCAGGTTTGCACACATCTCAGGAGGGATTTTGTTCCACTCCACTTTGCAGATCTTCTCCAAGTCATTAAGGTTTCGAGGCTGACGTTTGGCAACTTGAATCTTCAGCTCCCTCCACAGATTTTCTATGGGATTAAGGTCTGTAGACTGGCTAGGCCACTCCAGGACCTTAATGTGCTTCTTCTTGAGCCACTCCTTTGTTGATCCTCCCGTGTAGTTCTGGGCTGATTCCTCACCGCTCTCATGGTCATTGCAACTCCACGAGGTGAGATTTTGCATGGAGCCCCAGGCCGAGGGAGATTGACAGTTCTTTTGTGTTTCTTCCATTTGTGAATAATCACACCAACTGTTGTCACCTTCTCACCAAGCTGCTTGGCGATGGTCTTGTAGCCCATTCCAGCCTTGTGTAGGTCTACAATATTGTCCCTGACATCCTTGGAGAGCTCTTTGGTCTTGGCCATGGTGGAGAGTTTGGAATCTGATTGATTGATTGCTTCTGTGAACAGGTGTCTTTTATACAGGTAACAAGGTAAGATTAGGAGCACTCCCTTTAAGAGTGTGCGCCTAATCTCAGCTCGTTACCTGTATAAAAGACACCTGGGAGCCAGAAATCTTTCTGATTGAGAGGGGGTCAAATACTTATTTCCCTCATTAAAATGCAAATCAATTTATAACATTTTTTAAATGCGTTTTTCTGGATTTTTTTGTTGTTATTCTGTCTCTCACTGTTCAAATAAACCTACCATTAAAATTATAGACTGATCATCTCTTTGTCAGTGGGCAAATGTACAAAATCAGCAGGGGATCAAATACTTTTTTCCCTCACTGTACATATATATACAGATACCGATAAATAAATAAATAAATACAGAAAAATGAAACAGGATGCATTTGAACACAGTCTAGCACAAAGAGAAGATTCATGTGGGAGACAAGCCTATACACAATCTATATACACACGTGCCATTTGACAAGGTTGCCATGAACCTCTATGCAGAACCAACATTTGATTAAAAATAGCAATAGACACGATACCGAGTTATTCTATCATTTGACCTCGCCAGTTAAACCAAATGCCGTCAGTGTATAGTCACCTGAACTAAAGCACTTTAAATGCTAATCGGCAGATTGAACTCAGTGCCCCTCTGCCCTTCTGGGTAGAGCTGTATCCTTCGTACACATTGTCAAGGCCTTTATCATAATATACTGTTTAGGGGTAGGACAGGGCAGAGATATTTTGTTACCAAATTGGTCCGTTGAGAACCAATTCTTATTTGCAATTAACCAACAGCCTGCTATAACGGCCATTATCCCTGTAACCTCTGCTCCTCTGAAGCCACTTCGGCAGGCTGGCTGCACCAACAGCCCCTAACTACTGTGTGTCCTTGAGTCAGGTCATGATACCCTCTGATTTGGTCTGGGCATAACAGTGTGGGCACTTCACACATGTTAGCTAGCTCTTGGAACACATTAGGGAGCACAGATGGAGAGAAAACAACCCCTTCCCACTGCTCCTCTCTGATTGACTTAGAGTGTGATTGTACTGTACTGAATGTTTTTTACACTGCAATGTGAAAATACCACTAACAACTGAATTCTAATAGCTTTTAACTTCGACTGACCTTTTGTCTCTACTGGAGAACATAGGAACATGGTGAGGAATCAGTGTTTTCCTTTCTTAACTGTTGTGTCACATCACGTTTCTCAGAGAGGCCAATGATTTTGAATAGGTGGTCTTGTACTTATACTGTACATTTCTAAATATTGAAATGTCACTGAAGGTATATCAACACATTTTGGACCAGCAGAACACACACTGTGTGGCGAGGATGTTTGTGCTTGTTTACACTGCCTATTATTAGGGCTAAGGGGACACTTGACATCCAGGTAGGTAAACGTCGTTCATAATAATATAATAATATGCCATTTAGCAGACGCTTTTATCCAAAGCGACTTACAGTCATGCGTGCATACATTTTTGTGTATGGGTGGTCCCGGGGATCGAACCCACTACCTTGGCGTTACAAGCGCCGTGCTCTACCAGCTGAGCTACAGAGGACCACTCTCATCACAGGAATAGACACCTCTGGTCGGAACGTTCTGATTGCTTCTGTATTTGACTAATGGGTGGCATAATGTCTCAGGCAGTCGTCAGGAACAAAGGCCACGTACACACTGTCACTCCATTAAAGAGAGAGAGAGAGAGAGAGACATTACAGTAGGTACTCATTTCTGCATATGACAACATGTGGCCTCACCATCGGTCTGAGGTGGACCAGGAAATGAGTTCTCTCCATCTAGCTCTGCCACGTGCCATAATGTCACCCGAGTTATTGCTTCTCACTCATTCACCTCGTCTCCAACGCTCCAAGGGCAAAAAGATGAGTTTGGCCCCTGAAGATGGAAATGCTGTTATATTGCGAGTGGAGAGGACGACAGGCGGAGGGGCAGTAAATGCCACTTTGATTGGTTTTCTGAAATGATTGAGCAGGGAGAATAACAAGATGGGACTACATGATGGGGTGCAAACAGACCAAAAACAGATCTGTTTTGGAGCGTTGATGGGCTATTCACATTGCTTGTAAGTCTAGGGGCTTCGGGTTTGAAATTGCAAGCAAACATGCCCAGAATTCAAATTGAAGAAATATCAAAAAACAGAGCCTGTCTCCATGGCCTCTTGTCACTCTGTAACAGTATGGATCCTTCTCTATTCAAGCCTAACCTTGGGCCGGTAATGTCGATCCCGGTGGCTCTTTTCAAAAACGTCAGCCCCAGTCGTCACAGGCACATTTCTGGTCAGGTGACTTGCTCCTACCTCATGCCTCAAGTGGTCACGAGAGGACAATAGACAAGCAAGTACATTTGTTTTTACTTCTACCATTTCAGTTTCTCACATTGGGTTATTTAACAGAGTGCAGGAAAATAAAGATAGGTGAGTGTGTCAAGTAATCAAACCATAACAAAGGAGAAGACGCCGACAGAGTGGGAGTGACGTCATCCCTTCTCAGCAGTAGACATATTCAAAAGTGTGCACAGTGTTAGTCTTTTTGGAGCGTTGTACAAAATGATAGTTCAATTTTGCCTGCATGTTCAGTATGGAAAGGAGACCTAGTCTGGAAATACATGTGTGATGTGGTTTATGTACAATGTGCCACAATTGATTTCTGACCCTGAATGGGCTTTTATTCAAAGTTCTAGCAAATTAGTTAGTGTAGTATGTTAAGAATTAAAATAATTATTCATAGTCACCAGTGTTAGTGGCTTCATCATTAATTTTCCTCTGCAGCTCGGAAAAGTCTCAGTACTACCAGTATACAACATGTCACCTTCATGGGTTCCCAAGAAACGACTTCAACAGACAGTTCGACTTTTCCAGGCCTCGAACTGAGATCAGCCAATTACAGTCTGTCAGATGTTATCCTAATATAATAATATATGCCATTTAGCAGACGCTTTTATCCGAAGTGACTTAGTCATGCATGCATACATTTTACGTATGGGTGGTCCCAGGAATCAAACCCACTATCCTGGCGTTGCAAGTGCCATGCTCTACCAACTAAACTACAGAGGACCATAATCCTCAATGTCAAACTCCAAGCCGTGTCTTTGCTTGGAGTTTTGCACATACGTGGGTATATAAAGACTATGTATCCCAAGGGGTTTCCAAGGAATTTGCATACAAGATCACCTTGAGAGCAATGAGGCCCAACAACCTCAGTCAGCCTAATCTCATGTGCTCTCGGCTGAATTGTTCTGATTGGGACAATCCCTCTTAATCTCTGTTAATCCACTCCCATTGGCAAATGAATAATTGATATGTCATTATAAATGCTAGGATAACTCCAAAATAACATTTACCTTCTTGTCTGTTCTCTTTACATATTTTTTGTGGCTACATTAACTTTTCGTTTCTTAAATTGCACCATATACTTTTAATTAATTCCTTAAGTGTTTATATATATCACTGCATGTTTAGCAGGTTTTTACATGTATTTAAAAATGTAATATTTTCTAGGTAAAAGTTTAACTTGAGACTTTGCCACAAGAAAGTGTTTAATATAAAATCAAAATAAACTGTTATACCGATACCCTAAAATGCTTATCTTTGAAATTAAAACATATAAATAAGAACCATTCTGCGAGCACACTATGAGAACTCTTATCTGAACAGTCTGTCTCTTTAATGATGTGAGTGCTGGGGTTTAATTAAAGAGTAGGCAAGTCAAAAGAGGCCAATAGAGACACTTTACAACACCTGGGTTTTAAAGTGTCTCTAGCAGGAGTGTATTCGGTTTTTGAACATTAGGGGGAGGGAGGACCAATTTTGGTGGAACATTTGTTAAGATTTCAAAGAATTTTCCTGCATTTTAAAGGCCCAATGCAGCTGTTTTTATTTCAATATTAAATCATTTCTGGGTAACAATTAAGTACCTTACTGTAATAGTTTTCCATTTAAAGTGGTAATTTATTTTTTTATTTTTTGTTGCAAAAAACGATTTCTCAAGCAAGAATGTCGCTAGGACTGTTTGGGAGTTTGGGAGGACTGAGTGGGGAAGGGAAGGGCACCAAAGTGGTGCATTAACCACAGTGTGGATCAATTCACCAGACAGAAGGCCTAATGGGAGGGAAATGGAGCCTAACCACAGTGTGGATCAGTTCACCAGACAGAAGGCCTAATGGGAGGGAAATGGAGCCTAACCACAGTGTGGATCAGTTCACCAGACAGAAGGCCTAATGGGAGGGAAATGGAGCCTAACCACAGTGTGGATCAGTTCACCAGACAGAAGGCCTAATGGGAGGGAAATGGAGCCTAACCTGACAACTAGCTGTTATTAGCAGAGTTTTGGAACTGGTCTATTAACTTATGCCGCAACTCCACCCATGCAAAAAATGTTTTACCAGAAATTATTAGGAAATAACACCTTAAGTTGATATGATACTGAATCTTGAGTGCACTGGGCCTTTAACAAGGTTTGCCATTACTCATGGCCACTGGAAGGTTTGTAGAAAACATAGTAAAAGAAAGTCAATACAAAATTGAGTGGTGTTTTGAGGACAATATATAAAAATACGATGGGTGTGAAAATGCTTACCAATTCAATTTCAGCCTCAAATCTTTTATTTTATTTTATTAAATAAACTTTATTTGGTTGGTTTGCCACTTTATATACGGTGCCTTCAGAAAGTATTCACACCCCTTGACTTTTTCCACATTTTGTTGTGTTACAGCCTGAATAAAAAATTGATTAAATTGAGATTTGGTGTCACTGGCCTAAACACAATAACCCATCATGTCAAAGTGGAATTATGTTTTTAGAAATGTTTACAAATTAATAAAAAATGAAAAGCTGAAATGTCTTAAATCAATAAGTATTCAACCCCTTTATTATGGCAAGCCTAAATAATTTCAGGAGTAAAAATGTGCTTAAAAAGTCACATAATAAGTTGCATGGACTCACGTGTGCAATAATAGTGTTTAAAATTATTTTTGAATTGGCTACCTCATCTGTAGCTCAGCTGGTAGAGCACGGCGCTTGTAACGCCAAGGTAGTGGGTTCGATCCCCGGGACCACCCATACACAAACATTTATGCACGCACGACTGTAAGTCGCTTTGGATAAAAGCGTCTGCTAAATGGCATATTATTATTATTATTATTTATGTAGTTATGTCCTTGAGCTGTTCTTGTCTATTAATGTTGTGTATTATGTCATGTTTCATGTTTTGTGTGGACCCCAGCAAGAATAGCTTATGCTTTCGTAACAGCTAATGGGGATCAATAAGTTCCCTCAGTAGAGCAGTGAATTTGAAACACAGATTTAACCACAAAGACCAGCCACAAAGACCAGAGAGGTTTTCCAAGGCCTTGCAAAGAAGGGCACCTATTGGTAGATGGGTAAAAAAAAAAAAAGCAGACATTGAATATCTGTTTGAGCATGGTGAAATTACAGTATTAATTACACTTTGGATCATGTATCAATGCACCCAGTCACTACAAAGATACAGGCATTCTTTATTTATTTTGTATTTATTTTGTATTTTGTGATTACGATCTTGTCTCATCGCTGCAACTCCCCAACGGGCTCGGGAGAGGAGAAGGTTGAGTCAGGTGTCCTCCAAACCGCGCTTCTTAACACCCACCCGCTTAACCTGGTAGCCAGCTGCACCAATGTGTCAGAGGAAACACTGTTCAACTGACGACCGAAGTCAGCTTGCAGGCACCCGGCCCGCCACAAGGAGACGCTCGCGATGAGCCAAACCCTCCCCTAACCTGGACCAATTGTGCCCCGCCCTATGGGTGTCATGTCTACTCCCGCTCCCCCGCTCTGGCGCTCAACATCGCCAGTCTACTAACCACCGGTCCTGGCAACCCATCTTTACACACACCTGGCAACCATCATTACGCACAATTGCGCCCCATCATGAGGCACACCTGGACTTCATCACTCCTTGATTACTCCCCCTTTATTTAGCCCTCAGTTGTCTTTGTTATTGTTTTCTCTCACGTTATGTACGCTCCTCATGTTTGTTCATCTGCATCGGTTCTTTATTAAAATCACCTTCTGTTTCCTGACTCCCGGCGTATACGTTACAGAATAACACCTCGACAATATGGAAGCAGCAGAAGATTCAACTCTCTTCCAGACGGTTAACGAACAAAGTAATCTTCTCCATCAACACCACAACCAGCTGGCGAAACTGGGTACGGCCATGGAGGAGGTCCTCCGCGTTCTCCACCGCCTCGACACCACCAGCGAGGTTCTCCATTCCCCTATCAGAGGGCCTCCTACCACGGGTCGTCACAGTGAGCCAGCGCCCCCAGCCTACCCAGCCGTCCGCCCAGGTCAGCGATGCCCGACTATCCCTTCCGGAGAAATATGACGGCACTCCATAAAAATGCCATGGCTTCCTACTCCAGTGCTCCCTATATTTCGCATATCAGACATGAGCCCCCACCACCGCGAGGTCCAAGGTTGCCAAGGTCATTTCCCTGCTTACCGGACGGGCGTTGGAGTGGGCTACGGCCGTCTGGGAGAGAGGAAAGGAGGAGCTGGGGTCCTATGAGAAGTTCATGACTCTATTCAGGGTGGTCTTCGACCATCCTCCAGAGGGCAGAGAGGGAGGTGAGCAACTTTTTTAGCTCCGGCAGGGTGCCCAGACCGCTACGGAGTACGCCCTCACCTTCCGGACTGTGGCAGCTTCCAGCGGATGGAATGAGCCAGCGTTCCCCACTCTATTCCGCAGTGGACTGCGCAAGGAGGTCCAGACGGAGTTGGCATGTCGGGATGACAATATTTCCTTGGACGCTCTCATCTCGATGGCCATCCGTCTGGTTACCTTCTGCAGGAGCGCCGGTGTCCACCTCGCCACTCGCCTCCCTCCTTTGGCTGTCCTGAGGCAGAGCCTGAACCCATGGAGGTAGGGGCAACTCACCTTTCCGCGGCAGAGCAGCGTCACCAGAGACAGCTGGGGCTCAGATATATTATACCAATCTGTCTGTATAGGCTTTCATCCATAACAAGGCCCAGGCGTAAAACAAGCCTTTGTAAGAAAGCCTTGTCTGAGCCAGAACGGCAAGAGCCTATCTCCTGTTTCTGTAGCGTGAGGCAGCTTGATGTACAAGTACATCCCCTGGACAGGATGCTAGTCTGTCGCAGGGCCTTACCCCCAATCCATTTCCTTAATGCTGAGTGCCAAGCAGAGAGGCATCAGGTCCCATTCTCAAGGTGGACTTTTTAACCACAAGGCCAAGGGAGTTATTTCGAAATATACATTTCCATTATCATTTCTACATACTTTCTATCTGGTTTTAGACATTCAATAAGGGATGCACCAATGTGGATATTGCGGGCCGATACTGATATCCTATTTTCCTTTTAATTTGATGACCATTCTAGCACAGATAGAAATTCCAACCAAGTTTCTATGATCATAAGGCTAATGAGAAAATATTGTGAAATTACTTGATTAGATGTTTTATTTGCATCACAAAGTGACTGATATGCATTCAAAAGGTTTTGGAAAGTTCACAAAAACATCAGGGTAGATCATCAGATAGAAAATAAGATCTGCATTGCTTTCAAATGCGATTGTGTCACTGTCCCTTTTTAACGAGACCTGCACGGCTTGTGAGCATGATAGAAGGAAACATAATACATGTTTTTTGTCCTGAGAGTCGTAGTTTTCATTGATGGGGTCCTACTAGCTGACAGTATCATGTTTCAGGAGAAGACCCAGATACAGACAGTGTTGAAGTAACAAAAGTTTATTACAAAAACAGGGGGCAGGCAAACGACAGGTCAAGGGCAGGCAGAGGTCAGTAATCCAGATCAGAGTCCAAAAGGTATAGAACTGAGCTAGCCGGGAAAACTAGAAAACAGCAACTTGAGAAAGACAGGAGCAAGGGGGAAAACACTGGTAGGCTTGACGAAACAAAACGAAACAGGAGACAAAGGGCTGTGAGACATGGGTTTGATCCTAGACACATGAAAAGTGGAATGTATACAGATGGTACAGGGCAACAGAAGACAAACAGCAGAGGGGCTAATGATCTTGGAGATGGGGAACGGGCCGATAAACCAGGGAGAAAGTTTGCGGGACTCCACCCGGAGGGGCAGATCTCGGGTGGACAGCCATACCTTCTGCCCGAGACGATACCGGGGAGCCGGGGTCCGGTGGCGGTCCTCTTGTCGTCGATACCTGGAGATGTTCTTGAGAAGAGCCGACTGGGCTCTCCTCCAGGTACGACGACAGCGGCGGACAAACATTTTGGCCGAGGGTATGCCGACCTCTTCCTCTTGCTCCGGGAAGAACGGGGGCTGATAACCCAGGGAACACTCAAAGGGCAATAGACCAGTGGCAGATCAGGGAAGGGTGTTGCGGGCGTATTCAACCCACACTAGTTGATGGCTCAGGTGGTGGAGACCAGGCAGCGCAGAGTCGTCTCCAGGTCTTTGTTGGCTCGCTCCGACTGGCCGTTGGACTGAGGGTGGAAACCGGAGGACAGGCTGGCCAACGACCCAATGAATGTGCAGAACGCCTTCCAGAACCGGGACGAGAACTGAGGACCCTGGTCGGAGACAATGTCCACTGGGAGTCCATGGATCTAGAAGATGTGCTGCACCATGAGCTGGGCCGTCTCTTTGGCGGAGGGTAGCATGGGGAGAGGAATGAAGTGGGTGGCTTTGGAAAACCGGTCGACAACTGTCAGGATGGCGGTGTTGACATCAGATGGGGGAAGACCCATGACAAAGTCCAGGGATATGTGAGACCAGGGACGGTAAGGAACAGCCAGAGGTTGGGAGGCCAGCGCGGAGACGTCAGGAACCATGGTAGGCCACCAAAAGCATTGTTGGACAAAGGCCAGGGTCCAACGGGAGCCCGGGTGGCAGGCAAGCCTGGAGGAGTGGGCCCACTCCAGGACCGAGGAGTTGACAGCGTCAGGAACAAACATTATGTTATCTGTTGGGAGAGGTGAGTGCAGACAGGGGGGAAGCCAGGGTGCTGTAACTCCGGATAAAGCAGCGATAAAAGTTGGAGAATCCCAGGAAACGTTGCAGCTGCACTCTGGATGTAGGCTGGGGCCAATCCACCACCGCTCTCACCTTCCTGGGAGCCATCTGTACACTCTCTGCAACGATGATGTAGCCCAGGAAGGGGATGGTGGAGCGATGGAATTCACATTTCTCTGCTTTCACAAAAAGCTGGTTCTCCTGGAGGCATGACCAGATACTCGTAGTGACCGCTGGCAGTGTTGAAGGCAGTCTTCCATTCGTCCCCCTCCCGTATCCGCACCAGGTGGTAGGCATTCCATAGGTCCAGTTTGGAGAACATGTTGGCCCCCTGGAGCGGCTCGAAGACCGAGGAGATGAGTGGTAGCGGGTAGCGGTTTTTCACCATGATGTCGTTGAGGCCCTGGTAGTCGATGCACGGGCGCAGGGTTTTGTCCTTCTTTTTCTTCTCCAGGGGTCCACAAAGAAGAACCCTGCGCCACTGGGGGAGGCGGAAGGACAGATGAACCCGGCAGCTAAGGAGTCCTCAATGTAATAATAATAATAATATGCCATTTAGCAGACGCTTTTATCCAAAGCGACTTACAGTCATGTGTGCATACATTTTTACGTATGGGTGGTCCCGGGGATCGAACCCACTACCCTGGCGTTACAAGCGCCATGCTCTACCAATTGAGCTACAGTGGTCTCCATAGCCTTGCTCTCCAGACCCGACAGCGAGTACAGTCGTCCTCGGGGCGGAGTGGTGCCTGGGAGAAGGTCGATTCCGCAGCAAGATGGCATGAAAGGGGGTGCGAGTAACGGGAGAGGAAAAGTTATCCGTATGGCCCACCAGAGTACTCGCTCCTACCGGTGAGCCTGGTCTTTTAGTGGACTGGTGGACACAAAATGACCAGTAGTCCCGCAATATAGGCAACTCTTCGTGTGAAGCCTGTATTGCCGTTCAGCTGGAGACAGGCTAGCTCTGCCTAGTTGCATCGGCTCGGGAAGAGGTGAATCGGCAGACTTCGAGGACTCTCGGGTGAATTCGGGTAGCCTCGAGTTCTCTTAGCAACGGAGCCGTCGGGGACTTCTGGGATGCCTCGGAGGCGAGGTGAAACCGGACTTCCTCTCCTTCCTTCATTCCCGTAGTTGCCCATCGATCTGAATGGTCAAGGCGATGAGCAAGTCGAGATCCATCGGTAGTTCCCGGGCTGCAAGCTCGTCCTTTACTTCCTCCGATACTCCGTGCAGGGGAAGGAGGAGGGCTGCAGCTCGATGATGAGCGAACACTGAGCGAGAAATGCACAACAGGTTCCTGACTCTCCAGCGAAGCATTCCGGGGGAGGTAAGCGGGGTTCTTGGGAAACTGGCTGGGGTGGCCGGGGAGGACGTGCTGCTAACAGCCGGGTTACTGAAAGGCTGGGAGGTTACCATCGTGGTAGGCTGCCTAACAGACAACCCGCGGAATTGCTCCAGCAATGTGTTAAACGCTCGGTCAAGGCGTTCGGCCAATTTCTGGAACCCTTCCATGAGACCACAAAGCAACACCTCGTGCCTTCCAATGGCGGCTCCTTGGGAGGAGATGGTGTTGTGGAGCTGGTCCGAGTCTGCTGGGTCAGTCATGGCCAGTTCGTACTATCACGTTTCAGGAGAAGACCCAGATGCAGACAGTGTTGAAGTAACAAAAGTTTATTACAAAAACAGGGGGCAGGCAAACGACAGGTCAAGGGCCGGCAGAGGTCAGTAATCCAGATCAGAGTCCAAAAGGTACAGAACGGCAGGCAGTCTCAGGCTCTAGCTCACTGGGAAAACTAGAAAACAGGAACTTGAGAAAGACAGGAGCAAGCGGAAAAACGCTGGTAGGCTTGACGAAACAAAACGAACTGGCAACAGACAAACAGAGAACACAGGTATAAATACACTGGGGATAATGGGGAAGATGGGCGACACCTGGAGGGAGGTGGAGACAATCACAAAGACAGGTGAAACAGATCAGAGTGTAACAGACAGGTCCAACCGTTCAAAAGTTAGAGCTAAATTTGTAGGACAATTATTGAGAACCCTCTGGAACATTGGGGGGGGTACATGTCCTCCTCACTTTTATGCTGACTACGCCTATGGGCTCCAGCATCTTAATTTAGAGACACAGAAGAAAATCTGTGTTCTTTTCATCTCGGTAGCTACTGTGGTCTGGTCTCATCCAACATATTTAGGCTTAGCGGGTGCAAGGAAAATTTGTTATCTCCCACACATCGCAAACTTCTTTGAACCCCTGGACTCTGCTCCTTCACCTTACAGCATATTGTCATATGTGGGC
The DNA here is from genome assembly GCF_020615455.1 of Coregonus clupeaformis. NCBI lineage: Eukaryota > Metazoa > Chordata > Actinopteri > Salmoniformes > Salmonidae > Coregonus > Coregonus clupeaformis. The sequence continues at coordinate 34,426,012 of NC_059202.1, forward strand.
TTTGCCAAGAGACAACATACGCCTACCTATACAGGACCATATGTGTAGACAACCATACGACTACAACCAGTTGCTTTACAAACTGTCCCAACCACCACTAGAAACGTGACAGGAAGAGATAGAGACGCGTTTCGATTGGCCGCCCTTGTTATTCGGGAGCCCTGGCTGAGGGTTGTGGGTAATGTTCTGTCCTGCAGGCTGGTATTAAATTAAATGATCCTCTCAGACTGAGGAGAGCAGCCATGCGTCCCACCAATTAGTGTTGTTCTGAGATCTTCTCCCCTACTTGTGAGTACGGCAGCGGCGGTACACTTACGTAACATGTTTTCCTCTGTCTGTCATATTTTTATTGCCCTCCTTTGCCAAAACGGCAGATTTATTATTGCCTCAAACAGAGCCAGAGGAGAGTGAGTGAGAGAGAGAGTGAGTGAGAGGTTCCATAAGCCTGGGATGCAACATGATTGGATTATGAAATCATGGAAATTCATGCTTTATTTAAGAGGACATAAAACCAACCCAAAAGCAACATGATAAGAAGCTCTCAGGCTGGTTACAGGCTCAGAATAGCTAATGCTGCTCAGCCTAATAGGATCAGTGTTCAGAGTAAAGGATGCAACCTGATTAGCAGCAGCCCTCCCCGGATAGAATAAGTAGTGTCACACATTAGGCAAATATGTATCGTCATCTAGTTATCACCCATATGATTTCATTTGCAATATTATCAACTACTGAGTGACTATTCCTTTTCTATATCACCCGTATATCAGAGATTTCCTAACTATCAATTAACCGTTACAATCACATGACAAACTTTTATTGTAAGTATTAGGTCATGTATTACTTTAAAGTGTACACATACAGTATGTAGTTGACCTAGATGGTACATTAGCTCAGTGTACTGAATTACCTGTCATGGCTGGATTATTTTGGGCCTGCCAACAGTCGTTGGCTGATGACTGTCACTGATGCCTCAGAGTCAGAGTTTGTGAGAGATGCAGTCCTAACATGCACAACATTGCCGATAAGTGGCTTAGTCGCCCCGGTGACTGTTACAGTGACTCTCACCTGTAGCCAGGTCACCCAGTTCCCAGGTGTCACAGCTAAGACTGGGACACTGTGAACTTTCACCCTTCAGTAATCTGGACACTGTGGACAGAGAAAGTTGTTTGTGTGTCTTCTGGAGGTAATTGACTCAAGAAGACAAACTGGGTTCCATTCTGAAATGCTTTGCCACTGCTCTTTACAACCAACTCTCCGGATTTGAACCTCTCCCCAGCGGACTATTGTACATACCTGAAACATGTGGTAGTTCTTTACATCACCCAGATGAGGGTCACTGCATATCTGAATGTGTGGAATGGTCTTTAAACAGACAGCATTAAACTATAATCTCAAGCTGTCCGTTTACATTTGTTAAGTGAATGGCAAACCAGTTTCAACTGGTTTGTGGACCCGAGTGTACTGTATCAGGATAGTTAGGACAGCAGGCACCATTAACATTGAAGTCACTCTGCCAGCCTCGGCACGTACAGTGTCCCTAGGCGCCCATTTAGAGCTGCAGATGGGATGTGGAGTATCGGCAGGGCCATAACATGTGAGACCGGGGAGCTTCTAGTGGAAGGATTAAAAGCATTAGCCTCTTGACCTACTTAAAGATTGGACCAGCCAATAGATTTAGACCACATCTGAAATGCCAATGTCTTTTAATGCCAATTTCAGCAGGAGGGATGGATGTTTGAATTTTTTAGGGAAAGTTATTCAGAGAAAGTTTCAGAATCATTGCTTTATGTCAGTAACAAATTATGTGTACAGATGTAGGATCGTAATTTGAACCAGTTTGCTACAGCAGAAAAATCATCCTGCAGCAACAGGAAATTTGAATTATTAAGTGGATTATATTATAATTAATGGACATTTTTGTAGGGGTTGATAAATGTTTTGTAAGGGAAAATTACAAACCGGAAATTACTAACTTCAGAACCCTTTTTTAAACCTAGAATACACTACAAGTTTTACATTTCCTGCATTGTAGGAAAGGTCTCCTGCAACAGAGTGATCCAATTACGATCCTACATCTGTAGTCCAATCAATTCCTCTATGCACAGTTCCTTCTATGCTCTCAGAAAAAGTTAGTTACAGTAATAAGCTTAAATGTTATCGCTACATGGAATGTCAATAGCATGAACTACAATAAAAACTGAATTATTGGGTACCAACATAGAACTCCTTTTGGTGTATTTGCACACTGCTTAATTGGCTCAGGTCTTTCCCATCATGCTTTTGGTAGTGCTCCATTTGCTGTTGTTTATTGCGGTCGATAGCGTCAGTGTTTATTCAAGAGGCATTAGTCTAAAACCCTGCATCAAGAAGCAGACAGAGAGAGCCCGATTGCAGCGGAGCCGGCCAATCAATAGTCCCTGGAATACTCAGAAAACCCCAGTGGAGATCTGTCCTCTCACTGTGAATAAAGAGAAACAGAGTTATTATGGGTTTTATGAGTTCAGAACACATACAGTATAGACCAGGGCTCTCCTACCCTGTTCCTGGAGAGCTACCCCCCTGTAGTTTTTCGCTCCAACCCCAGTTGTAACTAACCTGATTCAGCTTATCAACCAGCTAGATTAGGGTTGGAATGAAAACTTATAGGACGGTAGATCTCCAGGAACAGGGTTGGAGAGCCCTGATATAGATCTATCTCTATGGTTTAGAATGCTTTCGTACTGTGACTGTGGGAACTGCACTTCTCTCCTCAACCCCCCACACACACTTTGCCATGGTTATGAGCACAACGAAGGAGTGATAGTTAATTTTTTTCTTCAAATAAACCATGCAGTTATATACAGTACATTCTACAGTATCAAACGGTTTTCTATCAGGTTACCACTGATGTTACTGCTGTGACTGGAGAAAACGCAAACAAGATTATTATTTTAAATGAAAAGAATTTGAACAAAGACCAGTAGAGTTCTGAATAACAGATCCTGTCCTTAAGTATTGTTGCTATAGTATACAGTTGAAGTTGGAAGTTTACATACACCTTAGCCAAATACATTTAAACTCAGTTTTTCACAATTCCTGACATTTAATCCTAGTAACAATTCCCTGTCTTAGGTCAGTTAGGATCACAACTTTATTTTAAGAATGTGAAATGTCAGAATAATAGTAGAAATAATAATTTATTTCAGCTTTCATTTCATTCATCACATTCCCAGTGGGTCAGAAGTTTACATACACTCCATTAGTATTTGGTATCATTGCCTTTAAATTGTTTAACTTTTCAGTTAGCCCATTCCTCCTGACAGAGCTGGTGTAACTGAGTCAGGTTTGTAGGCCTCCTAGCTCGCACACGCTTTTTCAGTTCTGCCCACACACTTTCTATAGGATTGAGGTCAGGGATTTGTGAAGGCCACTCCAATATTTTGACTTTGTTGTCCTTAAGCCATTTTGCCACAACTTTTGGAAGTATGCTTGGGGTCATTGTCCATTTGGAAGACCCATTTGCGACCAAGCTATAACTTCCTGACTGATGTCTTGAGATGTTGCTTCAATATAGCCACATAATTTTCCTTCCTCATGATGCCATCTATTTTGTGAAGTGCACCAGTCCCTCCTGCAGCAAAGCACCCCCACAGTATGATGCTGCCACCCCCGTGCTTCACGGTTGGGATGGTGTTCTTCGGCTTGCAAGACCCACCTTTTTCCTCCAAACATAATGATGGTCATTATGGCCAAACAGTTCTATTTTTTTTCATCAGACCCGAGGACATTTCTCCAAAAAGTACGATATTTGTCCCCATGTGCAGTTGCAAACCGTAGTCTGGCTTTTTTATGGTGGTTTTGGAGCAGTGGCTTCTTCCTTGCTGAGTGGCCTTTCAGGTTATGTCGATATAGGAGGAGACAGAACGCGTTTCCTTCCTGAGCGGTATAACGGCTGCGTGGTCCCATGGTGTCTATACTTGCGTACTATTGTTTGTACAGATGAACGTGGTACCTTCAGGCATTTGGAAATTGCTCCCAAGGATGAACTAGACTTGTGGAGGTCTACAATTTTGTTTCTCAGGTCTTGGCTGATTTCTTTTGATTTTCCCATGATGTCAAGCAAAGAGGCACTGAGTTTGAAGGTAGGCCTTGAAATACATACACAGGTACACCTCCAATTGACTCAAATTATGTCAATTAGCCTATCAGAAGCTTCTAAAGCCATGCTGTTTAAAGGCACAGTCAACTTAGTGTATGTAAACCTCTGACCCACAGGAATTGTGATACAGTGAATTCTAAGTGAAATAATCTGTCTGTAAACAATTGTTGGAAAAATGACTTGTGTCATGCACAAAGTAGATGTCCTAACCGACTTGCCAAAACTAAACTTTGTTAACAAGACATTTGTGGTGTGGTTGAAAAACAAGTTTTAATGACTCCAACCTAAGTGTATGTAAACTTCCGACTTCAACTGTATATGTGTTACATCAGAGCAGAGTTGGACATTATGTAATTTAACTTAGTAAGTCGGATAAGTGCGTGTTAACACATTATCCATGCTCCAGATAATTCATGAACGTAATGCTCTCTAATTGGGCAATTCAGTTGAGTGAAAGCACATTGTTTTCTTCCTTGAGTCACTTCCTCTTGAATATTAATCCATCAATTAGCAATGTCCTTGCAGCGTTGGAATATGTTACAACTGTGTCATGTGTTTATGACAGTTTCAGTGCCTGCGGGTTCAATGTTGAATAACAGGTGGATATTAATGTGTTTCTGGACAGCATGGATTTGTGAAAGGGCATACAGGGCCCAAGTGGTGTACTCAGCACACCAGGATTTTGTTTCCCAAAATCAATCTCCATTTGTAGCGGTCTGAGGTCTGACAAGGTAATGTTAAAAACATGTGCATAGAGTGCTTCTAGTTCTTTTTAGCTGCTGTTTGGTAGCTGACCCCTCTCTGTGGAGTGTCTCTGTGGGGCTCGTTGATGGGTTAGAGAATTAGTGCAGTGTGAGTGCATTCTGAGTGCACTAGCCTAGTTTGGTGGTGAACTGTGCTTTGTGCAGTGGGGCTGTGTGAGCTTGTGATGGGGACACTGAGTGAGTGAGGGCTGAAGGACCCCTGGCCTAGTCTTTGTGGAGACGGTTTTTCCTGAGTTCCTCAGGTCTTTTGCTCCAGCCTCTAACACTCATTTTTAAAGGTGTGTGCACGTGTGTGTGTGCACGTGTGTGTGATTGTCCGCGTGTATGAATGAAACTTGTTTGATTAATAGTGAGTTGCCTCCCGCATTGCTGTTATGAGAGACATGATCTGTCATGTCTTTTACAGTCTCCATGTGGCTTTCAATAGAACAGTGTAATCTGGTTACAAACAACAAAGGAATTGTGAGATTATGTGATCATGTTAGTGCTAATACCAGCCTAATACCATCCACCTATAATATCAACATCAGGGCGGTATGACTCAGACCCAGTGGTACTCTCCATCAGCCCCACACAACCAGAGGATGGCCCATAGAGCCTCAGCAGGACCTAGCTTCTAAAGGACCCCATTGTATTCAGGTCAATAGTGCCTCTCAACATCTTCACGTTACAGGGGCATATCATGAACTTTGATCTGGGAAATTACATTTACAACCCCGTAAGGATCGTAGTAAGCCTCACACACAGCGTGGCATTGTGTGTGTTATCCGAGCCCCTCGCTTGGCTGAGACACGGTGCGTTAGGATTACAGTGAGCCATGCTGGAGCTGCGCTGTGCTCTGCTGTGCTGTGTGTGTGTGTGTGTTTGTTTCTCTCAGTATGATTTGGTTTTCTTTGTCAGCTGTCTCTCTGCAGCCTCTCATTGCTAGAGTTCATAAGCAGGACCAAGCACATACCAGACTGTACAGTACCTGCTTACGACAGCCTTTTTATCTGCTGTACCTCATATCCATCCCAGCTTGTGGGCTTGTGTTGGTTTTTGGACTGTACAAAACGTTTTGTAACCTTTCATGTAGCACAATCATACTAGGTGAATGTATTTCACTTTCATTCATGCTATTATTCTGGCACATGCTCACTCCAATATATCTACTATGGGTTGTTCATTGAACCCGTTCTGTCATCTTTTGATTTCTTGTTCAGATTTGTTTATTAATTTGATATTTGTATTGTATTTGCGAGACATTCTACTGCACTGTTGGAGCTAGTAACATAAGCATTTCACTGCACCTGCTATAACACCTACAGATATGAGTACGCAACCAATAACATTTTGATTTTGATTTGATTAGATTAACATGTTTCGTCCAGGCTTATAAGAGCAGCTTGACATATTTGTGAATGATATGTCACGTTTGTGAATGACTAATGGGAGGCTATATAATGAAGATAATATTACAGTCACATCAAGTGTCTTTTCCCTTGAATTCTATTTCATAAGAGATGACTCTGATGGCCAAAATTATTTTGAACCAGTGAATAACCTTGAAACGGTCATAATCTTCCATAATGTTTCAGTTTAAAGTGTGTAAGTAAGACTGATCGCCACAGGATGGACGGCTAATTTGATCAGTCAGTAGGGGAACTGTAAAACACACACAGCAAAAAGAAAGCAGGAAATGGCTCTTCACAGCGTCGTGTCTGCTTCTGCGTTTCTGCCTGCGTCCTGTGGCCTGCTGGTCTGTGATATGTGCCAACTGAGGAAGTAAAAAAACTGTGAACTTCTTTCTGACTAACAAACAGTGAGGCTGACAGATGCAGTACTGTACAGTACATCATGGTTGCACTGTACCTCATTAGAATCAGCTGAGATTCTGAGGAACTGGGCCCCTTTTGACACTCAATGGCTACCTAGTTTCAGTTGACAGGTACAGGCTAGCACTTTCAGTGTTCATTCGCAAAAATCTGACATTTGTTTTCCTTCCATTTTTGGCAATGATAAGATGATAAGTAGATGTGTGGTTTCAATAGAGAAAGCAAAGCTGTATGTAAGGTGTGAAACGAGGAGACATCAGTGGGGCGTCTGACAACTGACCTAGTTTTCTGTACCACGTCAGCATCCTTGCTGGCCAGGGAGAGATCAGTGACTTCATCCAGACCAAACGTCTCCTTATAAAGTCTCTCTGTGGAGGTGAGAAAATTATTTGGCTTTCTTTAGGCGTGCACATATCTCCCGTTCTTTCATCCACTCAGAGGTTGCAAGCAACTGAAGGAGAGCTTAAATCACTACGTTTGGAAAATATTAATCCATCAGGACCCACAGAAGTTGGCTTGCTGACCCAGTGCCCATCATAAGACTTCTATGACCGTCCTACAGCTGCCCCAGTGGGATGAAGCCTTGATCAAATACTTAGAAGTTTGATCAGAGATTTATGGTAACTTCAGTCTGTTAACCGCCTGTGTGTAATGTATTCTAAATGCATTTATACATCCATATTAGGCTCTTCTAGTGACCCATTAGCTGTTATAAATACTTATACAGTACATTGTAGGTCTTAAATGTACAGTTCCTATAAATCCATTAAACTGGGTCAAGGAGAACCTTTTCTAGTAGTATTAGTAGTATTTATTGGGAGCCCCAATTACTCTTCCTGGGGTCCTAACAGGAAATAAAATACAAAAAATAAAATACATAATATAATAATATACATAACACTACATAATACTACATAATATCCTGCCTCTGCCTCACGCTTCAGAAACAGGAGATGGCTCCTGCCCTATGAGCCATTCCGGCTCGCACAAGCCAAGGCTCGTGCAAGGCCACCCACCTACATGAAACAACACATGACATAGTGTAAATTACAATACAGAATATATGAAAACGGCTCTTCACAGTCCCTGTTGTGCCGTAAGGTGTTCTTTATCTGTTCTAGTGTTGACCCATTCAACACAATTTGCTTTGACATTACTCTGGCTTGGAATGGGAAGACCGAGGCATTGCATACAGATCCATTGTATTATCAATTATCTTTCTTTCCATTCCAACCCCATTCGAGATGTCCATGGCTCTGAAAAGCATAGTGAAAATATGTTTTATGTGCTTTGTCATAGCGGTTTAAGATACACAGCACAGGCTATTGAGGAAGTTCATATTGTTATTGATTGAATTTTAGGAGATGTTGATTCAATGTGCAATTGTTCAGCAAACTCACAACAAAATGTTTTTGTGTGAACATTTTGTTGAACAAACTCAGAATCCTATTGTAGCTGGTTGCCTTACAATTGTACATTGAATTAACATCCTTTTATTTTTTTCAGTGATAGCAGCCATCCCTCAGAAGTGCTTCCTGTAACAATATCTTCTCAATGACCACCAAATGTTTAAATAGTGTCATCAAATGGCTTGTGTTTATGTAGTTCATGATCTTTGTGGTGTAATTATGCATGAAAAGCACTATATAGAAATAGAGTATATCAATATTGTCCAAATGAAAAAATATATACCACAGTAGCTCACTGAGATTGAATTTGATTTCCCAAATATATCTCTCCTTCTCTTGTTCCCTCAGCTCCAGCCCTTCTCTCATTGGTATTCTGTGGGAGAGCTGCTCGACCTCCGGGAGGATATTGAGGGCCGTGTGCGATACGCTGTGCGTTCACTGCTGATGAGGTGACGAGTTAAACAGAGTCACGTCCGACTCCCCTGGACGGACGTGACGGCCATCTTAACTTGTCCAGCACAGCACAGGTAGTAGAATCAATGGGGAAATTGCTGGAGACCTACTGTAGCCATTCTCGCAGTCCCACACTGACAGTATGATCCCATGTTTTCTAGTGGTCTTTAGTTGTAGGGCCAGAGGTGTAAGCCAACATATTACATACAGTATTAACCAAACAGCATTTTTTCATTAGAACTTGTCGTTTTATGCCTGTGGAGTCTCTGTGTGTGAGTGTGGAAAGAATACTAACAGGATAAGGTTGATTTATAAGATACATGGTCGTGTTCCCTAAAAGCAGCTTAAGCTCTTCCATCATCATCACTCCTCATCTTCACTGGGGCTCTGAATAGACTAGCCACAGATGTGTTGAGCTCGTGATTAATGGCACAATGGACTGTTTGTTGCTGCCTCTCTCTCTCCACCTGGGCCTCTGTAGATGGAATCATCCCTGGCAGCACTCATGACCAGCTTGAATCAGCCCTTCTGTTTGGGTCTGTTAATGATGTTGCCATTTCTATGGTACATTGTGTCTTTATCCACTCTGATCTACCTGGCTTGGCTTGGCTTTCGCTAATGATCTATTTGAACAGCTGGACGTGTTAGTGAGGATGTTAGTGCCTTGTCTTGATTAAGGGTATGCAGACCCACGAGCCATTGTGGACCCGCATGATGAGTGCCCATCCCTGCACTACACTAAAGATTAGTCCCTACTGAGCTGTGTGTGTGTGTGTGTGTGTGTGTGTGTGTGTGTCTAATGGGGATAAGGTAGTAATGCAGAGGGGGATAACACTCAGACAGACAGACTGACAGTCCCTAATGAGCTTTAGCGCGATCTGCTACCTGACGCGTTATCACTGCACCAAGAACACAGGATGTGTACAAATCCTGCCGTAATCCTCACTTCACTGAGTCCTCACGAACACTCCGTCTGTGGAGAAGCCTGGGAGATGACTTCATGAATTCTTCTTTATTAATGTTCTTCTTCACAACTTCTGCTGTGGCCGCCTGTGCTGGGAGTACATGGGGACAACCTGGGACACATGAATTCCCTTTATCGCCACTTCCATTCCTAGAATGCAGGAGGATTAGGTCCTAGGGGGGTTCCTTAAAGGACCCCATGTGAGTGGTGGTCGCATTACCCACCCAGCAGGCTTAGAGCAATGAGATTAGAGCAGGGCCCGTCTAAATGTAGCCTGATAAAAAAAAAACAGACAAACACAAATACATTTTTAAAAAGCTAAATGACTAATCGCATGGGGTTCCTGCCATATACTGAGAAAGAGAGAGAACATGTTCCTGTCCTGAAGTCTTACATCATGCTCTAACTCCACCGTCTCTGAAGCAAATTGCGTATGGCTATTTAGAGGTGGTCTTACTCTTAAGATCATATGAGGATGATACTGTATTCAGGTGAGATATGTCACATAGTACCTTTCATGTAGTTATTAACTGGATTAACCATTGATGTATGCATATTCTGACCATAGAGACACATATTTTCACACACATTTTCACATTTCATCTTCATGACAGTGTAGTGCACCCATTCAAGCGCATAAAACCATGATACTAGCTAGTAGTTCTATACTGCTGTCTGATTCTCAGCCATTTTTGGGACATAAAGGTTCCAGGGCCACTTTACTTTTGGTTAACAGCTGAAGGATAGGGATGGGGCTGGAGAAATTCTACCACTGACAATCCATGAGATCAAAATGATAGTTTTAACCAGGTTTTAAAGCTATGCAGTATTTGTTAACCATTACATAAAAGTAAAACAAGAGTAAAACAAGCTTACATGTTGGGTTCTGATAGGGTAAGACAGTTGAACTAAGCGCATGAGGCATTTATAAGCGATATACTTTAATAATCAATGGCTATCATTAATTTAGAAGTCCAAAAATGGATGTACCAATCCCGGATTTCCCTTTTCATTTTTAGTCCCCCATTCACATCAATGCATGACTAAGTGAAAGTTTTTCTTGTGGAAGTTTGTCCCTACTTGAACTATACCATACCCTATACACGTAAATGACATACATCATATATGTATATCACCCATCTATTGATTACAGGATGTGCTAACAGGAAGTTAATTACTGTGAGCAGTTTCACCTTCACCTAGCCTCTTTATCCTGGTAGTAAACACACCTGACAGTTACTTCTCTCTGTTTTCCCTCAAAACCACTCTACTGTTATGTACAGTATTTACTGTAATTGATTAATAGCTTCCACTTTTCTTTGAATAGAGTAAGTTTGGAATGAAAATGTCCTCTTTTGACTTCCTGTATTCACTTATTGCAGTCAGGATTACTTATTTTGAAAGAAACCGTTTTGACCACTTCCTGAATTGTGGACTCCAGGGAGGGGTCAAAGGGGACTTTGATCTATATCTTGACAGTAGGTCTAGGTCTGAACTCTATTCAATGTTATTGCTATCTAGTCAACGAGTGACGACTATGTTGTTGTAGCTTTAACTCTTCACTGTGTCCATACCAGTTGGTGTGTGTTTTGACCACTGGGAGGTAGTAGTGGGGTTTCCTCCACTCACTCACCAGCATTCACTGGTCTGGGTGATACACCGTTTCACTGCCAGTCAAATAGTGGGGAACATCCTGATAATCAAGGCAACATACACATCTCATACACTGGCTGTTAATAGTAGTGTGTGTGTGTGTGTGTGTGTGTGTGTGTGTGTGTGTGTGTGTGTGGAAAAAAATACAAAAATAAAAACAAAACAAAAAACATGTATGCATTCACTAACTGTAAGTCGCTCTGGATAAGAGCGTCTGCTAAATTACTAAAATGTAAATGCAAATGTGTGTGTGTTTGCGTGTGTGTGTTCGTTCATTCTCAGAGTGCTTGTGGAACAACGTTCACTTACTCTGGTGAGTGTCTTTGTGAAGGGAAATGTATTGTGACAGAGATCATATACTTCCCCCACAGTCCTGTTGTATTGTGACAGAGATTTGATACTTCCCCCACAGTCCTGTTGTATTGTGACAGAGATCTGATACTTCCCCCACAGTCCTGTTGTATTTCCCTCTTTCATTCCTTTCTGTAGTTCCTCTCTCCTCTGTACTCTCTTTATCTTTCTCTTGGACTGGAAACACACGCTCATGTGCACGCAAACACACACACACACACACACACACACACACACACACACACACACACACACACACACACACACACACACACACACACACACACACACACACATGCACAACCACACACACCCTCATCTGCACTCATTCACTCACTCACTCACTCACTCACTCACTCACTCACTCACTCACTCACTCACTCACCACTCACTCACTCACCCACTCACTCACCCACTCACTCACTCACTCACTCACTCACTCACTCACTCACTCACTCACTCACTCACTCACTCACTCACTCACACACACTCACACACACATACACACACACACACTACTCCCTCCATCATAAACCTGCAGTGAAGTTTGGGGTCACTTAGAAATGTCGTTGTTTTCCATGAAAACATACATGAAATGAGTTTGAATAGGAAATATAGCAAAATGCATTGGAAATGTAGTCATTGACAAGGTTAGAAATAAAGATTTTTAATATAAATAATTATTGTGTCCTTCAAACTTTGCTTTCGTCAAAGAATCCTCCATTTGCAGCAATTACAGCCTTGCAGACCTTTGGCATTCTAGTTGTCAATTTGTTGAGGTAATCTGAAGAGATTTCACCCCATGCTTCCTGAAGCACCTCACACAAGTTGGATTGGCTTGATGGGCACTTCTTACGTACCATACGGTCAAGCTGCTCCCACAACAGCTCAATAGGGTTGAGATCCGGTGACTGTGCTGGCCACTCCATTATAGACAGAATACCAGCTGACTGCTTCTTCCCTAAATAGTTCTTGCATAGTTTGGAGCTGTGCTTTGGGTCATTGTCCTGTTGTAGGAGGAAATTGGCTCCGATCAAGCACCGTCCACAGGGTATGGCATGGCATTGCAAAATGGAGTGATAGCCTTCCTTCTTCAAGATCCCTTTTACCCTGTCCAAATCTCCCACTTTACCACCACCAAAGCACCCCCAGACCATCACATTGCCTCCACCATGCTTGGCAGATGGCATCAAGCACTCCTCCAGCATCTTTTCATTTGGTCTGCGTCTCACAAATGTTCTTCTTTGTGATCCGAACACCTCAAACTTCGATTTGTCTGTCCATAACACTTTTTTCCAATCTTCCTCTGTCCAGTGTCTGTGTTCTTTTGCCCATCTTAATCTTTTATTTTTATTGGCCAGTCTGAGATATGGCTTTTTCTTTACAAGGTCAGCATCCCGTAGTCGCCTCTTCACTGTTGACGTTGAGACTGGTGTTTTGCGGGTACTATTTAATGAAGTTGCCAGTTGAGGACCTGTGAGGCGTCTGTTTCTCAAACTAGACACTCTAATGTATTTGTCCTCTTGCTCAGTTGTGCACCGGGGCCTCCCACTCCTCTTTCTATTCTGGTTAGAGCCAGTTTACGCTGTTCTGTGAAGGGAGTAGTACACAGCGTTGTATGAGATCTTCAGTTTCTTGGCAATTTCTCGCATGGAATAGCATCCATTTCTCAGAACAAGAATAGACTGACAAGTTTCAGAAGAAAGTTATTTGTTTCAGGCCACTTTGATCCTGTAATCGAACCCACAATTGCTGATGCTCCAGATACTCAACTAGTCTCAAGAAGGCCAGTTTTATTGCTTCTTTAATCAGCACAACCGTTTTCAGCTCTGCTAACATAATTGCAAAAGGGTTTTCTAATGATCAATTAGCCTTTTAAAATGATAAACTTGGATTAGCAAACACAACGTGCCATTGGAACACAGGACTGATGGTTGCTGATAATGGGCCTCTGTACGCCTATGTAGATATTCCATAAAAAATCAGCTGTTTCCAGCTACAATAACCATTTACAACATTAACAATGTCTACACTGTATTTCTGATCAATTTGATGTTATTTTAATTGGACAATATATATATATTTTTATATTTCGAAAACAAGGACATTTCTAAGTGACCCCAAACTTTTGAACGGTAGTGTACATCTTGGGTAACACCAATCCTAATGGAGGCAAGGGGCCTTCGTGTCTGGTTCTCACTCTCCAGATAAGGTGAGTATTATTGACAACAACTGCTGGGTGAATTTGAAGCCAGCTTATGTAACTTTAAGTTCAGCAGGGCATCAGCCCAAAAATGTCTGGCGACATTATGATGTAACAGAATCTTCTGCTTTAATGGACTTCCCTTTGGAGATTGTGGGAATTGGAAGGCCTGGTAGCTTTCGTCTTGTAACTCTATCACAGTTAATCCCTGGGCTATCTGAGTTCCAGGGCAATGTAACTGTGGGAACCACTCAGTGCTCAACCTCAGGCCTCAGCTCCTCAAAGTGCTCATATCACACCAGGCCAGCCGCCTCCAATCAAGGGTCACCTCCACAGCCTCTTCATCTCTCTCTCTCTCTCTCTCTCTCTCTCTCTCTCTCTCTCTCTCTCTCTCTCTCTCTCTCTCTCTCTCTCTCTCTCTCTCTCTCTCTCTCTCTCTCTCTCTCTCTCTCTCTCTCTCTCTCTCTCTCTCTCCCCCCTTCTTATGGATCCCAGAGTCAATGTTCTTTTCATCTTTGGAGTGCAATATGCCTTTTCTCTGATTAAAAGCTTAATCGAGAAAAGCTCAAATTAGTCTTTTTGAAGTGGTTAGAATAGGGCCATCGACACAGTCCAGAGGAGAACAAGTGGAAGGGGTTAGACACAAGATGAAGGAGCTCTTCTTCTGTGTCTGCATTGGTTTGCCTCTGACGTAGCCAGCCTCTGAGTCGCCTCATAAAAAGTTTTCTGTTGTTTATGGTTTTATTTTATAAGTAATTAGACTGTGTCTCTCGCTAGACAGAATAATAAATGCATTGGTGCATTGGATGGTACTTGGGTTTTATTGCCCATGCAGGTAATGGAGGGGTGGCGGATTGTTGGCAGGCTGGCAAACCACCTGTCCTTAACGTTAGAGCTCATGCAGGTTGTAATCTACCAGCCTTATAACTAGGGTATACAATATAACACCTCCTCACTGAGTATGGGTGTATTATGCACTTATGATATACATATTGTGTTTGTGTGCGTGATTGTGTGTGTGTGTGTGTGAGAGTGCGGGAGTGTGTGTGCGCATGCAGGTACGCACACACCTGTGTGTGGGTGAATGCGCGCGTGTGTTTGTGCGCATGAGTGTGTGTGTGTCTGGGAGCATGAGTGTACATTACGTGTGTGTGTTGATTAATGGGTTCCCCAGTGAGCAGGCTGCCAAAGTTATTCCTGCCCATCAAATATTTATGAGAGGTTATTCTCTCTTATTTATAGGCAGGGGGCTGAATGCACTGGAGCCATCCCTCACTGGCTGCCGTGCTGTGCCAGGTAGGAGGTAGCGAGAAGAGGGAGGAGGATAAGAGGCTGCAGTGGCACCTAGAGAAAGCAATCATCACTAGCAGTTACGATTTAAGCATGTAAATGTTGGTGGGGCAAACTCAACTTTTTTGGGGGGGATGCATGCCAGAAAAGCCACTACACAACACAACACAGCACTAAACAATACATCAATTACACTATAACGGTGACAAACGGTGCCTACATAAAGCTGTCCCAACAGCAGAGCTTTCTTTTCAGCACCATGGAGTTAATCCTTACCACTACTACACCTGGCTATCATCGGAGCCTTGTCTGGCAGCGAAACAGTTAATTCAGCCTCATTTACTGCCTTTCTAAAAAACATAGCTAATATGGCTGTCTTACTTAAACAAATTTGGTTTCTACTGACAATTGAGATGTACAAACTATGGCATATGGGAACGATGAGTGGATAAGAGGCAATCCGCAATTTCGATTAAGACATTAATGAGCGAACTAAGACCGACGTAGTCAATTTATTCAGCACTTTTGAAATGTACAGCGACAGAATTCAGAACATGGGCCGGTCTTACAGTATTCTCCCTGTACACCAAGTCAGAACCGTAGGATAAATAAAGGGGGCATATAAGCAGACAATAAAAGCTCTTACAATATTAGATGATGACATTTCTCTAAAAAAGGCTATAGGCTACATGTGCACCACCAAGTCAGAACAGTAGGCTAAGTTATGAGCGGGAAAGGGACCAAATTATTAGGGTGAGGCACATGGGCTACTAACAGCTTACTACACAACATACACTTAGTATTACTTTCTTAGCTACAGTATACATACAGTGGCTTGCGAAAGTATTCACCCCCCTTGGCATTTTTCCTATTTTGTTGCCTTACAACCTGGAATTAAAATGGATTTTTGGGGGGTTATTGCGAAACAAACAAGAAATAAGACAAAAAAACAGAACTTGAGCGTTCATAACTATTCACTCCCTCAAAGTCAATACTTTGTAGAGCCACCTTTTGCAGCAATTACAGCTGCAAGTCTCTTGGGGTATGTCTCTATAAGCTTGGCACATCTAGCCACTGGGATTTTTGCCCATTCCTCAAGGCAAAACTGCTCCAGCTCCTTCAAGTTGGATGGGTTCCGCTGGTGTACAGCAATCTTTAAGTCATACAACAGATTCTCAATTGGATTGAGGTCTGGGCTTTGACTAGGCCTTTCCAAGACATTTAAATGTTCCCCTTAAACCACTCAAGTGTTGCCTTAGCAGTATGGAAGGTGAACCTCTGTCCCAGTCTCAAATCTCTGGAAGACTGAAACAGGTTTCCTTCAAGAATTTCCCTGTATTTAGCGCCATCCATCATTCATCACCAGAGTACCTTCTTCCATATGTTTGGGGAGTCTCCCACATGGTTTTTGGCGAACACCAAACGTGTTTGCTTATTTTTTTCTTTAAGCAATGGCTTTTTTCTGGCCGCTCTTCCGTAAAGCCTAGCTCTGCGGAGTGTACGGGTTAAAGTGGTCCTATGGACAGATACTCCAATCTCCGCTGTGGAGCTTTGCAGCTCCTTCAGGGTTATCTTTGGTCTCTTTGTTGCCTCTCTGATTAATGCCCTCCTTGCCTGGTCCGTGAGTTTTGGTGGGTGGCCCTCTCTTGGCAGGTTTGTTGTGGTGCCATATTCTTTCCATTTTAAAATAATGGATTTAATGGTGCTCCATGGGATGTTCAAAGTTTCAGATTTTTTTTTATAACCCAACCCTGATCTGTATTCTCCACAACTTTGTCCCTGACCTGTTTGGAGAGCTCCTTGGTCTTCATGGTGCTGCTTGCTTGGTGGTGCCCATTGCTTAGTGGTGTTGCAGACTCTGGGGCCTTTCAGAACAGGTGTATATATACTGAGATCATGTGACAGATCATGTGACACTTAGATTGCCCACAGGTAGACTTTATTTAACTAATTATGTGACTTCTGAAGGTAATTGGTTGCACCAGATCTTATTTAGGGGCTTCATAGCAAAGGCGATGAATACATATGCACACACCACTTTTCCGTTATTTCTTTTTTAGAATTTTGTGAAACAAATATGTTTTGTCATTTCACTTCACCAAGTTGGACTATTTTGTGTATGTCCATTACATGAATCCAAATAAAAATCCATTTAAATTTCAGGTTGTAATGCAACAAAATAGGAAAAACGCCAAGGGGGATGAATACTTTTGCAAGGCACTGTATCTCCCTGGCATATTGCATAGCAGCATACAATACATTTTTGGACTCACTATTGTGCTGTGCTCACTTGAACAGGAAGGTGGGGCAGCAGTCCTTCTTGTGGGCAAATTTTGTCATTAAACTTTGTCGTCAAAGTCTGGCATTCTTTGGATTTATGGTGCTTTCAAGACAACTGGGAACTCTGAAAAAAACAAGGTTAAATCATGACGTCAGTGATCTTCAGGTCAGAGCGCTAGAAAGAGGCCTGAGTTCCAGTCTTGGAATTCCGAGTTGGATGACCATTCAAAACGTATTTTCCTAGTCTGAGCTCATTTTCTTTCCAAGTTCCCAGTTGTCTTGAACTCACTGAAGTCTAGGATTTCTCAGTTCCGAGTTTCCATTTGTTTTGAACGCGTCAGAAGTCATGCTGGATTGACAGCATGGCCAATGTCTTCAACCTTTTCTGGCCCATGGTGTTGCGTGTGAACCTTTGTCCTTTTAAACTTGGAAAATAGACCCTTAATCCCAGACTTGGACCACACACCCTCTCCACCGAATAGCAGGCAGGGGAAGCAAAATAGGGATTGCTTTGCAACGCTTGCAGTTAGCCATGGATTCCTTCCAAACCACTCATTGTTGAATTTGCGATTTCCAACTTGTTGTGTAATGTTTATGTCCAATGGCCGATGAGCACCGATACGTTTTATCTATAATTTCTCTTCATATGACAAGGATTGAAAAGGATTTGCCAGTTGGTTGTCGACGTGATTCATGATGATGACTGCTTGTCTAGCTTGCTAGCTAAGATTTTGAAAGTATGATGTTGACATGATCAGTCCAATCAAATCTACGGTAGATATAACGTGATTTGACGTCATTTTATCTGTGGCCAATGACCTTGAGCCTTCTTGGATGGCCACTTCTAATGTAAATCTATGGCAGCACCCAAGGGGGCTTGAACTTTCTAGCTCTCCCTGTAGATTTTGCGATGACGTAGTGTCCCCATGAGTGAACAAGCAAGAAGCAACCAAGAACCAAGCAGAACACTGAGCCAATCAAAGCGCAACTAGAGAACATTACCAACCCCTATGCTCTGTATTTTCCGCTGGCTACCCCTCCACCACAGCTGCATTTTGGAGCTCCCTTATTCAAGAAAGCAAAAAAGAGACCATGTTTGTATGCGGCTTTACTAACTCAATATTTCTATTTTTACATTGTTTGCAAACTGATATGTGACACTTATTAATGCCAAAATAACATGCAAAACAGGCACTAATAATAATAATAATAAAGATTTTTTTTTATTATATATAATCAAATCAAATCAAATGTTATTGGTCACATACACATGTTTAGTAGATGTTATTGCGGGTTTAGCAAAATGCTTGTGTTTCTAGCTCCGACAGTGCAGTAATATCTAACAAGTAATATCTAACAATTTCACAACATATACCCAATACACACAAATCTAAGTAAAGCAATTGAATTAAGAATATATAAATATATAGATGAGCAATGTCAGAGCAGCATAGACTAAGATACAGTAGAATAGTATAGAATACAGTATATACATATGAGACGAGTAATGCAAGATATGTAAACATTATTAAAGTGACTAGTGTTCCATTTATTAAAGTGGCCAGTGATTTCTAATCTATGTATATAGGCAGCATCCTCTAATGTGCTAGTGAAGGCTATTTAACAGTCTGATGGCCTTGAGATAGAAGCTGTTTTTCAGTCTCTCGTCCCAGCTTTGATGCACCTATACTGATCTCGTCTTCTGGATGATAGCGGGGTGAACAGGCAGTGGCTCGGGTGGTTGTTGTCCTTGATTCTCTTTTTTTGGCTTCCTGTGACATCGGGTGCTGTAGGTGTCCTGGAGGGCTGGTAGTTTGCCCCCAATGATGTGTTGGGCAGACCGCACCACCCTCTGGAGAGCCCTGCGGTTGCGGGCGGTGCAGTTGCCATACCAGGCGGTGATACAGCCCGACAGGATTCTCTCAATTGTGCATCTGTAAAAGTTTGTCAGGGTTTTAGGTGCCAAGACAAATTTCTTCAGCCTCCTGAGGTTGAAGAGGTGCTGTTGCAACTTCTTCACCACACTGTCTGTTTGGGTGGACCATTTCAGTTTGTCAGTGATGTGTACGCAGAGGAACTTGAAGCTTTCCACCTTCTCCACTGCAGTCCCGTCAATGTGGATAGGGGGGGTGCTCCCTCTGCTGTTTCCTGAAGTCCATGATCATCTCCTTTGTTTTGTTGACGTTGAGTGAGAGGTTATTTTCCTGGCTCCACACTCCGAGAGCCCTCACCTCCTCCCTGTAGGCTGTCTCGTCATTGTTGGTAATCAAGCCTACTACTGTTGTGTCGTCTGCAAACTTGATCATTGAGTTGGAGGCGTGCTTGGCCACGCAGTCATGGGTGAACAGGGAGTACAGGAGGGAGCTGAGCACGCACACTTGTGGGGCCCCAGTGTTGAGGATCAGTGAAGTGGAGGTGTTGTTTCCTACCTTCACCACCTGGGGGCAGCCCGTCAGGAAGTCCAGGACCCAGTTGCACAGGGCGGGGTTCAGACCCAGGGCCTCGAGCTTAATCATGAGCTTGGCGGGTACTATGGTGTTGAATGCTGAGCTATAGTCAATGAACAACATTCTTACATAGGTATTCCTCTTGTCCAGATGGGATAGGGCAGTGTGCTGTGTGATGGCGATTACATCGTCTGTGGATCTATTGGGGCGGTAAACAAATTGAAGTGGGTCTAGGGTGGCAGGTAAGGTAGAGGTGATATGATCCTTGACTACTCTCAAAGCACTTCACAATGACAGAAGTGAGTGCTACGGGGCGATAGTCATTTAGTTCAGTTACCTTTGATTTCTTGGGTACAGGGACAATGGTGGCCATCTTGAAGCATGTGGAGACAGCAGACTGGGATAGGGAGAGCTTGAATATGTCTGTAAACACACCAGCCAGCTGGTCTGCGCATGCTCTGAGGACGCGGCTAGGGATGCCATCTGGGCCGGCAGCCCAGATTAGTAGAGCCCACAGTAGAGCCCACAGTCCTTGGTAGCGGGCCGCGTCGATGGCACTATATTATCCTCAAAGCGGGCGAAGAAGGTGTTTAGCTTGTCCGGAAGCAAGATGTCGGTGTCCGAGACGTGGCTGGTTTTCCTTTTGTAGTCTGTGATCGTTTGTAGACCCTGCTACATACGTCTCGTGTCTGAGCCGTTGAATTGCGACTCCACTTTGTCCCTATACTGACGTTTTGCCTGTTTGATTGCCTTGCGGTGGGAATAACTACACTGTTTGTATTCTGCCATATTCCCAGTCACCTTGCCATGGTTAAATGCAGTGGTTCGCACTTTCAGTTTTGCGCGAATGCTGCCATCTATCCACGGTTTCTGGTTAGGGTAGGTTTTAATAGTCACAGTAGGTACAACATCTCCTATACACTTCCTGATAAACTCAGTCACCGTATCAGTATATACGTCGATATTATTATCTGAAGCTACCCGGAACATACTGTATACTGTGTATATACAGTTGAAGTCGGAAGTTTACATACACCTTAGCCAAATACATTTAAACTCAGTTTTTTACAATTCCTGACATTTATTAATTCCATTCTTTTACTTTTTAGATGTATGTATATTGTTGTGTATTGATAGATATTACTGCACTGTTGGAGCGTGGAACACAAGCATATCGCTACTTCCTCAATAACATCCGCTACCAATAACATTTCATGATTTTTGGGGGGTTTGTATCATTTGATTTACACAACATGCTTACCAATATGAAGATGCAAAATATGTTTTATTGTGAAAGAAACTAGAAATTGTCAGAGTGGTGTGTGTAGGTGAGTGGAAGGAATCAAGCGCAGGAACCAGGATGACTTCAACCGTCTTTAGTAATGTTCAAAACACGTGAACAATGAGTCGCCAACCCAACCGGGTGGCGCAAACAATTACGCACAAAACACAGTGCGTCTAAACAAGAAAAGCGCACGCAGTGCGAGCTCTCGGGTAACAACAACGAGAGATACAATAAACTTCTCAGAGGCAGGCTGACAATAAACAATCACGCATAACACCTGACCCAAACACACGAACTAAATAGGGAAACAATTAAGACACAAATAAGGGACAGGTGTTATGAACAGACAAAACCAAATGAACATGAAACATAGAACGGTGGCAGCTAGTACTCCGGAGACGACGACCGCCGAAGCCTGCCCGAACAAGGAAGAGGAGCAGCCTCGGCCGAAACCGTGACAGAAATAAGAAAACTTGAGCGTGCATAACTGTTCACAGTCTCACATCTCTGGAAGAGTGAAACAGGTTTCCCCTCAAGAATTTCCCTGTATTTAGCGCCATCCCTCATTCCTTCAATTCTGACCAGTTTCCCAGTCCCTGCCGATGAAAAACATCCCCAAAGCATGATGCTGCCACCACCATGCTTCACTGTGGGGATGGTGTTCTCGGGGTGATGAGAGGTGTTGTGTTTGCGCCAGACATAGCATTTTCCTTGAAGGTAAGAAAGCTCAATTTTAGTCTCATCTAACCAGAGTACCTTCTTCCATATGTTTGGGGAGTCTCCCACATGCCTTTTGACGGACACCAAACGTGTTTGCTTATTTTTTTCTTTAAGCAATGTCTTTTTCTGGCCACTCTTCCGTAAAGCCTAGCTCTGTGGAGTGTACGGCTTAAAGTGGTCCTATGGACAGATACTCCAATCTCTGCTGTGAAGCTTTGCAGCTCCTTGAGGATTATCTTTGGACTCTTTGTTGCCTCTGATTAATGCCCTCCTTGCCTGGTCTGTGAGCTTTGGTGGGCGGTCCTCTCTTGGCAGGTTTGTTGTGGTGCCATATTCTTTCCATTTTTAAATAATGGATTTAATGGTGCTCCATGGGATGTTCAAAGTTTCGGATATTTTTTTATAACCTAACCCTGATCTGTACTTCTCCAAAACTTTGTCCCTGACCTGTTTGGAGAGCTCCTTGGTATTCATGGTGCGGCTTGCTTGGTGGTGCCCCTTGCTTAGTGGTGTTGCAGACTCTGTGGCCTTTCAGAACAGGTGTATATATACTGAGATCATGTGACAGATCATGTGACACTTAGATTGTAAACAGGTGGACTTTATTTAACTAATTATGTGACTTCTGAAGGTAATTGGTTGCACCAGATCTTATTTAGGGGCTTCATAGCAAAGGGAGTGAATACATATGCACGCACCACTTTTCCGTTATTTATTTTAAATAATTTTTGGAAACAAGTCATTTCTTTTCATTTCACTTCACCAATTTGGACTATTTTGTGTATGTCCATTACATGAAATCCAAATAAAAATCCATTTAAATTACAGGTTGTAATGTAACAAAATAGGAAAAACGCCAAGGGGGATGAATAATTTTGCAAGGCACTGTATGTGTGTGATATATATATATATATATACAGTTGAAGTCGGAAGTTTACATACACCTTAGCCAAATACATTTAAACTCAGTTTTTCACAATTCCTGACAATTAATCCTAGTAAAAATGCCCTGTCTTAGGTCAGATAGGATCACCACTTTATTTTAAGAATGTGAAATGTCAGAATAATAGTAGAGAGAATTATTTATTTCAGCTTTTATTTCTTTCATCACATTCCCAGTGGGTCAGCAGTTTACATACACTCAATTAGTATTTGGTAGCATTGCCTTTAAATTGTTTAACTTGGGTCAAACGTTTCAGGTAGCCTTCCACAAGCTTCCCACAATAGGTTGGGTGAATTCTGGCCCATTCCTCCTGACAGAGCTGGTGTAACTGAGTCAGGTTTGTAGGCCTCCTTGCACACGCTTTTTCAGTTCTTCCCAAACAATTTCTATAGGATTGAGGTCAGGGCTTTGTGATGGTCACTCCAATACCTTGACTTTGTTGTCCTTAAGCCATTTTGCTTCAACTTTGGAAATATGCTTGGAGTCATTGTCCATTTGGAAGACCCATTTGCGACCAAGCTTTAACTTCCTGACTGATGTCTTCTTTTTTTTTTGTTGTCATTTAGCAGATGCTCTTATCCAGGAGCAATTAGGGTTAAGTGCCTTGCTCAAGGGCACATCGACAGATTTTTCACCTAGTCGGCTCGGGGATTAGAACCAGCGACCTTTCGGTTATTGGCACAAAGCTCTTAACCACTAAGCTACCTGCCGCCCCTTGAGATGTGGCATCAATATATCCACATAATTTTCCTTCTTCATGATGCCATCTATTTTGTGAAGTGCACCAGTCCCTCCTGCAGCAAAGCACCCCCACAGCATGATGCTGCCACCCCCGTGCTTCATGGTTGGGATGGTGTTCTTCGGCTTGCAAGCATCCCCCTTTTTCCTCCAAACATAATGATGGTCATTATGGCCAAAGAGTTCTATTTTTGTTTCATCAGACCAGAGGACATTTCTCCAAAAAGTATGATCTTTGTCCCCATGTGCAGTTTCAAACCGTAGTCTGGCTTTTATATGGTGGTTTTGGAGCAGTGGATTCTTCCTTGCTGAGCGGCCTTTCAGGTTATGTCGATATAGGACTCGTTTTACTGTGGATGTAGATACATTTGTACCTGTTTCCTCCAGCATCTTTATAAGGTCCTTTGCTGTTGTTCTGGGATTGATTTGCACTTTTCGCACGAAAGTACTTTAATCTCTAGGAGACAGAACGCATCTACATCCTGAGCGGTATGTTGGCTGCGTGGTCCCATGGTGTTTATACTTGCGTACTATTGTTTGTACAGATGAACGTGGTACCTTCAGTCATTTGGAAATTGCTCCCAAGGATGAACCAGACTTTTTTCTGAGGTCTTGGCTGATTTCTTTTCATTTTCCCATGACGTCAAGCAAAGAGGCACTGAGTTTGAAGGTAGGCCTTGATATACATCCACTGGTACTCCTCCAATTGACTCAAATTATGTCAATGAGCCTATCAGAAGCTTCTAAAGTCATGACATCATTTTCTCGAATTTTCCAAGCTGTTTAAAGGCACAGTCAACTTAGTGTACGTAAACTTCTGACCCACTGGAATTGTGATACAGTGAATTACAAGTGAAATAATCTGTCTGTAAACAATTACTCGTGTCATGCACAAAGTAGATGTCCCAACCGACTTGCCAAAACTAGTTTGTTATCAAGACATTTGTGGAGTGGTTGAAATACAAGTTTTAATGACTCCAACCTAAGTGAATGTAAACTTCCGACTTCAACTGTATATACAGTACCGTTGAAAAGTTTGGGGTCACTTAGAAATGTACTTGTTTTCGACAGAAAAGCAAATTTTTTGTCCATTAAAATAACATCAAATTGATCAGAAATACAGTGTAGACATTGTTAATGTTGTAAATGGCTTTTTAGCTGGAAACGGCTGATTTCTACATAGGCGTACAGTATCTACATAGGCGTACAGAGGCCCATTATCAGCAACCATCAGTCCTGTGTTCCAATGGCACGTTGTGTTTGCTAATCCAAGTTTATCATTTTAAAAGGCTAATTGATCATTAGAAAACCCTTTTTCAATTATGTTAGCAGAGCTGAAAACGGTTGTGCTGATTAAAGAAGCAATAAAACTGGCCTTCTTGAGACTAGTTGAGTATCTGGAGCATCAGCAATTGTGGGTTCAATTACAGGATCAAAGTGGCCAGAAACAAATAACTTTATTCTGAAACTTGTCAGTCTATTCTTGTTCTGAGAAATGAAGGCTATTCCATGCGAGAAATTGCCAAGAAACTGAAGATCTCGTACAACGCTGTGTACTACTCCCTTCACAGAACAGCGCAAACTGGCTCTAACCAGAATAGAAAGAGGAGTGGGAGGACCCGGTGCACAACTGAGCAAGAGGACAAATACATTAGAGTGTCTAGTTTGAGAAACAGACGCCTCACAGGTCCTCAACTGGCAGCTTCATTAAATAGTACCCGCAAAACACCAGTCTCAACGTCAACAGTGAAGAGGCGACTACGGGATGCTGACCTTGTAAAGAAAAAGCCTGCTTTGGTGGTGGTAAAGTGGGAGATTTGTACAGGGTAAAAGGGATCTTGAAGAAGGAAGTTTATCACTCCATTTTGCAACGCCATGCCATACCATGTGGTCGGCACTTGATTGGAGCCAATTTCCTCCTACAACAGGACAATGACCCAAAGCACAGCTCCAAACTATGCAAGAACTATTTAGGGAAGAAGCAGTCAGCTGGTATTCTGTCTATAATGGAGTGGCCAGCACAGTCACCGGATCTCAACCCTATTGAGCTGTTGTGGGAGCAGCTTGACCGTATGGTACGTAAGAAGTACCCATCAAGCCAATCCAACTTGTGTGAGGTGCTTCAGGAAGCATGGGGTGAAATCTCTTCAGATTATCTCAACAAATTGACAACTAGAATGCCAAAGGTCTGCAAGGCTGTAATTGCTGCAAATGGAGGATTCTTTGACGAAAGCAAAGTTTGAAGGACACAATTATTATTTCTATTAAAATTCATTATTTCTAACCTTGTCAATGACTACATTTCCTATGCATTTTGCTATATTTCCTATTCAAACTCATTTCATGTATGTTTTCATGGAAAACAAGGACATTTCTAAGTGACCCATATATATATATATATATATATATATATATATATATATACATATATTTGCAAAAAAGTATATGGGGGATTGCAGACAATTACATTGATGGAAGTTACAATCTATCAGCAATATTAAAGCTGCTAATAATTACAAGTAACAAAAAATGAAATTAATAAAATAAAGTATTGGCAAGCATAATTAAGTTCAGGAGTAAATATTTGCTTAACAAGTCACATGATAAGATGCATGAACTTAAAGTTGCATGAAGTTGTAATAATAGTGCTTAACATGGTTGTTGAATGACATCTCTGTAACCCACACATACAATTATCTGTAAGGTCCATTAGTCAAGCAGTGAATTTCAAACACAGATTCAACCACAAAGACCAGGGAGGTTTTCCAATGCCTCGCATAGAAGGGCACCGATTTGTACATGGGTAAAAATAAGAAAACAAGACATCAAATATCCCTTTGAGCATGGTGAAGTTATCAATTACACTTTGGATTGTGTATCAATACACCCAGTCACTACAAAGATACAGGCGTCCTTCCTAACTCAGTTGCCGGAAAGGAAGGAAACCGCTCAGGGATTTCACCATGAGGCCAATGGTGACTTTCAAATAGTTACAGAGTTTAATGGCTGTGATAGGAGAAAACTGAGGATGGATCAAGAACATTGTAGTTACTCCACAATGCTACCTTTCAGCAGGACAATGTTTGGGGCAAATCCAACACAACACATAACTTTGTACTACTCTTCATATTTTCAAGCATGGTGCTGGCTGCATCCTGTTATAGATATGCTTGTCATAGGCAAGGATTAGGGAGTTTTTTTTAGGATAAAATAAACAGAATAGAGCTAAGCACAGGCAAAATCGTAGACCTGGTTCAGTCTGCTTTCCAACATACACTGGGAGACAAATTCACCTTTCCGCAGGACAATAACCTAAAACACAAGGCCAAATATACACTGGAGTTACTTACCAAGACGACATTGAATGTTCCTGAGTGGCCTAGTTACAGTTTTGACTTAAATTGGCTTGAAAATCTATGGCAAGACTTGAAAATGGCTGTCTAGCAATGATCATCAACCAACTTGACAGAGCTTGAAGAATTGTAAAAATTTATATTTGCAAATATTGTACAATCCAGGTGTGCAAAACTCTCAGAGACTGCCAAAGGTGCTTCTACAAAGTATTGACTCAAGGGTGTGAATACTTATGTAAATTAGATATAGATGTATTTCATTTTCAATACATTTGCAAACATTTCTAAAAATATGTTTTCACTTTGTCATTGTGAGGTATTGTGTGTGTATATAGGTTAGAGAGAAAACATCTCAATTTAATAAATTTTCAGTCTGTAACACAACAAAATGTGGAATAAGTCAAGAGGTATGAATACGTTCTTAAGGCACTGTACATATACACTACCCGTAAAAGGTTTTAGAACAGCTACTCATTCAAGGGTTTTTCTTTATTTTTACTCTTTTCTATATTGTAGAATAATAGTGAAAACATCAAAACTATGAAATAACACATATGGAATCATGTAGTAACCAAAAAAGTATTAAACAAATCAAAATATATTTTATATTTGAGATTCTTCAAATAGCCTCCCTTTGCCTTGTTGACAGCTTTGCACACTCTTGGCATTCTCTCAACCAGCTTCATGAGGTAGTCACCTGGAATGCATTTCAATTAACAGGTTTATGCCTTCTTAAAAGTTAATTTGTGGAATTTCTTTCCTTCTTAATGCATTTGAGCCAATCAGTTTTGTTGTGATTTTCTATCAAATGTTTTTCTTGTACAATTATGCACAAATAGTCCTCATGCGCTCCTTCCCTTTTGGTCACCCTCTTTATTCAATGTCGCTGGGGTGATTGTAGACCTGTTTATATTACATGGCCTATATTCTTTGAAGATTGGAATTACTATATAACTGGGGGCTGGAAGGAAAGATTAAAATAGTCTATTCTGGGATAAAAATCCACGATACTATCTAAAAAACGAATAACTGTATTTTCCAATTCAACAGACTGAAACCTGTTTGCCACTACCTTTCTAATAAAGTAACCTCCCAACCTTGGTGGGTCATTGATTTTCATAATTAATAACAACATGAGGGATTACACATTCAATCAAACAATGGACGCTTTTTGTTCAGTTATGTGTTGAAATTCATTGACTGTAATAGATATTGTTAATCGTTTATTATGCTTGAATACACTTGAGGTGTCCATGTAAAACCACGTTTCCATTCTTAACTGATTTATGGGGCAGCATGTCCAAATCCCCAAAGAACAGCTAACCCAATTCCTTGGGTAAACATAGGTTCTTCAAATAAAAGTGCCTATAAATATCCCCTTGGTTCTCGTTGCAGTGATGGTTGTCTTGTTGATTTACCTCAGGGGCTTAATAGTCAATCCCTGTTATGCTACTGTTGATTCTGGATTCCTCTACATGCAGATAGCCTTGCTTCATCTGGCCACATTATCAACCTGGACTCAGGGGTAGACGTAACATAGTAAAGGTAAATCCGGGACACTCCAATTAGAATGATATGTTACTTTCGTATGGTATGTACTCATTTGTGGATGACCATCATACAATTCATATGATATTCCAATTTGTTGTGGCTAACGTTAACTAGGTAGCTAGGTGGCTAGGTGGCTAATGCTAATGTTAGCTAGCTAGGGGTTAGGGGTTAGGGTTAAGGTTAGGAGTTAGGTTAAAGAGTTAAGGTTAGGGGAAGGGTTAGCTAACATGCTATGTAGTTGCAAAGTAGTTAAAAAGTAGTAAGTAGCAGAAAAGTTGCTAATTAGCTAAAATGCTAAACTTGTCTGTGATGAGATTCGAACGAGCAACCTTTGGGATGCAAGACTTTCGCGTTATATGCCCACCCATCCATCCCGACCGACCAACCAACTATCTTCCTTTCGTTTTGGCTTTAAGTAACCTTCTGTTTTCTGTAACCATACCAAACGTAACATATCATACTAATTCGATTATCCCGGATTTACATTTACTATGTTACGTCTAATCTATGAGACCAGGCTGACATGAGACGTGGGTAATATTGCTCTTGGTTGATGTGAACACTAACAAACGTGGCACTGCCACCCGTCTTTCTTTAAGGGCCCCTGCTGGAGGATGGGAGCCAGGGTCGTCCTGTTCTCTGTGTTGGAGTGGAGGAGGGAGAGGAACACAAACATGATGAATAGAGGGAGCAGAGAGGTCCCAGATTTCCCCCTGTAATTATGTACAATAAATGGGTCAGCCATGCATCAATACAGCCATGCACCATATTTAGCCGAGCCCCCCTATTGTTAATAAACAAAGAGAGAGAAGGACCTATCTTAACAGGCTTTGCTGGAGAGCAGAGCCTACAATGAGGCTTTGGCAAAGTCCTCTGAAAGTCAGGCGGAGAGGGGACCAAGAAGCTGCTCCATTACCGGATATGACGTCATCCTCCATTGTTTCAAGGGCATGTTTTTTTTCTCTTCCTCCCATCGGCCTTGGAGGGGATCTCTGCTGGGCTTAATTGGGCTGCTGCACTGCCTGGCTTCTAGTGGCCAGCTCATTTGGAGAATGATGAATGCTGTGTCTAATTATTGTCTCTTCTTCATCCCAAATTTTTCTACCCTGATGAATTTGTATAAACATGCAGAGTAATTACACGCACCAAAATAAAGGACGCAAATACCGTTTGAGGTCAGCGGTATGATGGGAAATGGATGGACATCTTCCAGTTCTCCATAATGGAAGAATTCAGGGCCGTCCAAATCAGCAACAACAACAACATCATCAACAGCAATAAAGCCCAAAAACAACACTTCCAATGGGGTAATGAGAAAGCTGATATAACAGTCAGAACAAAGTCCTGTCCATATTTTCCAAGAACAACAAGGTTGGCCTCACAGCATGGCATTCATTCAAGATGTCATGTTAGGACACAGCCCTGGTGCGTAGCCCACACACATCTAGCTCATTATTCTCTGACCCTAACCATAACCCCAGGCTTGACCCCTACCCGAACCTCTGATGTCAGGTTAGCCATAACAGATGTCAAAGCGTGTTACAAACTGGCCTCAACCCTGAACAGGTGATCATAGAGAGCCCATACTGAACATGGTGAGCCAGGATGTTGTTGATCACAGCAATGTCTAATATGTTTGTTGTAAAGAGATAAAGCTAAAGACACCCTGATAATATCAGTGTCATGCAAATTGGGTTAGCGTAAGTGTAGTTTGACGTCAGTGGAGGCTGCTGAGGGGACGGAACGGAGCAAATGGAATGGTATCAAACACCTGGAAACCATGTGTTTGATGTCATTGATACCGTTGCACTAATTCCACTCCAGTCATTACCACAAGCCCGTTCTCCCCAATTAAGGTGCCACCAACCTCCTGTGTTTGACAATGTTTTTTAAAACACATATTTTAAACTTTAGCATTATAGTCTTATAATAAACCATGGTTCCCTAATGGAGACGTTTCAAGGATTTTCCCTTCTGGCAGACTGGTCTCCCATTGTACTCCAGTAGCACTCATAACATCTGGATTATAAAAAGTACACTCCTTCTGACCAACAAGGTAGCCTTGTTGAATCCTCTAGCCTATTCTTTATGGAGATATATTTTTATTCAGGGATATTTCTGTAAAGCCATAATTTTGCGATGTCAGTATCTCTCCACCTATGTATCGATTTGTCTGTCCATCCAGGTCACATTGAAGCATCTTGGTATGGTTTTGTTGACAGACAATGTAATATATTAATTGAAGCCTGATAAAGACACTTTCCATTTTTGGATATGAGAAAGACATGGTAAAAACCACTCCTCTCTTTTAGAATTCAGCATCTTCACATGGCGAGGGAATGTAATCTCTGAGTTTTCTACAGCTGATTTGCTTTTATTTTGGCCATAATGGAGTGAACATCCTGACTTGCAGCTGGTGGAGAGAGGAAAGAAATGAACTACAAAAGACAGTGCCATTTTCAGGCACATCATCAGAACACACACCTGTGGGAAAAGAGACTATAATCTCCTATATAATCAAAGAGCTATTCTCAATCGCACAATCGGATGCAGGACATACAGTGCCTTCGGAAAGTATTCAGACCTCTTGACTTTTTCCACATTTTGTTAGGTTACAGCCTTATTGTAAAATTGATTAAATTGTTTTTTCCCTCATCAATCTAGAAACTTAAATATTACATTTACATAAGTATTCAGACCCTTTACTGAGTACTATGTTGAAGCACCTTTGGCAGCGATTACAGCCTCAAGTCTTCTTGGGTATAACGCTACAAGCTTGGCACAGCTGTATTTGGGGAGTTTCTCCCGTTCGTCTCTGCAGATCCTCTCAACCTCTGTCAGGTTGGATGGGGAGCGTCGCTGCACAGCTATTTTCAGGTCTCTCCAGAGATGTTCAATCAGGTTTAAGTCTGGGCTCTGGCTGGGCCACTTAAGGACATTCAGAGACTTGTCTCGAAGCCACTCCTGCATTGTCTTGGCTGTGTGCTTAGGATCGCTGTCCTGTTGGAAGGTGAACCTTGGACCCAGTCTGAGGTCCTGATAGCTCTGGAGCAGGTTTTCATCAAGGATCTCTCTGTACTTTGCTCCGTTCATATTTGCCTCGATCCTGACTAGTCTCCCAGTCCCTGCCACTGAAAACATCCCCACAGCATGATTCTGCCACCACCATGCTTCACCGTAGGGATGGTGCCAGGTTTCCTCCAGACGTGACGCTTGGCATTCAGGCCAAAGAGTTCAATCTTGGTTTCATCAGACCAGAGAATCTTGTTTCTCATGTTCTGAGAGTCTTTAGGTGACTTTTATTGAGGAGTGGCTTCCGTCTGGCCACTCTGTCATAAAGGCCTGATTGGTGGAGTGCTGCAGAGATGGTTGTCCTTCTGGCAGGTTCTCCCAACTCCACAGACGACCGCTAGAGCTCTGTTAGAGTGACCATCGTGTTCTTGTCACCTCCCTGACCAAGGCCCTTCTCCCCCGATTGCTCAGTTTGGCCGGGCGGCCAGCTCTAGGAAGAGTCTTGGTGGTTCCAAGCTTCTTCCATTTAAGAATGATGGAGGCCACTGTGTTCTTGGGGACCTTATGTAGCAAAATTTGAAATGGTATATCATACACTATAGATGAGGAACAATGGGAAAGTAATTCTGTTTAGAAAGTTGATACATTTGTAACCTCACTTTTGAGAAAATGGTCCTTGAATGTTTTGGTAAACCTACTGGAGACCTCTTCTTTGTCTACACCCATTCAGCATCGTTCACACCCTCTTAAGCCTTAACCCCACGCATCTCTTTAAGGCCATGTACTAAACAACCAAAAATTTCAAGACTAAAGGCTGGTTTATACTACGTCTATCGACAGTTGTCGCAGTGACATCATGAACATTCTATTGTCGTCCGACATCAAACTTGTCGTTGTCGTTATGAAAAAGTATAAACACAAAAACGACAGGCTGCATTACAGCCTGGTGGTCCAAAATAGCATAACTAGTGTATTTTAACACCAATACACCCACCTGTTTAAAAATGAATTTAGTATATGTCAATCTAGCAAATCAGGCAACTAAAATCAACTTTCTAAACAATGTTTTGATTTGTTTCTAGCTTGTTAGCTAGCTAGCTAATGTTAAGTTAGCTTGCTAGCCAGTTCAAATAATGACCATATCATATAGCTGACAACGTCTTCACTTTAGCTCATTTGTCTTCATTATTACAGGAAAATAAACTCACAACAAGATCATTATTTACAAGTTAATGGCGAGCCAATTACAGAAAATAGCTTACGGTTGTGAGTGTGAAAAAATAAATGCAAGGTGGAGAATTTTAGAACTTGGACACTGTCTCGTTGGCCAAACGTTATATTCTATTTTGACTTTGGTGCAGGTCATGCTCTTCACATTTCCGTCTCTGGTAAACATATACTATATCAAATAAAATCATGCACAGGATACAGAAGGTGTAGTGAAATGGATACTTGCATAGTGGTGTCTTTTGTTTAGACGTGTAGCTAGCTAGCTAGCTAAACAATACACCATAATCCCAACTCATAACGTTACTACCCTGCATGAATCTGGAGGTAGCTAACCAACCAGGTTCAATGTTAGCTAGCTAGCTAACATTAGGCTATAACTAGCAATGCAAATGGCTCTGAGATACGAATAATATTACTACACAGATCATACACGTAACATTAGCTAGCGAGCCAGTACGCTTTAACTTGAAATTAAAATGACTTTCTGACAAAATTAGAAACTTGTAATATCTGAAAAATTTATTAGCCAGACTATTTTACCCATAGACATGGATGGACGCTTCTCCCTCTCTGTCACGGATGCCATGGTTGCCCTTAGTTTGAAGATGTCATCCGGAGACAGATGTTTTATACAACAGCCTTCTGTGTGTTCTCTTTTCGACTCCCTCTGCATATTTGCAATCAAATGCCAGAATTTTCTCCATCTCCTTAGCTATCATACTCTAATTCCACCGGGCATTCCACTGATTTCAAAACTCTGTCCTCCAGAAAGTGGAGAGCAACTCTTTTGCAGTTCTACTACGTGATATCTTTAAAAAAAAGCTGCGTTATAAAGGATTACCTACACATACTGACCTGCTCATGTTATAGACAGAAACGTGCAACATGGCAGACCAATCCGAACTCATCTCTCGACATGTCCAGCCCAGCCATTATCTCAGCCAATCATGGCTAGCGGGAAGGTTCCTGTCTTTTTCTGTGGCTAAACCAACTAGGCTTGTAATTTAACAATTGTATTCGTATTTACAGATAGCATACACGTTTGTTATTAAGGCACATGAAAGTTCACATGTTCCAGAAGGCATTTCTGCCCCAAAACGGATTTTGATTTTTTTTAAAGTTTACGTTCAAATGCCTCTCCTATGAAGTAGTGACGCGCGACATATGCCTAGTTTCCTGAAACGAGTCACATATCTGATTAACATCACAATGTTATTACTGAACGACTATGTTTTAGTGTTTGAGTGTTCGTCTTAACACTGAGCCTGTATAACTGGCTTATGTTGTTACTGAAAGCTATAAAGTACCAAAGTTATGGATTTAGTAAATTTATTTACAGGCCTGTGTCGGCTCAGGGACCTAAAGGATTGATCCTGGATTGGTCCTGTTTATGTTAGAAGACCTCTATGGTGACATCAAAGGGGATGATCCCGCTTTGTTTTCCCGCAGTCTGCCTCCTGAACCAGTAACATCTTCTTCTTAGACGCGCAGCCATCCAATGCGAGGAAACGGCTTAGGAGGTTGGAGGAGCTAACAATATCGTAAGGCGCTGGACTAAAATTAGACGCCCCTCTCTCGCGGAAGAAGCTGACTGTCCTCAGCCGGAATGCCGTGTGGCAGTGAGTCATCCTTCACGTACGACGCACACCACTCTAAAAAACACCCAAAGATCCCAAGCCCACACTCAACCAAAAGAAAGCTCTTAAAAAGGAATCAGGATTGGATTTATGGCGACCACTGAGTGTTCTGTGGCTGTGCAGTCACAAGCTTCCTGGTACAAGTGCCTTACTACTTACCATACAAACATACACTATTCCAGTCAGGCACATGTTGTATCCGAAGAAGAGTGGTTAAAGCTGAAGTTGATGAATAGGCCTACCTCACTGCAGAGCAGTAGGACCAAAATAGAGCTCACCTGCAGTGTCCAAGCCTACGCATTAAATTAAACTTCCTTCCTCTGTTCTTTCTCTTTAAGTACACTCTCACTCTCCTCCCTGTTGGGTTCTGGCCTGACGGAGAGACTGTAAGGTAGAGAGAGTGAGAGAATGATAATAATAATAATATGCCATTTAGCAGACGCTTGTATCCAAAGCGACTTACAGTCATGTGTGCATACATTTATTTTTGTGTATGGGTGGTCCCGGGGATCGAACCCACTACCTTGGCGTTACATGCACCGTGCTCTACCAGCTGAGCTACAGAGGACCACGATAGAGAGTGTTGAGGACTGCAGGGTGCAAAATTAATAGACTACGTAAAAATAAATCTCAGCGATAGCTTCATGCTTGTTTTCCTCCTGGTCGTCTCATATACAAACACAAAAGAGGAAGATGAATAAAAGGAGACATTTGAGCCTATGTGTCACGTCTTTGTTAATGATGTCTCTGGAGCAGAGTCTTAAGTAATCCTCAGGATTTTAGTAGGAAGCAGCAGCGCTCGTTGAACATGTACTGTAATCATCAACTCATTGACATGTAACTGTCATCAAAATGCAAATGCTAAACCACTTCATCCCGCTAACTCTGTAGGATTTATTTGCAATGTAATCTTATTCATTTAATCCATTCATGTGTTCACTTATTGAAGGTATAGCATCATCTAGCTGTACTGAGACAAAAATAGCTGGTCTGGCTGAGCTGACAGACTGTTAAAGTACTAGAATCATACTGAGGTGCTTTTTGAAAGGTTCCCTGAATCCGAGAAGTTGACGCAACTGTGCTGCAACAGGCATAACCTGTCTATTGGCTCATATCTCACCCTGTCATCCAGTCACAAGTGGGTTAGAGACAGACACAGAAAGCGGACCTCATCTCTTGTCTACCAAATCAGCTCTGGCATAATTACTTCTCCTTGTTAATTGTTTCTCTCTCTCTCTCTTCAGTGTCCCGTCATGCTCCCAGGCTGGCTCATCTTTGCTGCCTGTGAACACACTTACATTTTAGTAATTTAGCAGACGCTCTTATCCAGAGCAACTTACAGTTAGTGAGTGCATACATTATTATTATTTTATTTTTTTCATACCCCCCGTGTGAATCAAACCCACAACCCTGGCGTTGCAAACACCATGCTCTACCAACTGAGCTACATCCCTGCCGGCCATTCCCTCCCCTACTCTAGACGACGCTAGGCCAATTGTGCGCCGCCCCATGGGTCTCCCGGTCACGGCCGGCTACGACAGAGCCTGGATTCGAACCAGGATCTCTAGTGGTACAGCTAGCACGACGATGCCTTAGACCACTGCACCACTCGGGAGACTTACCTGTCACACGTTCTCTATGTGTCAATGTTGAAAAGATGTTTGTGGACAGTACTGTATGAGTCAAATTAATCAGTGTGAATTAGTGAATTAGCACTTTCTAAACCCAGATTAAGTGTTTTTCTGTGGAAAAGATTCTGAAATATTTTGAATAATATTACATTTTTCTTGTCTATCTTAAAACTTCTGTGCAAATATAAATCAAACTGGATGGTCTTCAGAAATAGATGGGAGGGGTTGAGGGAAGCAGAAGGAAAGGAGTAAAAACAAACAAACAATACAATGTATATAGTATGTATCAGCTGGAAGTAGAAGCCTAAGTGTTGTTGTTCATTATTTTACTCCAATTAGGGGAGGGGTGGTAGGGTTAGTGGAAAATAATGAAGGAAAATATGTTTTTAAATAATGTGTAAATATATATCTACAAATCACAAGTATACACCTCACACACATGGTTATGGGCTTAAAAAGAAGACACCTCTACCATGCCAGATATAGAGTTGAAATGTATAAAATTTTGAGTTTGTATCCCAATATTACACTTTATATACATCACAGAAGACTAAAATATAACAAAACCGTTTGACATAGAAACAACAGATGTTCAGTGTTATTACAATTTTGTTTTTATTATTAAATTATGAAAAATATTAATAACATTCCACCCATGAGGCCACTAGGTAATTTGACTGCAGGAAGGGGCTACTATTCTTGAGAACTCACACACAACAAGCAGAGTTGTTTAAGATGCATTGAGAGAAGAAGCCAGCATAACACACAGTTCATTTAATGAGCTACCGCTGCATTACTTAAGCTTCCTCTCTCTCTCTCTCTCTCTCTCTCTCTCTCTCTCTCTCTCTCTCTCTCTCTCTCTCTCTCTCTCTCTCTCTCTCTCTCTCACATGGTGTACCCCAACAGCCAGCCATATTGGCATCTACATAATGGATAATCCATAACAATTTACAAATATACGTTCCGTATTAATTTTCTTGGCACAGCGATGCTGTTCAATAAACAATCCATTGGGCCTGGAGCCGTTGTGACGGCCCTGAATATTTCTGAACCGTCTCAGTGCTTCTCCTTCTAATAGGGCGCTTCCCCTTTAATTCCTCATTAAATAGCCAGCATCAGCTGCGCAAAGAAAAAGTGGTGATTGAGACATGAATGAGGATGTGGACGACCTTCAGTTGATGAAGCTTCGCCATTACGTTTGTTTTGTTGCCTTACAGTGTGTTTTGTAGCCTTAAAGCGAGTTTACCCAGGATTGGATCCACTCTGTGCGTCTGTGGACTACCACTCTCCGTTGGTTTTCGTGGCCTTTTCTCCGCTGGAGAGCTGTTGGCGGATTGTCTGACTGACCGACTGACTACAACTTTTTGTACACGGTATTTCATTTGTTTGGGGTGATGTATACTGTGATTTACGTAGTTGTGAGGACGTATTATTCTTTGGGTAGTCTTTGATACGCTTTATAGTTGTGTTACAAAATAAGTGTTATTTTGAGTGTATGAATATACTGGGTTTATGCTACGGACAAACGTTGCGGGACTAAGGCCACTTGAGTCACTGAACTTATTTACCGGGCTGGACTCTTTTTATGCCCGAGGTACAGGACATTTCTAAATGAACATAAGTGCAGTGATTTGTTATATTGTTGTGTGTGGGTGTGGGTGATCATTTATGTTGTTAATACAACCACGCAAAAGAATACACTTGTTTGAAGTTCTTTCCAAGGTTTTAAGGGGTTTATGAAAAAGTATATTTCCATCTTGACTTTTACATAAGTCCTTTGTATTGGTGTGACTTGACGGACCAGATGGGACTCATTCCCTCCCAAACTAAAAGGAGAAACCCATGCTTTCTCTGGTGGGCACAACCTACCTGGCACCCCTATAAATAACCTCAAGTCAAAACCGTTACATAAAAAATGGCACCCCAGATGGGACTTCAACATTGAGAACTAACCAAAGCAAATCTTTTGAGTGGAATTAAAATAATGGATTCACTACAAGAAAATGTGCTCATCCATATCCTACCTGTCAATGGGAATACACAGGGCCATTCTGACTACCGAGCCAACAATACAAATCATAATGTGAATGGAAATAATGGAGTTGATTTGGGCCAGAGCCCTGGGAATCTAAATGCTCGGTCTGGACCACAGGCCACAGGTCTAACTAGTAACTCACTTATTGACATGGATCTGTGTGAAAGTACTGAGCTAGCCCTCCCCTCTGACGCCCCACCTTCCTCCATTGTCTGGTTTATCTCCAGAGGTTGTAGTCTTACAACTTCAAGGTGACATCCTTGATATTCGTAAGACTCAACAACATCTCCAAACTCTAATCCATCATAAATTCAAATGTCTGAGTGTAGAGCAACAACAGAGTGCCATGGAATTCAGAAACTCACTGAGTACTCTAACCCACACTCTGACAGAGCTCAGTGAGAGTGGAAGACAGGAAATTACTGGTGCTATGGACAGGCAGTTTGACTACCAACAAAGCCAACTCACTGCCACTCTCCAGTGGCGCCTGCAACATCATCACACTGAGGTCCTCAAGGACGTCAATTCAGTATTTTCTCCCCTGGTTAACACTGTAGACCACTTGCAGACAGCGCTCTCTAATTGTGTTAAAATGTTGGATGATGTGTCTGTTGACATGGCCTCCATTAGGCACAACTCCTTGCACAGAGCTTCTCTTGTGTCCACTTCTGTTCAGACCACTGAGGGCCAAGCGGGCACCTCAGAACAGCCAAGACAAGGCCATGCTGCAGCCACCCCTTGCAGGATGCAATCCACCATGCATCCTGGTGTTCATTTTCATGGTCCCATAACTCCCTCACCCTCTACTTCCCTCAATCCCTCCTAGCTCTTTTGTTCATGGTGATTTGAGTAGACGTCATGTGGGAGCGATGCCCATTAAATTGCAATTTCCCACCTTTGGGAAAAAGGATGACAGTCCTGATCCGCTAATGTATCTGGAAAGATGTCATGACTTTCTTGCCCTCAATCCCCTGGCTGACGAAGAACTCCTTGCCACATTGAGGAATGTGTTGCATGGGACAGCTCGAGACTGGTGGGATGTGGCACGTCTCACCACTACCTCCTGGGCTGACTTTGAGGCCAAGTTTTCCTCTGCATTTCTGTCTGAGGACTACACAGATGAGCTGGCAGACAGAGTCAGGAATCGAGTGCAAAGGGAGAATGAGAATATCCGTGACTTTGCATACGGTTACCACTCCCTGTGCAGAAGGTGGAAACCTGGCATTGAGGAGGAAGAGGTCATTAAGTTGATCTTGAAGAACATCAACCCACTACTAGCCAGTCAACTCAGAGAAAGAGTCACCACTGTCGATGGACTGGTTCGCCTGGGACAGCAGTTCGAGAAGGACAGAGAATGCCAACAGCAATATGAACAGAGAAAGAAACAGACACCCAAACAGTTACCCAAGCCAGATCATCAACCACAGCCAGAGTCTCCAGCCAAGACCCCTCCCATGTTCTGTTGGAGATGTAGCCAAAAGGGACATTCTTCAGCTACATGTCCAAGACCGTATCAAGTAAACCCTTCCAGAAACCACAAATCACAACAGGCCAACACACCTAACACACTTCGCAGGAACGACCATCCTACTCTGGGTGCTTTGACCCGAACTGAAACCTCAAGAGTCACTGCCTACGCCCCCCCGCCGACATCCCCTTCCTTTCAGTTAATACCACACCAGCTGGTGTTACCCCTGTCCATAGGCCCATGGACAGGAAGAGCCATCCTGGACACCGGGTCATCCTACACACTGCTCAATGAGAAACTGTGGAAGGAGGTTCAAGGTCCAAAATACAACTTGAAGCCGTGGACAGAAGGTCCACTGTATCTGGCTGACGGTGAGGCTAAACGACCACTTGGATGGAGTGAGGTGGAGTTCCGCCTGTGTAACCGCTCCTATATGATTCCTTCGGTTATCCTACAAACCAAGAACCTTGCTTTTCCTGTCGTGTTGGGAATTGATTTCATGTACTTCAGTGGTGTCCAGATTGATATCGCACACAATTGCTACTGGTTTCCAAACAATCCGAGCAAGAAGCATTTCTTCCAATCAGAAGTTACAAAGTTACATGATTGGGGTCCAAATGTGGCAGTCTTCTCTGCCGTTGCTCGGTACCACTAACCCTGGGTAAAACTTCTGATGATCTCCTTTTACAGGCTGTAAGAAGAGCTCAGCTGGAACAGCCAGAGGAGTTAAGGCTGTTGGAACAGCTGCAGAATAATGCTGATGTGTGTACTTCAAAGCTAGGACGCACCGGACTCCTGAAGCACAAAATATTCCTTACACAGGAAATGCCGATCAAGCAAAAGCCATATCGTTTGTCCCCAGCGAAGCTAATCATCCAAAAGGGACTCATTAATGATATGTTGACACAAGATATAATAGAACGTTCCTCCTCTCCCTGGGCTGCTCCTGTTGTCCTCATTCCAAAAAAGACCGGTGGTCTTAGATTTTGTGTGGACTATAGGAAGACCAACAATGTTTCCCAGACTGATGCCTATCCTCTTCCCACCATCCACGAGATCCTGGAGTCATTGTCTG
Source organism: Coregonus clupeaformis (assembly GCF_020615455.1). Classification (NCBI taxonomy): domain Eukaryota; kingdom Metazoa; phylum Chordata; class Actinopteri; order Salmoniformes; family Salmonidae; genus Coregonus; species Coregonus clupeaformis. The sequence goes on from NC_059202.1 coordinate 34,466,456, forward strand.
GCGCTGTTGTGTTCACTACCCTTGACCTCAATAGTGGCTATTGGCAGGTTGAGATGGACCAGGAAAGCAAGGACAAGACTGCTTTTGTCTGTGCTGAGGGCTTGTTTTCCTTTAAGGTGATGCCTTTTGGATTAAAGAATGCACCTGCCACTTTCCAAAGACTCATGGAGATTGCGTTAGGTGAGCTCAAAGGGAAGATATGTTTCGTCTACCTGGACGATATAATTATCTACTCCCAGAACAGAGAGCAACACTTTCAAGACCTTCAAGCAGTGTTGGACAAGCTAAGAGAAGCTGGTCTGACAGTGAACATGAAGAAGAGCAACTTCTGCCAAACCTCCCTGAAGTTCCTTGGCCATATTGTGTCTTGTGATGGTATTCATGTGGATCCTGAAAAGACCAAGGCTGTACAAGACTTCCCTGTGCCAACCACACTCAAGGCCCTTCAACGGTTCCTTGGGATGGCTGGATGGTACCATCGGTTTGTGTGGAACTTCTCCCAGGTGGCAGAACCCCTCAACGGGTTGACGAAAAGGAGCGAAATTCCGATGGACGGCAGAGTGCCAGAACTCCTTTGAAACCCTGAAACGACACCTCGTCACACCTCCCATTTTGGGTCATCCCAACTTTGATTTCCCTTTTGTTGTTTACACTGATGCAAGTGATGTTGGACTTGGTGCTGTCCTAGTCCAACAGACTGGACTTGGTACTGAAGAAGTGCTAGCGTTTGCCAGTCGGACATTGAATGGAGCAGAACGGAACTACTCCACAACCGAGCAAGAGTGCCTTGCAGTTGTCTGGGCTTTGGAAAAGTGGAGGTACTATCTGGAGGGAAGACACTTCACTGTGGTCACTGACCATTCCTCCCTTGTGTGGGTGTTCAAGACCAACAAACCAAGCACCAGGCTCATCAGATGGGCTCTACGGTTGCAAGAGTTCACCTTTGCAGTAGAATACAGGAAAGGAAAATACAACACTGTTCCAGATGCCTTATCCAGAGCTCCTGCTTGTGGTAATGGTGGCCCTCATCTTACATGTGCTACTGTCCTGTCTAGCAGTCGAGACTCACCCAAAACTGACTTTCCATCTCTGATGAGGTCATTTGGAAAGCCCAACAGGATGATCCAGAAGTACAGGCTTTGTACCAGACTATCCTGGAAGATGGAGAAAAGATGGTTAACCCTACCACAAAGCTGACCATCATTGAAGACAAAGTCTACCGAGTTGTACAACTACCTCACAGAACACTCTACCAAATGTACATACCTGAAACTCTACGCCTTCAACTGCTTCAACATTTCCATGAAGACCCATTAGCTGGTCATTTGGGCAGGTTCAAAACCTACAAACGTTTGCAAGCATTACTGTACTGGCCACATCTGAGCATGGATGTGAAGTCACATATCCGAAACTGTCAGGTTTGTCAAATGTACAAACCAGAAGGTAGAAAACCTGCTGGCAAGTTGCAGCAAACTGTGGTTACCCGACCTTGGGAAATGTTAGGAGTGGATTTGATGGGTCCATTTCCTAGAAGCTCCAATCAGAATGTGTACATGCTTGTTTTTGTTGATTACTATTCCAAGTGGGTTGAGCTCTTTGCCCTGCGTCAGGCCACAGCGAGGACCGTCTCTAACATCCTTACGAAAGAGATCCTGACTCGCTGGGGAGTGCCTGATTACATCCTGTCTGATCGAGGTTCCCAATTTGTCTCTGATCTCTTTGGAGAGACCTGCCAAAGATGGAACCTGAGACAGAAGTTGACCACAGCCTATCACCCACAGACCAACCTCACTGAGAGAGTAAATCGAACCTTGAAGACAATGGTTGCTTCCTATGTAGGGACCCAGCACAAACACTGGGACAAGCACCTTCACAAGTTTCGATTTGCCCTGAATTCTGCTGTGCAAGAGTCCACTGGAGTCACACCTGCAGAGCTGAACCTAAGTCGTCTCCTCCGAGGACCCTTGGATATGGTGCTACAGCCCCAGCAGCTTACTCCAGATGCTGCTTGCTATGACCAGGTAGTCCATCTCCACGACTTGAGAGCTCTTGTCTCAAGGAACATGATCCAGGCTCGACTCAAGCAGAAGAGAAATTATGATAAGAACAGACGAGACATGCAGTTCCAGCTTCGTGATCGGGTGTGGCTTCGCTCTCATCCTTACTCGAAAGCTGAACAATTCTTCTCGGCCAAGCTCGCTCCTAAATGGCAAGGACCATATAGGATTGTGGAGCAGATGGGCCCTTTGAACTACCGAGTGGTGAAAGAGGACACAGGTGAAGATATGCGCGTTGTCCATGTCTCACGCCTTAAGGCCTGTTACCCCTCGGCTGAGGAATTGGAGGAGATTGAGCGCCGCAAGGTCCTGGAGATCTTTGAAGAGGAAAGTAAGGAGACTTTTCTCGGATTCCCAGACCCAGAAGTCTCACGGCTTAATGCCTGTGACCCCTCAGCTGAGGGCGTGAGCGCCAAAAAGTAATGAATATTTTTGTAGAGGAAAGTGATGAGGAGACCTTTCTCGGTTTCCCCGACCAAGATCTGCCTTCCCGACAATGGTCGGCTTTTTCCAGGGGAGGGGGTGTGTGACGGCCCTGAATATTTCTGAACCGTCTCAGTGCTTCTCCTTCTAATAGGGCGCTTCCCCTTTAATTCCTCATTAAATAGCCAGCATCAGCTGCGCAAAGAAAAAGTGGTGATTGAGACATGAATGAGGATGTGGACGACCTTCAGTTGATGAAGCTTCGCCATTACGTTTGTTTTGTTGCCTTACAGTGTGTTTTGTAGCCTTAAAGCGAGTTTACCCAGGATTGGATCCACTCTGTGCGTCTGTGGACTACCACTCTCCGTTGGTTTTCGTGGCCTTTTCTCCGCTGGAGAGCTGTTGGCGGATTGTCTGACTGACCGACTGACTACAACTTTTTGTACACGGTATTTCATTTGTTTGGGGTGATGTATACTGTGATTTACGTAGTTGTGAGGACGTATTATTCTTTGGGTAGTCTTTGATACGCTTTATAGTTGTGTTACAAAATAAGTGTTATTTTGAGTGTATGAATATACTGGGTTTATGCTACGGACAAACGTTGCGGGACTAAGGCCACTTGAGTCACTGAACTTATTTACCGGGCTGGACTCTTTTTATGCCCGAGGTACAGGACATTTCTAAATGAACATAAGTGCAGTGATTTGTTATATTGTTGTGTGTGGGTGTGGGTGATCATTTATGTTGTTAATACAACCACGCAAAAGAATACACTTGTTTGAAGTTCTTTCCAAGGTTTTAAGGGGTTTATGAAAAGTATATTTCCATCTTGACTTTTACATAAGTCCTTTGTATTGGTGTGACTTGACGGACCAGATGGGACTCATTCCCTCCCAAACTAAAAGGAGAAACCCATGCTTTCTCTGGTGGGCACAACCTACCTGGCACCCCTATAAATAACCTCAAGTCAAAACCGTTACACCGTGCATGTTAGCAAGCAACTGTGTGGTGTCCCCGTATACCACATTGTTCCAGCAAATTGGCGTGACAGTTAATGCAAACGAGTGCAGCCTTCCGGACATTTGTCCTCACCTGTCCTGCCAGGATAGCTGAGTAGGAAATCACACAGCACCAGTGGATGTTCTCTGATGGTATTTTTGCCCCTAGGCTCCATTTGTCTTCACACAAAAGTCACATTTGATTTTAAATAGGGGCTTAATACCCGCTGTGAGAGGTTATCCTCGTATGACCTAAGTTCACTCTTGGTTTCCGAGTCACAACTAATCATGATCACCAGATATCACCACCTGTCCTCATTACACACAGAAGAAGAGGAGAGAAGTAGCTGAAGGTTTTCCCACCAAAATACCTTGATAGACTGCATTCATTCTGTGTATCCTATTCAATCATCTTTCTCTTTCACTCTTTCTGAGTCCTTCTGTTTGTATCCTCCACTTGTTTGGTGTCCTCCTCCAGTCTTGTATTGTGTGTTATATAGTTGCACTATTTTCATGAAAGCTATCTTGAAGCTTCATGGCCATGTAACTTGCTACTGTCTACTATTGCAATTAACAACCAGTGACATCATTGTCAAATTCAATATACTGTAGATAGACAGAACAAAAAATAGCAATATGGGTTACTTGAATCGTGCTTTCAAAAATATCCATTATTTCAAGCAATATCATAACATATTGAGCAATGCAAAACCTGTGACCCAGTTTTGATCAATGTCCTGTTTGGTGTTTAAAAAAAAATTGGCTATATGTGATTGGTCAAGCACTAATTAGTTTGGTTGTTTTCTGAAGGTCTGGTTCATCACACATCCCTTTTAAAATTCAATCTTTGAAAGGTAATCCTGGCTTTATATTGGTGTGCAGTCCATATCTGATCCAGAGTCATTAATCCTGCTATTAATGTGACTCAAATGGTTCATGAATAAATAGCTGTGCTCAAAGGGGTGGAGATGAAGCCACTGTAATGGCGTCGAGGAAATCAGTGGCCTCATGAAGACACCATTCATCATCATGGCAGAGACAGTCTGGGTCAGAGCACTGTGCATCAGAAGAAGCCTGTAGATGTGGTGGTGCCAAAGTCTGGCCGTCAAGATACACAGTGTTAAAGGTGCCTCCACAATCCCCCGACCTCAACCAAATTGAGATGGTTTGGGATGAGTCGGACCGCAGAGTGAAGGAAAAGCAGCCAACAAGTGCTCAGCATATGAGGGAACTCCTTCAAGACTGTTGGAAAAGCATTCCAGGTGAAGCTGGTTGAGAGAATGCCAAGAGTGTGCAAAGCTGTCATCAAGGCAAAGGGTGGCTATTTGAAGATTCTCAAATATAAAATATATTTTGATTTGTTTAACACTTCTTTGGTTACTACATGATTCCATATGTGTTATTTCATAGTTTTGATGTCTTCACTATTATTCTACAGTGTAGAAAATAGTACAAATAAAGAAAAACCCTTGAATGAGTAGGTGTTCTAAAACCTTTGACCGGTAGTGTACATCTAGCTGGTTTTTCTATGCATCGGCAGGATAGAATGGCAGCGTCAGGTAAGCTCAAGGGGAAGGTGTGTGTCTCTTTGTTAACAACACCTGGTGAGCTATCTCTAATATTAAGGAAGTCTCGAGGTTCTGCTCCTCTGAATACCTCATGATTAGCTGAAGACCATACTATTTAGCAAGAACGTTTTCATCTATATTTTTCCATAACTCTATCCTTCCTGCTTACAAGCAAAAAAAAACAAGCAAAAACTCAAACAGGAAGTACCAGTGACTCGCTCAATAAGGAAATGGTCCAATGAAGCGGATGCTAAGCTACAGGACTGTTTTGCTAGCACAGACTGGAATATGTTCCGGGATTCATATGATGGCATTGAGGAGTTTACCACAACAGTCACTGGCTTCATAAGTGCATTGACGACTTCATCCCCACAGTGACCGTAGGTACATATCCCAACCAGAAGCCATGGATTACAGGCAACATCCGCACTGAGCTAGAGTTTCCGCTTTCAAGGAGAGGGACACTAATCCGAACGCTTATAAGAAATCCCACTACACCCTCCAACGAACCATCAAAAAGGCAAAGAGTCCTACTACCCCGGCTCTGACGCACGTCGGATGTGACAGGGCTTGCAAACTATCATGGATTACAAAGAGAAACCCTGCCACAAGCTGCCCAGTGACGCGAGCCTACCAGACGAGCTAAATGCCTTCTATGCTCGCTTTGAGGCAAGCAACACTTAACCATATATGAGAGTACCAGCTGTTTCCGGACAACTGTGTGATCACGCTCTCTCTCCATAGCCGATGTGAGTAAGACCTTTAAACAGGTTAACATTCACAAGACCGCAGGGCCAGACGGATTACCAGGATGCGTACTAATGGCATGCGCTGACCAACTGGCATGTGTATTCACTGACATTTTCAACCTCTCCCTGACCCAGTCTGTAATACCTACATGTTTCAAGCAGACCACCATAGTCCCTGTGCCCAAGAACGCCAAGGTAACCTGTCTAAATGACTATCACCCAGTAGCACTCACATCTGTAGTCATTAAATGCTTTGAAAGGCTGGTCATTGCTCACATTAACACCATCATCCCAGACACCCTGGACCCACTCCAATTCGCATACTGCCCCAACAGATCCACAGATGATGCAATCTCTATTGCACTCCACACTGCCCTTTCCCGCCTGGACAAGAGGAACATCTATGTGAGAATGCTGTTCATTGACTACAGCTCAGCGTTCAACACTATAGTGCCCTCCAAGCGCATCACTAAGCTAAGGACCCTGGGACTGAACACCTCCCTTTGCAACTGGATCCTGGACTTCCTGACGGGCCGCTCCCAGGTGATGAGGGTAGGCAACAACACATCCGCCATGCTGACCCTTGTTGTTTATAAAGAATAATGCTAATCTTTGCTGTGAGTCCAAGGAGTCCGCTTACACTGTACTTCGATTTTAAAGTTTTATTTATATCACAAGATTTCAGCATAAGTTACAGACGTCTGCAGCATCTGGAGAACAGCGACCCAAAATAATATGTTTGTTCTGCTCTCCTTTGTCTCAACCAAGTATTTATAATCTTTACCCTGCTGTGGGTGGTTTCCCATACAGACCAATCACCTGTCTCCACACAACAGACTTCCTCTGTTCTATGGGGTGTCCCCACAAAACTGCTCCCCAGATGCTCCCTCCAAGCTGAATAAACATCCTCTCAGATACCATTTTGAAAACGTTAGCAAAGTCATAATTCCTCAGATACTACATATTCCCCCCTTCGAGACAAATTAAGTCTCGAAAACAAAAAGAATATGATTATGACAAGTAACAATTTATCTTATTGAGTATCTTTAACAATAAACCAAAAACACATTTTTCTATGGAGTGTAAATATATTTCTATGAAATATGAACAAATCTTTATGGAGTGTGAGAGCGAAAAACCTGTCTGGCAGCCTTCTTTCCAAATATCCATCAATCAATCAAGACAGTAAAATCCTCTCACGGCCCCTCTGCCCCAGGCAACCACCTAAGTACTCCAGATCAATTCATAAATCTTTATCAATGCATTTGAAACTATGATGCAATTTGAATACACATGAAAGCCTCAGCAAACAAAATACTATCAAAAAATGTCCACATTCAGGCTGGTCGACCCATCGAACCCTCCTGTGGATTTTCTCTATCCCTACCTAGACCCAATATCCCTAAGCATCCACGAAATAAACAAAAACATCTGAGATCCCCACATGTACCCAATAACAGCAAATATCATTCTACAAAAATTAATACAGAAAGAATATGACACAAATGATGTATTACACATGCAAATATGTCTATATATCATTGCAGACACTGGAATGTAGTCCACTACACTTCATCTCCTCAGCAGTGTCGACTTCCAATGCATCGTCGATGATGGAATCGGAACATTTCCACACCTTCCTTGTTCCACCTCCTCCAGTCCATTCATATTGTCCTTTCATATTGTCCTTGTTTGAGCATTTGAATCCCCTCTACATATTCCCCCATATGCTTCTGGAAGAAAATAAAAGACCAAACAGTATCTTTTGCAAAACAACACATTCAAATTAAAACATCAATATCAACTAAGAATATAAAAATGATATATAAAATGAATCACATTCTATTTCCCCCCTTTGATTCATAACAAAATACTAAAATCACACTAATATTTAAAAACATTTTGAAAAACGATCGGATAATCAAAATGGATATTTATCCATCAATACTCCATCCAGTCCCACTTGTTCATCTTCATCTAGATCAGTAACAGTTAACAACGGCATCTGAGTGTTATCTCCAGGCATCACAACTCCAACCCATCTCAATATCATAGCCTTCGCAAAGGTCAGTAACAAAGTACAAAAGCAAAACATCACACACAACGCTATCAGAGCTGCTACTAAAATCTGAACCATCACTGCTCCCACTGGGCCTAACTGATCTTGCAACCAAGCCTTCGCTGACCATCCAGCTCCTTCAGATCTACCAAACGCATCCCTTATATTCTTCAATGCATCTATAACACTAGTGATATTATCGGAACTATCTGGGATCAAAGTATAACAATCATCCCCGTCAAATTCATAGCCAAACATAAGCCACCCTGTTTTGCTAAAATATAGTCAAGAGCCATGTCATGTTTCAACAGCGTCAGTCTGTGACTTCTTTGAGTATTCGACAGAAGGTTAAACCCCTCTTATCGTTTCATTTGCAAAACCCTGCAAAGTATAGGTAATATTATCAATATGATCTGCCAAAAATGTTACACCATACCATGGAAAAAGTCCCAGTCCCCACTTCTCTCCTAGACTTATCCTCCAATGGTAGGCTTCCAGACTATGAAATTCCGCCATGTCCCTTTTCACCCTATTTCCAAACCTAGACTCAGATTTATCTGTGTCCGGTGCTTCCCCCTCTTTCAATGGTAAAAACCTCATATGGAAGCTTCAACGTCGACATGTAACAACATCCTGTCCATCCATAGGGTAAGAATATATACGCTTTATCACCACAAACCCACCAAATATCTCTAAAATTCCCAATAGTCACATTGCCAGGCAAAAGCTGATCTTTCACCATCAAAGTCCTGCTCTTCTTACTAACTGGAACATAAAAAGTTACATTATATTTCTCATTACTAACCTTATGTTCATGCTTACCCAAAGTCATCATATAATCATCACAATCTGATATTCCCATAAACATACCCTTTCCATCATATGTTTTATTAGAACAAAAACAGCTTTTAGCCCTCACTGGTTTCACCTCCAAAGCTTCAGGAGTCGCTGTTAACTGCTTTTCCTTCCCATCTAACAAATTCACATAGGGTATTTCATTTAACCAAGAACACTTAAACCTAGGCCTAAACAAATGTTTCGACAACGACATTATTGTATCTGTTAATGATTGTTGCTGATACAATAGCCATTATAAAACATTAGATTGACACATACTTGATAGAAGTTTAGCTACCTTCTAAGATTCAACCCCATTTTCCTTATGCTGAAATTCTCAACAGACATTTACCCTCAAGAATCCTCACTTATCTTACAGAATGAGTTAACTCCTTGAACCAAAGATTCCTACCTGCCCATCCATCTTTAATTTCCAAACAGAAGAATAAAATCCATATGCCTTCCATTTAGTTTCTCTCTTCCCTAACGAACTGTATTGATCAGATGTATCTTCTTGTCTTCCATTAAAATCAAAGAACTCATCCTGTACCTCCATGATAGTATCCTGCACTATTTCAGATGAATCTGCATTATTCTCTACTACCATCTGCTCTCCTATTTCAACACTATCCTTACTACCATTGACAGCACTCTCCATCCGTATCATAAACTCCTGAGTCACTCTTGCTACATCCTTTAATTTCAGAAAAGTTGTTGTTGGTGTCTGTGTCATATTTCCTGCATTTGTTATTGCCGTCGTACCATTAATCTCTTTCAAAGTTACTATTAAAATAGTTGCTTTAGTTGATTTAGTAACACCCTTAACTATTTCCAGTGGAAAAGTTACAGATATCCTCTGTGTATTATTTACTGTTGGAGTGGCTACTGTAATATACTTCTCCTGAACTCCTTTGGTGACTGTGGAAGCTTCAACAGACTTCAAGTCTTCCATCATAAGCGTCACCTTACGAGTTACATAGCCTTTTAACCAATAATTCTTAACCGGAACACATTTTAATGCTTGCACTAAATAAGTACACATACATTCTCCCTGATCTTTCCATGTAACATTACGCAAAATAAGTGAACAATCACTCATAACCCTCTTCCACTTCATATCGTTGTACAAAATATACTTCCTTTGACTAGATGAAACAGCTTCTACTTCTTGTCCTCATAACAACACTTCTTCTCCATAATTATCTCTCCACATGAGAGGAATCTCACCTCTACACATTCCTTCTCTCACATCTACAAGGAAGATGAGCTGTACCACCCATCCTAACCCTAATGACAGTCTTTTCCTCTAAAATTGGTGCTGGAGCGATTGGCTCCCTTGTAATCAAATGTGATACATTTATAGCTTTAATAACTGTCAATGTTGAAAGAGTTAAATTGCTTCTCACTGTTGTTATAATAGGCTGAAGTGTTGATGTCATTGTTGTTAATTCATCCATTGTCACGATCGTCGTAGAGAGTAGACCAATGCGCAGCGTTGGCTGCGAACATACTTAACTTTATTATCTTAAGTGATAATATAACAACAAAACAATAAACGAAACGTGCAGTCCTACGGTTAACACAGAAACAAACCAAATGGAAACAAGATCCCACAAACACTAAGGGAAACAGACTGTTTAAATATGGCTCCCAATCAGAGACAACCAGCAACAGCTGACACTCGTTGCCTCTGATTGGGAGACACTCTGGCCAACATAGAAATACCACAACTAGAACTCCCACACAGAACATAAACACATAGAATTTACACACCCTGGCTCAACATATAGAGTCCCCAGAGCCAGGGTGTGACATCCATTCTCCCTAAAGCTTTGAACTCTTTACTTGTATTTCCATCCATCACCACTAGTGTCACTACATTAACTCTCAGTCCCAACTCTAATCCCTCACTTTCAACCTGTCGATTATAAAAAAATACATTTATAATCACCTTGATCTTCCTGCTGGGAATTGTAAATATAGATACTGCAATCACCCTCAATCTTCATTCTTCTCTCATCATTCAGCAACGCATACTTTCTCAATGCAACTGCTCCTAACAGATCTAAACTCCTGCCATATCTATCTTCCCACTGAACTCTAAATTTCCCTTCACCACTGTTCTCTCTCGTGCACTTACATGGGAGCTGAGCTGACTGTCCCAGAGTTACTTCAACCCTAGGTTTCATAACGTTTTGGTCTGACTTTTCTCCTAACTGGTCTGGGCCTACTTTGTCTAACCGAATCACCAACTTCTCCTGTAACAGAGTTGCCCTTGGTGATCTCCGCTGCTTCACATTCCACTGAAATATTCCCTGTTGTTTCTGGGACGTATTGAAAATCAATTTCCCCAAATCTCCTTTCCTTTCCCTCCATTGCAGAGTCATCTCTGGCATCATCAGAAGTGTAAACATTATCATCCATGCTATCCATAACATTGACAATCTCTCCTTCTTCCTGTTCTCCCCTATCTCCCTCCTTCTCTCTTGAGCCTTCAACATCCTCTCTCTCTGCGCGTGGCACCTCTTCTCCAGGCGCTTTAACACAATGTGACAAATGATACCACGTTGGAGATCCTTTAACCTGGACAGCTGTTCCAGTACTACGAACAACTTCAAATGGTCCTTCACGACGTTCGTTATACCACTTCCTTCTAAATACCTTCACGAACACCTTGTCCCCAGGTTGCACTGTACTCCTTTTTTTCTCATCAAGCTTCTCCTCCACCTCTTCTTTTCTTTGCCTGTCAGAAACATATGTGGACAACTTTTTATGAAAATTGGCCATATATGTAACGTACGCTCTCATTTCATCTTCCAAAAGAGCCAAGCTTGGACCCTTTCCACTTGTTCGCAAACAAGGCGTAGGCATCCATCTTCCTGTAACCAATTCATGGGGTGTCATACGTAGATCACGCAACTCACTTGAGCGACACACCATTAATGCTAAAGGAAGCGCCGCTATCCAGTTTAGACCCGTATGCTGACAAATTTTGACAATGCGATTTTTCAAGACACCGTTCATTTTTTCACAAATCCCTTGACTTTGTGGGTGATAAACTGCTCCAAGACGTTGCTTAATTCCCAATTTTTGCAACATCAATTTCACTGATTTATCCACAAATTCCTTCCATTATCTGAGGATATTCGATCGGGTAATCCCCACCTGCTTATGACTTCTTTACACAAGAACTTGGCAAACGATCGAGCATCCCTTAGCCTAGTTTGACATCTTATGCACCTCTTGGTGTAGGAATGTAACCAAGAATAACAGTCACCCCCTGTAAACATAATTTTTCAGACAGATTGTCCTCCTTCCTATGATATAATCTATCTTTTCAAGCAAATATGATTCCCAAAAACCCTACTCCTTTATAATCTTTCTCCTAACCTTAGCCTTCTTTAAAAAATCTTCACTGAGATTTCCAATCCAGAATACTAAAGACAAATCCATCTCTGTCATCATCAACAAATTGGTAAACCTTCTCCTTTGGCACTTCTACCAGACAGCCGTCTGGTGTACATCTTATTGTACAGTTCAACTTACACAATGCATCTCTTCCCAACAATGCAATAGGTATATGTTCTGATACCAGTATGGGTATTGTAATTTTTTTTTTTTTATAGCAGAGCTCAATTGGTTCCGTAAGAGGAATCAGCTGTTTTACTCCCTCGAATCCGATTGTCCTAATGAGTTGATTGGACATAAGGAGATGTGTAGCATCTTCAGGCCGAACACAGGTAAAAGCAGCTCCGCTATCCGCCATCACTTCCAATGGTCGGTTGTTTATTTTCACCTCAATTGTTGGATATTTTTCCGGTCCTGATGCTACCAGCTGACACCCCCCTTTTGGATCTTCTGGGCACCCCTAGAATCCTTGCTCCGGGCCCCTATAGGGGTTCACCGGTCCTCCAGATGATCTTGACTGACCCCTGTATCTTCCTCTGAAATTCCCTCTGATGTTTCCTCCTGGCCCATTGCACTCACGGGCAAAGTGACCAACCTGTCCACAATTATAACACGCTTCTGAAGGTTGCTGGAAGTATGGCTTAAACCTTCCTCCTATTCCTCTTTCTAAGCCTTCTCGTCCTCTTCCTCTCCAATTCTGTGTCTGTCCATAAACTGGCTGTGGATATGGAACAACTGGAACCGCTATTGGTGGCTGATACAATTGCGGTTGGAACTGGTCCGGTTGAAGCTGTGGCAGTGATTGTTGATTTGGTACACCCTGATTCTGCATAACCAAAGCTTGTTTCTTCTCCTTCTTATTCTCCACCAGTTGTATTTGATTGAGTTTTCTGAGAGTTTCTTGGTCCCGTTCTTTCTGGTTGTGTTCCTTTTTCCTGTACAGATCCACTTGATGAGCTATATGATCTGTATAGACGCCTTTTGTCATGCTTCCAAGTCCAACCACCTCTGCCAGTTTGCTCCTTACTGGTGAGGGCAGTCCCATCTGCAGTTTAGCTCTGTTAGGCCTACTGCTGCTAGGTAGCTCTCTCTCTGCTCTCCCCCTCCCCTCTGTCTGTCCTTGATTGCAGGAGTGAAGTCTGGTGTGCGGGAGTCAGGGTTCCAGCTGCAGCTCATTCACCATAATCACCTCAGCCTTTAAGACCCGGTCAAACTTTCCACTCATCGTCAGATCATAGTCAAGACAACCATGTTAGTCTCGCTGCCGACTCAACCTGTCTGTTTTCGCTCTTGTGTTTTTTGGACTGTTTATTTACTTTTTCTCCTGTGCCACAGATATTTGGAACCTGACTCCTGCCTCCGCTTCACTCCTGCCACCACCATCCTGCTCTCCACTATCGGGCCTCTCCTTTGGACTCACCACGGACACTAGGACATTACGGTACCACACCTGCCCTGACCTGGATCTGTACCCTCCCTGTAACCTGGACTTGCTCTTTCCCATTTATTGGAAACCTGGACTATTGAACATTATAATAAACCTGTTAAAACTTCTCTGGCTTGGTGTACTTGTCTGCATTTGGGTTCTATCCAGTTAAATCATAACAGTATGATCTGACCAACATGAACCCAGCAGACAGTAGCTCGGATACCACCCCAGAGTGCACTCAAATTTGGACTGCCATAGCCAATCAGGGCATTCTACTTGGCCAACATGATACCCTGTTTAAGACGATTGCTGAGGACAGTCAGGTGCTGCTTAATCAGGTTCAATTACTCACCAATCAAGTGTTTGCCCTTACTACCCCTTCAGCCCAGATCAGAGAGCCTTTTGTTCCTGCTCCAGAGCGCTATGACGGGAACATGGGAACCTGTGGCGATTTTTTGACTCAATGCTCGTTAGTGTTTGAACAACAGCCCCTCACCTACGCCTCAGAAAGAGCCTGTATTGCCTACCTTATCAACTCTACTAGCGGTTCCGCTCGTGCCTGGGGATCCGCGGTCTGGGAGAGTCAGTCGGACATTTGCAACGCTTACGTGGCCTTCACCACGGAGATGAGGAGGGTTTTTGATCACCCCGGCACGAGGCAAGGAGGCTGCGAAACGGTTGTTTTCTCTTCGGCAGGGGGCTCGTAGTGTGGCGGAGATGGCAGTGGAGTTTCGGACTTTAGCAGCAGTGAGTGGTTGGAATGACGAGGCATTACAAGGAGTGTTCATCAATGCTTTGTCTGAGACTTTAAAAGATGAATTGGTGTCATATGATGAATCGCCTACGCTGGATAATCTTATTTCACTCACTATCAGGTTGGATAATCGGATTCGGGAGCGCCGCCGGGAGAGGAGTGTTAGTTCCAAGCAACCTGTCTGTCATCAACAAACTCCTCCCTGCATCGTCCCTACGGAGAGAGCCGTGTCGTCCCCGAGTCGATACGAGGAGCACTGAACCCGAAGCCATGGAGGTGGGTCGTGCACGGTTGTCCTCAGAGGAGCGTGCACGTCGTATTCAGGCTCGGGTCTGCCTGTATTGTGGGAGAAGCTGGTCATTTCGTTCCTTCCTGCCCAGTTCGTCCGGGGAAAAGGGCCGGCTCATCATTTATGGGAGAAGTTTTGGTGAGCCGAGCAGCGGATTCTTCCTCTTCTCCCCGCATTCTGCTCCAGGCATCCCTCCAGTGGCAGTCCCAGAATTTCTCTGTTAGTGCGCTGATTGATTCTGGTGCCGACGAAAGCTTTTTGGATAGAGAGTGGGCTCAACAAATGGATTTGGAGACTGTTCCTATGGACTGTCCGCTGCAGGCTAAGGGTCTAAATGGACAATTGTTGACCCGCATTACCCATCAGACTGTTCCTGTTTGTCTTAGAGTGTCGGGAAATCATCAGGAGAACATTCAATTCCATATTATCGACTGCCCACAGACTCCCCTGGTCCTTGGTATCCCCTGGCTCATAAAACACAATCCACACATTGATTGGGTGACAGGTAGCATTGTTTCATGGAGCACATTTTGTCATGTGAATTGTTTGTGTTCTGCTCAGACTCCTGCCAGTACTGTGCCTCAACCTCCACTGGAGTCCATGGATCTTTCTGCTGTTCCTGACGTGTATCATGACCTGGCATCCGTTTTCTGCAAACACAGAGCTACTTCTCTTCCTCCTCACCGGCCTTACGACTGCGCCATTGACCTCCAGCCAGGAGCCCCGGCTCCCCAGCAGTCGCCTGTACAATCTCTCCCGGCCGGAGACGGAGGCTATGGAGAACTACATTCGGGACTCCTTGGCGGCAGGTATTATGCGTCCTTCCTCGTCACCTGTAGGAGCGGGGTTCTTTTTTGTTGCTAAGAAGGATAAGACCCTCAGACCCTGTATTGATTACCGTGGACTTAACAACATCACCATTAAGAACAAGTATTCTCTGCCTTTGATTAATTCGGCTTTTTCCCCTCCTTCATGGTGCTACCATCTTTACGAAACTGGATCTACGAAATGCGTATCACCTGGTGCGCATTCGTAAGGGTGATGAATGGAAGACTGCCTTCAACACACCCTTGGGACATTTTGAGTATCGGGTTATGCCTTTTGGGTTGTCTAATGCCCCTGCTGTTTTTCAGGCACTAGTCAATGATGTCCTTCGGGACATGTTGAATCGGTTTGTTTTTGTCTATCTGGATGATATCTTGATTTTCTCAGAGTCCTCCCAGGAACATGAACTGCATGTGCGCCAGGTGTTGCAAAGGTTGTTGGAGAACAAACTGTTTGTGAAGATGGAGAAATGTGAATTTCATGTGTCTGAGACCTCTTTTTTGGGTTACATCATAGCTCAGGGGGAGCTGCGGATGGACCCAGCTAAGATCTCTGCTGTCACGGACTGGCCAGCTCCCTCTACCCGCAAACAACTTCAACGATTCCTGGGGTTTGCGAACTTCTATAGGAGGTTCATCAAGGACTACAGCCGCATTGCGGCGCCACTCACCGCTCTCACCTCCATCTCACGACCGTTCGCTTGGAATGAAGGGGGCCGAATCAGCGTTCGAAGAACTGAAACATCGCTTCGCCTCGGCTCCCATTCTGATGCAGCCGGACCCCGACCGCCAGTTTGTCGTGGAGGTGGATGCATCCGACACTGGGGTAGGTGCAGTGTTGTCACAACGTTCTCCTGAAGATAACAAACTGCATCCCTGTGCTTTTCTCTCAAGGAAACTTTCTCAGGCAGAGAGGAATTATGATGTTGGAAATCGTGAACTGCTCGCCGTTAAGCTGGCTCTCGAGGAGTGGCGACATTGGTTGGAGGGGGGCGGAACAACCCTTCATCGTGTGGACGGATCATAAGAATCTGGCTTACCTCCAGTCAGCGAAGCAGCTCAACCCCCGTCAAGCCAGGTGGGCACTATTTTTTGGGAGATTCAATTTTTCTCTGTCTTACCGTCCTGGGTCACGCAACGTCAAGCCTGACGCCCTGTCTCGTGTTCATTCGGCTGTTGATACTGGTAGTAACCCTGAACCCATTTTGCCTCCTACCTGCAGTATTGCAGTCATCACATGTGACATCGAGGGGATTGTTAGACAGGCTCAACATCATCAAGCTGACCCTGGGAGGGGTCCTCCTAACCGGATGTTTGTCCCTGAGTCTGCTCGCTCCCAGGTACTTCAGTGGGCTCACTCGTCTCCCCTTACCTGTCACCCTGGAGTTTCGCGGACCCTTGACTTTGTGCGACGGAAGTTCTGGTGGGCCACGATGGAGGCGGACACTCGAGCCTTCATTGCTGCTTGTACGGTATGTGCACGAAGTAAAAACTCCACCCAGGCCAGCGCTGGTCATCTACGACCTCTACCTATACCCAGCCGGCCCTGGTCGCATATCGCTATGGATTTTGTCACTGGACTTCCCCCCTCATCTGGTAAGACTGTCATTCTTACGGTGATTGATCGTTTTTCTAAGTTCGCTCATTTTTTGGCCCTACCTAAACTGCCCACTGCCAGAGAGACGGCTGATATTTTGGTTGAACATGTGTTCCGCTCTCATGGTCTACCCACGGATATTGTCTCTGACAGGGGTCCCCAGTTTGTCTCCCAGGTGTGGAAAGCTTTCTGTAAAGCTTTGGGCATTACATCCAGCCTGTCCTCTGGATATCACCCCCAGACCAACGGGCAAGCCGAGAGAGCGAACCAGGAGATGGAGACCGCACTTCGCTGTGTCACTGGGTCAAACCCTGGGTCATGGAGCTCCATGCTCCCCTGGGTGGAATATGCTCATAACACCTTGACTAACGCTTCCTCTGGTTTGTCTCCTTTTCTGTGTGCTCTGGGTTATCAACCTCCCCTGTTCCCTTCCCAAGAGAGGGAACTTGCGGTACCCTCGGTGCAGTCCCACATGCGCCGCTGCTGCAAGGTCTGGAGGAAGGCCAGGGTAGCTCTGTCCCGAGCTTCGGCGTACATGCAGAGGCAAGCCAACCGTCACCGGTCCCAGGCTCCCGGTTACTCTCCTGGTCAAGAGGTATGGCTGAAGTCACGGGACCTTCCATTGAAGGTGGAGTCGAAGAAGATGGCGCCTCGTTTTATAGGACCGTTCAAGATACTGTCTATTGTTAACCCCTGCGCGGTTAAGCTACAGCTTCCTGCCTCCCTACGGGTTCATTCCACCTTTCATGTTTCCCAGATTAAGCCTGTGTCGGTTAGCCCTTTGTGCCCGCCCTCTCGTCCCCCTCCTCCGCCCAAGATCGTGGGTGGGGGGTCCGGTTTACACTGTCCGGCGACTTCTGGATGTTCGCCGCCGGGGTCGTGGTTTCCAGTACCTGGTGGATTGGGAGGGTTATGGTCCTGAGGAACGTTCCTGGGTGCCCAGGAGCTTCATTGTGGATCCTGCTCTGGTTCGTGAGTTTCATAGGTTACATCCTGATAAACCCTGTCGGCCGCCAGGTGGCGTCCGTAGAGGGGGGGTACTGTTAGGCCTACTGCTGCTAGGTAGCTCTCTCTCTGCTCTCCCCCTCCCCTCTGTCTGTCCTTGATTGCAGGAGTGAAGTCTGGTGTGCGGGAGTCAGGGTTCCAGCTGCAGCTCATTCACCATAATCACCTCAGCCTTTAAGACCCGGTCAAACTTTCCACTCATCGTCAGATCATAGTCAAGACAACCATGTTAGTCTCGCTGCCGACTCAACCTGTCTGTTTTCGCTCTTGTGTTTTTTGGACTGTTTATTTACTTTTTCTCCTGTGCCACAGATATTTGGAACCTGACTCCTGCCTCCGCTTCACTCCTGCCACCACCATCCTGCTCTCCACTATCGGGCCTCTCCTTTGGACTCACCACGGACACTAGGACATTACGGTACCACACCTGCCCTGACCTGGATCTGTACCCTCCCTGTAACCTGGACTTGCTCTTTCCCATTTATTGGAAACCTGGACTATTGAACATTATAATAAACCTGTTAAAACTTCTCTGGCTTGGTGTACTTGTCTGCATTTGGGTTCTATCCAGTTAAATCATAACAAGCTCTCAAAATTGACTGCTCAATTTGACTCACATCTGGATCATTTCCAGTAATATTTATCCACACTTGATGGACTCTTGACACATAGGCTCTCGGATTTTCTTGTTGTCCTAGTGGGTCAATCAGAATGTTATCAGGATGCACATTTGTTGGAAACGTATCTTTCAGTGCTCTCCACAGACGATTCCTACTTGCAGCCAACAATTCAGGATCATTCACTGCAGTCCCCACATATATATTGAGTCCCGCTCTCTGAAAAAGTTATTCCATACCTGGAATCCCAAGGAGATTAGCCAAAAGTCTCTTAATGTCTCCTATAGCAGACTGTGTTCCCACCGTAATTTCTTCCAATTTTGAAATCCAAGGATAGGCTCCATCTTGAAGAGTAGGCAGCTTCTCAAGTATATCTGACATATCGGTATTTTGCAAAGGCTTATATTCTAAGTTTTGACCTCGAATGATCACTGGCATCATCTTCTTACCGGTGCTCCCTTGTCTTGGTCTTAATGTATACCTCTTCTCCAATTCTTGGGATCCTTTTTTCAGCAGTTTTTTCTTCTGTATCTTCAGCTTCTTGAGTTGTTCTTCCAGTTCTCTTACTTCTTCTAAATTATTCACTTTATCCAGGCATGATACGCATCGGTCTATATCTCGTTCTATTTCTTCTGTGCTAGTCATTGTAGGATAAAATCCTCTTGAATATGAAGCACCTTTAATCTCCAAATCTTTATCGCTGTCTTCATCTTCACTTTCCTCAGAGATCAAATCTCTAGTATCCTTCTTCTTTCCTCTCTTGCCAACTTCCTTCTAATCACAGAGTCATATCCACCCATGATCTCTTCTCAATCACTCTGATCATCATCATCATCATCTTCTTCATCTTCAAGTTCCATCTTCCTTAACCTCACTCCACTCTTAGTTTCCAGACATCTCATTTTCTTCCTACTTTTGGAGTTTTCTTTATCGTCGTTTCTGCTTATCCTCTCTCTATTATTCCATCACTTTCATCTCTGATGCAATAATCACCCTCCTGAATGATCACTGGAAGCTGAGGATAGACGTCCTTAAACTCTACTTCTTTCTCATAAGGTGGGGGTCTTTTTGCTGAATCCGTATGTGAGAAAGGTGTACTGACTTCTGTCACTAGTTTTTCTGTCACCTTCACTGCATTTACAATTTTCTCTATACCTTTGTTTCTTTTATCGTTGGTATCTTTTATCAGTTTTTGTCCTTCATTTTCAAACAACTTAAGAACACCCAGCTCTCTTTGTCTCTTTTCTTTACGTTGTTCCCTTTTTTTCCCTTTCTTTTGACTGTCACGGTTTCGGCCGAGGCTGCTCCTCCTCCTGGTTCGGGCAGGCTTCGGCGTTCGCCGTCCCCGGAATACTAGCTGCCACCGTTGTATGTTTCGTGTGTTGATTGCTTTGGTCTGTCTGGTACACCTGTGTCTGTTTGTGTCCTAATTACGTGTCCTATAAGTTCCCTGTTTTGTGTTAGTTATATTGTGTGTTGTTGTCCGCGTGTCGTTTGAGCTGCGTGTTTTGCGCTCTACATGTTTTGTTTTACGCATGTTGCGTACTGTTCTCGCCTCTGTATTTCGAGGTCGTGTAGTGATTATTGTTCACTTTACTATAGTAAAGTTTGTTGGACTAAACCTCTGTGTCCTGCGCCTGACTCCTCATCACATCCACATCGGTGCCAAACTGACAGAACAACACACCACTGACTTGGTGCGGGGAGCAGGAACGGGCCGCGCCGGGCTGACGAAACGCACCACTGTCTTGGTGGGAGTGGCAGGAACAGGCCGGACCGTACTGGGAACACACACCACTGGCCCTACGTGGGGATCAGGAACAGGCCGGACCGGACTGGCAACACACGCCAGTACCTCTCGCCGTGCCTCTACAACCTCCTTCCCCCTGGTGACCAGTGACTCCCGTAACCTGGCGGCCTCCTCTGCCAACCCGCTGGACCGCTCTATCGCGGCCTCCTGCTGCCCCGACGTCGTGAGCCCTAAAAAATTTCTGGGGGTCTCTCCTCCCCGTGGGCCAGGCCTCCATCGTTCTCGCCCAACTCTCGCTCCTCTGTCTCCAACTCCCGCCATTCAGCTCCTCGATGGGCTTGACCCAGTCGAAGCTCCTCCTCAACTGGTCCCAAGTCCACCCTCTCTGCTCCTCACTAGGCTTGACCCAGTCGAGGTTGCCACGGAGATCTGCCAGCGATGGCTCCTGGACACGCTGCTTGGTCTGGTTTAGGTGGTTTCTCCTGCAGGTAGAACTATACCTGGCTACTATACACCCAGCGCCCTCGGGATACGAGAGCGTCTCCGCCCTCATCTCCTGTCTATCCGGAAAGGCGTTGGAGTGGGCCAACGCCGAATGGAGGAGAATAGACGCAGCTACCATCACCTACGCTGAGTTCTCCCGCCGCTTCCGGGCAGTCTTCGATCACCCACCTGAAGGGAAGGCGGCGGGGGAGCGTCTGTTCTACCTCCGACAGGAGAAGAGGAGCGCACAGGAGTTCACACTGGAGTTCCGGACGTTAGCTGCGGATGCAGGATGGAATGAGAGGGCCCTCATCGACCAGTACCGGTGTAGCCTGCGAGAGGACGTTCGTCGTGAGCTGGCCTGCAGGGACACCAACCTATGCTTCGACCAGCTGGTGGACATCTCCATCCGGCTTGACACCCTGCTGGCCACCCGCGGACGTCCCGAGTGGGGGTCGTCCATTCCATCCTCCAGCACCTCCGAGCCAATTCCTATGGAGCTCGGGGGTGCTGGAGCTAGAGAGAGGAGGAGGGAGAACCCGAGGGGGCCACCCCCTGCACCAACTGTGGCCGTGGAGGACACACCGCGGCCAGGTGCTGGGGGAGGGTCTTCTGAGAGAGGGGACAACAGGTCACGCACTGGGGGAGTCATTTCAGGTGAGTAGGCGCCCCACTTACCCAGAGCTCTCTGTTGGTCACATGAGTATTCCTGTGCGTTTTCCACAGGTGGCACCTCATTCCCAGCATAAGGCGCTAGTAGATTCAGGCGCAGCTGGGAACTTTATTGATCGGGCATTTTGTGCTAGTTTAGGAATTCCCCCTTCGGCCGGTAGAAGTTCCATTCCCTGTCCACGCATTAGACAGCCGGCCGTTGGGGTCGGGTCTGATCAGGGATGTCACAGCACCGCTGACGATGACGACGCAGGGGGGTCATGAGGAAATCATTCAGTTCTATCTGATTGACTCTCCTGCGTACCCAGTGGTGTTGGGGCTTCCCTGGTTAAGCACCCACGATCCTACCATAGCGTGGCAACAGAGGGCTCTTATGGAGTGGTCTGCCCAGTGTGTAGGGAGATGTCTAGGTGTTTCCATAGGGGCAACCTCGGTAGAGAGTCCGAACCAAGTGCCCGCACTGCGCATTCCCCCCGAGTATGAGGATTTAGCACTAGCGTTTAGCAAATCGAGGGCAGCACGGCTACCTCCTCATAGACAGGGGGGACTGTGCGATAAATCTCCAGACCGGAGCAGCTCTTCCCAGGAGTCATGTGTATCCCCTGTCTCAAGAGGAAACTGCGGCTATGGAGACTTACATAGCCGAGTCCTTGGCACAGGGATACATACGGTCTCGACTTCTCCGGTCTCCTCGAGTTTCTTCTTTGTGAAGAAGAAGGACGGGGATTGCGCCCGTGTATTGATTACCGTAGTCTCAATCAGATCACAGTAAAATACAGTTACCCACTTCCACTGATTGCGGCGATGACGGAGTCATTACGCTGGAGCGCGGTTCTTCACAAAGTTGGATCTCAGGAGCGCGTACAATTTGGTGCGCATTAGGGAGGGGGATGAATGGAAAACAGCATTTAGCACCACCTCGGGTCATTACGAGTATCTCGTCATGCCATACGGGTTAATGAATGCTCCCTCAGTCTTCCAATCCTTTGTTGACGAGATTTTCCGGGACATGCATGGGCAGGGTGTAGTGGTGTACATTGACGACATTCTAGTGTATTCTTCTACACGAGCCGAGCATGTAGCCCAGGTGCGCCGAGTATTGAGACGACTGTTGGAGCATGACTTGTATGTCAAGGCAGAGAAATGCCTGTTCTTCCAGGAGTCCGTCTCCTTTTTGGGTTATCGGTTGTCCGCGTCTGGCGTGGAGATAGAGGTAGATCGGGTAGCGGCTGTGCGTAATTGGCAAACTCCAACCACCGTAAAAGAGGTGCAGCGGTTCTTGGGTTTTGCTAATTACTACCGGAGGTTTATCCGGGGCTTTGGACAGGTTGCAGCTCCCATTACGTCCCTGCTAAAGGGGGGTCCGGTGCGCTTGCGGTGGTCAGCTGAGGCGGACAGGGCATTTGTCAAGCTGAAGAACCTGTTCGTCTCGGCCCCGGTGCTGGCGCATCCGGATCCCTCTTTGCCTTTCCAAGTAGAGGTGGACGCGTCCGAGACCGGTATTGGGGCAGTCCTGTCACAACGGTCCGGCACGCCACCTAAGCTCCGCCCCTGTGCGTTCTACTCTAAGAAGCTCAGCTCGGCGGAGCGCAATTATGACGTAGGGGACAGGGAGCTGTTAGCTGTAGTCCAGGCCCTAAAGGTGTGGAGGCATTGGCTTGAGGGGGCTCAACACCCTTTCCTCATTCTGACTGATCACCGTAACCTGGAGTACATCCGGGCAGCTAGGAGATTGAACCCTCGTCAGGCTAGGTGGAACATGTTCCTGACCCGGTTTGTTTTTAAGATCACATACATCCCTGGGTCCCAGAACGGTAAGGCAGACGCCCTGTCCCGGCAGTATGACACAGAGGAGAGGTCCATTGAGCCTACTTCCATACTGCCGGAGTCTTGTCTGGTGGCTCCGGTAGTATGGGAGGTCGATACGGAAATTGAGCGGGCGCTGCGTACCGACCCTACTCCCCCGAGTGTCCTGTGGGGGCGGACGTACGTTCCGCTCGAGGTTCGTGATCGGCTTATTTCTTGGGCTCATACATCACCCTCCTCTGGACATCCTGGTATTGGTCGGACGGTGCACTGCCTTAGCGTGAAATACTGGTGGCCAACGTTAGCCAGAGATGTGAGGGTTTATGTCTCCTCCTGCTCGGTGTGTGCCCAGTGTAAGGCACCTAGACATTTGCCCAGGGGTAAGTTACATCCTCTGCCCGTTCCACAACGACCATGGTCCCACCTCTCGGTGGATTTTGTGACCGATCTACCCCCTTCCCAGGGTAATACCACCATTTTGGTCGTTGTGGATCGGTTTTCTAAGGCCTGTCGTCTCCTCCCACTGCCGGGTCTCCCTACTGCCCTACAGACCGCCGAGGCCCTCTTTACCCACGTGTTCCGGCACTATGGGGTCCCCGAGGATATTGTGTCCGACCGAGGTCCCCAGTTCACCTCCAGAGTCTGGGGGCGTTCATGGAACGCCTGGGGGTCTCGGTTAGCCTTACCTCGGGGTACCACCCAGAGAGCAATGGGCAGGTTGAACGTGTGAACCAGGATGTGGGTAGGTTTTTGAGGTCCTATTGCCGGGACCGGCCGGAGGAGTGGTCGAGGTATATCCCCTGGGCAGAGATGGCCCAGAACTCTCTCCGCCACTCCTCCACCGGATTAACACCTTTCCAGTGTATTTTAGGGTATCAGCCGGTCCTGGCACCGTGGCACGAGAGCCAGACCGAGGCCCCTGCGGTGGACGAGTGGATTCGGCGCTTCGGAGGAGACGTGGGACGCTGCCCATGTCCATCTGCAGCGTGCCATCCGTCAACACAAGGCGCGCGCCGATCGCCACCGCAGTGAGGGGCCGGTGTACGCACCGGGAGATCGAGTCTGGCTCTCGACTCGAAACCTGCCCCTCCGCCTGCCCTGCCGGAAGCTGGGTCGGCGGTTTGTGGGGCCCTTCAAAGTCCTGAGAAGATTGAACGAGGTGTGTTACAGATTACAACTGCCTATTGAGTACAAAAATATTAACCCCTCGTTCCATGTGTCTCTTCTCAGGCCGGTGGTAGCTGGTCCACTCCAAGAGGAGGAGATAGGAGAGACCCCTCCACCCCCTTTGGACATCGAGGGGGCACCGGCGTACAGGGTCCGGACTATATTGGACTCGAGGCGCCGGAGGAGTGGTCTCCAGTATCTCGTGGAGTGGGAGGGGTACGGTCCGGAGGAACGGTGCTGGGTGCCTAGGAGGGACATCCTCGACCCATCCCTCCTGACAGAGTTCCACCGTGGGCATCCCACACGCCCGGGTCCGCGTCCTCCTGGCCGTCCCCGAGACCGGGGTCAGCGCACGGCTGGAGCCGCGCATCAAGGGGGGGGGTACTGTCACGGTTTCGGCCGAGGCTGCTCCTCCTCCTGGTTCGGGCAGGCTTCGGCGTTCGCCGTCCCCGGAATACTAGCTGCCACCGTTGTATGTTTCGTGTGTTGATTGCTTTGGTCTGTCTGGTACACCTGTGTCTGTTTGTGTCCTAATTACGTGTCCTATAAGTTCCCTGTTTTGTGTTAGTTATATTGTGTGTTGTTGTCCGCGTGTCGTTTGAGCTGCGTGTTTTGCGCTCTACATGTTTTGTTTTACGCATGTTGCGTACTGTTCTCGCCTCTGTATTTCGAGGTCGTGTAGTGATTATTGTTCACTTTACTATAGTAAAGTTTGTTGGACTAAACCTCTGTGTCCTGCGCCTGACTCCTCATCACATCCACATCGGTGCCAAACTGACATTGACCTGCTTTATGAATTGACAGAAGCACTTTTATTATGTTGATGACGTCAGGGTTAAGAGTCCCTTCCACTGGCCATGGTTGTTCAATGTCAGGCCAACGTTTATTCAATTTTCCAGATAACCTTGCAATACCATTAACTAGAGGATTACTATTTTGTACTATATCAACAGGTGTAATTACCTTCATAGTCTTGATGTCCTTTTTCCCCATTGTAACAACTGTTTTATATTCCTTTATTGTGAATTATTTATTTTTATTTTTATTAAACAATTAATCAATCAATTTATGAATAATAAAAGGTTTTTATTTATTTATTTATTTTAAAATTTATTTTACCAATTTATTTATAATTTGTATAATTATTTATAATTATAATAATTTATTAATTAGTGGTAATCTTACCACATCCGATCAGGAAAAGTAAAGGAAAGTAGTCAACTTCAGAGCAATCCAAAAAAGAAAAGACCTTTAATCCAGCAACACTACAGTACTCACAAACCAATTGCTTAATAAGTACCCAATTACCTTAATTTTACAGAATAATGTCAGTACTCGATTCCCCTCATATCTAATCAAACCCACTCATGCACAAAAACTCCAATATGCAATTACTATTTTCATCAATTGATCAGTCTGTTGCCAAGTCCCTGTCAAATTGTCACAACATCAGGTAAGTTTTGTAAATAGAACAGTACTGGCCTTAGTTTTGACTGGATCCCGTTGCAGCAGACTCTGTCGCGTGATGTACACGTCAGCACTTCCGCTCTCTCTCTCTCTCCTCCCTCTCGTCTCTCATATGACAGAATAACAAAGAACAGACAAGAATTTAGTATTTTATGCACACACTGAGTTATTTCAACCATTCAATATTCCTCCGTTCACATTCACGCTAAGAAATAAGCAAACAACTTAACTCAGGAATATTATAAATAGCTCAATAACATTTTATTTTATTTATTTTTAATCCGTCGACATATCTCTAGTTTATCAATTCGATAGGTCTCAAGAAAACAGTTTAATCTTCAAACAACAGCCGATTTAACAACCAGAATACACTATTAGTCTCTAAATCTTCTCTCTCTTTGTCTGCGTCTCCCCGCAGCACAGTGTAGGGGAGTGGCATATTTACCCTACGTAACTCTAGAGTCATAAAGTCACGCGCATGCGTAGTTCATACACCAATATGAGTTCAGGGTGGATGGAGCTCTCTCCCAGCTCTCTCCAAGCCAGACAACAGAAAGTTAACAGTCCCGCTATACCTCCTCTCTTTTACCCCTCATAGACAAACAATAACACTTAACAGAGCTCACAAACCATATGACACAAATCCTACTCTATTCTACACACATAAACACAGTTTAAGAGGCTTAATCCATTCATTTACATTTAAGTCATTTAGCAGACGCTCTTATCCAGAGCGACTTACAGTTAGTGAATACAAATTTTTTTATACTGGCCCCCCGTGGGAATCGAACCCACAACCCTGGCGTTGCAAACGCCATGCTCTATCAACTGAGCTACATCCCTGCCGGCCACTCCCTCCCCTACCCTGGACGACGCTGGGCCAATTGTGCGCCGCCCCATGAGTCTCCCAGTCGCGGCCGGCTACGACAGAGCCTGGATTCGAACCAGGATCTCTAGTGGCACAGTTAGCCTTAGACCACTGCGCCACTCAGGAGTACCATTCCTATGGACCTCTAAGGTAGCATGTAGCATGTAGCATGTAGCATGTAGCATGTAGCATGTTACCTCCATTGCGCCGTATAATTCCTTTGTTCTAAATTTGTGCTACCACGAGGTCCGCGGAAATTCAATGAGCGGTCACATCAATCATATGATTCGTCAACCACATGTTGAGAGGTAACTTACAACCGAATATATATACCACAGCCTCAAGTCCCCAGGACTCACCTAAATACACCTAATGTGTTTTTAGGATTTTTGGCCCATCCTAATGATCGCCTCCTGGGAGGGCTACCGTAGATTCGCAACGGTTCTAAGTTGTACACATTTACCCTAGTTCCTGGCCTTTACCCTCTATTCTTCAATAGTTATAGACACTCCCCCCCTGTTTGCGTTGTTTTACCAGCGCAAACAAATTTAGAAATTTTTAGAACAGACTCCTATCCCACAGCAAATAACAGCAACATCTGCACACATAAGTCCTTTAAACGGTACATCTCTCCAGCGCACACACCCACAAGCAAGCGAATCAACCCGCGCACAAAATTGTGAGAAATCTCACCTTATGAGCCGGCGTCTTGAGCGGGAGTCACTTCGCAGCACATGAATGTAACACTGGAGAGACGCAGACCGCCCCAAACACTCGTCGCCATTTCTGTTTATAAATAATAATGCTAATCTTTGCTGTGAGACCAAGGAGTCCGCTTACACTGTACTTCGATTATAAAGTTGTATTTATATCACAAGATTTCAGCATAAGTTTACAGACGTCTGCAGCATCTGGAGAACAGCGACCCAAAATAATATGTTTGTTCTGCTCTCCTTTGTCTCAACCAAGTATTTATAATCTTTACCCTGCTGTGGGTGGTTTCCCATACAGACCAATCACCTGTCTCCACACAACAGACTTCCTCTGTTCTATGGGGTGTCCCCACAAAACTGCTCCCCAGATGCTCCCTCCTAGCTGAATAAACATCCTCTCAGATACCATTTTGAAAACGTTAGCAAAGTCATAATTCCTCAGATACTACACCATCAACACGGGGGCACCTCAGGGGTGCATGCTTAGTCCCCTCCTGTACTCCCTGTTTACCCACGACTGTGTGGCCACGCATGACTCCAACACCATCATTAAGTTTGCCAAAGACACTATGGTGGTAGGCTTGATCACCAACAACGATGAGACAGCCTATAGGGAGGAGGTCAGAGACCTGGCAGTGTGGTGCCAGGACAAATCAAATCAAATCAAAATGTATTGGTCACATGCGCCGAATACAACAGGTGCAGACATTACAGTGAAATGCTTACTTACAGCCCTTAACCAACAGTGCATTTATTTTTAACAAAAAAAGTAAAAATAAAACAACAACAAAAAAAGTGTTGAGAAAAAAAAGAGCAGAAGTAAAATAAAATAACAGTAGGGAGGCTATATATACAGGGGGGTACCGGTGCAGAGTCAATGTGCGGGGGCACCGGCTAGTTGAGGTAGTTGAAGTAATATGTACATGTGGGTAGAGTTAAAGTGACTATGCATAAATAATTAACAGAGTAGCAGCAGCGTAAAAGGATGGGGTGGGGGGACAGTGCAAATAGTCCGGGTAGCCATGATTAGCTGTTCAGGAGTCTTATGGCTTGGGGGTAGAAGCTGTTGAGAAGTCTTTTGGACCTAGACTTGGCACTCCGGTACCGCTTGCCATGTGGTAGCAGAGAGAACAGTCTATGACTAGGGTGGCTGGAGTCTTTGACAATTTTGATGGCCTTCCTCTGACACCGCCTGGTATAGAGGTCCTGGATGGCAGGAAGCTTGGCCCCAGTGATGTACTGGGCCGTACGCACTACCTTCTGTAGTGCCTTGCGGTCGGAGGCCAAGCAGTTGCCATACCAGGTGGTGATGCAACCAGTCAGGATGCTCTCGATGGTGCAGCTGTATAATTTTTTGAGGATCTGAGGACCCATGCCAAATCTTTTCAGTCTCCTGAGGGGGAATAGGCTTTGTCGTGCCCTCTTCACGACTGTCTTGGTGTGTTTGGACCATGATAGTTCGTTGGTGATGTGGACACCAAGGAACTTGAAGCTCTCAACCTGTTCCACTACAGCCCCGTCGATGAGAATGGGGCGTGCTCAGTCCTCTTTTTTTTCCTGTAGTCCACAATCATCTCCTTTGTCTTGGTCACGTTGAGGGAGAGGTTGTTGTCCTGGCACCACACGGCCAGGTCTCTGACCTCCTCCCTATAGGCTGTCTCATCGTTGTCGGTGATCAGGCCTACCACTGTTGTGTCGTCGGCAAACTTAATGATGGTGTTGGAGTCGTGCCTGGCCATGCAGTCATGGGTGAACAGAGAGTACAGGAGGGGACTGAGCACGCACCCCTGAGGGGCCCCCGTGTTGAGGATCAGTGTGGCAGATGTGTTATTACCTACCCTTACCACCTGGGGCGGCCCGTCAGGAAGTCCAGGATCCAGTTGCAGAGGGAGGTGTTTAGTCCCAGGATCCTTAGCTTAGTGATGAGCTTAGAGGGCACTATGGTGTTGAATGCTGAGCTGTAGTCAATGAATAGCATTCTCACGTAGGTGTTCCTCTTGTCCAGGTGGGAAAGGGCAGTGTGGAGTGCAATAGAGATTGCATCATCTGTGGATCTGTTGGGGCGGTATGCAAATTGGAGTGGGTCTAGGGTTTCTGGGATAATGCTGTTGATGTGAGCCATGACCAGCCTTTCAAAGCACTTCATGGCTACAGACGTCAGTGCTACGGGTCGGTACAACCTCTCCCTCAACGTCAGCAAGACAAAGGAGCTGATAGTGGACTACAGGAAACAGAGGGCCAAGCACGCCCTCATTCACATCGACAGGGCTGTAGTGGCCCAGGTCGAGAGTTTGAAGTTCCTTGGTGTCCACATCAGTAAGGATCTATCATGGTCCTCACACACACCAACACAGTCGTGAAGAGGGCACGACAATGCCTCTTCTTCCTCAGGAGGCTTGGAATGGGCCTGTCCCCCCCCCACCCCGCGTCACAATGGGATTCAATAAACTATTAGCGTCCGTTGCTATATCAACGGTGTGATAACCTAATGCGTCGAATTTTGGAAATCATTACACCATAAATTACGCTCTTTTCATCCCCTCAATGCAAACAAAGCGGATTTCCGCAACAATTTAGCTGTTTGAACTAGTTTTGTTTAGCTAAGAAGATGAAAACATTACTTCAAACTACTTTTGGGTACCTTGTTAACATTTCAACAACATGAAATCTATGTCTTAAACATTGCTACTATCGTATCTGAAGATTATGTCTTTGTTAAATGTTTTTCATGAAGAAATGGAATGTTGTTTACGTTAGTATATGTTTTAGTGTAACGTCATGTACAACAGACAGGAAGTGTGTTGTAGACAGGGGAGACTGGTGATTGGCCAGAAGAGGGAGCATCATTGTCTATAAATAGGGGCTAGACTACAGAAAGGGCAGAACGGCCATGGCAATCTGAGGAGCCGTTCTCCGGACACCGCGGGTCTGTACTTATGCTGTAACCTCGTGATTTTAATAAAAGCCTCTAACACGATGCAGCTTGAACGGACTCTTTGTTGACAGCAATAATGGCCACCATTCACCCGATACGACATAATGGCGCCCAACGTGGGGCTGGTTTGCGTCTCTTCTTTGTTTCGTAGCCGCCAAGCTAACTCGCTTTGAAGCATGGCCAAACAAGGGTGAGTTTTTCTTACCGCTTCGGAGTTTGTTAGATTGGATACGACTTGTGTACACTGGAGAGATGTACCATACGACCTTGCCTCGGGTGGCGTTATTGTTGTTGACTGGGAGTCTGGAAAATATTCTAAATTTGGTTGATGGGTAAACGGTAAATAATCTAGAACCATGGATTGGTAGTGAATAAAGGCAGATATACGTATACATATTTAGGGCATTGTGAATCTGGAAAGACCCCCAGGGGGGGCGACTCGCAGGAGTGGGCTACAAATCCGGGGCGAAGTATTAGACTTTGTCAGGTTGGTTCTGGGAACCATGAATTGAACGATTGTATTTATGTTATACTCCTCCTATAAGCCGACGGGAGATAGGCTGGGGGTAACCTCTCGATATGATATTCATCATTCAATGCAGCATAAAGTTAGGCGGAGATATGGAGCATAAAGTTAGTCGTTTCTGCTTATCCTCTCTCTATTATTCCATCACTTTCATCTCTGATGCAATAATCACCCTCCTGAATGATCACTGGAAGCTGAGGATAGACGTCCTTAAACTCTACTTCTTTCTCATAAGGTGGGGGTCTTTTTGCTGAATCCGTATGTGAGAAAGGTGTACTGACTTCTGTCACTAGTTTTTCTGTCACCTTCACTGCATTTACAATTTTCTCTATACCTTTGTTTCTTTTATCGTTGGTATCTTTTATCAGTTTTTGTCCTTCATTTTCAAACAACTTAAGAACACCCAGCTCTCTTTGTCTCTTTTCTTTACGTTGTTCCCTTTTTTTCCCTTTCTTTTGACCTGCTTTATGAATTGACAGAAGCACTTTTATTATGTTGATGACGTCAGGGTTAAGAGTCCCTTCCACTGGCCATGGTTGTTCAATGTCAGGCCAACGTTTATTCAATTTTCCAGATAACCTTGCAATACCATTAACTAGAGGATTACTATTTTGTACTATATCAACAGGTGTAATTACCTTCATAGTCTTGATGTCCTTTTTCCCCATTGTAACAACTGTTTTATATTCCTTTATTGTGAATTATTTATTTTTATTTTTATTTTTATTAAACAATTAATCAATCAATTTATGAATAATAAAAGGTTTTTATTTATTTATTTATTTTTAAATTTATTTTACCAATTTATTTATAATTTGTATAATTATTTATAATTATAATAATTTATTAATTAGTGGTAATCTTACCACATCCGATCAGGAAAAGTAAAGGAAAGTAGTCAACTTCAGAGCAATCCAAAAAAGAAAAGACCTTTAATCCAGCAACACTACAGTACTCACAAACCAATTGCTTAATAAGTACCCAATTACCTTAATTTTACAGAATAATGTCAGTACTCGATTCCCCTCATATCTAATCAAACCCACTCATGCACAAAAACTCCAATATGCAATTACTATTTTCATCAATTGATCAGTCTGTTGCCAAGTCCCTGTCAAATTGTCACAACATCAGGTAAGTTTTGTAAATAGAACAGTACTGGCCTTAGTTTTGACTGGATCCCGTTGCAGCAGACTCTGTCGCGTGATGTACACGTCAGCACTTCCGCTCTCGCTCTCTCTCCTCCCTCTCGTCTCTCATATGACAGAATAACAAAGAACAGACAAGAATTTAGTATTTTATGCACACACTGAGTTATTTCAACCATTCAATATTCCTCCGTTCACATTCACGCTAAGAAATAAGCAAACAACTTAACTCAGGAATATTATAAATAGCTCAATAATATTTTATTTTATTTATTTTTAATCCGTTGACATATCTCTAGTTTATCAATTCGATAGGTCTCAAGAAAACAGTTTAATCTTCAAACAACAGCCGATTTAACAACCAGAATACACTATTAGTCTCTAAATCTTCTCTCTCTTTGTCTGCGTCTCCCCGCAGCACAGTGTAGGGGAGTGGCATATTTACCCTACGTAACTCTAGAGTCATAAAGTCACGCGCATGCGTAGTTCATACACCAATATGAGTTCAGGGTGGATGGAGCTCTCTCCCAGCTCTCTCCAAGCCAGACAACAGAAAGTTAACAGTCCCGCTATACCTCCTCTCTTTTACCCCTCATAGACAAACAATAACACTTAACAGAGCTCACAAACCATATGACACAAATCCTACTCTATTCTACACACACAAACACAGTTTAAGAGGCTTAATCCATTCATTTACATTTTAGTCATTTAGCAGACGCTCTTATCCAGAGCGACTTACAGTTAGTGAATACATATTTTTTTATACTGTCCCCCCGTGGGAATCGAACCCACAACCCTGGCGTTGCAAACGCCATGCTCTATCAACTGAGCTACATCCCTGCCGGCCACTCCCTCCCCTACCCTGGACGACGCTGGGCCAATTGTGCGCCGCCCATGAGTCTCCCAGTCGCGGCCGGCTGCGACAGAGCCTGGATTCGAACCAGGATCTCTAGTGGCACAGTTAGCCTTAGACCACTGCGCCACTCAGGAGTACCATTCCTATGGACCTCTAAGGTAGCATGTAGCATGTAGCATGTAGCATGTAGCATGTAGCATGTTACCTCCATTGCGCCGTATAATTCCTTTGTTCTAAATTTGTGCTACCACGAGGTCCGCGGAAATTCAATGAGCGGTCACATCAATCATATGATTCGTCAACCACATGTTGAGAGGTAACTTACAACCGAATATATATACCACAGCCTCAAGTCCCCAGGACTCACCTAAATACACCTAATGTGTTTTTAGGATTTTTGGCCCATCCTAATGATCGCCTCCTGGGAGGGCTACCGTAGATTCGCAACGGTTCTAAGTTGTACACATTTACCCTAGTTCCTGGCCTTTACCCTCTATTCTTCAATAGTTATAGACACTCCCCCCCTGTTTGCGTTGTTTTACCAGCGCAAACAAATTTAGAATTTTTAGAACAGACTCCTATCCCACAGCAAATAACAGCAACATCTGCACACATAAGTCCTTTAAACGGTACATCTCTCCAGCGCACACACCCACAAGCAAGCGAATCAACCCGCGCACAAAATTGTGAGAAATCTCACCTTATGAGCCGGCGTCTTGAGCGGGAGTCACTTCGCAGCACATGAATGTAACACTGGAGAGACGCAGACCGCCCCAAACACTCGTCGCCATTTCTGTTTATAAATAATAATGCTAATCTTTGCTGTGAGACCAAGGAGTCCGCTTACACTGTACTTCGATTATAAAGTTGTATTTATATCACAAGATTTCAGCATAAGTTTACAGACGTCTGCAGCATCTGGAGAACAGCGACCCAAAATAATATGTTTGTTCTGCTCTCCTTTGTCTCAACCAAGTATTTATAATCTTTACCCTGCTGTGGGTGGTTTCCCATACAGACCAATCACCTGTCTCCACACAACAGACTTCCTCTGTTCTATGGGGTGTCCCCACAAAACTGCTCCCCAGATGCTCCCTCCAAGCTGAATAAACATCCTCTCAGATACCATTTTGAAAACGTTAGCAAAGTCATAATTCCTCAGATACTACACCATCAACACGGGGGCACCTCAGGGGTGCATGCTTAGTCCCCTCCTGTACTCCCTGTTTACCCACGACTGTGTGGCCACGCATGACTCCAACACCATCATTAAGTTTGCCAAAGACACTATGGTGGTAGGCTTGATCACCAACAACGATGAGACAGCCTATAGGGAGGAGGTCAGAGACCTGGCAGTGTGGTGCCAGGACAAATCAAATCAAATCAAATTGTATTGGTCGCATGCGCCGAATACAACAGGTGCAGACATTACAGTGAAATGCTTACTTACAGCCCTTAACCAACAGTGCATTTATTTTTAACAAAAAAAGTAAAAATAAAACAACAACAAAAAAAGTGTTGAGAAAAAAAAGAGCAGAAGTAAAATAAAATAACAGTAGGGAGGCTATATATACAGGGGGGTACCGGTGCAGAGTCAATGTGCGGGGGCACCGGCTAGTTGAGGTAATTGAAGTAATATGTACATGTGGGTAGAGTTAAAGTGACTATGCATAAATAATTAACAGAG
This sequence comes from Coregonus clupeaformis, assembly GCF_020615455.1. Taxonomy (NCBI): domain Eukaryota; kingdom Metazoa; phylum Chordata; class Actinopteri; order Salmoniformes; family Salmonidae; genus Coregonus; species Coregonus clupeaformis. The sequence continues at coordinate 34,501,154 of NC_059202.1, forward strand.
TAGCAGCAGCGTAAAAGGATGGGGTGGGGGCAGTGCAAATAGTCCGGGTAGCCATGATTAGCTGTTCAGGAGTCTTATGGCTTGGGGGTAGAAGCTGTTGAGAAGTCTTTTGGACCTAGACTTGGCACTCGGTACCGCTTGCCATGTGGTAGCAGAGAGAACAGTCTATGACTAGGGTGGCTGGAGTCTTTGACAATTTTGATGGCCTTCCTCTGACACCGCCTGGTATAGAGGTCCTGGATGGCAGGAAGCTTGGCCCCAGTGATGTACTGGGCCGTACGCACTACCCTCTGTAGTGCCTTGCGGTCGGAGGCCAAGCAGTTGCCATACCAGGCGGTGATGCAACCAGTCAGGATGCTCTCGATGGTGCAGCTGTATAATTTTTTGAGGATCTGAGGACCCATGCCAAATCTTTTTCAGTCTCCTGAGGGGGAATAGGCTTTGTCGTGCCCTCTTCACGACTGTCTTGGTGTGTTTGGACCATGATAGTTCGTTGGTGATGTGGACACCAAGGAACTTGAAGCTCTCAACCTGTTCCACTACAGCCCCGTCGATGAGAATGGGGGCGTGCTCAGTCCTCTTTTTTTTTCCTGTAGTCCACAATCATCTCCTTTGTCTTGGTCACGTTGAGGGAGAGGTTGTTGTCCTGGCACCACACGGCCAGGTCTCTGACCTCCTCCCTATAGGCTGTCTCATCGTTGTCGGTGATCAGGCCTACCACTGTTGTGTCGTCGGCAAACTTAATGATGGTGTTGGAGTCGTGCCTGGCCATGCAGTCATGGGTGAACAGAGAGTACAGGAGGGGACTGAGCACGCACCCCTGAGGGGCCCCGTGTTGAGGATCAGTGTGGCAGATGTGTTATTACCTACCCTTACCACCTGGGGGCGGCCCGTCAGGAAGTCCAGGATCCAGTTGCAGAGGGAGGTGTTTAGTCCCAGGATCCTTAGCTTAGTGATGAGCTTAGAGGGCACTATGGTGTTGAATGCTGAGCTGTAGTCAATGAATAGCATTCTCACGTAGGTGTTCCTCTTGTCCAGGTGGGAAAGGGCAGTGTGGAGTGCAATAGAGATTGCATCATCTGTGGATCTGTTGGGGCGGTATGCAAATTGGAGTGGGTCTAGGGTTTCTGGGATAATGCTGTTGATGTGAGCCATGACCAGCCTTTCAAAGCACATCATGGCTACAGACGTCAGTGCTACGGGTCGGTACAACCTCTCCCTCAACGTCAGCAAGACAAAGGAGCTGATAGTGGACTACAGGAAACAGAGGGCCAAGCACGCCCTCATTCACATCGACAGGGCTGTAGTGGCCCAGGTCGAGAGTTTGAAGTTCCTTGGTGTCCACATCAGTAAGGATCTATCATGGTCCTCACACACACCAACACAGTCGTGAAGAGGGCACGACAATGCCTCTTCTTCCTCAGGAGGCTTGGAATGGGCCTGTCCCCCCCAATTTAGCTGTTTGAACTAGTTTTGTTTAGCTAAGAAGATGAAAACATTACTTCGAACTACTTTTGGGTACCTTGTTAACATTTCAACAACATGAAATCTATGTCTTAAACATTGCTACTATCGTATCTGAAGATTATGTCTTTGTTAACTGTTTTTCATGAAGAAATGGAATGTTGTTTACGTTAGTATATGTTTTAGTGTAACGTCATGTACAACAGACAGGAAGTGTGTTGTAGACAGGGGAGACTGGTGATTGGCCAGAAGAGGGAGCATCATTGTCTATAAATAGGGGCTAGACTACAGAAAGGGCAGAACGGCCATGGCAATCTGAGGAGCCGTTCTCCGGACACCGCGGGTCTGTACTTATGCTGTAACCTCGTGATTTTAATAAAAGCCTCTAACACGATGCAGCTTGAACGGACTCTTTGTTGACAGCAATAATGGCCACCATTCACCCGATACGACATAATGGCGCCCAACGTGGGGCTGGTTTGCGTCTCTTCTTTGTTTCGTAGCCGCCAAGCTAACTCGCTTTGAAGCATGGCCAAACAAGGGTGAGTTTTTCTTACCGCTTCGGAGTTTGTTAGATTGGATACGACTTGTGTACACTGGAGAGATGTACCATACGACCTTGCCTCGGGTGGCGTTATTGTTGTTGACTGGGAGTCTGGAAAATATTCTAAATTTGGTTGATGGGTAAACGGTAAATAATCTAGAACCATGGATTGGTAGTGAATAAAGGCAGATATACGTATACATATTTAGGGCATTGTGAATCTGGAAAGACCCCCAGTGGGGGGCGACTCGCAGGAGTGGGCTACAAATCCGGGGCGAAGTATTAGACTTTGTCAGGTTGGTTCTGGGAACCATGAATTGAACGATTGTATTTATGTTATACTCCTCCTATAAGCCGACGGGAGATAGGCTGGGGGTAACCTCTCGATATGATATTCATCATTCAAGGCAGCATAAAGTTAGGCGGAGATATGGATAATGATGGATAATGATTTGGGCACAATGCAGGATATTTATTGGCGTAGTAGGCCGCAGTTAGCTAAATGCTAATGCTAAATGCTGGGTTGTGTTCACGTGGTACATAGCGGCTAAGGCTAATTCTGAATGCTGAAGTGTGGGTCATGCTACATTCTACATAGCTGCTAAGGCTAATGCTAAATGCTAAATGTGTGTTGTGTCACATTGTGCCTAAAGCTAAGGCTAATGCTAAATATGTTTTGTGTCACAGTGTACCTAAGGCTAATGCTAAATGCTAATGCTAAATGCTAATTGTGTTGCGTGCTACATGCTAACGGATATCCTTAGAGACGCCATTGCGATGGATTAAAGTCTCTTAAACTTGTCTCTGTGTCTGTAAGTCAGGTTATATGTTTTGTGAGCGCTGTTAAATGTTGTTTGACTAGGAGGGGGAAACGGGAGGTACAGCTGGACTGTTATTCTGTCTGTTTGGGGAGGAAGTAGAGATCTAAAATCTTCCACGGTGAAAAAGCATGGGATTAAATGGATGTGCGCATGTGCATGATTTTACGGTGCTAAAACTACGACATGCGGTTGTGCTAAGCCTACAAAATACGGCATTATGGGTAAGGGTCATAGGGGAAGGTGGACACGAATCTTTTAAATCGTTAAAGTAACTGTTATTCGAACGTGAAACTATTTGTTGAGATGTAGTACATTTATAAATTAAATATATGTTGACGGAGTATAATGAATTGAATTAAATGACGGATTAAAATAAAATAAAATGTTTTTGAGCGATCTATTTAGTTCTGAGGTTAGTCTTAGAGTGAATAATGGGTGAACGAAGGAAGGTTGAATATGGTTGAGATAACTCAGTGATTGCATTAACTACTAAAATGTTATTCTGTGTCTCTGTTTTTTGTCATATGAGAGGAGCAATAGGACGATACGACAGGAGAGAGGAGGGGCTAACGTGTGACTGACGTGCGTCACGTGACAAGGTGTGACGAGGCAGAGGATCAGATCAGGCTAGTTCACAAAATCATCCTAACAAAATATGTGATGTTATGACAATTTTACATAGGCTTGGCAAATGATTCATTAAAAATTGCATTTTGGAGGCTCTGTGCATCATTGGAGTTGTGTTGGGAATCAAGGACTGACATTATTCTGTAAATTTAAGATAATTAGGTGCCTATAGAGCAAGGGGGTTTATGGGAATTGTAGTATTGAAGGGTTACAGGCTTTGTTTTTGGGATTGCTTTGAAGTTGACTAACTTACTTGCATTTGATGGGTTGGGGTAAGATAGCCAACACTAATTGATAAATTGGTGACATAGGATATAGGAATAAAAGTTGGTTTTAATTATTCAGGATTTTTAATGGATGTATTTTTTTTGGGGGGGAGTTGTTAAATTATATAAAATAATTACAGGGGGGGAAGCCATAGGCTATATAGGCTAAAATAAAATAGTTCACAATAAAGGAATATAAAAGGGTTGATATAGGGGAAAATAGTAATCCTTTAACTAAAGTAGTGTTAGGAGAAACTAATGGCAGAAGTTAGTACACCTTTCTCACATACGGATTCAGCGGTAAGACACCCACCTTATGAGAAGGAAGGAGAGCTTAGGTATGTTTATCCTCAGCTTTCAGTGATCATTCAGCAGGGTGATTATTACATCAGAGATGAAGATGAATGAATAATAGATAGAGGACAAGCAGAAACGACCAGAAAGATGAATCCAAAACTCCAGAAGGAAGAAAAACCGAGATGTCTGGAAACTAAGAGAAGAATGAGGTTCGAGTTCAGATGAAGATAGCAATAAGGAGGAGACTGAAGGGGCTGTGTATTCAAAAGGAGTTTGTCCTACAAGGACTGGCACAGAAGAAAAGTAAGAAGATGATGGAAGATGATATTTCGAGGACAGAACGTAGAATATAAGCTTTTGAAGAATCCTGATATGTCAACAGCAAGAAAGAACAGGATCAAGAAACTCTCTGAAAACTCAATCAAATACAACTTACAACTGGAGAAGAAGGAGAAGAGAAGCTTTGGTTATGAAGAATCAGAGTGAACCAAATCAACAATCACTGTTACAGCTTCAACTGAACAATATCAAATGCAATTGTACCAGCCAAGGGGGGTACCAAATGTTCCATATCCACAGCCAGTTTCTGGACAGACACAGAATTGGAGAGGAAGAGGACGAGAAGAAATAGAAGGAGGAGGAAGATTTCAGCTACACTTCCAGCAACTTTCAGAAGACTGTTATAATTGTGGACAGATTGGGTACTTTACCTGTGATGGAAATGCGTCAGGAGAAAACAACAGAGGAAGATAAAGGAGCAAGTGAAGATCACCTGTTAGTGCCTAGAAGATCTGGAAGGGGGGTGTCAGCTGAGAGCATCGATTAGAGAAGAAGAGAAAATAGCTAACAATTGAAGTAAAAACAACCGACCATTAGAAGTGATAGTGAATAGTGGAAAAACTTATCTGGGTTCAGCCTAAAGAGGTTAAACATCTCACTAATTGATAACTAATTAGGATAGGGATCTGAGGTAGTAAAACAGTTAATTACTCTTAAGGTATTAATATTAGAAGATACTGTTATTGCAGTATTGGAAAGAGATGCATTGTTTATTCTGGGTTACATTCTTACACTAAGGGATTTCAGGCTAGGCTAAAAGGTGTTTAGTTTGCCAAGTCTGTGTGTAAAGAAGTCAAAGGCAGTTGGGAACTTTCCCAATCACATTTTCTAAAAATTGGTGGTAAAGGGATTTTGTGAATAAATCAGTGGAGAAAGTTTTTAAAGGTTATGAGAGAAAAGATTACATTAAAATAAGTTAGGAGGACTAGGTTGAAGGAACTCTAAGACAGTAAGCTAAGTTTCAAAGTTAGTAGTAAGAGAGAGAGAGAACAGTGGTGAAGGACATTTTAAAGTTTAGTGGGAAGATATGGTAGGAGTTTAGATCGGTTAGGAGCAGATGCATTGATAAGAGAAGATTGAGGGTGATTGAGTATCTATAGTTACACTTTAGAGTAGGGAGATCAAGGTAATTGTAGGTGTATTTTTTATAATCAAAAGTTTGAAAATCAGGGATTAGAGAAAGGACTGAGATTTGGGGAAAAAGTGACACTAGTGGTGATAGATGGAAGTACAAGCGAATACAACCAATACAGCACCAATTTTAGGGAAAAAATACTTATTAGGGTTAGGATGGGGACGTTCCTCCCATATGGAGAGATAATTATGGAGGATAAGTATTGTTATCAGGACCAGGAGTAGAAGGAGGTATAGTTTGGAAGAGGGTTAGGAGTGACTGTTCACTTATTTGGCGTAATGTTACAGAGAAAGGTCAGGGAGAATATATGTGTACTTATCTAGTGCAAGCATTAGAATTTGTTCCGGTTAAGAATTATTGGTTAAAGGGCTATGTAATTCGTAAAGTGATGCCTATAATGGAAGATTTGAAATCTGTTGAAGCTTCCGCAGTCACCGAGGGAGTTCAGGAGTAGATTACAGTAGTCACTCCAATAGTAGATAATACACATAGGATATCGGTAGTGAAGAGTGTTGATACATCAGCTAAATCAACTACTTTAATGGTAACTTTGGAAGGGATTAATGATACGATGGCAATAAGCAAATGTAGGAAGTATGACACCGACAACAACTGTTCTGAAATTAAAGGGGGTAGCAAGACGAATAGGGTTAAAATAGGAGAGCAGATAGTGGTAGAGACAATATAGATTCATCTGAAATAGTGAAGGATACTATCATGGAGGACAGAATGAGGTCTTTGATTTTAATGACAGACAAGGAGAGGTATCTGATCAGTACCGCTCGTTAGGGGAGAGAGAAACTAAAGGGAGTGGTTTGATTCTTCTGTTGTGAAAATTAGAGATAGATGGGCAGGTTCCAGCAGCTCATTCTGTAAGATCAGTGAGGAATCTTGAGGGTCAATGTCTGGTGAGAATTCCAGCACCAAACATGTTAGAGACGGTCGTTCGACCTCTATCAAGTATGTGTCAATATTATGCGTTGTCATGACTGTGGTAGCAACAACAATCAGTAACAGATAAAATAATGTCGTTGTCAAAACATTTGTTTAAGCCTAGGGTTAGGTGTTATTGGGTTAAGTGAATTAACTTGGGTGCATTTGTTAGATGGAAAGAAAATCAGGTAACAAGCAAACCCTGAAGCATTTGAGGTGTAACCATTGAGGGCTAAAAGTTGTTTTTGGTCTAATAAAACATATGAGTTAAGGGGTATGGTTATGGGAATATCAGATTGTGATGTTATATGATAACTTTGGGTATGGATGACCTTAAGGGTAGTAATGAGAAATATGTAACTTTTTATGTACCAGTTAGTAGGAACAGCAGGACTTTGATGGTTAAAAGATTAGCTTTTGCCTGACCATGTGACTATGGGGATTTTAGAGATATTTAGAGGGTTTGTGGTGATAAAGCATATATATTCTTACACTATGGATAGACAGGATGTTGTTACATGTCAACGTTGAAGCTTCCATATGAGGTTTTTACCATTATAAGAGGGATAGCACCGGACACAGCTAAATCTAGGGTTAAAAGGGTGACATGGCTACATGTCATAGTCTTCAAGCCTATCATTGAAGTATAAATCTAAGGGAGAAGGGGGGACTTTTTCCATGGTATGGTGTAACATTTGGGAAGATCATATTGATAATATTAGTAGATACTTTGAGTCCAGATAGTTCAGATATTATAACTAGGGTTATATATGCATTGGAAGAATATAAGGGATGCGTTTGGGAGATATGAGAAATCTTGGTTGCAAGATCAGGTAGGCCAGTAGGGGCAGTGATGGGTCAGATTTTAGTTTCAGCTTTGATAACACTGTGTGATGTTTGTAATTTGTTACTGACCTTTGAGAAAGCTATAATATTGAGATAGGTTGGAGAGTGATGCCTGGAGACAACACTCAGATGCCGGTGTTGACTGTTCCTGATCTGGATAAAGATGGACAAGTGGAACTGATGGATAAATATCATTTTGGATTATTTGATGATTTTTCAAATTTTTTCAATATTAGTGTGATTTTTAGTATGATTTATGAATCAAAGGGGGGAATGGGTTTATGTGATTCATGCATCATTTATATATCATTTTTATATTCTTAGTTGATATTGATGGTCAATTTGAAAGTGTTGTTTTGCAAAGGATACTGTTTGGTCTTTTTCTTTTCTTCCAGAAGCATTTGGGGGACATGTGGAGATTGAAATACTCAAACAAAGACAATATGAAGGGACAATATGACTGGAGGAGATGAAACAAGGAGGGTGTGGCCGATTCCATCATCAACAGTCCATTGGAAGAGGAGACTACGGGGAGATGAAGTGTAGTGGACTACATTCCAGTGTCTGCAATGAAATATAGACATAGTTGATGTATAATACATAATTTGGGTCATATTCTTGGGTATTAATTTTTGTAGAATGATGTTTGATGTTATTGAATACATGTGAGGATCTTAGATGTTTTTGTTTATTTCGTGAATGTTTAGGGACAGAGGGAATTAGGCAGGGAGAGTTCCACTGTACGGTCCAATGGGTTGACCAGCCTTACAAGTGGATATTTATTGGATAGGATTTTGTTTGCAGGGGCTTACATGTGTATTTAATTGCATCATAGTTTCAAATGCATTTACATGGTTTATGAGGTTATCTGGAGTACCGAAGGTGGTTGCCTGGGGCAGAGGGACCGTGAGAGAATTTTACTGTCTTGATTGATGGATGGAAGGTTGCCGGACAGTTTTTCGCTCTTACACTCCATAGAGATTTGTTCATATTTCATAGTAATGTATTCACACTTCATAAAGATAGTAATGTATTCACACTTCATAAACAGTTATTCATATTTCATAGAAAGGTATTTACACTCTAGAGGAGAATGTTTTTGGTTTAATGTTAAAGATACTCAATAAGATAAATTGTTACTAGTCATAATCCTATTCTGTTTGTTTTCGAGACTGTTCGTCTCGAAGGGGGGAATATCGTATCTGAAGATTATGTCTTTGTTAAATGTTTTTCATGAAGAAATGGAATGTTGTTTACGTTAGTATATGTTTTAGTGTAACGTCATGTACAACAGACAGGAAGTGTGTTGTAGACAGGGGAGACTGGTGATTGGCCAGAAGAGGGAGCATCATTGTCTATAAATAGGGGCTAGACTACAGAAAGGGCAGAACGGCCATGGCAATCTGAGGAGCCGTTCTCCGGACACCGCGGGTCTGTACTTATGCTGTAACCTCGTGATTTTAATAAAAGCCTCTAACACGATGCAGCTTGAACGGACTCTTTGTTGACAGCAATAATGGCCACCATTCACCCGATACGACACTACATTTCGGAAATAGCAAAGAATATGTGTAATCTGCTTGACACAGTAATGTTACTTACCTTACAGATTACAAAGTCAGCTAATTTCCACTCCATTCATATGCAAATACATTTGATTCATACACTGGCTTGTCTGGCTGGCATGTTTTTATTTTAAGCTGTCCTTCTCTTATCTACACTCTATTTTGATTTTTTGTTTTACTATCTTGCATAGCTCACTAGTACATCCTTGGCAATTTCTCGCATGGAATAGCCTTCATTTCTCAGAACAAGAATAGACTGATGAGTTTCAGAAGAAAGTTATTTGTTTCTGGCCATTTTGAGCCTGTAATCAAACCCACAATTGCTGATGCTCCAGATACTCAACTGTTCTCAAGAAGGCCAGTTTTATTGCTTATTTAATCAGCACAACAGTTTTCAGCTGTGCTAACATAATTGCAAAAGGGTTTTCTAATGATCAATTAGCCTTTTAAAATGATATACTTGGATTAGCAAACACAACGTGCCATTGGAACACAGGACTGATGGTTGCTGATAATGGGCCTCTGTACGCCTATGTAGATATTCCATTAAAAATCTGCCATTTCCAGCTACAATAGCCATTTACAACATTAACCATGTCTACAATGTATTTCTGATCAATTTGATGTTATTTTAATGGACAAAAAATGTGCTTTTCTTTCGAAAACAAGGATATTTCAAAGTGACCCCAAACTTTTGAACGGTAGTGTACATTTTTTGCATAACTACCATTTCTTGCTTTCTCAAATGTCAACCAAAGCTTAATATACTTTGTCTAATGGGCTTCACTGAAGTGTAGGGCACCAGGGCTTTCAGGGGTCGACCATCCAACTGCTCCAACTGGAGAAGATTGTTGGCTTCCACCGAGGTAACCCTAGGAAGACAAAGAGAAAAATATCAGTGTTAGGGAAACTAAAACTAGCTTCAGATTATTTTGTGTGCAAATGCAAATAGTTATTATCTGAGATTTTAATATTCACCTTAACGGATGGTGATCCCAGCTAGGAGAGAAAGAGCAGCAAGGTTTCACAGATCTCACCTTCCTTTCGTCCTTCTTCCAAACCAAGTCATTCGCCCGGATGTCGAAGCACTTGGTCCCCTTCTTGATTCTCCTCCGGTAGCTCTCCTTCTGTTTTGCCTGCGCATTGTCAATGTTCAGTTTCACCTTGATTGATAATAGAAATAAATGCAATTATATTTCATATTATTACAAATACATCTCTTACATATCTCTTGGAGGGCCAGAAAATAAATTAATAGCGGACAATAATTTGTACTTGGTCAAAAACCTACACATCCTTCTCAGCCCGTGCCTGAAGGTGATCCTCAAATGCGTTCTGATCTGGTTCGACAACTTCCACCACATCAGGTGGAGTTTCAGTGATCTGAAAGTGCATTATACAAAAATAGCAAAAGACAAACACTAAGTCAATCACACATTTTAAAGTCTACAGTATATGGAATAATTGTATGTAGAATTGCATTGTTTCCCTCAGTAAACAGCTGTGGCTCTCGTCCGTACAGCAGGCGATAGGGTGAATACTCGGTGGAGGCCTGGACGCTGCTGTTGTGCGCAAAGATAATGACCTTCAGGTTGTCCTCCCACGGTTCCTGGTACCCATCAAGGGACTTGCCCATGGCAGTCTTGAGGGTCTGGTTGGTTACTGAGGTAAACAATGCAATTGTATATAAATACAGGCCCTCAGATCCTCAAAAGGTTATACAGCTGCCTGCACCAATGAGAGCATCTTGACTGGCTGCATCACCGCTTGCTATGGCAATTGCTTTGCATCCGACCGCAAGGCACTACAGAGGGTAGTGTGTACGGCCCAGTATATCACTGGGGCCGAGCTTCCTGCCATCCAGGACCTCTATACCAGGCGGTGTCAAAGGAAGACCCTAAAAATGGTCAAAGACTCCAGCCACCCAAGTCATAGACTGTTCTCTCTGCTACTGCACGGCAAGCGGTACCAATGCACCAAGTCTCCCACTAACAGGACCCTGAAGAGCTTCTATCCCCAAGCCATAAGACTGCTAAATAGTTCAATAGTTAACCAAATAGCTAACCAGACTATCTGCACTGAACGTTTTTACTCATCACATACGCTGCTGCTACTGTTTATTATCTGTCACTTTATTCCTAGTTACAGTATATGTACAGTACATACAGTATCTACCTCAATTACCTCGTACCCCGGCATATCAACTCGGTACTGGTACCACATGTATATAGCCAAGTTATCGTTACTCATTGTGTATTTATAATAATTTGTATTCTTATGTTTTACTTTTCTATAATTGTTCTATTTTCTTTCTCTCTGCATTGTTGGGAAGGGCCCGTAGGTAATAATTTCACTGTTAGTCTATACCTGTTGTTTACGAAGCAAGTGACAAATCACATTTGATTTATTATTATGCATTCTGAGTTTTGTAAACTGAACTGGATAAAAGCTGTTTGATTAGGTACTAGATGGTTTCCTGTTGTCATTCTCAGAAGTGTATCAGGGATGTCAAAGCAGAATGTGTCCTGCTCCTCTCGTGTCAGCTGGGTTTTTCTCACCCACTGTCAGCCCCTCCTCTACCCTGTGTGACCTACATATTCACCTGCAATCAATGGTCTCATTGACCTACAATTGATACTGTAACTGCGCTCATTCACAGAACACACAACAAAATCCTTGAAGATGTGCGTCATTAGCCTGTTTGCCCATGACAAGCAATGCTCCATGTGTATAAAAATTATACCCACACACTGTAGTTCTCAGAAAACTACTGTACTTCTTCTAAAGGTTCTCAGAACGCTAATGGAAGATTTCAAATCAAGCAGGCTTCTTGTGGGCTAAATTGAAGAGGTAAATCACCCATATCCCAGCTAACAATTCTAGGGAGAGAGAACATTTTTGTAAAGTTTGTAATGTTCCCCTAATGTTTGAGTGTCTAGTTTTCCGTTAGTTAGGGGAACATTCTATCTATGTTAACAAAAATATTTTTAGTATGTTTTGGTGTTAAAGTTATGAAAACATTCCCTTAAAGTGGAATTGACACATTTTAGCAATTTGAAATCTTATTAAAATCTGTTCATATACACCACAGGAAGATTTTCTGACAAGCAATCAATTAGACATTTTCACATTTTCATAAATTCTTAGAATGTTTGGGAATTACGTATACTAAGGCATTTGTGAAAATTCTATAGCAATAAGAGTGGGAAAGTGGCCGTGCGTTTGGAAAACTGTCATGCCTGTTCCCGCTCCCTGGCGCTCGAGGGCGCCAGGCTGCCCATCATTATGCACACCTGTCACCATCGTTACGCGTGTCAGCGTACCAGTCAAAAGTTTGGACACACCTACTCATTCAAGGATTTTTCTTTATTTTTACTATTTTATACATTGTAGAATAATAGTGAAGACATCAAAACTATGAAATAACACATATGGAATCATGTTGTAACCAAAAAAAGTGTTAAACAAATCAAAATATATTTTATATTTGAGATTCTTCAAATAGCCACCCTTTGCCTTGATGACATCTTTGTGCACTCTTGGCATTCTCTCAACCAGCTTCACCTGGAATGCTATTCCAACAGTCTTGAAGGAGTTCCCACATATGCTGAGCACTTGTTGGCTGCTTTTCCTTCATTCTGCCGTCCAACTCATCCCAAACCATCTCAATTGGGTTGAGGTCAGGGGATTATGGAGGCCAGATCATCTGATGCAGCACTCCATCACTCTCCTTCTTGGTTAAATAGCCCTTACACTGCCTGGAGGTGTGTTGGGTCATTGTAGCTCAGCTGGTAGAGCACGGCGCTTGTAACGCCAAGGTAGTGGGTTCGATCCCCGGGACCACCCATACACAAAAATGTATGCACGCATGACTGTAAATCGCTTTGGATAAAAGCGTGTGCTAAATGGCATATTATTATTATATTATTATTGTCCTGTTGAAAAACAGATGATAGTGCCACTAAGCCCAAACCAGATGGGATGGCGTATCGCTGCAGAATGCTGTTGTAGCCTTGCTGGTTAAGTGTGCCTTGAATTCAAAATAAATCACCAGCAAAGCAACCCCACACCATAACACCTCCTCCTCCATGCTTTACGGTTGGAGCTACACATGCGGAGATCATCCATTCACCCACACCGCGTCTCACAAAGACACGGTGGTTGGAACCAAAAATCTCCAATTTGGACTCCAGACCAAAGGACAAATGTCCACCGGTCTAATGTCCATTGTTCATGTTTCTTGGCCCAAGTAGGTCTCTTCTTATTATTGGTATCCTTTAGTAGTGGTTTCTTTGCAGCAATTCGACCATGAAGGCCTGATTCACACAGTCCCCTCTGAACAGTTGATGTTGAGATGTGTCTATGACTTGAACTCTGTGAAGCATTTATTTGGGCTGCAATTTCTGAGGCTGGTATCTCTAATGAACTTATCCTCTGCAGCAGCTGTATCTCTGGGTCTTCCATTACTGTGGCGGTCCCCGTGAGATCAAGTTTCATTATAGCTCTTGATGGTTTTTGCAACTGCACTTGAAGAAACTTTCAAAGTTCTTGAAATGTTCCATATTGACTGACCTTCATGTCTTAAAGTAATGATGAACTGTCGTTTCTCTTTGCTTATTTGAGCTGTTCTTGCCATAATATGGACTTGGTCTTTTACCAAATAGGGCTACCTTCTGTATACCCCCCCTACCTTTTCACAACACAACTGATTGGCTCAAACGCATTAAGAAGGAAAGAAATTCCACAAAGTAACTTTTAAGAAGGTACACCTGTTAATTGAAATGCATTCCTGGTGACTACCTTATGAAGCTTGTTGAGAGAATGCCAAGAGTGTGCAAAGCTGTCATCAAGGCAAAGGGTGGCTATTTGAATAATCTCAAATATGAAATATATCTTGATTTGTTTAACACTTTTTTGGTTACTACATGATTCAATGTGTGTTATTTAATAGTTTTGATGTTTTCACTATTATTCTACAATGTAGAAAATAGTAAAAATAAAGAAAAACCCTTTAATGAGTAGGTGTGTCCAAACTTTTGACTGGTACTGATATATATATATATATATATATATATATATATATATATATATATAAATACTGAACAAAAATATAAATGCAACATGTAAAGTGTTGGTCCCATTATATCATTTCAAATCCAAAGTGTTGGAGTACAGAGCCAAAACAACAACAAAATTGTCACTGTCCCAATACTTTTGGAGCTCACTGTATTTGATAGTGATCACTCAAGTCTCCCACTGTTTGGGCAAAATGGGAATTGAGACGACGCACACTTGCATCCCGACTGCCACTTGTCAATATTCCAAAATTCAAACCTCATTTGTGAACATCTTGTATCCCTGCGACCTGTTTTGTAATAGACTAGTTAATACCTTAGCTGGATGTAAAATTGTGCAACTAAGACCTCCTCTGCAAAAACCTCAAAATTCATAACAGATTTCTTGATGTATCTTAGATTAATTTGAGGAAGTGGTAGTGGCAAAGATGGTGGATAATGAATATGTCGCAAAAAGGCTGTTTACAGTTGAAAAAAATGGTCAAGGTTCTTGTCTGTGGTGTGAGCATGCTTTCAGATGGTCACGAGAGAGAAGGAATGCCCACTTACACAGAAAGGAAGCAGAACACAATGATAAACTGCCCAATAACATCGAGGCTCTGGTCTACTAATCAAACATGTGGAATCGGTGAGTTCAGCCGCTCTTTAAAGATGGACCAGATTCATCTATGTTGAGCACAGAGGAGGCTGGTGGGAGGATCTATAGGAGGACAGGCTCATTTTAATGGCTGGAATGGAATAAATGGAACCGTATCAAACAGATCAAACAACGTTTGACTCTGTTCCATTGATTCCATTCCAGCCATTACAACGAGCCCGTCCTCCTATAGCTCCTCCCACCAGCCTCTACTGGTTGAGCAACACTTTAACAATATATTCTTTGCAACACCATGGTGATAATTGAATGAGAAACATACCTTTTTCCTGATGGATGATCTGTCCATTGAGTTAATTATTAAGGATGGGGTCTATGTATTTAATGGTGCTTTGTCATGTGTTCATTAGTACACGGGTCAATATCACCATAAGGTGCCTTTGAGACTTCCCCATTTCCCCCCAAAAAGCTGAGATTTTCCATTGAACTTCATATTCATTGTATTAAGTATATGTTATGCTGTTAGAAATGCATATTGGTCAAGCTCCCACACTTTTTATAAATTAACTGCAAGCAGACAATTTACATGCAAACAGCAAAATATGTCCACCCTGTCAAGGACAATTTCAAAGCAGAATAAATACATTGTAATTACATAGTGATTATAAAACGTACATTTTCAGAAAACTATTTAGTCACTTTCTCAACAATATATTTTAGTTTATGGGAAAAGTATTTGGATAATAATGAAATTATGGCAAACTATTTGTTTCTCTATAAAATCTGCGAGAGTTGCACTTTCTTTTCTAAATAAAATCTAACAAAAAAGATATCTGGTCAAACTTTCATACAATACTATTTGGCCCTCATTTGTTTATAAAGGAATCACACAAAAGATTTTGCTAACTTGTGAAAATAATTTGTTTATTTTCATAGAACATGAAAATAACAGGGTGGACAGTGACATGACAGGGTGGACCCTGGGCATGACAGGGTGGACACGTTGTGAAATGTCATTGAATGGCCTCATAAATGCAAGGAACAATGCAAGAAAATGATGTAAAAATGCCTTTTCCCATGTAGGGGGAAATTACAAGTTGAACAGACTGTTTTTGATCCACTCTACCTGCATGCAGCCACTGAATAAAGATGCCCAAAATGAGACATTAATGTGGCCTTCTAGCGTTAAACTCTGTACATCATTCTGCACAGTGAAAGTCAAACATTCAACTGTAGAACAAGAAGAAAAATGTTTTTTAAGTGGAGAACAGTTGATTTGAAAAAAACAGAATATTACAGAAAGATCACTTGGACGCATCTCCAAACAGTCTCTCCCTTTCTGCAGAGACATGGCTCAGTTCTGCAGTTGCTGTTCCACATACTTCCATGCAGATACTTCAATCTGTACAGAGCGCTTGTTCAGAGCCTGTGGTTCTGGTATTAGGCAAAGTACCTGCCAGTCATGGTACCAACAGATGTCGTCCCGAAGACTTGGCCATTTGAACTTGTTTATGCCATGGCGTTGCATACACTTAACTTTCACACTGTGCCCTTCTGCATCCATGATGATACCTGGGTATGCTTCATTGTCATAATTAACGACGCACCACACTCCAATGTGCTTTACCTCAATCATTTCTGGTCTCCTAGGATTATCTGGTGTCTTTCCACATGCTGGGGACTTGTCAGATGAAACAGGAACATTAGCTAGAGTGACCTCTTGAAGGTTAAAGCAGGGGCAGTCCAAAACACCTTCCTCCCTTTTACACAGACATGAAATGTCTCTGTATTTCATTTGGCCGGGTGTCAGACTGATAGCTTGGTGGATTCTCATAGTGCCTTTTATGGCAGCTATTGCAGGTACCTCAGGCTTTGATTCAATATCCCTCTCTGGGATGAAGAACAGCTCGACAGATGTGTCCAGGCTTTTCAGCTTGTTATACAAGCTCTGGGCATCAGGAATGTCTCCTCCATGGGCTACAATCCGGTCTGCTGACCTCTTGAGGGCCCCACCCACACCGTCTGGTGCCCCCTTCCCATGATTAGCCTCAAAGAAATTCCACGTTATTTCTTTGAAGCCATACTTGTAGGGTTCCGTTGAGAGGTAGAAGAAATTTCCCTTTTGTCGATACTGCGTTGCAGGCCCATCGCTGAAAAAATGAAGTGTGCTGACTTGAGGGTGTCGTTCTCTCACTACCTTCAGAACTGGATCAAGGTGGGCCCAGATGGCCACAGGGTCGTGTCTTCTGGAGGGCATATGGAGCAGAAGGTGTGTGGCGCTTGTTCACCAGTGGTGTAGAGCACTCCAGTGTGCAGACTGGCCTGCTTGTGTGAGCCTCCAAAATGCACAGATTGTATTTCTTCGCTGTACTTACATGAGTAATTTTCGCTAAAATCTATATGCAAGAGGGACTCATTGTGCTTCAGACTCCTCCTGAGCTCCCTGTAGGCATCAAACTGACATTTAATGTTGAAGACATGGCTCCTAAAACAATATAAACAGTTGATAATTGTCCTTCAAATAAATCTAAACTTTCTAATAAGTCTCATCAGCTAAACTTCCAATGATCTAACCTGGAGGGCCCTGGCTCATGCTGATTTTCAGGAGTTTCAGCAGGGGAGTTGGGTGGTGTCTCTGACTGTAGCAAAGCACTGGCCCTGTTTCTGGCTCTGGCTTGACTTTTTGCCTCTCTCCATTTCTTTCTTTTTGCCCTCTTCTCTCTCTCACTGAGCTCATTGACACCCTTCTTCTTTCCAGTCTCTCTGTCTTTTTCCATTTGACCCTTTCTTTCTCAAGGTACTTTCTTCTTCTGTCTGGGTCAGCATCACGACGTTCCCGATATCTCCTTGCTATCTCAGCTCCTTTTGATCTCATTCCTTGAAAAAGACGATTCAAAATGTTCCCTTACACACTTTAATTGGCAGTCCCGGTAAACTAGGCTTGCATTATCAAACTAGGTTTGCTGATACCGATATCGCCAAAAAAATTGTCCATATTGTCCATTCTTACTATGTATAGCATGTACTGTTATAAAATGTGTGTAATAGCTGTTGTAATATGTGTAACATTATCAGTATGTGGCCTAAACTATGCACATGTCCTTCCTGTCATGAACCATGTCCACCCTGTCATGGAAGGCTTGCTGACAGGGTGGACAATGACAGGGTGGACATTTTTGGCTAATGTTAGCATTTAATGAGCACATGGTGGACCTTCACTTAGCAACATACTACAGTTAGCAAGCTGACTGTGTACTGTTTTACAAATATATTTCAAAGTTCTGATAGGTTTTTCTATCAATTGATATTTCACTATGACAGAGTGGACATGTTAAGCTTGACAACATCCAACTACACACATAATATGATGAAAATTATGAAACATAAGTGTAAATACTTACTCTGCAACTAGACACTGCTTCAGCCTTCATTGAAGAAAGACAAAATGCTCGTAGTGATGTCACTGAAAACATCAGTGGGTTTCTTAAAGGGGCAGTTACCCCATAATGACAGGGTGGACAGCAATTTCAGGGACACATGCAAAATGTTCAATATGATTATGAAAATACAATATACATGATCAAAATTACTTGTTTTATCAAATAACTTATTGTGGACAGTAAAACCATGTAAAAAAAAAATTGGATTTAGTATCATTTAACCACTTATTACACACACTGTAGTTAGCAGAGCAGTGTGTGGGACATGCCAAAATCACGTACATCCAATGAAAAAAATTTAGTAAAATGAAGGAAACACTTTTTTAGAGACTTATCATTCTACTGATATGTGTGCAAATGTTTGGCCACTTATAATAAGACCTCAGACTTTCATTATTCTGCTACATTTTCATGATGACTGAGTGAGTCTGATGAGGACACCAAAGGCACCTCATAGTGATATTGACTCACACGATACCTGGACACATAGATTAAGATGATGAACTGATTTTCAATTACGCACATTCCATCTCTTTCACGCAACACTGCGTATCCATCATGGCTGCTTCTGCCATGTAAACAACCAGACACGTGGGGTGGGGCATGTGTTACACCCCTGAAAAAGGGAAGAAATAATCACGAACGTGACGCAGTTATGTTTCCTCACTGACAAATTTAGTGTAATGATTTTACAAAAATACCACATTTTACAGAACAACAGATCTACAGGAACCAGAGATTTGTAGGGTACAAAGCTTATTCAAGTCACAACAGCATAAACTGTAATTCACTAAAACATATACAAATGTTTCAATATAACTGTCAAACACAAAGTAGCTTTAGCTCAGTAACCCATAACTACATTTATCAACCATGTCAACAAAGTATTCGAAACACATTATACAAATAACCCCAAATATATTATTAACAACGCACATATTCATTCACAATTAGCATAAAATGGCAGCTACTCTCAGTACGAAGCTATATCGCTGCAACCAAGCAGATTACAGTCACACACGCACCTAATAACTCTCTTCAACTTAACTCTAACTTCCTCAAGATGTTACTAACACATACCTTAAACTCTCTTCACAGGTTAGCAAGTTATTACATTCAAATTAACTCGTTTCATATCAATAACGTACCTGAAAAAAGGGAAGAAATAATCACGAACGTGACGCAGTTATGTTTCCTCACTGACAAATTTAGTGTAATGAGAAAAAGACCGCGATTCCCCCAGGAAGTTGGGTGGAGACCAGAGCAATCGATCTCAGGCTCATAGATTAAGAGCATTTAGTAGATCACAGATTAACACTTTTACCCTTAAATTAGGCACCACAAACTAAAGTAGTCAATATAACATTTACACATTCCTCTTACAATATTAACCCTTTGACTCTTGACGGATTTTAAACACATTTATGCATTTTATCAATCTCTATGAACTAGTACTGGATGCATAATCTTTTTAACCTTAGATATTTTAAGATCCTTACATACCATGAACTTACTAATACTTTTTAGTGTATAACAGGCTATGAATATGTCCTTTAACCTGTCACACATGCAGAGGACTCCTGTGTTTCATAAACATCTGCAGGCCTTCAGTCCTGGGCAGTAGCAGTTCTAAATCTGCCAAACCACAAACTTAAGGGTGAATGGATGTTCCATTTACATTTTAGTCATTTAGCAGACGCTCTTATCCAGAGCGACTTACAGTTAGTGCATACATTTTTCATACTGGCCCCCCGTGCGAATCGAACCCACAACCCTGGCGTTGCAAACGCCATGCTCTACCAACTGAGTTACAGGAGGGCCTTTCAGGGAAGCCTTGGTCAGTCAGCCTTCTCTAATAGCAGCAGCAGTATGTTTTCTTTAATGTGTTGGGTGACCTTGGCGCTGGTGGACTCACTGAGAGGTTAGTCACAGATATTGACATCCAGTACATGAACCCGATCGCCCGGTCATCATGAGCCACAATATTAATCTGACAGCATCCTGTGTACAATACAGTCTGCTCCTAAGCTACAGTATATCCCTATATCAGATGGCAGCTACAGAGGAACTGCAATTGCTGAAAAGATAATGGGTTGATTGGCTCCCACGGTATCTACAGCAACAACGCTTGCCATAAGGCCCTTAAAAGGAAAGGCTAAAAAAAGGAATACTGACTGTATATCTGAATATCTGTTGCTCTGGGTAACTGACTTATTTAGCCCACATAGATAGCTAGATACACTAGTTTTAGTGGCTTTATCTTGGCTTTATCAGATTCGCCTCAGACATACAGTGTGATACAGACATACAGTGTGAAACAGACATACAGTGTGAAACAGACATACAGTGTGATACAGACATACAGTGTGAAACAGACATACAGTGTGAAACACACATACAGTGTGAAACAGACATACAGTGTGAAACAGACATACAGTGTGAAACAGACATACAGTGTGATACAGACATACAGTGTGAAACAGACATACAGTGTGACACAGACATACAGTGTGATACAGACATACAGTGTGAAACAGACATACAGTGTGAAACAGACATACAGTGTGAAACAGACATACAGTGTGATACAGACATACAGTGTGATACAGAGTAGCTGCTACTTTTGCAACAGCTAATGGGGATCCTAATAAAATACCAAAATACCACAGCACTATTAACTGGACTGGGATGTGTGTTTGTTAAAAAGAAAGTGAGAGAGAGATATAACACATTTGAGCTGGTTATTATAACACACAAGCTTAAAGAAAGGGTTCATGCAGGGTTCTCCCCCTGCTACAATTAATACAGAGGCGGTTTGAGCATCTCTCTTGTGGAAATCTTTTATTTATTTTTTATTTAACTAGGCAAGTCAGTTAAGAACAAATTCTTATTTACAATGACGGCCTATACCGGCCAAAGCTGGTGTAGTGTATTAAGAATTATGACTTTGCTAATGTTTTCAAGTGGAACCTGAGAGGATGTTTATTCAGTTTCAGAGGGAGTTGTTTTAGAGTGACGCCCCATAGAACAGAGGGAGTGTGTGTTGTAGACAGGGGATTGGACAGTAGAGGGAGCCACCCATATTTTGGGGAATATTATAAGTACTGGGTTTGAACAAAGAACATTAGAGCGGACATTGTAATTTGGAAAACACTGCTCTCCGGGTGATCATGACATCTGTAAACTTATGCTGAAATCTTGTGATATGAATAAAACTTATGATCAAAGGTCAGTATAAGCGGACTCCTTTGTTACAGCATAATTAGCAACATTGACTCGACACTACAAATTTGGCGACGAGTGATGAGGCGGTCTGCGTCTCTTCAGTGTTATATTCATGAGCAACGACGTGACTCTCGCTCAAGACGCCGGCTTAAGGTGAGATTTCTCACGGTCTTGTGTGTGTTTCCTTCGTCAGCTTTTGCGTGTGTGCGCTCAGGAGATGTACCGTAAAGGACCGGTGTGTGCTGCTGTTGCTTTTACTGCTGTGGACTAGGGGTCTGGCCTAACCATTCTAAATTTCTTTGCACTGGTAAACAGCGCAAAAGGGGGGAGTGTCTATAGAGTGTCTATAGAGATATTTTGCTTGAATAAGAGTTCAAGAACAATCGATTGAGAGGAATAAGGCCTAGGCATATGTGTGTAACTTAGAACCGCTGTGAATCAACGGTAAGCCCTTCTATAAAGGCGACCTCTAAGGTGGGCCAAAAATCCTAATAACGCGTTAGGTGTAATTAGGTGAGTCCTGAGGACTGGAGGCCGTGGTATATTGTGATTGCATGTTACTGCTCAGCTGGTGATTGACGAATCATTTGTTTGATGTGACCACTCATTTCAATTCCACAGGGACCTCGTGGTAGCACAAATTTAGCACTCATAAAGAATTTTACGGCACGGCGGAGGGAGAAATGCTAAACGTGGCCTGCTAATTATGCTTCATGCTACATGCTAATGCTAATGCTAAATGCTAATTTATTCTTGCTACATGCCAATTTTGATGCGGGTTATGTTCGGTATTTTTTCCTTGGTGGTCCATTGGAATGGGACGAGCCAGCAATATTGTGTTTAGATAGTTTGGGCTTGGTGCCTGATGTTTTGTGAGCTCTGTTAAGTGTTATTGTTTGTCTATAAGGGTAAAAGAGAGGAGGTATAGCAGACTGCTAACGTTCTGTTGTCTGGAGTGAAGAGAGCTGAGAGAGAACTCATTCCACTGTGAAATCGTAGTGATGAATGTACTGCACATGCGTGTGATTTTACGACACTAGAGTGACGTAGGGGTAAATAGGTCACTCCTCTGCTACACTGTGCTGTGGGGAGGCTCAGACGAACGAAGGAACAAAAGACATAGAGATTTAGAGTCTAATGGTGTATTCTGGTTGTTACATCGGCTGTTGTTTGAAGATGAAACTGTTTTCTTGAGACCTATTGAATTGATAAGTTAGAGATATGTTGACGGATTAAAAATAAAAATAATTAAATAAATAAATAAGATTAAAATGTTATTGAGCTATCTATAAATATTCCTGAGGTAAGTATTTGCTTATTTCTTAGCGCAAATGTGAACGGAGGAGTATTGAATGTTTGACATAAACTCAGTGTGTGCATAAAATACTAAATTCTTGTTTGTCCTTTGTTATTTTGTCATATGAGAGACGATAAGAGGAACGAGGAGAGAGAGAGAGAGAGCGGAAGTGCTGACGTATACAGTGGGGAAAAAAGTATTTAGTCAGCCACCAATTGTGCAAGTTCTCCCACTTAAAAAGATGAGAGAGGCCTGTAACTTTCATCATAGGTACACGTCAACTATGACAGACAAACTGAGATTTTTTTTTCCAGAAAATCACATTTTAGGATTTTTAATTAATTTATTTGCAAATTATGGTGGAAAATAAGTATTTGGTCACCTACAAACAAGCAAGATTTCTGGCTCTCACAGACCTGTAACTTCTTCTTTAAGAGGCTCCTCTGTCCTCCACTCGTTACCTGTATTAATGGCACCTGTTTGAACTTGTTATCAGTATAAAAGACACCTGTCCACAACCTCAAACAGTCACACTCCAAACTCCACTATGGCCAAGACCAAAGAGCTGTCAAAGGACACCAGAAACAAAATTGTAGACCTGCACCAGGCTGGGAAGACTGAATCTGCAATAGGTAAGCAGCTTGGTTTGAAGAAATCTACTGTGGGAGCAATTATTAGTAAATGGAAGACATACAAGACCACTGATAATCTCCCTCGATCTGGGGGCTCCACGCAAGATCTCACCCCGTGGGGTCAAAATGATCACAAGAACGGTGAGCAAAAATCCCAGAACCACACGGGGGACCTAGTGAATGACCTGCAGAGAGCTGGGACCAAAGTAACAAAGCCTACCATCAGTAACACACTACGCCGCCAGGGACTCAAATCCTGCAGTGCAAGACGTGTCCCCCTGCTTAAGCCAGTACATGTCCAGGCCCGTCTGAAGTTTGCTAGAGTGCATTTGGATGATCCAGAAGAGGATTGGGAGAATGTCATATGGTCAGATGAAACCAAAATATAACTTTTTGGTAAAAACTCAACTCGTCGTGTTTGGAGGACAAAGAATGCTGAGTTGCATCCAAAGAACACCATGCCTACTGTGAAGCATGGGGGTGGAAACATCATGCTTTGGGGCTGTTTTTCTGCAAAGGGACCAGGACGACTGATCCGTGTAAAGGAAAGAATGAATGGGGCCATGTATCGTGAGATTTTGAGTGAAAACCTCCTTCCATCAGCAATGGCATTGAAGATGAAACGTGGCTGGGTCTTTCAGCATGACAATGATCCCAAACACACCGCCCGGGCAACGAAGGAGTGGCTTCGTAAGAAGCATTTCAAGGTCCTGGAGTGGCCTAGCCAGTCTCCAAATCTCAACCCCATAGAAAATCTTTGGAGGGAGTTGAAAGTCTGTGTTGCCCAGCGACAGCCCCAAAACATCACTGCTCTAGAGGAGATCTGCATGGAGGAATGGGCCAAAATACCAGCAACAGTGTGTGAAAACCTTGTGAAGACTTACAGAAAACGTTTGACCTGTGTCATTGCCAACAAAGGGTATATAACAAAGTATTGAGAAACTTTTGTTATTGACCAAATACTTATTTTCCACCATAATTTGCAAATAAATTCATAAAAAATCCTACAATGTGATTTTCTGGATTTCTTTTCTCATTTTGTCTGTCATAGTTGACGTGTACCTATGATGAAAATTACAGGCCTCTCTCATCTTTTTAAGTGGAGAACTTGCACAATTGGTGGCTGACTAAATACTTTTTTTTCCCACTGTACATCATGTGACAGGGTGTGACGCGACAAGAGGCTGCTGCGACAGGATCAAGTCAAAAGAGAATCAGGCTAGTGCTGTTCTGTTTACAAAGCCTTCCCCTACAGGATATTTGATGTTATGACAATTTGACAAGGACTTGGCAAAAGACTGATCAATTGATGAAAATAAAAATTGCATTTTGGAGTTTTTGTGCATGAGTGGGTTTGATTAGAGTTGTGTTGGGAATCGAGTACTGACATTATTCTGTAAAATTAAGATAATTGGGTGCTTATTAAATAATTGATTTATGAGTACTGTAGTGTTGCTGGATTATAGGTATTTTCTTTTTGGATTGCTCTGAAGTTGTCTACTTTCCTGTACTTTTTCCTGATTGAAGGTGGTAAGATAGCCACGAATTGATAAATTAGTAAAATAAAATAAAAAATATTTTTGATTATTCATAAATTTATTGATTAATTGTTTAATAAAATTTTTTTAAATAAATATTTTTGAATATTCATATTTGTATTGATTAATTTTTATTATTTAGATTTAAAATATATATATATATATTAAAGGGAGGACACTATAAGCTATATATTCTAAAATAATAAAATAATTCACATTAAAGGAATATAATACAGTTGTTACAATGGGGAAAAAGGATATCAGGACTATGAAGGTAATTACACCTGTTGATATAGTACAAAATAGTAATCCTCTAGTTAATGGTATTGCAAGGTTATCCGGCAAATGGAAAAAACGTTGGCCTGACATTGAACAACCATGGCCAGTGGAAGGGACTCTTAACCCTGACGTAATCAACATAATGAAAGTGCTTCTGTCAATTCATAAAGCAGATCAAAAGAAAGGGAAAAAAAGGGAACAACGTAAAGAAAAGAGACAAAGAGAGCTGGGTGTTCTTAAGCTGTTTGAGAATGAAGGACAAAAACTGATAAAAGATGCCAGCGATAAAATAAACAAAGGTATAGAGAAAATGGTGAAACAAGGAAAGGCGACAGAAAAACTAATGGCAGAAGTCAGTACACCTTTCTCATATACGGATTCAGCAAAAAGACCCCCACCTTATGAGGAAGAAGTAGAGCTTAAGGACGTCTATCCTCAGCTTCCGGTGATCGTTCAGGAGGGTGATTATTGCATCAGAGATGAAGATGAATGAATAATAGAGAGAGGACAAGCAGAAACGACCATAAAAATGACTCCAAACTCCAGAAGTAAGAAAAAACCGAGATGTCTGGAAACTAAGGGTAGAATGAGGTTCAGGAGAATGGAACTTGATGAAGATGATGATGATGATCAGAGTGATTCAGAAGAGATCATGGGTGGATATGACCCTGTGATCAGACGGAGGTTGGCAAGAGCGGAAAGAAGGGGTGATGGATGTTTGAAGAAGAAGAATACAAGAGATTCGAGTTCTGATAAAAGCAAAGATGAAGACAGCGATAAAGAGTGGGAGAGTAAAGGTGCTTCATATTCAAGAGGATTTTATCCAACAATGACTAGCACAGAAGAAATAGAAAGAGATATAGACCGATGCGTATCATGCCTGGATAAAGCGAATGATTTAGGAGAAGTAAAAGAACTGGAGGAACAACTCAAGAAGCTGAAGATACAGAAGAAGAAACTGCTGAGAAAAGAATCCCAAGAATTTGAGAAAAAATATACATTGAGGCCAAGGAAAGAGGGCACTAGCAAGAAAATTATGCCGGTGATCATTCGAGGTCAAAACTTAGAATATAAGCCTTTGCAAAGTACCGATATGTCAGATATACTTGAGAAGCTGCCTACTCTTCAAGATGGAGCCTATCCTTGGATTTCAAAATTGGAAGAAATTACAGTGGGAACACAGTTTGCTATAGGAGACATTAAGGGACTTTTGGCTAATCTCCTGGGGATTCCAGGTATGGAAGAAATTTTTCAGAGAGCGGGACTGAATAGATATGTGGGGTCTGCAGTGAACGACCCTGAATTGTTGGCTGCAAGTAGGAATCGTCTGTGGAGAGCATTGAAAGATACATTTCCAACAAATGTGCATCCTGATAACATTCTGATTGACCCACTAGGACAACAAGAAAATCCGAGAGCCTATGTATCAAGAGTTCATCAAGTGGAGAAATATTACTGGAAATGATCCAGATGTGAGTCAAATTGAGCAGTCAATTTTGAGAGCTAAATTGCAGATGGGACTGCCCTCACCAGTAAGGAGTAAACTGGCAGAGGTGGTTGGACTTGGAAGCATGACAAAAGGTGTCTATACAGATCATATAGCCCATCAAGTGGATTTGTACAGAAAAAAGGAACACAACCAGAAAGAACAGGACCAAGAAACTCTTAGAAAACTCAATCAAATACAGCTGGTGGAGAATAAGAAGGAGAAGAAACAAGCTTTGGTTATGAAGAATCAGGGTGCACCGAATCAACAATCACTGCCACAGCTTCAACAGGACCAGTTCCAATCGCAATTGTATCAGCCACCAATAGCGGTTCCAGTTGTTCCATATCCACAGCCAGTTTCTGGACAGACACAGAATTGGAGAGGAAGAGGACGAGAAGGCTTAGAAGGAGGAGGAAGGTTTCAGCCACACTTCCAGCAACTTTCAGAAGTGTGTTATAATTGTGGACAGGTTGGTCACTTTGCCTGTGAGTGCAATGCGCCAGGAGGAAACAACAGAGGGAATTTCTGAGGAAGATAAAGGAGCAAGTGAAGATCATCTGGAGGACAGGTGAACCCTTAAAGGAGCAAGGATTCTAGAGTGCCTAGAAGATCCGAAGGGGGGTGTCAGCTGATAGCACCGATTAGGGAGAAAAAAATATCCAACAATTGAAGTGAAAATAAAAGGACTAGGAGAAGTGATAGTGGAAAAGCTTTTATCTGTGTTGAGCCTAAATAGGTTACACATCTCACTATGTAAAATTAACTAATTAGGATAGGGATTTGAGGGAGTAAAACAGCTGATTACTCTTAAGGAACCAATTGAGCTCTGCTATAAAAATCAAAGAGAAATTAAAATACACATACTGGTATCAGAACATATACCTATTGCATTGTTGGGAAGAGATGCATTGTGTAAATTGAACTGTACAATAAGATGTACACTAGACGGCTGTCTGGTAGAAGATTTTAAAAGAGTAGGGTTTTTGGGAATCATATTTGCTTGAAAAGATAATATCATAGGAAGGAGGACAATCTATTAGACAATCTGTCTGAAAAATAAAGTTAAAAGGGGTGACTGTTATTCTTGGTTACATTCCTACACCAAGAGATTTCAAACTAGGCTAAAAGATGTTCAATCGTTTGCCAAGTCTGTGTGTAAAGAAGTCAGAAGCAGGTGGGGACTTCACGATCACATATTCTAAAAATTGGTGGTAAAGGGATTTTGTGAATAAATCAGTGGAATGGTTTTTTAAAAGTTAGGAGAAAAGTTAGATTAAAAAAGTTAGGAAAACTAGGGTTGAAGGAACTCTAGGACAGTAAGCTAAGTTTCAATGTTAGTTAGTAGTAAGAGAGAGAGAACAGTGGTGAAGGAAATATTTAGAGTTCAGTGGGAAGATGGATATGGTAGGAGTTTAAATCTGTTAGGAGCAGTGGCATTGAGAAAGTATGCGTTGCTGAATGATGAGAGAAGAATGAAAATGGAAGGTGATTGCAGTATCTATATTTACAATTCCCAGCAGGAAGATCAAGGTGATTATAAGTGTATTTTTATAATCAACAGTTTGAAAGTGAGGGATTAGAGTTAGGACTGAGAGTGAATGTAGTGACACTAGTGTTGATAGATGGAAATACAAGTCAGGAGTTCAAAGTCTTAGGGAGAATGGATGAAGTAACAACAAGGACATCAACACTTCAGCCTATTATAACAACAGTGAGAAGCAATTTAACTCTTTCAACATTGATAGTTATTAAAGCCATAAATATATCGCATTTGATTACAAGGGAGCAGATAGCTCCAGCACCAATTTTAGAGGAATTTCATAGTCTGGGAAGCCTATCATTGGAGGATAAGTCTAAGAGAGAAGTGGGGATTTTTCCATGGTATGGTGTAAAATTTTTGGGAAGATCATATTGATAATATTACCTATACTTTGAGGGGTTTTGCAAATGAAACGATAAGAGGGTTTAACCTTCTGTCAAGACTCAAAGGAGTATTGATAGATAGATTTCAGAGGTTTCAATATTAGTGTGATTTTAGTATTTTGTTATGAATCAAAGGGGGGAAATAGAATAATGTGATTCATTCATATATCATTTATATATCATTTTTATATTCTTAGTTGATATTGATGTTTTAATTTGAATGTGTTGTTTTGCAAAAGATACTGTTTGGTCTTTTCTTTTCTTCCAGAAGCATTTGGGGGAATATGTAGAGATTGAAATACTCAAACAAGGACAATATGAAAGGAGAATATGAAGGGAAAGGAGGAGATGGAACAAGGAAGGTGTTGAAATGTTCCAATTCCATCATCGAAGATGCATTGGAAGTCGAGACTGCTGAGGAGATGAAGTGTAGTGGACTACATTCCAGTGTCTGCAATGAAATATAGACATATTTGCATGTGTAATACATAATTTCTGTCATATTCTTAGGTATTAATTTTTGTAGAATGATATTTGATGTTATTGGATACATGTGGGGATCTTAGATGTTTTTGTTTATTTCGTGGAAGCTTAGGGACATGGAGTCTAGGCAGGGATAGAGATAATCCACCGTAGGGTTCGATGGGTCGACCAGCCTGAGAGTGGACATTTTGGATAGTATTTTGTTTGCTGGGGCTTTCATGTGTATTTAATGGCATCATAGTTTCAAATGCATTGATAAAGATTTATGAATTGATCTGGAGTACTTAGGTGGTTGCCTGGGGCAGAGGGGCCGTGAGAGAATTTTACTGTCTTGATTGATGGATGGATATTTGGAAAGAAGGCTGCCAGAAAGGTTTTTCGCTCTCACACTCCATAAAGATTTGTTCATATTTCATAGTAATGTATTCACACTTCATAAAGATTTGTTCATATTTCATAGAAAGGTATTTACACTCCAGAGAAAAGTGTTTTGGGTTTATTGTTAAAGATACTCAATAAGAGAGATTGTTACTTGTCATAATCCTATTATTTTTGTTTTCGAGACTTTTAGTTAGTCTCGAAGGGGGGAAATATGTAGTGTATTAAGAATTATGACTTTGCTAATGTTTTCAAGTGGAACCTGAGAGGATGTTTATTCAGTTTCAGAGGGAGTTGTTTTAGAGTGACACCCCATAGAACAGAGGGAGTGTGTGTTGTAGACAGGGGATTGGACAGTAGAGGGAGCCACCCATATTTTGGGGAATATTATAAGTACTGGGTTTGAACAAAGAACATTAGAGCGGACATTGTAATTTGGAAAACACTGCTCTCCGGGTGATCATGACATCTGTAAACTTATGTTGAGATCTTGTGATATGAATAAAACTTATGATCAAAGCTCAGTATAAGCGGACTCCTTTGTTACAGCATAATTAGCAACATTGACTCGACACTACACTGGGCCAATTGTGCGCCGCCCTATTGGACTCCCAATCACGGCCAGTTGTGATACAGCCTGGAATCGAACCAGGGGGTCTGTAGTGATGCCTCAAGCACTGAGATGCAGTGCCTTAGACCACTGCGCCACTCGGTAATAATGATTACTAGGTCAGAGAGGGAAGATGCCTGTGTGCAGGAACACATAAATGCCACCTCTAGTCTCAACACTGACATTTATAATTTGATAACTGGGAATTATAACACGCTGTGATCAAAGCAAGCCACTGTTTTCTCCATGGGGCTGAGAGAAAATCATAATTTATTCCCTAACTGGTGCAAGAATGAGGTAATGAACACACTAATTTTGGTACAATCAAGGTCAGTGTTTTCATGGCTCAGACAATGGCGTGTTTTCCTGTGAGTTGAAAAGGCAACCAAACCTTCACTGCCTACACACTGTTTTTGTATGTGAAGATATGACATTGCATAGAACACACGTGAAGTTGTTTGCATTCAACAGTTATCGTATGTACTGTAGGTCATGCGTGGGGGTTGCCAGAATGACATTTACATCATTTAGCAGACACTCTTATCCAGAGCAACTTACAGGAGCAATTAGGGTTAAGCGCCTTGCTCAAGGGCACATCGACAGATTATTCACCTAGTCGGCTCGGGGATTAGAACCAGCCACCTTTCGGTTACTGGCACTGCGCTCTTAACCACTAAGCTACCTGCCGCCCTTGATGTGACGAGACTGTCTAGCTACAATAACTCAAGATAGAGATTTCTACAATGTACAGTACTCAGGAAGCAGTGATCACAAACCTTCAACAATTGGTGACCTTGTACTCTATAACTGTTAAAATAAATGAATCTTTGACATCTAATATAAACAGAACGTCTTTTTTTTTGCAGGTGAAAGTTAGCAGTGACGCTAGCTGGAGTGATGTAGATGGGTAGAATGACACTGAGTGTAGCAGGGCAGTCAGTGTTCAATGTAATTGAAATTTATTGATTTATTGAATTGAAACAGACCTTGTGAGGCAATTAAATCAGGACAGAGAAAAAAACTAGTCAGAAGCAACCTAATTGGCCCCTGATGTGCTGTAGATTGGATAACATTAGGCTTCTGGGGAACAGTCAAGCCTTTTTCTATAGGCACACCAACGCTATGGTGTAGAGAGTGACTGAGGGATGACCTGTGAGTATTGACGTTTCGCTTCCCTCCAGGAATTGAGATGCGTACAAACATACTCACACGTAGACACAACAAAACGGGACAAGAGTGTATTTATTACATTTGGCTTTGATCATTAGATGAACACTAGCCCGAAATGTTTTGGTCTCTTGCAGTCATATTCAGTACAAGCTAACTAAAGAGCACTGCTAGTCGCAGAGCTCATTTTCTGAGAATTTCCCAGAGGAATTTGGATGACGTAGTGTACTGTTTTCATTTAACTCTAGTTTTTTTGTTAATTAATCTTCAGAAGTCTCATGACACTCTTGCTTTGAGACTTGTCTGAGAGCCCACCAGAGAAATCCAATAGCTTTTTATTGTATTACTACAGCTGGTATATTGGCAGATCAAGGTGTTGACATGATAAGACCCACACACTACACACACGTACACATGGATTTTGTATTGTAAACATGTGATAGTGGAGTAGTGGCCTGAGGGAACACGCTAAATGTATTGGGTAAAGTGTTATGAAATGTAATGTCATGTAATATTTTAAACTGTATATAACTGCCTTAATGTTGCTGGACCCCAGGAAGAGTAGCTGCAGCCTTGGCAACAGCTAATGGGGATCCTTAATAAATACAAATACAAATAAATACCTTCAGCAAGACTTTCTGAACAGACCATGACAATTGTACTGTAACTTGGTCGTTGAACCATGGGAAAAAACATCAGCCATATCAGAGATGTTAACTTTTAGAGGAATTAGACATGAGTCAGTCTCTCTAACAATCTGTGTACGGAAACTACAGTATTAGCGGCTGACCCTCTGTCCACAGATGTTTCCTCTGGCTGTTGTTGTTGTTCTCTCTCAACACCCTGGGGCTCCTCAACACAATAGACTGGAGTCTGTCACACAATTTTTGTTCTGTTCTCAATGCCTTTTAATTATTGTTGTTGTTGTATTATATAATAGTGGAGGGTATGTGTTTAGAACTAGATAAATAAAGTAAACGGAATTCAAGAGTCAGGTGCCCTCATTTTAAACAATTGATCTGTTGCTTCCTTCCATTGCCCCGACAGCCACAGGTGTTTCCCTTACCTCTTCTATTTGGTCTCTATGTGAACTGGGTGAGGAACACACAGAGAGAGCCTTTGCTGGCAACATCACTGCAAATAATTTGTTCTCACCTCTTTTCCCTATCCTCCTCCCCCCTCCTCTCTCCCCCTCTCTCCTCTCTCCCTCCTCTCCCTTCCCTAGCTGCAGATATATTGAGCCAAAGATGCCTTAATCGACATCAGCGACCGGTTGTTGTTGGGGGTTAACTGCCTTGCTCAAGAGCAGAATGGCTAATTTGTCCACCTTACCGTCTCGGGGATTCGAACCAGCAACTTTTCGGTTACTGACCCAATGCTCTTGGGCCTGAAACTAGATCCCTCTACATAGTGGTCTTGACGAGAAGAAGAAAAACTGTTGGGGGAGGTTCTCTTCTGCACTGTTCAACCAATCCAGTAAATGCGGAGGAGGAGTTAAGATGGAGTGTCGCCTTGTTAACATCCAAAAGCAAAAGTTGCGTCATAGGCTCTCTTTCCATTTCCCATGAAAACTGGAAAATCCGGTTGTTGGGGACTCGGCAGAGGCTACCGCTATGGTAATGAGGATGGATATGTAGGAAAGGTGGGAAGCTCTGCTATATTTAAACCTCCACACACACCTGTCTCTAGGTGGGGTAATATTACCCACCATCAGGTATTTATAGCACCAATTAATTATTCTCTCCCCTACAGCACTTTGAGAGGAGGCAGGGGGGATGTCTAAAGATAGGCCACCCCAACTATTGAGTAATGAGGTGGTCTCATTCTGGTCCAGAATAGAAGTAGGACCACTACATTTTTGTCAACTTATTCCTAAACGTCTGTAGGGGCTCCGCTGAATAATATTTTAAAGACTTCGTAAACGTTTTCATCTCCCTGGGGTTGGTATGGAAATGTCAATTTCATGCAGTTATAGCTCTACGTGTTCTATTGTATGTTATGTGTATGTGACAAGCTTTGCATGCATATGTGACAAGTTTTGCATTGGGTCTCTGGCATTGATTCACAATGTTCTGGAGCATAAAAACACGAAGAACAATCTCCATAGGAAAATCATTGCAATGTGCGCTGTACCTGTGTGTATTTGTGTCCCATATTTGTGTGTGCATGTGTGTGTGTGAAAATGTGTGTGAATATGTCTGAGCGGTGTATGTATGTCAGTGTGTGTATGTGTGTGTGCATACTGTGCATTATATAACCATGACTGGAACATGGTTGCAGGCTACAGCTGTAGACACACTGAGGGATGCCAGCGTGTGGCAGGCAGATCTCCACCATAATAAGGCCATGACTGCTCTAACACAGCATAGTAGGCAATCATTAACCAACACACCTACAGGCAACTCACCTACCTGGAAGTGGAAGTGTAATCTCACTGATACAAGCCATGGATGGTCCGTTGAAAAATGAGTTATTGACACAGACATGTTCTCTGAGAAGGGTTCTTTGCCAGTAAGCCAGTTATCCAGTATAAAGCTCAACACTTCTGTCAATTTGACCTCACTAGATTGATAAAAATCCAGGCTCTGTCGTAGCCGGCCGCGACCGGGAGACCCATGGGGCGGCGCACAATTGGCCCAGCGTCGTCCATGGTAGGGGAGGGAATGGCCGGCAGGAATGTAGCTCAGTTGGTAGAGCATGGCGTTTGCAACGCCAGGGTTGTGGGTTCGATTCCCACGGAGGGCCAGTATGAAAAAAATAATAATTATGCACTCACTAACTGTAAGTCGCTCTGGATAAGAGCGTATGAAAAATGAAATAAAACCTTAAAACAAAAAGACAGTTACAAAGCAGAATATATTTAGAACGTGAAACTTTAATGTCCAATATCTCCGAACTGTCGTTTTTTTTTTTCCAGAGAGAAAACGGTCTTCAACTTGTTTTCTATGGGATTAAAGAGGCAGATAATTTCTCTGCATGCTGCCCAGTCGGGTTCCGGTCCATCAGGCTCCGCTCCAGGGCACAGTGCTTCCTGCAGTGATCCGTCTATTTCTGCTCTCTGTCTGTTTCCATTAGTGGAGGCTGGTGGGAGGAGCCATAGGAGGACGGGCTCATTGCAATGGCTGGAATGGAAAAAATGGAATGATATCAAACACTTCAAACATATGGAAACCACGTTTGACTCAGTTCCATTAATTTCATTCCAGCCATTACAATTATCCTGTCCTCCTATTGCCCCCCCCACCAGCCTCCTCTGGTTTCCATCATTTATCTCTGACTTTGTCTTTACACAGCTGCCTGTTTAGACGCAAGGCCACAAGGCCACAAAACAAGTGAACTCCTCAACAGATCTGTGACCACCCTCATTATATTCAGTCTCACATAAACTCAGTTAGAGGAACTGTGTACGGTCACTGCACTACACATGGGTTTGTAGGACCATGAACACTTCTAACCAGATAGCTCTGTGAACTGGGGCATGAACTTTAGCACTCTATTCAGTCAACAACACCTAAATGTCCTAAAGTTTTTTCCACTGAGAATACACATTGAAGTCACTGAAAGTTTGAGGTGAAAACAATAAGCTCAACAGGATGTTACAGTCCAATAATTCATACATGTTTCTCACAGTGTGGAGACATGTCTTGTTTGCCATCTCCCAGAAATGTCTGGATACAGGCTTTGTTTGAATAGGACCCTCTGCATTCTAAAATGGCCTCGGAGTGGACCAGAAACATTCCGATCGTTCCTTCCCTTCATTTTAGTCTCCATGAGTTGAATATTTTGTAACCAAACTACCAGCCTGTTTCCTCTGAGTGTGGTGGCTTCTGCTTTTATGTTGCCATTTTCTTTTTGTATGCTGTCTGTCTGTTCCTCAGGTGGAATATAGAAGGAGTTTGTTTCACTTGATTGCATCAGACACATACGTGGTGCGAGTATCAGTGGGGGTGTGTTGCATGATGATGTATACATGATGATGTATTTGCACGCAGTGCATGCTGTGGTCATGGCAGAGACGGCCCCTTTGTGCTTTCTCAAGGTGTGAGGGAGAGAGGCTTTCCATATAAACATATTAAACCTTGACTCTCAGTCAGCAACCACCATGGATTGTGCTTATGTCTGCAGTGTGGGCTGTGTGTGTGTCAAATCAAATCAAATTTTATTGGCCACATGCGCCGAATACAACAGGTGCAGACATTACAGTGAAATGCTTACTTACAGCCATTAAACAACAGTGAATTTATTTTTAATAAAAAAGTAGAATAAAACAACAAAAAAGTGTTGAGAAAAAAAGAGCAGAAGTAAAATAAAATAACAGTAGGGAGGCTATATATACAGGGGGGTACCGGTGCAGAGTCAATGTGCGGGGGCACCGGCTAGTTGAGGTAGTTGAAGTAATATGTACATGTGGGTAGAGTTAAAGTGACTATGCATTTATAATTAACAGAGTAGCAGCAGCGTAAATAGATGGGGTGGGGGGGCAGTGCAAATAGTCCGGGTAGCCATGATTATCTGTTCAGGAGTCTTATGGCTTGGGGGTAGAAGCTGTTGAGAAGTCTTTTGGACCTAGACTTGGCACTCCGGTACCGCTTGCCGTGCGGTAGCAGAGAGAAGAGTCTATGACTAGGGTGGCTGGAGTATTTGACAATTTTGAGGGCCTTCCTCTGACACCGCCTGGTATAGAGGTCCTGGATGGCAGGAAGCTTGGCCCCAGTGATGTACTGGGCCGTACGCACTACCCTCTGTAGTGCCTTGCGGTCGGAGGCCAAGCAGTTGCCATACCAGGCGGTGATGCAACCAGTCAGGATGCTCTCGATGGTGCAGCTGTATAAAACCTTTTTGTGTGTGTATGTGTGTGTGTGTGTTTGTGGGCTGTGTGTGTGTGTTTGTGGGCTGTGTGTGTGTGTGTGTGTTTGTTTGTGTGTGTGTGTATGTGGACTCTTCTTATACCACTGTCCTCTCTGTGGGGAACATGCTGGCTGAGCAGGCCATTAGTATGCTTGTCTAAATCAGGCAGGGTGGATACAGTGAGCTTAGTGGGCTGGTCCCTGGAGGCTACGAGCTCAAACAAACGTAAAAACTCCATCTGCCCCCACACTATCCATTTATTGCCCACAGCAACGACCCTCACAAACCCTGCATGCAGTATTCTTAGCTATGGTCGATGAGGCGATAAGCAATTGATGGTTTGTGACGTGTGTGTGTGTCTGTTTGCATGTCTGTGTGCATGTCTCTGTGTGTGTGTGTGTGTGTGTTTATGTGTACCATACCTGCCTGTGTGCATGTGTGTGTGTGTGTGGGTGGGTGCATACGTGCCTACGTGTGTGCGTTTACTGTGCGTCGTAAGAGTTAACCGCACAAGAGAATATATCAGTCACTAAATACGTCAGTCTAACGAGGGCCTCTCTTATCAATCTCATCAAGAGCTGAGAAATTCCTCCTGTGGGGTATGTGACTGTGTCAGGGTGGTGGTAATCTTGGTTGACCCAGAACTAAAGTATTGCGTAATTGCTCAGCTGCTCGATTAAGTTGAGTCCATACGTGTTAAGAGAAGAGATGAAGAGATGATAGAATGAGGAGCGGAACCGGAACGAGTAGCTCCACCCTATCTCTTTGCAAGTTACAGGCTGAATGTCCCCTCCCCTTCTGAAAATGGAAAGATGCTAACCCTTGCAAAATCGTGATTTGTCCAAATAATCAGTGACGAAAAAACCTAAACACCGGACCCATTCCTTCTCGAGAGATTCACATTCCTTCGACAGATTCTAGAAAATCCATCCCATTCCTTCTCGACAGATTCTAGAACATGCATCCCATTCCTTCGACAGATTGTAGACCATGCATCCCATTCCTTCTCGACAGATTCTACGGTACCACGTAGATCTGTCCACGAGAGATTTGGGTGGTGGCAAAATAACTATGTGCTGGTTAGGCGTGTCTGCTCTGCATGGCTGCCAGTACATTTTCTGAGGAAATCTACCTTCTCAAAGACAAATTCATCATTATATCCCCCAAGAGCCCATCAGGTTGTGTAATGGTGAAAGTGGATGAGCAACAAGTCAGGAGCAGGATCTGCAGACTCTGGGTCTTCACTCTGTCTCTCTCTCTCTCTCTCTCTCTCTCTCTCTCTCTCTCTCGCTCTCTCTCTCTCTCTGATACAGTAAAACGGGTTTGCTGCCCGTATTACTCATAAAGACAAGATGATCAAATACGCCTCAGTGGAGATTCACTTAAGCTTCCTACTGTATCTGCCACATGCCCTTGTTACCTGTGGTTGGGATTCAATACTGTGAAAATGGACTTGTCTTTAAACGGGTCAGTGAACAAAATGCAGGCCTAAAGTCATTATAGTGAGTGATTTCTGTACCATGACCTCGCTCTCACACTCTTGAGGACATTATCGTCAAATATTATTTTTGTCCCGTGTTATTTTTCCAACAACACAGACAAGAGAGGTGTGTGTGTGTGTGTGTGTGTGTGTGTGTGTGTGTGTGTGTGTGTGTGTGTGTGTGTGTGTGTGTGTGTGTGTGTGTGTATACAGGCTTCCCAGAAACAGCAAGCAGCTTGTTATGTTTCCTGAAACTATATAGAGACCTGCAGAGAATCATGCATCCATAATATTCTCTGAATCAGGTAACTTCCAAATCCATTAAACTCTGTAATGAATTACCGGTTGGTACCATATGAAGAGCCATGCAAAAAGTTATTTGAACTAGAAGCCAATGTTGCTGTTTATTGTTTCTTTGGGGGAAACGTATCCCTCTGTACCAGACACGTTAAATCACTGCTGTTGTTGTTGTCATGAGCATTTTCTACTGTAACTGATCCCAGCTTGTGAGCCTGGGGGACATCTGTTAGTGTAACACCCTTAAATGTATCTGTGTGTGTTTATTAAAAAGGTGTCGGTTTCAACACTCCTATGAAAGGGATATATTCACTCAGCTCCTGCTGCATAACCAGGGTGAATAGAACACGACTTTGCTGTTGTGATGAGAAAATGTGTTGTTTACCCATAATCCCCTGCAGACAAAACAAACACATTTTTAGACAGCTGCCTGAAACCGTTAGATGTTCTAAATTGAGTATATTTT
The DNA here is from genome assembly GCF_020615455.1 of Coregonus clupeaformis. Taxonomy (NCBI): domain Eukaryota; kingdom Metazoa; phylum Chordata; class Actinopteri; order Salmoniformes; family Salmonidae; genus Coregonus; species Coregonus clupeaformis. Next base: position 34,539,213 of record NC_059202.1, read on the forward strand.
CACCATCCATGAAAATAGGTCAGATCTTTTTTGGGGCTTGTTGTTAGATAAAAGTAGCATGTACTTTAGGCCTACAGAACATTCGGTTTTTGAGAAGAATGATGGCCTGTGGATTAAATGAGAGATTTGATTCTGCGTACTACAGTAAATGGTATGAATCTGACGAGAAACATTATTATAAATTCATCAATTTGATATGAACACCAAGTGACCATTTAGTCTCATCTGTGTGTAAGTGGTTTATGAGAACAGTGACAGTTCGCATCTGTCTCTTATGATATAATCCAGCTCTTAGTCCCAGGACATTACTGTAAAGATAGAATGCTTTCTTTACAGTAATGTACTGATAAACCGAAGTTTAATGGGAATTTAGGGTAAAAAACTGTACATTTTTAAAAGTAACTTACAGGTAACTGGCTGCCAGTAAGTTTTTTACAGTTTAGCTAGAGTCAGAGTAAGCCTCTGTTTTATTTTACAGCTAGAATGATGCTGTAGTTTTATAACAGGCAGTGTGTTGTTGCTGATGACACAGTCACGCAAGAGCCAGCTAGTGATCATCAACAGTGATTCATCATCCTGTCACGAATACGGGGGGTAGCCTCAACCTGGACTCAAACCTTGGGTCCAGCGACTGTCAAGCCAACACCTTAACTGTTACACCAAGAGATCCAAACCCCTTGAAGATGTCGCTAAGTGTTGGTTTAAGGTCGCTACAATATGCTAAGGTGAACAGCCTCAGACACTCACAGAACCTATTCTCATGTGTACCAGTGAGAACTGTTAGTCACTCTACCTACATGTACATATGACCTCAATTACCTCGACTAACCTGTGCCCCCGCACATTGACTCTGTACCGGTAACCCCTGTATACAGTGGGGGAAAAAAGTATTTAGTCAGCCACCAATTGTGCAAGTTCTCCCACTTAAAAAGATGAGAGAGGCCTGTAATTTTCATCATAGGTACACGTCAACTATGACAGACAAAATGAGATTTTTTTTTCTCCTGAAAATCACATTGTAGGATTTTTATTGAATTTATTTGCAAATTATGGTGGAAAATAAGTATTTGGTCAATAACAAAAGTGTCTCAATACTTTGTTATATACCCTTTGTTGGCAATGACACAGGTCAAACGTTTTCTGTAAGTCTTCACAAGGTTTTCACACACTGTTGCTGGTATTTTGGCCCAGTGTTTATTTACAAAGTAATTACATGATATTACCAGTAATTATTACTTTATCATAACCGCATAATAATGACATCTTGGTTTCTTCAGGATTCATTGAAACAATAACTACTTCATACCAGGTACTGTAGTTTACAGTTGTGTTATTGAATTCTTTGAAATAAGAATCAGAAAGTATCTATATTGTGACATACTTTTCTGGTAAATACCAAACCAGCTGAAACAGGATTGTAAAATAGAGCATTACCAAACTCTGTTCATGTTAGTGTTGAACCCTCATCCTCCAATCACAGAAACAAACAGTGGTAACAAGATATTCACATACCACCAGGTTGTTTTAAGCTCTGGCAAGGACTTTAATCTACACCACAACTCACTACTTATAAGAAATTACTGAACTAATGTTTTTTTTTTATGTGCTGTAGCTAGCTACGTATCTACGCCTATTTGTTGGAATATGTAATCTTGTGTTTCATGTATTGCTTAGTATTGTGTTGTCCATTGCATGTTTTTGTATGAACCCAGTAATTTTAGTGATGATGTTCTAATGGCTACGTATCTACGCCTATTTGTTGGAATATGTAATCTTGTGTTTCATGAATTGCTTAGTATTGTGTTGTCCATTGTATGTTTTTGTATGAACCCAGTAATTTTAGTGATGATGTTCTAATGGGTCTTAATAAACTAAACTGTCAAATGTATTTTTTTGGTATAGACAATTGATACATTAACACATGCCATAAACACCTAGAGGACTAGTGGAAGACCACACTCCACCACCAGGTCCTATCTCTGTCTGCTGGCCCTATCCTACCACCACCACCCCCAGGTTCTATCTATGGCTCCTGTCCCTATCCTTAGCTTAGTCTGCTCCCTGAAATAGCCTCCACCGCCTCCTGGCTTAGTTAACTTTGTCTCCCGTAACACTTCCTCGCCTCAGCCCATTGCAGTAATAAGCCAGGAGATAGCCGAGTAGGAGGAAGTCTCTGGACAAGGGAGGTTTGGCTTTCTATTTTTACCAGATAAGTTGAATGAGAACACATTCTAATTTACAGCAACAACCTGGGGAATAGTTACAGGAATAAGCCAATAGGAAGCTGAGGATGATTAGGTGGTCATGATGGCCAGATTGGGAATTTAGCCAGGACACCAGGGTTAACACCCCTACTCTAACGATAAGTGCCATGTGATCTTTAGTGACCACAGAGAGTCAGGACACCCGTTTAACGTCCCATCTGAAAGACAGCTCCCTATACAGGGCAATGTCCCCAATCACTGCCCTGGGATATTTTTTTTAAACCAGAGGAAAGAGTGCCTCCTACTGGCCCTCCAACACCACTTCCCACAGCATCCAGGGACTGACCAGGACCAACCCTGCTTAGCTTCAGAGGCAAGCCAGCAGTGGGATTCAGGGTGGTATGCTGATGGCTGGCTGACAGACATAACACAGACTTGACTCATCTCCTCTGGCCTGCCCAGACTATCTATGTACATTAAAAACTGCCTAGGGTCCTCTTAAAGTAACAATGTCCAGGCTTCTCATAAAATGACTGAGATTATTTACGTACGTCATTACTAGAGACACAAAAACTAATGTCTTGGATGTCATAATTGTTTAGACCAGTAAGAGGCATAGAAAATCCATTATACTCAAAACAAAGCACTACCGTTTCAAACTGTTACCAGATATGATGTTGTTTTCTTAGCTTGATTTTGTCTTCCTCAGAGTTTGCCCGGGAGGCATAGTAGTAAATGTCCATGGCCAGAACAAGTCATGTCTGTGTCAGGAGCAGCCAGCATGTAACCTTATAGAGGGTTGAAAGGTCAATACTGTGCTCAGGGTATTGCTGGTATTGCTCTAACAGCCTGTGTGCTTTCTCATTCTCTGAATTTCTTGAGTTGATTCAGGAGAGTAGGCTGGTGTTTGCCTATGGGTGTGTGCCGTCGTACATGTAGTGGCTTGTGGGCCAGTGGAGGCTGCTGAGGGGAGGAAGGCTCATAATAATGGCCGGAACGGAGCAAATGGAATGGCATCAAACACATTTGATAGCATTCAACTAATTCCGCTCCAGCCATTACCACGAGCCCGTCCTCCCCAATTAAGGTGCCACCAACCTCCTGTGGTATGAGCATAGGTTGACAGAATGGGAACGTTAAAGCAACGTTTCCTTGTAATTGGTATAGTGTAGATTCTTTGCTAAATGTTTTGCACAAATATTCCTAGAGTATTAGGATTTTAGTTATGTCTTCTTGAGAAAAAATAAGAAACCCGCACACTGCTCTTTAATAATATTTACGTATCGGCCTCAAGGCCTTCGTCAGAGTTTTTTTTTCTCATCTTATTCAACTGTTACCATGCACCTGCAAAAAAGATATCTCAGATGTGCGAGTGCCTTTTGAATTTTGAATTACAGTTATGTCTTCTTGAAAATGTTTTTAAACAGCCCCTTCCAGTCCAAACCATAGGCACAAATAGAGAGTCACACCTAACATTACACAATCCCCATTCTGTTTCTCCAGGGGGGTGCTGTCCTCAGCTCTCACGTGCTGTGGTAAGTGGGACTGAGATGAATCAGTGAGGAGGGGCGTGAGAATGAGGGCCAGTGTCTGGTTTACAGCGTAGGACTGATGTTCAGGGCTTTTGAAGTAAGCCGGTTATGAGTTGTGAAATCTCCTAATTCCTCTTTGCTGACTTTGTTGTCAGTGTGCTCACTTACCCTGCCTTCCTGATAAATCTATATTCCTCCTTCTCATTAAATGTGTCTGGGAGAGATAGGAAGAACAACAGAGAGAGAAAGAGAAGTTGACTGGAAGAAGTGCATTATTGTGTACGTAGTTGTTGTGTCTGTGGTTGTGATGAGTCAGTGGCTTGTGAGTAGCTGACACACTCAGACTCTAATCTATCATTATCAAAGTACTGTGAAAGTGACAGCTATGGCTGTGGTGGTCACGAACTTTTGTCAGCAGGTCATTTTCAAGCAAATAACTGTCGGTCTCACTGTAATTGACCGTTAATTAACATAAACACATTTAGCATCTCCTGGCTTCCACACGTAGCCTACAAGCCACTGATGCAGACCTTTGGAACATCTACATTTTAAAAAGTATAATAAATCCATGTAATATAGCCTACACCTTCAAAATAAATCCATTATTTATTTTAGACAGGTCAAAAGAAGCATGATATGAAGAAAATGTAGTCTATTTCAGAAGAACATAATAGCATACTCTGAGTTGTCCTTGTGTTAGGTCCTGATCTGGCTATGCCAAATGGCTGTGGGCTACACTAGTTCATGTAGCAGACAAGATTTGCTTAGAATTTGAGGGAGTGCGCACATGCGGCTATTCTGTGTTGAGCGGTTAACAAAGAAATAGGTACTCCTATATGCTTAATTTAGAGTTATTAATGTAACTTTAGTTGTTCTACAAACGTTGGCCTATATGTTTTGATTTTTAATACATTGTAAGGCTGCATGATGCGACTCTAATGATGATTTGAAAAAAGTTGCTTGAAAGGCATGAGCTCTGCTTTGTTTTTTTGCGCAGGCTATACACACTACATTAGTCCCTCATTCACAATTTGACAAGGACTTGATAATGCCTCGAATTTCACAGCGGCATCCTCTTTGTGGCCGTAATGCACCCTCTCCCTGAGTGCTGCGCGCTCCTAAGCACCTCTCACTCACATGGCTCTCCGTCACGTGATCGGGTCTTTCTCACAGTTTACAAGTGAAGACAGACACATCCGGGACACAACTGCGGGCGTCCTTATCCAATTCCGAGTTTCATATTGAAGATTTTGAAAGAAATGTCCACATTTACTTTTCGTCAGCCAACAAGATGAGTAGGCCTAACGAACAGCAAAAGCACTAGCCTATGTCAATCTACTATCCCCCATAGTACAAAAGTCGACCTATTATATTCTGTTCGAGAAATAAATATTCCAAACATAGTCTGGGACAGTTGTGGGATGCAATAGATCACAAATTAATACAACCACTAGCATCAAAAAAACGTATTTACGCAATGTGGCTGACGCAACAGATCAGAACATTTAGCTTAAAATGTTGATAAACTATTAGGCTATTTCTTCACATTATAAGCGCAGCAATGCGCTCATAGCAGTAGGCTATCAGTGCGAATGTTCCATTAGCGGGAAAACACCATTATCAAAAGTGACCGCAAATGCGATTAGGCATGTAATGCTTTTATTATAAAGGTGCATTTTTATGATCTTCCCCAAACTTGAAACTCGCGCTGTTTATGTATGCCAGTTAGGCTCCAAACCCCCTATAAAGCGGATTAATGTGCTTAATTTTAAGAAGTTATTTGGCCACTTTAGTTGTGATACAAACCTTATCAAAACATATAGGGCTATGGGCTAGGCTACATGAGGTGTGCAACTATTATTCGAAAAAGTCGCAAAAAAAAGGCAGTTTCTTATGCTGGGCATCATTCACAAGTGTTAATATATAATTCACAAGTGATAGGCTAATATTGTCACCCATCAGACTATTCTTGATTTAATATTGTCTTTACATATACTAAATAATATGTGTGAAATGTGTTTTGATTTAGAATGGACCAGTATCATGCACCTTTCTCGAAACGGGGGCAGCGTGAAAAAATGTCATCTATGCACTTAAATAGCGAATGGAGGACGCTTTTCCTGTGGTTCATTTTCATGCCAGCCAGGTAGGCTATACTCCTGTTGTAAAGGTAAACAATGTGCTTAATATTAGGAAAGTTGAGAAATAAATAACTACCGTGACTAAATGGTCACGTGAAATTTTACTGCCTTCATGACTCGTGACCGCCGGTGTGGCGGTAATATGGTCACCGCAACAGCCCTGGTGACAGCAGATTTGTTAAATTTTTTTGCAGAATACCACAGAGCAAAGTTCAAGCCGGTGTCATTGGCTCTTTACTATAAGCATTTCTCTACACCTGCAATAACATATGCTAAATATGTGTATGTGACCAATAACATTTTATTTTATTTGATAAGGAGGCTTTATGAACACTCAAGTCCAATAATATATACAGTCGTGGTCAAAAGTTTTGAGAATGACACAAATACTAATTTTCACAAAGTCTGCTGCCTCAGTTTTGATGATGGCAATTTGCATATACTCCAGAATGTCATGAAGAGTGATCAGATGAATTGCAATTAATTGCAAAGTCCCTCTTTGCCATGAAAATGAACTTAATCCCAAAAAAACATTTCCACTGCATTTCAGCCCTGCCACAAAAGGACCAGCTGCCATCATGTCAGTGATTCTCTTGTTAACACAGGTGAGAGTGTTGACGAGGACAAGGCTGGAGATCACTCTGTCATGCTGATTAACAGTTAGAATAACAGACTGGATGCTTTAAAAGGAGGGTGGTGCTTGAAATCATTGTTCTTCCTCTGTTAACCATGGTTACCTGCAAGAAAACATGTGTCGTCATCATTGCTTTGCACAAAAAGGGCTTTACAGGCAAGGATATTGCTGCTAGTAAGATTGCAGCTAAATCAACCATTTGTCGGATCATCAAGAACTTCAAGGAGAGAGGTTCAATTGTTGTGAAGAAGGCGTCAGGGCGCCCAAGAAAGTCCAGCAAACACCAGGACCGTCTCCTAAAGTTGATTCAGCTGCAGGATCGGGGCACCACCAGTGCAGAGCTTGCTCAGGAATGGCAGCAGGCAGGTGTGAGTGCATCTGCACTCACAGTGAGGCGAATACTTTTGGGGGATGGCCTGGTGTCAAGAAGGGCAGCAAAGAAGCCACTTCTCTCCAGGAAAAACATCAGGAACAGACTGATATTCTGCAAAAGGTACATGGATTGGACTGCTGAGGACTGGGGTAAAGTCATTTTCACTGATTAATCCCCTTTCCGATTGTTTGGGGCATCCGGAAAACACCTTGTCCGGAGAAGAAAAGGTGAGCGCTACCATCAGTCCTGTGTCATGCCAACAGTAAAGCATCCTGAGACCATTCATGTGTGGGGTTGCTTCTCAGCCAAGGGAGTGGGCTCACTCACAATTTTGCCTAAGAACACAGCCATGAATAAAGAATGGTACCAACACATCCTCCAAGAGCAACTTCTCCCAACCATCCAAGAACAGTTTGGTGACGACCAATGCCTTTTCCAGCATGATGCAGCACCTTACCATAAGGCAAAAGTGATAACTAAGTGGCTCGGGGAACAAAACATCGAAATGTTGGGTCCATGGCCAGGAAACTCCCCAGACCTTAATCCCATTGAGAACTTGTAGTCAATCAAAACCCCACAAATTCTGACAAACTCCAAGCATTGATTATGCAAGAATGGGCTGCCATCAGTCAGGATGTGGCCCAGAAGTTAATTGACAGCATGCCAGGGCGGATTGCAGAGGTCTTGAAAAAGAAGGGTCAACACTGCAAATATTGACTCTTTGAATCAATTTAATGTAATTGTCAATAAAAGCCTTTGACACTTATGGAATGCTTGTAATTATACTTCAGTATACCATAGTAACATCTGACAAAAATATCTAAAAACACTGAAGCAGCAAACTTTGTGAAGACCAATACTTGTGTCATTCTCAAAACTTTTGACCACGACTGTACACCATATTCTTAGGTGCTGCCACATTCTCATGTATTTTTTTTTGCTGTTGCGAAATATCAACTGAAAACATTGCTGTAGTATTGCTGATAAATAACTCAAACATTAGATGGCTTGGCATAATGATAAGCAGTATCATGATTGAAAAATAACCAAGAGTATGTTAAAGGGCCAATCAGCAGTTGAAGCAATAACAAAGTGTGGTCCCCGCCACTGTTTCGGTAAAAGGACCATCAATAATATACAAATGATAGTTTTAATCATGTTTTGAGGCTTTACAGTGTTTGTTTACATTTACTTTGTTTACAAACATTGGAGTAAACAAGCTTATATTTTTAGTTCTGATTGGGTACAACAATTGAATTAAGCTCATGAGGCATTTATAAGTTATATTCTTGGGTACATATCATTAATTTATAAGTCCCAAAATTGATGTAGCAAATGCGGAAGGCCCCTTTAAGTAAGTCACCCAGAGAGCTGTTTGACAGTGATGATAACAAAATGATCTAATTTATCGTATGGTTTTTATGATCTTCCTTAGGGATGCCTTCCTTTCTCTACTACGGCTAAAATAAGAGGATAACCTTTACAGCTTCTTAACCTTGTTGTTCCTCAGATTTCCATTGACTCTTCTCCAATACTCCATATTTTATCTTTGTGCCCTGTTCAAAGAATGGCGGAAATGCTCCTTGTATATTGGTAACATTTTTCACAGCTCCATTGTTAATCTTGATGGCAAATATTATTCTACATTGTGCCACAAATGAAACATAGTGAATATTATTTTGGATTCCTATTTTGTCACTTCCTCCCAGTGCATTCCTACGTTTCGGTGGTCTTCTTGGCCTGTGGGAGGTTCTATCTAATGCACCCCCACCCACACACACACACACATACACACACACACACACACACACACACACACACACACACACACACACACACACATACACACACGCACACACCCACGCACGCACGCACACGCACGCACACACACACTCACACGTGCCTAGTCGTATACACAAACACAACTCCTGTCCTGTTTCCTGTTTACAACGCTGTGGCTGTGTCGCTGCTGGTTATTTTGGTCCACTGGAGTATGAAAGTAGACCTCTTGGACTTAACAATAGGGAGAATCTGGGACCAAGAAGAAGAGAGAGAGAGAGAGAATGTTGGCTCAAAATAAATGTGGGCCTTTTGTTCTATGCACAGAAGTCCTTACAACTATGTCGCCAGAGGCTCAGTTTAGACCAGGCTCACTGTTTCAATGATGAGGAGCTAGAGATGGAATAGATCTATAACTCATTTGAGTTTTGAGCAATTGAAGAAACTGGTAATAAGCACATGTGGGCAAACTATTTATAAAATAACATATCAATGTAATCATGTTTCATGGAGTGGTATGGGTGACCCAAAAAAAACATTGCTTACCTCTTAAGGGTCCTTGGCCAGGGGGGGAGGAATGGAAAGTGTGGCCCATAAATAAGGAAAGCACACTCACAGGGTTCTGTTCTGTCTTGTCTGTCTTGTCTGTCCTGGCCCTGCTTCCATCCGCCATGACGCCTATTTATCTTACACAATTTGTGCACGTGCAGACCTTGTCTCAGTTACACACACACACATGCACACTTGCGCAGACACACACACAAAAATCGAATCAAATAAAATTGTATTTGTTACATGCGCCGAATACAACAGGTGTAGCCTTTACCGTGAAATGCTTACTTACGAGCCCTTTCCAAACAATGCAGAGTTAAAAAGTAAGAACATTTGCAAATAAAAATCAACAATTGTAAATAAGTAACAATAACAAGGCTATATAATGTACAAGGAGTACCGGTACCAAGTCAATGTGCAGGGGTACGAGGTAGTTGAAGTAATATGTACATGTAGGTGGTGGTAAAAGTGACTAGGCAAACAGGATAGATAATAAACTGAGTAGCAGCAGTGTATGTGGAGAGTGTGAAAGTGTGTGTGTGTGTGTGTGTTTGTGCAGGGCCGGCTCCAGGCATTAGCTACATAAGTGGTCACTTAGGGCCCCAGGCAGACCCCCCCCCAAAAAAATTATGATAATAATATTATTATTTTAATTTTGGGGGAACTCAGTCAAGGTCTCAACTTACTGTTGAGAGTTAGAATAGTAGAATACACGAGGTGCAAGTTCGAAATGTATCTCTTGTTATATCAGTCACTAACAGTCACTCAGTTAGCCATGTCAGCTAACAATTTTTAGATTGGTAAGTTAGTCTAGCCAGCCATCTAAACTTGTAGTAATCATGGCCGAATACCGACAGGACACGCATGGCACTTTCCCAGGGGCCCTAACCTCCAAGGGGCCCCATTGATTTTTCTAGTCATTCTCACTCAGATACAGTATCATTAACATGGCATAAGTCATGGCAAAATGTGTAGAGTTGCAGGAAATTAGCTTTATCACCCCCTTCCATAGACTTACACAGTTATGACAACTTCCGGAGGACGTCCTCCAACCTATCAGAGCTCTTGCAGCATGAACTGACATGTTGTCCACCCAATCAAAGGATCAGAGAATGAATCTATTACTGAAAGCATAACCTATAGCTAGCTAACACTGCAGTGCATAAAATGTGGTGAGTAGTTGACTCAAAGAGAGAGAAAGAAAATAGTTGAACAGTTTTGAACAAATTCATTTCTTCCAAAATTAAGGAGAAGCAAGAGTGAGAAAAAGAGAGAGAGAGAGAGAGAGCTAGATATATTTCATAGTATTTTTCTTGTCACTTACTTAGCTAGCATTGAATTCAGCTAGCTAGTTTAGCCTGCTCAAACACCCAGCTCAAACAGAGAGGGATACTATGTTAGCTAGCTGGCTATCCAACACTGGAACTGTTCCAAGTCATGTTAAGCTTTTGGTTTGATTAATTTATTGCCACCGGGGCCTGCCGGTGTAACTGCTAAACTGCTTGCTGCTGACTGTACACTGTACTGCATGATTGTAGCAGGTTAACTAACGTGTTAGTTCTAGTAGCTATGTTGACTATGACGTGACAATGATGTAGGCTGTGTCTAGCGGTTAGCGGTCATGATATGAAGGTTTGGCTTGAGAAGATTTTCACCTGGTCACAGACAGCTGATGTGTTGTGCAATGTCCACAAGATAAGGAAAAATGTGAGAGGAAGAGAGTGCGTAGATAGATGTGAGAAGGAATTATATACAGTACCAGTCAAAAGTTTGGACGCACCTACTCATTCCAGGGTTTTTCTTTATTTAAAAAATTTTTTTACTCTCTTATAGCAGATGGCGAGCCCAATGGAGCTCCGGGGTGCTGGCGCTAGAGAGAGAGGGAGAGAGAACCCGAGGGGGGCCATCCCCTGCACCAGCTGTGGCCGTGGAGGACACACTGCGGCTAGGTGCTGGGGAGGGTCTCCAAGGAATCGAGGCAACAGGTCGCGCACTGGGGAGTCATTTCAGGTGAGTAGGCGCCCCACTCACCCAGAGCTCTCTGTTGTTCACTTGTGTATACCTGTGGTATTTCCTCAGGTTGCATCTCATTCCCAGCATAAGGCGCTAGTCGATTCAGGCGCAGCTGGGAATTTTATTGATCGGAAATGTTGTTCTAAGTTAGGGATTCCCCTCCTGCCCGTTGATGCACCCTTTCCTGTCCATGCCCTAGATAGCCGCCCGTTGGGATCTGGGTTGATTAGGGAGATCACAGCGCCACTAAAGATGAAGACGCAGGGGGGTCATGAGGAGATTATTCAGTTGTACCTAATTGACTCTCCTGCGTATCCCATGGTGCTGGGGCTTCCTTGGTTAATCACCCATGACCCCACCATTTCGTGGCAACAGAGGGCTCTCAAGGAATGGTCTGGCCAGTGTGTTGGGCGATGTTTAGGTGTTTCCGTTGGGGCGACCACGGTGGAGAGTCCGAACCAAGTGCCCGCAATGCACAAAATCAAGTGCCCGCAATACACAAAATCCAAGATGGCGTAGTAGTGCAGTTGTGTTTTTATCGTCTGTCTGTAAATAGCCTGTAAATACCCTATTTTTCGTACATATTTCCCTATCAGACTTTTCATCCTTCTACAAGATATACTTTCCTGCAACCCGCCTCACTCAATGTGGAACGGATTCTATTATTGACTTACCTTGACTTACCTTTATCTAGAATCTAGAATCTCCAGTTGAAATTAGCTAGCCAGCTAACTAGCTACTTGCTATTTGCTATTAGCCACAGCTAGCGGTGTTTCACCCAGGACATTGGATTTTTTTCTGCGGGATTAATTTTAATCACTGGACATTGATCACCGGATATTCGGCCAGTCTGCACAGCGCGTTATCGACCCAGAACATATCAGTTTTTCCGCCGGAATCACTGAATCACTGGACCTTTAACTCCGGATTTCATCGCTACCAGCTAGCTACCACCAGCCAGCTACAACAAAACGGACGCTGTGGTCTGGCTAATCAAATCATCCTGAGCTAGGCCCATCGCCCATCTCCCGGCTATCTACCTCTCTGTCAACCGGACGGGACCACCTAGTGTTGACACGGAGCCCCGCCGATCCTACACGACTGGTCTGCGGACGAAATCGTCTGATGTGGTTACGACGTTAACCACGAAGATTCCATCCATCTGCTAGCCCAGGCCCCTTCACCACCGGACCTTATGATAACTCAGCTATACAGCTGATATCTGCTGGACTGTTCCTTTTTACGGTACTACATCCTGTTTATGTTTAGCCTCAGCCCAAACATGGTTAGTTTATTGTTGTTTCGGTTATTTCTAATTGTACTATATCACTGTAGACCCCCCAGCCTAGCTAAACCTGCATTAGATAGCTCCTTTGCACCTCCCCCTATACACGCGGAGACCGACTCAATTGATGACTCTAGCGATGCTATCTCTTTCATTGTTACCCAACGCTTAGGGTTACCTCCACTTTACTCATATCCTTCCATATCCTTGTCTGTACATAATGCCCTGAATCTTTTCTATAACACCCGGAAATCTGCCCCCCTTTATTCTATGTACCCAACGCACTAGAAGACCAGTTCTTAAAGCCTTTAGCCGTATCCTTATTCTAGTCCTCCTCTGTTCCTCTGGTGATGTAGAGGCTAACCCAGGCCCTGCAGTCCTCAGTATCACTCCTACTCCCCAGGCGCTATCATTTGATGACTTCTGTAATCGCAAAAGTCTTGGTTTCTTGCACATAAATATCAGAAGTCTACTTCCTAAGTTTGAGTTATTCACTGCGTTAGCACACTCTGCCAACCCTGATGTTCTAGCAGTGTCTGAATCCTGGCTCAGGAAGGCCACCAAAAATTCTGAAATTTCCATCCCCAACTATAACATTTTCCGTCTAGATAGAACTGCCAAAGGGGGTGGAGTTGCAATCTACTGTAGAGATAGCCTGCAGAGCTCTATCATACTATCCAGGTCTGTGCCCAAACAGTTTGAGCTTCTACTTCTAAAAATCCACCTTTCCAGAAATAAGTCTCTCACTGTTGCCGCTTGCTACAGACCCCCCTCAGCCCCCAGCTGTGCCCTGGACACCATATGTGAATTGATTGCCCCCATTTATCCTCAGAGTTTGTACTGCTTGGTGACCTAAATTGGGATATGCTTAATACCCCAGCCATCCTACAATCCAAGCTAGATGCCCTCAACCTCACGCAAATTATCAACGAACCTACCAGGTACAACCCTAAATCCGTAAACATGGGTACCCTCATAGATATCATCCTGACTAACATACCCTCTAAATACACCTCAGCTGTCTTCAACCAGGATCTCAGCGATCACTGCCTTATTGCCTGCATCCGTAACGGGTCCGCGGTCAAACGACCACCCCTCATCACTGTCAAACGCTCCCTAAAACACTTTAGCGAGGAGGCCTTCCTAATTGACCTGGCCCAGGTATCCTGGATGGATATAGATCTCATTCCGTCAGTAGAGGATGCCTGGTTGTTCCTTAAAAGTAATTTCCTCTCAATCTTAAATAAACATGCCCCATTCAAAAAATACAGAACTAAGAACCGATATAGCCCCTGGTTCTCCTCAGACTTGACTGCCCTTGACCAGCACAAAAACATCCTGTGGCGTACAGCATTAGCATCAAATAGCCCCCGCGATATGCAACTTTTCAGGGAAGTTAGGAACCAATATACACAAGCAGTCAGGAAAGCAAAGGCTAACTTTTTCAAACAGAAATTTGCATCCTGTAGCACTAACTCCAAAAAGTTTTGGGACACTGTAAAGTCCATGGAGAATAAGAGCACTTCCTCCCAGCTGCCCACTGCACTGAGGCTAGGAAACACTATCACCACCGATAAATCTACAATAATCGAGAATTTCAACAAGCATTTTGCTACAGCTGGCCATGCTTTCCATCTGGCTACCACTAACCCGGCCACCAACTCTGCACCCTCTGCTGCAACTTGCCCATGCCCCCCGCTTCTCCTTCACACAAATTCAGACAGCTGATGTTTTGAAAGCGCTGCAAAATCTGGACCCCTACAAATCAGCTGGGCTAGACAATCTGGACCCTTTCTTTCTAAAACTAGCCGCCGAAATTGTCGCTACCCCTATTACTAGTCTGTTCAACCTCTCTTTCATAACGTCTGAGATCCCCAGAGATTGGAAAGCTGCCGCGGTCATCCCCCTCTTAAAAGGGGGTGACACTCTAGATCCAAATTGCTACAGACCTATATCCATCCTGCCCTGCCTTTCGAAAGTATTCGAAAGCCAAGTTAACAAACAGATAATTGACCATTTCGAATACCACCGTACCTTCTCCGCTATGCAATCCGGTTTCCGAGCTGGTCACGGGTGCACTTCAGCCACGCTCAAGGTCCTAAACGATATTATAACCGCGATTGATAATAGACAGTACTGTGCAGCCGTCTTCATCGACCTGGCCAAGGCATTCGACTCTGTCAACCACCGCATTCTTATTGGCAGACTAAATAGCCTTGGTTTCTCAAATGACTGCCTCGCCTGGTTCACCAACTACTTCTCAGATAGAGTTCAGTGTGTCAAATCGGAGGGCCTGTTGTCTGGACCTATGGCAGTCTCTATGGGGGTGCCACAGGGTTCAATTCATGGGGCGACACTTTTCTCCGTGTATATCAATGATGTCGCTCTTGCTGCTGGTGACTCTCAGATCCACCTCTACGCAGACGACACCATTTTGTATACATCTGGCCCTTCATTGGACACTGTGTTAACAAACCTCCAAACGAGCTTCAATGCCATACAACAATCCTTCAGTAGCCTCCAACTGCTCTTAAACACTAGTAAAACTAAATTCATGCTTTTCAATCGAACGCTGCTGGCACCCGCCCACCCGACTAGAATCACCACTCTCGACGGGTCTGACCTAGAGTATGTGGACAACTACAAATACCTAGGTGTCTGGTTAGACTGTAAACTCAACTTCCAGACTCACATAAAGAATCTCCAATCCAAAGTTAAATCTAGAATCGGCTTCCTATTTCGCAACAAAGCCTCCTTCACTCATGCTGCCAAACATGCCCTCGTAAAACTGACTATCCTACCGATCCTTGACTTCGGCGATGTCATTTACAAAATAGCCTCCAACACTCTACTCAGCAAATTGGATGTAGTCTATCACAGTGCCATCCGTTTTGTCTCCAAAGCCCCATACACTACCCACCACTGTGACCTGTACGCTCTTGTTGGCTGGTCCTCACTACATGTTCGTCGTCAAACCCACTGGCTCCAGGCCATCTATAAATCACTGCTAGGCAAATCCCCGCCTTATCTTAGCTCATTGGTCACCATAGCAGCACCCACCCGTAGTCTGCGCTCCAGCAGGTATATCTCACTGGTCATTCCCAAAGCCAACACCTCCTTTGGCCGCCATTCCTTCCAGTTCTCTGCTGCCAATGACTGGAACGAATTGCAAAAATCTCTGAAGCTGGAGACTCTTATCTCCCTCAATAACTTTAAGCATCAGTTGTCAGAGCACCTTACCGATCACTGCACCTGTACACAGCCCATCTGAAATTAGCCCACCCAACTACCTCATCCCTATATTGTTATTTATTTTGCTCATTTGCACCCCAGTATCTCTATTTGCACATAATCTCTTGCACATCTAGCATTCCAGTGTTAATACTATTGTAATTATTCTGCACTATAGCCTATTTATTGCCTTACCTCCATAACTTGCTACATTTGCACACACTGTATATATATTTTCTGTTGTATTTCTGACTTTATGTTTTTACCCCATTTGTAACTCTGTGTTGTTGTTTTATTGCACTACTATGCTTTATCTTGGCCAGGTCGCAGTTGTAAATGAGAACCTGTTCTCAACTGGCTTACCTGGTTAAATAAAGGTAAAAAAAAAAAAAAAGAAAAAAAAACATTCCCCCTGAGTATGAGGATTTGGCACTCGTGTTCAGCAAGACGAGGGCGACGCGATTGCCACCTCATAGACAGGGAGATTGTGCGATAAACCTCCAGACAGGTGCGGCACTTCCGCGGAGCCATGTGTATCCTCTGTCTCAAGAGGAGACGGCGGCTATGGAAACATACATAGCTGAGTCCCTGAGACAGGGATACATACGGCCCTCCACTTCCCCTGCGTCCTCGAGTTTATTTTTTGTGAAGAAAAAGGATGGAGGTTTGCGCCCGTTTATTGATTATCGTAGTCTCAATCAGATCACTGTGAAATACAGTTACCCTCTACCTCTGATTGCGAGTATGACTGAATCATTACGCGGAGCGCGTTTCTTCACAAACTGGATCTCAGGAGCGCTTATAACTTGGTGCGCATTAGGGAGGGAGATGAATGGAAGACGGCATTTAGTACCACCTCAGGTCATTATGAGTATCTTGTCATGCCATACGGGTTAATGAATGCTCCTTCAGTCTTCCAATCATTTGTTGACGAGATCTTCCGGGACCTGCATGGGCAGGGAGTGGTAGTGTACATTGACGACATCCTAGTGTACTCTGCTACCCGAGCCGAGCATGTAGCCCTGGTGCGCCGAGTGTTGGGTAGGCTGTTGGAGCATGACCTGTATGTCAAGGCAGAGAAATGTCTGTTTTTCCAGGAGTCCATCTCTTTCTTGGGTCATCGGTTGTTCGCGTCAGGGGTGAAGATGGAGGTTGACCGGGTGTCAGCCGTGCGTAACTGGCAAACCCCAATCACTGTTA
This sequence comes from Coregonus clupeaformis, assembly GCF_020615455.1. Classification (NCBI taxonomy): domain Eukaryota; kingdom Metazoa; phylum Chordata; class Actinopteri; order Salmoniformes; family Salmonidae; genus Coregonus; species Coregonus clupeaformis. The sequence goes on from NC_059202.1 coordinate 34,556,157, forward strand.
AAGAGGTGCAACAGTTTTTGGGTTTTGCCAATTACTACCGGAGGTTTATCCGGGGTTTTGGACAGGTAGCAGCTCCCATTACTTCCCTGCTGAAGGGGGGCCCGGTGCGTTTGCAGTGGTCGGCTGAAGCGGACAGGGCGTTTTGTAAACTGAAGGACCTGTTCACTTCGGCTCCGGTGCTGGCGCACCCGGACCCCACTTTAGCGTTCCAGGTAGAGGTGGACGCGTCAGAGGCCGGTATTGGGGCAGTACTGTCGCAACGCTCCGGCACGCCTCCTAAGCTCCGTCCCTGCGCTTTTTATTCTAAAAAGCTCAGCCCGGCGGAGCGTAATTATGACGTAGGGGACAGGGAGCGGTTAGCCGTGGTTCAAGCCCTAAAGGTGTGGAGGCATTGGCTTGAGGGGGCTCAACACCCTTTTCTCATTCTGACTGACCATCGTAATCTGGAGTACATCCGGGCAGCTAGGAGATTGAACCCTCGTCAGGCTAGGTGGAACATGTTCCTGACCCGGTTCGTTTTTAAGATCACTTACATCCCAGGGTCCCAGAACGGTTAGGCAGACGCCCTGTCCCGGCGGTATGACACAGAGGAGAGGTCCATTGAGCCCACTCCCATACTGCCGGAGTCTTGTCTGGTGGCACCGGTGGTATGGGAGGTCGATGCGGAGATTGAGCGGGCATTACACACCGACCCTACTCCCCCAGAGTGTCCAGTGGGTCGGACGTACGTGCCGCTCGAGGTCCGTGATCGTCTCATCTATTGGGCTCATACGTCACCCTCCTCTGGACATCCAGGTATTGGCCGGACAGTGCACTGCCTTAGTGTTAAGTACTGGTGGCCAACATTGGCTAGGGACGTGAGGGTTTATGTCTCCTCCTGCTCGGTGTGCGCTCAGTGTAAGGCGCCTAGACACCTGCCCAGGGGGAAGTTACAACCCCTGCCCGTTCCACAACGGCCGTGGTCTCACCTCTCGGTGGACTTTGTTATGGACCTTCCCCCCTCTCAGGGGAATACTACTATTCTGGTCGTTGTGGATCGGTTCTCTAAGGCCTGTCGTCTCATTCCTATGCCGGGTCTCCCTACTGCCCTACAGACCGCTGAGGCTTTGTTCACCCACGTCTTCCGGCACTACGGGGTTCCCGAGGATATAGTGTCTGATCGGGGTCCCCAATTCACCTCTAGAGTCTGGAGGGCGTTCATGGAACGCTTGGGGGTCTCGGTTAACCTTACCTCGGGTTACCACCCTGAGAGTAATGGGCAGGTGGAGAGAGTAAACCAGGATGTGGGTAGGTTTCTGAGATCCTATTGCCAGGGCCGGCCGGAGGAGTGGTCGGGGTATATCCCCTGGGCAGAGATGGCTCAGAACTCTCTTCGTCACTCCTCTACTAACCTGACCCCTTTTCAGTGTGTGTTAGGTTATCAGCCAGTTCTGGCACCATGGCATCAGAGCCAGATCGAGGCTCCTGCGGTGGATGAGTGGTTTCGGCGCTCGGAAGAAACGTGGAACGCTGCACACGTACATCTGCAGCGGGCCATCCGCAGGCAGAAGGCGAGCGCCGATCTCCACCGCAGTGAGGGTCCAGTCTACGCCCCTGGAGATCGAGTCTGGCTCTCGACTCGAAACCTGCCCCTTCGCCTGCCCTGCTGGAAGCTTGGCCGGCGGTTTGTGGGGCCATTTAAAGTCCTGAGGAGATTGAACGAGGTGTGTTACAAGTTGCAACTGCCTAATGACTATCACATTAACCCCTCGTTCCATGTGTCTCTCCTCAGGCCGGTGGTAGCTGGTCCACTCCAGGAGAGTGAGATAAGAGAGACCCCTCCGCCCCCACTGGACATCGAGGGGGCTCCGGCGTACTCAGTCCGGTCCATCGTGGATTTGAGACGTCGGATGGGGGGTCTACAATATCTCGTGGAGTGGGAGGGGTACGGTCCGGAGGAACGGTGCTGGGTGCCTAGGAGGGACATTTTAGATCCATCCCTCCTGACTGAGTTCCACCGTAGTCATCCTACGCGCCCTGCTCCACGTCCTCCTGGCCGTCCCCGAGGCCGGAGTCGGCGCACGGCTGGAGCCGCGCGTCAAGGGGGGGGTACTGTCACGAATTCCGCCGAGACTGCTCCTCCTCCTTGTTCGGGCAGGCTTCGGCATTCGTCGTCTCCGGAGTACTAGCTGCTACCGTTTGATGTTCTCTATGTTTGTTTGGTTTTGTCTGATTAGTGCACCTGTTCCATATCACGTATTGATTATGTCACCAATACGTTTCCTTTGGTTTTGTTTGTAGTTGTGTGTTGTTGTCCGCCTGTCCGTTGGTGTTTTGTATTTGCTCACTTGTATTTTGTGTATTGACGCACAGTATGCGTAATCGCTCGCCTCCGTTTTGTTGAGGCCCGTTATTTTGTTTTGTCGTGTTTTGACAAGTAAAGTCTGTTGGACTAAGCTTCTGTGTCCTGCGCCTGACTCCAACACCACATCCACATCAGCCCGTGACACACATGCTTTGTTTGTAGATTATGTAAATTTAAAAAACTAAGAAATGGTACCATCTGGTTTGCTTAATATAAGGAATTTGAAATTGTGTATACTTTTACTTTTACTTTTGATATTTAAGTATATTTATACCAAATACTTTTAGACTTTTACTCAAGTAGAAATTCATGGCGGTCTTTTCAAACAGATCTCACACTAAAAGGGCATTATCATAATATTCGCGATTTCACAGTATTATTCCAACCTCATTGTGTAGAGATACAGCTGCGGAAAAAATTAAGAGATCACTGCAAAATTATCAGTTTCTCTGGTTTTACTATTTATAGGTATGTGTTTGGGTAAAAATAACATTTTTGTTTTATTCTATAAACTACTGACAACATTTCTCCCAAATTCCAAATAAAAATATTGTCATTTAGAGCATTTATTTGCAGAAAATGACAACTGGTCAAAATAACAGAAAATATGTAGTGTTGTCAGACCTCGAATAATGCAAAAAACAACAACACATTTTTAAACAACACAATAGTCATGTTTAACTTAGGAAGAGTTCAAAAATCAATATTTGGTGGAATAACCCTGTTTTTCATTCACAGCTTTCATGTGTCTTGGCATGTTCTCCACCAGTCTTTCACATTGATGTTGGGTGACTTTATGCCACTCCTGGCGCAGAAATTCAAGCAGCTCGGCTTTGTTTGATGGCTTGTGACCATCCATCTTCCTCTTGATCACATTCCAGAAGTTTTCAATGGGGTTCAGGTCTGGAGATTGGGCTGGCCATGACAGGGTCTTGATCTGGTGGTCCTCCATCCACACCTTGATTGACCTGGCTGTGTGGCATGGCGCATTGTCCTGCTGAAAAAACCAATCCCCAGAGTTGGGGAACAATGTCAGAGCAAAAGGAAGCAAGTTTTCTTCCAGGACAACCTTGTACGTGGCTTGATTCATGCATCCTTCACAAAGACAAATCTGCCCAATTCCAGCCTTGCTGAAGCACCACCAGATCATCACCGATCCTCCACCAAATTTCACAGTGGGTGCGAGACACTGTGGCTTGTAGGCTTCTCCAGGTCTCCGTCTAACCATTAGACGACCAGGTGTTGGGCAAAGCTGAAAATTGGACTCATCAGAGAAGATGACCTTACTCCAGTCCTCTACGGTCCAATCCTTATGGTCTTTTGCAAACCTCAGCCTGGCTCTTCTTTGCTTCTCATTGATGAAGGGCTTTTTTCTAGCTTTGCATGACTTCAGCCCTGCCCCTAGGAGCCTGTTTCGAACCGTCCTCGCCGTGCACTTCACCCCAGCTGCCGTTTGCCATTCTTTTTGTAGGTCACTTGATGTCAACCTACGGTTGTTGAGTGACATTCGAATGAGTTGACGGTCATCCCGGTCAGTAGAGAGTCGTTTTCGCCCTCTGACGGTCTGTAGTTTTGTTGTCCCCAATGTCTGCTGCTTGACCTTGTTCTTATGAACCGCCGTCTTTGACATTTTAAGGATGGAAGCAACCTGACGCTCACTGTATCCCTCTGCCAGTAAAGCCAGAATTGAACCCTTCTTTTCCTCACTCAAAACTTTCCTTTTCAACTATTTTGGCTGGCTCTCAGAACCTTTTCAATGACGGGACATCTTTATTTGGCATCCTTGCATCTCAGACAGTGTAATGGCATACCCCATGCTCGGTGCAGGGTGCACCACGTCCACCCTAACCTTGTTACAGCCTTGTTACAACACTTGGTCGAACATCAACCATCTCGGCAGACCTGAGCTGTGCTCCCGGCCAAGCGGAATCTAATTCTAGCTTGTTGCTGTTGTTTTTCATCAGGTTAATGCATATGAAGTCCCAGCTCACCCTTTTTTATCTCTCTTTTTCACTCTCTCTCTTTTCCCCTTTACTCTCTCTTTCTCTTTCTCTCTCTCCCCCGTAGGCACTCCACATGAAGGCCTCAAGAGAGAACTAGAGGGATGGGACAGAGTAAGGAGAAGGAGGAGTATAGTATACAGGTCCTGGGTGAGTATAGAAGAGTACCTCTGAGGTATTTCAAAATGCTGGTTTGGAAATGCCGAGAAAGTGTGTGGATTAAGGTCAGTGCCTGGATGCCAGAGCCAGCTTGAGTTTGTCTACTTGTTCTATACATGGCCCACCCAACTATCTGGTGTTAGCAGTTTGAAACCTTTATTGTGATAATATAATGGGTGCAGTTTGAGACCTTTATTGTGATTGTCACGCCCTGACTCAGGGGACTCTTATATGTTGAATCAGGGTGTGAATGTTCTATGTTAGTTTTTCTATGTTGCTTTCTAGGTTTGTATATTTATGTTTGGCAGGGTGTGACTCCCAATCAGAGACAGCTGTCGCTCGTTGTCTCTGATTGGGGAGCATACTTAGGCAGCCTGTTGGCATGCATATGTTGTGGGATCTTGTTCCGGTTAGAGGCTTGTATTGTGTGTAGCCTTAGGACTTCACGTTTCGATTGTTTGTTGTTTTGTTGTATGTTTATCGGTGAAATAAATGTACACATTTCACGCTGCGCCTTGGTCTGACCCGTCCTTAAACGAACGTGAGAGTGATAATATAATGGGTGGGACTTATTGTGAAGCGTTATTCTGGCTCTAGGGAGAAGAGCAAAGGTTCATGGGCAATGCTTGAGTCTTGAGTTGAGAGGGGAAGAAGGAGCCACACTTGGCTTACTTTATTATTTTGTCCCGTATAAGTTGTGTAGCACTCTGATAATAAACATTTTGTCTAACACTGAAGTTGCAGTGTCCCTGGTTTACATTATTATCATTAGCATTACAGTAGTAAGCTTGCCAAGCTCACAGATTCAGTGTTGCACTGCACTGTGCACCCCTATACCCCCAAAGTCCATTTGATAACAGTCATAAAGACTTGTTGTGTTGTGTTTTTAGTGCCAGAACTACTCAGATAGAATTACATGACATTTATATTACCTTGCTTCAGTTATTTCCTGATTTGTGCCAGATTTAGCGTAACTCTATAGTGTCATATACAGTACATAGAGTATTCGAACTGAGAGCATACCATTCAGACCACTCTCTGTCAATAGATATGAACCAAGGCCTCTTATCTGCTCTCTATTCTCTTCTCTCTCCTGTATCTATATCTCCCTTTCACACATCTTATGTATGTTTCTGAATGAACAACAGTGTACAGACTGCTGTGCCAATATCAAGTGGACCTACAGTATCTAGGTGGGTGTTCTCACTGTAGCCTTGCATTCGAGGAATCTGCATGCGGGTACTCTGAGGCATTGCCATAGTGATGAGCCATGGTGATAGCATTAGCAGAGCGTGGGAGAGCTGAGCCGCCCGGAGCGAGAGGTGTTTACCTGACCAGGGGGCAAGACAGGGTGTGGTCAACAACAGTACGTGGCTTTGCTTCTCTCTCTCTCTCTCTCTAAGTGACCCCAAACTTTTGAACGGTAGTGTACATCTTGGGTAACACCAATCCTAATGGAGGCAAGGGGCCTTCGTGCCTGGTTCTCACTCTCCAGATAAGGTGAGTATTATTGACAACAACTGCTGGGTGAATTTGAAGCCAGCTTATGTAACTTTAAGTTCAGCAGGGCATCAGCCCAAAAATGTCTGGCGACATTATGATGTAACAGAATCTTCTGCTTTAATGGACTTCCCTTTGGAGATTGTGGGAATTGGAAGGCCTGGTAGCTTTCGTCTTGTAACTCTATCACAGTTAATCCCTGGGCTATCTGAGTTCCAGGGCAATGTAACTGCTCAATCTCTCTCTCTCTCTCTCTCTCTCTCTCTCTCTCTCTCTCTCTCTCTCTCTCTCTCTCTCTCTCTCTCTCTCTCTCTCTCTCTCTCTCTCTCTCTCTCTCTCTCTCTCTCTCTCTCTCTCTCTCTCTCTCTCTCTCTCTCTCTCTCTCTCTCTCTCTCTCTCTCTCTCTCTCTCTCTCTCTCTCTCTCTCTCTCTCTCTCTCTCTCTCTCTCCTCTCTCTCTCTCTCTCTCTCTCTCTCTCTCTCTCTCTCTCTCTCTCTCTCTCTCTCTCTCTCTCTCTCTCTCTCTCTCTCTCTCTCTCTCTCTCTCTCTCTCTCTCTCTCTCTCTCTCTCTCTCTCTCTCTCTCTCTCTCTCTCTCTCTCTCTCTCTCTCTCTCTCTCTCTCTCTCTCTCTCTCTCTCTCTCTCTCTCTCTCTCTCTCTCTCTCTCTCTCTCTCTCTCTCTCTCTCTCTCTCTCTCTCTCTCTCTCTCTCTCTCTCTCTATTACAGGGATGTCAAGGACAGTGAAGGGGCAGATAACAGAGGTATTCCTAGCATGCTGACATCATGAGGTCTACTGTAGCTACAGTTTAGTCAGTGCAGCAGCACGGCACGTGGACCGATTACAGACGGGAGGAGAGTGCCAGGGACTCAAAGCATAAAACCTTCAACCCTTCATCTTCAGCCAGACACTCACCCTGGCCAGGCATCACCGGAGGATTTCAATCTCTTTCTCTGGCTCTCTCTCTCTTCTCTTACTCAGTGTCTCTCTGCCCACAAAAATAGTTTATAACAGCAGTCTCAATTCATCTTTGACTGTTGTTCCCCCCCTAACACATTTGAACATGACCCATTTATTCAGAAGTGTGAGTAAAGCTGGAGTGAGTACATTGTTTGACACTATTCGAATGGGTCTGATTCAATTTCACAATGCCACCACCGGTCTCTACATTTCTCAGGAGTGAAGAGAGATGCGTGGGGACGAACGGATTAGGTTCAGTCAGTCGTCCTAATGAGCCCTCCCCAGCTAGCTAGTTTATGCTTGTGGCTAGAAACTTCAACGAGAATTTGAAACTTGTCTGCCGAAGTTGGGACTTGGGAGTGTTCAGAATCATTCAGTAATTGTTTATTTATTTTTACTGAAATGTAGACGTTAATGCCGTAGTTGTACATTTCTGGTGAAAATCACTACATTAAGTGTGCTTAAGCTGTCACCCTGGCGTGATATTAGCTACACTATCTAGCTACTTCCCTCTTCTTTTTGCAGGACAGCAGTGCTTGGCAACATGGCAAGTGGGAGCGAAGGACACGGTGTTGTTGTGTTGCCGGCTTGCAGCGCAAACTTTCCCCATTGAGCAGTAGACTGTATCACGGTGACATCCAGATGGTTACTACCAATATTACAAGTTATTTATTGTGTAGGCTACTATCCTATTCAAAATATAATTAAGTGGGATGGAACAAATTGGGATGTAAGCTACTGCCAGCGACATGTGACACAGCTGCTTGGTGAAGCAACTGCTGCCAAGTGGGAAGCAACAGTGGGAAGCACCTCGATACAACACCGTTGCACTGGTAATTCACACCGGCTTGTCGTTACGTTAGCTAATTGGTATGTCACGGTGACATCTAGATGGTGACCAATACTACAAGTTATTTCTCCCTCGCCCATCGAAATAAACATCACTTTCTTTTACAAGTTTTAACTAGCGCCAGGCTACTGTTGCTGCACTCTAAAAGGTTCCTGGAGTATCCTTTAGGGGTTCTTCAAATTAAAACTGTGGGGGAACCCCTATAAGTTCTTCAAAGAACCCCTTTTAATGGATCCTCAACCTTTTGAAGAACCTTTTGGGGTTAATTTGTGAACTACCCCCCCCTCCCCTATTATTATTATTAATAATAATCCGCATAACAATAACAACAATAACGCAATATTTCAGTTGTCAGTGTTTATTATGATTTTAGTTGCAAAGCAGAATTTAAAAAATCTAAATATGAGGTAAACTCCTAGCAGAGCCCGAAGTCCAATTGGTATATCCTCTGGCGTATTGATGTTAATGTATTGATGTTCTCCGTATCCATGACCATAGCCAGAATTACTTTGCAGTGCATGGTGATCTAATAGGTTTCCTGTTATATTCATCAGAGGTGTAGGGAGGGTGAAGTCTGTGGATCCCAAAAAGTGTAATTATACAGATGATTAACAAAACATGCACAGGACAGTATTCATACCTTGGTTTTTGTGGTAAATGTGAATGAAATAAACTGTTTTGATAATGGTTTTCATACACGTATCTTGTCCATAATGTAGAGGCCTATGGGATATTAATTGAAGAGGTAAGGGTGGAGGATGGTAAATGTGATCTGCATAACATACCAATACCAATTGACATACCTTTGTATGCCTCCTCGTCAGTTCAGTCATCTGCACCCAATACAGCTAGCCTTCAACGTATTCTAATAGCCTACATATTCTTAACTCTTTGTTGATTGATATCCATTGAATTGTGTCCATTTTCTGTTTTAGAAAGATTTGCACAAATATGAAAATTGAGGAGATCTTTACATTTTTCAGTTAAGTGCCTGCACCTGCTGTCCTTTCAAATTAAAATCCAAACGTTTCAGTTGGGCAGTTAGGTTCCTGAAAGAACCCCCACCAACTAAGGAGGTTCCTCGATGAACCCCACCTCCTATGGGGTTATTGGAATAACCTTTTGGGGGCAATTTTCAGTGCCAAGAACCCTAAGGATCTTAGAATAACTTTAAGGATCTTAGAATAACCTTTGTTGAACCCCTAATTTTGTGGGAAGGGCTCATCAGGATGAATGTCTGAACTGACTGAACCGAATCCGTTCGTCTCCCCTCGACTCTCAGCTGCGCGACATACTGTACGTCATCAATTTGGGCACCAGGTGTGTCTGTATAGCCTCTCCCTTTCCCATGCCTATCAGGCGCCACTCTGTGTGTGATGTACAGTGAGGGAAAAAAGTATTTGATCCCCTGTTGATTTTGTACGTTTGCCCACTGACAAAGACATGATCAGTCTATAATTTTAATGGTAGGTTTATTTGAACAGTGAGAGACAGAATAACAACAACAAAATCCAGAAAAATGCATGTCAAAAATGTTATAAATTGATTTGCATTTTAATGAGGGAAATATGTATTTGACCCCTCTGCAAAACATGACTTAGTACTTGGTGGCAAAACCCTTGTTGGCAATCACAGAGGTCAGACGTTTCTTGTAGTTGGCCACCAGGTTTGCACACATCTCAGAAGGGATTTTGTTCCACTCCTCTTTGCAGATCTTCTCCAAGTCATTAAGGGTTCGAGCCTGACGTTTGGCAACTCGAACCTTCAGCTCCCTCCACAGATTCTCTATGGGATTAAGGTCTGGAGACTGGCTAGGCTACTCCAGGACATTAATGTCCTTCTTCTTGAGCCACTCCTTTGTTGCCTTGGCCGTGTGTTTTGGGTCATTGTCATGCTGGAATACCCATCCACGACCCATTTTCAATGCCCTGGCTGAGGGAAGGAGGTTCTCACCCAAGATTTGATGGTACATGGCCTCGTCCATCGTCCCTTTAATGCGGTGAAGTTGTCCTGTCCCCTTAGCAGAAAAACACCCCCAAAGCATAATGTTTCCACCTTCATGTTTGACGGTGGGGATGGTGTTCTTGGGGTCATAGGCAGCATTCCTCCTCCTCCAAACACGGCGAGTTGAGTTGATGCCAAAGAGCTCGATTTTGGTCTCATCTGACCACAACACTTTCACCCAGTTCTCCTCTGAATCATTCAGATGTTCATTGGCAAACTTCAGACGGCCCTGTATATGTGCTTTCTTAAGCAGGGGGACCTTGCGGGCGCTGCAGGATTTCAGTCCTTCACGACATAGTGTGTTACCAATTGTTTTCTTGGTGACTATGGTCCCAGCTGCCTTGAGATCATTGACAAGATCCTCCCGTGTAGTTCTGGGCTGATTCCTCACCGTTCTCATTATCATTGCAACTCCACGAGGTGAGATCTTGCATGGCGCCCCAGGCCGAGGGAGATTGACAATTATTTTGTGTTTCTTCCATTTGCGAATAATCGCACCAACTGTTGTCACCTTCTCACCAAGCTGCTTGGCGATGGTCTTGTAGCCCATTCCAGCCTTGTGTAGGTCTACAATCTTGTCCCTGACATCCTTGGAGAGCTCTTTGGTCTTGGCCATGGTGGAGAGTTTGGAATCTGATTGATTGATCCCTTTAAGAGTGTGCTCCTAATCTCAGCTCGTTACCTGTATAAAAGACACCTGGGAGCCAGAAATCTTTCTGATTGAGAGGGGGTCAAATACTTATTTCCCTCATTAAAATGCAAATCAATTTATAACATTTTTGACACGCCTTTTTTCTGCATTTTTATTGTTGTTATTCTGTCTCTCACTGTTCAAATAAACCTACCATTAAAATTATAGACTGATCATTTCTTTGTCAGTGGGCAAACGTACAAAATCAGCAGGGGATCAAATACTTTTTTCCCTCACTGTATGTGCGGGTTAGTGAGAGTATTCTGTTGAGATGTGTTCACTTCTGTCTTGATAACATGTTCCACCTGTAATTCAGCATTGCAATAATATAATATACTGATTTGCATGGGCACACCTTGTTAACTGCAGTAAGAGGGCGTGGAAACACTCACTTGCACGAATGCACGCACGCACGTTTGCACACGCACACACACACCCACTGTGTACGAGGGAAAACCGTTTGCTTGAGAGGCCTCCGGCAGCCAGCATCTCCAATGTTGAGGAACAGTGTGTGTCAGTATTTCTCCACTTAATTGATAGGGCTGCATGCTCAGATGACAGGCTCGGCATGCTGTAGGATCTCAATTTAATCACCCTGTTGCAGAACTTTCTTGCAATGCAGGATATTTAAAACTTGTAGTGTATTTAAGGTTTAAAGACTTCTGAAGTTTGTAATTTCCATTTTGAAATTTCAGACTTGACGAAAAATGGTTGAACCCCTACAAAAATGTCCATTAATTATAATCCACATAATAATTAAAATGTCCTTTTGCTGCAGGATTATTTACCTGCTACAGAAAACTGTCTCAAATTAAGATCTGACATCTATCTATGTGTCACGTTCGTTGTGTAAAGGATCGGACCAAGGTGCAGCGTGGTATGCGTACATAGTGACAAAATCCAACAGAACGTGAAGTTCAAGAGGCTAAACATCAAACAAGCCAAACAGAAACAAGATCCCACAACTAAGGTAGGCAACATGGCTACCTAAGTATGATCCCCAATCAGAGACAACGACCGACAGCTGCCTCTGATTGGGAACCACACCCGGCCAACATAGAAATATATAAACTAGATTTCACACCCTGACCAACTCAACTAGAGATCTCAATGTCAGGGCGTGACACTATGTGTATGCAGCAGTCGTGGAAAAAGTTCCCAATTGTCATACTTGAGTAATAGTAAAGATACCTTAGTAGGAAATGACGCAAGTAAAAGTGAAAGTCACTGAGTAAAATACTACTTGAGTAAAAGTCTAAAAGTATCTGGTTTTAAATACACTGAGTGTACAATTAGGAACATCTGCTCTTTTCATGACAGACTGACCAGGTGAATCCAGATGAACGCTATGATCCCTTATTGATGTCACTTGTTAAATACACTTCAATCAGTGTAGATGAAGGGGAGGAGACAGGTTAAAGAAGGATTTTTAAGCCTTGAGACAATTGAGACATGGATTGGGTATGTGTGCCATTCAGAGGGTGAATGGGCAAGACAAAATATTTAAGTGCCTTTGAGCGGGGTATGGTAGTAGGTGCCAGGCGCACTGGTTTGAGTGTGTCAAGAACTGCAACGCTGCTGGGTTTTTCCATGCTCAACAGTTTCCTGTGTGTATCAAGAATGGTCCACCATCCAAAGGACATCCAGCCAACTTGACACAACTGTGGGAAGGATTGGGGTCAACATGGGCCAGCATCCCTGTTGACCGCTTTCGACACCTTGTAGTTCTTGCCCCAACGAATTGAGGCTGTTCTGAGGGCAAAATGGGGTGCATCTCAATATTAGGAAGGTGTTCCTAATGTTTTGTACACTCAGTGTATACTTAAGTACCAAAAATAATAGTAAATGCTGAAATATAGTTAAGTATCAAAAGTAAAAGTAGGTGCTACAAATAATTTTAAATTCCTTATATTAAGCAAACCACATGGATTTTCTTGTTTAAAAAATTTACGGATAGCTATGGGCACGCTCCAACACTTTACAAACAGTATAAATAGTAAAGTACAAGTAAAGTACAGATACTTTTACTTTGTTGCTTTATGCCACTGCTATGCAGACACACTAACACAGTAGACAAAACATGCTGGTTAACAGTGAGGCAAAACTGTCAATACAATGTAAATACTGGAAATTCTCTGCAACGTGAAATACATTCCAGTTCCCAGTATACATGCATGTGTGTGTGTGTGTTCGTGCATGTGTGTTCGTGCATGCGTGTGCGTGCGTACAGTACATGCATGCCTGTCGTGAGCGTGCATGTGTGTGTGTGTGCATGTGTGCATGCGTGTTGTGAGTGTGCATACGTTTGTGAGTATGTTTGCTTGCACAGATCAGATGTGTGTATTGTGATGGCTGGGGGGGTCAAGGTTCACCAGTGAATTGAAACAAAGGAAACAGGAAGGAAATAATGGCAGGTTGCACTCTACAACGTCCTCTCTCCCTTTGTCATCACCATTTATGGAAACTTACACACACGCTGTTTCTCTTTATTTCTCTCTTTTTCTCTCTCTCTCTCACCTTTCCCCTCTCCCTCTCTTGTTTTGCTGTTTTGGTAACCGCATTGAGAGCTGTCCAGTAAATTGGAAACAGCCAAGTACACATACATTCAAACAAGACTCCAGAATGCAGATTGGCATTTATTGCGTGAATCTTGCCCTGGAGGCAGCTCTGCAGTGGTCACTAGCTGGCACAGCCACAAAGTCATAAAATCTCATTTTAACCCTAACCTTAACCCTAACCGTAACCACATTGCTAATCCTAATGCCTAACCCTAATCTTAAATTAAGACCAAAAAGCAAAACAATCAAATAAAACCATGGATTTTACGATATAGACAATTTTGAATTTGCAGCTGGCCCATCTAGCGGTGTAACGAGGTGTGAATGAAGGAGTCAGGCGCAGGAGGTAAAATACCGAAGTCCAGAGTTGATTATGTTTACATAAATCAAACGCCCCAAGCGTCAAACAAAACTATTACAAGGGAAAACATCCAATGAACAGTGAATAGTAGCTCAACCGAGCTACACGCTCTCACAACAAACAATCACTCACAAAGACAAGGGGAACAGAGGGAACACTTATACACATACTAATTAGGGGAATGAGCACCAGGTGTGTGTGATTGACAAGACATGACAAGTGGAGTGATGAGAATGGGATCGGCAGTAGCTAGTACTCCGGTGACGACGAACGCCGAAGCCTGCCCGAACCAGGAGGGGGGGCAGCCTCGGCGGAAGTCAAGACGCGCGGCTCCAGCAGTGTGCCGACCCCGGCGGACGCGGAGCAGGAGGACGCGGAGCAGGGCGAGTCGGATGGTGACGGTGGAATTTCCCTCAACAGGGAGGGATCGAGGATGTCCCGCCTCGGGACCCAGCACTGTTCCTCCGGACCGTACCCCTCCCACGCCACGAGATACTGAAGGCCCCCCACCCGACGCCTCGAATCCAGGATGGAACAGACTGAGTACGCCGGGGCCCCCTCAATGTCCATAGGAGGTGGAGGAACCTCCCGCACCTCAGACTCCTGGAGCGGACCAGCTACCACCGGCCTGAGGAGAGACACATGAAATGAGGGGTTAATACGGTAATCAGGGGGAGTAACAACCTGTATGTCACCTCGTTTATTCTGCTCAGGACATTAAACGGCCCCACAAACCGCGGGCTCAGCTTCCGGCAGGGCAGGCGGAGGGGCAGATTCCAGGTCGAGAGCCAGACCCGATCCCCCAGTACGAACACCGGGGCCTCGCTGCGGTAGCGGTCAGCGTTGGCCTTCTGACGACGCACGGCGCGCTGGAGGCGAACGTGGGCAGCGTCCAAAGTCTCCTTCGTGCACCGAAACCAGTCATCCACCGCAGGAGCCTCGGTCTGGCTCTGGTGTCACGGTGCCAGGACCGGTTGGTAACCTAAAACACATTGGAAGGGTGTTAGGTTAGTGGAGGAGTGGCGGAGAGAGTTCTGAGCATATTCTGCCCATGGCAGGAACATCGTCCACTCCCCCGGCTGGTCCTGACAGTAGGTCCGCAGGAACCTACCCACATCTTGATTCACCCTTTCCACCTGCCCATTACTCTCGGGGTGAAATCCAGAGGTCAGGCTGACCGAGACCCCCAGACGTTCCATGAACGCCTTTCAGACTCTAGACGTGAACTGGGGACCTCGGTCGGACACTATATCCTCTGGTACCCCGTAGTGCCGGAAGACGTGAGTAAACAGAGCCTCCGCAGTTTGTAGGGCCGTGGGGAGACCGGGCAGAGGAAGGAGGCGGCAGGACTTTGAAAAGCGGTCCACAACGACCAGGATAGTGGTGTTACCTTGGGAGGGGGGAAGATCAGTGAGAAAATCAATACTCAGGTGAGACTATGGTCGTTGTGGAACTGGTAAAGGTTGTAGCTTACCCGCTGGGAGGTGCCTAGGTGCCTTACTCTGGGCGCACACTGAGCATGAGGAAACATACACCCTCACGTCCTTAGCCAAGGTAGGCCACCAGTACTTCTCGGTCAGGCAGCGCATTGTACGACCGATACCTGGATGACCAGAGGAGGGTGACGTGTGTGCCCAGTAAATCAGACGATCACGGATAAGCGCAGGCACGTACTGCAGCCCAGCTGGACACTGCGGTGGAGATGGGTCTGTGCGTAATGCCTGCGCTATATCTGCGTCCATCGCCCATACTACCGGCGCCACAATGCATGAGGCCGGGAGTATGGGGGTGTTGTCTCTGGGCCTCTCCTCTGTGTCATACAGCCGAGACAGTGCGTCTGCCTTCACATTCTTCATACTCGGAATGTATGAGAGTGTGAAATCAAACCGGGTGAAGAAGAGGGCCCACCTGGCCTGGCGAGGATTCAGCCTCCTCGCTGCCCAAATGTACTCCAGGTTATGGTGGTCTGTCCAGACGAGGAAAGGGTGTTTCGCACCTTCAAGCCAATGACTCCACACCGTCAAAGCTCGGACAACAGCCAGCAGCTCCCGATCACCAACGCCGTAGTTCTGCTCCGCCGAGCTGAGCTACTTAGAAAAGAAGGCACAGGGGCGGAGCTTGGGTGGCGTGCCCGAGCGTTGGGATAAGACAGCTCCACCTCCACTACGAATGGTAGTGATGGATCGGGGTGAGCCAGTACCGGGGCTGAGGTGAACAGACCCCGCAATCTACTGAAGGCCATATCAGCCTCAGCAGACCAGCGGATCCGGCACGGCCCACCCTTCAACAAGGAGGTAATGGGAGCTGCGACCTTCGAATAAACCTTCGATAGTAGTTGGCAAAGCCAAGGAAGCGCTGCACCTCCTTTACTGTGGTTGGAGTCGGCTAATTACGCACGGCTGCAATGCGGTCTCCCTCCATCTCCATACCTGTGGTGGTAATGCGATATCCGAGGAAGGAGATTGACTGCTGGAAAAACTCACACTTCTCTGCCTTGGCATAAAGATAATTTTTCAGCAGTCGGACCAGTACCTTGCGAACCAGGGACACATGCTCAGCGCGCGTAGCGGAATAAACCAGGATGTCATCAATGTAGACCACCACACCGCGACCAAGCATATCCTGAAACACCTTGTTCACAAAGGACTGGAAAACGGATGGAGCATTCATCAAACCGTAGGGCATCACCAGGTATTCATAATGCAAGAGGTTATGCTGAATGCTGTTTTCCACTCATCCCCTCTCTTCCGAATACGCACCAGGTTGTAGGCACTCCTGAGTTCTAATTTGGTGAAAAAGCGGGCCCCATGCATTGACTCAATCACTGAAGGAATGAGCGGAAGAGGATACCTAAATCGTACCGTCACATTATTCAGTGGTCGATAATCAATGCACGGGCGTAAACCACCATCTTTCTTCTTCACAAAGAAGAAACTCGAGGAGGCAGGTGAAGTGGAGGGACGTATATACCCCTGGCGCAGGGACTCGGTGACGTATGTTTCCATAGCCTCCATTTCAGCCTGCGACAGGGGATAAACATGACTCCTGGGAGGTACAGTGTCTACCCGAAGGTTTATCGCGCAATCCCCCTCCCGATGAGGTGGTAATTTAGTCACTTGCGTCTTGGAAAACGTGAGCGCCAGATAATGGTATTCGGGGGGAATGCGCATGGTGGAGGTACCGTCTGGCCTTTCCACCGTGGTCGCACCAACGGAAACACCTAGACACCTACCCGGACACTCACGTGACCACCCCGTAAGAACCCTCTGCAGCCATGAGAAATTGAGGTTGTGAAGGGCTAACCACGGGATTCCCAAGACTACAGGGTAAGCAGGAGACTCAATAATCATAAAGGTGATCTGCTCAACATGTGTCTCCTGCGTAATCATGGTGACTGGTACCGTAACTTCCTTAACCAACCTGGACCCTAATGGTCGACTATCAAGTGCTCTGATGGGGAGTGGAACGGTTAGGGGAACCAATGAAATGCCTTGACGGCGTGCAAATGCCCTGTCCATAAAATTCCCAGCTGCGCCTGAATCGACTAGTGCCTACCAAGTGATCGGGAAAGGAGATAGATAAAGTACAGTGCACCGCAAAGGGCTCTGAACACGTTTGTGTGTTCGTTTCCTGGGGTGATGCGTGAGTACCCTGCCTACCGCCTCCAGACCCAAAAGCACGTTGACTGCGACGTGAGGTGGATTGTCCCTTCGTGACCACCAGAGTGGCACTGTCGCTGTCCAATGCGCTCTCTCGACCGGTGGCTCCCCCCAGCTCCATCTGCTCGGGGTCAGAGTCGTCCGGAGTGGGAACGGGCAGACCCCTACCAGGATGTCCTCTGGCTGCTCGCAGATTGTCCAGCCAGATGGCCATGTCCACCAGTTGGGAGAATGATAGCATGACATCCCAGCAGGCTAGCTCCCATCAGACGTCCTCCCTTAGGTGGCACCGGAAATGGTCGATTAGGGCCCAATTGTTTACAGACAGATTATTTCACTTATAATTCATTGTATCACAATTCCAGTGGGTCAGAAGTTTACATACACTAAGTTGACTGTGCCTTTAAACAGCTTGGAAAATTCTAGAAAATGATGTCATGGCTTTAGAAGCTTCTGATAGGCTAATTGACATCATTTGAGTCAATTGGAGGTGTACCTGTGGATGTATTTCAAGGCCTACCTTCAAACTCAGTGCATCTTAGCTTGAAATCATGGGAAATTCGAAAGAAATCACCCAAGACCTCAGAAAAAGAATTGTAGACCTCCACAGTCTGGTTCATCCTTGGGAGCAATTTCCAAATGCCTGACGGTACCACGTTCATCTGTACAGACAATAAACATAATGGAACCATGCAGCCGTCATACCGCTCAGGAATGAGACTCGTTCTGTCAATCCCAGAACAACAGCAAAGGACCTTGTGAAGATGCTGGAGGAAACAGGTACAAAAGTATCTATATCCACAGTAAAACGAGTCCTATATCGACATAACCTGAAAGGCTGCTCAGCAAGGAAGAAGCAACTGCTCCAAAACCGCCATAAAAAAGCCAGACTACGGTTCGTAACTGCACATGGGGACAAAGATCGTATTTTTTGGAGAAATGTCCTCTGGTCTGATGAAACAAAAATATAACTGTTTGACCATAATGACCATCGTTATGTTTGGAGGAAAATGGGGAAGGCTTGCAAGCCGAAGAACACCATCCCAACCGTGAAGCACGGGGGTGGCAGCATCATGCTGTGGGGGTGCTTTGCTGAAGGAGGGACTGATGCACTTCACAAAATAGATGGCATCATGAGGAAGGAAAATTATGTGGATATATTGAAGCAACATCTCAAGACATCAGTCAGGAAGTTAAAGCTTGGTCGCAAATGGGTCTTCCAAATGGACAATGACCCCAAGCATACTTCCAAAGTTGTGGCAAAATGGCTTAAGGACAACAAAGTCAAGGTATTGGAGTGGCCATCACAAAGCCCTGACCTCAATCCTATAGAACATTTGTGGGCAGAACTGAAAAAGCGTGTGCGAGCAAGGAGGCCTACAAACCTGACTCAGTTACACCAGCTCTGTCTCAGGAATAATCCAAAATTCACCCAATTTATTGTGGGAAGCTTGTGGAAGGCTATCCGAAACGTTTGACCCAAGTTAAACAATTTGAAGGCAATGCTACCAAATACTAATTGAGTGTATGTAAACTTCTGACCCACTGGGAATGTGATGAAAGAAATATAAGCTGAAATAAATCATTTTCTCTACTATTATTCTGACATTTCACATTCTTAAAATAAAGTGGTGATCCTAACTGACCTAAAACAGGGATTTTTTACTAGGATCAAATGTCAGGAATTGTGAAAAATTGAGTTTAAATGTATTTGGCTAAGCTGTATGTAAACTTCCAACTTCAACTGTATATACCCATTGATTCTTGAAGAATATAACTTATATATGCCTCATGAGCTTAGTTCAACTGTCGTACCCAATGTAAAGAAACCATGTATAGCCTCAAAACATGGTTAAAAGTATAATTTGGATATAATGGATGGTCAGTCCTTGAATCCATTGCTCTGTCTATGAATTTGACAGTGGTTACATTTCTCCAGGCCCATCCCTTAGCTTTTTACAAAAACAGAGGCGGGGTGTACCAAAACAGAGGCTGGGTGACCGCTTTGTTATTGTTTCAACTAAGGATTCTAGATTTAAGGGGTGTCAATTCAAACCAATTCAATTCCTCTGCAAATGCTGAACAAAACACTAAGTTTGCCTTCAGGCAAATGTCTCATTGTTATTGCCATCTCTCCCTTGAGAACAAACATAGCCACGGGAAGTACTTTGGGGGTGGGGGTGCTGCGATTTTTAGACGTCTATATTGGTCCGCTAATACAGGACTAGTAAAGGCCCAGTGCTTTGATTTGATTTATTAGGATCCCCATTAGCGATGGCGACAGCTAGTCTTACTGGGATCCGACACACTATGAAAAATACATTACAGACAAAATACTTTACAATTTACATACATTTAAAAACATTAACATGTAGTGTGTGTGTGTGTGTGTGTGTGTGTGTGTGTGTGTGTGTGTGTGTGCATCTATCAGTTACACATACATGTCAGTACATACACACAACAAGTAGGTCACATGGGGGAGAGGTGTTGTGCGGTGAGGTGTTGCTGTTTTGTGAAACCAGGTTTGCTGTTCTCTTGCGTTATATAAGATGGAAGGAAGTTCCATGCACTCATTGCTCTTTAAAATACTGTACATTTCCTTGAATTTGTTCTGGACCAGGGGACTGTGAAAAGACCCCTGGTGGCATGTCTGGTGGGGTAAGTGTGTGTGTCAGTGCTGTGTGTAAGTTGACTATGCAAACAATTTGGAATTTCCAACACATTAATGTTTCTTATAAAAACAAGAAGTGACGCAGTCAGTCTTTCCTCAACTCATAGCCAAGAGAGACTGGCATGCATAGTATTAATATTAGTCCTCTGATTACAATGAAGAGCAAGACATGTGTGACACTCTGGCTCTATGGACTTTTATTTTAGAGCCAGGGTTGTATTTCTTTTGGTGGTGTTGGGTATGGGTGAGTTTCATTTGTTTGTGTTTTGGTAATTGGTCAATGACTCCCAATCGGAGGTAACGAGTGTCAGCTGTCGGCTCGTTATCTCTGATTGGGAGCCATATATATACTGTTGTGTTTCACTGTTGGTTTGTGGGTTTTTGTTCTATGTTCAGTCGATGTACTGAGGACGTTACGGATCGTGTTTTGTTTTGTCAACATTAAAGTCATGTTCACTCCCAACGCTGCGCTTTGGTCCTATTTCATAGACGGTCGTGACAGAAAAACCCACCACAACGAGACCAAGCAGCAGTTGGAATACGAGTGGTGCAGCCAGAAGAGCGAAGGTTGGGAGAGGACTATGGAGGCCTGGTCCACCGAGAGGAGAGACCCCCAGAAAATTTTTAGGGGGGGGCTCACGACGTCGGGGCAGAAGGTGTACGGCCTGGAGGAGTGTAAGAGGTTGGCAGAGATGGCCGCCAGTTTAAGGGGGCCACTGGTTACGAAGGGGATGGAAAGTGTGGAGGCACGGCGAGAGGTACTGGGGGGTGTTTCCAGTCCGGTCCGGCCCGTTCCTGATCCCCGTGTAGGGCCAGGGGTGTGTGTCCCCAGTGCGGTTCTGTCTGTTCCTGCGCCCCGCACCAAGTCTGTGGTGCGTTTCGCCAGCCCAGCCCGGCCTGTCCCTGCTCAACGCACCGAGCCTACGGGGTGCGTCGTCAGCCCTGTCCAGCCAGAGCCGTCCGCCAGACAGGATCAGCCAGAGCCGTCCGCCAGCCATGAGCAGCCAGATCCTTCCGCCAGCCATGAGCAGCCAGATCCTTCCGCCAGCCATGAGCAGCCAGATCCTTCCGCCAGCCATGAGCAGCCAGATCCTTCCGCCAGCCATGAGCAGCCAGATCCGTCGGCCGGCCATGAGCGGCCAGATCCGTCAGCCATCCATGAGCAGCCAGATCCGTCAGCCAGCCATGAGCCGTCCAGCCGGGATCCGCCAGAGCCGTCCAGCCAGGATCCGCCAGAGCTGTCCAGCCGGGATCCGCCAGAGCCGTCCAGCCCGGATCCGCCAGCCAGCCAGGATCCGCCAGAGCCAGCCAGCCAGGATCCGCCAGCCAGTCCGGTGCTGCCCCTTAGCCCGGTGCTGTCCCTTAGCCCGGTGCTGCCCCTTAGCCCGGTGCTGCCCCTTAGCCCGGTGCTGCCCCTTAGCCCGGTGCTGCCCCTTAGCCCGGTGCTGCCCCTTAGCCCGGTGCTGCCCCTTAGTCCGGTGCTGCCCCTGAGTCCGGTGATGCCACTTAGTCCAGTGCCGCCCATTAACCCAGTGGGGTGTAGTTGGGGGGTGGTAATGTGGAGGAGGCTAGGGAAGCGGGTGGTGACTAAGGTGGGATGGGGAGCACGACCAGGGGCAGAACCGCCACCGTGGACAGACGCCCACCCAGACCCTCCCCTAGACAGTATGCTGGTACGCCCGGAGTTCGCACCTTTAGGGGGGGGTACTGTGACACTCTGGCTCTATGGACTTTTATTTTAGAGCCAGGGTTGTATTTCTTTTGGTGGTGTTGGGTATGGGTGAGTTTCATTTGTTTGTGTTTTGGTAATTGGTCAATGACTCCCAATCGGAGGTAACGAGTGTCAGCTGTCGGCTCGTTATCTCTGATTGGGAGCCATATATATACTGTTGTGTTTCACTGTTGGTTTGTGGGTTTTTGTTCTATGTTCAGTCGATGTACTGAGGACGTTACGGATCGTGTTTTGTTTTGTCAACATTAAAGTCATGTTCACTCCCAACGCTGCGCTTTGGTCCTATTTCATAGACGGTCGTGACAACATGCCACTCTGTTCTGGGCCAGCTGCAGCTTAACTAGATCTTTCTTTGCAGCACTTGACCATATGACAATAATCAAGATAAGGAAAAACTAGAGCCTGCAGAACTTGCTTTGTGGAGTGTGGTGTCAAAAAAGCAGAGCATCTCTTTATTACGGACAGACCTCTCCCCATCTTTGCCACCAAGGACAGCTCATAATAATGGCTGGAACGGAGAAAATTAAATGGCATCAAACACATGGAAACCATGTGCTTGATGTATTTGATACCGTTCCACCAATTCCGCTCCAGCCATCACCACAAGTCCGTCCTCCCCAATTAAAGTCCCACCAACCTCCTGTGATCTATATGTTTTGACCAGTGCACTACTTTTGTTTAAAAGAAAAATGTATTTGAATGTTAACCAGCATTTGGAACTTGAGTCTGATAATTATCTGTACAAAACAGTTCATCTGATAATACTTGTGGAATATAAAAATACTTGCATGATATACAGTGCATTCGGAAAGTATTCAGACCCCTTGACTTTTTCCACATTTTGTTACGTTACAGCCTCATTCTAAAATTGATTAAATTATTGTTTTTCCTCATCAATCTACACACAATACCCCATAATGACAAAGCAAAAACACGTTTGTAGAAAGTTTTGCAAATGTATTAAACATAAAAACCTGAAATATCACATTTACATAAGTATTCAGACCCTTTACTCAGTACTTTGTTGAAGCACCTTTGGCAGCGATTACAGCCTTGAGTCTTCTTGGGTATGACGATACAAGCTTGGCACACCTGTATTTGGGGAGTTTCTCCCATTCTTCTCTGCAGATCCTCTCAAGCTCTGTCAGGTTGGATGGGGAGCGTTGTTTCACATCTATTTCCAGGTCTCTCCAGAGATGTTAGATCGGGTTCAAGTCCGGGCTCTGGCTGGGCCACTCAAGGACATTCAGAGACTTGTCCCGAAGCCACTCCTGCATTGTCTTGGCTGTGTGCTTAGGGTCGTTGTCCTGTTGGAAGGTGAACCTTCACCCCAGTGTGAGGTCCTGAGCGCTCTGGAGCAGGTTTTCATCAAGGATCTCTCTGTACTTTGCTCCATTCATCTTTCCCTCAATCCTGTCCCTGCCGCTGAAAAAACATCCCCACAGGATGGTGCCAGGTTTCCTCCAGATGTAACGCTTGGCATTCAGGCCAAAGAGTTCAATCTTGGTTTAATCAGACCAGAGAATCTTGTTTCTCATGGTCTGAGAGTCCTTTAGATGCCTTTTGGCAAACTCCAAGCGGGCTGTCATGTGCCTTTTACTAAGGATTGGCTTCCGTCTGGCCACTCTACCATAAAGGCCTGATTGGTGGTGTGCTGCAGAGATGGTTGTCCTTCTGGAAGGCTCTCCCATCTCCATTGGGTTTTTGGTCACCTCCCTGACCAAGGCCCTTCTCCCCCGATTGCTCAGTTTGGCAGGGCGACCAGCTCTAGGAAGAGTCTTGGTGGTTCCAAACTTCTTACATTTAAGAATGACGGAGGTCACTGTGTTCTTGGGGACCTTCAATGCTGCAGAAATGTTTTGGTACCCTTCCCCAGATCTGTGCCTCGACACAATCCTGTCTCAGAGCTCTATGGACAATTCCTTCGACCTCATGGCTTGGTTTTTGCTCTGACATGCACTGTTAACCGTGGGACCTTATATAGACAGGTGTGTGCCTTTCCAAATCATGTCCATTCAATTGAATTTACCACAGGTGGACTCCAATCAAGTTGTAGAAACATCTCAAGGAT
The DNA here is from genome assembly GCF_020615455.1 of Coregonus clupeaformis. Classification (NCBI taxonomy): domain Eukaryota; kingdom Metazoa; phylum Chordata; class Actinopteri; order Salmoniformes; family Salmonidae; genus Coregonus; species Coregonus clupeaformis. The sequence continues at coordinate 34,579,715 of NC_059202.1, forward strand.
GATCAATGGAAACAGGATGCACCTGAGCTCAATTTCGAGTCTCATAGCGAAGGGTCTGAATACTTATGTAAATACATTTTCTTTTTAATATATACATTTGCAAAGATTTTTAAAAAATACTGTTTTCACTTTGTCATTATGGGGTATTGTGTGTAGATTGATGAGGAAAAACAATAATTTAATCAGGCTGTAAAGTAACAAAATGTGGAAAAAGGGAAGGGGTCTGAATACATTCCGAATGCACTGTATGTCTTCCAGTTTCTTGAAATACTTTCCAAATGCAACATATTTCTATGTGAAAACTGAAATGGTCTATTCGTTCCTTTTCCATAAACACTCTTATCCAGAGCAACTTACAGTAGTGAGTGCATACATTTTCATACTGGTCCCCCATGGGAATCGAACCCACAACCCTATAATTGTAAGCACCATGCTCTACCAACTGAGCCACATCATCACATCAACACAAACCACTTGATGTTTCAATGTACTCAATTACTGTATTGTGCATTGTTTTTCTTCATGGTGATGGAAAGTCTACAGGTACAAACCTAGATGACCAGCCTATGTACAATACACTAATGTACATTTAAATTAAGTGGTTTGTAAGGATGGTAAATTAATCCTGCACAAAAAGTGGTTGTTTTCCATGTTATTTGGTCAAGAAAAATATTTAATTTGACGTGGATGTTTTGTCTCTTTGCCCATAACTTTGCACCATTTTATGTAAATGTTTGAGGACAGGGTTTAGTTCTTTCTGGATTCCATTAGAAGGACAATCCCAGAGAAAGGGACAGGGCAACAACTCTTACAATTCCAACTATTGAATCCTGCAAGATACTGTTCTTAAATATAAAACTACCTTTTTTTGCCAAAGCTAAGATGCAAAAAAATAATTTGGGTCCGCGATACAGATGTCTATATCGGTCTGCTAATACCAGTAAAGGCCTAGTGCACTACTTTTATTATAATCTTTTATTTTAATTCTACATTTTTTTATTTAGCTTTTCCTACTTCCCGCGGCTATGAGAACAAAGATTGTTTTTGTTGTGCCTGTGTGCGCTGTGTGTTTATGCATTGATGTAGTGTTAAAAAAAAAAAATGGGGAAACTGAGATCGCCGTTCGCAGTGAGTAAAGCGCAAAAAGGTGCGTAAACTGTGTTTGCATGTGTTTACCCTCCACTACACCACTGTGTGTATGGCTGTGGGTATGTGTGTCTTCAAGCACCTGCATGCTATGTCCTCCACTATCAGTGTATCATCACTGCAGCCCTGCAGAAAAGTAAACAGAAGACGTGCCATGGAGTGTGCCTCTGCAAGATGCAGAACTTATTTTTTGGGTGTGCAATTGTTCGTCCTAGAAAACGTATTGTGTAGGGAGGTACTTGAGTTATTACATTAAGACTCGAGACAGCATGAAGTGTTAAGAGATTACAGTAAATTGTACACAATTAGATCGTATTGGTAGTGTAATATGGTCTTCTTGTGTCCAGAGGATATTGGCGTCAGTCCTAAGAGTCTCTAAGAGGCTTTGAGTGGGTACCAACCAGGCGACCATCTGTCTCAATGTTCTGGACAGGGTCCTTCTGTGTATCTGGGAGATTAGCCCCCGTAGAACCAAAGGGCTAAATCATGTTGAACTAATACCTATTGCATTCTACTTTATTCTGTTCTACTCTGTCCTAGTAAATGCTTGTCCCTATAGTTGCTGATGCACAATCAAGCAAGATGCATGATCACTCTGATGGCACTTCTTGTTATTCATGGTTGCTGTTTACGTAACTGCTTAGAGTATATCTGTTGTGGAAAGCATCCATGATGAGCACTGGCAGACATGGGGTGGTTAAAATTGCACACGTTTGTATTTTTTGTATTTCACCATTATTTATACAGGTAAGTCAATTAAGAACACATTTTTATTTACAATGACGACCTGTCAAAACATCCACTAACTGCTGCGAACCACCTCCCATAATAGTAGTAACTAGGGTAGTAAGGGAACAGCTGAGACAGTTAGCCTAACCATTGACCAGTCTGCATGTAGCCTTCTGATTAACTGGCGTTTCTAAGGTTCATGGGTTCGAGCTATACACACTACTTTAGCTCATAATACTATACTATACTATACTTCTCCAACCTTGAGATTGATACATGTCATTATAAACACAACAGACATATAGAAGAGGCCTAGAAGACATCAGGTTTGCAGAGGTCTGCTTCTCAGGATTGTTGTCAGGCTGAGGCTGCAGGCAGCAGGATAAACATTGCTGGGATGTCTGTGGACCAAAGGCACTGTTTGTTTGTTTTTACATTCTTGTCTCAGACAATGCATGGCATGGTCCCTTTGGCGTGCCAGCAGCACAAAGTCCAGTACTGAGTTATGGTCTCTTATGGTTGTTCAGTGGCATTTAATCAAAACTGCCCTCCATGAAATTACATAGCACTTTATGCATTTCATAAAAATGATTTTTAAGTACTGTAATGTAATTTGTGTGATGTTTTCTGAGAAAACTCATTATGGTATGAATTTTCTGATGACATATTAATCCACCTAGACAGTGAGATTCCTGTGAAGGACTGATATGGGGAAGCGGGTGAAAAACGACATCCTCTGATTTCAAGGGGTTATTGTATCCAATCATTTCCATTTAGGAATTGTGAGAAACATGTGAGAACCATGTGAGAAACACGTACGTCAGTGAAATAGCACAGATCGATGACACCACCAGCCCCAGTGCTCACCAGCCAGCACGGTAGTACATAACCATGTGTCAATACTGCACTGAGGCCTGACTGTACACCATGTCCTCTACGTGGCTGATCTAAGTACAGTGTAGACACTGGTCTACCAACAATATGACCTGTCTATTATAAGGTATTGCCCATGGAACTCAGCTCTGGTTATCTCATTAATAATGAGAGTTCCTAGAATCCCATAGTTACAAAACAGAATCCCATAGTTACAAAACAGAATCCCATAGTTACAAAACAGAATCCCATAGCTAAGAATACTTGGGGCCAGTTTCCCAGACCCATATTATGCCTAGTCCTGGACTAAAATGCACTTTCAATGGAAATTCTCCATTGAGAATATTTGTAGTCCAGGACTAGGCTTAATCTGGGTCCGCGGAACCTGCCCATAGTGGCAGGTATACCCAGACTGTACAGTCCATAAAGATATGGTGGAATGTTTTCATCATCACACAGTAACTGATGAATGATGGACCTCACCTTCATCACAAAGTGCACTACTGGGGCAAAGTTTAGAGGTTGGCGCCAAACAAAATTCACATATCTGTTCTCAACAGTTTATGATTTCCACTAATGTTAAATAAGAGGCCACTGTATTGTTTTGTTACATTACATCTACATTTACATTTTCGTCATTTAGCAGACAAACTGGTGCATTCACCTTATGATAGCCAGTGGGACAACCACTTTACCATTTTTTAATCTTTTTATTTTATATATATATATTTTTTTTTTTTCATTTATTTGGGGGGTGGGGTAAGGGGGGGTAGAATGATTACTTTATCCTATCCCAGGTATTCCTTAAAGAGGTGGGGTTTCATGTGTCTCCGGGAGGTGGTGAGTGACTCCGCTGTCCTGGCGTCGTGAGGGAGCTTGTTCCACCATTGGGGTGCCAGAGCAACGAACAGTTTTGACTGGGCTGAGTGGGAACTGTGCTTCCGCAGAGGTAGGGGGGCCAGCAGGCCAGAGGTGGATGAACGCAATGCCCTCGTTTGGGTGTAGGGACTGATCAGAGCCTGAAGGTACGGAGGTGCCGTTCCCCTCACAGCTCCGTAGCAAGCACCATGGTCTTGTAGCAGATGCGAGCTTCAACTGGAAGCCAGTGGAGTGTGCGGAGGAGCGGGGTGACGTGAGAGAACTTGGGAAGGTTGAACACCAGTAGGGCTGCGGCGTTCTGGATGAGTTGTAGGGGTTTAATGGCACAGGCAGGGAGCCCAGCCAACAGCGAGTTGCAGTAATCCAGACGGGAGATGACAAGTGCCTGGATTAGGACCTGTGCTGCTTCCTGTGTAAGGCAGGGTCGTACTCTGCGAATGTTGTAGAGCATGAACCTACAGGATCGGGTCACCGCCTTGATGTTAGCGGAGAACGACAGGGTGTTGTCCAGGGTCACGCCAAGGCTCTTTGCACTCTGGGAGGAGGACACAACGGAGTTGTCAACCGTGATGGCGAGATCATGGAACGGGCAGTCCTTCCCCGGGAGGAAGAGCAGCTCCGTCTTGCCGAGGTTCAGCTTGAGGTGGTGATCCGTCATCCACATTGATATGTCTGCCAGACATGCAGAGATGCGATTCGCCACCTGGTTATCAGAAGGGGGAAAGGAGAAGATTAATTGTGTGTTGTCTGCGTAGCAATGATAGGAGAGGCCATGTGAGGATATGACAGAGCTAAGTGACTTGGTGTATAGCGAGAATAGGAGAGGCCCTAGAACTGAGCCCTGGCGGACACCAGTGGTGAGAGCACGTGGTGCGGAGACAGATTCCATCTGTCCATCACCCATTTTGTATGATATGTTACGAATTACAATTCATATTATAAGTTAAGAATTTTCAAAACGTACAATATATTACGGATTTTCAAAACATACAACATGTTATGAATATAACGCAAACGTCTAACAACCTAAAGGTTGCAAGATTGAATATCATCACAGACAACTTTAGCATTTTAGCTAATTAGCAACTTTTCAACTACTTACTAATTTTTATCTACTTTGCAACTACTTAGCATGTTAGCTAACCCTTCCCCTAACCCTAACCCTAACCTTAACCCTTTTAGCTAACCCTTCCCCTAACCCTAAACTTAACCCTTTAACCTAACTCCTAAACTTAACCCTAATCCTAACCCCTAACGCCTAGCCTAGCTAAAGTTAGCCAGCTGGGTAACATTAGAGACCTAGCTAGACTTCGTAACATATCATACATTTAGCAAATTCCTAACATATTGTACATTTTGCAAATTTGTAACATATAATACGAATTGTAATTCGTAACACATCATATGGGTGGTCCTCTGTAGCTCAGCTGGTAGAGCACGGCGCTTGTAATGCCAAGGTAGTGGGTTTGATCCCCGGGACCACCCATACACAAAAAAATGTATGCACGCATGACTGTAAGTCGCTTTGGATAAAAGCGTCTGCTAAATGGCATATTTTTATATTTTTATATGGAACGGGTGATGGACGTCCACAAATCAATACATACCATACGAAATGTAACATATCATACTAAGTGGACCGTCTCGGATTTACGTACAGAATAATACGAAATGCTCTGAGACCAGGTTGAGTCCTCATCAAACGATGAACTCAGTCCCTCTGGGAGAGCAGAGCAGAGAGACTGTACTATTGTAACCCCTGCTTCTGTCTCCTGCTCATAAACATACTAAAGCTACTGGAGGAATTAATCTAGAGAGTGCATTAGCACATTTTCTAAGAATCTAAGAGATCATCTAGAGTTTCGGGGGAAGTACTGTAATAGAATAAGAAGATACTGTACGTATTGTAATATTCCCACTGAGTCCACTGTTTCCACATGAATGACCAGGTAGCACTTTGGGAAATTAACATGGCTGCCGTGTCTTCCCAAACACTCACAAAATGACCTTATATTTTCAATAATGATAAGTATCCTGTTCTGAAAATAGTTGTGGACGCATTCCGTTTCGATGGGATCTCCCAAGCCATACAGACAGGTAGTCTATCCGTCAGCCAGTCCCGTGATTTCCCTACTCTCCTCCTGTTATTATTCAATTTCCTCGCTGCTAACGGAAGGACGCAAATAACCATGGTGAAATCTATGACTCTCCTGGGGGAAACCTTTTGTGTTAGAAACACTGGAAAACAAGAGCGACTGGCCGCCGAGTGGTGCTCTGGGGGCTCTGGGGGCTCTAGTGTTTCACGGCTCATTACCAGGTGGCCATTATGGGGATAGGACAAGATGTGCCTCTCCATGAGAACCTCCCTGTGTCTCAGACTGAAAAGTACTAGTGGAGGGTTCCCATGGCCCAAATTACATCTGAGAGCAAAGTGACATATCCATAATGTAGAAGTTGTGTGAGCCTGGTACATTCTCAAGAGGCAATTGATTGTTGTCTTGAGCAGTGGTTCCCAACCAGTGGTACTAGGACTCCTGGGGGTACTTGGCCTATCCACAGGGAATACTTGAGAAGACTCATGAGACCAAAATAATTCACATGAGGGGGTACTTCAGGGGCACTCCGGGCAGAGCAACATTCAGCTGGTGGTACAGTAAGCGGAAAAGGTTGGGATCCACTTGCCTAGAGTAGATCTTTCCAGCGGATGCTGAAATCAGCTTGGCCTTTCTTGCTGTGTGCTTCTTCAGATAACCTTTATTTAATTAATGTGAATATTTGTTCATTTAATATGTCTGTCACAACATTGATGTGTCTGTTTTCTCTCGCTACCAGAATAGCATAACAAGTTCCTTTTCCTTTGACGCCAAAATTCCAGAGACACCTCTGAACAAACATTCATACAAATGTGTCGACATGAAAGCGACTCAGTGCCACAGACGAGCACACACACACACACACACACACACACAAACTCCTACACTCCTGCACTCCTGAAGGTAAGTTCTCAAAGCCAAACAAATGAGAGCTGTGGCTGGCATTGCGGTGGAGACTCACACTAATGTCCAGGCTGATGTCTCTCAGAGTTTACCTTCCCTCACACAACCTAGGAATGTCATGGGGAGTGACATATTAGATTGTCTTTGTCTTGTGTTTGACACCTGCCATGTCACTAAACCAGAGCGCCCAGATGTATTGTGCCATGCCAGGGAGGGAAGCCAAGGACATACGGATAACAATGAGTCAATACAGCCAAAGGTTGCCTCTATTTGAATCTAGCCTATACAGTGGGGGAAAAAAGTATTTAGTCAGCCACCAATTGTGCAAGTTCTCCCACTTAAAAAGATGAGAGAGGCCTGTAATTTTCATCATAGGTACACGTCAACTATGACAGACAAAATGAGAAAAAAAAATCCAGAAAATCACATTGTAGGATTTTTGGGGCTGTCGCTGGGCAACACGGACTATCAACTCCCTCCAAAGATTTTCTATGGGGTTGAGATCTGGAGACTGGCTAGGCCACTCCAGGACCTTGAAATGCTTCTTACGAAGCCACTCCTTCGTTGCCCGGGCGGTGTGTTTGGGATCATTGTCATGCTGAAAGACCCAGCCACATTTCATCTTCAATGCCCTTGCTGATGGAAGGAGGTTTTCACTCAAAATCTCACGATACATGGCCCCATTCATTCTTTCCTTTACACGGATCAGTCGTCCTGGTCCCTTTGCAGAAAAAACAGCCCCAAAGCATGATGTTTCCACCCCCATGCTTCACAGTAGGTATGGTGTTCTTTGGATGCAACTCAGCATTCTTTGTCCTCCAAACACGACGAGTTGAGTTTTTACCAAAAAGTTCTATTTTGGTTTCATCTGACCATATGACATTCTCCCAATCCTCTTCTGGATCATCCAAATGCACTCTAGCAAACTTCAGACGGGCCTGGACATGTACTGGCTTAAGCAGGGGGACACGTCTGGCACTGCAGGATTTGAGTCCCTGGCGGCGTAGTGTGTTACTGATGGTAGGCTTTGTTACTTTGGTCCCAGCTCTCTGCAGGTCATTCACTAGGTCCCCCCGTGTGGTTCTGGAATTTTTGCTCACCGTTCTTGTGATCATTTTGACCCCACGGGGTGAGATCTTGCGTGGAGCCCCAGATCGAGGGAGATTATCAGTGGTCTTGTATGTCTTCCATTTCCTAATAATTGCTCCCACAGTTGATTTCTTCAAACCAAGCTGCTTACCTATTGCAGATTCAGTCTTCCCAGCCTGGTGCAGGTCTACAATTTTGTTTCTGGTGTCCTTTGACAGCTCTTTGGTCTTGGCCATAGTGGAGTTTGGAGTGTGACTGTTTGAGGTTGTGGACAGGTGTCTTTTATACTGATAACAAGTTCAAACAGGTGCCATTAATACAGGTAACGAGTGGAGGACAGAGGAGCCTCTTAAAGAATAAGTTACAGGTCTGTGAGAGCCAGAAATCTTGCTTGTTTGTAGGTGACCAAATACTTATTTTCCACCATAATTTGCAAATAAATTCATAAAAAATCCTACAATGTGATTTTCTGGAGAAAAAAAATCTCAATTTGTCTGTCATAGTTGACGTGTACCTATGATGAAAATTACAGGCCTTGCACAATTGGTGGCTGACTAAATACTTTTTTTCCCCACTGTACGTACTGGGTACCTCAAAATGTGCTATAATAGCAGCCTTGGTTGAGCTGTGGGAGGACCTATAAACAAAATCCAAAAGTTGATTACTGTAATTGAAGCTCAGTTTGATTATATATCTCCAGATTCTAAATCAGACTCCAAAACAATAAAGTTGTCTCTGCCCCCAGGCACACTCCTGCCCGCTTCTTACACTCATAGAAAAATAAGTTGCTATCTATAACCTTAAAGGGTTCTTCGGCTGTCCCCTTTGAAGAACCACCTGGAACCAAAAAGGGTTATATATAGAACCAAACAGGGTTCTTCTATGGGGACAGCCGAATAACCCGTTTGGAACCATTTTTTCCAAGAATGTAGGCTTCTGTTGTCATATTGGACCATCTGTATGTGTCTGTGTAAAGGTGCAAGCCAAAACACCTTTATTTTTGCCGTCCAGATGATTTATTTGTGTGTTTGTGTGTTGCCATTATTTAGAGGGTCAATGACCTCATCATAATGATCCAGGCCAATGTTGTCTCTCTGTTTTTGATGTAACAGGAGCTCGACCTAAAAGGCTGCTCTGTTCCAAACATCACATGCATCATTTAACAACAGATTGACTTGCACGGCTCGAAACAAGCCCCATCTTTAGTTGTTCTGGTTCAAATCGGTACTGTTATGGCCTGGGGCAGTGTTCCACAAGCAGATGATTAGCAACCCTCTAATGATTCAAGCAAGCAGTATTTATCGAGATCTTCCATGGAGCAACACAAATATTTGTTTTTTGAATAACTGACTGCAGTGATGATTACAACGTGGCAATACAACTTCAGGAAAAGTCAATTGAGTCTATTCAAACATGAAAAGTGTTGAGATCTACACTGAGTGTACAAAACATTAGGAAAACCTTCCAAATATTGAGTTGCACCCCCTTTTGCCCTCAGAACAGCCTCAATTCATCAGGGCATGGACTCTACAAGGTGTTGAAAGCGTTCCACAAGGATGCTGGCCCATGTTGACTCCAATGCTTCCCACAGTTCTGTCAAGTTGGCTGGACGTCTTTTGGGTGGTGGATCATTCTTGATACACGGGAAACTGTTGAGTATGAAAATACTCAGCAGCGTTGCAGTTCTTGACACACTCAAACTGTTGCGCCTGGCTGGCACCTACTACCATACCCCGTTTAAAGGCACAAATATTTTGTCTTTCCCATCCACCCTCTGAATGGCACACAAACACAATCCATGTCTCAATTGTCTCAAGGTTTAAAAAACCTTCTTTAACCTGTCTCCTCCCCTTCATCTACACTGATTGAAGTATATTTAACAGATGACATCAATAAGGGATCATAGCATTTACATGGATTAATCTGGTCAGTCAGTGGCTAGTTTTTATCCAATTGGAGACAGATTTTCATGTTTATATTCTAAAATCTGCACAAAGAAAAAAGAAAATATGCAAATTTTCCCACCAGTGGTACGTTTCCACCAAACTGACAGATAAAAATCTGTACGTGATGACATAGTGCACACAACATTTACTTTTTCGCTTAAGTTTTCATGTACTGAATAAAAATCTAATGTTCAATTTGTTTCCATCGCATTTTCAACTCTACCGATAGTTTTGTCACAAACTATTGCGTTAAATAGCAAATGTGCCTACTCTGGTCTTGGCATGTTCGCTCGCAGATACAGTGCGGATAGGCTCTGCTGGTAGGTTAGTCTACATGATGAGAATTTTTTTTTGGTCAAACTGCAGTCAAGCATCGATCATCATGTCACCAGAATAAAACCCTCGACATTTATTGGAAAAGCTCATCAAGCTCATACCGTGCACTTTCACCACCCTGTGAAGTTCTTCATTACATTTACATCATTTAGCAGACGCTCTTATCCAGAGCGATTTACAAAATGATGCATTCAACTTGGTGCATTCAATTTATTTAATCTGTAGCCTAATAAACTGCATGGTTTCCCAAGTCGTAGTGAGAGGACCACACACCATGTCACGCGTGACACCAACTTTACTTCGATATGATGGTTATTATATCAATATTTGCGCATAAAGGCGTTTCCACCGTCATTTATTGCATTATAGTTTTTACAGACACAAAAAGATCCCACCATGTCGAATGAACAAATGATCTTTAAAAAATTGTACTGAAACTTCCTGTTTCCATCACAGTTGTCGTGACATTTTTTTTATACCGTATGACTTTACTTGCATAAAAACGGTGGATGGAAACGTGGTTTATGCCATGGAAAGAGTATGTGTTCCTAATGTTTCGCACACTCAGTGTATATACACCACACTACAGGAGGAGATGCATCAAGCGCTCTGAGATGGTTTAGTATGCACTTTCAGTCAGTCTGTCTAAAGGCATTGACTAAAAGATTATGATGTACACATAAATGCTTTGGGAAAATGGGCCTGTGTTAAAAAAAGATGTTAAATCTGTATTATTAAATCTATATTAAATGCCTGACAGGTTAGCATGTTGTCTTGTTGAAACTTGAGTGGTGTACTATTTATCTCCTGTTGAGTCATATACGTACCTTACAGTAGGTTAAACAAACATTAAGCTGTTTGTTTAAAGGTCCCGAACAGTGAAAATCATATATATATTTTTTTCAAATTGGATGATATTTGGATTAAACCAGTTCATAGTAGGTTGACCCAAGTATGAAAAATGACTGTAGTTGGTACATTGACAAAGTTGATCATAAAGTTACTGGTCCCCTCCCCCCATGTGAAACATTTGGATTTAAGAAGCAGGCATTACTTCCGGCTTCATGCAACGTCACGTAAAGCCGGAAATGTTCTACACCAATGGTAGCGTCTTATAATCTTAACCAATTTAAATATGTAATGCCTTAAAACCGTCATCACATGCGCTCAAACCGTAAGATAGCTCATGCAGAACGATACTGGTAACTAACCCCTTTTCATCTATGTTGTAACTTTTAGCTAGCAAGCAAGTTACCAGCATGCCCGGAAAAAGCACACTGTGTTGTGACTGGATGCCATAGTGTTAATTAAAATGTATTCCGAAGAATGAAGACATCCGACAGCAGTGGCTGCTTTTCATTTCGGGTGGACAGGCTGCACCGAAAAGTATTATAATTATTTTACTTTCCATCTCCTTTTGTCTTTCCTATCAAGTTGTAATGACAGACATTTTTGAAAATTCAACATCTACTCTGTCTGCACAGCTTCCTAGGCAACCACCGCAGCAGGAATGCTGTGATACAAAATCAGCTTTCCCAAGGCAAAGAACGGGGATATGCTGTGAAGCCTGTGAAGACAGATCAAAGAAGGGGGATATGCTGTGAAGCCTTTGAAGACAGACCCAACATACTGTAAGTCATAGTTATTCATTACAAATCAATTGAGCATTTCAGGCACACCAAAATTCCAAATACAAACATTGAAAAGTTACACAAAAAAGTGCACAACCAAATATTGCACATTTAAAATGGAATATTTCAAAAATACCAGAAAACAAATTATAGAATGAGTAGATCAATTGATAGAATCATAACTCAGAACAGTAAATAAAAGGAAATTAAATTCACTACCCATTTAACAAACATTTCCCTTTTCAAAAACATTACAGGCAACGTAGACAGGCTCCTGGTCTCCTCTTCAACGAGGTCACCCTTGATCCAGCGCCGTATGTGGGGAAGCTGTGCAAGCTGTCCATCCCAGGATCCCTGTCTGCCCAGTATGAGAGGTCTGACAAGGAGGAGGCCATAGCTGGATTTGTCTCCCTCTTCAATCTTGGGGGTGACTGAAGCCACGTGGGTGACTGAAGCCTGCTTGATTGAAGCGGGGTACATGGGTCCCCCTCCTCCCCCGCTCCCATCCCCGACAATCTCTGTAGTTGGTTGCATTTCCTAAAGCCTAAGTAATTCACTTTTATGTGATATGTCAAGCATTCGGACGGGAGATGAGTGTTACAAATTGGACAAATCAATGGGGTCCACACTGTAGGGCAGCCTGGTGCCTATATTAGGCTTTTGGCTCGAATGTTTTTTTATGTCAAATGATGTCTCAATATTATTTCTCACCTTTATTTCTTGTTAGTGTTCATGTTGATTAATATTTCAGCTATGCTGGCCTATTGTAAATGATCAAATAAATGTATGATCAATACACACAATTCTGAACATTTTGTCATTTATAATGCTAATGCAGAGGCACCAATAAATTGTCCAGTACACTTACTGTATGCTGTTTTCATGTACATTCCCTTATGTCTAAGCTTCTAAGGTGACTCAGGCTTGACTAATTATTGTGAAGAAGTGTATCAGTGAACTGTATTCTGTAATTAGTTACAAAACAATAGAAATGCAATTGTGTATTGCTGCTGTTCGTCTGATATCCAACAGTCCATGATCAGCTCTGTTGACCATGAGAGCATTTTGCAGAGAAAATGGGTTGAGGCATACAATTTAGGCTCGGAATGACATGTGGCCCATTGTTTACTGGTCATCAATGACATGTGGCCCATTGTTTACCTTGTTACCTGGCAACAACCACAAGAGCTGTTTCAAAGAGCTGTCAGTCAAGGCGAACTCATGAATATAAGCTCCCCACCCACTCAAAAATATTATGGGGGATGTTTTGGTCATTCATTGGCTATTTTTATTTAGGAAATAGGATGACTGTGCAGGACCTTTAAGGGGAAATTGTAGGTGAAGTTTGAACATTGAAAGCCTGTTTTATTTGATTTATCAACACAGAGAGAGATACAATAACGTCAGCTCACTCCCCACGAGATTTGAATTACCATATGTTTACATGCACTAAATGTCAACATGTCGTATCCAACTTTTAATCACACGCAGTCAATACACATTGAGAGGATATCCAGGTTACACTGAGAAACAAGAGAGACAGGAACAACGTGTGATGTTTGGCGGCCCTGTAACAGCATCCAAATGGAGCTTGCTGGCACGGAGTGAAAATATACAGGTCACTGCTGCACTAGGGCCAAACTGTCTATTGATTGCAAGGGGAGCTTTAAATGGACCGTTTCACTGTCTTTATAAGAGGTTTATAGCTCTAGTTTGCAGTTGTCCACTAATAGCACATCCTGCTGCTTTATTTTCGTGGTGGGCACGGGCTGATGATGTCGTACTGTTTGTGGTGTAATTAGTATATGGGAGGATTCAGTGAGGGCAGCACCACATCGAGAAGGGAAACTGTGTGGGTTTTGATACGCTTGCTATTTCGGTACAGTTTCCACACGCTCCCTGAAAGACAGAGGGAAAGTGAAGTGAGTGACTCAGCCTAGTAGTGGAGTTTTGTGTTACCGTGTCCTATTGAGCACCACTGCATCAATTCAAAATAAGGAGAAGTCTTGCTTTTTATAGGACCCATGGGCAATCATAGGCCCAAATCACTGACTTGCCATCCAGGCTATACATGAAGTGTTAGAAAAGTCTGGAGACAGCCTAGGTTGATTGAGGCACTGTTCATATAACAAGACAGATCCACACATCACCTGGGTACTTACCAGGGAACAAGCTCACCTTTCTCCCCTAATCTCTAATTCAGTTCCTATTAGCTACTGAGCAGCAGTAGCAGAAGCAGAGGTAGAAGTGGCTGCCTCTGAAGCAGCATCTCTGCGTGCAGTAGAGGTCTATGGGGTAAAGCACTGGCAGACAGACTGAGGCTAATGTTGGGCTGGAGCTGTACTGCACTATCCCTGACTAGAATACTAATGTCCACATCAATACAGTAGTCCCCCCAGACAGACAGCCACAGAGAGTGGTGACTCCCCTCAGCTCCCTTCTCATGAAATATAATATGAAAAACGCCATGCTTAGTGTGACAGCACCAGTCCCGGCCCGCGACAGAACACTGCTGTGGCACAACTGAGTTATTAATACCACTCAGTGTGACAGACAGGAACTGTATACATTTGGTGTCATCCATGTGGGCCTGGTGCTAAGCGGGCTTTGTAGTGCATGGGAGGGAAGTAGCCGTGCCAGTCCATTCACTTATAGAAAAGCAGCTAAAATTGAGTGTGGTGCCAGTCTGTGAATGCACATAGCATCCTGTATGATACTGTATGTCACACGTGCGCATGAGCCTAAGACCTTATTCTGTTCAGACGAGACAACCCAGGCTGTAGGCAAGATTTCAAATATCAAAGCTGTCAAGATTACATTTGGACTAACATACAGACATGGCTCAGTGATGTACCGATACACATAGCTATTTCAGATGTACTTAAGGTACTTAAATCTGTACCAAATTATGCAGTAACTATGTTGTAATAATAGATGAATAACATTTAGTTTAGTAACTACTACTAAAATACTCTGATTTGTTTGATGTAACACAATGCTCTATCCTCCATGACTTGAGCACCTTGTTGTTGTGGCTTAGCTGGGCCTGCCCCTAAGGTTCTATGCCTGCAACCATAACAATCATGAAGCATTTCTAGTAATTCCATCATTCCCATGGTGACTGCAATACTGTACGCCCACCTTTCAAAAACAGAGCAGGAGAGAAAATAGAGGTGTTGGAGAGGTGTGGTTTGCAGTGTGATTTGCACTACATGTGTTGACTCGACAAGTAGCCTAATAAATCTATTACATGTAACACCCTCTTGCAACAGTGACCAAAATAAACTGAGCAATGCAGAATGTCTGTGAGAGAACTGACAGTTGACTAAATAACTAGAAATCACTAGAACAAAATAGTATTTTTCCTTCCCCAGAAGAAACTTGTCCATGAGATCTAGGCCCTACATGTCTCTCCTATGCATGCCAACCTCTACCCAAAAAATGTCCCCAAAATTACATGATTCCTAAGGATGAGGGGTGTCATGTCGGTAAAGGAATCAGTTATCAATCAGTTATGGACCTACGCAACAACAACAAAAAGCAGGCCTTCAAATTTTTAAGTGTGAATGCTGATATTAATGTTTCCCTTAATTCATCGCAATTCTAAACCCAGTGATGATCAGTATCTGAACTTAATTTGGAGGGGGAAAGTTTAAGAGCCATCAAATCACAGGGCGCACTTGATTGAGATGATACCTGATTTTAACAAAAAATTTACCAAATGAGTGCATAAACTATACAAACGCCTGCATGTTATTTTGTTGTTTTTATTGTTAATTTTTTTAGGTTCACATAAACAAACCACATTTTCTCCTTTAAAAAATTACGGATATTTGTATACACAATGCATTTAATATGTACATCTTAATACATTCGGGTATTGTTCTTTTGCACAGCAAAGATATGACATTTATGTTTCTGATAACATATACGACAAAACGATATTATACACATAATAAACGTAATACTCGACTGAATTTCACAACAGTGCAAAAACATAATTGTAGAAAAGCGTCCTGAAAGGCGAGTGAGGGCCTTCTAATTTAACCCATTGAGACAAAAAGCGAAACGTGCTTTCAAAATGGAATGTTAGGCTACATATTTCTGGACAATGTTGTTCAAGAAAAATTGCATTTCCACGAGGGAAATTGGTTGGGTAAACAACTTCTAATACAAAGCATCTTATTAAAGTGGGAATCAGTGGTGCATCACTCTCCTGGTACGCACTGTTTTAGGGGTTCAGTCTCGCATGCAGTCCTCCCCCTTTTCTGTAGTCTATCAATGTTAGACAGAATATAATTCAATAACTGTAACATAGGCTACCCCTCTTATATCCTTTCAAGTCGGCGAGGAGGCACAATACTACAGGCATAGGCTACACTCACAGCCGATAGCATAAAATAAACAAAAAAGGAAATTGTTCATATCCTAGTGGATGGAATTTTGGCTCCAGGAAAACGTAGACTTCATGATATTTCCTGCATCTTCCCCTCCTCGAATCCGTTTGAGACAGAAATTGGCTCCTGGTTGCTTTCTATTGACGACTCGCTGCCCGTGCTCTCCCCAGAGAGGAGTCGTGTAACCCTAAGGTCCGCTTTTAGTGTTTGCACGTCGTTTCCTATGCTCATCTCTCCAAGGTCACTGATGATCTGGGCCAGCTCCTGTTTACCATTGCCCACACAATCGTCATCCGTGTCTAAAATGTCCTCACACTCAAAGTGCATCGCTTTCTCTTCTTCCTCCTCCCCGATCAAATCCTCTGTGATAGAGGCCAATTTGGGCGCGCTCCTGCTGCGCTCCACCGGGGGTTTGTAATAACACTGTCCATTTAGAAGCTTCCTGAGGGGCACAAGGGGTATGGTTTGTTCCCCTATCAGCTGCTGTTGCTGGTGCCTTGCATCGTCCCTCCTTTTAAGTCTTTTAAATTCAGAAAGCGCTGTCGCCGAGGTCTGGTACAAAAGCAGTGCCATGGCCTTTGCCTTCTCCGGCTTGGACACCAGAACGGCATGACACCGCAGCATCACCGCCTTGTGCTTCATCTCATGTCTGTATATCCAAGCGAAAATTTTGGGTAGCCTTGGGTCCGCAACGCAATAGGTTATCCGGTGCAATAAATACAAATGTCCCGGTCTCCTCGCCTTGTCGTCCACATGCACCATTCGGATGCCCTGCGAGCTGATAGTCAGTTTCATCTTCGTGCCGTTTCTGCCCATTTCGCTCTTGCCCCAAATCTTGCTCACAGCCACGTCCGTACAGCCTTCTCCTTTCGACTGGATGGTGGTGGCATTCCCCAGGTAGAGGACCGTGTAGGTGGGGTCCTCACTGGTAATTTTAACCTTTTTCCTTTTTGTCTTGAACATGCTTCCAACCCTGTTCAAAGCACTCTCCGGGCAAGACTTGGCAAAGGAGGTCAGGGCAGAGTAGTTCAAACTCACGGCATAACCCTTCTGCTTCGACTGTTTATCTTCCTCAATCAAGTCGAACTTATTCTTCTTCCAAGGCAGCATTATATGGTCGTGTCACGTCCACAGCAATATAACGTACACTATAGCGAACGTTTTACTGCAACTAAATATTTTTACTGACCTTTATCATTTATTAGCGACTCCAATACAACAAACGTTCAAGTTATCCTGTACTTTATTTGTTCATCCTCTCAAGACTTCTCCATAACCACAATTGCGCTCTCCCATTCTGTAATCGGTGTTTGTCTGACTGAGGTTTGGTCTGCTGAGAATTGGATGGGCTTAGAGCCGATATATACTGGGTTGAACCATTTCAGTGTCTCTGCAGGGGAATTTAGAGGGAGGGATGGATGCAACCATTATGAGAGAGACCAAAGTCAAACAGCTCTGCCTTGAGGATGCAATTGGCACACAGAGTGCACTTGCCGAGGTTCATTTACTGAACTGAAATAAGAAGAATTTGGAAATAATAGGCTAATATACAAACTCATAACGGCTTATATACCTCCGACCTGTAAATTACAACAATACTTCCGTTGTACATACACTCACTTAGAGCAGAACTGATATAAGGCGTCTGCATATAGTTCGTTTGAAAACAGAAACTTAAATACAAGATGGATAACAGCAGAACGTATAAATACCTATAGTTTCAGGATATCAAGGGTATAATACAAAGTAAAGCTGATTTGCTGTCAATCTTTCAATGCATGGCAATGCACCAAAAATACATGTATTGTAGACCATCCTTTGGTTTAGGCTGCCATCTGTTGGCAATGCAGCGTTACCTCCTTTACTAATAACATGCTTCCAAGCCTCTTAGTCTGTAGCCCAACCGGCCGCCAGATGGCACTATTATTCCTTTTACAAACGACTTAAAAGCAACAATAGTGCCATCTGGCGGTCGGTTGGGCTACTTAGTCTGTAACAAGCTTTACAGTTTTTTTCGATTGCTGACAAGCATTGTTCAATACTGCGGATACATGTGGAAAACTCTAAATACAGTTATCACGACAACACTCTATGTGGCTACCTGTGGATCATTTGTCATTGCTTTGACACAAAATGCATTCAATGACAACATCTTTGAAATGACATAAATACTTGTCTCACAAAAACACATTTACCAACAAAACTCTATGTATCTACAGACCATTTTGCAAATGTTAAGATACCCTTATCAAAACTGTTAAACTCAAGTTCAAAAGCTCCTGAAAATTGAATTAGACTGGAATTTTTTACATTGCTACAGTAAAAGCAAAATATAAATTCTAAAATAAAAATAATAACTCAATTATTCACATCTGATTTTCATTATACATTACGTAACTGAAGTCCTACCCAGGTGTTTTCCATTTTTATGTCATTACCATCACTACAAAAGGGGACATCTTTGGAATATATTTTACATAAACATGGACCCAGCCAGAGATCGTGTAGTGGCTTACAGAGGTGGAAGAGTTGCCGGGAGAGGCAGAGGATTACGTATCCGTGGTGGAAGACGACTGAGGGGAAGACCCATAGTTGTAGTGTCAGATGAGATTAGGGCTACAATCATTGATCATGTTGTCAATCATGGTCTATCAATGAGAGATGCTGGTCTCAGATTGCAGCCAAATTTGCAATGCTCAACTGTGTCATCTATTATAAGAAGCTTCCAGCAAACTAACAGGGAAGATATGCATTCTGCATGGGCATCTAACTGTACTGAATATTACTGTAGAATAGTAAATCGAGCAAAAGCTCTCCAAACCACTTGTGTGTAATTTTATTTCTGTTGCAGGGGGGAGAGGTAGGATATTCTCTGCTCAGCAGGAAGCTGTAATTGTTGACATGGTCATTAGCAACAATGCCATAAAACTCAGAGAAATTCAAGAGAGAGTGTTGGCAGACAATAATACATTTCAAAACGTTGAAAGTGTAAGCACGACAACCATCGCTAGAGTCTTGACAAAGCATCATATCAGCATGAAGCAGGTGTACACTGTTCCCTTTGACAGGATCTCTGATCGTGTCAAGGAACTCCGGTACCAATATGTCCAGGTAAGATGTCTATATCCTGTAATACAGTACTGTTTTTACTGTAAACAAAACCCACCAGAGCACTGCACACTCAGCAGTGATTTCAGTTACAGTATACTGTAATGTAAACTACTGTTATAGAATAACTGTTATGTTGCCCTGTGGAGTGTCATAGAGCTTGAAGCCAGGCCAACACCCCACATGTTCGTCTTTGTGGATGAGGCTGGTTTTAACATGGCCAAAACACGCCGACGTGAAAGGAATGTGATTGGGAAAAGAGAAACAGTGAATTTCCTGGGCCAGAGGGGTGCCAACATCACAATGTGTGCCGCAATATCCTCTGAAGGATTGCTGTTACATAAACCACTACAGTGCCTTGCAAAAGTATTCATCCCCCTTGGCGTTTTTCCTATTTTGTTGCATTACAACCTGTAATTTAAATTGATTTTTATTTGGATTTCATGTAATGGAAATACACAAAATAGTCCAAATTGGTGAAGTGAAAAGAAAAAAATAACTTGTTTCAATAAATTCAAAAAAATAAGTAACAGAAAAGTGGTGCGTGCATATGTATTCACCCCCTTTGCTATGAAGCCCCTAAATAAGATCTGGTGCAACCAATTACCTTCAGAAGTCACATAATTAGTTAAATAAAGTCCACCTGTGGGCAATCTAAGTGTCACATGATCTGTCACATGATCTCAGTATATATACACCTGTCCTGAAAGGCCCCAGAGTCTGCAACACCACTAAGCAATGGGCACCACCAAGCAAGCAGCACCATAAAGACCAAGGAGCTCTCCAAACAGGTCAGGGACAAAGTTGTGGAGAAGTACAGATCAGGGTTGGGTTATAGAAAAAAATCTGAAACTTTGAACATCCCACGGAGCACCATTAAATCCATTATTTAAAAATAGAAAGAATATGGCACCACAACAAACCTGCCAAGAGAGGGCCGCCCACCAAAACTCACGGACCAGGCAAGGAGGGCATTAATCAGAGAGGCAACAAAGAGACCAAAGATAACCCTGAAGGAACTGCAAAGCTCCACAGCGGAGATTGGAGTGTCTGACCATAGGACCACTTTAAGCTGTACACTCCACAGAGCTGGGCTTTACGGAAGAGTGGCCAGAAAAAAGCCATTGCTTAAAGAAAAAAATAAACAAACACGTTTGGTGTTCGCCAAAAGGCATGTGGGAGACTCCCCAAACATATTGAAGAAGGTACTCTGGTCAGATGAGACTAACATTGAGCTTTTTGGCCATCAAGGAAAACACTATGTCTGGCGCAAACCCAACACCTCTCATCACCCGAGAACACCATCCCCACAGTGAAGCATGGTGGTGGCAGCATCATTACATTTACATTTTAGTCATTTAGCAGACGCTCTTATCCAAAGCAACTTACAGTTAGTTAGTGAATGCATACGTATTTTTTATTTTTTTCATACTGCCTCCCGTGGGAAACGAACCCACATCCCTGCCGGCCAAACCCTCCCCTACCTTGGACCAATTGTGCGCCACCCATGGGTCTCCCGGTTGCGGCCGGCTGCGACAGAGCCTGGACTCCAACCAGGATCTCTAGTGGCACAGCTAGCACTGCGATGCAGTGCCTTAGACCACTGCGCCACTGTGGGGATGTTTTTCATCGGCAGGGACTGGGAAACTGGTCAGAATTGAAGGAATGATGGATGGTGCTAAATACAGGGAAATTCTTGAGGGAAACCTGTTTCAGTCTTCCACAGATTTGAGACTGGGACGGAGGTTCACCTTCCAGCAGGACAATGACCCTAAGCATACTGCTAAAGCAACACTTGAGTGGTTTAAAGGGAAACATTGAAATGTCTTGGAATGGCCTAGTCAAAGCCCAGACCTCAATCCAATTGAGAATCTGTGGTATGACTTAAAGATTGCTGTACACCAGCGGAACCCATTCAACTTGAAGGAGCTGGAGCAGTTTTGCCTTGAAGAATGGGCAAAAATCCCAGTGACTAGATGTGCCAAGCTTATAGAGACATACCACAAGAGACTTGCAGCTGTAATTGCTGCAAAAGGTGGTGCAAAATAGTTATGCACGCTCAAGTTCTCTGTTTTTTTGTCTTCTTTTTTATTTGTTTCACAATAAAACATATTTTGCATCTTCAAAGTGGTAGGCATGTTGTGTAAATCAAATGATACAAACCCCCAAAAAATCCATTTTAATTCCAGGTTGGAAAATAGGAAAAATGCCAAGGGGGGTGAATACTTTCGCAAGCCCCTGTAATTGGGCCTACAACACAGAGCGCCTCATTTCATTCATGGATGACCTCTATGGAAGGCTTTTGCCAGGTGAAGAAAGAGGGCAAGTCAGAAGAGATATGGAAACCTGGGTGATTGTATGGGACAATGTGGCATTTCACCACTCCCATGCAGTCACAGAGTGGTTTGTAGCCCATCCCGGCATGGTGTCACTGTTCCTCCCCCCTTACTCTCCCTTCCTCAACCCCATAGAATAATTGTTTTCCTCATGGAGGTGGAACGTTTATGACCACCATCCACATTATCAAATGTCAGTCTTGGATGCAATGAATGCAGGATGCCTGGATATCTCTGCAGAAGATTGCCAGGGATGGATCAGGCATGCAAAGATATTCTTTCCCAGGTATATTCTTTCCCAGGCCATACGGTGTGATGTGGATGAAAACTTGTGGCCCAATGCAGCAGACAGGGTTGACTAACATTGTTATATATCTGTTTCATTTGGACAATATGCTATGCATATTCATAGTGTGTATACACTTTTTGTTTGTTTAACAGTACTGGAATTATTTAGTTTTGTGTATTTTGGAATTACTCTGCAAAAAGCAAAATACAATAATTTGCAAAAATACAGTAAATTGTATTGAAGCATATTGCAGCCTTTCTGCTTTATTTCTTTACTTATCTTGCAGGACATTCTATACAGTACAGGTTTGCCACTCTTCTTTTGTAAAAATGACTGTTGGTTCATCTAAAGAAAATATGATATTAAAGACAAATTGATACATTTTCAAGTGGTAGCTGTTTTTAGAGTTTTGTAGGTCATGAATGACAAATGAATGACAAAGTGTGCATGTCGTGAGAGACTATTAGCTTTCATTTGGTAGAAAGATTTGCTTTTGATGTATGTAGGATGTGCATTGCCAAGTTGCATGTTGTTTTGATAACTGTATTTAGAGTTTTGCACATGTATCCGCAGTATTGAAAAATGCTTGTTAGCAATACAAAAAACTGTAAATCCAATAATAACATTAATAATATGCATATGTTTTATTATTATATTAATAATAATAATAATAATAATAATAAGGCTATGCATATACAGTACCAGTCAAAAGTTTGGACACACCTACTCATTCAAGGGTTTTTCTTTATTTTTACTATTTTCTACATTGTATTTATATTTGAGATTCTTCAAATAGCCACCCTTTGTCTTGATGACAGCTTTGCACACTCTTGGCTTTCTCTCAACCAGCTTCATGAGGTAGTCACCTGGAATGCATTTCAATTAACAGCTGTGCCTTCTTAAAAGTTTATTTGTGGAATTTCTTTCCTTCTTAATGTGTTTGAGCCAATCAGTTGTGTTGTGACAAGGTAGGGGTGGTATACAGAAGATAGCCCTATTTGGTAAAAGACCAAGTCCATATTATGGCAAGAACAGCTCAAATAAGCAAAGAGAAACGACAGTCCATCATTACTTTAAGACATGAAGGTCAGTTAATACAGAAAATGTCAAGAACTTTGAAAGTTTCTTCAAGTGCAGTCGCAAAAACCATCAAGCGCTATGATGAAACTGTCTCTCATGAGGACCGCCACAGGAAAGGAGTTACCTCTGCTGCAGAGGATAAGTTTATTAGAGTTACCTGCACCTCACATTGCAGCCCAAATAAATGCTTCACAGAGTTCAAGTCACAGACACATCTCAACATCAACTGTTCAGAGGAGAATGCGTGAATCAGGCCTTCATGGTCGAATTGCTGCAAAGAAACCACTACTAAAGGACACCAATAATAAGAAGAGACTTGCTTGGGCCAAGAAACACGAGCAATGGACATTAGACCAGTGGAAATCTGTCCTTTGGTCTGATGAGTCCAAATTTGAGATTTTGGGGTCCAACCGCCGTGTCTTTGTAAGACGCAGAGTAGGTGAACAGATGATCTCTGCATGTGTAGTTCCCACCGTGAAGCATGGAGGAGGTGTGATGGTGTGGGGGTGCTTTGCTGGTGACACTGTCTGTGATTTATTTAGAATTCACTTAACCAGCATTGCTACCACAGCATTCTGCAGCGATACGCCATCCCTTCTGGTTTGCGCTTAGTGGGACTATCATTTGTTTTTCAACAGGACAATGACTCAAAACACACCTCCAGGCTGTGTAAGGGCTATCTGACCAAGAAGGAGAGTGGTGGAGTGCTGCATCAGATGACCTGGCCTCCACAATCACCCGACCTCAACCCAATTGAGATGGTTTGGGATGAGTTGGACCGCAGAGTGAAGGAAAAGCAGCTAACAAGTGCTCAGCATATGTGGGAACTCCTTCAAGACTGTTGGAAAAGCATTCCAGGTGAAGTTGGTTGAGAGAATGCCAAGAGTGTGCAAAGCTGTCATCAAGGCAAAGGGTGGCTACTTTGAAGAATCAAAAATATAAAATATATTTTTATTTGTTTAACACTTTTTTTGTTACTACATGATTCCATATGTGTTATTTCATAGTTTATGTTTTCACTATTATTCTACAATGTAGAAAATATTAAAAATAAAGAAAAACCCTTGAATGAGTAGGTGTGTCCAAACGTTTGACTGATACTGTAATTAGACTATAGTATAATTTTCTCTTCATGAAACAAAGTAGTGTGGAATTTTTAGAAAATTATTAAAACAGATTTGGAGAACAAAAATAAGCATATTTGTATAAGGTCCATGTATTATTTGTTTCCCGTTTTTCCATGTCCAATTTTGACACAATAAATGAGAAAACAAGTCAATTTCCGATTTTCCACATCGTTTTTTGAATCAAATAACCAATGAAGGGACGAGTTTCTTGTGTTACGCATGCATTGCAGAAATGTAATTAGAAATATATTTAGTATTAAGTATTTAGAAATGTAAACAATTGAGTATCAACATTTAGATGATAGCACCTGTCACACATTTTTTTTGTTTTATTTAGATTTTAGACCGTGTCCTTGGCGGACATGTTATTTGACGGAGGATGTTTCCTTCAATGCATATTTGAGTGTTGGACATATCTTTTGGAATGTACCACAAAACCAAAGTCAATGCGCAAATCATTATAGTAATTCATAATAAAATTACAATTTAAGCAACAAAAATACATATTGAATCTGATTCAGTTACTTCCAGAGATGTATACACTTGAGGTCAATCTCTATAGTTATTATTATTAGTAGTAATTATTCAGCGAAGTTGGTATGTTCCGTTTCACTTCCTCCTCATGCGACAACAATTCTCACTTCACATGGGGTATTGCTTGCTGAGCTGTTTAACGTGAAATACCAACGTGAACTAATAAAATTGACAAAAAGTAATTTGTGGTAACAAGTAAGGACTACCCAAAATGGGTAAGAAGAAGTCTGCCATGGGGCTCGGGAGATCGTTGATAAAGGAGAGACTCAACGCAGGCCGAGGCAACAAGAGGGGCGATACTTGGGTAACGTTAATTACGTTTTACATTTTACCTTTTAGCAGACGCTCTTATCCAGAGCGACTTACAGTGAGTGCATACATTTTTTATTTTCATACTGGCCCCCCGTGGGAATCGAACCCACAACCCTGGCGATGCAAGCGCCATGCTCTACCAACTGAGCTACACGGGACGCTACGTTAGCTAACTGTTATGTTGATAATGGCATCAGCAAGTTAGTTCGCTTAACCTATAGCTAGGCCTACCTCCAACTAAGGGTTCTAGCCTGTTCTGACTTCTAGCTAGTTAGTTAGCAGAGTAAAGTAAAACATTTGAGAAAAAGCAGGATTTGGTGAATACTGCTCTCCTGTAAATAAAGTAACACGTCTTGTTTTAATGGTCGTCTGTCTTGTTAGTTAGCTAACTACAGTAGCTAGCAATACAACTTGCTGATGATTAAACGTGATATCACATTGCCAGCTCCACACCAGTGAACTGAACGATGGCTACGATTGGGGTCGTCTCAACCTGCAGTCAGTGACTGAACAGAGCTCTATGGATGACTTCCTTGCAACTGCAGAAATGGCTGGGACTGAGTTTGTTGCAGGTAAATACTCCATTGCATTGACCTGACAAGTGATCCTTGAAACTGTCCTATACCAGGGGTGTATTCATTCCGCCAATTATTTTGCAGTACGTTTCTTTAAACGGAAGTTAACGTAACTGAGAGGGAACTACCTGAATTTGTCCAATATAAACTAGAAACTGTTTCCCCAGGGGTGTATTCATTAGTCGGATTCCGTTGCAAAATATTTTGTCTGTTGCAAAACGTTTGCAACAGAAAACTATTTACTCCAAAAGGAAAACATTTTGCAACGAAAATAGTTTCTATTGGACAAATTCAGGTAGGTCGCTCCCCGTTTCGTTCCATTTACTTCTGTTTTGGTTCTTAGAGTTTTTGTAACAGACCAAATGTTTTGCAATGGAATCCGACTAATGAATACACCCCAGAACTTGCCTCTTTGGACTGGATTGCCAGGATGCAACTGATGGATGAAATGTTTCCCCAGAAAAGCTCAACATCAAGTTCGTGCCAGCTGAAGCTCGGGCAGGATTACTGACAGCCGAGGAGACAGCAAAGCTGAAGAAGCTGCACGAAGAGAACAAACAACTCCTCAGAATTCCACGAAGGTGCAGTAAGGGTCCTTGCTACCTGGGATCCATGGGAAGTCCCAATTCTGACGTTATCCTATTAAAGTTGACATTTTAAATGGTTAGGTTTAGGAAAGGGTTAAGGTAAGGGTTAAGATTAGGGTTTAGGGTAGGGACGTCCCAAGGATTACCGATAGCACTAACCGTGCAGTAAACACAGTGACATTACTTCCAAATGTTATTTCATGTCCTCTTTCTAGTTGTCTTAGTAGTAGGGATTGTGCTGATATTGCATTGCCTCTGATGTTCCATTACTGTATCTTCTTTGTCTTGTCATGTTGCAGGCCTCACTGGGATGAGAGCACCAGTCCAGAGGTCCTCCAGCAGACAGAGAGAGACAGCTTCTTGGAGTGGAGACGAGAACTGGCACTGTATGAAACCCACTACAATCACAACACTTACCCCCCCATCAATTGAATAGGATCTCATTGTTTTGATGTTATAGATTGTGTGCCTTTAGTAACACTGTTTTCTTTCAGCAGTGCCCTAAAGTTGATCTATTTTGTTTCATAGACTTGAAGAGGAGCAGAAAATGTTTCTCACCCCTTTTGAGAGGAATTTGGATTTCTGGAGACAGCTCTGGAGAGTGATTGAGAGGAGGTAGGATTCAGAGCTGCTGTGTCTCATGACTGATTGTGTCCTGTGTCAGCTGTTCAGTGCCTTGTATGATGGTGGAAATGTGAATTTTCCTATGCAGTGACATCGTTGTTCAGATCGTTGATGCCAGAAACCCTTTGCTGTTTCGTTGCCCTGACCTGGTAAGTAAAGTGCCTAAGGGCGCAGCCAAACTAGCCCGTTGATTTGATCCACTGTTCTAATTTGGTGTCCGTTCTCCACGGATCAGTCTGGCCAAAGGCTGTCAAACAATTGAGGCCAATTTTTCATGGATGGGGGATGGCATTGCCAGGTGGGGGAATCCGCCCCACCAAACTGATAGTTGGGGAAACACTGCAGCATTTCACCCATTGATCTTCATGGTTCCTGTAGGAGTGCTATGTCAAGGAGGTGTCCCGGGACAAGGTGAACTTGCTGCTGGTGAACAAAGCTGACCTGCTGACCCGGGAGCAGCGGAGGATCTGGGCCAGATATTTCCAGAGAGAGGGCCTCCGCGCTGTGTTCTGGTCTGCACTGGTGGAGAATGAGAGGCTGGAGGCAGAGGAGAAGGTGAGGAGTCATTCACATTTTAATTGGAAGGGCTGGTCTTAGATGGCCTGGTTAAACCAGACTGTACGCTGTGCTCATCATTGTTTAACTTATGCCTGGTATACTTTTTTGACTGATGAAAAGATGAGTTGTCAGGCTTCTCCTCTTCAGACCTCAGTGATATCTTCCCTTGTTCATTCTCCAAAGGGAATGGAAGTGGAAGAGCAGGAGGATGAAAAGAGCGACGCAGAAAATGAAGACGAGGGAATGCCAGACAACGACAATGTGAGCCGAAGACAGGATGTAGAGGATAACAAGGATGAGAAAGAGAGCGAGGAGGACGAGGAAGAAGATGAGGAGAGTGATATGGATGAGAAGCAGCAGAGAGGGGAGCAGTTTAAAGACTGTGTAGCAGAGGGAGACTGGCAGACCTGCTCAGAGGCATCAGAGGGTGAGGAAGCAGATGACGAAGACAGTATAGACGGCTCCACCCACGGCTCCTCCTCCTTCCACAACTCCAGTCGCCTGCTGACCAAAGACGAGCTGCTGGCCATATTTAAGGCTGCTCATGATGGGCCAACGTTGAAAGAGGGCGAGCTCACAGTGGGGCTGGTGAGTACACACACACTGGACATCAATAGGCTTCAATACTAGGTTATGTTTAAGGCACGAGGGGGTGTGGTATATGGCCAATATATTACGGCTAAGAGCTGTTACGCACAACGCAACGTGGAGTGCCTGGATACAGCCCTTAGGCGTGGTATATTGGCCATATACCACAAACCCCCGAGGTGCCTTATTGCTATTATAAACTGGTTGCCAACGTAATTAGAACATTAAAAATAAATGTTTTGTCATACCCGTGATATACTGATATACCACGGTTTTCAGCCAATCAGCATTCAGTGCTCGAACCACCCAGTTTATAATACTCTTTATATTACTACAGGAATCATTTACGAAGTAGGAGAACAGGTCTTGTGTTAGGAGAATTGAGATCACTCCAATCTGCTCTCTAAACAGGTGGGGTATCCCAATGTGGGAAAAAGTTCCACCATCAACACCATTCTGAGAAATAAGAAGGTGTCCGTCTCAGTCACGCCTGGGCACACCAAGCACTTTCAGGTAAAGAACTGCTCTCTGATCTAGCCTGCTTGACCTCTAAAAATGTATGCCTTTGTTACAATAATAAAGCATTCAAATGTGTATGTACTCCTGATGTACTGACCTGTTGCAACCTCTACAACCACTGTGATTATTATTTGACCCTGCTGGTCATCTATGAACGTTTGAACATCTGGCCTTAATGGCCATGTACTGTTATAATCTCCACCCGGCACAGCCAGAAGGAGACTGGCCACCCCTCAAAGCATGGTTCCTGTGGTCCTCTGTAGCTCAGCTGGTAGAGCACGGCGCTTGTAACGCCAAGGTAGTGGGTTCGATCCCCGGGACCACCCATACACAAAAAAATTTATGCACGCATGACTGTAAGTCGCTTTGGATAAAAGCGTCTGCTAAATGGCATATTATTATATTATATTATGGTTCCTCTCTAGGTTTCTTCCTAGGTTTCTGCCTGTCTAGAGAGTTTTTCCTAGCCACCGTGCTTCTACATCTGCATTGCTTGCTGTTTGGGGTTTTAGGCTGGGTTTCTGCATAGCACTTTGTGACATCTGCTGATGTAAAAAGGGCTTTATAAATACATTTGATTGATTGTGTGTTCTAGACGCTGTACGTGGAGCCAGGTCTGTGTCTGTGTGACTGCCCCGGCCTGGTCATGCCCTCCTTTGTGGCCACTAAAGCTGAGATGATCTGCTGTGGGATCCTGCCCATCGACCAGATAAGAGACCATGTGCCTGCCATCTCCCTCATATCCTTCACTTACCAACCCTGCAAACTGCTTGTCTGTTAACTTATGGGTGTAGAAGAGTCATATTTATTGTCCCTATCAGTAGATAATACTGGAGATTTGTTTTTCTAAAATACTTTTTAATTCACAGCTATATCTCTTTTTTTCAGTTGGACCAAAGTGGAGCTGCATACTATTATCATTTCACATTACAAAAATACAGCTACATTCAGAGGCCTAATCGTTTCACTCGGGTAAAGGATTTTTCAGAAGTTTGATTGGGTGTTTAGTGTGGTTAAGGCCTTAACAGACTGCTCACGTGTGTCAGACTATTCCTCGAGATGTGCTAGAGGGCACCTATGGCATCAACATCATCCGCCCGCGAGAGGACGAGGACCCCGACCGCATACCCAACTATGAGGAGCTACTGATGGCCTACGGATGTGAGACCATAAACCCTGTCCTTATATAGTACAGTGTAGAACAACAGACACAGCACAACAGAAGCCATATGATAGTGATGGAGTCAGAGCAAGCCGTTGACACTGTCCTGCTCTCTTTCAGACATGAGGGGCTTCATGACAACACACGGACAGCCTGACCAGTCGAGATCAGCCCGCTACATCCTCAAGGACTACGTCGTTGTAAGTTAACCCTCCTCCTTCCACCATCAAATGCATCCTCTTGATGTAAAATGGTGGTTAATTAGGCAGAATAGTCAAATTGTTTAGTCTGTAGACCTACACTGAACAAAAATATATAATGCAACATGTAAAGTGCTGGTCCCATGTTTCATGAGCTGAAATAAAAGATCCCAGAAAAGTTCTAAATGCACAAAAAGCTTATTTCTCTCAAATGTTGTGCACACATTTGTTTACATCCCTGTTAGTGAGCATTTTATCCTTTGTCAAGATAATCCATCCACCTGACAGGTGTGTCATATCGAGAAGCTGATTAAACAGCATGATCATTACAAAGGTGTACCTTGTGCTCGGGACAATAAAAGCCCACTCTAAAATGTGCAGTTTTGTCACACAACACAATGCCACAGATGTCTCAAGTTTTGAGGGAGTGCAATTGGCATGCTGACAGAAGGAATGTCCACCAGAGCTGTTGCCAGAGAATTTAATGTTAATTTCTCTACCATAAGCTGCCTCCAACGTCATTTTAGAGAATTTGGCAGTACGTCCAACCCGCCTCACAACCGCAGACCACGTGTAAACATGCCAGCCAAGGACCTCCACATCCAGCTTCTTCACATGTGGGATCGTCGGGGGGTGGGGCCTGACTCCCAAGTGGCTGTGCCCCTGCTGAGTCATGTGAAATTCATAGATTGGGCCTAATGAAGTTATTTCAATTGACTGATTTCCTTATATGAACTAACTCATCAAAATCTTTGAAATTGTTGCGTTTATATTTTTGTTCAGTATAAATTCAGTAGTAGTAATGGGAGAGGAAGCACCACTAACTGGTTCTTTCTGACCATCCCCAGGGGAAACTGCTGTACTGCCACCCTCCTCCCCACATCAGTGCTGTAGACTTCCAGCCCCAGCACAGCAAGTTCCAGTCCGGAGATGCAGACGGTGAATACTCCAAGACAGGCAACAAACAGAGCAAAGTCAAGAGACATGAGAATCTGGTGGACAAGAACTTCTTCCATCAGGTACAATAGAAGGCAACTCCACAGAAATTACATTAATATGCCACTGGCAGAGATTGACACCAAACTCATGCCACATTGTTGTGCATTTTGTTCCAGGAGAATGTTCGAGCACTCACCAAGGGGGTCCAGTCTTACATGGGCTACAAGCTAGGCAGCATAGGCCAGCGTGAACAGGTAGGTCAGGGGCAACCTGGCACGGAACAGCCTGTGGTCAAACCCTGGAAGAAGTATGGCAACAGGAACAAGAAAGAGAAAGTACGCCGACTCACCAAGCACTTGGATGCTTGAAGAACATCTATAAACTGTTAGAAATCGCTGATAGTTTGGAGTGGAATGGAGTGTTAACCCCCAAAGGACTTTCCAATGCAATTCCACAGGAATTGGTGTTTGTTGTATGTAGATACTGGTCAACAACAGTAACCTCCATTGCATTTTGCAATATGGAGAACCAGGGATAGGTTGTGAATTAACTTATCATGCATTGCATTGATGATACATTCCACTATTTGATTATGATTGAGTTGTGCAACAAATCTTACAGAAGTTATGAGTGTAGCTACCAGAGCAGAATTGGGGTCAACTCAATTCCTGGAATTTTAGCAACTTAGGAATTGAATGGAATTGAGCCTTACTCCAGATAAAATGTATTGCTAAGGAGATCAATCAGTCAAGATTTATTTGGTTATGTGTTTGTTACATATACAGGAAGGTGCAAACTATTGTACTTTACATAGATAATGAACTACAGATAACTGCCTAAATAAAGGAAACACCAACATAGGGCATTGGGCCACCACGAGCCAGAACAGCTTCAAGTGTCTGGAACTCTATTGAAAGGATGCAATGCCAGAATCTCCCATAAGTGTTAAATTGGGTTGAGATCTGGTGACTGGGACGGCCTTGCGATATGGTTTACATCGTTTTCATGCTCATCAAACCATTCAGTGACCACTCAAGTCCTGTGGATGGGGGCATTGTCATCCTATGGGGTAGCCAAAATAATAGCCTGCCCAACGTTTGTATACTTTACCCTAAGCATGATGGGATGTTAATTGCTTAATTAACTCAGGAACCACACCTGTGTGGAAGCACCTGCTTCCAATATACTTTGTCCCTCATTTACTCAAGTGTTTCCATTATTTTGGCAGTAGTTGGATTCCCTAAGATTTAGAACCAACTGCTACTCTGCGATAAATGTCTGATGCAATAACAATTGTGTAATATCCCTGATTAAATAATTATCTTTCAGATGGTTTTCAAATGTTACTTTGTGGTGTTTTTGGCTCTCTCGTGAGTGTTTCTAATATTTGCCCTGATTATGTGCCCAATGTACCCTCAAACTGCCACAACAGAGGCCTCAATGAGGTAGGCCTACTTGAAGCTGACCTACATTTTCTCTCTGAGAAATTCCTTTCATCTTTCAGTGTAGGGCTACAGCAGAAATTAGGAAAGGTGTTCTTTGGTTTGCAATTGATTTGCTTTGTTGCACATGATGTCCAAAGAAAGGTACATAAAATTGACCTAATAAATTATTTAAAAAATGTGACTCATATTAATGAAAATTAAATTGGATCAGCTCGAGTGTATTTATAACTCAAATTTGGTCAAATAAATTAAGAATTGAGTAAGGGCATCATCATGTCAATCTCATTCTAATCTACATGGAAATATGTTTAAATTTGAATAACCAGGCAGCGCTTTTGTGAAGTAAATTTGCATGCCATCAGGGCACAATTGCCCACACCTTTTACATAGGTCCGTGCTATCCGTGATTCTTGGGATGTCTTTACCCCCATTTAAGGTCAAATTTTAAATGGTTAGCCAAGGGTTTAGGGTAGGGACGTCCCAAGGATCCCGGATAGCACATACAATTGTACATACCTGTGCTGGGCTCCACGTATTTGCCAACTGCCATTCCAAATATTTTTTAGGACAATGTTGCCACAGTTTAGCGATATGGGAGAGGATACACAGTGTCACAAATGGACAGAGCAGAAAGCCTTTGGTTTGAAGTCTTGGTGGCACCTGACATATCAACCTGTTTTTCAAACCGACAAAGTTTGCATCCCGACCTGACTCAGCTGTTTGGCGGTGCTTTTGATAATAGCATGTTTTATGTGAGTAGGCCTGTGGGTAATTACGCATTTAAACATTGAGTAATTGCATTTTATGTAATGTACATACACAAAATAGTCCAAATTGGTGAAGTGAAATGAAAAAAACAACTTGTTTTGAAAAATTCTAAAAAAGAAATAACGGGAAAGTGGTGCGTGCATATGTATTCACCCCCTTTGCTATGAAGCCCCTAAATAAGATCTGGTGCAACCAATTACCTTCAGAAGTCACATAATTAGTTAAATAAAGTCCACCTGTGTGCAATCTAAGTGTCACATGATCTGTCACATGATCTCAGTATATATACACCTGTTCTGAAAGGCCCCAGAGTCTGCAACACCACTAGGCAAGGGGCACCACCAAGCAAGCGGCACCATGAAGACCAAGGAGCTCTCCAAACAGGTCAGGGACAAAGTTGTGGAGAGGTACAGATCATAGTTGGGTTATAAAAAAATATCTGAAACTTTGAACATCCCACAGAGGACCATTAAATCCATTATTAAAAAATGGAAAGAATATGGCACCACAACAAACCTGCCAAGAGAGGGCCGCCCACCAAAACTCACAGACCAGGCAAGGAGGGCATTAATCAGAGAGGCAACAAAGAGACCAAAGATAACCCTGAAGGAGCTGCAAAGCTCCACAGCGGAGATTGGAGTATCTGTCCATAGGACCACTTTAAGCCGTACACTCCACAGAGCTGGGCTTTACGGAAGAGTGGCCAGAAAAAAGCCATTGCTAAAGAAAATAATAAGCAAACACGTTTGGTGTTCGCCAAAAGGCATGTGGGAGACTCCCCAAACATATGGAAGAATGTACCCTGAGAACACCATCCCCACAGTGAAGCATGGTGGTGGCAGCATCATGCTGTGGGGATGTTTTTCATCGGCAGGGACTGGGAAACTGGTCAGAATTGAAGGAATGATGGATGGCGCTAAATACAGGGAAATTATTGAGGGATATCTGTTTCAGTCTTCCAGAGATTTGAGACTGGGACGGAGGTTCACCTTCCAGTAGGACAATGACCCTAAGCATACTGCTAAAGCAACACTTGAGTGGTTTAAACGGAAACATTTAAATGTCTTGGAATGGCCTAGTCAAAGCCCAGACCTCAATCCAAGTGAGAATCTGTGGTATGACTTAAAGATTGCTGTACATCAGCGGTACCCATCCAACTTGAAGGAGCTGGAACAGTTTTGCCTTGAAGAATGGGCAAAAATCCCAGTGACTAGATGTGCCAAGCTTATAGAGACATACCACAAGAGACTTGCAGCTGTAATTGCTGCAAAAGGTGGCTCTACAAAGTATTGATTTTGGGGAGGTGAATAGTTATGCACGCTCAAGTTTTCTGTTTTTTTGTCTTATTTCTTGTTTGTTTCACACTAAAAAATATTTTGCATCTTCAAAGTGGTAGGCATGTTGTGTAAATCAAATGATACAAACCCCCCCAAAAAAACAATTTTAATTCCAGGGTGTAAGGCAACAAAAAAGGAAAAAGGCCAAGGGGGGTGAATACTTTCGCAAGCCACTGTAGGTGCAGGAGCTCCACAATATTTTGAACTAATATTCAATAAGAGGTGCAGGAGCTCAAGCAGCTCCAGTGATTCAACTCCCAAGTCAAGCACTGTCATGTTTAGGCTACTTGTAGTTGTTTTACTTAACTTTTATCTGCAACGCTTGTTCTAGGCTGGTATGTCAGAGATGCAGAGTGCGGGGCAGGAATTCAGGCGAGGAGGCAGCCTGTGCCCTCTGTTTCCTTGGCCATTTATGTAGCACTGTCGGGGTGTTTCTCTCCAATCAGCTGGCTCTTCAGTTGACAAGACAATTTATGCTGTACAAAAATATAAACGCAAATATTTTACTGAGTTATAGTTCATATAAGGAAATCAGTCAATTGAAATAAATTCATTAGGTCCTAATCTATGTATTTCACATGACTGGGAATACAGATATGCATCTGCTGGTCACAGATGCCTTAGAAAAAAGGTAGTGGCGTGGATCAGAAAACCAGTCAGTATCTGGTGTGACCACCATTTGCCTCATGCAGCATGACACATCTCCTTCGCTTAGAGTTGATCAGGCTGTTGATTGTGGCCTGTGGAATGTTGTCCCACTCCTCTTCAATGGCTGTGCGAAGTTGCTGGATATTGGCGGGAACTGGAACACGCTGTCGTACACGTCAGTCCAGAGAATTCCAAATGTGCTCAATGTGTGTCATGTCTGGTGAGTATGCAGGCCATGGAAGAACTGGGACATTTTCAGCTTCCAGGAATTGTGTACAGATCCTTGCGACATGGGGCCGTACATTATCATGCTGAAACATGAGGTGATGCCGGCGGATGAATGGCACGACAATGGGCCTCAAGATCTTGTCACAATATCTCTGTGCATTCAAATTGCCATAGATAAGATGCAATTGTGTTTGTTGACCGTAGCTTATGCCTGCCCATACCATAACCCCACCGCCACCATGGGGCACTCTATTCATAACGTTGACGTCGGCAAACCACTCGCCCACACGATGCCATACACGTGGTCTGCGGTTGTGAGGCAGGTTGGACGTACTACCAAATTATCTAAAACGATGTTGGAGGTGGCTTAGAGAAATGAACATTCAATTCTCTGGCAACAGCTCTGGTGGACATTCTTGCAGTCAGTATGCCAATTGCACACTCCCTCAAAACATGAGACATCTGTGGTGTTGTGTGACAACTGCACATTTTAGAATGGCCTTTTATTGTCCCCAGTACAAGGTGCACCTGTGTAATGATCATGCTTCTTCATATGCCACACCTGTCAGGTGGATTAATTATCTTGGCGAAGGAGAAATGCTCACTAACAGGGATGTAAACAAATTTGCGCCCAACATTTTATAGAAATACGCTTTTTGTGTGTATGGAACATTTTGGGGATCTTTTATTTCAGCTCATGAAACATGGGACCGTTGCGATTATATTTTTGTTCAGTGTATTTCCAGAACATGTATGGGCCTATACTATATAAGGTTATGATTACCTGCTACATCCATCCATTAATAGTTTTATGGCAGCTGTGGAAGTTGTTCATTTCATCTCCATCCTCTTCCCTATATGTTCTGTGTTGCAACAGAGGGGGGTAGGACAGCACTGAGGTCCTGGGTTATGTTCTTGGTTTGCTCTTTTTTGTGATTGCCTGGACCTCCAAGTTCCGTGCCTTCTCCAGAGCAGTAAGTGACATCCCATCATAGTTCATGTCTGAGTTGCCATACTTGGATGTATTGTCACAACAGGCCCTCAAAGTCAAGTGTTATGTAGTGAAAACCTGCAACACAACATGACATAATGCTCACTGCAACACTACATAATGCTCTCAGCACTTTAACCTCTTCATTGATCTTTTAGCGCAGAGGGGAGATGAGTTCAAGGGCAAGTGTTCTCAGGGGTGCAGTGCTCTCTGGCCAGTGCCCTATACTCCTCGGCCATATTGCTCCACGACACCCAGTATGAGTTTGTACTGAGAGCCATGCCTTGGCTACTGGCATCAACGTGCTGTGCAGCCCTGGATCTTGCTGTATCCTTCTCCAGCTTATGAATATGTAACCTCGTTTCCAGGCTCGAGAGAGCTGGCTGGTGGGCGAGATTAATGAATATGTGAATAGAACTTCTAATTGAATTGAACCCCAACCATGTTGTCATTTCTGTCTTGACTCTGTGGTCAGGTTGTGTTCCTGTCCTGGTGCAGGAAGGGTACCACTCAGCAGCAGCCTGGAAGGGGTTCTCCAGACACAGTCTCCTAGGGGGCTTCTCTCCCCCACTCAGCATAACCCCAGAGGGAAGACTAAGAAAAACAGCCAGTAAGCCTTGAGTCCTGTCTACACATGCCTAGGTTAAGGAGATGGACGCAATGCCTGACAGTGTTGTATATGTGCTTTTATAGAAAGTATTGGAATGAAAGAGCAAATAAAGTTCTTTAAGCTAGAGAATAAAAGACTCAATGGCAGATGTTTGAGAACTCCCCTTTAAGTTGCTCTTTCATTCCTGTTCTGGCTTTGCCTCATACAGTATTTGATAATCATCTTTAAACACAGCTCTCTTTCCTCATGTGAGTTGGGCTTGGATGGCTCTCCTCTCCGTGTTCCCTCCAATAAAAAAAATCTCAACAAGATGGCTGATATGCGATATTACATGGATGTCAACATTCAACCAGTACGAAATGTGAGGGTAAAGACGTCTTTAGAACATTTCAGGTGTGTCTGAAGGAGGTGACTCTGTCCAGGGAAGCAGGTGTGTCAGAGAGCCATCCCCTCAGGAGGACCATGAGGGGGGTGAGAGTGGACGAACCCTGCACCTCAGAAACGTTCTCCGACTCGTCATCCCTCAACTCTGATCTGGAGGTCAGATCCCAACGGATCCTTACATCTTCCTCACATCCTTTATCAACAACCTTACTATCGTGTAAAATCATCTTCTACAGCAACATTTTGCCCAATATGGTTAAGTTCTTCTGAGTTTAATAGTGAAGTTTAGTATGAGATGGTAAAGAGATGTGAACTGTTAAACCATTTTCTGCCACAAGATGGTGATAGTATGTGAAGAATGGTTGAACACTTGTTGCTTTGGATTCATCTACGCATCAGGGAAGCCTATTATTTTCAGTCTTAACACATTGTAGGCCCTGCCCATTACCAAGTAAAAATCAAGACCTTTACCCGCAAGGTCTTCTGAAGTGCTTTGCTTGGTAACTTAGTATGTTTATTTAACGTTACTTCTTTATGCTCAGGCCTTCCCATGTGAACTCACTATTATGGTGCAGTGAAAGTCCACTCAAGGGTCGTTTCATATGAATTCTATCACTTTCTGACTGCACCCCTTTTGATTTGAACAAAACCTTCCATACATGTTTGCCCATGGTAGAAGTGGCCAAAAAGCGACTTTTTGGACCTGAATGCCAAAACATTCAGGAGACAGAGGTGCTCAAAGTTGACCCATTTTGCATACCTACCATTAGACATCCATGTCTTCGTCACTGAAAAATATAACTGACGTTAAAAGAAAAAAAAAATACATAGTTTTTTATATCAAACTCAACCGTTTATCTAAACTCAGATTTGTCACATTTTCACATTGTAGCTTAGACCCTAATTTATCTGAGGTGTTTACAGGGCTGGTTCCAGGCAGAAGCGACATAACCGGTAGCGTAGGGCACCCGGCCCCAAACTCAGTCGGGGTCTCAACTTACTATTGAGAGTAAAAATAGTAGGATACAACAGGTGCAATTTCAGGATTTGGTTGTGCATTAGCAGTTTTTCTCTTATATCAGTCATTGATAGTCACTCAATTACCCATGTCAGCTAACAATTGATAGATTGATAGTTAGTCTAGCAAGCTATCTAAACTTGTAGTAATCATGGCCGGATAACGACCGAGCACGAAGGGCACGTGCCCAGGGGCCCTGACCTCCAGGGGGCCCCCATTGACTTTATTAGTCATTATTACTCAGATATTGTATTAACATCCCGTGACTTTTTCCAAATTTTTGTTCTGTTAAGAGAAACGACAGTCCATCATTACTTTAAGACATGAAGGTTAGTCAATACGGAAAATTTCAAGAACTTTGAAAGTTTCTTCAAGTGCAGTCGCAAAAACCATCAAGCGCTATGATTGAACTGGCTCTCATGAGGACCGCCACAGGAATGGAAGACCCAGAGTTACCTCTGCTGCAGAGGATAAGTTCATTAGAGTTACCAGCCTCAGAAATTGCAGCCCAAATAAATGCTTCACAGAGTTCAAGTAACAGACACATCTCAACATCAACTGTTCAGAGGACCCTGTGTGAATCAGGCCTTCATGGTCGAATGCTGCAAAGAAACCACTACTAAAGGACACCAATAAGAAGAAGAGACTTGCTTGGGCAAAGAAACACGAGCAATGGACATTAGACCAGTGGAAATGTGTACTTTGGTCTGGAGTCCAAATGTGAGATTTTTGGTTCCAATCGCTGTGTCTTTGTGAGACGCGGTGTAGGTGAACGGATGATCTCCGCATGTGTATTTCCCACCGTAAAGCATGGAGGAGGAGGTGTTATGGTGTGGGGGTGCTTTGCTGGTGACACTGTCTGTGATTTATTTAGAATTCAAGGCACACTTAACCAGCATGGCTACCACAGCATTCTGCAGCGATACGCCATCCCATCTGGTTTGGGTTTAGTGGGACTATCATTTGTTTTTCAACAGGACAATGACCCAACACAGCTCCAGGCTGTGTAAATGGCTATTTTACCAAGAAGGAGAGTGATGGAGTGCTGCATCAGATGACCTGGCCTCCACAATCCCCCGACTTCAACCAAATTGAGATGGTTTGGGATGAGTCGGACCGCAGAGTGAAGGAAAAGCAGCCAACAAGTGCTCAGCATATGTGGGAACTCCTTCAAGACTGTTGGAAAAGCATTCCAGGTGAAGCTGGTTGAGAGAATGCCAAGAGTGTGCAAAGCTGTCATCAAGGCAAATGGTGGCTATTTGAAGAATCTCAAATATAAAATATATTTTGATTTGTTTAACACTTGTGTTATTGAATAGTTTTGATGTCTTCACTATTATTCTACAATGTAGAAAATAGTAAAAATAAAGAAAAAGCCTTTAATGAGTAAGTGTTCTAAAACTTTTGACCAGTAGTGTACATTACAAAAAGTGTATGCGTTTTTAGATATTGACATTAAAGGTAATAAAATGTTTTCAAGAAATGTATAAAATAGTTTGATAACCCTAGTTTGACAAAGCTTTCAAATTATATCAAACTGAAACCGTTTCTCTTTTTCAGTGATGAAGACGGATGTATAATGGTATGGTATGCAAAATGAATCAATTTTGAGCACCTCGATCTCCTGAATGTGTTGGCATTCAGGTCAAAAAAGTCACTTTCTGATCACTTCTACCACGGGCAAACATGTATGAAAGGGGTGCTGTCAGAAAGTGATTGAAAACCCTTTGGCTCCACCGAAAGCAAAGTCATGGAGGATGTCATTTAACCTGAAACAATTGCAAATGGTGTGAGTGAAAACAATTGGAACTTTATACTATTCACCAAACAGGAAAAGGCTAATGATGTGAACCTTCCCTGGCTAAGTGTGTCAAAGAGCAGTAGGGCCCAAACAGGGGTTCAGAACATACTGTAGTTAACATGGCTTTGAATTGAGTCGTTGTCATTTTGTCAGCAGTGGCATGCAAGTATTTGAGGTCTTTTTCATCCATTTACTTAACATCTCAAATGTTATTCTTTCCCTCTGGTTAGAATTGACCAAGGTCTGACAAATGTCAGACGTTAGGTTACTTAGTAATATGGCGGGGGGAACGACTCCTGTTCAATTCCGTCGACACATATTGCATAATCTTCAGTCACTAACACTGACAAATCATCCATGAATGGGGATGGGCTGACAGCCTGCCAAATGTGTTCCTTTAGGTCTGAGAAGTGCTATTCTGGATTATTTTATTGCAGTGCCTGTCTACCTACCTTTCTATTATATAATACTAAACTCTAGGCCAGGGCCATAGAGCTATAAAGTTGTTTGATCTTATTTGGAGAACAAATGGGTTAAGGGTCAACCCAAATGGGTCAACTGAATGATATTAAAATAAATTGCATAAATGATGAAGTTGACTGAAATAATTTGGGTCGTTTTGCATATCATTAATTGCTTTTGCATTGAAATCCCATGAGGAAATAAGGCCTTTTGCAATTTGTCGGCTGCATAATCTCATCACAGGACTCTGGCTCTGTTTCTTCGTACTCTAAAAACAACCTCAGCCACAAGAAAGCAGTTTGGAATTTTCTTTGTATTGTGTTTCTCGCTCATTTCTGCTGAGTGCTTGTTCTGGCGGGGTTGGGGTGAGGCGGAGGGGTTGAATTGTTCGAGATTTGCATTGTGGCCCGATTGTTCTGCTGTTAAAGATCTTTGATTAAAGACAAAGGCAGGGTCAGTCTGACTCGGAAGCAAGCAAAATGGTTGCCTAGCCTATAGGGGATTCATCACTCGGCTCTGCTATTTTGGGAGCTGTTTACAGTCTCCTGTGTGATGCCTACTGGTCAGGGGCTTGGCTCAACATTTTGTACACTGCTCTCCAAGGACTGAGGAGTTCATTGGTTGAACATGTGACAACATTGAGTATCACAGTTTGCAGGCTGCAGTGAACAAATGAACATTGTTATGTTTTTATTGCAGTGTAGAATATTTCCCTAGAGACCAAGAACACAATAATGTGATTAAGAGGTAGACATAAACAATGTGTCAATCATAGTGAATATGCATAATAGATAAACAGAATCTCTGCCCTATAACAAAACAACGGTCTTCTCTCCAGTGGGATTTTGAAGAAGCAAATGCACAGTGGAACAAACTGCCAAAAGAGCAAGAGAAAGTTTATCAGTTTCCCCTGCAAGAATGGCCAAAGAACCCAAGCCCAAAACCAAACAGTGTCTGCATCTGTGGCATCATTGGACAGACTGTGAAGACCATATCAAGCAGAGTGGGTGACTGGAGTGGCATGATCATTTCAAACACTGGTGAATGACCTGGTAATAGTTCCTCATTATATCACATTGTGTCAGATATGTGTTTTGGATTGTGACTATATAAGGTAATAAAAGTGCAAAAAATGTGTATGTCATCAAACTTTGTGTTTTTATTGTCATATCTCATGCTTTCATTGGGTGTCATATAAGTTATTGGTTTGCCATCATAAGTGTCCTGTGGAGTTTACATAACAATTTGGATATTGATCCAGCAGTTTGTTGTTTCATTAAATATTGAATGACTGGGTTAAATGGCTCATAGACACACTGTATGGCAGTGTATCTGCCTTGTGATTCTCTTTGTCAGTGTGCGTCGACTACAGATGCAGTCAACGCTCCTCAGATGCTCAGGAGGCCTCGCAGACAGCTTGCCTGTAATAGGTTTGCACCGCTCATTAAACGGATGACACCCAAACTCACACTTATCAGCCTGGCTTTTGCATGGGCTGCACTAACTAACAAGGCCCATTAGGGATGTGTCACCGTAGACCTCCCCTTATAAAACAGTATCACTCCCTGGCCGCCTCGCAAGGTCAAGGGGTCACTTCCTGTATTTTGCTAGTCAGGCCGGGTTATCAGGGCTGAACTGGAAAAGGCCCAGCAAACCTGATAAGGGCCAGACTAGACGGAATGGGCTCCTCTGTCCTTCCCAGTAGCTCCCACTCCCCTGCCTGTCTGGTCCGTTTCTCTAACTGGCGGCTGGGTAGTACGGAGCCAGAGTCACAGACTTGTTTTAACTGATGGGCATTCAAGTGACTTCCCTGGGTTCTGATAATAGGACAATACATAGATTAAAGCAAAGTTGTGAAGCACATTCTTCTCCACCCCATTACATTTCCTTTGGTGACATGTCTGCTGAAGACATTGGTCTATGAGAAGAACGAGGGCTAGCCAAGCAATTGCTGATAAAAGGTAGGAATTTGGCATTCATTTAAAACCTCTCGACTATATCAACATGAATTCTCGTGACAATTAATGTCAGTGTCCTTATGACATTTCCTTTTATATTACACATCTATAAAGGCTTACTACCATATTTGTCTCAAGCTCCTTTGACATACAGAGTACATGCAGGTCCTGAAGCCCAGTCACTGCCAGTGCCTTGTGTTCTGATATGTGTGTTCTGATGTCTTCTGAGTGCTGTGATGGCGTTCCCCAGCCTCTGGGCTGTGATGGGCCAGGGCCTGAGGTTGATTCTTTTCCCTTCTGAGACTGGAGAAAATGAAAACTAACTGTCCTGTCCATATAAATAGGTGGAATTCTGTTTGCACAACTGACTGGGAGCAAGGATTAGAACATCTGAATCAGCAGTCCTGAATGGGCTTTATTGTTTTTCGTTAGGATTGGTGAGAATGTCATTGTACGTCATTCTGAGGGAAGAGATATGTGGGATGTATTAAAGCTGGTCTAAACGGTATGAGTTTTTGCTCATCATATGCTATAACAGACTGTTATTTTCTCGCTAGTTTCAATAGATCTCATTATGTTTTGCCATCCATAGTAAAATACAACAAATTGCCCTGTTAAAGCAATTAAGCTCTATTGTCAGTGTATCCATTTTATTAATAAAATAATATTTCATGCAATAGGAACACACCTAGTCAGATGGAATCATGAATGGAAAACACCCTTCCACGCTGTGGGTATGCATGCCAGTGTACACGCATGTATAAAATGTAGATTGTAATGTTTAAATACAACAAATGTGACCCCAGCGAGGTGAATGAAGATATTTTGATGATAATATATGGCAGAAATATGTGCGCTATTTGACCACAGAGTTTCTAACCCATTTTTTCACCTCGCGTATGTTCTCTCGTGATCTCATATCCTGTGCCTCACGCCCTCACTTCCTCTTGGTAAGTGAGGCAGTTTCAGGCAGTTAATCCGAAGACTCGTTCGTTGTTTCACTGAGCTGTCAATATTGAATTGTGAGGCGACTACATTCGATATAAAATATAGATAGCCAGCCAGCTAGCTATACTACTCTGCAACAACGTTTTTCTTTTTGAAAACAGCTGCTCTCGTCTTACTATGACTCTCAGGTGATCGTCAAAGAGTCCAGGTGGTTCTGGTAAGTGTCTTTATTTCATTTGAGCGCTCCACATCACCCCATGTGTTGGAGATTGCTTGCTAGCGAGATAAAATGCTGCGTTTAGACAGGCAGTCCAATTCTGATATTTTCTCCACTAATTGTTATGTTGACCAATCTCATTCACATCAGCTCTTTATAAGAACTGATCGGATTGGTCTAAGACCAATTAGTGATGAGAAAAAGAAAGCTAACGTTAGCAACTAGCCACAGTGTCAGTCATCCTCAGCCATACCATAGTAGTGTAACGTTAGCCAGTTCCTGTGTATCACGAAATGGGGTTCCTCCTGTCTGTTTGCGGTCTCTCCTCACCTGACCAAAGCAGAGTGTTTCACATTGACAGGTAAACTAGAACTAGCGTCGCAAGCTACCTATCCATCGAGCTCATTCTATTTCTATGAGCGAGCTAGCTTTGTTACTCATCATTATTGGTCCCCCTGCCCTATTATCTGAGAACATTAGCTAGCTAAGGTTACTTGGTTAGCTAGCTAGATAATATTTGTTAGCTGCTAATATATGCAGTTCCTCACGTAGTTGTATGGCTAAAATCACTAAGATGACTAACGTAAAATAACACAAGTATTTGCTTTTGTTACTAACTAGGTAGATAGTGCATGGGCGCCTAACTTTGTCTGAAAGTGGGGGTGCAAAAGCTTGGGAGGGTGTGTCCCCCCCCCCCCTCTATGGAATTGTACATGTACACTGACCAAAAATATAAACGCAAATGTAAATTGTTGGTCCCATGTTTCATGAGCTGAAATAAAAGATCTCAGACATTTTCCATACGCACAAAGCTTATTTCTCTCAAATTTGGTGTAAAAATGTGTTTACATCCCTATTAATGAGCATTTCTCCTTTGCCAAGATAATCCATCTACCTGACTGTTGTGGCATATCAAGGAG
This sequence comes from Coregonus clupeaformis, assembly GCF_020615455.1. Lineage (NCBI taxonomy): Eukaryota > Metazoa > Chordata > Actinopteri > Salmoniformes > Salmonidae > Coregonus > Coregonus clupeaformis. Next base: position 34,624,010 of record NC_059202.1, read on the forward strand.
CTGATTAAGCAGCATGATCATTACACAGGTGCACCTTGTGCTGGGTAAAAATTAAGAAAAACCCTGGAATGAGAAACCCTGGAACTGTATGTGTATACAGTACCAGTCAAAAGTTTGGACACACCTACTCATTCAAGGGTTTTTCTTCTGAAGACATTAAAACCTATGAAATAACACATATAGAATCATGTAGGTTTTTGCGACTACACTTGAAGAAGGTTCTTGACATTTTCCGCATTGACTGACCTTCATGTCTTAAAGTAATGATGGACTGTCATTTCTCTTTGCTTATTTGAGCTGTTCTTGCCATAATATGGACTTGCAAGCAATACCCCATGTGAAGTGAGAATTGTTGTCGCATGAGGAGGAAGTGAAACGGAACATACCAACTTCGCTGAATAATTACTACTAATAATAATAACTATAGAGATTGACCTCAAGTGTATAAATCTCTGGAAAAACTGAATCAGATTCAATATGTATTTGTGTTGCTTAAAGTGTAATTCTATTATGAATTACTCTAATGATTTGCGCATTGACTTTGGTTTTGTGGTACATTCCAAAAGATATGTCCAACACTCAAATATGCATTGAAGGAAACATCCTCCGTCAAATAACATGTCCGCCAAGTACACGGTCTAAAATCTAAATAAAAAAATATTTTTTTGTGACAGGTGCTATCATCTAAATGTTGATACTCAATTGTTTACATTTCTAAATACTTTATACTAAATATATTTCTAATTACATTTCTGCAATGCATGCGCAACACAAGAAACTCGTCCCTTCATTGGTTATTTGATTCAAAAGACGATGTGGAAAATCGGAAATTGACTTGTTTTATCATTTATTGTGTCAAAATTGGACATGGAAAAATGGGAAACAAATAATACATGGACCTTATACAAATATGCTTATTTTTTTATCCAAATCTGTTTTGATAATTTTCTGAAAATTCCACACTACTTTGTTTCATGAAGAGACAATTATACTATAGTCTAATTACAGTATCAGTCAAACGTTTGGACACACCTGATCATTCAAGGGTTTTTCTTAATTTTTAATATTTTCTACATTGTAGAATAATAGTGAAAACATCAAAACTATGAAATAACACATGGAATCATGTAGTAACCAAAAAAGTGTTAAACAAAAAAAAATATATTTTATATTTTTGATTCTTCAAAGTAGCCATCCTTTGCCTTGATGACAGCTTTGCACACTCTTGGCATTCTCTCAACCAACTTCACCTGGAATGCTTTTCCAACAGTCTTGAATGAGTTCCCACATATGCTGAGCACTTGTTAGCTGCTTTTCCTTCACTCTGCGGTCCAACTCATCCCAAACCATCTCAATTGGGTTGAGGTCGGGTGATTGTGGAGGCCAGGTCATCTGATGCAGCACTCCACCACTCTCCTTCTTGGTCAAATAGCCCTTACACAGCCTGGAGGTGTGTTTTGAGTCATTGTCCTGTTGAAAAACAAATGATAGTCCCACTAAGCGCAAACCAGAAGGGATGGCGTATCGCTGCAGAATGCTGTGGTAGCAATGCTGGTTAAGTGAATTTTAAATAAATCACAGACAGTGTCACCAGCAAAGCACCCCCACACCATCACACCTCCTCCATGCTTCACAGTGGGAACCACACATGCGGAGATCATCTGTTCACCTACTCTGCGTCTTACAAAGACACGGCGGTTGGACCCCAAAATCTCAAATTTGGACTCATCAGACCAAAGGACAGATTTCCACTGGTCTAATGTCCATTGCTCGTGTTTCTTGGCCCAAGCAAGTCTCTTCTTATTATTGGTGTCCTTTAGTAGTGGTTTCTTTGCAGCAATTCGACCATGAAGGCCTGATTCACGCATTCTCCTCTGAACAGTTGATGTTGAGATGTGTCTGTGACTTGAACTCTGTGAAGCATTTATTTGGGCTGCAATGTGAGGTGCAGGTAACTCTAATAAACTTATCCTCTGCAGCAGAGGTAACTCCTTTCCTGTGGCGGTCCTCATGAGAGACAGTTTCATCATAGCGCTTGATGGTTTTTGCGACTGCACTTGAAGAAACTTTCAAAGTTCTTGACATTTTCCGTATTAACTGACCTTCGTGTCTTAAAGTAATGATGGACTGTTGTTTCTCTTTGCTTATTTGAGCTGTTCTTGCCATAATATGGACTTGGTCTTTTACCAAATAGGGCTATCTTCTGTATACCACCCCTACTTTGTCACAACACAACTGATTGGCTCAAACACATTAAGAAGGAAAGAAATTCCACAAATTACTTTTAACAAGGTTAATTGAAATGCATTCCAGGTGACTACCTCATGAAGCTGGTTGAGAGAATGCCAAGAGTGTGCAAAGCTGTCATCAAGGCAAAGGGTGGCTACTTTGAAGAATCTCAAATATAAAATATATTTTGATTTGTTTAACACTTTTTTGGTTACTGCATGATTCCATATGTGTTATTTCATAGTTTTGATGTCTTCACTATTATTCTAAATAGTAAAAATAAAGAAAAACCCTTGAATGACTAGGTGTGTCCAAACTTTTGACTGGTACTGTGTGTGTATGTGTGTATCTCACACACAGTGAATTCGGAAAGTATTCAGACCCCTTGACTTTTTCCACATTTTGTTATGTTACAGCCTTATCTAAAATTGATTAAATTGTTTTTTTCCTCATCAATCTACACACAATACCCCATAATGACAAAGAAAAAAACGGTAAAAAATAATAACTGAAAAAATTTCATTTACATACACTACCATTCAAAAGTTTGGGTCACTTAGAAATGTCCTTGTTTTTGAAAGAAAATCATTTTTTTTTTGTCCATTTAAAATAACATCAAATTGATCAGAAATACAGTGTAGACATTGTTAATGTTGTAAATGGCTATTGTAGCTGGAAACGGCCATCAGTCCTGTGTTCCAATGGCACGTTGTTTGCAAATCTAAGTTTATCATTTTAAAAGGCTAATTCATCATTAGAAAACCCTTTTGCAATTATGTTAGCACAGCTGAAAACGGTTGTGCTGATTTAAAGAATCAATAAAACTGGCCTTCTTGAGACAAGTTGAGTATCTGGATTATCAGCAATTGTGGGTTCGATTACAGGCTCAAAATGGCCAGAAACCAATAACTTTCTTCTCAAACTCGTCAGTCTATTCTTCTTCTGAGAAACGAAGGCTATTCTATGAGAGAAATTGCCAAGAAACTGAAGATTTCTTACAAAGGTCTTTGCAACTCTGCCTAGAAGGTCAGCATCCCGGAGTCGCGTCTTCACTGTTGACGTTGAGACTGGTGTTTTGCAGGTACTACTTAATGAAGCTGCCAGTTGAGGACCTGTTAGGCGCCTGTTTCTCAAACTAGATACTCAAATGTATTTGTCCTCTTGCTCAGTTGCGCACCGGGGCCTCCCACTCCACTTTCTATTCTGGTTAGAGCCAGTTTGCGCTGTTCTAAGAAGGGAGTAGTACACAGCGTTGTGCGAGATCTTCAGTTTCTTGACAATCATCTCTGCAGCACTCCACCAATCAGGCCTTTATGATAGAGTGACCAGACGAAAGCCACTTCTCAGTAAAAGGCACATGACAGCCCACTTGGAGTTTGCCAAAAGGCATCTAAAGGACTCTCTCGGACCATGAGAAACAAGATTCTCTGGTCTGATGAAACAAAGATTGAACACTTTGGCCTGAATGCCAAGCGTCACGGCTGGAGGAAACCTGGCACCATCCCTACGGTGAAGCATGGTGGTGGTTTTTCAGCGGCAGGGACTGGGAGACTAGTCAGGATCGAGGGAAAGATGAACGGAGCAAAGTACAGAGAGATCCTTGATGACAGTTTTTTATTTTTTATAAATTAGCTAACCTTTCTACAAACCTGTTTTTGCTTCGTCATTATGGGTTATTGTGTTTAGATTGATCCTGGGGGGATAAAAAAAAAAAAGTCAATTTTAGAATAAGGCTGTAACGTAACAAAGTGGAAAAAGTTAAGGGGTCTGAATACTTTGACTGTGGCAAATCAAATTTTATTTGAATTGTAATTAGATTTTTAAGATTGTTACAGCTTGGTTTGGATATTATCTGTGTTTTTCTGTCAAGAGAATACATTACTCTCTTAAAAAATTAGTTCACATTTTTTGGGACATTCTTTCATTGTTGAACCTGGATTCTTATTCAAATTGGCTGATAATGAAAAATCCCTGTAGCTCAGCACCTGAAGCAAGGATATGCATTTTCTTGATACCATTTGAAAGGAAACACTTTGGAGTTTGTGGAAATGTGAAATTAATGTAGGAGAATACAACACATTAGATCTAGTAAAAGATAATACAAACACAAAAACAGTTGTTTTCTATTGTTTTTTTTTGTTCCATCACCTTTGAAATGCAAGAGAAAGGCCACAATGTAAAATTGCAGTTTAGGTGCAATTTAGATTCTGGCCAGTAGATGGGAGCAGTGTGTGTGCAAAGTTTCAGATTGATCCAGTGAAGTATTGCAATACTGGACTATTTTGTATCAAGTCTGCCCAAGTGCCGAATTGGTCAATTGATACATTTTCAAGTACATAACTATAGAGAACATACAAAAATGATATGGTAATACAAAATGTAAGTTTACACACTCCCAGGAATGTCATACATGATGGATCATTAGCTTATACACTAACTTTCACACATCTAGATGGCCGGGCAGGGTGGGTGTGGAGCCAGAGACAGCAGGGGTCCAAACTGTAGAGCCCAGTTCCTACGTTTGAATATAAAAAGGGATTTTATCAAACAAAACGATGCTACATTTTATCTCTGGGACCCTTAGGATGACAAATCATAGCAAGATTACTGAATGTAAGTACATTATTAACCTTCAGAGGTGAATGTATCAAACCAGTTGCCGTGATACATTTTTTGTTGTTGTGCACTCTCCTCAAACAATAGCATGGTGTTTTTTCACTGTAATAGCTACTGTAAATTGGACAGTGCAGTTAGATTAACAAGAATTTAAGCTTTCTGCCCATATAAGACATGTCTATGTCCTGGAAGGTTTGCTGTTACTTACAACAGTCATGCTAATCACATTAGCACACGTTTGCTCAACTGTCCTGTATACGGGACACTGATCCTGTAGAGGTTAAGTAGACTAGCTTATTGTTCCTGTTGGCTAAACCACATTGTACTTCTGTGGAAGTGACATAGTGGTCATGTTATGTGGCATAGCATCTTTTCTTTTGTCCATTGAAATGCTTTTCACGGCTTGAGAATAAACATTATCCATGAGTGTATAGACATTTGTGGGTGTTTTTCTAGTAGATATGATCAATGAAAAAGCAATGAATGAAGGTTGAATAGAAAGACCAAGAAGGAAGTGGAGAACTATATGGAACTCTGCACAAATATAATATGCGCTATTTTATTTTCATTTGAAAGTTAACTAAACTACCGGTTCTTTAATTTTTTTTGTTCTTTGTATTAGTGTTTTTGAAATCCTTTGATACTATATGCCTACATGGCATAACCTTATTTTGGAACCGGGCTGCATCCCGGGCGTGAGCCAGGTGGCCTGTTTTAGCCGATGGCAATGTCTACTCAAAACAAAAGCACGCGGGGTAATGAGTAGGATTTTGTGTTTTCAAATTCAAAAGTGATTGCTTTTGATAGTCTTTATCTGCCTTCCCAATAAAAACTAGTTAGAAATGTCAAACATATTTTATCGAAAGAGATGTATGTTTCTGAACGATGCATCATGCTCCCTTGTTGACAATACAACCGAGCAGCACAGATTAATGTCCGATTTAAGAAGGGCGCTCCTCCCTCACCCCTTTTGCCCATTTCCTAGTTTGTCATTTTAGAAATATGGTCAAGTCTAGCCTAACTAAGGCAGATTTTGTTAATGGTCTTTCCCCTCTAACTGTCCAGAGGTGCTGCCATGCCAATGATTAACCCATTGTTTTTGTGGCTTTAAGTAAGAATCTGACCTTTCCTGTGGTGGTTCACAGGTCATGGCCAAGACTGGCCAAACTAAATATGATGCTGTAGGTTCTGTTGACCCATAACGGGTTTTACTACTGACTGATTCACCATTCCCTTTCAGGGATATGATACTATGATGATAATATAATTGTCACAGTCATCCTCCAATTGGGAAGGATGAGTCACTCTTTTAAATGACAAATCATCATGAGACCTCTCTCCACGGAGCGTTTACTCCTTGAGTCATTTCTGGCCTTCACTTGGCATGCCAACTAGGCCCTTAAGGAAATTAGGGCTTTCCCCAAATAAAATAAATGTAGTAAACCTTGGGATAACAGTGATCAGGAAATACATTTATTTGAAAAAATAACTAAACTGCTTTGGACTAATAAAATGCTTCCTACTAGCCTATATTTATTTATATTTTCTGTGATCAGGAGCATCTTTGAGGTAGGCTAAATCTTTGTTAATAGGAGATTAGCCTGGCTGTATCAGCTTTAGTTTAAGTTAAGACTTGACAGTCTCCTCTTGGCCACCTACGTTTTCACCTTAGTTTCCTCATGAATGCTCCAACTGCAGAGGAAATCTTGATGCAAGGCTCTTCAGCATCATCTTTCACCTTGATTTGTATTCCATTGATAATGTCTATTTTATTCTCAGTATGAATTGATTAGGCTAATGTCCCTTTAAACATTCTTCAGATGTAATGACCAGTACCTTGTTGCTTTTTCTGCGTCTGGCTGCAGGGTTCAGGATCACGGTTAGAACCCCTCTTATTGACCTTGCCCAGTTGACCCCTGAACTCCCTGCTTTCTGGAAAGCTCAAATGCATAGAGGATGTCCTGGCCAAACTGGAGATTTGGAGGTGGTTAGGGAAGGCTTGAGAAGCACGGCGCCAATCTCCCCTAGGTCTTTGAGCCGAAGCCTGGGTACTTTTCACAGGAGAGCTGAAAGACAGCAGCATGTGACAGAAGGTCTGCCAATGTTGATCTGGAGTTGGGGCGAGAAATATTCTGACATGGTGCAAGTCCCTTCAGCAGCCCGGCACTGTTTGCACTCCGAGCCCCCGGGACACGGCGCAGAGAGGGAGGCCTTTCTAGTCCCAGCCCTGTGGTTTACCTCCAACAAGCCCAAGACAAACCAGCAACCCCCATCACTGGAAGCGTGATTAAGAGCTTTCGATTAAAATAGAAACAACCGTGAAATTTAGCTCAACGGCGTGAACCAGATACGTTTTTCTGCCATAATGGGGAGTCCAACTTGTGCCCTCAAGGACTGAACAAGTGAGATGATATGGCACGCTGAAACGATATCCCAAGGGTTGGGTCCTCACATGTATACTCACTAAGGCCAGTGGGTTTTATAGCCTTACTGTTGCATGTGGACATAGAGTTGTGATATGTGGACCTCCTTCCACTTTGAAGTCCTTATCAAGCATGTCTCTCCTTGAAAGGCACTTTGCTAGGGATCTAGCTAGTTAGTTCAGGATCAGAGGGAAGTCATGACCTCCTCTGTCTCGTGTTTTTTGTATTATGACATTCATTCATAAAGAGGTCCTTGGTTTGTTCCGAGCTAGTGCGAATGGCGCTCTGCAGTAGCCTACACTTGCCGTTTGGAGGGCTATTCCATGCCAAGAATCGTCTCTTATGTAAAAATATTGCTTAATCTCTCTAAGGGTGTTATCAGCAGTTTTTCCCAGGCTGTAGGGCCATGCCACAGCTAATACAGGAGCATGTGGCCTGATTTAAGGCTCCACTGCCTTTATGATGTCTACATTTTGTTTTTCTCTCCTCTCCTCCTCCATGGGGTTCTCTCTTCTTCTAACCAGGGTGTCATCTCAGAACTCTCCTTTAAGGCCCAGTGCAGTCAAAACCTAGATGTTTTCTGTTTTATATATATTTCTACACTTCCACACTGCCCTTTTAGTGTAAGAGCTGTTTGAAAAGACTGCCTCGTGACATCACCAGGCAATACATTTGTTAATAGACCAATAAGAAAGAATTCCAAACCTCTGCCAATAACATCTAGTTTTCCCATCTCCACTCGTACCATTCCCAGCAAAATTATTGCTTGAGGAATTGCTCTTTGCTAAGAAGCTATTTTTGTTTATTTTTGACCATTTAATTGGAAACAGAGTAAGGTACTTAATGGTTACCCAGAAATGATTTGATATTGCGATTAAAAACGTCTGCATTGGACCTTTTAACCTCCCTCCCTGATCTCATCTCTTGTTTTTTTCTCGTCCTGGTCGGTGGATGAATGCCATCTCTAACGTCAGCTCCGTGGTCTTGTCTGTTCTGAGATATAAAGTTTGAGCGGTCTCCACCTAGGATTACTTGAGTCCCTCATCTTGACACTGAGTGAGACCTGACTCCTACTGTGGGCTATGGCTTAGAGTTAGGGACTCCTACTGCATCTTAAGGTGAGTTTGACTGGGTGAGTCATGATGTTTTGACAGGTTAGGATTGAATTGAACGCTGCTCATGAATTTGCAAAAAGGCCGGTGCTCTTTCTTTATTTTCCGTTAAAGAAAAAAGCTTGGCGTTTTATTTAAATACTCCTACCATTTGCATGGGTTGTAAAACTTGTTTCTACTTCACCTCTAGACAACTAAGATACATTTTAACCTGTTTAACATAAATTAATGCTCATTGAATTAATCTTATACCACAAAATGTACAGTCGTGAATTGCAACCATGGTTTTCACATGAATTGCAACCATGGTTTTCAAAGTACCTTGTCTGGTACTTGGCTCAGTAGAGGCTCTATCAGGAGGGGGGGTACACACACTAGAACAAAAGGCAGGGCTGACCTGCGAGTCGAGGCAGGGGTCCAGGGTCCTGGCCAGATCTGAGAGCAGAGGAAGGGCAGGTGACCACAGACTGGCCCAGGCCACTGGCAGGGGTTAATGTACCACTGAATGTTAGCACGGCCTGGAACAAAGCCCTGTGATTAGGAGGGGAAGTGATAAAGAAAGCGTATTGAGTTGAGAGCACGACTGCAACAAAACACTTTTCCTCCAATGCTTCCATGAATTATCACTGCCGTCATTGGGTCATGGCTTATTGTTAGCTATTCTCTCCCAGTGTCCAAGAACAGGAGAGAATAAAGAGAAGGACTGGCGTCTGTCTCTTCTTAGCCATCCAAATTGCTGAGTTACTGGTTTTGAAGGCTTGGTTTCCCTGAAGTCGAGCCTTTCATTCAGGTTGTTTTTTAATGTATGCAGCCGGTCAACTGTGTGGGTGGCTGAATTGTTGCTGCTGCCTAAGAAAAGCCTCCTTGACGCCAAAGAGATTGCTCAACCACAGAGCGGTGTGTACAAATCTTGCTCGGCCGCCATCACAACTGTTTTCATCCTGAGAACAAACTTGCCCGGTGACATTTAGAACAAAAGTGTTAAAAAATACAAAACAAACCTGCTACTCACTAGGCCTAGGCTGAATGCTTAAGTTTTTTCCAGGTGACCCTGTAACATGTCTTTTGATAGCTGTGTTTCAATCCCAGAGTTTGGGTCAATTCCATTTCTATCACTTTCAATTCAGGACTTTAATTTAGGGCCCATGAAAATAATTCAATTTCTATCATATTAATTTTGTCCATGTCATGCAAACATTACCCCAGACAGCTGGGGTGAAGTGCTGTAGATGGCAAAACTTGGTAAAGACTGAACAGAGTCCCAGTCTGTGGATGAATCATATGTAGGTGACTAATCAGGTTGGAGGGGCCGTATGGTTGTGCTCCCTCAGCCACGTAGGCTATATATATATGAATATAGACATCTGGTGATATTGGTAAACAAGTACCACAGTACACCTCAGCACATTTGAAAGTATTGGCTTTGTGAACTGATTTCACTCAGAACGTTGTTAGAAAACCAAGCTTTGTTTGAGTCACTTGTAGAAAAGGCTACTTGAAGTACGACTACAAACTGCCTGTGGAACTGTGTGGTTGTTAGCCTGTTCTAAAACATGGGCGGTGGTGCGGGTTTGTCCGTGATGTGCGAAAGACCCTTAACCCTAACCCTGCCTACCTACTAGTCTCACATAGGGCTGGGCGATATGACCAAAATATCTGATCACTGTATGAAACCATTTTTGGGAAGGTATGACTGTATTTGACGGTATTTAATGTTTTTGAATAATAAAAGTTCAGAATTTTCTTTATCAGTAGTGCGTGACCCTAGGGTGGAAACACATACATTCTAAGTGATTTCAATGGGTCTTTCTGCATTCTGATTGTTTTATGCTGTTCAATTAAACTTCAACCAAAAATCTTTTTCATCAATTTCTGCACTCATTTGAGATCATTTCCACACTGCACGATATGGGCAAACAATCTATTTTACATTTGAGTCATTTAGCAGATGCTCTTATCCATAGCGACTTACAGTTAGTGAGTGCATACATTTTCATACTGGTTCCCCGTGGGAATCGAACCCACAACCCTGGCGTTGCAAGAGCCATGCTCTACCAACTGAGCTACACGGGACTTGTGATTTAGAGCAAAACACTTGGGTGAACTGTTGGAATCATGGAAATAGAATGATTATTCAAATTCTATAGTTAGAATATAATAGTGGGGACTTTGAATACAGTGTTTGACATGAAAACAAATAAATGCCCGGGAGGAGTTATTGTGACAGGGCAGAAACCAAAGTGTTTCCTAGGGGACCCTATAATCTTTGGATACATTTAATGTTTTCTCTTAGCTACTTCATGTAGCTAACATATTCTTGCTTCCCGTATTCCTCTTTGATTTAGAAGATACTGTTGCACAAAAAACATGCAGATGTAGAGTACCAGTCAAAGGTTTGGACACACCTACTCATTCAATGATTTTTCTTTATTTTGACTATTTTCTACATTGTAGATAGTGAAGACATCAAAACGATGAAATAACACATATGGAATCATGTAGTACCAAAAAAGTGTTAAACAAATCAAAATATATTTTAGATTCTATAAAGCAGCCACCCTTTGCCTTGATTACAGTTTTGCACACTCTTGGCATTCTCTCAACCAGCTTCACCTAGAATGCTTTTCCAACAGTCTTGAAGGAGTTCCCACATATGCTGAGCACTTGTTGGCTGCTTTTTCTTCACTCTGTGGTCCGACTCATCCCAAACCATCTCAATTTGGTTGAGGTCAAGTGATTGTGGAGGCCAGGTCATCTGATGCGGCACTCCATCACTCTCCTTCTTGGTCAAATAGCCCTTACACAGCCTGGAGGTGTGTTGGGTCATTGTCCTGTTGAAAAACAAATGATAGTCCCACTAAGCGCAAACCAGATGGGATGGCGTATCGCTGCAGAATGCTGTGGTAGCCATGCTGGTTAAGTGTGCCTTGAATTCTAAATATATCACAGACAGCGTCACCAGCTAAGCACCCCCACACCATCACCTCCTCCTCCATGCTTCACGGTGGGAACTACACATGCGGAGATCATCCGTTCACCTACTCTGCGTCTCACAAAGACACGGCGGTTGGAACCAAAAGTCTCACATTTGGACTCATCAGCCCAAAGGACAGATTTCCACCGGTCTAATGTCTATTGCTCATGTTTCTTGGCCCAAGCAAGTCTCTTCTTCTTATTGGTGTCCTTTAGTAGTGGTTTCTTTGCAGCAATTCGACCATAAAGGCCTGATTCACGCATTCTCCTCTGAACAGTTGATGTGTCTTCCTTTCCTGTGGCGGTCCTCATGAGAGCCAGTTTCATCATAGCGCTTGGTTTTTGCGACTGCACTTGAAGAAACTTTGAAAGTTCTTGAAATGTTCCGGATTGACTGACCTTCATGTCTTAAAGTAATGATGGACTATCATTTCTCTTTGCTAATTTGAGCTGTTCTTGCCATAAATAGGGCTATCTTCTGTATACCACCCCTACCTTGACACAACACAACTGATTGGCTCAAACGCATTAAGAAGGAAAGAAATTCCACAAATTAACTTCTAACAAGGCACACCTGTTAATTGAAATACATTCCAGGTGACTACCTCATGAAGCTGGTTGGGAGAATGCCAAGAGTGTGCGACGCTGTCATCAAGGCAAAGGGTGGTTACTTTGAAGAATCTGAAATTTAAAATATATTTTGATTTGTTTAACACTCTTTTGGTTACTACATGGTTCCATATGTGTTATTTCCTAGTTTTGATGTCTTCACTATTATTCTATAATGTAGAAAATATTACAAATAAAGAAAAACCCTTGAATGAGTAGGTGTGTCCAAACTTTTGACTGGTACTGTAGGTGTACACCCTCACTGGTATTATCAGGCTGTATAGCTAGTTACGTTGGCTCTGACTATTAGCGATTAGCATTAGCAGCTAACAAGAGTTAGGCCCAACTTGCTAAGAAAAGACAAACTAGCTGTTTGCAAATGTAAGAAGCACAAACTAATAGTGTAATTACAGAACGCTAGTGGATATATATTAAGAATCAAAGTTAAAACAGCATCGTTGTCATCAACATTGTTGCATGTGCTGCATTGACCATGCAGAGACTGAACGCAAGTGTATCATGGTCGAGGAACAACAAATGTACTCCTTGAGTGATGGGGTGGGGCTAGGTCTGTGTAGAAAGTGGCATGGAGAGCAGAGAGAGATGACTCAAGTAGCGACGTAAACTATAAAAATGGACGTTACACACAGCGAATCACATTTAACAAACCAAACATTCAAATACCGTTCTAAAGTAAAAACCCAAACCGGTCCGTGCATCAATACCGGTATATCGTAAAATATGGTATACCGCCTAGCCCTAGTCTCACATTTTAAGAGGAAGCAGTTTGGCAGAGGCACACTCTTAAGCTGTGTTCGAATACTCATACTAACAGCACTAACCATACTATTTGTGACTTAAATTGAGGGTGTAGTATATTAATTGGTCATAGTATGGATATAGTTAGTATAACTAAAAGTTCCCGGATGTCATACCACATTCGCCAAAATACGAAGTATACAAGCAGTGGACACTATTTCCATGCTTTTAGGGCCCATAATGCAATTCTTCAGAATATGGGTGTGGCTTCACAACGTTTTCAGATTGGAAGAAATGGCGGAAAATATGCATCCGAGTGGCTACAAATGTATTACTTTAACTAATTAAGACAAATGTTAAGAAAATGTTGAGCAGTGTAATGACTTCAAGTTACCTTAGACGTTATGTTGGCTGACAATATTATTATTATTATTTTATTTTATTTTTTTCTTTATTACTTTTCAACCCCGCCATCCTTTCCCTACTTGGAGTAAATTAGTGAACAACAATGCCCAGGCCTCTACTTCCGGTCTATACTTACTATCTACACCTTATGGACACAGTTAATTTTACAATAATTATATTATATATACAGTGGGGAAAAAATGTATTTAGTCAGCCACCAATTGTGCAAGTTCTCCCACTTAAAAAGATGAGAGAGGCCTGTAATTTTCATCATAGGTACACGTCAACTATGACAGACAAAATGAGAAAAGAAAATCCAGAAAATCACATTGTAGGATTTTTAATGAATTTATTTGCAAATTATGGTGGAAAATAAGTATTTGGTCACCTACAAACAAGCAAGATTTCTGGCTCTCACAGACCTGTAACTTCTTCTTTAAGAGGCTCCTCTGTCCTCCACTCGTTACCTGTATTAATGGCACCGTTCTAAATAAAATGGAATATTTTTTTCTCATATAATTTAAAAAACTGTTCGCTAGGCGTAGGCAAGACCATAAGCAAATAGGTAAACTGGGATAATACTAAAGAGTTAATCAGGGTGATTTTTCCACAAATTGACAGGTATTTACCTTTCCATGGTAGCAAGATCTTATCTATTTTTGCTAACTTTCTATTAAAATGTATTGAAGTGAGATCATTTATTTCCTTTGGGATATGTATTCCGAGTATATCCACATCACCATCAGACCATTTTATTGGTAAACTACATGGTAATGTAAAAATTGTATTTTTTAGTGATCCAATACGTAATATAGTACATTTGTCATAATTTGGTTGTAATCCAGAGAGGTTAGAAAATGTATCTAGATCCTCTGAGGCTGTGGAGGGATTCTCGTTGTGGATTTAAAAGAAAACATGAATCATCAGCGTACAATGACACCTTTGTTTTTAAGCCCTGGATTTCTAATCCTCTGATATTATTAGTGGATCTGATTTTAATAGCTAACATCTCGATGGCCACAATAAATATATATGCCGATAGTGGACAACCTTGTTTCACTCCTCTTGACAGTTTAAAACTTTCTGAGAAATAGCCATTATTTACTATTTTACACCTAGGGTTACTATACATGATTTTGACCAATTTTATAAGAGATTCTACAAAATTGAAATGCTCCAGGCATTTATATATAAACCCCAGTCGAACTTTATCAAATGCCTTTTCGAAGTCTGCTATGAATAGCAGGCCTGGTTTCCCATATTTTCCATAGTGTTCTATTGTTTCCAATACTTGCCTTATATTATCTCCAATGTATCTTCCATGTAAAAAAACCTGTCTGATTAGAATGAATAATATCCGACAATACCTTTTTAATTCTATGTGCTATACATTTTGCTAGGTTTTTTGCATCACAACACTGAAGTGTAAGGGGCCTCCAATTTTGTAAATGGACTGGATCTTTATATTTTCCACTTGTATCCTGTTTCAGTAATAATGAGATCTTCTTGAGTGTCAGATAATCTACCATTTACATAGGAGTGGTTAAAACATGCTAATAACGGTCCTCTTAGTATATCAAAAAAGGTTTGGTATACCTCGACTGGTATGCCATCCAACCCTGGAGTTTTCCCAGACTTAGTCTTTAATTGCATCCAGAAGTTCCTCCTCTGTAATTTCACCTTCACATGAGTCTTTCTGTATGGCTGTTAATTTTACATTATCAATAGAAAAAAATCTCTACAATTAGCTTCAGTTAGAGGAGATGGAGGCGACTGAAAAGAAAACATATGCTTAAAGTACTTTGTTTCTTCCTTCAAAATATAATTTGGTGAATTATGGGTGACTCCGTCAATTGTAACCAGTTTCATTAAGTTATTTTTGGTAGGATTCCTATGTTGAAGATTAAAAAAGAATTTTGTGCATTTTTCCCCATATTCCATCCAGTTTGCTTTATTTTTATAATATATTACACTTGATCTTTCTTGAAAAAGTTTCTTTTTGTTTTTCCTCTAATTTATTCTGAGCCTCTACAGTGGGGAAAAAAAGTATTTAGTCAGCCACCAATTGTGCAAGGTCTCCCACTTAAAAAGATGAGAGAGGCCTGTAATTTTCATCATAGGTACACGTCAACTATGACAGACAAAATGAGGAACAAAAAATCCAGAAAATCACATTGTAGGATTTTTTATGAATTTATTTGCAAATTATGGTGGAAAATAAGTATTTGGTCAATAACAAAAGTTTCTCAATACTTTGTTATATACCCTTTGTTGGCAATGACACAGGTCAAACGTTTTCTGTTGGTTTTCACACACTGTTGCTGGAATTTTGGCCCATTCCTCCATGCAGATCTCCTCTAGAGCAGTGACGTTTTGGGGCTGTCGCTGGGCAACACAGACTTTCAACTCCCTCCAAAGATTTTCTATGGGGTTGAGATCTGGAGACTGGCTAGCCACTTCAGGACCTTGAAATGCTTCTTACGGGAGCCACTCCTTCGCGCCCGGGCGGTGTGTTTGGGATCATTGTCATGCTGAAAGACCCAGCCACGTTTCATCTTCAATGCCCTTTGCTGATGGAAGGAGGTTTTCACCAAAATCTCACGATACATGGCCCCATTCATTCTTTCCTTTACACGGATCAGTCGTCCTGGTCCCTTTGCAGAAAAACAGCCCCAAAGCATGATGTTTCCACCCCCATGCTTCACAGTAGGTATGGTGTTCTTTGGATGCAACTCAGCATTCTTTGTCCTCCAAACACGACGAGTTGAGTTTTTACCAAAAAGTTCTATTTTGGTTTCATCTGACCATATGACATTCTCCCAATCCTCTTCTGGATCATCTAAATGCACTCTAGCAATCTTCAGACGGGCCTGGACATGTACTGGCTTAAGCAGGGGGACACGTCTGGCACTGCAGGATTTGAGTCCCTGGTGGCGTAGTGTGTTACTGATGGTAGGCTTTGTTACTTTGGTCCCAGCTCTCTGCAGGTCATTCACTAGATCCCCCGTGTGGTTCTGGGATTTTTGCTCACCGTTCTTGTGATCATTTTGACCCCACGGGGTGAGATCTTGCGTGGAGCCCCAGATCGAGAGAGATTATTAGTGGTCTTGTATGTCTTCCATTTCCTAATAATTGCTCCCACAGTTGATTTCTTCAAACCAAGCTGCTTACCTATTGCAGATTCAGTCTTCCCCAGCCTGGTGCAGGTCTACAATTTTGTTTCTGGTGTCCTTTGACAGCCTCTTTGGTCTTGGCCATAGTGGAGTTTGGAGTGTGACTGCTTGAGGTTGTGGACAGGTGTCTTTTATACTGATAACAAGTTCAAACAGGTGCCATTAATACAGGTAACGAGTGGAGGACAGAGGAGCCTCTTAAAGAAGAAGTTAAAGGTCTGTGAGAGCCAGAAATCTTGCTTGTTTGTAGGTGACCAAATACTTATTTTCCACCATAATTTGCAAATCAATTCATTAAAAATCCTACAACGAGATTTTCTGGAAAAAAAATTCTCAATTTGTCTGTCATAGTTGACGTGTACCTATGATGAAAATTACAGGCCTCTCTCATCTTTTTAAGTGGGAGAACTTGCACATTTGGTGGCTGACTAAATACTTTTTTCCCCCACTGTATGTTGCAGTTTTTATTGCCATCTATCTGTTCTGTTAGACTTTCTATTTCCTTTCTTAGTATAAACTCTTTTGACCTAAATTGCTTTTGTTTTCGAGATGAGTACTGAATTGCATGGCCTCTAAAGGCACATTTAAAGGTATCCCATACAATAAGGGGATTCGCTGTACCTATGTTATGTTGGAAAAAGTCAGTTATAAATTCCTTTGGTCTAATTATAAATAAATTATCATCCAATAGGCTTTGATTAAATTTCCAATATCCTCGCCCACGTGGAAATTCAGTAAGATTAATGTATATGCCTATTATATGATGGTCCGACCGCATTCTGTCCCCTATCAATACTTTTTTAAACTTTTGGTGCCAACGAGAATGAGATAAGAAGTCAAGACGACTAGCTTGATTCTGTCTCCGCCATGTATATCTCACTAGATCAGTATATTTAAGCCTCCATATATCTACTAGTTCTAATGTATCCATGACAATCACAATTTCCTTAAGAGCATGTGGGTGATTGATTGTGGTGTGATTTCCTTTACGGTCCATTGAGCTATTTAAAACAGTATTATAATCCCCCACCATAATAATATTGTCTTGAATTGCTTGCAGGGTTGATAATTTATTATACAGTGGGGAGAACAAGTATTTGATACACTGCTGATTTTGCAGGTTTTCCTACTTACAAAGCATGTAGAGGTCTGTAATTTGTATCATAGGTACACTTCAACTGTGAGAGATGGAATCTAAAACAAAAATCCAGAAAATCACATTGTATGATTTTTATGGAAATAATTTGCATTTTATTGCATGACATAAGTATTTGATCACCTACCAACCAGTAAGAATTCCGGCTCTCACAGACCTGTTAGTTTTTCTTTAAGAAGCCCTCCTGTTCTCCACTCATTACCTGTATTAACTGCACCTGTTTGAACTCGTTACCTGTATAAAAGACACCTGTCCACACACTCAATCAAACAGACTCCAACCTCTCCACAATGGCCAAGACCAGAGAGCTGTGTAAGGACATCAGGGATAAAAGTGTAGACCTGCACAAGGCTGGGATGGGCTACAGGACAATAGGCAAGCAGCTTGGTGAGAAGGCAACAACTGTTGGCGCAATTATTAGAAAATGGAAGAAGTTCAAGATGACGGTCAATCACCCTCGGTCTGGGGCTCCATGCAAGATCTCACCTCGTGGGGCATCAATGATCATGAGGAAGGTGAGGGATCAGCCCAGAACTACACAGCAGGACCTGGTCAATGACCTGAAGAGAGCTGGGACCACAGTCTCAAAGAACAGTATTAGTAACACACTACGCCGTCATGGATTAAAATCCTGCAGCGCACGCAAGGTCCCCCTGCTCAAGCCAGCGCATATCCAGGCCCGTCTGAAGTTTGCCAATGACCATCTGGATGATCCAGAGGAGGAATGGGAGAAGGTCATGTGGTCTGATGAGACAAAAATAGAGCTTTTTGGTCTAAACTCCACTCTCCGTGTTTGGAGGAAGAAGAAGAATGAGTACAACCCCAAGAACACCATCCCAACCGTGAAGCATGGAGGTGGAAACATCATTCTTTGGGGATGCTTTTCTGCAAAGGGGACAGGACGACTGCACCGTATTGAGGGGAGGATGGATGGGGCCATGTATCGCGAGATCTTGGCCAACAACCTCCTTCCCTCAGTAAGAGCATTGAAGATGGGTCGTGGCTGGGTCTTCCAGCATGACAACGACCCGAAACACACAGCCAGGGCAACTAAGGAGTGGCACCATAAGAAGCATCTCAAGGTCCTGGAGTGGCCTAGCCAGTCTCCAGACCTGAACCCAATAGAAAATCTTTGGAGGGAGCTGAAAGTCCATATTGCCCAGCGACAGCCCCGAAACCTGAAGGATCTGGAGAAGGTCTGTATGGAGGAGTGGGCCAAAATCCCTGCTGCAGTGTGTGCAAACCTGGTCAAGACCTACAGGAAACGTGTGATCTCTGTAATTGCAAACAAAGGTTTCTGTACCAAATATTAAGTTCTGCTTTTCTGATGTATCAAATACTTATGTCATGCAATATAATGCAAATTAATTACTTAAAAATCATACAATGTGATTTTCTGGATTTTTGTTTTAGATTCCGTCTCTCACAGTTGAAGTGTACCTATGATAAGAATTACAGACCTCTACATGCTTTGTAAGTAGGAAAACCTGCAAAATCGGCAGTGTATCAAATACTTGTTCTCCCCACTGTATATATTGTCAAAGAATTGTGGATCATCATTATTTGGTCCGTAAAGGTTAATAAGCCATATCTGTTTATGGTCCAATAACATATTTAAAATAATCCATCTACCTTGCGTATCTATTTTGACAATTTGCACATTCTGATCGAAATTACTATTAATTAATATCATCACTCCTTTTGAATTTCTTTGCCCATGGGAGAAGTATATTTCCCCCATTCTTTTTTCCACGCTACTTCATCTCGAATTGTTGAATGAGTTTCCTGTATACAATAGATATTATATTCCTTCTCTTTGAGCCATGTAAATATTGTTCTTCTTTTGTTATTATCAGCTAAGCCATTACAATTATAACTGGCTATACTTATTTCACCATACACCATAATGCGATACAAGTTTCAAGTCTATTTATCATTATATATGTTTGTAAATTTACCAATAAAAAATACCGTAATGATTGAGTGTCCATATAGCTGACAATTTGTTAGCTACGCTATCCTTACGAACTGCAAATCATTACAGCAGTATGTACCGGTATGTTAGTTAGCTACCGAATGTTAGTTGGCTACTAATACATCGAACTTGCCAGTATATTAACTATATGCTATCAAACTAACTACCCAACGTTTATTGTCTTGATTATTCCCGTCATTCTTAGTTTAGCTAAGTGGTATAGTCGTTGTGCGTTCTCAATGGAGT
Organism: Coregonus clupeaformis; assembly: GCF_020615455.1. NCBI lineage: Eukaryota > Metazoa > Chordata > Actinopteri > Salmoniformes > Salmonidae > Coregonus > Coregonus clupeaformis. The sequence goes on from NC_059202.1 coordinate 34,643,686, forward strand.
TTCGGGTGAGTTAGTAAATTCGCTCTGGCTATCTACTCCAATTTCAGATCACTCTCGTCTAAGTGTACCTGTGCCAGAGCGCAGAATAACTGATTAATTTACGAACGCTCAACACCATGTGAAGATGGCGGGTGTCAGTAAACGTCGGCAAAACATTGTAATTAAATTGTTGCCAGCAGTGCAGTTAGTCACCAACGCTCTGGATAACATGAAAACAGCCTAACCAGCTCTGCTAGGGCGATTTAAAATGGTCAGTGAGGTGTTCTCTCATTGTGTCTGGAAGTAGCTAGCAAGTTAGCCAGTTAGCTTGGGTGCTTGACTGCCGTTGTGAGGTCAGAACGCTCAGATCAACCCTACTCCTCGGCCAGAGCGTCCAGTGTGCGCTCTGAACGCTCTGAATTTACAAACGGACAATCTGATAACGCTCTGAATTTACAAACGCCCAGAGCGCACTCTGGCACTCCAGATTTTAATTTAATAACACACCCGAAGTCGTGAAATGTCTAGCTAGTAATTTGTTATGCTAGCAAGAGGTTGCATAGCAACAGCATCAACTTCCGGTAGACAGGCGAAGCGCTAGTATGCTCAACTGAAAGGATACCGTTCGTTTACAGTATACTAAAATGAACTAATAGTATATAGCATGTAGTATATACTCATTTAAGTATGTAGTAAACAGTATGTTAGTATGTGTATTCAAACATAGCTTTATTCTTCTCTCCAAACTACATGTTGAGGGGCCAACTGTAGTCCACTGATGGCCTTGTTCTCTTTCTCTACATAGCATAACCACGAACCAGAGATGTTGCTAGGCTAATCAAATGAAGACCAACAGTGCAGGGTTTAGCCCGGCTGTGGAGAAGTCTATATGCATTCGGAAAGTATTCAGACCCGTTGACTTTTTCCACATTGTTACATTACAGCCTTATTCTAAAATGGATTTCCCCTCATCAATCTACACACAATACCCCATATTGACAAAGCAAAAACAGGTTTTTAGAAATTTTAGCAAATTTATTAAGAATAAACTGAATGTACATTTACATAAGTATTCAGACCCTTTACTTAGTCCTTTTGTTGAAGCACCTTTGGCAGTGATTACAGCCTTGAGTCTTCTTTGGTATGACGCTACAAGCTTGGCACACCTGTATTTGGGGAGTTTCTCCCGTTATTCTCTGCAGATCCTCTCAAGCTCTGTCAGGTTGGATGGGGAGCATTGCTGCACAGCTATTTTCAGATCTCTACAGAGATGTTATAATCGGGTTAAAGTCTGGGCTCTGGCTGGGCCCACTCAAGGACATTCAGAGACTTGTCCCGAAGCCACTCCTACGTTGTCTTGGCGGTGTGCTTATGGTCGTTGTCCTGTTGGAAGGTGAACCTTCGCCCCAGTCTGAGGTCCTGAGCGCTCTGGAGCAGGTTTTCATCAAGGATCTCTCTGTACTTTGCTCCTGACTAGTCTCCCAGTCCCTGCCACTGAAAAACATCCCCACATCATTATGCTGCCACCACCATGCTTCACCGTAGGGATGGTGGCAGGTTTCATCAGACCAGAGAATCTTGTTTCTCATGGTCTGAGAGTCCTTTAGGTGCCTTTTGGCAAACTCTTAAGCGGGCTGTCAGGAGTGGCTTCCGTCTGGCCACTCTACCATAAAGGCCTTATTGGTGGAGTGCTGCAGAGATGGTTTTCCTTCTGGAAGGTTCTCCCATCTCCACAGAGGAACTCTGGAGCTCTGTCAGAGTGACCACCAGGTTCTTGGTCACCTCCCTGACAAAGGCCCTTCTCCCCCATTGCTGAATTTGTCTGGGTGGCCAGCTCTAGGAAGAGTCTTGGTGGTTCCAAACTTCTTCCATTTAAGAATGATGGAGGCCACTGTGTTCTTGGGGACCTTCAATGCTGCAGAAATGTTTTGGCACCCTTCCCCAGATCTCTGCTTCGACACAATCCTGTCTCGGAGCTCTACGGACAATTCCTTCGACGTCATAGCTTGGTTTTTGCTCTGACGTGCACTGTCACCTGTGGGACCTTTTATATAGACAGGTGTGCCTTTCCAAATCATGTCCAATCAATTGAATTTACCACAGGTTGACTCCAATCAAGTTGTAGATACATCTCAAGGATGATCAATGGAAACAGGATGCACCTGAGCTCAATTTTGAGTCTAATAGCAAAGGGTCTGAATACTTATGTAAATAAGGTATTTGTGTTTTTATTTGTAATACATTTGCAAAAATGTCTAAACCTGCTTTCGCTTTCTCATTATGGGGTATTGTGTGTAGATTGATGAGGGGAAAATTAATATTTAATCAATTTTAGAATAAGGCTGTAACGTACCAAAATGTGGAAAAAGGGAAGAGTCTGAATACTTTCCGAATGCGCTGTATATCACTGAGGTCATATCTGACTGAGGAATACCAGGGGGTGCTGTATAGTAACTCTCAAAAACAAAGTTATGTCAATCATTATGGTGCCTGCTGCGATGCACTGAACATTCAGTTACCGAACACATACTTTCAAGAGTGTTATGTCAAGTGTTTTTTTAAAAAGTTTTCACAGGAATGTGAATCCAGTGAAGTCTCAAACTGAAACTTACAAAATGACTGGAAAAATGCTCTTCAACATTGGTCCTTCTGTTTTCAGTCTAAAGTCTCTTGTTTGACACCACACTTTGTGATTTTCTTCTTCAGGTCAAACTTTTCAAAGTTCCCAACCATTCGTGTTAACCGCCAGTTGACCTTTAGTACCCCATGAGTGTCTTTATACATGGTGACAGTATAGAGAAAGGGTTCGGGGCCTTTGATAGATGTGTCTAATAATGACGCTCTCCTGTCTGTCTCCCAGGGGTCCAGGTTGCTGTCGTGAGAGAGCGAGCTACATAGGGGAGGAGGTCCGCCTGGGGGGCGTCACTGCCAGGGCTCTCAAGGTAACAACACCTGGATCTCTCTGCATGGCTCTCTAGTGTCAGTCTGTCTGTCCGGCCATTCACGCTCTGTGTAAACCTGTCTGACTATTGAGACTTTAGTTTTGTCACTGAGTCCTTCTGTTTGTACAACTGCCACCTACTCACACACACACTCTGAAGTTATGTTTAATCAGACTTGCCAAATGAACATTAAAGGGTAGGTAGCATAAATGTAAAATATGGATTTGCATTAGTGTATGCATCAAAAGACCCAATGCAAAGTAACACCTAACTTTATATTTTGAGTTATTACATAAAACCGATCAGAATGCTGAAGTCATGGCGTAAAATGTTTTTGCGGGGTGTGACGTAATATGGAGAACCCGGCAAGCCAGCCTATTCCCTATAATGGAAACTCCAACAGAAATAACTTCAAATTAGGGCTGACCACATTTAGTCGACTGGTCGATTGTTTGGTCGATAGGCTGTTGGTCGACCGAGATTTCTTTAGTCGAGCAGTAGCAAAAAAGTTATAATTGTGTACAAGACACCTGTCTGATTCGCGCCTGTCTGAGTGGACTGATCCATTGTGGAGGCCGTGGGGATGGCACAGTCCATCAGTCTAAGAGGTGCTACTGAAATTGTATGTGGTTATGTTACGTAAGAACAATGGTGCAACACAAATATTATTTTATAACAAATGCACTTTCTCCCACGTTGAATAGTGGTCGCTGTCCGTGGTTCTGAAACACAGCAGTGCGCTGTTGAATTGGCGCCTTTTCCTAGACCATGTTGCTATGTGCTTAATAGCAAAGTTAACCAGCATATTGCTGTTGAGAACAATGCGGCAGAGGCAGCAGCGGTGTTAGGAGATGAGAGCCCTCGCCTTAATTGTCTAAGAAAAGTGAGGAGAGAGGAAACCCCAACTTAATTAGGTCTATAATCAATAGCCTAACTGTTAAATGGGCCTGGCTTTATAAATCATCCATATATATCTACAGAAATAAGACCGATCCTGCTTCTGTTGCCTATTTGAGTGTTTGTTTAATAGCCTACTGATTCCATGAGCACCAAGCCTCACGCAACCACATGTCAGATAAACAATTTCTCAAATTTGGCTGTTTTTAATCTTTGCTATGCTGTAATAAAGGCTTGACACTTATTTTCATTAGATCATAGTAATAGTAATAATAACAATGAGGAGATAATCGGGCTGTAGGCCTAAGAGCGCATCCTCTTTAGTCTTAATAACGTAATTTACTTAAGCCTATATTTCAATACTTATATAGGCTACTGTATCAATCAATAATGTATTCGTTCATGTCATCACACAGCATATACAGTGGGGGAAAAAAGTATTTAGTCAGCCACCAATTGTGCAAGTTCTCCCACTTAAAAAGATGAGAGAGGCCTGTAATTTTCACCATAGGTACATGTCAACTATGACAGACAAAATGAGAAAAAAAATCCAGAAAATCACATTGTAGGATTTTTAATGAATTTATTTGCAAATTATGGTGGAAAATAAGTATTTGGTCAATAACAAAAGTTTCTCAATACTTTGTTATATACCCTTTGTTGGCAATGACACAGGTCAAACGTTTTCTGTAAGTCTTCACAAGGTTTTCACACACTGTTGCTGGTATTTTGGCCCATTCCTCCATGCAGATCTCCTAGAGAGCAGTGATGTTTTGGGGCTGTCGCTGGGCAACACGGACTTTCAACTCCCTCCAAAGATTTTCTATGGTGTTGAGATCTGGAGACTGGCTAGGCCACTCCAGGACCTTGAAATGCTTCTTACGAAGCCACTCCTTCGTTGCCCGGGCGGTGTGTTTGGGATCATTGTCATGCTGAAAGACCCAGCCACGTTTCATCTTCAATGCCCTTGCTGATGGAAGGAGGTTTTCACTCAAAATCTCACGATACATGGCCCCATTCATTCTTTCCTTTACACGGATCAGTCGTCCTGGTCCCTTTGCAGAAAAACAGCCCCAAAGCATGATGTTTCCACCCCCATGCTTCACAGTAGGTATGGTGTTCTTTGGATGCAACTCAGCATTCTTTGTCCTCCAAACACGACAAGTTCTATTTTGGTTTCATCTGAACATATGACATTCTCCCAATCCTCTTCTGGATCATCCAAATGCACTCTAGCAATCTTCAGACGGGCCTGGACATGTACAGGCTTAAGCAGGGGGACACGTCTGGCACTGCAGGATTTGAGTCCCTGGCGGCGTAGTGTGTTACTGATGGTAGGCTTTGTTACTTTGGTCCCAGCTCTCTGCAGGTCATTCACTAGGTCCCCCCGTGTGGTTCTGAGATTTTTGCTCACCGTTCTTTTGATCATTTTGACCCCACGGGGTGAGATCTTGCGTGGAGCCCCAGATCGAGAGAGATTATTAGTGGTCTTGTATGTCTTCCATTTCCTAATAATTACTCCCACAGTTGATTTCTTCAAACCAAGCTGCTTACCTATTGCAGATTCAGTCTTCCCAGCCTGGTGCAGGTCTACAATTTTGTTTCTGGTGTCCTTTGACAGCTCTTTGGTCTTGGCCATAGTGGAGTTTGGAGTGTGACTGTTTGAGGTTGTGGACAGGTGTCTTTTATACTGATAACAAGTTCAAACAGGTGCCATTAATAAAGGTAACGAGTGGAGGACAGAGGAGCCTCTTAAAGAAGAAGTTAAAGGTCTGTGAGAGCCAGAAATCATGCTTGTTTGTAGGTGACCAAATACTTATTTTCCACCATAATTTGCAAATAAATTCATTAAAAATTGATTTTTTTTTCTCAATTTGTCTGTCATAGTTGACGTGTACCTATGATGAAAATTACAGGCCTCTCTCATCTTTTTAAGTGGGAGAACTTGCACAATTGGTGGCTGACTAAATACTTTTATTCCCCACTGCAAGTCATTCATGATTTGAAATGCAATCAAGCATTTTAGTTTTAAAATAAAATAACAAAGCGACTATTGAATAATTAGCGTAAACAATAAATAGGCCTAAACCGTTCCATTTCGGAAATTGCATTCACAAATGAATGTGACTGTTTTCAGTCTTTGCTGTAATAAAGGCTTTACAATTTTTTTTTTTTTTTATGTTACAACAGACTCGCTGGTACGCTTATAATTTATTTAGTGTTGTTTACATTGTTCCAAACGGTCCCAAAAATTATATTGTAATCTAAAAGCACCTGTTTGGCACACATAATATGCTCACAGCGCTTACTCCTTACATTATTTTTGTTGATCTCCAGTATTTTCTACAACTAGTCAAATGTATTCCACACATCTGACTTCCCCTTTACCTCATGAGCAACCAGTAAACTTTCCCCCGTTTCAAGTTTATTTGTCACGTCCTCTGCATCCATTTTGCTGTCACGTGTTACGGTGTTCGGAGTTTGTTAAAACTAATGTATTGATGTGATTATGATATGCTATAGGTCAGGCCCTATTGGTCACGTGCATGCGATGCATACATGTGACACGTGAAGAGAGCAAGGCTTGAGGGAATAGGGAATGTTTCTCCTAAACAAATGAGGGATTTCGGTAACATCACTTTTCAGTCAGAAATGGCTGTAATTATGTTGAAGCTTCAGCAACACGGACAGCACGATAAACACTGTTGACGTTCTGTGGTGGTCGCTGCAGAAAGGTGGAGAGGGAGACACCGGGTGCTAGTCACACAGCGCAGCAAGTCTGAGCCAGGCCGGCACAATCAAATCAATTGTGGTCAAACTCCCTCTAGTCATTTGTGTGTCTTAATTATTTAATCAAGCAGTTCGCTTAAAGCATCAGACAAGCTCAGTGCTTATAGTTGATTTGATTAAAACACATAGGATGTGTCTATATAAGAAAAATCGATTGGTCGAAAGAACAGACAACTCTTCGTCGACCAAGATTTTTTTTTGTCGGAGACAGCCCTACTTCAAATATACATTATCAAATTAAACCAAATCGTTTGCACTCATGACTACTAGTTTCAATTACATTTTCAGCCAATTTACAAGCAAATACTTTATGAATGTATTTTTACAAATCAGCTTGCAAGGTTACTAGCCTGCTAACGTTAGCCCTACTAGCCTGCTAACATTAACCCTATAGCCTGCTAATGTTAAGTTAGCACTGCATGAGTCAGCCAGTTGCTATCAACACCTGGCTTCCAGCTACTGTACATTTAAAGTAAACCAACGTTTTGGAAATACATAACGCCATCTAACCAGTTATCAAATAAGGTTACCTGTATATGCTGTTATCTTAGCCATCAAGCCAGCCAGCTGAAGTTAGCTATCTAGCAGGTTAAAATAACTAACTAGCCTAGCTAGCCAACCACCACGTTCGACATAGCTAAGTAGTAAGCCAGATGGATAATCCCCAGGTTATAATGCTGTTAGTAAAAAAAACTCCACACATTTCTTGTTAACAAACTATAGTTTTGGCAAGTCGGTTAGGACATCTACTTTGTGCATGACCCAACAATTGTTTACAGAGAGATTATTTCACTTATAATTCACTGTCTCACAATTCCAGTGGGTCAGAAGTTTACATACACCAAGTTCACTGTGCCTTTAAACAGCTTGGAAAATTCCAGAAAATGATGTCATGGCTTTAGAAGCTTCTGATAGGCTAATTGACATCATTTGAGTCAATTGGAGGTGTACCTGTGGATGTATTTCAAGGCCTACCTTCAAACTCAGTGCCTCTTTGCTTGACATCATGGGAAAATCAAAATAAATCAGCCAAGACCTCAGAAAAAATCATTGTAGACCTCCACAAGTCTGGTTCATCCTTGGGAGCAATTTCCAAACGCCTGAAGGTTCCACGTTCATCTGCACAAACAATAGTACGAAAGTATAAACACCATGGGATCACACAGCCGTCATACCACTCAGGAAGGAGATGCGTTCTGTCTCCTAGAGATGAACGTACTTTGGTGCGAAAAGTGCAAATCAATCCCGGAACAACAGCAAAGGACCTTGTGAAGATGCTGGAGGAAACAGGTACAAAAGTATCTATATCCACAGTAAAACGAGTCCTATACCGACGTAACCTGAAAGGCCGCTCAGCAAGGAAGAAGCCACTGCTCCAAAACTGCCATTAAAAGCCAGACTACGGTTTGCAACTGCACATGGGGACAAAGAGCGTACTTTTTGGAGAAATGTCCTCTGGTCTGATGAAACAAAAATAGAACTGTTTGGCCATAATGACCATCGTTATGTTTGGAGGAAAAAGGGGGACGCTTGCAAGCCGAAGAACACCATCCCAACCGTGAAGCACGGAGGTGGCAGCATCATGCTGTGGAGGTGCTTTGCTGCAGGAGGGACTGGTGCACTTCACAAAATAGATGGCATCATGAGGAAGGAAAATTATGTGGATATATTGAAGCAACATCTCAAGACATCAGTCAGGAAGTTAAAGCTTGGTCGCAAATGGGTCTTCCAAATGAACAATGACCCCAAGCATACATCTAAAGTTGTGGCAAAATGGCTTAAGGACAACAAAGTCAAGGTATTGGAGTGGCCATCAAAAAGCCCTGACCTCAATCCTATAGAAAATGTGTGGGCAGAACTGAAAAGGCGTGTGCGAGCAAGGAGGCCTACAAACCTGACTCAGTTACACCAGCTCTGTCAGGAGGAATGGGCCAAAATTCACCCAGCTTACCCAGCTTAGGTCAAAATTAGCAAAGAATTGTTCTCTATTCATTGTTTTTGGAATTTCCGATGCTCCGTGACTGTTTAGCTTTCATTTCGATGATCATTAGCGAGCTGGACACAGTCAAGAAACTAAGTAATTTTAAAGTATATTGAGTTCGTCCCGTCCCCCAAACCACCCGCGGGCCGGATTGGACCCCCTCTCGGGCTGGATCCGGCCCTCGGGCCATATGTTTGACACCCCTGGTCTACACTGTCAGGGACAAACCTGTTATGAAATGGCTGTTTGTCTTTAATACACTGCCCATGTCATTTCCACACACCAGAGGGTGACCTGCCCAGCGCCCCGCCGCCTGCCCCGGGCTCCTGACCTGCTGTTAAATAGTAGGAAGGGCTTGGTCCCAAGCAAAATATCCCACTGTGTGCCAGGGGAAGAAAGTGTCAGAGAGCTGGGGGCAGATAAGATCAGGGCCGGGGGCCAGTGGCACAGGGCAGGGGAGTGTCGCAGCGGGACGGCCTAACGCCCAACCCACCGCTCCAGCGCCGGCCCGACAGCCAGCCAGGGTCAGTCCCATTGCTGGGCCCCCCTTCTTTGCTCCCTCTCTCCCCTTTTGCACTGCTCTCTCTCTGCATCTCTCTCTCTCCATCTCTTTTCCCTTGCGTCGCTCCATTGTTTATACGACGGCATGTCCTGCCAAAAGTATTTTAAATCGCTGCCAGCCTTTTTTTTCCTCACTTTTGGGTCTTGAGAAAACGCAGTCCCCTGAGAGCACAGGCAAAGTGTCTGCTTAGAGGCCTTGTTGGGGTAGGAATAGTCTCTGTAGTCTGTACCATAGAGTGACCTACACTCTGTATGTGGAAGCAGGAGGCACCTGCTGTGTGCAATGCATCAATGGGGCTCAACCTACATGAGGGGGAACATGTTGCTGCACTACTACAGAACCTGTTTGGTGTGTTTTTAGTGGACACACGTAATAAAAGGTAAGAGAGGCTTTGATGATTATAATAACCACTGGCAGCATTGATGGCAAAAATGCTTCTCCGTTTTCAATGTTAAGAGGGCTGTGTGTGTTGCTACAGATATACAGTACCAGTCAAAAGTTTGCACACACCTACTCATTCAAGGGTTTTTCTTTATTTTTACTATTTTCTACATTGTAGAATAATAGTGAAGACATCATCATAACTATGAAATAACACATATGGAATCATGTAGTAACCAAAAAAGTGTTAAACAAATCAAAATATATCTTATATTTGAGATTCTTCAAATAGTCACCCTTTGCATTGATGACAGCTTTGCACACTCTTGGCATTCTCTCAACAAGCTTCACCTGGAATGCTTTTCCAACAGTCTTGAAGGAGTTCCCACATATGCTTAGCACTTGTTGGCTGCTTTTCCTTCACTCTGCTGTCCGACTCATCCAAAACCATCTCAATTGGGTTGAGGTCGGGGGATTGTGGAGGCCAGGTCATCTGATGCAGCACTCATCACTCTCCTTCTTGGTAAAATAGCCCTTACACAGCCTGAAGGTGTGTTGGGTCATTGTCCTATTGAAAAACAAATGATAGTCCCACTAAGCCCAAACCAGATGGGATGGCGTATCGCTGCAGAATGCTGTGGTAGCCATGCTGGTTAAGTGTGCCTTGATTTCTAAATAAATCGCAGACAGTGTCACCAGCAAAGCACCCCCACACCATAACACCTCCTCCTCCATGCTTTACGGTGGGAACTACACATGCGGAGATCACCGCGTCTCACAAATACACGGCGGTTGGAACCAAAAATCTCTAATTTGGACTCCAGACCAAAGGACACATTTCCACCGGTCTAATGTCCATTGCACGTGTTTCTTGGCCCAAGCAGGTCTCTTCTTATTGGTGTCCTTTAGTAGTGGTTTCTTTGTAGCAATTCGACCATGAAGGCCTGATTCACACAGTCCCCTCTGAACAGTTGATGTTGAGATGTTTCTGTGACTTGAACTCTGAATTATTTATTTGGGCTGCAATTCTTGAGGCTGGTAACTCTAATGAACTTATCCTCTGCAGCAGAGGTAACTCTGGGTCTTCCATTCCTGTGGTGGTCCTCATGAGAGCCAGTTTCATCATAGCGCTTGATGGTTTTTGTGACTGCACTTAAAGAAACTTTCAAAGTTCTTGAAGTTTTCCATATTGACTGATCTTCATGTCTTAAAATAATGACGGACTGTCATTTCTCTTTGCTTATTTGAGCTGTTCTTGCCATAATATGGACTTGGTCTTTTACCAAATAGGGCTGTCTTCTGTATTCCCCCCTACCTTGTCTCAACACAACTGATTGGCTCAAACGCATTAAGAAGGAAATAAATTCCACCAATTAACTTTTAACAAGGAACACCTGTTAATTGAAATACATTCCAGGTGACTACCTCATGAAGCTGGTTGAGAGAATGCCAAGAGTGTGCAAAGCTGTCATCAGGGCAAAGGATGGCTACTTTGAAGAATCTCAAATATAAAATATATTTTGATTTGTTTAACACTTTTTTTGGTTACTACATGATTCCATATGTGTTATTTCATAGTTTTGATGTCTTCACTATCATTTTACAGTGTAAAAAATAGTACAAATAAAGAAAAACTCTTGAATGAGTAGGTGTGTCCAAACTTTTGACTGGTAGTGTATATGAACTCATCGGGATTCTCTCCAGCAAGATATGACACCAGCCCAGCGGTGGCAAAGCCCGCCCTGTTTATGTTGGGGGTGTGTGTTTTTAAACGTGTGTGTATTATCTCCCCTGCTGCAGCTAATTGCAGACATGCACGGGCAAGCCGGTTTCCTCCCATAGCCCACCTCTCAGCAGTTAGCCCAGCTAAATCATCTGGCCTTCCAGCACCACACTACCGGCACATGTACAAAGAGAGGATGGACCTCCCTCTGGGTCAACCAGGCCTGCTAAATATCTTTTAATAAAGCAATTTGTTATTTTTTATATTTTCATTGCTGCCCAGTGCCCCTGGCACAATGCACTTTTAATGCGGGGGCTTTCAAACTGCTGCCATCATACTCTGGTGGGCATCATGAAATCTCGCCAGGTCATCCATTGGGAAGCCTTCTGAAGTGTGACTTCCTGGTCGCTTTCTTTGGGGATTGTCCCAATCATGTTGTCAGGATATGCGATAAAACATTCCATGGGTTATTTGGTTGTATTTCTGTCTGGGGCTGATATGTTGCTGTTGTTGGAAGTTTTGATTGAGTTCCCTTCTTTCAGTCACTTCACGACCAAAACACTGGGAAAGTTTGAGTGGAGCAATCAGGCCCTTGGGAGGTTAGCTAATTGTTTTGAAACAGACTGTTGCTGCAGACGCTACACATATTGTTGATTTGAATAGATACAGTGGCTTGCGAAAGTATTCACCCCCCTTGGCATTTTTCCTATTTTGTTGCCTGGATTTTTTGGTGGGTTTGTATCATTTGATTTACACAACATGCCTACCACTTTGAAGATGCAAAATAAAAAAATGTGTGAAACAAACAAGAAATAAGACAAAAAAAACAGAACTTGAGCGTGCATAACTATTCACCCCTACCAAAGTCAATACTTTATAGAGACACCTTTTGCAGCAATTACAGCTGCAAGTCTCTTGGGGTATGTCTCTATAAGCTTGGCACATCTAGCCACTGGGATTTTTGCCCATTCTTCAAGGCAAAACTGCTCCAGCTCCTTCAAGTTGGATGGGTTCCGCTGGTGTACAGCAATCTTTAAGTCATACCACAGATTCTCAATTGGATTGAGGTCTGGGCTTTGACTAGGCCAATGCAAGACATTTAAATGTTTCCCCTTAAACCACTCGAGTGTTGCTTTAGCAGTATGCTTATGGTCATTGTCCTGCTGGAAGGTGAACCTCCGTCCCAGTCTCAAATCTCTGGAAGACTGAAACAGGTTTCCCTCAAGAATTTCCCTGTATTTAGCGCCATCCATCATTCCTTCAATTCTGACCAGTTTCCCAGTCCCTGCCGATGGGGAAAAACATCCCCACAGCATGATGCTGCCACCACCATGCTTCACTGTGGGGATGGTGTTCTCGGGGTGATGAGGTGTTGGGTTTGCGCCAGACATAGCGTTTTCCTTGATGGCCAAAAAGCTCAATTTTAGTCTCATCTGACCCAAGTACCTTCTTCCATATGTTTGGGGAGTCTCCCACATGCCTTTTGGCGAACACCAAACGTGTTTGCTTATTATTTTCTTTAGCAATGGCTTTTTTCTGGCCACTCTTCCGTAAAGCCCAGCTCTGTGGAGTGTACGGCTTAAAGTGGTCCTATGGACAGATACTCCAATCTCCGCTGTGGAGCTTTGCAGCTCCTTCAGGGTTATCTTTGGTCTCTTTGTTGCCTCTCTGATTTAATGCCCTCCTTGCCTGGTCCGTGAGTTTTGGTGGGCGGCCCTCTCTTGGCAGGTTTGTTGTGGTGCCATATTATTTCAATCTTTTATAATGGATTTAATGGTGCTCCGTGGGATGTTCAAAGTTTCTGATATTTTTTTATAACCCAACGCTGATCTGTACTTCTCCACAACTTTGTCCCTGACCTGTTTGGAGAGCTCCTTGGTCTTCATGGTGCCGCTTGCTTGGTGGTGCCCCTTGCTTAGTGGTGTTGCAGACTCTGGGGCCTTTCAGAACAGATATATAGATATATAGATAGATAGAGATATATATATATATATATACAGTCATGGCCAAAATTGTTGGCACCCCTGAAATTTTTCCAGAAAATGAAGTATTTCTCACAGAAAAGTATTGAAATTACACATGTTTTGCTATGCACATGTTTATTTCCTTTGTGTGTATTGGAATAACACAAAAAAAACAGGAAAAAAGCCAATTTGACATAATTTCACACAAAACTCAAAAAATGGGCCGGACAAAATGATTGGCACCCTTAACTTAATATTTAGTTGCACACCCTTTGGAAAAAATAACTGAAATCAGTCGCTTCCTATAACCATCAATAAGCTTCTTACACCTCTCACCCGGAATTTTGGACCACTCTTCTTTTGCAAACTGCTCCAGGTCTCTCATATTGGATGGGTGCCTTTTCCCAACAGCAATTTTAAGATCTCTCCACAGGTGTTCAATGGGATTAAGATCTGGACTCATTGCTGGCCACTTCAGAACTCTCCAGCGCTTTGTTGCCATCCATTTCTGGGTGCTTTTTGAAGTATGTTTGGGGTCATTGTCCTGCTGGAAGACCCATGATCTCGGACGCAAACCCAGCTTTCTGACACTGGGCCCTACATTGCGACCCAAAATCCTTTGGTAATCCTCAGATTTCATGATGCCTTGCACACAGTCAAGGCACCCAGTGCCAGAGGCAGCAAAACAACCCCAAAACATCTTTGAACCTCCACCATATTTGACTGTAGGTACTGTGTTCTTTTCTTTGAAGGCTTCATTACATTTTCGGTAAACAGTAGAACGATGTGCTTTACCAAAAAGCTCTATCTTGGTCTCATCTGTCCATAAGACGTTCTCCCAGAAGGAATTTGGCTTACTCATGTACATTTTGGCAAACTGTAGTCTTGCTTTTTTATGTCTCTGTGTCAGCAGTGGGGTCCTCCTGGGTCTCCTGCCATAGCGTTTCATTTCATTCAAATTTCGACGTATAGTTCGCGCTGACACTGATGCACCCTGAGCCTGCAGGACAGCTTGAATTTCTTTGGAACTTGTTTGGGGCTGCTTATCCACCATCCGGACTATCCTGCGTTGCAACCTTTCATCAATTTTTCTCTTCCGTCCACGTCCAGGGAGATTAGCTACAGTGCCATGGGTTGCAAACTTCTTGATCATGTTGCGCACTGTGGACAAAGGAACATCTAGATCTCTGGAGATGGACTTGTAACCTTGAGATTGTTGATATTTTTCCACAATTTTGGTTCTCAAGTCCTCAGACAGTTCTCTTTTCCTCTTTCTGTTCTCCATGCTTAGTGTGGCACACACAGAAACACAATGCAAAGACTGAGTCAACTTCTCTCCTTTTTATCTGCTTTCAGGTGTGATTTTTAGATTGCCCACACCTGTTACTTGCCCCAGGTGAGTTTAAAGGAGCATCACATGCTTGGAACAAACTTATTTATCCACAATTTTGAAAGGGTGCCAATAACTTTGTCCGGCCCATTTTTTTAGTTTTGTGTGAAATTATGTCAAATTTGCTTTTTTCCTGTTTTTTTTTGTGTTATTCCAATACACACAAAGGAAATAAACATGTGCATAGCAAAACATGTGTAATTTCAATACTTTTCTGTGAGAAATACTTCATTTTCTGGAAAAATTTCAGGGGTGCCAACAATTTTGGCCATGACTGTATATAGATAGATATATATAGATATATAGAGATATAGAGATATAGAGATATAGAGATATATAGATAGATAGATAGATAGATAGATAGATAGATATAATATATAGATATATATATACTGAGATCATGTGACAGATTAGATTGCACACAGGTGGACTTTATTTAACTAATTATGTGACTTCTGAAGGTAATTGGTTTCACCAGATCTTATTTAGGGGCTTCATAGCAAAGGGGGTGAATACATATGCACGCACCACTTTTCCGTTATTTCTTTTTTATAATTTTTTGAAACAAGTTATTTTTTTCATTTCGCTTCACCAATTTGGACTATTTTGTGTATGTCCATTACATGAAATCCAAATAAAAATCAATTTAAATTACAGGTTGTAATGCAACAAAATAGGAAAAACGCCAAGGGGGATGAATACTTTTGCAAGGCACTGTAAGTGTTTATTTAGTTGCACGTTCTGTAGCGTCTCTTGGTGCGTCTTTGATTCTCCTTTATCTTTGGCTGTACTTGTTGATTCCATCTGCCGGTGACCTTTTTGACCCTGGCATTCCCCTTCAACCCTGTCCTCTCCGGTACAGAGGCCTAGGTCAGGTTCAACTCATACAGGTGGCATCAGAACAAACACACACACACACTGACAGACTTCTGATTCATCAGATGGGTGTGACTCAATACCCCCCATGCCTCTTCTCTCTCCCTCTCAGCTGTCCTCCAGGGCTGGCCAGCTGTTGGGAAAGGAGCTTGTCACTGTCTGTGGGAGTGTTCCATACTGGGTGTCCATAAATATGCACCACTCAGGTGCTCTCAGGTCAACCAGCTGTCTGTGCCTGTAGGGACCTGCAGAGGCAAGCCCAGTCATATGGCAAGCCAACTGTCATACAGTAGGGATACATAGACTACGTTTGGCCAACTCGAGTAGGACAGTGTGTTTGCTAGTGATGGGGGGGATCGATAGTTGCATATCCCAATGTTATTTTGATCGATATTCTATAGATATTTTGACTGCAAGTATCGATTTTGTAAAATAGTAAAAATGACAAATAAAATTGTCGGCTGTTGCTGCGACAAAACTCTGGTATTTTTTCATCCTATAGCTTTTTTTCCCCATCTTTTAAAATAGTGAGCCAACATGTTTTCAGCACTTTTATTTCCATGACTGATAAAAACACATTTTCTCATGCTCTCTCGTCTCTGCAGCAGACATATAGTGAGCAATATGTTTGGAACAACAAATCGCAATACCATTTCAGTATCGAATCTCAATACAAATTGTATTGTCACCTAAGAATCATGATAATATCGTATCGTGAGGTCCCTGGCAATTCCCAGCCCTAATATTTGCTCCTGAATATTCCAGCCCTGTCCTGTCTGTTCTAATTCATCATTCATTCAGCGTCTGCTAAATGACTAAAATCTCAATCTAATGTCAAACTGTGCGTATATGGCTCTGGTTTCAGTCACTACACTGGTGGTGTGGTTGATCTCATTGGTCTCACTTGAATGTTCAATGTGGTTGACTCATGTTCTGGTATGCGCTGGGGAAGACTCACATTCTCATGTAGTGGTGTCATTGTGTTCTTGTTTCAATGAAGCGGTGCTCTGTGGGCTTGGTGACTCCTCTGCAGAATGGAGAAAGAAGAACTGAAGATCGTGAATAAGGATGAGGAGGATGAGATGGTGTGTTTCCTCATTTTACCACCTCGAGTTCTCGCTCTCTCTCTCCCGCTCTCTTTCCATCTCTCCCCCTCGCTCTCTTTCCATCTCTCCCCCTCGCTCTCTCCCACTCTCGCTCTCTCCCACTCTCTTTCGTTCCTGCTCTCTCTCTCCTTTCCCTCGCTCCCTCTATTCCCGTCTCTCTCTCCCCGTCTCTCGTTCCTTCTTGCTCTACCCTTCTCTCTGAATTGTGCATATGCCAACTCCTAATAGTTTATTCAAATCAAATGGGATCCAAACTCATGTTAAAACTTGACTCTGAAACTCCCCTGATGACCCCATATGAACTGCAGTTTTAACCGTCTCCTCTTCCCCTCTGGCCCCCGCTAGGAGCTCCAGGGGTACAGTGTGTGTCGGTGGCGCGTGGCAGTGGTGGGTCTGGGGGTGCTGTGTACGGGGGGCTTCCTCCTGCTGCTGCTCTACTGGATGCCAGAGTGGTGTGTGAAGTCCACCTGCACCCGGACCACCATCAGAGAGGCCGAAGTGGTGCTGCTCCAATCCACCGTAAGCCAATGTCCTCCTCACGATGGCGGCAACCAAACTGAATATTTTCGTAACACTTAATTTTAAAGTAGACGTATCAGCCACCAATTTGTAGTTCATAAGTGTATTTATAAGTATCTAAAAAATGCATGTATTTCTTATTAGGCCTTAATGAAGTGTTTTCTTATTCAAACATAAGTAATTTGTTACTGGCCAATCCTTAATAACCACACCTCTCCACACCCATGAGCAAAAGTATATAAGGATTTCCTGACACTATGGACTTCTGTAGGTTCATGAAATAAAAATTGAATTAAATAATGTAGGCCATACAGCCAACATTCAACAAAATATTTGACATAAACAATTAGCAACAAAACTTCCATGGTGATTACAATGGCCACTTTCAGAACACACGTCACCGTTAATCATATCAATGTTGTCACATTAATGTTCCTTCCTACTGTAGGATATGAGAGAAGTTGACTTATTAAGGTGTCAATCTGACTTTTTGCACCACCTGTACAAACACATATAATGCATCAAAATCAAACTCACCCTCACTGAATCATAGGCTCTTCACATACTAAGGAAATTGTTTAGCTTCACTGTGCAAATATGTGAATACCAGAGAACCTGTCACCGCTGATGGTGTGTGTGTGTCTCAGGATGAGTTTAAGCGCTGGTTCCTGGCCAAGGTGCGTGTGATGCAGGCCCCCGGAAGGAACCCCTTTGACAGCCTGGAGACCCAGACCACTCCCCCCATGGCCAATGGACACTCCCCCCACCACTCGGACGGCTACACCCATGATTTAATCAGGAAGTACGCAGAGTACCAACCCACTCAGGTAATAACACGTGATGGCACATACAGTGGGGAGAACAAGTATTTGATACACTGCCGATTTTGCAGGTTTTCCTACTTACAAAGCATGTAGAGGTCTGTAATTTTTATCATAGGTACACTTCAACTGTGAGAGACGGTATCTAAAACAAAAATCCAGAAAATCACATTGTATGATTTTTAAGTAATTAATTTGCATTTTATTGCATGACATAAGTATTTGATCACCTACCAACCAGTAAGAATTCCAGCTCTCACAGACCTGTTAGTTTTTCTTTAAGAAGCCCTCCTGTTCTCTACTCATTACCTGTATTAACTGCATCTGTTTGAACTCGTTACCTGTATAAAAGACACCTGTCCACACACTCAATCAAACAGACTCCAACCTCTCCACAATGGCCAAGACCAGAGAGCTGTGTAAGGACATCAGGGATAAAATTGTAGACCTGCACAAGGCTGGGATGGGCTACAGGACAATAGGCAAGCAGCTTGGTGAGAAGGCAACAACTGTTGGCGCATTTATTAGAAAATGGAAGAAGTTCAAGATGACGGTCAATCATCCTCGGTCTGGGGCTCCATGCAAGATCTCACCTCGTGGGGCATCAATGATCATGAGGAAGGTGAGGGATCAGCCCAGAACTACACGGCAGGACCTGGTCAATGACCTGAAGAGAGCTGGGACCACAGTCTCAAAGAAAACCATTAGTAACACACTACGCCGCCATGGATTAAAATCCTGCAGCGCACACAAGGTCCCCCTGCTCAAGCCAGCGCATGTCCAGGCCCGTCTGAAGTTTGCCAATGACCATCTGGATGATCCAGAGGAGGAATGGGAGAAGGTCATGTGGTCTGATGAGACAAAAATAGAGCTTTTTGGTCTAAACTCCACTCGCCGTGTTTGGAGGAAGAAGAAGGATGAGTACAACCCCAAGAACACCATCCCAACCGTGAAGCATGGAGGTGGAAACATCATTCTTTGGGGATGCTTTTCTGCAAAGGGGACAGGACGACTGCACCGTATTGAGGGGGAGGATGGATGGGGCCATGTATCGCGAGATCTTGGCCAACAACCTCCTTCCCTCAGTAAGAGCATTGAAGATGGGTCGTGACTGGGTCTTCCAGCATGACAACGACCCGAAACACACAGCCAGGGCAACTAAGGAGTGGCTCCGTAAGAAGCATCTCAAGGTCCTGGAGTGGCCTAGCCAGTCTCCAGACCTGAAACCAATAGAACATATTTTGAGGGAGCTATAAGTCTGTATTGCCCAGCGACAGCCCTGAAACCTGAAGGATCTGGAGAAGGTCTGTATGGAGGAGTGGGCCAAAATCCCTTCTGCAGTGTGTGCAAACCTGGTCAAGACCTACAGGAAACGTATGATCTCTGTAATTGCAAAGAAAGGTTTCTGTACCAAATATTAAGTTCTGCTTTTCTGATGTATCAAATACTTATGTCATGCAATAAAATGCAAATTAATTACTTTAAAATCATACAATGTGATTTTCTGGATTTTTGTTTTAGATTCCGTCTCCCACAGTTGAAATGTACCTATGATAAAAATTACAGACCTCTACATGCTTTGTAAGTAGGAAAACCTGCAAAATCGGCAGTGTATCAAATACTTGTTCTCCCCACTGTACAATAACACACAGCTGTCTTTTTTGCTTTCTTTACCTGTCTCTTTCTCACATACGCTCACGCTCAAAAGTATACAACTTTATGGTCAATGAAATGGAGGAAAAGCGCACACCAAAAGTGTTTCTGCCTTAGTTATTTTTGATAACATTGTCTTATTGTTTTTTTCTCCCTTTAGATTCGCTATTTTACACTCCATAGCACAAAGTACTACTGGAACGATGAGGTCCAGAATTTTGAAGTATTAACGTAAGCAATTTAACAGACCAAAATTATAGCCAGTGACCTGGATACTTTCCAAAATGGTTTACGTAATGCGTATCCAAGCAAATGTGTTCTAATGGAGGTCTCTTTTCCCTTCTTTCACTCACACACATCCATCCGCACACACATCCATCCGCACACACATCCATACACACATCCATCCACACACCCACACACATCCACACCCACACCCATCCACACCCACACCCACACCCATCCACACACACACACCCATCCACACACACACACCCATCCACACACACACACATCTACACACACACACACACACACACACACATCTACACACACACACACACACCCATCCACACACACACACACATCTACACACACACACACACACACACCCATCCACACACACACACACACACACACACACATCCATCCACACACACCCATCCACACACACACACCCATCCACACACACACACACACACATCCATCCACACACACACACCCCACAGGGGCCTGGAGGACCTGGAGGTGACCTGTTCCACCATCCACTCAGAGCACAGCACGGGGCTCACCAGCAACCAGCAGGCGTACAGGTAACTTATACCAAACACCTTGTACAGAGTGGAAGGCCATGATGGTTTGAGCAATGTGATGTGTTGAGGTTAAATTCACCCCATAGGAATGCTTGGTTTTGTTGCATTAGCTAAGTGGTCCTGATACCCGCTTATTTTTTATTGTTACTCTATTACATTTAACCCTGCCCTTCCTATGATAGATTCATTACCCCCATCCCCCAGTGCCAGACTTCACAATTGAAAGCAGATACTGTTATTCCACTGCAGGCCACAGCAGCCTCTTTGTCACCTTAGACGACCAGACTTCCAAAGCCCAGTCACCTCACAAAGCCCTGACAACACCTTATAATAGCCCTACTGGGTGTCATTCCACTCAGAGCTGGCCTACTGTTCCCCATGTGTCACAGGAGGGAGGGAGGGAGGGAGGGAGAGTTTGTGTTTGTGACTCTGACCTACTTAATGTAGTACTGTCAGTGTCACACCTTATCAACGGTTTTATTAGACAGTTTGTTATAAAGTGGAATGAGTTGTTAGTGTTTGAACTGTAAATGTTGAACCTTTGTTCTCTCGTGCTTTCCCACAGGAGACTGTTTTTCGGAGTGAATGAAATTGCAGTGAAAGTGCCTTCAGTTTTCAAGCTGCTAATCAAAGAGGTAGGAGAGGTTTTGGGTGTAAATGGGAATGTGTTCATACCCACTTCTTAAAGGATGCTTGATATTCTTACCATAGCTCATTTTCAATTTTCTCTGAGAACTACTTGATAATATAAGCCTATATGAATTATTTACATCCAAAGGTGCCTATGGAAATCAATAACTAATTTAGCTGAGATAATGATCAAGATAATGAGAATGTGCCTGGCATTCTAATGGGAACATTCTGTTGAATGGAAGCCAACTAGGCTTTAAGCTTTTCTGACTGGCCAGATTTAGATTCTGAGTTGTTGCGGGGAGGTTGTCTTTAGTCTAATGAGTGAACACTGTGAACAGGGCCAACAATGGCAGTAGAAACAGCATTTTCCACCTCCGCAGTTCCTCTCAACTCCTTATTGTTTGTCTATCTCTCTGATGTCTCTCTTGCTCTCTTTGACCTCGCGCTCTTTGCGACAGTCTCCGTCTCTCTGTCTCTGTGTCTTTCGCTCTGTCTGTCTTCCTCTCT
Organism: Coregonus clupeaformis; assembly: GCF_020615455.1. Classification (NCBI taxonomy): domain Eukaryota; kingdom Metazoa; phylum Chordata; class Actinopteri; order Salmoniformes; family Salmonidae; genus Coregonus; species Coregonus clupeaformis. The sequence continues at coordinate 34,665,222 of NC_059202.1, forward strand.
CTCTGTCTGCTATACTTTCTGTATAAAGAAACAAATTTACGCAGATGTGTCAATCAAGATATTTCACGTTAATTTAAACCCTTTTCACACTATTGAGCCAAACCATGACAGATTATGGTTAGCCTGCTATAGGGCTTAATCAGGCATTATTCTAGTGGCTGTCAAAATGGATGCCTTGTTGCAGCTTGTTGTTTTGAAGAAGTTGTTTGACATACCTCTTTCTTTCCCTCCCTCCCACTTTCTTTCTTTCTCTCTCTCTCTCTCTCTCTCTCTCTCTCTCTCTCTCTCTCTCTCTCTCTCTCTCTCTCTCTCTCTCTCTCTCTCTCTCTCTCTCTCGCTCTCTCGCTCTCTCGCTCTCTCGCTCTCTCGCTCTCTCGCTCTCTCGCTCTCTCGCTCTCTCGCTCTCTCTCTCTCTCTCTCTCTCTAGGTCCTCAACCCTTTCTACATCTTCCAGCTCTTCAGTGTGATCCTGTGGAGCGCTGACGAGTACTACTACTATGCCGCAGCCATCGTCTTTATGTCGGTCATTTCCATAGCTACCTCGCTGTACACCATCAAAAAGGTATGTCTGCCACCGCCCCTTGAGCTCCTCTATGCCTTGTTCTCTTTCTTCCCTTTCTGACTCTCTCATCCACCATCTTATACCTTCCGCCATTTTGAAAAATTTATTCAATAATCAAAAGGTGAGTCTGGGGCCTTGCTGAACTGGCCAGAACCAGGCTGAACTGGGCTAATTTGGACTAAGCCAGAGTTTAGCCCCCTCCCCACTCTAGGGCCCTGGGTTCACCCCCTTACAATCACACTGCATTAATAGATAGATGGAGGGAGGGAGGTGAAGGGGTGGAGGCTTCTCCCGGGGCCCTAGGTTTACAGAAAGAGAAGGAGAAAGCCCCCCTTAGAATCACATAGCATATGGAAGAGGGAGATAAAGAAGAAGGGAATGGATGGAGAGAGGGGGATGGCTGGATGGAGGGGGCGGTTAAGTCTTCTCTGGAACTTTCAAGGGACATTGAGAATCTATTAACCAGAGGCCTGTTTTTGTAGCGCCTGATGTGTGGTTCTGCTTATTTGCTGTTCTCCTTCTTTTCAGCAATACGTCATGCTTCATGACATGGTGTCAGCACACAGTATTGTCCGAGTTTCAGTCTGCAGAGCCAGCAACGGTTTGTCTAATATACCTCACTAAGATTTCATTACATTTGACTAGTGTTCAATTCGCCACTAGAACGGCACACTTTTCTGTGTGTGTGTGCACGCCCACAGCGGGCTCAGGCTGTGCATATGATGCCTCAGCACTTTCCCCCTGCTGCCCAGAGGGGCGTGAGTAATGAGAGATGTGCTGAACAAGACTGGGGCTCTGACGCACAGAATACCTCTCTTTTCTCCTCCTCTCTTCCCTCCACTCCTCTCACTCCCTCCCTCCCCCTCCTCTCACTCCCTCTCTCCCCCTCCTCTCACTCCCTCCCTCCCCCTCCTCTCACTCCCTCCCTCTCCTCTCACTCCCTCCCTCTCCTCTCACTCCCTCCCTCTCCTCTCACTCCCTCCCTCTCCTCTCACTCCCTCCCTCTCCTCTCACTCCCTCCCTCTCCTCTCACTCCCTCCCTCCCCCTCCTCTCACTCCCTCCCTCCCCCTCCTCTCACTCCCTCCCTCTCCTCTCCTCCCTCCCTCTCCTCTCACTCCCTCCCTCCCTCTCCTCTCACTCCCTCTCTCCCCTCCTCTCACTCCCTCCCTCCCCTCCTCTCACTCCCTCCCTCCCCCTCCTCTCACTCCCTCCCTCCCTCTCCTCTCACTCCCTCTCTCCCCCTCCTCTCACTCCCTCCCTCCCCTCCTCTCACTCCCTCCCTCTCCTCTCACTCACTCCCTCTCCTCTCACTCCCTCCCTCTCCTCTCACTCCCTCCCTCTCCTCTCCCCCTGTCTCCACACCTACTCTCCTCCCCTCTGTGTTGAATCCTAATAGACATCGAGGAGGCCCTGTCCACTGACCTGGTGCCCGGCGACGTCATGGTCATCCCTAGCAACGGGACCATCATGCCGTGCGACGCGGTGCTGGTCAGCGGCACCTGCATCGTCAACGAGAGCATGCTGACGGGTGAGACTTGGAGATTCTGCCTTCTCTCGCTCTTGCTCACTCTCTGTCACTGCTGGACACTTTCCAAATACAAAATTCTAAAATATATTTATTTTACATTTGTGCAAAGCCTCACACAACACTACACTCTGTAAATACTTATGCAAGGCATCAAAGCTCCCAGACTCACCCTCAGTCTCCCCTCCCCCCTCCTGTCCCTGTCTCTTCCTCCTCCCCCCCAGGCGAGAGTGTGCCAGTCACCAAGACCAACCTCCCCAACCCGGGCGAAGGGGACAAGGAGGGCGACGGGGCCTACAGCATGGAGGAGCACAAGAGACACACCCTCTTCTGTGGCACGCACGTCATCCAGACCCGCTTCTACTCAGGGGAGCTGGTCAAGGCAGTGGTGGTCCGCACAGGTTAGCCGTGGGTGTCCGTCCGTGTCCTCAGTCACAACACACTCAATATACCTTTTCACATTTTTGTACGATCATGATCTGCTCTTCCATAGTAAAATAAGTCAAATAAGGAGCATTTACCATATTCTGAATTTAGCCGTCTAAACACTCCCCCCAGGTTTCAGCACGGCTAAGGGCCAGCTGGTGCACTCCATCCTGTACCCCAAGCCCACCGACTTCAAGCTGTACCGCGACGCCTACCTCTTTCTGTTGTGCCTGGTGGCTATAGCTGGCATCGGCTTTGTCTACTCCATCGTCCTCAGCATCATGAACAATGTACTGGGCCACACCGTACACTATACTCTCACTGGGCTACTGCTAGGCTGGGGAGAAAGACAGGGTAGAGGGAGAGTGACTAGTCCTATAGAGGCTGTAGAAGGTGTCTAGGTCACAGTGGATTGTGGTCAAAGCATTTCATTGGAAAATGGAACAAAAAATATTATTATGTCTATTTAGCTTCACGTCCAATTCCTACATTAACCCCTGTTGTATTGGCATTTTCTCCTTGCCTTCTCTACTGTACCCCAGGTGCCAGCCAAGACCATCATCATCGAGTCCCTGGACATCATCACCATCACCGTGCCCCCTGCGTTGCCCGCTGCCATGACTGCGGGCATCGTGTACGCCCAGCGCCGCCTCAAACGCATCGGCATCTTCTGCATCAGCCCCCAGAGGATCAACATCTGTGGCCAGCTCAACCTGGTCTGCTTCGACAAGGTGGACACACACACACATACACACACACACACACACACACACCTACCTCACACATTGGTAAAGGAGAGGCTGTGCTTGGGAAACTAGTTGTGGTCTGGTGATCTGATATGGTAATCGCCCTGCTCAACAGTTAGTGCTGTATATTTACTTTAAAGAAAGGGTCATCTCCCCTATTCATTATTTCTGTGCTTCTCTCCTCAGACGGGTACACTCACAGAGGATGGATTAGACCTGTGGGGAGTCCAGAGAGTGGAGAAGGGGTCTTTCCACCTGTCAGAGGAGAATGCCTACAAGGACACTCTGGTCAAGTCCCAGTTTGTAGCCTGCATGGCCACCTGCCACTCTCTTACCAATATCGATGGCAAGCTGTCCGGAGACCCTCTGGATCTGAAGATGTTCGAGGCCACAGGCTGGGTGAGTGACTGAAACTCACCCAGCCTAAGTTGAATTCTCGACTTTCGATGCCGCTTAGACTTTCTCACATTGACTCCTCTCCTGACGGTGTCTTCTCTGCTACCTCCTCTCCCTGTCAGATCCTGGAGGAGGCCACTGAGGAGGAAACCTCACTCCACAACCGTATCATGCCCACCGTGGTCCGGCCCCCCAAGCAGCTGATGCCCCCCGAGCCCGTCATGTCACCCGAACAGGACATGGTACGAACAGGTTACCCCTCCTGAGAGCAAGGCTCAGTGCTGCCCCCAATGGACACCCACCATAAGCATTGATCACGTCTCCCTCATCACATGTTGATTTTGTCTGTTGCTGTTAGCTCTTGGTCATGTGTAAACGTTTAAGTTCCTTCATGTTAATCATAGTTCTGAATGGTACCTGGGTTTTCTATGTTCACATTCTATGGACCTCTCGCATTCTTTGAAATGCACTGTTTGATTGTACATTCACTCTGTTTACTTCACTTTCACATTGTAGGAGCTGTATGAGTTGTCGGTAAGTAGTGTAATCTCTCATGTTTTTAATATTTATTGTAGATTTACTTAGAGGTGAAAGATCTGGAGGTGAAAGGTTATTGTGTGTTGTATCTCCATGCAGTCGGCCTATGAGATTGGGATTGTGCGTCAGTTCCCCTTCTCCTCGGCGCTGCAGAGGATGTGTGTGGTGGCCCGTCTGCTGGGGGAGAAGCGCATGGACGCCTACCTCAAGGGGGCGCCAGAGGTGGTGGCCAGCCTCTGCAAGAAAGACACTGGTTGGTCTCTTAATTATTTACTCTGAATTTGACTATACACTTTGCAGACGCTCATATTGAGAACATTACGGTCAGTATAGTAATGAATTAATACTCTGCTACTGAATTGTTAGTCTCTTGGTCTAACCAAGTGAGATAATCGACCACTTTTATGTCAATGGTGTAGTGACATGATCACAAAGACCAGCAGTTTCAAAGGAATCTTGTCTTTTCCTTCATTTCCAAGAAGTGTCTGAACCCATCCCCCGCTCGCTGTCTCTCTCTCTCTCGCTGTCTCTCTCTCTCTCGCTGTCTCTCTCTTGCTGTCTCTCTCTCTCGCTGTCTCTCTCTCTCTCTTTCGCTGTCTCTCTCTCTCTCTCTCGCTGTCTCTCTCTCTCTCTCGCTGTCTCTCTCTCTCTCTCTCGCTGTCTCTCTCTCTCGCTGTCTCTCTCTCTCGCTGTCTCTCTCTCTCTCGCTGTCTCTCTCTCGCGCTGTCTCTCTCTCTCTCGCTGTCTCTCTCTTGCTGTCTCTCTCTTGCTGTCTCTCTCTCTTGCTGTCTCTCTCTCTCGCTGTCTCTCTCTCTCTCGCTGTCTCTCTCTCTCTCTCGCTGTCTCTCTCTCTCGCTGTCTCTGTCTCTTTCTCTCTCGCTGTCTCTCTCTCTCTCTGTCTCTGTCTCTCTCTCTCTCGCTGTCTCTCTCTCTCGCTGTCTCTCTCTCTCGCTGTCTCTCTTTCTCGCTGTCTCTCTCTCTCTCTCTCGCTGTCTCTCTCTCTCTCTCTCTCGCTGTCTCTCTCTCTCTCTCTCTCGCTGTCTCTCTCTGTCTCTCTCTCTTGCTGTCTCTCTCTCTCTCTCTCTCGCTGTCTGTCTCTCTCTCGCTGTCTCTCTCGCTGTCTCGCTCTCGCTGTCTCTCTCTCTCTCTCTCTCTCTGTCTGTCTGTCTGTCTGTCTGTGTAGTTCCAGAAGACTTTGCAGAGGTTCTGGAGGACTACACCAAGCAGGGCTTCCGGGTTATCGCCTTGGCCCACCGCCGCCTCGAGTCCAAACTCACTTGGCACAAAGTCCAGAATGTCAACAGGGATCACATCGAGGCCAACATGGAGTTCCTGGGGCTGATCATCATGCAGAACAAGCTGAAGGCTGAGACCTCCGGGGTACTGGAGGACCTCCGCAGGGCACACATCCGCACCGTCATGGTCACTGGTGAGAAAGCTGGCACATGCCCATGTTTAACATATAAACAGACATTCAGTAACACACAAAATGTATCCTCCCTCCCTGGGAAGTAATCACTGATCGGATTTGATTGGATCTGTGATAACCATGCAGTAGACTTGCATGCCAATGGTCTTGGATCAGTGAGTTTCATTTTAGTATTAGTACAGGGCCCTTGCTTCAGGTATTAGGACATTTTATATGTTTTATTTATATGCCATTTAGCAGACGCTATTGTCCAAAGCGACTTATAGTCATGAGTGCATACATTTTACATATGGGAATCAAACCCACAATCCTGGCGTTGCAAGCGCCATGCTCTACCTACTGAGCCTTACAGGACCACTATCAGACGTCATTCTCTAATGACAACCACTAGTGCCCATTCATACTGTAGCAATGCCTCACACACAGATAATGTGAGGGTGGCTGTGAGGAGCTTGGGGTTTTTGTTGTGGTTCTCAAAGCTTGGTGGAGGTATTCCTGGAATCCTGACTAATAAAGTTCTGGGTCTTGCAGCTTAACGGGCAGAAAGCTCCAAAGTCCAGCCCGGTCTCTCTCTCTTTTGCGCTCTCTCTCTCACTCTGTCGCTTTCAGCACTGTAAATGTAATCAAACAATCAGATAGCATTTCGGCGCCCGCCAAGTCCAGAGCCAATAAGCGCATTTCGGCGCCCGCCAAGTCCTTTCATGCGGACCGCTGGTCCAGAGCCAGTACGCGCAGGCCCCGCCCTCAGAACAGCCTCAATTCGTCAGGGCATGGCCTCTACAAGGTGTCAAGTGTTCCACAGGGATGCTGGCCCATGTTGACTCCAATGATTCCCACAGTTGTGTCACGTTGGCTGGATGTCCTTTGGGTGGTGGAGCATTCTTGATACACACGGGAAACTGTTGAGCATGAAAATACCCAGCAGCGTTGCAGTTCTTGACACACTCAAACTGGTACGCCTGTCACCTACTACCATACCCCGTTCAAAGGCACTTATATATTTTGTCTTTCCCAATCACCCTCTGAATGGCACACATACACAATCCATGTCTCAATTGTCTCAAGGCTTAATAATCCTTCTTTAACCTGTCTCCTCCCCTTCATCTACACTAATTGAAGTGGATTTAACAGGTGACATCAATAAGGGATCATATCTTTTACCTGGATTCACCTGGTCAGTCTGTCATGGAAACTGTGTTCTTAATGTTTTGTATACTCAGTGTAACATCTCTCCTCTCCTCCAGGTGACAACATGTTGACGGCCATCTCGGTGGCCAGGGACTGTGGCATGATTCCCCCTCAGGACCAGGTCATCATCGCCGACGCGCTGCCCCCCAAACATGGCCAGGCGGCCAAGATCACTTGGCGCTACGCAGACAACACTAGCAAACACGCAGGCATAGCCCCACGCCTGGAGGTGAGGGTCCCCTGGTGGTGGGTGTGGCTCATTACAGCTCCGACAGACAGACAGACAGACAGACAGACACAGACAGACACAGACAGACAGACACAGACAGACACAGACAGACACAGACAGACACAGACAGACACAGACAGACACAGACAGACACAGACAGACACAGACAGACACAGACAGACAGACAGACAGACAGACAGACAGACAGACAAACACACACACTGATCCCCCTCAGAGCCATGCAGGAAAACATCAGAACTCAGAAATAGCCCAGTGACCACACACAGCAGGAATGGATGAGGTCACACAGCCAGCCAGTCATTGTGTCTAGATGCTATCAGGGATATGAATATTTAGTGGCATACCTTGAGGTCTCCACATCAGTTAATATGGAAACTGAAGTTATTAGTCTCTAGCTTGAATTATTATTAATCTACATAAGCCATGTTGTACCATTCAATCATTTGCAAAACGTCATTCTTCCCTTGCTCACCTGCACCTGCTTTGCCCCGCCCCTTCCTGTCCCAACAGGAAGTAGAGATCAGTCTAGAGGATATGCGTCACACTCACAAGCCTCAGGACCAGTACCATTTTGCTATGAGCGGCAAGTCATTCGCTGTCATCACCGAGCATTTTCAGGACCTGCTGCAGAAGGTAACGGGACAGAAGTCACTGTAACACCACCCCTCCATTCCCCAATAAACACAGCTACTGCTGTTGTGATTTGGTTGTCTAATGCATTGTTGTTGACCTATCTGGTGTAGTTGGTGCTGCATGGCACAGTGTTTGCCAGAATGGCCCCCGACCAGAAGACTGAGCTCATAGAGGCACTGCAGAGTGTGGAGTGAGTAGAACATTTGTTGACACAAATAGTGAAAAAACATTTCATTAATTACATTTACAAACAGTAAATGATCTTCTCTTTCCCCATCTGCAGTTATTTTGTAGGCATGTGTGGAGACGGCGCAAACGATTGTGGTGTAAGTACAGACCTCTTTGAAAGCATGCAGATAGAAGTAAAGACATTATGTCATTCCTTTAAATTTGCTTAATGTTTCTTTCGACTTTCTACCCCCTCCTCACCCTTGCTCTGCAGGCTTTGAAGAGGGCTCACGGTGGGATCTCTCTCTCTGAGCTGGAGGCCTCCGTAGCCTCTCCCTTCACTTCCAGGACCCCCAACATCTCCTGTGTGCCTAGCCTCATCAGGTAGGCCTTCCTTGGGCCTCGAGCATCAGCTGAACATGGCTGACAAACTAACACCAGCCTACTGCCAAGCTAAGAGGCTAATCAGTCAGCCTTATAAACTTGCATGCTGACTCACTCATTTATGCCTCCATAAAAAAACGACTATTTCTCCACAGAGAGGGGCGAGCGGCTCTCATCACCTCCTTCTGTGTGTTCAAGTTCATGGCCCTCTACAGCATCATCCAGTACATCAGTGTCACCCTTCTCTACTCTGTGAGTACAGTACCCCTCTCTTAGTCTCTGCACTCCTGTCAGGAGATTTCCTCAGAGATCCTATCAAATATGTCATTCTATGGATTTACTCTCTGGCGTATACAGTAGCTGACCTCTGACCTTATCTCTCTGTAACCCTGTCAGATCCTCAGTAACCTGGGAGACTTCCAGTTCCTCTTCATCGACATCGCAATCATCCTCCTCGTAGTCTTCACCAGTAAGTAAAGCAACACCAGTTAGATTGAGCTTTATGTTATCGCAAAGTTCACTTTTTGATGCTGCAGACATTATACTTGTTTGATCTACTACCAACTTTGCTTTGTACTTCACTCTCAACCCATTCGATCTTCTGGTTCCGTACTTCTCTCTCTTTCTCTCCCACCTTCTCTGTCCAGTGTCTCTGAACCCAGCGTGGAAGGAGCTGGTGTCGAGGCGTCCCCCCTCAGGTCTGATCTCAGGCCCTCTGCTGTTCTCTGTGCTGACTCAGATCCTCATCTGTCTGGGCTTCCAGACCATTGCCTTCCTCTGGGTCCGACACCAGGACTGGTACCACATCTGGACACCACAGTCCGAGTGAGTCCAAGTTCAACCCCCAAGATAACTACTGGACCTATTGAAAACACACCATTGGGAGGATAGCAGTAACAATCTAGAATCACCAATGAATCACCAATAAGACAACAGTTCCAATGCAAACACACCAATAAGACACCTGTAACAAAACACCAATGAGACAACAGTACCAGACTCAAAACAAACCAATAAGCCAACTGTAAACACAGTAATATCATTAGCCGTGAATGTCTTCCTGTATGTCATTACCGCAAAGAGTAGGGACATTGACAGTCAGCTTTTGACTTGTAAAGCTGCTTTGTGCTAAATATCTCTGACTGTGTGTGTGTCTGTGCGCCCTGTGTGTGTCTCTCCTCTCCCAGTGCCTGCAACTCGTCCCTCCATGCCAACTTCTGGCCAGAACACAACTCCTCAGAGGAGAGGGACGACCACAACATCAAGAACTACGAGAACACCTCCCTGTTTTACGTCTCCTCCTTCCAGTACCTCATCGTGGCCATCGTCTTCTCCAAGGGAAAGCCCTTCAGACAGCCCAGCTACAAAAACTGTGAGGATCACTACTTACACCAATGTTCCCCACGTACCTTAGTGTTGGTTCTAAAATTGGTTTGAGATTGGTTGGAAGTGCACCATTGTGGTGAGTATTCTTTGCTGTGTGACTGACATGTAGGTTTTATCGTTTCTCTTTCCGTCTCTGCAGGGCCTTTTGTGGTGTCATGTATTGGCCTGTACATATTTCTGTTCTTCATCATGTTTTACCCTGTGTCTGCTATCGATGAATTCCTAGAGGTGAGTGGACGTCAACCACGAGAGACAAGCTTTATACAGATATTAGCCACAAGCTTCGGTTGAATTGGGTCCTACAATAGTGACATTGTGAATGTGCTCTTGTGAATCTCTCTTTTATTTTTCGATCTAGATTGTGTGTGTTCCGTTTCAATGGAGAATCACTCTGTTCTTCATCATCATAGCCAATGCAGCCTTGTCTGTCTTAGTGGAGGTAAGATACACACACACACACACACACACACACACACACACATCAGAGAGATGTGCGCTGTTCTTTTTGCAGTATTCTGAGCTCTCTTTACCCCATGTTACATAGGTCATTTTCTCATGTACAGTTTTTGTTTTGTCATGCAATGTTTTCATCAGTGGTGCTTAGGTTCAGTCAGGTGGTGCTGGATTGTGTGTTGACTGTGTCCTACTGACCGACTGGAGAGTGACTGTGTCCTACTGACCGACTGGAGAGTGACTGTGGCCTACTGGAGAGTGACTGTGGCCTACTGGAGAGTGACTGTTGTGTGTTGACTGTGACCTACTGTCGCAGAATGTTAACAGATGAAGCTGAGGGCTGAGACAGTGTCTGTCTGTGACGTACCATTTGACTACCTTTTCATTATGAGAAAGCCTGACACTGCCTTGTCTTTCATCGATGTAACCCAATGAAAAGAAACTCTAACATTAGCGGACACACACAACGGGTGAGTATCCAGGAACACAAAGAAGAAGGAACATTCTATTTCTAGATAGATCTGATATTTATTGACGGGACATACAAAAACAGGCTTACGTTTCGGCTTAATCGCCTTCATCACATAATTCCTACCTGTAAATACAACCTGCAATCACCACAGTGACTGCCACACTGTAAACCACTCATTAAATCTAATGGGTGGTTGGTTACGCACCCAGTTCCTTTTCTCTCTCAATCTCCCAAGTGTCAGAAAATGATGACCTTGAGCTTTGTGGCCCAATGATAGATGGCTCACCAGTGATTTACTATTAGAAAATGCCTCTGGCTTGCCCTGCACAGTAGAGCAGAAGCACTACAGAAAGTATTCACACCCCTTGACTTTTTCCACATTTTGTTGTTACAGCCTGAATTTTAAATAGATTAAATTTAAGAAAAAACATTTCACTGGCCTACACGCAATACCCCATAATGTCAGTGGATTCTTTTTTTTTCTTGTTTTACAAATAAAATAAAATGGAACAGCTGCAATGTCTTGAGTCAGTAAGTATTCAACCCCTTTGTTATGGCAAGCCTAAATAAGTTCAGGAGTAAAAATGTACTTAACAAGTCACATAAGTGCATGGACTCACTGTGTGCAATAATAGTGTTTAACATAATTTTTGAATGACTACCTCATCTCTGTACCCCACACATACAATTATCTGTAAGGTCCCTCAGTCGATCAGTGAATTTCAAACACCGATTCAACCACAAAGACCAGGGAGGTTTTCCAATGCCTCGCTAAGAAGGTCACCTATTTGTAGATGGGTAAAAATACAAAAAGCAAACATTGAATATCCCTTTGAGCATGGTGAAGTTATTAATTACACTTTGGATGGTGTATCAATACACCCAGTCACTACAAAGGTACAGGTGTCCTTCCGAACTCAGTTGCCGGAGAGGAAGAAAACCGCTCAGGGATTTCACCATGAGGCCAGTGGTGACTTTAAAACAGTTTGCATTTAATGGCTGTGATAGGAGAAAATTGAGGATGGATCAACAACATTGTAGTTACCCCACAATACTAAGCTAATTGACAGAGTGAAAAGGAAGCTTGTACACAATATTACAAAACATGCATCCTGTTTGCAACAAGGCACTAAAGTAATACTGCAAAAAATTAGGCAAAGCAATTAACTTTTTGTCCTGAATACAAAGTGTTATGTTTGGGGCAAATCCAAAACAACACATTACTGAGTACCACTCTCCATATGTTCAATCATAGTGGTGGCTGCATCATGTTATGGGTATGCTTGTAATCGTTAAGGACTGGAGTTTCAGGATTTCAAAAAAACAAAATGGAATGGAGCTAAGCACAGGCGAAAACCTGGTTCAGTCTGCTTTCCACCAGACACTGGGAGATGAATTCACCTTTCAGCAGAACAATAACCTAAAACACAAGGCCAAATCTAAACTGGAGTTGCTTACCAAGAAGACGGTGAATGTTGCTGAGTGGCCGAATTACAGTTTTGACTTAAATCTGCGTGAAAATCTATGGCAAGACTTGAAAATGGTTGTCTAGCGATGATCAACAACTTGATAGAGATTGAAGAATTCAGAAAATAATAATAGGCAAATATTGTACAATCCAGGTGTGCAAAGCTCTTAGAGACTTACCCAGAAATACTCACAGCTGTAATCGCTGCCAAAGGGGATTATAACATGTTTTGACTCAGGGGTGTGAATACTTAAGTAAATGAGATATTTCTGTATTTATTTTTCCAAATATTTGCTCAATTTTCTAAAATCATGTTTTCACTTTGTCATTATGGGGTATTGTGTGTAGATGGGTGAGAGAAAAACATATATTTAATCCATTGTGAATTCAGGCTGTAACAATAAAATGAGGAATAAGTCCAGGGGTATGAATACTTTCAGAAGGCACTGTATAGCACTGTGCTGCTCTTATCCCCCCTCTTGAGCCTCCCATGCACAGCTTAGCAGTGACACAAGATGATGCTCTCTCCAAAGCTGCCAACCTCTCACTCCCCAACCAATGACGTTCAATGGTTAATCACCAGCAACAGATCTGTCACAAAACAAAATCACAACAAAATCCACTTTAAAAAGCTTCTGTTGTAGATTTAGATAACTCTCACTTTTTGTTTTCATTTATTTTGAGAATAGCTTATTTTGCCTATCCTCACAACTAAGGCACTGCCCTGAAATCACCCTAAATGTCCTTTCAATAGTTTGACTATTCAAAAAAACAAATGTACAAAATCTTCTTGAGAAAAGCTGTGTGATCAGGTAGCGACTCTACTCTTTGTAATTATTTCCTGCCCACTGCGCCTATTATTCCATAGACCCTCGTCCTTGACGTCGTCTTATGGAAGCTTGTCTTCAGCCGAGACAAGCAGGGCAGCTATGGCACCACACACGGCGCTCCAACAAAACAGGTTGGGAATTCTGACGCTCCTCCTCTCTTCCACCGTCGCTTTTCACCTCCCCCTATGCCCCCCCTCCTTCTTCTTTCCTCTCCTTCTCTCTTTTTCAGTCACCCAGCACTCTTTCTATATAACCTCCCCAGACCTTGCATGTGCATACCTGATTGCTCTCTGCCTCCTCTCTTTCGCCCCCTGGTTGGTCTCCTGTGTTATTACTCATCTGGGAGCATGATTGCCCCAGTCTTCACTCCTGTCTATCTAAAGTTCCAGCATTAGTACAGACGTTGCTCCGGTAAGCTCCCCAGGTTGCATGCACCTCACTGTAAGCCGCTAACAGAGTGGAAATAGCATGGCCTAGATCAGGTATGTATACACTGCAGGCTAGCTGAGAATGGTATGTCCCACACATTGTGTGACTCTTGGCCTCCTTCCATATGTAGCAGGTAAAATGTGCTCCAATTTCCAATTGCAAATAGTCACACTTACCTTTTTTGTTGAACTGCGGTATCTTAGCTTGTCTGCTTGTTTTGAGGTAATTCTCTGACAGAAAAACATAGATCCCCAAAACGTATTGCCATGCTGGACGTTAATTTGAATGGCCTAAGAACATTTTCTGTTGAGGGGAAAGTTCCCCAGGAAATGATTTAATTGTTTCAATTATTAACCAAAACAATGTGCATTTGCAATAAAGTGAACCAATCTGAATCCCATCGCTACCTTCTTTTGGTTATGTAGTGCATGTGATATCATTCTACTGTCTAAAGGCATGAAAATAAAAATATATAATTTAAAGGGATCAATTGGAAAGAGAATAAATGGGGAAACCTATCCATAGAGGAATAAAATATTCATTGTTTTCTTTTCCCTTTCCCACCATTCTCGTTGTTGTTATCGTTGTTTCCAGGGGGGCATTGACCTCTGGGGACCCAAGTGTCTGTCGTGGCTGTGCTGCCGGCAGAGGAAGGTACCCAAGGCGCGCTACATGCACCTGGCCCAGGAGCTGAGCGTGGACCCCGACTGGCCCCCCAAACCCACCACCACCACCGAGGCCAAGCCCCTGCTGCCCGGTAACCCCCCTGAAAACGGCTCCTCCTACCAGATCATGGCCGACTCCTAGCACCCCCCCGCCCCCCACTTTGCTAAAGCAGACACTCACACATACACACACACGACCAAAAGGACAAAAAGAAACGGTGGTCTATGGAAAGAAGGAGGAGAAAGCTAGGGTGATGGTAGAAAAATGTTTTGGGGTGAAGAAGTGGTAGTGTGGAGCTCTCTATGCTCTTTGTTGCTCAGATCCAGCACACTGTTCAGACCCTGGCTGATCTACGTAACCCTCACCAACCAACACCCCCTGGTATACAATTGTTGGTCTACTACACAAATACACCCCCAGGATGGTCTACTCTATATCCACCCCGCCTTCTCCTCCACAACCTCAGCTGGTCTACCTGCAGTCCAAGAGTCCATGTTTTCCACAGGCTGGGTCCTGTGGCAGTCAGACCCCTTTGTCATTATGAGTTTAATCATTGCCTCACTGTTTTTTAACCCTTGCAGAAATATGCAGCGAACTGACAAACTCCAATCTTAGTTTTAAAACGATAATGATTTCTACAATTGTTATTGCTGTCGCCGTGATTCCTCCAGGAGCTCCAGATCTTCTCCCATTTGCGTTTGTTTGTAAGCAGCCACCAGACATCTCCACTAACATGGTCATCATACAGGGGACTTGAAGCATGGATGTGCATGAACCTAGCTCCGTATAGCCATTGTTATATGGTGGTTGGAATACTACTGCTTACCCAAAAGTACTGTAGTATTAATATTGCTGAACAGTGACCAGAACCTTTTTGCATTATGAAACGAGTCACAAGGCATAACAAGGGGCAGAATGCAAACAGATTGGAATCATGGGTAGCAACAACCCCCATGCATTGTATTACCATTTGCAAACTGCACAGTCAAAAGAAAAATCAAAGGGCTAAAACTCATTGTCCATCAGAGGAGGCTGCTGGGTAGAGATATGACGACGTGCTCATTGTAATGGCTGGAATGGATGAATTAATTTCATTCCAACCGTTACAACGAGCCTGTCCTATATCTCCGCCCACCAGCCACCATTGTTATCCTTATATTTTCAATACAGAAAATGTACAGTGTGCATTGCTGTCCACCCTCATGTGTTGTACATGTCATATTTTCTGCCAGTCAGTTGTGTACTTCATAAGCCTGTCTTTCTCCTCATAGTAGCAGGTCATCACATAATGGTCAGATCCTAGTTTGTGTTAATCTGATATTTTATTTGATGACATCCAAAATGTGTTTGTGTCAGAATTGCCAAAAACACAGTACTGAGGGGTATCGCTCGAATGCTAGTTCAAATCTTTAAAAATAATGTATTTACATGGTGTTAAAGGTCCAATGCAGCCGTTTTTATCTCATTATCAAATAATTTCTGGGTAACAGTTAAGTACCTTACTAACCAGGTTTACATCCAACCTTTTTATGCGAGTAAAGTACATGTTGGATAAAAAATGTCTTGACAGGCCTGATGGAAACCGATAGACAACGTGGGATCTTTTTGTGTCTAAAATGAATTATGTGGAAAAAAAGGTAATGCTTTTTTTGCGCAAATATTGATATAATAACCATCATATCAAAGTGAACTTGGAGTCACGCGATGACGTGTGGTCCTCCCACTATGACTCATCAGGAAAGCATGCAGTTTTAGGTTACAGATAAAATAAATGATGAACTTCACAGGGTGGGGAAAGTGCAAGGTGATTTGCTTAATTCTCCTTTCCAATAAATATCGAGGGTCTTCATCTGGTGACATGATAATCGATGCTTGGCTGCCGTTTGACAAATAAAAATAGTCTTGCTCTTTTGTCCATAATAATAATCTAATGTAGACTATATGTGCGCTCTAAGCAAAAATGGCTTCTTAGAAAATAGCAATTTCGCAAGCAAGAGTTTTGCTAGGACTGTCTGGGAGTGGTCCGAGTGGGGAGTGGTCCGAGTGGGGAGGGGAAAACTGAGAATTAGCTGTTATTGGCAGAGAGGTTTTGACCTCACCAAAACAGGCTGAAATTTCAGGCAGTCTTTTCAAACAGCTCTTACACTAAATGGTTATCATTTTCACAAGTTCACAGTATTATTCCAACCTCAGTGTGGAAATATAAAACATAGAAAAATCACGTTTTTGACTGCACTGGGCCTTTAAAGCAAAGTGTTAACTTATCTTGTTTTAAATTTCTGCATAAATCACTTTTGTTTATTTTTCAGATTCACATTTCAATTTCAAGAATGACAAAAACAGATGTCCTAGTTTACATGATTATATGCTCAAACCTTACAGATCTCTACTAGGCCTATATTGTTCCTGATTTTTTAAGTGTTGGTAATATGACACAGGTGTATAGAGAATGCAAAGTAGAGCGAGCATTCTCCAGGAATATCCAGCAATATTGGTCGTTGACAATATGACCAGGGAAAAAAAGAGTACATTCACCTGTGTCTGCAAACCAACTCTAGATTGAATCCGTGACAATTCTGCTTTTAGTAAAGGTATATTTACTCAATGTTTCTGAATAATTATTTACATTTGGTGTTGGTATTTTCTTCTGTTGAGAGGATCTTTCCTAAATATCTGCACAAGATGCAGATTGCTATTTTCAGAACAAAATGTTAATTGTAATTATTTAAATTCAAAATGACATTTTTGTTGCGTGATTATAGAAAACCAAACATTTTGTGTTTCCCAAAGAGTAAAAAACATTTCAATACATGTTTAAATGGTTGTAAACAAGTCACATCTGTTCATTTTAATTGTACAAAAAAATGGGACTACCTGTGTATTTTTTTTAGATGTACATTTACATTATTTGTGTTTAAATGCATCTTCAAAAAGATTGTTTAGAGATGTGCTTGAAGTCTGGATTATGCATTTATATCCAAGGGCTGTAGTGTTGCTTTCTATTCTTGGTACTGTTTTGTCACAATCAGTGGTCTGTACACTTTTTTTTGTTGTAATGTCTGGATTTCTTTCCAGTGTTTTGTCACTATCAATGTTACAGAATAAGTGATTCTATGTGTTTATCATCCTGAATTAGACATGAGTCCATTGGGCATTTCTATAATTATTTAAGCCAATGATGTTGAGGTGCAATTGTCTGATACTATAGGGCCCTCAAACTCAACTTTGGACCTCAAAGCCAGTTCCCCTTATTTTTTTTCATTGTTCCCCTCTAATCAGGGACTGATTTAGAACTGGGACACCAGGTGTGTGCAATTAATTATCAGGTAGAACAGAAAACTAGCAGGCGCCGGACCTCATAGGGAAGGGGTGTCAAACTCATTCTAGGGAGGGCCTAGTGTCTGCAGGTTTTTGGTTGTTCCTTTCAATTAAGCCCTAGACAACCAGGTGAGGGTAGTTCTTAACTAATTAGTGACCTTAATTAATAAATTGATTACAAGGGAGGAGCGAAAACCCGCAGACACTCGGCCTTCCGTGGAATGAGTTGGACACGTGTTGTAGGGTAAAAGTTAAATACCCCTGCTATAGGGCTTGTGACCTAACCAGGGAAAAACTGGGCCCTAGTTATCTCTAAAGCATGGGTGTCAAACTCATTCCATGGAGGGCCGAGTGTCTTCTGGTTTTTCCTTTCAATTTGTCCAATTAAGACCTAGACAACCAGGTGAGGGAAGTTCCTAACTAATCAGTGACTTTCATTTATCAATCAAGTACAAGGAAGGAGCGAAAACATGCAGACACTCAGCCCTCCATTAAATGACTTTTGACGCCTGTGCTCTACGACCAATATAAAGTCATGTGAGAAATATCTTCTCAGTACTCTGAAAAGAGTTACCATGAATCTAACGATTGAAATAAGGGATTCCATGTAATTCATATATTGGCACCTCAGCTCGACAAACACTGTTTCTGGGCAGAAATATTCTAACCATCTTTAGCTGAATGTTAGTTTTCACTAGCACCCGTCACGTAAAACATGTAAACAATGCTTTGAGTTTTATATACGCTGTCTGTTTTTTTTGTAAAATCTCAGTGTTACAGGCTGAAGAATGTGCATTGCTGTGGATATCGTAACCTGTATTCTCGCTCTCGTCTAGAAGGGATAATTTTGCTGCTAGGGGAACGATTCAGTCTCAACTGTCATAATGACTCACCTTAATGCTTCAACTTTGAATCAATAATGATAACCCAAAACCTGCAAATAGCTACTCTGCAAAATTATACTTCCTGTTTTTCCCCTCCACAAAGTCATATTTTACCAAGATACGGCTAAATCAAAGCGATGAAGTGTATGCTGAAATTCTAAGGCACATTATACCGCCTGTTGACATCTCTAATCACCTGCTTTTTATTTAAGTGTTTGAAACAAACCATTAAGAGGCATTTAGAACATATCAGCCACTAAGTCTGTAGAACTTCCAGTGGAATTGTTTCCTCAGGGAAATGTGTGTATTTGTAACGAAGAGAAATACAACTAAGTTAATTACCTAACTGAATTAAAAACAAATCCTGTTGGTAGACATTTTATTACAGTTCTCTTGTATGTTGATTGATTGTTGTGCTACAAAATCCAATCTCCCAACCCTTAAGAGGCTTCTGAAAAAAAAGAAAAAAAATTGTACTTGTAATTTATTTTTTATTTATTTGTATTTCTTTACTGAGGATTGTGTTTAATTTCTTTTGATTTATTTTTTCTTTTCAATAAATGTGGTTGTCAAATAAACAGATCTATTTTTTGACTACATTTCAAGTTAAAAAAGTATACTGAACAAAAATATAAACACAACATGTAAAGTGTTAGTCCCATGTTTCATGAGCTGAAATAAAAAATCCCAGAAATGTTTCATATGCACAAAAAGCTTATTTCTCTCATTGTGTTCACAAATTTGTTTACATCCCTGTTTGTGAGCATTTCTCCATTGCCAAGATAATCCATCCACCTGACAGGTGTGGCATATCAAGAAGCTGATTAAACAGCATGATCATTACACAGGTGCACCTTGTGCTGGGGACAATAAAAGGCCATGCTAAAATGTGCAGTTTTGTCACACAACACAGTGCCACAGATGTCTCAAGTTTTTAGAGAGCGTGCAATTGGCATGCTGACTGCAGGAAAATGAAATGTTAATTTCTCTACCATAAGCCACCTCCAACATTGTTGTACCTCCAACTGGCCTCACAACTGCAGACCATGTGTAACCACGACAGCCCAGGACCTCCACATCAGTCTTCTTCACCTGTGGGATGGTCTGAGACCAGCCACCTGGACAGCTGATGAAACTGTTGGTTTGCACAACTGAAGAATTTCTACACAAACTGTCAGAAACCGTTTCAGGGAAGCTCATCTGCATGCTCGTCATCCTCACCAGGGTCTTGACCCGACTGCAGTTCGGCGTCGTAACCGACTTCAGTGGGAAGACGCTCACCTTCAATGGCCACTGGCACCCCTGAGAAGTGTGCTCTTCACG
Source organism: Coregonus clupeaformis (assembly GCF_020615455.1). Lineage (NCBI taxonomy): Eukaryota > Metazoa > Chordata > Actinopteri > Salmoniformes > Salmonidae > Coregonus > Coregonus clupeaformis. Next base: position 34,684,696 of record NC_059202.1, read on the forward strand.
GATAAATCCCGGTTTCAACAGACCACGTGTATGGCGGTTTGCTGATGTCAACGTCGTGAACAGAGTGCCCCATGGGGGGTTATTGCAAACTATAATGTTGCCACCCAGAACCATATCTCGCTTGGATTTAACATTGCTAAACCGTGTGATTATGGTTTTAATAGACATTTTCATAAATTCCATGGTGTTATATTGTCTGATTAGTAATAAAAAGTAAATAATTTAACACATCAGGAGCTAAAAATATTAAAAGATGATACCAATATTATTCATATTAGCCTAGTTGCTGAGAAAGTTAGGCTACATTATGTAGTCAAAATTCTGGAAAATAGCAAATCCCATAAAAACAGCGCAGAAATGTAGGGCTCTATTCAAACCGCATCATGTTCCCGCTGTAGTGGAGACTGCATTCACGGTAAATGCTGCAATTTATCCAGAACGCTGCAGCCCGTCTGGTGTTCAACCTTCCCAAGTTCTCTCATGTCACCCCGCTCCTCCGTTCACTCCACTGGCTTCCAGTTGAGGCTCGCATCTACTACAAGACCATGGTGCTTGTCTACGGAGCTGTGAGGGGAACGGCACCTCCTTACCTTCAGGCTCTGATCATATCCTACACCCAAACGAGGGCACTACGTTCATCCACCTTTGGCCTGCTAGCCCTCCTACCTCTACGGAAGCACAGTTCCCGCTCAGCCCAGTCAAAGCTATTCGCTGCTCTGGCACCCCAATGGTGGAACAAGCTCCCCCACGATGCCAGGACAGCGGAGTCACTGACCACCTTCCGGAGACACTTGAAACCCTACCTCTTTAAGGAATACCTGGAATACAAATAAAAGTAATCCTTATACCCCCCTCCCCTCCCCACCCACCCATAAAATAAAATAAAGTGGTTGTCCCACTGGCTACCATAAGATGAATGCACCAATTTGTAAGTCGCTCTGGATAATGGCCTCTGCTAAATAACGTAAATGTAAATGTAAATATGTCGGCTTAATTGGAACTGGCCATTACATTTCTATCGCGGAATCTGTAACGCTTCAACTTTAGGCCGGGATTCTAGTGTGGGACCAATGGCTCTGATCGACTGATCTATTGTCCCCTCCCCGCCCTGAAACCTGAAAAAGCCAGTGAGATGTCTCGCTTATGCCGGTGCCAGAACATATCAGTTGGAAGGGCCTTTGATTTCCATAGGCGGGCATGTTTTTTCAAGGGAACTCCGACGCGTTCAAAATGTTTTAAATGGGTGTAATAGTAAAGACCATAGGCTGCTTGTGAGTTTCAAGTTTGGGGAAGCTTACAATTTATCCTACCATTTCTACCAATCTGCGTGCCAGTTATGATTATTTTTATATGCGCATTTTTGTGGAACCGTTTCATTTCAATAATAAGGTTTTCGTTTCTCAAAATCATTGTCACGTGGTTAATCATAAAAATCTGAAGTAAAATGATAATCTAAAAGTTAAAATTCAACTATGGCGAGAGCACTAGCCTCTGCCACATGGACACATTGATACACTGTGATCCATTGGAGGCTAAAGAAAAAGAGCATAGAACTCAGAGATAGCCTATATGCTATAGATAGCAGTAGGCCTATAACTTCCATCGTCAACTAATTAAAATACATGGGCCTTAAACCCACGAATAAAAACAGTAGAAAATATCCTGATGAAAATTCTGGTTCTTTCAATCACATTCATCTCTCTACTCCGGCTGTCTGCCTCCCTTTCTATCTGTCTTGACTTGAGCAATTGCTAGTGAAGTGCACCATTGTATCAAATCATCACTGGATCCGGCCCGAAGATGTCACTAGCGAACTTGCAACACTGTATCAACTAGCCATTTCCAGGCCCTCAGTTTCCTGCACCAGTGAGCTCGGGACAGACAGCTGTTTTTTTATTAAGTTTCCACTGGATATATGGGATCGTCAGATCATTATATTTTGCTCTTTCACACGGCTTGGTGATTATCGAGGTCGGGAATGTTGGAAAGATTTTTCAAATACTGAGGAACTATCATTCGCAATGAATGTTAAAAAAACAGACTTCGTTGACTTGTGTGAGGCGAATAAAAGATTACTTAGAAGCTCAGTTTATTAGTGGTGTACGTGGTGAGTTAAGACGATCAGAAATCAGACATTATCCAATTGGGCACTTTCCTACATATGCATGCATTCTGGAAAGAGACGCACCTAGCAAAACGGAGAACACCATAGTATTCGTGAGTCTCATCTTTCAATAGAGGGGTCAAACTGTTCGGACGCTACAGACGATGTTGTGAGAAGACAGATTTTTGGGACGTCTCATGGTCTGACAAACACCGCCCTAGCTCTGTCACCTTTCACCACAGATGCGGAATTGCCACATTGGCGGATGCGGTGGATTCAGACGCCAATGCAAAAAACAAAAAGATATCTCTAGCTTAAACTGACAGATTTTTATGGGGATTTTTTTACTATGCTAATTAGACTTTATGGGGTTAAAGACAATTATTAGCTAATCACACTTTAGTATGACAGCCTACATTTGGTGTAATTGGTATTACAAAAACAAAAAAATAGTATATAAAAAATGTAAACCATTTAACAAAATAAAACAATAGTATAAATACAATTTAAATAATTTTTTCCCAAAATGCCATGCCCAAATTCCACCGCAATTCAAGAATGACCCAGGTACATTGACAGGAATTTGGGATTCAGAAAACCTTCAAATCGGTCACCCCTCTACTTGTTTTGGTAAACAGCTGAGGGATGGTGCTGGAGAGATCTAACCACTCTCAAATTAATAGACAGAGGCTAAAATGTCCCGAGCTGGCAGGCTGTCAGCTGTAAGGTATGGTCTGTGGTGCAGTGGAGAGGGACCGTTGGCGCCTGGCGGGAACCCAATCGTCCTCGGAGCCCTTCGAGGCTGTCCGTACACGGGGGGCCAAGCCATCCAGGAAGTCCCTGTGCTGCTGTGTGACGGCCTGGGACAGCAGGCTGGGTAGGGCCTGCAGACTGACTAGGAGGGAGTCCAGTTTGTCGTCCAGACTACCGATCCTCCTATCCAGCTCCTTGCTGAGCCGCTGCAGGTCAGACACCAGGTCGTACATCATGTTCTGAGTCTGTGGAGCAAAAACGGTGTGTCAAACTCTTATGATCAGTGTTTAGAAAAAAATCTATAAATTAGAGATGATGATGAAGGTGCTTAGTCACCTTGGCTAGATCCACAAGTGTATTAGCCTGGTCGATGAGTTTCCTCTGTTCCATTTTGACTCTGCGCAATCTAGGGGAAGGTGAAGTGGGATAGGGAGAGAGTTATGGAGAGAAAAGGTAAGGGTTATAACATATACCGATACACACAAATCAACTAATCTTTATTTAACAACGGTTTGAAAAGGCACACTACTTACTGGTGAATGGCTTGCAGGAATTTCCTTTGATGTTTGCGTACCCTGGCGTGATCGATCTTCTTGACTAATTTGGTGTGTTTGTAGATGAGCCATGTCTCCCTGAGTACATTGGCAGCTGTGTTTTTCACCTGTGGGAACATTCAAGAAAACAGAGACATGACAGACTGGCTGACATGGCAGACTGTCACAGTGGACTGCCCTAGCAGTGGAGTCTGTCTTGCCCATAGATATAGATAGACTAATGCTCAAAAGCCTGTTAGCATGGGCAGCGCCATTGAGGACTTTCACCATTTTGAAGTAGTCAACTGGACTTCCTATGGGTTAATGAATGATGATAATAATTCCATCCAGGTCACCAGGGGGATCAGCCAATTAATTATACTTGTGAGGAAACATTCCATAACTGCAGGTGGAGGTAAATTGCCAACCTTGGCTTTATTCCTGTTCAAACAACACACTCTTGGTGGCAGTGTGCACCCTTTCAGTTTGTTTGCCAACTCATAGAAGTAGTAGAAGAAGAAAATGGACTACTTCGAAAGCCTTCTACTAATTGGATAGTAATGAAGAGGACAGGATTATGTTCACAAATTGAATAGGTGATGTCACCAGGCATGGCAAAACTCCATCCCACCAAAACAGCAATTACACTAAAAGGGCATTATCATCATTTTCACAATTTCCCAGTATTATTCCAACCTCATAGTGTGAAAATATATATAAAACACAGGAAAATCACGTTGTTGACTGCACTGGTCCTTTAAACCTGCCCTTGGAACTGAAAATGAACATGCCTTCAACATTAGACAAATATACCTTTTCGACAACATTTTGCTTATTGGGTTGCTGATTGGGGGCATTATCTTTTTTTATAATGTCTATTTATAAAAAAGTTGTTATTCGGTATGTATCAGGTTTGGGTAGTAAATCCACAGGTCCAGTTCAGGTCAGGCACAACTTTTTGTAGCCATGAAGACCTCAAATGTCAACTTACTCGTTTGTAGAGCTGAGAGTCTATCATGAAGTTGTGAACGTGCTTCTCAGCTCTGGTCAACTCTGACTTCCTGGCAACTACCGCAACCACCAGGGCAGTGCAGCCGGCCCCCTGGGGAGAAAAGACACAGGCAGTAATATTTTCAAGAGTCGTTATATATGATTTATTCAATATTATAAACTGGGTGGTTCGAGCCCTGAAAGCTGATTGGAAGACAGCCGTGGTATATCAGACCGTATACCACGGGTATGACAAACATTTATTTTAACATTTCTCTTGGGAATACTTTGGAACAGATTTCCAAAATGAAAGTCACTTGGAGCTAATTTGATGGTGTTTTTAGTCTTTTGTCCAACAAAATATATATATATTTTTTCTCAAATCATGGAGGGTCAAATAAAATCACCCTCGGGCCGCCCGTTGGGGAACAATGCCCTAGAGCTACCTCATCCTGAATGCCAAAGATCTCTTTTGACACTTGTGGATGGGGAATGTGTTGGAAACATACCATGATTCCAGTCAGTAGACACACACCCTTTCCACAGTAAGTGTGAGGGACCATGTCTCCATAACCAATGGAGAGAAAGGTGACAGAGATGAGCCACATGGCCCCAAGGAAGTTACTGGTCACTTCCTGTGTGTCATGATATCTGGAGGAACAAGAAACATACCTGTTATAATAAACACATGTATCTACCCACTGAGCAAAAACTGGTTGAATCAATGTTGTTTCCCAACAAAAAATCTATGTGATGACATGGAATCAACGTGGAAAACTGATTGGGTTTGCAAAAAGTCACTGACATAAGGGAATTTTGTATTTTTTCCACCCGACTTTTAACTGAAATGACGGGGTGAATTGTTTTGTTGATTTCACATTGAATTCCTGGTTAATTGATAACTCAACCAAATGTCAGTCAAAAGTAGACGTTGAATTGACGTCTGTGCCCAGTGGGTTTTTCCTACAGTATATTAACATCTTATATAATTAAACATATAGAAATGTATGAACTATATCAAGCAGAGAGGCAAAGTAGAGCCATAATCAAGACTTGAGAGGCCGTAATCTCTCATGATCTCAAATAAGGATTTTCAGTGTGAAATGTACTGGGTAGGAGTGATGCAGTGCTAGTGGAATGGCCTACTGTGTTGGGGGCGGAGCCTGTACCTCTCACAGACGCGCACTGTCCACGATGCGATGATCCAACAGGAGACGCTGAAGACCAGCAGCACGGTGCCGGGGCAGATGGTCATGAGAGTCTTCATGACGAAGCGCGTATTGAAGTTGATCTTGTTGAGTGCGCCGATGCTGCGCGACGAGGCGTCTGTGAAGAGCTTGCTGTGCAGCAGCATGACGCGACCGATCAGGTAGAGCCTGAGGAACATGGGGATGGAGAGGACGATGTCGACGTCGGCATCGGTTACTGAGGGCGTGTAGGTGAAGGCCAGCCGGGCTGTCCAGGTGAAGACGTACTGGCCCGGAATGGGGTGGATGGCACAGACCAGCAGCTCCAGCAGAACCAGGAAGATCCGCTCATATGTCATGGCAATCCTCCAGTCATCAGCTGCATTGTCCACCATGAAGAGCTGTGTGTAAGGAGAGTAGGGCGAACAAGGGGATTTAGTCAATGGGAAAATAAGAGCAAGGGGGAAAACTGTAGTAATATTGTAGAGATGGGGATGGTGGCATATCACCTGTATTTCCCGTGTATGGTACATCATGATTAGTCCGAGTAATATAGCAGTTGAAAGGCTGATAAGGCATTTCAGAGAAAATGAGTATGAGGATTCCTACAGAGAAGACAGACAATTAAGATAAGAAATCCCCTCTTTTGAATCAGTCCTGTTTTACCAATGCTAGCTTACATTATTATTATCAATCCACTGCAATAGAGACATTTCTTACCTTCGTGTAAACCCCCCAGGACAGTTCCGTCTCCATCACCATGATGACGATTCCAAGCATCCCAAAGATCAAGGCATAGTCGCTCAACTGTTTGCGCTTTCCAAAGAGCGCCCTACGCTGGCTCAATCTATAGCCAATATCCTTGGTCCTCTTCTGTGGCGCGTCTCTTGCTCCTTCACTGTTGGCCTTACTGTTGTTCTCGCTGAAGCCTTTCGAGAACACCTCCTCCAAGACGGACCTTTGGAGTGTCTGGAGGGGCTCTTGTCTCTCTGAGTCCAGCTCTGAAAGGTTTGGTGGCGAAGCTCCAAGGCTGCTCAGGAGTCTCCCAACATCCCCACTGTATTTAGCACTGGTCACAACTGTGTCGGGAAGGAGTGGGCTACTGCTCTTGGACAGGGAAGGCGTCAATCCAACATGACCAACCTTTTTGGTATGAGGATGTACCTGCTGCTCTCTTTGTCGTTGCCTTTTTCCCACTAGATTATGGTTCTCCGGCCACCGATGGCTACCGGAAGCGTTCCTCACTCGTGGGCTGCTGCTGATGGATGGGTAGAGAGAAAACTGATGGCATTTTAGGGTGCTAAAATGATCACAACAATGCTGCCATTCAGGGTCTTGATGCTGGTGTAAGGAAGGTTGTTGGCTCCCACAATGTACTCCATCTTCATTGGCACAGCAGCTAGGTAAACCACTCCTTAACATCCATTGGTGTTGCATTTCTATGGGAGGTAGCTGCTGGTCTTGAGGTTGAGACAAAACAAAGAGCTGCCTAACTTCACTTGACTCATTGCCATTCATAGGTATATTGAGCGAAGGTTCTGGTTTTTCAGTAGTTGAGACTGGTGGTAGGTTATGCTCTTTAAGCTTGAAATGATTATGGGTCTGCTGCCATTGACTATACTCCTTCAGCCAGTCTTCTCCTCTGCATCGGGATGTGAAATGATCCTGCTGGTGATCGACAGTCTCTGTTGAGGGATCCTCTTGATTTGGTTCCTGCCTGAAAAACTGGGATGACGATGAGACCAGGGTGTTCTGAGGATAGGAGTGAGTATACTGCAAAGAAGGAGGAGTGCCCTTCTTGGGAAATGTGGAGAGGCAGTCCTTCAAGAAGCCCTGCTTTGATCGTGGCTGGAAACCTGCCAACCCTGAACCATGTTTTGTGCTAGGAGAATAGTGAACAGAGCCACAGTCCTCATCAGAACGTCCCACCATGGTCCCATGCCACTCGGCCATGAGTGGGCTTCCACACTGCAGTTCAAGAGTACCGCCCACCTGGCTACAAAAGCGGAGGAGATCTTGATTGCTCAGTTGTGAAAGTGTAGTGCAACGTGTTTTTAATGGTGGCGATTTCCTTGGTGGAGCGACTCCATTCGGGGTAGCCAGTGGCAGAGAAGTTAAAGGGGACATGCTGTTAGTGCTCTGCTCTGGTACTGATGTTTGGTGCTGGAGGGCAGTTCCAGAGTAGCGATACTGCATGACCTCAGGGGCTTTGTCTGGTAGGAACTGCCCTCTTGAGTTGCAGTGATCGGGGTCTCGGTCGTTGCAAGCGTCTCCTGTTGAATCAAGCCGACGCGTTGCATTGGTGGGTTTGACTAGAACCAGCCTCATAATGTATAATGATGATAATGGTTTATTTCATTTCATGTGTACTATGGCAGCTAAAAGCTAAATTCCAGTAACACATACAAGGAACCACATTTAAATTAATAAAATGTGATAAAAAATAATAATCTAAAAGTCAGGGAGTTGAGGCAAGAATAGAGGTAGAGCGGTCCGAGCGGTGGAGGGAGGGGGGAGCATCTTGGTTACAGCGAGGGAGGTCGGTGGTCATATCAGAGTCAGCCAGAGACAGGTCCAGAGCCTTTAGTACACCTGATTGTCCCTGATGTCCTCAGCCTCTCCTTATGGACTCCGTAGGTAGCTGGCTAGCTACTCCTCTACACTACCAATGTGTAGCACCCAGTTGGGTGATGCCCCAGATCCGCTGGAAGCTTATCTTAATGGCTCCTGTACATTTTGAATATTTTATTCATATTTAGTTGTTTCTAAGTGTCTTTTTAATCAACTTTTTGTTTTTGTTAGTTAACTAAGAATTGATTAATAATCCAGTGATTTTGTCCAGGTTTTTCAGCACTGTGGTGCTGGAAAGTCAGTTGGGAAAATCTTGTCACTTTTAACACTGTTTACATTGATGAACTGCAAAGAGTTTGCTAGGAAGGAATCCAGATTCAAATAAAAATGTTTCCCAAAGCAACCGCTTATATTGCTGTAACCATGTGCAATTGCCAATGCATGGTGTATTACAGCCATCCAGCTAAAAGAGTGTTGCGTTAACACAAGAATAATCTGCAAGAAAGCAGAGAAAACATGAACGAATACTAAACAAAGACATTGAGTCAACTCCCTCATAAAGGTGTAAAGTGTCATATCTGATCATAAAGAGAGAATTTTCTAAGGTTTTTTAAGTGAACTAAAACCAGTGTGCACTACAGTTTAGGGCAAAAGCTAACAAAGATCTAAAGCAAACATAGGACTTCTAACAGAGACATTTTCTTTTGTGAGACTAGAGAGCCCCTGTCAAAACCAGATGAGAGCCCTTCTGATATGAATCATCCTCAAACAGGGAAATCACCATTGCTACTGAAGGGATGTAGGGCTGGCTTGAATAAAATAAACCTATATTGGCTTTAACTGGCGCATCAATGTTGAATACACTATTTACAAATTTTTGCATTGCTTTTTGTTTTTGTTTGTACTCTTAATATTTTTGTCGTTATGTAGCCTTGTGTATTTGCCAACTGTGCTAAAACATCCACAGTACTATTTATTTAAGAAAATGATTAGAATCAATTTCACAGATTATTCATGATTCATCATTTCTGTCTCCTGTCCTACTGCACCACAAATATTTGCCCTCCACATATAACTGATAACCTATGAAAGGATTTCAGGACAAGAAACCTAGTCTAATTTATCAACCAACTACACAATATTCAAGAAACTCCACAAGGAACTGGTTAAATCCAATTGAAGTTATTGTCTTTAAACTAAACCGTTATCGACCCTCTCTTTGCTTGCTCAAAAAATGTATCCAATCGTGTGACCCTTTAAGAAAAAGAAAAACTCTTGCATGTATTATTGTCATTTTCTCTGCTCTATCGACCCAAAGCATGAGAGAGAACTGACCAGACCAGTAGTCATACCCCATAGCCTGGAGACTCTTACCTTATTCCTTCAGATCCATTTGTCTCCCTGTCCTTGTAGAAATCCAGACACAACTTGGAGGTGATCTTGGCCAGTGCCGGGGAAGGGCACCGCTCGAAATGCTTCTGAAGTGGGAGCCAGACAACAGACAGGCTCTTCTTAGACAGGCTCTTCCTATACTTGAGATAGGTCCGCTTTCCTTTGAAAGTGATCATTAGGATTCAAACTGAAGAAAGGGCAGCTGCTGGGCTTATTAAAGGCTTGACATGCAAATAGAATGCGAGACAAAGCAACAGGATACAGAAAGGGGTGTGACATCGAATCTAAGCAATAAGGACCACATCACAGATCACACATACATGGACTCAAAGCAGGCCCATAAATAGCTAAAATAACTATTGGTTCTTCAAAGCAGAATTTTCAATTAGCGGTCAGAGAAACTTGTCATTGATGCTTCATAGTTCAAAGGCCTACACATGGCCTCTTATCTCCTCCGTCAAGGACAGACCATACAAAGCCTTTTTCTTATTCATCTTTCCTCGATTCCTCACATGCTCTCTCCTTCTCAAAACTCATTGGGGAAAAAGGACTCAGGGTTAGGACCTTGGATCTTCTTCCCCAATACACTTGAGAAGGAGGTGATGAGATAGGATGCGAGGAATCGCAGAGACAAATTGAGATGGGGTCAAAGTGTCTTATCTGCTCACGAATGAGACCACCAGAACATCATAATAAATCTAAAATCTGTGACACACTAGAGTACTCAGACTTGTTCTTAATTTATGTTATATATCCTCCTGACACACAGTTTAATATTAATTATTGAATCAATAACAGGGGAAGTTTGTATGTTTGTAATAATAATCCAAGCTATCTGCTCAAATCCAACGTCCTAATTTAAGGTTAGGTTGTGCCACATCACATTTTTTTAGGGAAAAGGTTCCCTTACCCAGCTCTCTCGACCTGGCATCGTTTTATATAAGAATAGCCTATATACAGCTATTACTTCCTTATGTGTCTATCATATATACAGCTGTCATAAATGAAGGCTCTTGTCCAAAAGTGACTTTGGTTTTTGCCATAGCAAGTCATCATAAAACATCTGATCTATACTGAACAGAAATATAAACACAACTTGTAATATGTAGGTCCCATGTTTAATGAGCTGAAATAAAATGTTCCAGAAATGTTCCATACTCACAAAAAGCTGATTTCTCTCGAATGTTGTGCAAACATTTGTTTACATCCATGTTAGTGGGCATTTCTCCTTTGCCAAGATAATCCATCCACATGACAAGTGTGACATATCAAGAAGCTGATTAAACAGCATGATCATTACACAGGTGCACCTTGTGCTGGGGACAATAAAAGGCCACTCTAAAATGTGCAGTTTTGTCACACAACGCAATGCCACAGATGTCTCAAGTTTTGAGGGAGCATGCAATTGGCATGCTGACTGCAGGAATGTCCACCAGAGCTGTTGCCAGAGAATTGAATGTTTATTTCTCTACCATAAGCTACCTCAAACGTCATTTTAGAGAATTTGGCAGTACGTCCAACCGGCCTCACAAACGCAGAACACGTGTAGCCACGCCAGGCTAGGACCTCCACAAATGCATTATTATACTGAACAAACATATAAATGCAACACGTAGCAATTTCAACGATTTTACTGAGTTACAATTTATATAAGGAAATCAGTAAATTGAAAAAAATTCATTAGGCCCTGATCTATGTATTTCACATGACTGGGCCTGGCTCCCAAGTGGGTGGGCCTATGCCCTCCCAGGCCCACCCATGTCTGCGCCCCTGTCCAGTCATGTGAAATCCATAGATCAGGGCCTAAATATTTTTTTTTGCAATTTACTGATTTCCTTATATAAACTATAACTCAGTAAAATCGTTGAAATTGCTGCATGTTGCATTTATATTTTTGTTCAGTATAATAATGCATTTGTGGAGGTCCTAGACTGGCGTGGGTACATGTGTTCTGCGTTTGTGAGGCCGGTTGGAAGTACTGCCAAATTCTCTAAAATGACGTTGGAGGTGGCTTATGGTAGAAAAATAAACATTCAATTCAAATAATGCATTTGACAACATACACACTGCTTAATGCAGTCATTGAATAATGTATACATTCTTAAACGTATAGGCTTAATATGTGTTATTTTATGCTTAATGTAGTTCTAGGGTTGAGGGCTTTAACTCAATGGATACCAGTGATAGTCTCTTACCAACCAAAATAGACTCTGAAGGTTCAAAATCATGGGTGGAGTTATGACATTTGAATGAACAATCATATTCACTATTATAATTAAACGATCATAATACATTTTGACACCCAGCTACTTTCAAGAAGCCAGTGAGGTAAAGCTACAAACATTTCCTTTTAGTAATACATTGTGGTCACACACTTTCAAACTGGTGGCAGGCAACGTTAAAGACTGCAGTGTGCTTGGTCAGCAGGCTACCGTTTGAATGTTGCTGTGCTGTAAAAAAAAAAAAAACGTTATAGAGAAAGGCAGCACAGAACAAATAAATAATTGCCAAGCATCATCAAAGCTCAATGTCTATTGTGTTCCAAGTGAATTGTAGTATAAATGTGACACAAATTAATAACATCAAAAGGCAGTTGATTTCACAGCAAATTTATTGGTCAGCCTCAGCTACAACGTTCATTGGAACTAAAAAGGAACACTACCTACAGTGGCTTGCGAAAGTATTCACCCCCCTTGGCATTTTTCCTATTTTGTTGCCTGACAACCTGGAATTGAAATGTATTTTTGGGGGGGGTTTGTATCATTTGATTTACACAACATGCCTACCATGTTGTGCAAAAAAACATGTTGTGCAAATATTTTTTATTGTGAAACAAACAAGAAATAAGACCAAAAAAAAAGAAAACTTGAGCGTGCATAACTATTCACCCCCCCAAAGGCAATACTTTGTAGAACCACCTTTTGCAGCAATTACAGCTGCAAGTCTCTTGGGGTATGTCTCTATAAGCTTGGCACATCTAGCCACTGGGATTTTTGCCCATTCTTCAAGGCAAAACTGCTCCAGCTCCTTCAAGTTGGGTGGGTTCCGCTGGTGTACAGCAATCTTCAGTCATGCCACAGATTCTCAATTGGATTGAGGTCTGGGCTTTGACTAGGCCATTCCAAGACATTTAAATGTTTCCCCTTAAACCACTCAAGTGTTGCTTTAGCAGTATGCTTAGGGTCATTGTCCTGCTGGAAGGTGAACCTCCATCCGAGTCTCAAATCTCTGGAAGACTGAAACAGGTTTCCCTCAAGAATTTCCCTTCAAATCATTCCTTCAATTCTGACCAGTTTCCCAGTCCCTGCCGATGAAAAACATCCCCACAGCATGATGCTGCCACCACCATGCTTCACTGTGGGGATGGTGTTCTCGGGGTGATGAGAGGTGTTGGGTTTGCACCAGACATAGCGTTTTCCTTGATGGCCAAAAAGCTCAATTTTAGTCTCATCTGACCAGAGTACCTTCTTCCATATGTTTGGGGAGTCTCCCACATGCCTTTTGGCGAACACCAAACGTGTTTGCTTATTCTTTTCTTTAAGCAATGGCTTTTTTCTGGCCACTCTTCCGTAAAGCCCAGCTCTGTGGAGTGTAGGGCTTAAAGTGATCCTATGGACAGATTCTCCAATCTCCGCTGTGGAGCTTTGCAGCTCCTTCAGGATTATCTTTGGTCTCTTTGTTGCCTCTGATTAATGCCCTCCTTGCCTGGTCCGTGAGTTTTGGTGGGCGGCCCTCTCTTGGCAGGTTTGTTGTGGTGTCATATTTAATGGTGCTCCGTGGGATGTTCAAAGTTTCTGAGATTTTTTTATAACCCAACCCTGATCTGTACTTCTCCACAACTTTGTCCCTGACCTGTTTGGAGAGCTCCTTGGTCTTCATGGTGCTGCTTGCTTGGTGGTGCCCCTTGCTTAGTGGTGTTGCAGACTCTGGGGCCTTTCAGAACAGGTGTATATATACTGAGATCATGTGACACTTAGATTGCACACAGGTGGACTTTATTTAACTAATTATGTGACTTCTGAAGGTAATTGGTTGCACCAGATCTTATTTAGGGTCTTCATAGCAAAAGGGGTGAATACATATGCATGCACCACTTTTCCGTTATTTTTTATTTTTATTTTGTGTATGTCCATTACATGAAATCCAAATAAAAATCCATTTAAATTACAGGTTGTAATGCAACAAAATAGGAAAAACGCCAAGGGGGATGAATACTTTTGCAAGGCACTGTATGCATAATTATTTGGATCAGAGGGTTTTGACTATTACATTCTACAGTAACAGTATTTTCTTACACCTGTATGGTATTAGCATCTATAACAGTATTGTAGCAGAGTAAAAGGCATGGCTACCACAATACTGTATTCCTCTATAAACGGTAGCAGCTGATTCCACCTTATAAATATAACATTGATATATCTTCTAGATAAGCAACTCATTAACTATACTGAACAAAAATATAAAAGCAACATACAATTTCAATGATTTTACTGAGTTACAGTTCATATAAGGAAATCAGTCAATTTAAATAAATTCATTAGGCCCTAATCTATGGATTTCACATGACTGGGCAGGGGTGCAGCTATTGGTGGGCCTGGGAGGGCATAGGCCCACCCACTTGGGAGCCAGGCCCAGCCAATCAACAAAAGGGCTTTATTACAGACAGAAATCCTCCTCAGTTTTATCAGCTGTCCGGGTGGCTGGTCTCAGAGGATCCTGCAGGTGAAGAAGCCGGATGTGGCGATTTATGGTAAAGAAATTAACATTAAATTCTGTTGCAACGGCTCTGGTGGACATTCCTGCAGTTAGCATGCCAATTGCACACTCCCTCAAAACTTGAGACATCTGTGGCATTGTGTTGTGTGACAAAACTGCACATTTTAGAGTGCCCTTTTATTGTCCCCAGCACAAGGTGCACCTGTTAATGATCATGCTGTTTAATCAGCTTCTTGATATGCCACACCTGGCAGGTGGATGGATTATCTTGGCAAGGAGAAATTGTCACTAACAGGGATGTAAACAAATATTGTGCATTGGAACATTTCTGGGATCTTTTATTTCAGCTTATGACACATGGGACCAACACTTTACATGTTGCCTTTATATTTTGCTCTGTATAAATGGATGAGGATGTGAATGTCGTCTGATGAGTGTCATCCAGTGTTAGAGAGTACGAGTGTCACATTCAGGAGCCACTGGGAAACAAAGATGAACAGAGCGATAGGTGTTGTCACATGGATGAGTTCCAATTCTCCTTTTCCCATAAATTGACTCCCCGTCATGGATGTAAAAGCACTAGATTGGTGCATTTTAAATACCCATTTGTGCTAAGTTATCGTGCATAAGTGGTGGGTATTGAGACACTTACCTGCAGCTCCTAAAACACAACTGACAAGAGAAGTGTTGAGCTTTATGCTTTTCATAAATGAGATGGTGTTTCTAAATAGGAACTCCATTCAGGAGTCTCTCAAACAAAGGTGAAAAAAATGGTACGTAAACCTGCATAGAAATTTTTTTTGGTATTTGGATTTAGACGGATCACTGGAGTTGAAAGATCTTTTTTTTTGTAGTCTTCTCAAATCTCACTTATGAAAAGCAATAATCTCCATACAATTCAAAGTCTATATTAAGTCTTTACTTGCTGTAACCTGCAAGCAGATGCAGAATTAAGACCTAATTTGGCATGCTACCAGGATTAGGAACAACAGTATTGATCTATTGAGTAGGTACACCTAATAAGGCCGTTAGGATGGGGAACAGGTGCCACAAGACACATTATCATAAGGAAAAGGGGCAGTCATTTCCAATGGTGCTCAAAATAGCAGTTTATAACAAGCCAGTGCTCTTACAAGTCCACAGCTGGCTCTGGTCATGATATTTTCTTGTGTGGGTCATTATCATCAAGGGTTAAAGTAAAGGCCCAGTGCAGACAACTCAGTTTCTGTGTTTTGTATCATATTGTCCAACAGCTGATGAAACGAACCCTGTAAAAGTGTGAAATGTGTCATTTCCTGATAATTGCACAGGACCTTCTAAATCATCAGGTTTGCATGGGCGGGAGTTTCGGCATGCCTGGTGAAATCACCAGGCAGTAAATTAGACAAATAACAATGAGTTCCAAAGCTCTCTGACAATAACAGCTAGTTTTGAGTTTTCCCCTCCCCATTCAGACCACTCCCAGACAGTCCTAGCAAAAAAATAATTTCACAATTTTAATGGAAAACTAGTACAGTAACATACTTAATTGTAACCCAGAAATTGTGATATTTATATAAAAACAGCTGCATTGGGCCTTTAAAGGTGGCGATTACTATAGGCAAGAGTGCAGACCACATTTGACATTTTTGTAATTTAGCTGACGCTCTTATCCAAAGCGACATACCTGTAGTCTCACTCTCAGAAACAATTAGATGCTAGTATTGTGAACTGAAATAAATTATTTTAAATCTCAAACTTCTGTCACACACCCTCCCATTTTCAACTTAAGTGGCAAAAACTGATAATGGGAATAAAATCCATAAACCGCTGAGATGCTTCACAAGTGGGAATGCACAGTAACAGAAAATCAAAAGGATGGGGGGGTTGCTTTTCCTCTAAATGAAACAAGCTGAAGTCCCAAGGCGATTCCTTGCATCAGAGGTCCTTCCTAGGGAGTGAGTGCAGCTTTTCCAGCAACGCATTCATAATGGGGGAATAATTATAGGTTGGAGGCATCTTCCATTGTAAGGGCCAATGTGCATAGGTAACAGTTTTGTGTTAGCTGCTGCTGGAGTTGGTTCACTTGGTGTTGTAGTTGGCAAAGCGCTGGTTCAGGGGGTTCTCTGGTGACTTCATCCACTCCTTTTTCAGTTGCTGCTTGAGCTGCGACAGCCGCATGTTGGGGTTCTCTTTTTTAAGGAGGGGCATGTTCAGCTCCTCGTACGCGGCGAACGCTGCCTTCACCCTGCGCTCGGGGTGGCGGTCAAGCTCTTCAGCCATGCTGGAAAAGAAAAAAAGAGTAGAGGGCTGAAACTTGGCTATCTTGACTTCTCTCAGTTTAGCTACTCTATGGAACCCCATACTTGTTATACCCGTCATGCCTGCTTCATCTTTTATATAGCCTGGAGTACGGAAAGTAACTTATGTTATATCTACATTGTAGGTCACACCAAACCCACTATGTTGATAACGTATAGTACACTGATAGAAAGGCTCCCCTTGTTCTCTACTGTAATCTCAACATTGCTTTTGTAGGGGGTAACATTGAGAGGTTATGCCTCTTCAGTATTCTGTACCTGAGCATAGCAATGGCATCCTCTATGGATCTAGCCTCCACTGCACCTTCCTCAGGGATGATGCGATTCACATTCTCCTCCAGGGGCGACTCCAGGTGACTCTTCTCTGTGGACACAAACATAGGAGAGGGGTAACATAAGAATACAACATAACCCGGAGAGGAAAGAGAGCCTGGTTAATGTTTAAAGGAATAATGGTCATTGCCTTTCTCTTTGGAATGCTCCTGCTGTTGTAGCTGCTGCTCGACATGCAGCGTCTCCTCAATCTGGGCCCGGGTCACTTTGCCCGCCGCCACAGCAGCAGCAGCAGCCTCCTTGGCCTTGCCCTTAATCTTTGCAGCCTCCTCATCCAAGAGCCGCTGGTTCTCCTTCTTTCTCTCCAGGGCCTCAAGGCGCTTCTTCTCCTTGTCGTCCTACAGGTTCAGAGAAAATACATTTAAAGTAAAGTCTAAATTATCAGACCCACTTCAACATATCATGGAATTACTTAGTAGATTCGCCTGGTCTGTACATACATAGCCAGACATTGGATTGTGATACAGCCCAATTTAATAGTGCTGCAGACTATTTGATCCAGTGTGAGAATAGGAAACTGAGCAAGAAAGGTCTCACCTTCCTCTGTTCTTTCTTCAGGACATGTTTATCGTTCTCCTGCCATAAAGCATCCTCCAGCTCCTTCTTCTTGCGGGCGTCTTCCACTGCTTTGGCCTCTGACTTGCGGGCCTTGGCAGTCATCGCCTTTGAGTTCTCGCCCTGGAACTTCTTCGGCATTCCTAAGACTAGGCCTACTCTTCAGCTGACACAATCAAAGTATTATTTAGACATTCTATCATAAACCAAACCAGGTGGCAAGCTTACTTACTGAGTTACCATCTAATTGAGCTATGGGCCAAAGATAACATTGGCAAATAAAATAGCTAGCTAGATAAAATAAACAGTACATAGTAGCTAGCTACTACACCAAACATACTGGTTCCAGTTTCCCAAAAGCATCTTAAGGCTAAGTTCATCGTTAGAACCATAAGATCCCACGGTTCTAATGATGAATTTAGCCTTAAAGGCCTTTGCAGACTATGTCAGATTCAGTCTTTTACGATTATCGCGTCACACTATGCGATGTTACCAAATTAAAATATTGATATCAACCTGGCCAGATTGTACGATTTGCTTCAGTTCTGTCGTCACATTCTGCGATTGGCTTATGAGTAGTAATGATCGGTTCGCGAACGATTCGTGCTTTTTTAACTACTATTTTTACTGACTCGAGAGTCATGATTCGTTTTTCTGAGTGACTCGTTCATTTTAGTCGTTCGTTTGACCTGCTAGTGCTGGCTGCAATGAGTCCTACAGCAGGACTAATACACGCTCCTCCGGCTCAGCGGCTCCATCTGAGGATGCCAGCCCATTCACATAGCTAGTTATCTGCACAGATAGCCATCTGACCAGGGCCCGGTTTCCCGATAGGGATGGAATTTAGGCTTACGAGTGTTTTAACAATGCATCTTTCCTACAACAGCTGAAGATGTAACATGCGTTTCTCAAAACACCACTCAGAGAGAACGTTCGCTAAGTGCGTTGTTGGAGCATGTGTCAATACTGATAGTATTGAAATAAAGGGAGCGCTGCTCTCAGATCAGCATTCTCCATATAAATCTTACCATAACATTATAATTATTTCACAATACTGACGACGGATCAGCGACTATTACATCTATGGCTGCAAATATTGTGGCTGCTTATTATAATGCTTTAGGCCTACCCAATAAAAAAACACTAAATTACCAATTCGGCACGTTAGGCTACACATCATGAAATATTGAGACAAATTACAGACAGCAGCCTACAAGCAGCAAAATATCAATATGTTTGAAATAATTTATTTTTAATGCAGTCATTCATTTGAAGCATATTTTTATACTTAGCTTGTTTGAATCAATTGCAAAGACATTGGCCACTTTATTTGTAGTGCACTTCGTTCTGAAGTTATCGGTAATCGGCGGTGACAGAAAGATAAATGCAAAAACCATGTGATTCTATGTTTAGCGGAGATTCGTGTATAAAGTGAAGCTGGGGGGCAAAAAAAATAATCCACGACACACGCTAGTTCTACGAGTGGCTGAGTCAGGCAACATTAATAACGATGGTTTTGGGAAACAGCTCGGAGACTTAATGATGCTCCTTCGAAGATTCTAACGACGAACTTTGCCTTAATGCTTTTGGGCCAGGTCACTGTCAACAACGTGTAGTTTTGGCTAGCAAACGGATGTTACACACTGGCTAGCTGATATAGCTAGTTAGATTAGAAGTTATACATATCAACCATGTAGCCTAACTTTAGGCAACTCTAAGGTAACCTTAGTAGCAAGCTCACAAAACATTCGACAAACGTTAACTACCTAGTATCTACCCAACATATTACAACTAACCTCACATAAAACGTCTGGCAAGCTAGCTAGTTTCCAGCTTTCATAACACTGGCTGTATAAATTAGCTAGCTACTAAGCTAACTTTAGCAAGCTTAGCCAACTAGCTAGCAAACCAGCCTGCTACAAGTTAACTAGCCAAGACCAAGATTTCAGTGTCTCGATTCGTGCCAATTGAATCTATTAACCAATGTTTAAAAAAAAAAAAAGGAAAGGAAAAGGGCTGTACCTGAGCGACAACAGATAATGTTGTTTCGAAAGAGGCATCTGAGCGCCAGCCCATTGACCTATGAAATAACCCCCCTTTCGTGACAACGACGCACCGCGATGACGTGCTGAACGAAATGGCTCGTTTAAGTGACGTTCCAAACTATCCCAATCAATTGAATTGCATTTACATTTTAGTCATTTAGCAGACGCCCTTATCCAGAGCGACTTACAGTTAGTGAGTGCATACATTTTTCATACTGACCCCCCCCATGGGAATCGAACCCACAACCCTGGCGTTGCAAGCACCATGCTCTACCAACTGAGCTACAGGATTGACTTGTTTATTGGATTTACACTTTATGTGTTCTAATAAATTCTAGTTCTGGATATATATATATAACTACAATTTAGTTTTATGATTTCCAAGCAAAGGTTTTAAAATATCAAAACTAAAAGGACTTGCTTTTTCCACCAGTTTCCCACTAGCTTGTTGATATCAGAATGATTCTCATAAAAATAAAAACAATTTATTTTCAACATACAAACAGAAACACTAGCCTACTCACTACACAGAGATTTAGAACATTTAAACAGTAAAAATTGGGGGAGCAGGCGTATCTACTTTCATGACGTCACATGAAACATTATGGAGCCAGCTGAAGAAGCTCTCCACAACGAAGTTGAGTTGTCTGGAAATGAACCTAGTCATGCATGCGCCAATGCAGGCACTACACACAGCAAACGATTAAAAGAACTGGAAAATTCTGCGTTGCAAACGACCTTGAATTCTCTACTAATGGAGACGGAATCCGCCACAGATACCGGGAGGAGGAGAGGCCAAGAGTCCGGGGAGGAGGAATATTCGAACGGCTTGTCGTCAAACGAGTCGGGGTCCTTACCACCACAAACCCCGAACCCGAGGCCTGAGGCAGTAGAAGAATCTGATACAGATGTTGCAAACGAACGAGTTGAAGAAGAAAGGACCCTTACAGACCATTTAAATAAACGTCTCCTCTCATCATTTCTTGATAAATTGAATCAAAGAGACTTGGCTCTTCCTGGTATTCAAAGCCTGGCCTGCGCTGTAGCTGACGAGGATTCTAACCGGGCCGCGGAAGAATGGTGATGGAGTTGGGAGATCTTTGGCACGAGAAAGGAACACCGACCTCCAGTATCTGATGCTATCAATGTGGACAGGCAGTAACATTAATTTCACAACAACTCAAGCTTTATTTCATTCATGCATAATACCAGCCTCGTTTCGTTTAAGATTGAGCGTCTTGGTCGCTGTTTGTCCCAAATGTATTTCCCGTCAATTTAGCTAAAAGCGGGCCAAAGACAGTGGTGACTGAATGCAAGAAAATAAAGACGTATTAGCTATGTTGAATCCTCAACAACATTCGTCAGCTTTATATTTGTTAGGCCATGTTTTGATCTCAGTGATTGAAATAAACTACACATTCTGTCCTGAATTTAAGCATGCATGTGTTTTTTCCCCCATCAATATAGAGCCTATTCAGTCATTGGCCATGGCAACATTACACAGCTAATGCATGCACAAGTTCATTGTCATATTAGACACACAACCTGGTAAATAAATTGCATAATTTTGAGATACAGGTGTTGCAACATTTCATCAGTAGCCCACTCATCCTATAAAAGTGACCTACCTTTTAATGCAAATGGATGATATTGATACATCAGATCTATTGCATAGGTAGCGCATTCAGTTAGACTATTATCAAGCTATAAAGGTGACCTACCCTGTCTAATGGTATTTCAATTAGTAAAATTATGATGGCAAAAAAGCAGAAGGTGATGATGTACTTTTGCCTCATAACTAGCCCATTAGGATAATTGATCTCAAATCCAAATAGCTGGAATAGAGCAACAATTCAAATTTTGACTTCACTGTCCAAGGCTGGTACATATTACAAAGGCTTGCACATAGCATTCATTACATCAATTCCATTAACTAAAACATTTTGAAAGCATTCTTTGTCAATGGCTTATTCTATCAGTTCTGTGGAAATTATCACTTGAGAAGAGCATCTTGTCAGATATATAACTTTCTCTTTAATTTGTACTGTATTTATTAAGGATCCCCATTAGCTGCTGCCAAGGCAGCAGCTACTCTTCCTGGGGTCCAAACAAATTAAGCCAAAAATAAAACAGTACATATAACAATATTACACCTATACATATATACAATAGAACATGTATAATACCACCATACATACGTGTGTAGAGTGCGTGTGCTAGTGTTTGTGTGCATATGCATGTGTGTGCGTCTCTTCACAGTCTGCGTTGCTCCATAAGGTGTAGTTTTATAAATCTGATTTTACTGCTTGCATGAGTTACTTGATGTGGAATAGAGTTCCATGTAGTCATAGCTCTGTGTAGTACTGTGCGTTTTCCCGAGTCAGTTCTCTACTTGGGACTGTGAAGAGACCCCTGGTGGCATGTCTTGTGGAGTATGCATGGTTGTCTGAGCTGTATGCTAGTCATTTGAACAGACAGCTAGGTGCTTTCAACGTGTCAATACCTCTCACAAAGGCAAGTAGTGACACAGCCAATCTCTCCTCTATTTTGAGCCAGGAGAGATTGACATGCATGTCATTGATGTTAGCTCTCGGTGTACATTTAAGGGCCAGAGGGACATAGGCAAATTAGTTTGATTTAAACATGTACATGCTGTGCAAGAATAACAATTTCCCTAATAATCATGTTTACATGACACTTCTGAAATCAGGCTACCTGATGGGATTTTGATAAATGCACAATATCACCAATCAAATAAATCATTCTACCACAGCGACCATGTTATTTTGGGGAAGCCTATTTGATTCTGAGTTCAGACATATACACTTTGTAAGTGATAATCGTAAAAGACTGAATCTGACGTGCAGTCTGCAAATGCCTTTTTGCTGGGCATACACTATACGACTTCTAAAATCTTAGCAACTTGGATGTGCTCACATTTCCCTATTTCTTTGTCCCAAATCCTTTATTCCGTCCATCCTCAACCCAGGATGTGGGTGCTCACATTACACAATTCCTTAGTTGATCCTGCCCTGCTTTTCTCGGTTGTCGTATTAAAAAAATGCCGACACACAAACAGTGAGCTGTTCTTTTTTTTAAAAGAGACGGAGGCGCAGAATATGGACTTAATATGAAATAAAAATGATAATATGAAATGATATTTTCGGGTTCTGTCATAATAGGACGCAGATGTAATATTGGTGGAGTTCGTTCTGCTTGGCCCGGTGCCCCAGGTGGGTGGAGATTTCACTTAAGGGCCAATGGAATGGTCTAAAATGTGGAAACTCCATGCAGCTGGCGCACCGGGCTATGTAAAACTAACTTGCCCATTGAAAAGGCAGCCGCGTTCTCTCCACAGCGCCACCAATCTGTCTTCCATCACCTCGGTCTACATGGTACATGTTGTTGTTGCTATGCTCTTCGCCATTTGGTCTCACATGCTGAGTGCTCATTGGCTATTGGCAGCAGTCCTTGCCCAATCGCATCGTAGCACTGCTCATTCTACAAGATGCACGACCGAAATAGCTGACACGTAAGAAAAGTATCTGGACATCTGGCTGGAGAACGGAACAGCCATCATCAGTGCGTCCTTGACCCGCTCATACTACCCGAGTCCCGACGTACTGATCCTAGCCCAAGTTCATAGGATTTCACCCCGAGTGGCGCAGTGGTCTAAGGCACTGCATCGCAGCGCTAGCTAGCTGTGCCACTAGAGATCCTGGTTTGAATCCAGGCTCTGTCGTAGCCGACCGCGACCGGGACACCCATAGGGCGGTGCACAATTTGCCCAGCGTCGTCCAGGGTAGGGGAGGGAATGGCCGGCAGGGATGTAGCTCAGTTGGTAGAGCATGGCGTTTGCAATGCCAGGGTTGTGGGTTCGATTCCCACGGGGGGCCAGTATGAAAATAAAATAATGTATGCACTCACTAACTGTAAGTCGCTCTGGATAAGAGCATCTGCTAAATGACTAAAATTTAAATTTGTCTGGGACAGCAAAAACGTGGCAAAATTGTGTAGTGTATACCTGACAGATAACTCTTGATCCACAATATAACAGGGGATTAGGTCCAGATTAATGTAGGGATTTACTGGTGCTGAAGCTCTGGGCCCAGGCTTGTGGGGGGCCCAAGAGGAAGCAAAAAATAAATACATATAAATGAAATACACTGCTCAAAAAAATAAAGGGAACACTAAAATAACACATCCTAGATATGAATGAAATAATCTTATTAAATACTTTTTTCTTTACATAGTTGAATGTGCTGACAACAAAATAACACAACAATTATCAATGGAAATCAAATTGATCAACCCATGGAGGTCTGGATTTGGAGTCACCCTCAAAATTAAAGTGGAAAACCACACTACAGGCTGATCCAACTTTGATGTAATGTCCTTAAAACAAGTCAAAATGAGGCTCAGTAGTGTGTGTGGCCTCCATGTGCCTGTATGACCTCCCTACAACGCCTGGGCATGCTCCTGATGAGGTGGCGGATGGTCTCCTGAGGGATCTCCTCCCAGACCTGGACTAAAGCATCCGCCAACTCCTGGACAGTCTGTGGTGCAACGTGGCGTTGGTGGATGGAGCGAGACATGATGTCCCAGATGTGCTCAATTGGATTCAGGTCTGGGGAACGGGCGGGCCAGTCCATAGCATCAATGCCTTCCTCTTGCAGGAACTGCTGACACACTCCAGCCACATGAGGTCTTGCATTGTCTTGCATTAGGAGGAACCCAGGGCCAACCGCACCAGCATATGGTCTCACAAGGGGTCTAAGGATCTCATCTCGGTACCTAATGGCAGTCAGGCTACCTCTGGCGAGCACATGGAGGGCTGTGCGGCTCCCCAAAGAAATGCCACCCCACACCATGACTGACCCACCGCCAAACCGGTCATGCTGGAGGATGTTGCAGGCAGCAGAATGTTCTCCACGGCGTCTCCAGACTCTGTCACATGTGCTCAGTGTGAACCTGGTTTCATCTGTGAAGAGCACAGGGCGCCAGTGGCGAATTTGCCAATCTTGGTGTTCTCTGGCAAATGCCAAACGTCCTGCACAGTGTTGGGCTGTAAGCACAACCCCCACCTGTGGACGTCGGGCCCTCATACCACCCTCATGGAGTCTGTTTCTGACCGTTTGAGCAGACACATGCACATTTGTGGCCTGCTGGAGGTCATTTTGCAGGGCTCTGGCAGTGCTCCTCCTGCTCCTCCTTGCTCAAGTGTTTCCTTTATTTTGGCAGTTACCGTTAAGCCTACAATCGGGAAGGCCTCAGTTTTGGCAGCATGCATACCGCCAAATATACAGCTTGTTGCGTTGTGGCCATAGACATATAATCCATAGAAGGGTTTTGTAACCTCTTTCTTACCCTGGCAATTTGACTGTTAAACTCATGGGTACACTAGCAATGGATGCCAGTCCTGACTTGAATGGGAACTGCCATCTATGGATTATATGTCTATGGTTGGTTGTGGCTGTCGGTTTACCTTTTGCAAATTTCAAAATACAATCGCAGGAAAAACGTACAGTTTGGAAAGCAAATGCCTACTGCTGAAAAGAGAAGACTAATCTGTCTGAGGAACCGATATAAATTTTTTTCCGCTATTGGCACAAGGAACGCATCGACCATCACTGTGAGTAGCCTGTTGCTTCATCTTCATCATTAGGTGAGTCAGTGTGCCACTGGACATTCATTTAGTAGCATTATATATATATATATATATATATATATATATATATATATATATATATATATATATATATATATATATATATTTCCTCCTAATACTGTGCTGTGTGTTGCTTCATTGGCCTGGGGTATTATTTGTTTGAATTCAAGAGCAGATTGTTCTCAGTTTGTCAGTCAAAATACTTATTTTTTTCCGGATCCTGCTATCCCCATGTGTGGATATCCTAAAACGCCTCTGCTCAACTGTAGTTTATGCCACATGGCAAACGTTATTAGGAGGGGTTATAAAACAACCTTCCTAATCCAGCCCTACAGGGGATGTAAAGCCATAACACATTAGTTTTTCCAGCAGCAGATTATGATGGATAATGTCAAAAGCTTCGCTGAAGTCTAACAAAACAACTCCAGGGTTTCTCAGTACATTTCTTATCCGGAGAACTTACATGTGTGTTACCCAAAATTCGGACATTAGATACTTCAGAAAATGTCATTTGTGTGCCCTTTAAGGTGCATCCTTTCTAACCTGTGAAGAACCTACTAAAACCAAATTAAAAGACCCCACACGGTATTACACGGTATTAACACCACTAATAAATATTTATAAGCGGTGGGTTGTGTGTGCGTGTGCTGGTGTGTGTGGTAGAACGTAGGGCAAAAACAAACAAATGGCCAGGCCTTACTTAATTGGGAGCTCCCTTTATACTTTATAAAACTGCTCTCCCAAGACAACAGCCTCGGGAATCATTTCAAAGACTCTTTTCTCTTGGAGGAGAAAATGTACATTTCGTTATATTCACTATGCTAAATCTTAATCAGCAACACAAAAGTTTTAATTACAGACAAAACAAAATACCAGGAGTCCACTGTCCTCCCTACACTCTTCAAAAGGGGGTGACACTCTAGATCCAAACTGTTACAGACCTATATCCATCCTGCCCTGCCTTTCGAAAGTATTTGAAAGCCTAGTTAACAAACAGATCACCGACCATTTCGAATCCCACCGTACCTTCTCCGCTATGCAATCTGGTTTCCGAGCTGGTCATGGGTGCAACTCAGCCACACTCAAGGTCCTAAACGATATAATAATAACCGTGATCGATAAAAGACATTACTGTGCAGCCGTCTTCATCGACCTGGCCAAGGCTTTTGACTCTGTCAATCACCGCATTCTTATTGGCAGACTAAATAGCCTTGGTTTCTCAAATGACTGCCTTGCCTTGCTCACCAACTACTTCTCAGATAGAGTTCAATGTGTAAAATCGGAGGGCCTGTTGTCTGGACCTCTGGCAGTCTCTATGGGGGTACCACAGGGTTCAATTCTCGGGCCGACTCTATTCTCTGTGTATATCAATGATGTCACTCTTGCTGCTGGTGACTCTCAGATCCACCTCTACGCAGACGACACCATTTTGTATACATCTGGCCCTTCATTGGCCACTGTGTTAACAAACCTCCAAACGAGCTTCAATGCCATACAAAACTCCTTCCGTGGCCTACAACTGCTCTTAAATGCTAGTAAAACTAAATGCATGCTCTTCAATCGAACGCTACTTGCACCCGCCCGCCCGACTAGAATCACTACTCTCGGCGGGTCTGACTTAGAATATGTGGACAACTACAAATACCTAGGTGTCTGGTTAGACCGTAAACTCTCCTTCCAGACTCACATTAAGCATCTCCAATCCAAAGTTAAATCTAGAATCTGCTTCCTATTTCGCAACAAAGCCTCCTTCACTCATGCTGCTAAACATGCCCTCGTAAAACGGACTATCCTACCGATCCTTGACTTTGGCGATGTCATTTACAAAATAGCTTCCAACACTCAACTCAGCAAATTGGATGTAGTCTATCACAGTGCCATCCGTTTTGTCACCAAAGCCCCATATACTACCCACCATTATGACCTGTACGCTCTCGTTGGCTGGCCCTCACTACATATTCGTTGCCAAACCCACTGGCTCCAGGTCATCTATAAATCACTTCTAGGCAAATCCCCGCCTTATCTTAGATCATTGGTCCAAAAAATAAAACACTCCTTAATCGTTTGTGTTTTAATCCATCCTTTCTGAGGTTGCAAGGAGTGTTTGGCCGTGCCAATTTGAACTTGTTACCTTTTAGAATCCATTCCCCTGTCATTTTGCATAGATTATCCAACCCCAAAATTGGTTCCACACCCGTCGCCATGTAAAATGATCTGGGTATTGTTACTGGTCCTACGGTCAGAGACATGGGTAATAGTTGTATTGCTTCCGATTCTGCCACTGTTACCCCGCTAAATGTAATACTTTTTCCTGTCGCAATTTTAGCCAATTTCTCATCATAAGGAATCAGTGATATCTGAGCGCCAGCCCTATGTGAAGTTTTCCTGTCCCGCTGCCTTCAAGAGAGTTTGCTGTTGCTCGTCTGTTAATGCTGCAAACTCCTGCATCTTAGCATTCCCTCCAAAGGCAGCGGGTGCAGTAGGCTCCCGTACCATCCCACACTCCCTTTTCCAATGACCAACAGCCCCACACCTAAAACAGGGCTCTGACGCCTTGTGCCTTGGGACCGATTCACTGCCCTTTCCTCCCTGTGTTTTTGTCTTACCTTGGCCATTGAAACCACTGTTAGTGACTTTCACTGTGGCTGTATTAACCACAAGCAGGGCTGCGAAGTGAGTGGAATTAGATACCACTCTCAAAGGCGCGTTTACTATCTCATCCCAGTGAAAATGTTGGTCCACTACCACCGCAATAGCCGTTTTGATAACAGGTTTCAGACCTGCCATCAAAGCAGACATACCCATTCCATTCGATGCTAAGTACATCTACACATTTTGGTTCCATCGGTTTTGCTTTTCTGTTGATAGAACGCTGACATCAAAATGCTGGTGTATTGAGCTTTTGATTTTTCTTTTATGTCATTTTGCCAACTCACAATAGTATCTCTGAAATCTTTATTAGATTGGAATTTTCCGTCAGCAGGGAAATGCTGACCAATTTTATCCAGTTTGCTAAATTTTTCCCATATTTGAGCCAAATTGGAAGAATGCTTGTGCGCTTCTTTTAGCTCCTCTATGGCTTTGCTATAGTTTTCCTCCTCTATTCCCCGTTTTACGGGAGTGTCTAAAAACCATGACAGTGTTGCCAACTTAGCGACTTTGTCGCTATATTTAGTGAGTATTCAGACCAATCTAGCGACACATTTTCAAATAATCGACTAGCGACAAATCTAGCGACTTTTTCTGGTGTTATTGGAGACTTTTGGAGACTGACGTGAAAGCACGTATCGTTCTTACTCTTCTCAACGAGCAGCGGGTGCTGCTGTGGACCCTACCCCCATCCCAAAGCACACACAGGCGGCCCAGTCCTCGCGCAGCAGTCCCTCCCAGCTGCAGTCAGAGCAGGAGATATTCACCCCTCCGCGTCCAGACTGCAAATGAATTGCGCATGCGGGAAGCTGCCGCTGGCTGATCCCGCCCTGGCTTACATTCAGGGCGGGATGTAAATGTAAAATGTTCTTTGTCTAAAATAAATCACTGCATTTGACTCACACAGCCTCAGTCACTTACTCACCTCGTCCACTGTGTGTGTGCCTCTCTGTGACATAAGCTAAACATCTAGCTGGCTAGCTCATCATGTCTCAGTCTAAACTGTACACTCAAAAATACAGAAAGGAGTGGGAATCAAACCCTGAATTCAAAGGCTGGTTGAAGCTGTTTATTGGAGATGATACACAGGCATACTGCCTGTATTGTAAGGCTGATTTCTACGCCAAACTTAGTGATGTAAAAAAACACATGACAACTCAAAAACATACTCAAAAGGCAAAGCCTTATAACAGTTCCAACCAAAACAAGCTGCCATTTATGGTTAAAAAAATTGACTTTGCAAAAAAGGCTGAGGCCACCATGGCATTAGCTATCGCTGAACACTGTTCCATGCTGGCATGTGATCACATTGGAGAAGCCTGTAGAGCTATTTTCTCAGACTCCACTGCTGCTACCCACTTCAAAATGCACAGGACAAAGTGCACAGAAATGATTAATGTTGTTCTAGCACCATACTTTCTGAAAAAGTTGGTCGCAGATGTGGATGACCAGTGTTTCAGCCTCCTCCTCGATGAGTCCACGGATGTAAGTGTTTCTAAGTACCTGGGGGTTGTGATAAGGTACTTTAGTGACACCAAGCAGACAATTGTATCAACATTTCTGGGGCTTGTTGAGTTGGAGAGAGGAGATGCCAAATCTATAGCCTGTGCTGTTGTGGCTTTCCTCGAGAAGTGTTGTCTTAAAAAAGAGAAACTCCTGGGGATATGGACTGACAATGCCTCTGTTATGAAGGGGATTAACAATGGGGTCCATAAAGTCCTCAAAGATCTGGTTCTTATTCGCTGTGTGTGCAGCTTGCTGTAAGTCATGCTTCCAATGACACCATCCCCCGTAGTGTGGAGTACTTGGTACGAAATACTTATAACTGGTTTTCAGTGTCTCCAAAGCACAGGGAGGCCTACAAGGCCATATATGAGACCATGAACTGTGGGGAGAAACCTTTACATATAACCAAGGTGTGTGCCACACGTTGGCTCTCCATTGAACCCGCGGTTTCACGCATTTTGGACCAGTGGGAGGAGCTTAGGCTGCATTTCGCAGTCACCAAGTCCAGTGAACACTGCTACATGGCTGAGGTTTTATACTCCATGTACAGTGATCCTCAAAACATATTGCATCTAACTTCAGTGCTGGGTGAGGTACAGTCAGTGCTGGGTGAGGTACAGTTGGCCATCAAGGCTTTTGAGGGAGATCAAGTAGATCCTCTTAAGCTACTTGACAGCTTGGTTAGCCTGATCAAGTCTGTGAGCAGCAGGGTGCTGAATCCACTGGCAAATGTTGATGTACTGAAAGGGCCAATAGATGGATACATCAGTCCCAAACCGTACCTTGGTTACCTTTTTGAGTCAAATGGGTAGCCATTTGATTAGATGTTCAGGAGTCTTATGGCTTGGTGGTAGAAGCTGTTTAGAAGCCTCTTGGACCTAGACTTGGCGCTCCGGTACCGCTTGCCGTGCGGTAGCAGAGAGAACAGTCTATGACTAGGGTGGCTGGAGTCTTTTTTTAGGGCCTTCCTCTGACACTGCCTGGTATAGAGGTCCTGGATGGCAGGAAGCTTGGCCCAAGTGATGTACTGGGCCGTACGCACTACCCTCTGTAGTGCCTTGCGGTCGGAGGCCGAGCAGTTTCCATACCAGGCAGTGATGCAACCAGTCAGGATGCTCTCGATGGTGCAGCTGTAGAACCTTTTGAGGATCTGAGGACCCATGCCAAATAATTTCAGTCTCCTTAGGGGGAATAGGTTTTGTCGTGCATTCTTCATGACTGTCTTGGTGTGCTTGGACCATGTTAGTTTGTTGGTGATGTGGACACCAAGGAACTTGAATCTCTCAACCTGTACCATTACAGCCCCGTCGATGAGAATGGGGGCGTGCTCGGTCCTCTTCTTTTTCCTGTAGTCCACAATCATCTCCTTTCTTGATCATGTTGAGGGAGAGGTTGTTGTCCTGGCACCACACGGCCAGGTCTCTGACCTCCTCCCTATAGGCTGTCTCGTTGTTGTCGGTGATCAGGCCTACCAATGTTGTGTCATCGGCAAACTTAATGATGGTGTTGGAGTTGTGCCTGGCCATGCAGTCATGAGTGAACAGGGAGTACAGGAGGGGACTGCGCACACACCCCTGAGGGGCCCCCGTGTTGAGGATCAGCGTGGCAGATGTTTTGTTACCTACCCTTACCACCTGGGGGCGGCCCGTCAGGAAGTCCAGGATCCAGATCCAGGATCCTGGACTTCCTGACGGGCCGCCCCCAGGTGGTAAGGGTAGGTAACAAAAAGTCCAGTGATGAGCTTTGAGGGCACTATGGTGTTGAACGCTGAGCTGTAGTCAATGAATAGCATTCTCACATAGGTGTTCCTTTTTTCCAGGTGTGAAAGGGCAGTGTGGAGCGCAATAGAGATTGCATCATCTGTGGATCTGTTGGGGTGATATGCAAATTGGAGTCGGTCTAGGGTTTCTGGGATAATGGTGTTGATGTGAGCCATGACCAGCCTTTCAAAGCACTTCATGGCTACAGACATGAGTGCTACGGGTCGGTAGTCATCACAGTCGTCCGGACTGTGATGACTACTGCGATGTCCGACCGCGATCACACAGTCGTCCGGAACAGCTGATGCTCTCATGCACGTTTCAGTGTTACTTGCCTCGAAGCGAGCATAGAAGTAATTTAGCTCGTCTGGAGGCTCGTGTCACTGGGCAGCTTGCGGCTGTGCTTCCCTTTGTAGTCTGTAATAGTTTGCAAGCCCTGCCACATCCGACGAGCGTCAGAGCCAGTGAAGTATGATTCGATCTTAGTCATGTATTGACGCTTTGCCTGATTAGCGGGATTTCTTATAAGCTTCCGGGTTAGAGTCCCGCTCCTTGAAAGCGGCAGCTCTACCCTTTAGCTCAGTGCGGATGTTGCCTGTAATCCATGGCTTCTGGTTGGGGTATGTACGTACAGTCACTGTGAGGACGACGTCATCGATGCACTTATTGATGAAGCCAGTGACTGATGTGGTGTACTCCTAAATGCCGTCGGAAGAATCCCGGAATATATTCCAGTCTGTGCTAGCAAAACAGTCCTGTAGCTTAGCATCTGCTTCATCTGACCATTTTTTATTGACCAAGTCACTGGTGCTTCCTGCTTTAGTTTTTGCTTGTAAGCAGGAATCAGGAGGATAGAATTATGGTCAGATTTGCCAAATGGAGGGCGAGGGAGAGCTTTGTACGCTTCTCTGTGTGTGGAGTAAAGGTGGTCTAGAGTTTTTTCCCCTCTGGGTGCACATTTAACATGTTGGTAGAAATGAGGGAAAACAGATTTAAGTTTCCCTGCATTAAAGTCCCCGGCCACTAGCAGCGCCGCCTCTGGATGAGCGTTTTCCTGTTTGCTTATGGCCATATACAGTTCATTGAGTGCGGTCTTAGTGCCAGCATCGGTTTGTTGTGGTAAATAGACAGCTACGAAGAATATAGATGAAAACTCTCTTGGTAGATAGTGTGGTCTACAGCTTATCATGAGATACTCTACCAAAGGCGAGCAAAACCTTGAGACTTCCTAAGATATCGTGCACCAGCTGTTGTTTACAAAAATACATAGACTGCCACCCCTTGTCTTACCAGAGGCTGCTGTTCTATCCTGCCGATACAGTGTATAACCCGCCAGCTGTATGCTATTCATGTCTTCGTTCAGCCATGACTCGGTGAAACATAAGGTATTACAGTTTTTTAATGTCCCGTTGGTAGGATATTCGTGCCTGTAGTTCGTCAACTTTATTATCAAGCGATTGTAAATTGGCCAATAGTATCGATGGCAAAGGCAGATTAGCCACTCGTCGCCGGGTCCTTACCAAGCACCCCGATCTCCTTCCGCGATATCTCCTTTTTGTTCTACTGCGAATGACGGGGATGCGGGCTCTGTCGAGTGTCTGGAGCAAATCCCTCTAGTCCGGCTCATTAAAGAAAAATTGTTCGTCCAGCTCAAGGTGAGTAATCGCTGTTCTGATGTCCAGAAGCTCTTATCGGTCGTAAGAGACGGTAGCAGCAACATTATGTACAAAATATGTTACAAACAATGCGAAAAATACACCATAAAATGGCAGCCATACCCTCCGGTGCCATCTTCAAGTAGGTCATTGCACCTGATATCTTGTATTAGAAGCAATACTGAAGCGTTTGTCAATTTACTACTGGAGAATATGGGAGACCTAAGGTCTTATACCAGTGTCACGCTTCAAATATCACTGTTGTTGACAACACACATTACCAAAATTATTCACAGTTGTCTGCCTATTTTCACATAATCTGTCACGGTTCCCTGCCCCAATAGGGCATAAACCAACCTCTCGCCTTATAGCTACTGCTAATACACTCTAATCATGTTCAAACAACGTTCAAATATCTTTTTGCTTTTCTAACAATGGATGAGGCTCTCTTCCATAACTTGTAGGCAAACTTTTATCACCATCCACATTCCCACTCACTGACAATGTTTCATCTTTAAGGACAGATATTCTCAGATATCTCCTGTTCTCCACCGTATGCTCTTCCTTCCTTTGTCCTTCTACATGGACTACTTCTCTACAACCTTTCATACTAGTACACAAACATTACAATTTATCCATACACACACACTCTACGGCCTCACAGCCACCACGGTTGGGACTTTCGTCCCACTTACGGATCTCGCAGGGGAATAACCCCACTAGGGAACTATTCTTACAGAACTTACTCTAAACCATGTATTTCTATGGATCTCGCAGAGGAACACCCCTACTCGTGAGCTATCCTTATGGAACCTACCCTAAGCCATATATTTCCGACCGGTCGTTACACAATGGGCCTACTGAATAAACTCAGGCTTTCTAGGTCCGTATCTTATAATTGGTTCAGCCTACGACTCTCATCTCTCCAAGATGTCAGAATAAGTGGTAACAGGTGTAGGAACTGTGCCTACCTTGTTTTTGGTTCCGGCTCCTGTTTCACTGATTCGGACTCTCTAGTTCGACTGTAAATCATGGTGAATCCTGCCGACAATGCCAACTGTTAGGTAAAAACTCACGGACAACTACTAAAAGCTAAAACCAAGTTGATTCACCAACTGGGTCAAACAGCTGCAAAGACAGACATGTTTCCACCAGCAGAAGTATTTCTACCCTCCTACTAGGCGGAGGCAACTCCTTGCACATCTAAACAGCCAATACATCTCTGTTGCTAGGCATGAACTTAAGTGGTGTGTGTAATTGGACTGTTCCTTCTCACTTCATCTTTATTTTTAAACCTTTAACTAGGCAAGTCAGTTAAGAACAAATTCTTATTTAAAATCACAGCCTACCCCGGCCAAACCCGGATGACGCTAGACCAATTGTGCGCCGCCCTATGGGACTCCCAATCACGGCCTGATTGTGATACAGCCTGGAATCGAACCAGGGTCTGTAGTGACATCTCTAGCACTGAGATGCAGTCCCTTATACCACTGCGCCACTCGGGAGCCCACTCAAGAAAAAACTTCAAACTGTAACCAGTGCCTGCAACCTGGTTCAGGTTGTCAGTCAATCTACCAGGGTAGTTACAAATAGCACAGGAATGAAATTGTCAACATGTATTGATTACATGTTGACTAATGCTGCAGAATTATGCTTTAAAGCAGTATCCAAATTGATAGGATGTTGTGATCACAATATAGTAGCCATATCTAGGAAAACCAAAGTTCCAAAGTCTGGGCCTAATATAGTGTATAAGAGGTCATACAATACGTTTTGTAGTGATTCTTATGTTGATGATGTAAAGAATATTTGCTGGTCTGTGGTGTGTAATGAGAAGCAACCAGACGCTGCACTAGACTCATTTATGAAATTGAAAGTCTCGCTGACCAATCGATTGGCAAACATACTGCAAATTAAGAAATAATGTGACTAAACTAAATAAAAATAAACTATACTATGAAACAAAAAATTAATGATATAAAGAATGATGGTAAAAAGCTTTGGGGCACCTTAAATGAAATTTGGGGGAAAAAGGCAAACTCGGCGCCATCATTCATTGAATCAGATGGCTCATTCATCACAAAACCCACTGATATTGCCAACTACTTTAATTACTTTTTCATTGGCAAGATAAGCAGACATAGGCATTACATGCCAGCAACAAACGCTGACACTACATATCCAAGTATATCTGACCAAATTATAAAAGACAAGCATTGTACTTTGAATTCCATAGAGTGAGTGTGGAAGAGGTGAAAAAAATGTGACAACAATGACAAGCCACCGGGGTCTGACAATCTGGATGGAAAATTATTGAGGATAATGGCGGACAATATTGCCACTCCTATTTGACATATCTTCAATTTAAGCCTACTAGAAAATGTGTGCCCTCAGGCCTGGAGGGAAGCAAAAGTAATTCCGCTACCCAAGAATAGTCAAGCCCCCTTTACTGACTCAAATAGCCGCCCAATCAGCCTGTTACCAACCCTTAGTAAACTTCTGGAAAAAATTGTGTTTGACCAGATACAATGCTATTTTACAGTAAACAAATTGACAACCGACTTTCAGCACGCTTATAGGGATGGACATTCAACAAGCACAGCACTTACACAAATGACTGATGATTGGCTGAGAGAAATTGATGATAAAATGATTGTGGGGGCTGTTTTGTTAGACTTCAGTGCGGCTTTTGACATAATCGATCATAGTCTGCTGCTGGAATAACTTATGTGTTATGGCTTTACAACCCCTGCTTTATTGTGGATGACGAGTTACTTGTCTAACAGAACACAGAGGGTGTTCTTTAATAGAAGCCTCTCCAACATAATCCAGGTAGAATCAGGAATTCCACAGGGTAGCTGTTTAGGCCCCTTACTTTTTTCAATTTTTACTAACGACATGCCACAGTGTTTCTATGTATGCGGATGACTCAACACTATACACGTTAGCTACTATAGCAACTGAAATGACTGCAACACTTAACAAAGAGCCACCCTTTGCTTTGATGACAGCTTTGCACACGCTTGGTATTCTCTCAACCAGCTTCACCTGGAATGCTTTTCCAACAGTCTTGAAGGAGTTCCCACATATGCTGAGCATTTGTTGGCTGTTTTCCTTCACTCTGCCATCCTACTCATCCCAAACCATCTCAATTTGTTTGAGGTCGGGGATTGTGGAGGCCAGGTCATCTGATGCAGCACTCCATCACTCTCCTTCTTGGTAAAATAGCCCTTACACAGCTCATTGTTATGAATGTCTCCAAATAAATGTCACTAGAAACAGCTTAAAGAAATGCAAATGCAGCTACTTTGCTGTTATTCTGTCTGCACTGTTTGACGTGACAGTAAGTTAGCCGTAGTTGGCTAGCTAATAAGCAAGGGATAAGTCATCCAGTATGGCAATAGAACATTTTGAACAAACAACTGGGTCGCATCCATAGATACAGAACAAAAAGACTTAGCGACTGGGTCGCATCTCTGGCAACCGAACCCATAGAACGAAAAAAAGCCGGCTTGGGTAGCAAGTCTAATTTTGTGTCGGGACTATATCTCGCTGAAGAATGAAATAGTATGAATAAATTCAACAAAATAACGTTTTTAATGAAAATATATTTGTAACCCGTTGTATAAAAATGATAATGCCCTCGAAGCCAGTGTTTGGAGGGTATATTGGCACGGTATGCCGGCCCTCGACTTTGTCTCGGGCCTAACAACACCCGTGCTAATATATCCTACAAACACCGGCTTCTCTGACATTATCACTTAATTATGCAACAGTGTTAACATATAGACTAATATGTTATTAAATTGTGTTCTTACACTGGGACAGTCATGCCCTATGAGAGATGTACAACTGCGCATGTGCGAAAATAAAGAAAGGGCATTCCCCCGGTTCTGGTTGAAACACCAACGATGAACATGTGTGTTTATTCCTCCGTTAAGTAAGCCGGTATTCCTGTCCTGAAGATGACAGCACCAACAGGTTATGGGCCCAGAAGGGAACATGGAAGCCGATGGAATAGATTATGTTTCGACGGAGATTAAAAAAACTACGAGTTATGGGAGACAACGTTTTTGGGGCACTTGCGTTTGCTAGGGCTAAAGGCCACCATATTGAGCGTAGATGAAGATGAAGAAGATGGAGAGAAAAATGAAGAAGCCTACGCCGAATTGATACAGGTTTTGGATGATAAAAGTCTTTCCCTGATAATGAAAGAAGCAGCAGATGATGGGAGAAAAGCATTGAATATATTGAGGGAACATTATGCAGGTAAAGGGAAGCCACGTTTTATTAGCCTCTACACTGAGCTAACTTCTCTTCAGAAAGTGGCTGACGAAAGTGTTACGGATTATATAATTCGTGCTGAGACGGCTATTACAGCACTGAGGAATGCTGAAGAGACTTTAAGTGACGGGCTGTTGATTGCAATGATTGTGAAAGGTTTGCCCGAATCATTTAAGCCATTTGCCATCCACATAACGCAGAGTGATGAGCCGACAACTTATGGCAAGTTCAAAACCAAGTTGAGGAGCTATGAAAGCACCGAGAAGTTTAGCGCCATTTCCACTGACGACAACGTGTTGAAGGCAAGTAACATTAAAGTTAGCTGGCCAAGAGGAAGAGATAAAGGAACCGAGATAACCTGCTTCAACTGTGGCCAGAAAGGGCACAAGGCCCGGGAATGTACCGTTACTGGAGAGCGCAGAGAACGGAGACAGTGGTGTAGTTTTTGCAAGAGCTCCACTCATACTGACGCAAATTGCAGACGAAAAAGAAGAGACAATGTGAAACAAGCAACAGATGCTGAAGGCCACACATTTGCATTCAGAATAAGTGACTGTCAGGTTCGTGGACTGAAACAAAAAGGGCTGATGGTTGATACGGGAGCAACGTCACATATAGTCACGGACATCGGGAAGTTTAAGGAGTTTGACGAGACTTTCAAACCGGAAAAACATTCTGTGGAGCTGGCTGACGGAACAAGAACGAATGGTGTCGCGGAGAGGAGAGGTGCAGCGGAAGTTTACCTGAGAGACAACACTGGTCGTCGGGTGAAAACAACGCTGACGAAGGCGCTGTATGTGCCGTCGTTTCCACAGGACATTTTCTCTGTTAAAGCAGCGACAGCCAACAGAGCTTCAGTCAACTTTCGACAGGGGTGTAACAAGCTCATCCACAAGAACGGTACCACTTTTGACATCGAGGAGTATGATAGTAAAGTCTATCTTAACACTGTAAGTGATGAAAATGATGATGGATGTCATGGGTGCTATGATATTCACATATGGCACAAAATTCTTGGCCACTGTAATTTTGAGGATGTGTCAAAGTTAGAAAATGTGACAGAGGGAATGAAAATCACAGGTAAGATTGACAAATCTACCCTCAACTGTGAAATCAGCACACAGGGAAAATTTGTTCAGAGCAGAAACAGAGAGCCTGATGAAAAGGCAAAAGCAGCTCTTGAGCTTGTGCACACTGATTTGGCTGGCCCTATTGAGCCAGAGGCGAAAGATGGTTTCAGATATACTCTAGCATTTACGGATGATTATTCAGGGATAGTTTTTGTGTATTTCCTAAAAGCAAAGAGTGATACTGTAAAAGCTACTGAGAAGTTTATTGCTGATGTGGCCCCTTATGGGAAAATAAAGTGTGTGAGGTCAGATAATGGCACAGAGTACACAGCCAGAGTTCCAGTCACTGCTCAGTAAGAATGCCATAAGACATGAAACTTCAGCCCCTTACTCACCCCATCAAAATGGGACCGCTGAGAGAAATTGGAGAACACTGTTTGAAATGGCAAGATGCATGCTACTTGAGAGCAACCTACCAAAGAAATTGTGGACATATGCTGTAATGACTGCTGCAGTAATTCACAATAGGTGTTACAATAAGCATGTAGGACAGACTCCATACTACATGATTACTGGGAGAAAGCCTGATCTTTCAAAGATGAAAGAATTTGGATATGTTTGCTATGCATACAGACAGAACAAGAAAAAGTTGGACTCAAGATGTGAAAAGGGTATTTTTGTCGGGTATGATAAAAATTGTCCAGCATACCTAGTCTACTACCCAGACACTGGAAAAGTTCTTAAAAACAGATTAGTCAAGTTCGTTACAAAAGGTGTAGTCGAACGCCAAACTCAGACAGATTTGGAAATGAGTGATGATCTTCATGGGGAGAGATTTGAATCCCCCATGCCAAAAGCCAAGATGGCAGATCAAAATTCCGAAGAGACACAAGATGTGCAAATCGAGACTTCAGATAGTCAGAGTCCACGCTATCCAGACAGAGCGAGGAAGAAACCCCAGTACTTAAAAGACTATGAGTGTAAAGTGAAGGGTGATGACCAGATACCACCTAGTGTTGACTACTGCTACAGAGTAATGTGCAATGCACCACAAACCTTCAAAGAAGCAATGATTTCACCAAAATCAGAGATTTGGGCTACTGCTATGAAGGAGGAGATGGATTCCCTTAGGGAAAATGATACATTCACATTGACTACACTGCCAGAGGGTAAAAATGCAGTGGGGGGCAGGTGGGTCTATGCGGTCAAAAACAATTCAGATGAGACTGAGACATACAAGGCAAGATATGTTGCAAAGGGGTATAGTCAAGTGGCAGGAATAGACTATAAGGATACTTTTTCTCCAACTGCAAATATGACATCAGTACGCTGTTTGATGCAGCTAGCAGCTCAGTATGACTTAGAGTTACATCCGATGGATGTCAAAACAGCACATCTACATGCTCCTATTGACTGTGAAGTGTACATGGAGCAACCAGAGTGTTTTGAAGTCAGGTCAGATACAGGTGAGCAACTAGTCTGCAAACTGTACAAGTCACTGTACGGCCTGAAACAGTCAGGAAGGAACTGGAACAAAATGTTGCATGATCACCTTAATGAAAATGGTTTTACACAGAACCCAGCTGATCACTGTGTTTATAACAAACAAACTGCAACAGAAAGGATCATTTTGATAATTTGGGTCGATGATCTAATTATCGCTGCTAGTGATAGTGACTCACTCACAAGTGTAAAAGAAATGTTAAGTGAAAAATTTAAGATGAAAGATCTTGGGAGGCTTAGACATTTCCTAGGCATTGATTTTACACAAAGTGAAGGGAAAATAAAGATGAACCAAACAAGGTACATAACCAAGATACTGGAAAGGTTTGGTATGTCAGACTGTAAAACAAGGTCAACACCATGTGAACAAAAACAAAACTTTGATGGTGATGGTGAACCTATTGATTCAAAAGGTATCGTGAAGTGATAGGCAGCTTGATATATGTGATGACATGTACAAGACCGGATATCAGTTGGATTGTCAGCAAGCTGTCACAATACCTATCAGAACCAAAAGAGCAACACTGGATAACAGCTAAACATGTGTTGAGGTACTTGAAGGGGACAATGAATCAGGAGTTGTGTTACAAAAAGGGGGTGGAAAAACTCAACCTCGTAGCATATAGTGATGCTGATTGGGCAGCAGATCAAAGAGACAGACGAAGCATAACAGGGTATTGTTTTAGTTTAACTAAATGTGGACCTGTTATTTCATGGAGGTCTAAGAAGCAGCCAACAGTAGCTTTATCTACATGTGAAGCAGAGTACATGGCACTGGCTGCTACTACACAAGAAAGTTTGTACCTTGTACAGTTATTGGGCGAGATGGATAGTGAGTGCCAATATGCACAAGTAACAATCTTTGAAGATAACCAAGGTGCAATTGCTCTGTCAAAGAACCCAGTATGTCGTCAGAGATGTAAACATGTCGACATCAGATATCATTTCATTCGATCTGCACTCAGTGATGGTAAAATAAGTATTGAATATTGTCCAACGGCAGACATGGTTGCAGATGTTTTGACTAAACCTGTAACGAAGTTCAAAAATGAAAAATTATTGGGTTAGATGTTTGGAATGTAAACTGACATTTGTGAGATGTATAACTGTAAGCTAAATATGTTGATAGTTAAGTTGAATACGACTTGTAAAGTATAAGAGCAAGTGGGGGTGTTAACATATAGACTAATATGTTATTAAATTGTGTTCTTACACTGGTACAGTCATGCCCTATGAGAGATGTACAACTGCGCATGTGCGAAAATAAAGAAAGGGCATTCCCCCGGTTCTGGTTGAAACACCAACGATGAACATGTGTGTTTATTCCTCCGTTAAGTAAGCCAGTATTCCTGTCCTGAAGATGACAGCACCAACAAACAGTTTTTATGATTTAGCATGTTAGGTAAGATATCAACATCACCTTTATATTCTTAACTGCAGACTAAAATACTCAGTGAGATACATTATACAAAATGAGAATGCTCATGCCAAGATATGTTGGCATCTAATAGACGGATAGGCTGACAACGTCACGAAAATGATGTGTGCGCATCGATGTGGCTGGAAGCCTTGCTTTTTTATGATTCTAAGCAGTCAGATAGATAGCAACAGTGACAAGAAGCTGCCATGGGGGGAATCGTAGGTGGCTCGTTTCAGCTCGTTTTATCTTGTTCTTGATACCATATCTTGTTTTGAGGTGTTTTGACTGATTTCATGTCAGTGCTAATATGGCAAAACATTTGCTAGCTAGCTAACCAACAACTACAGTTGACGTTGGAAGTTTACAAACATTTAGGTTGGAGTCATTAAAACTTGTTTTTCAACCACTCCACAAATTTCTTATTAACAAACTATAGTTTTGGCAAGTCGTTAGGACATCTACTTTGTGCATGACACAAGTAATTTTTACAACAATTGTTTACAGACAGATTATTTCACTTATAATTCACTGTATAACAATTCCAGTGGGTCAGAAGTTTACATACACTAAGATGACTGTGCCTTTAAACAGCTTGGAAAATGCATGGCTTTAGAAGCTTCTGATAGGCTAATTGACATCATTT
This sequence comes from Coregonus clupeaformis, assembly GCF_020615455.1. NCBI lineage: Eukaryota > Metazoa > Chordata > Actinopteri > Salmoniformes > Salmonidae > Coregonus > Coregonus clupeaformis. The sequence goes on from NC_059202.1 coordinate 34,726,333, forward strand.
GAGTCAATTGGAGGTGTACCTGTGGATGTATTTCAAGGCCTACTGTCAAACTCAGTGCCTCTTTGCTTGACATCATGGGAAAATCAAAAGAAATCAGCAAAGACCTCCGAAAAAAAGTTGTAGATCTCCACAGTCTGGTTCATCCTTGGGAGCAATTTCCAAACGCCTGAAGGTACCACGTTCATCTGTACAAACAATAGTACGCAAGTATAAACACCATGGGACCATGCAGCCGTCATACCGCTCAGGAAGGAGACGCGTTCTGTCTCCTAGAGATGAACGTAGTTTGGTGCGAAAAGTGCAAATCAATCCCAGAACAACAGCAAAGGACCTTGTGAAGATGCTGGAGGAAACAGGTACAAAAGTATCTATATCCACTGTAAAACAAGTCCTATATTGACATAACCTGAAAGGCTGCTCAGCAAGGAAGAAGCCACTGCTCCAAAACCGCCCTAAAAAAGCGAGACTACGGTTTGCAACTGCACATGGGGACAAAGATCGTACTTTTTGGAGAAATGTCCTTTGGTCTGATGAAACAAAAATATAACTGTTTGGCCATAATGACCATCGTTATGTTTGGAGGAAAAAGGGGGTACTTGCAAGCCAAAGAACACCATCCCAACCGTGAAGCACGGGGGTTGCAGCATCATGCTGTGGGGGTGCTTTGCTGCAGGAGGGACCGGTGCACTTCACAAAATAGATGGCATCATGAGGAAGAAAAATTATGTGGATATATTGAAGCAACATCTCAAGACATCAGTCAGGAAGTTAAAGCTTGATCGCAAATGGTCTTCCAAATATACAATGACCCCAAGCATACTTCCAAAGTTGTGGCAAAATGGCTTAAGGACAACAAAGTCAAGGTATTGGAGTGGCCATCACAAAGCCCTGACCTGAATCCTATAGAACATTTGTGGGCAGAACTGAAAAAGCGTGTGCGAGCAAGGAGGCCTACAAACCTGGCTCAGTTACACCAGCTCTGTCAGGAGTAATGGGCCAAAATTCACCCAACTTATTGTGGGAAGCTTGTGAAAGGCTACCCGAAACGTTTGACCCAAGTTAAACAATTTAAAGGCAATGCTACCAAATACTAATTGAGTGTATGTAAACTTCTGACCCACTGGGAATGTGATGAAATAAATAAAAGCTGAAATAAATCATTCTCTCTACTATTATTCTGACATTTCACATTCTTAAAATAAAGTGGTGATCCTAACTGACCTAAGACAGGGAATTTTTACTAGGATTAAATGTCAGGAATTGTGAAAAACTGAGTTTAAATGTATTTGGCTAAGGTGTATGTAAACTTCCGACAACTATATTTGAGAGACAAGTGCTCATTGTGCACATTTATGTTTTCAAATATAGTTTACATGTTGTGAACAATCTAAGCCAACCCCGTCTGTTTTGCCCCATAGTTGCGCACTCGTTGGTTTTGTTGCTAAACAACCAACCAGTCTATAAGCCTGGATTTCAAAGAATATCCCTGAGCATAAAGCTGCATCTCAATAGTCTAAAGTGGATTCCTATACTTGTCTCCTTTCCTTCATCTGCACTGAAGTCAAGTGAAGGCATTATAATGAATAACTGCTGGGAATGTCCATTCATCTGTCCAGTTCTTTCATATGAGATTTTTCTTATTTTGAGCTTATATCAGGAGGAAAGGAGGCTTGGAGATATTAGGATGGGTCAACACTTTGGTTGCAGATGCTCTCTTTGGGTTTCATTTTTATCATCGCCCACTGTTGGAATTGCAGGTGTGTGTGTAGCCGATAAGTCGTGTGGACAGAACCATAATGGACTCCTTTGTGAAAGGTCCTTTGATCAATGACAAAAAATGTCTGTGGCTTTATTTGATTCTATTGATTGATGCCATTCAACAAGTCTTGCCAACTGACTAAAATTAAATAAACCTTTCCATTCTACTTAAGTGTTACTATAACTGTATTTGCAGGGTAGTTATATAGGCAGATGCTGTAAAACTGTAGTGTATAGTCAGGCTTTTATATTGCTTACAACTATGTAACATAGTATAATACATTACAGACCAAGGTCAAATGCTTTCAAATACTTGAGCTGCACTTGATTTTGTTTTCCTGGTACTATGGAACCAAGGGAAATGTCCCAAAAGTGCATACTCCAAGCTAAATCAGTATTGATCTAGGTCTGCTATATCCCCTTATATAACCACAATGAAATCACATTTTAAAATGAAAGACCAACCCAAAATATGCTATTCAAAACACATGATATGAACATATACTGGCTACCTCAGATAATTATACATGATGTACATGTTGCTGAAGAACCTCAATTAAACTGCTGTGCCTGAGGATGACAATTTCTGTCCCTTTCAATATACAGTACCAGTCAAAAGTTTGGACACACCTACTCATTCAATGATTTATCTTTATTATTACTATTTTCTACATTGTAGAATAATAGTGAAGACATCAAAACTATGAAAAAACACACATAGAATCATGTAGTAACCAAAAAAGTGTTAAACAAATCAAAATATATTTTATATTTGAGATTCTTCAAATAAAAACCCTTTGCCTTGATGACAGCTTCGCACACTCTTGGCATTCTCTCAACCAGCTTCACCTGGAATGCTTTTCCAACAGTCTTGATGGAGTTCCCACATATGCTGAGCACTTGTTGGCTGCTTTTCCTTCACTCTGCCGTCCGACTCATCCCAAACCATCTCAATTGGGTTGAGGTCGGGGGATTGTGGAGGCCAGGTCATCTGATGCAGCACTCCATCACTCTCCTTCTTGGTAAAATAGCCCTTACACAGCTCATTGTTATGGATGTCTCCAAATAAATGTCACTAGAAAACAGCTTAAACAAATGCAAATGCAGCTACTTTGCTTTTATTCTGGCTGCACTGTTTGACGTGACAGTAAGTTAGACGTAGTTGGCTAGCTAATAATCAAGGGATAAGAATGTTGCCAGCCAGTATGGCAATAGAACATTTTGAACAAACAACTGGATACAGAACAAAAATACTTAGCGACTGGGTCGTATCTCTGGCAACCAAACCCATAGAACTAAAAAAAGCCGGCTTGGGTAGCAACTCTAATTTTGTGTCGGGACGATATCTTGTTGAAGGATGAAATAGTATGAATCAATTCAACAAAATAACGTTTTTAATGAAAATATGTTTGTAACACGTTGTATAAAAATGATAATGCCCTCGAAGCCGGTGTTTGCAGGGTATATTGGCACAGTTTGCCGGCCCTCGACTTTGTCTTGGGCCTAACAACACCCGTGCTAATATATCCTCCAAACACCGGTGTCACGGATTCAGCCGAGGCTGCTCCTCCTCCTTGCTCGGGCAGGCTTCGCGTTCGTCGTCCCCGGAGTACTAGCTGCTACCGATCGATGTTTCAGTGTTTGTCTTGTTTGGTTTTTATTGTTAAGTACCCCTGTCTCTCATTGTTTGTTGTGTGTGATTGTTTTCCGTAAGGTCGGCAGTTGCTGTTTGTATGCGAGTATTGTTCCTCCCTGTTAGGAGTTTTTGTTTTGTATGTTCCTTTACTGTGGTAGTAAAGTACGTCTGCCAGTAGCTCGGTGTCCTACGCTTGACTTCGTTCACCACATACACGTCACCTTGACAGAATCACACACCACACATGGAGTCAGCAGGAGCGGCGGTGCCAGCTGGATCAATGGAAGAACGCGTCGAACAACAAGCGGCCATGATCCAGGCTCTCGGCACCGCCATGGAACGGGTGGTGAGCACTATGGAGCGATGGGAAAGTGGGGGTCTGCCTACACCTCCTCCGACGATACCACCACCATCGCCGATGCCCATCGCTTCACCTCCGGGGTCCAGTGGGATCCGGCTCTCGCTCCCGAGGGATTATGATGGCACAGCTGCCGGGTGTCAGGGTTTCCTGCTCCAGGTTGAACTCTACCTGGCAACCATCCACCCGGTGCCCTCGGGATACGAGAGCGTGTCCGCCCTCATCTCCTGTCTGTCCGGCAAGGCGCTGGAGTGGGCCAACGCAGAGTGGGGGGGAATAGACGCCGCTACTGTCAACTATGCAGAGTTCACCCGCCGCTTCAGGGCAGATCATCCACCAGAGGGTAAAGCGGCAGGTGAGTGTCTATTCCACCTCAGACAGGGGAGGAGGAGCGCACAGGAGTTCGCACTGGACTTCCAGACGCTGGCTGCCAACGCGGGATGGAATGAGAGGGCCCTCATCGACCACTACAGATGTAGCCTGAGGGAGGACGTGCGTCGGGAATTGGCCTGCAGGGACACCAACCTCAGCTTCGACCAACTGGTGGACATGTCAATTCGCCTGGATACCCTGTTGGCTACCCGCGGACGTCCGGATTCAGGGCCGTCCATTCCACCCCCCAGCACTTCCGAGCCGACCCCTATGGAGCTCGGAGGTGCTGGTGCTAGAGAGACCAGGAGAGAGACCAGGAAAGAGGCCGTCCCCTGCACCAACTGTGGCCGCAGAGGACACACTGCTGGCCGGTGCTGGGGAGGGTCTCCTAGGAATCGAGGCAGTAGGCAGCTCACTGATGAGTTATTCCAGGTGAGTAGGCACCCAACTCACCCAGAGCTCTCTGTTGTGCATATGTGTATTAAAGTTGTGTTTCCCGAGGTTTCTCCTCACTCCCAGCATAAGGCGCTAGTAGATTCAGGCGCAGCTGGGAATTTTATAGATCGCCAGTTCACCTATAAGTTAGGGATTCCTATTGTACCCGTTGATGTGCCCTTCCCCATCCATGCCCTAGATAGCCGCCCTTTGGGGTCAGGATTGATTAGGGAAGTCACAGCGCCTCTCAGGATGAAAATGCAGGAGGGCCATGAGGAGATAATTCGTTTGTATTTGATTGATTCTCCTGCGTTTCCTGTGGTGTTGGGGCTTCCCTGGTTAACATCTCATGACCCCAACATTTCATGGCAACAGAGGGCTCTCAAGGGATGGTCTGATCAGTGTTTCGGGCGGTGTGTAGGTGTTTCCGTAGGGGCAACGACGGTGGAAAGCCCGAACCAAGTTCCCACCATGCACATTCCACCTGAGTATGCCGATTTGGCACTCGCCTTCTGTAAAAAGAAGGCGACTCCATTACCACCTCATCGACAGGGGGATTGTGCGATAGACCTCCAAGTAGGTGCTGCGCTTCCTCATAGTCATGTGTATCCTCTGTCTCAGGAGGAGACGGCGGCTATGGAGACATGTCACCGAATCTCTGAGACAGGGATACATACGGCCATCCACTTCCCCTGCGTCATCAAGTTTATTTTTTGTGAAGAAGAAGGATGGGGGTTTACGCCCGTTTATTGATTACCGTGGTCTCAATCAGATCACAATCAAATACAGCTATCCTCTCCCTCTGATTGCTAGTATGACGGAGTCATTACACGGGGCGCGAATCTTCACAAAATTGGATCTCAGGAGCGCGTACAACCTGGAGCGCATTAGGGAGGAAGATGAGTGGAAGACAGCATTCAGTACCACCTCGGGTCACTATGAGTACCTCGTCATGCCATACGGTTTAATGAATGCTCCTTCAGTCTTCCAATCGTTTGTGGACAAGATTTTCCGGGACTTGCATGGACAGGGTGTAATGGTGTACATTGATGACATTCTAATATACTCCGCTACACGAGCTGAGCATGTGTCCCTGGTGCGTCGGGTGCTTGGTAGACTGTTGGAGCATGACCTGTATGCAAAGGCGGAGAAATGTCTGTTCTTCCAGGAGTCCATCTCCTTCCTGGGACATCGGTTGTCCGCGTCAGGGGTGGAGATGGAGATTGACCGCGTTTCAGCCGTGCGTAATTGGCAGACTCCCACCACGGTGAAGGAAGTGCAGCGGTTCTTGGGTTTTGCCAATTACTACCGGAGGTTTATCCGGGGCTTTGGACAGGTAGCAGCTCCCATTACCTCCTGCTAAAGGGGGGTCCAGTGCGTCTGCAGTGTTCGGCTGAGGCGGACAGGGTTTTTAGACATCTGAAGGACCTGTTTACCTCGGCTCCAGTGCTGGCACATCCGGATCCCTCTTTGGCGTTCCAAGTTGAAGTGGATGCGTCCGAGGCTGGGATCGGTGCTGTACTGTCTCAGCGCTCGGGTACGCCACCAAAACTCCGCCCCTGTGCTTTCTATTCTAAGAAGCTCAGTCCGGCGGAGCGCAATTATGACGTGGGGGACAGGGAGCTGTTAGCTGTGGTTCAAGCCCTGAAGGTGTGGAGGCATTGGCTTGAGGGGTCTAAACACCCTTTTCTCATTCTGACGGACCATCGTAACCTGGAGTACATCCGGGCAGCGAGGAGGCTGAACCCTCGCCAGGCAAGGTGGGCTGTGTTTTTTACCCGATTTGTATTTAAGCTCACCTATAGACCAGGGTCACAGAACGCTAAGGCAGACGCCCTGTCCCGACTATATGACACAGAGGAGAGGTCCATTGAGCCCACTCCCATACTTCCGGAGTCTTGTCTGGTGGCACCGGTGGTGTGGGAGGTTGATGCGGACATCGAGCGGGCGTTACGTGCGATCCTACTCCCCCACAGTGTCCAGAGGGTCGGAAGTACGTGCCGCTCGAGGTTCGTGATCGATTGATATATTGGGCTCACATGTCACCCTCCTCTGGTCATCCTGGTATTGGTCGGACAGTGCACTGCCTTAGTGGGAAGTACTGGTGGCCCACTTTAGCTAAGGACGTGAGGGTTTATGTTTCCTCCTGCTCGGAGTGCGCCCAGTGTAAGGCGCCTAGACACCTGCCCAGAGGGAAGTTACAACCCCTACCCGTTCCACAACGGCCGTGGTCTCACCTATCGGTGGATTTTGTCACGGACCTTCCCCCCTCCCAGGGGAACACGACGATCTTGGTCGTTGTGGATCGGTTTTCGAAGGCCTGCCGTCTCATTCCTATGCCAGGTCTCCCTACAGCCCTACAAACTGCTGATGCCCTGTTTACACACGTCTTCCGGCACTACGGGGTACCTGAGGATATAGTGTCTGATCGGGGTCCCCAGTTCACCTCTAGAGTCTGGAAGGCGTTTATGGAACGTCTGGGGGTCTCGATTAGCCTTACCTCAGGTTTTCACCCCGAGAGTAATGGGCAGGTGGAGAGAGTGAACCAGGATGTGGGTAGATTTCTGAGGTCCTATTGCCAGGACCGGCAGGGGGAGTGGTCGGGATATATCCCCTGGGCAGATATAGCCCAAAACTCACTCCGCCACTCCTCCACTAACCTTACGCCTTTTCAGTGTGTGCTAGGGTATCAGCCGGTCCTGGCACCTTGCCATCAGAGCCAGATCGAAGCCCCTGCGGTGGACGAGTGGTTTCGGCGCTCGGAAGAAACCTGGAACGCTGCGCATGTCCATCTGCAACGGGCTATCAGGCGGCAAAAGGCGAGCGCCGACTGCCACCGCAGTGAGGCTCCGGTGTATGCACCGGGAGATCGGGTCTGGCTCTCGTCCCGAAACCTGCCCCTCCGCCTGCCCTGCCGGAAGCTGGGTCGGCGGTTTGTGGGGCCATTTAAAGTCCTGAGGAGATTGAACGAGGTATGTTATAGGTTACAACTGCCCATTAATTACCGCATTAACCCCTTGTTCCATGTGTCTCTCCTCAGGCCGGTAGTAGCTGGTCCACTCCAGGAGAGTGAGGTACGAGAGGCTCCTCCGCACCCACTGGACATCGAGGGGGCTCCGGCGTACTCAGTCCGGTCCATCTTGGATTCGAGGCGTCGGATGGGGGGCCTGCAGTATCTCATGGAGTGGGAGGGGTACGGTCCGGAGGAACGGTGCTGGGTCCTTAGGAGGGACATCCTAGATCCCTCCATGTTGAGGGATTTCCACCGGAGTCATCCGACTTGCCCTGCTCCGCGTCCTCCTGGCCGTCGTCGGCGCACGGCTGGGGCCGCGTGTCAAGGGGTGGGGGGTACTGTCACGGATTCAGCCAAGGCTTCTCCTCCTTGCTCGGGCAGGCTTCGGCGTTCGTCGTCCCCGGAGTACTAGCTGCTACCGATCGATGTTTCGGTGTTTGTCTTGTTTGGTCTTTATGGTTTACACCTGTTTCCCATTATGTTACATTGTATTCCCTTTAAGTACCCCTGTCTCTCATTGTTTGTTGTGTGTGATTGTTTTCCGTAAGGTCGGCAGTTGCTGTTTGTATGTGAGTATTGTTCCTCCCTGTTAGGAGTTTTTGTTTTGTATGTTCCTTTACTGTGGTAGTAAAGTACGTCTGCCAGTAGCTCGGTGTCCTGCGCTTGACTTCGTTCACCGCATACACGTCACCTTGACAACCGGCTTCTCTGGCATTATCACTTAATTATGCAACAGTTTTTATGATCTAGCCTGTTAGGGAAGATGTCAACATCACCTTTATATTCTTAACTGCAGACTAAAATACTCAGTGAGATACATTATACAAAATGAGAATGCTCATGCCAAGATATGTTGGCATCTAATAGACGGATAGGCTGACAACGTCACGAAAATGATGTGTGCGCATCGATGTGGCTGGAAGCCTTGCTTTTTTATGATTCTAAGCAGTCAGATAGATAGCAACAGTGACAAGAAGCTGCCATGGGGGGAATCGTACGTGGCTCGTTTCAGCTAGTTTTATCTTGTTCTTGATACCATATCTTGTTTTGAGGTGTTTTGACTGATTTCATGTCAATGCTAATATGGCAAAACATTTGCTAGCTAGCTAACCAACAACTACAGTTGAAGTTGGAAGTTTACATACACTTAGGTTGGAGTCATTAAAACTTGTTTTTCAACCACTCCACAAATTTCTTGTTAACAAACTATAGATTTGGCAAGTCGTTAGGACATCTACTTTGTGCATGACACAAGTAATTTTTACAACAATTGTTTACAGACAGATTATTTCACTTATACAGTGGGGGAAAAAAGTATTTAGTCAGCCACCAATTGTGCAAGTTCTCCCACTTAAAAAGATGAGAGAGGCCTGTAATTTTCATCATAGGTACACGTCAACTATGACAGACAAAATGAGAATTTCTTTTCCAGAAAATCACATTGTAGGATTTTTTATGAATTTATTTGCAAATTATGGTGGAAAATAAGTATTTGGTCAATAACAAAAGTTTCTCAATACTTTGTTATATACCCTTTGTTGGCAATGACACAGGTCAAACGTTTTCTATAAGTCTTCACAAGGTTTTCACACACTGTTGCTGGTATTTTGGCCCATTCCTCCATGCAGATCTCCTCTAGAGCAGTGATGTTTTGGGGCTGTCGCTGGCCAACACGGACTTTCAACTCCCTCCAAAGATTTTCTATGGGGTTGAGATCTGGAGACTGGCTAGGCCACTCCAGGACCTTGAAATGCTTCTTACGAAGCCACTCCTTCGTTGCCCGGGCGGTGTGTTTGGGATCATTGTCATGCTGAAAGACCCAGCCATGTTTCATCTTCAATGCCCTTGCTGATGGAAGGAGGTTTTCACTCAAAATCTCACGATACATGGCCCCATTCATTCTTTCCTTTACACGGATCAGTCGTCCTGGTCCCTTTGCAGAAAAACAGCCCCAAAGCATGATGTTTCCACCCCCATGCTTCACAGTAGGTATGGTGTTCTTTGGATGCAACTCAGCATTCTTTGTCCTCCAAACACGACGAGTTGAGTTTTTACCAAAAAGTTCTATTTTGGTTTCATCTGACCATATGACATTCTCCCAATCCTCTTCTGGATCATCCAAATGCACTCTAGCAAACTTCAGACGGGCCTGGACATGTACTGGCTTAAGCAGGGGGACACGTCTGGCACTGCAGGATTTGAGTCCCTGGCGGCGTAGTGTGTTACTGATGGTAGGCTTTGTTACTTTGGTCCCAGCTCTCTGCAGGTCATTCACTAGGTCCCCCCGTGTGGTTCTGGGATTTTGCTCACCGTTCTTGTGATCATTTTGACCCCACAGGGTGAGATCTTGAGTGGAGCCCCAGATCGAGGGAGATTATCAGTGGTCTTGTATGTCTTCCATTTCCTAATAAATTGCTCCCACAGTTGATTTCTTCAAACCAAGCTGCTTACCTATTGCAGATTCAGTCTTCCCAGCCTGGTGCAGGTCTACAATTTTGTTTCTGGTGTCCTTTGACAGCTCTTTGGTCTTGGCCATAGTGGAGTTTGGAGTGTGACTGTTTGAGGTTGTGGACAGGTGTCTTTTATACTGATAACAAGTTCAAACAGGTGCCATTAATACAGGTAACGAGTGGAGGACAGAGGAGCCTCTTAAAGAAGAAGTTACAGGTCTGTGAGAGCCAGAAATCTTGCTTGTTTGTAGGTGACCAAATACTTATTTTCCACCATAATTTGCAAATAAATTCATTAAAAATCCTACAATGTGATTTTCTGGATTTTTTTCCACAATTTGTCTGTCATAGTTGACGTGTACCTATGATGAAAATTACAGGCCTCTCTCATCTTTTTAAGTGGGAGAACATGCACAATTGGTGGCTGACTAAATACTTTTTTCCCCACTTTAATTCACTGTATAACAATTCCAGTGGGTCAGAAGTTTACATACACTAAGTTGACTGTGCCTTTACACAGCTTGGAAAATTCATAGCTTTAGAAGCTTCTGATAGGCTAATTGACATTATTTGAGTCAATTGGAGGTGTACCTGAGGATGTATTTCAAGGCCTACTGTCAAACTCAGTGCCTCTTTGCTTGACATCATGGGATAATCAAAAGAAATCAGCCAATTGTAGATCTCCACAGTCTGATCATCCTTGGGAGCAATTTCCAAACACCTGAAGGTACCACGTTCATCTGTACAAACAATAGTACGCAAGTATAAACACCATGGGACCATGCAGCCGTCATACTGCTCAGTAAGGAGACGCATTCTGTCTCCTAGAGATGAACGTAGTTTGGTGCGAAAAGTGCAAATAAATCCCAGAACAACAGCAAAGGACCTTGTGAAGATGCTGGAGGAAACAGGTACAAAAGTATCTATATCCACTGTAAAACTAGTCCTATATCGACATAACCTGAAAGGCCGCTCAGCAAGGAAGAAGCCACTGCTCCAAAACCGGCATAAAAAAGCCAGACCACGGTTTGCAACTGCACATGGGGATAAAGATCGTACTTTTTGGAGAAATGTCCTCTGGTCTGATGAAACAAAAATATAACTGTTTGGCCATAATGACCATCGTTATGTTTGGAGGAAAAAGGGGGTACTTGCAAGCCGAAGAACACCATCCCAACCGTGAAGCACGGGGGTGGCAGCATCATGCTGTGGGGGTGCTTTGCTGCAGGAGGGACCAGTGCACTTCACAAAATAGATGGCATCATGAGGAAGAAAAATTATGTGGATATATTGAAGCAACTCAAGACATCAGTCAGGAAGTTAAAGCTTGATCGCAAATGGTCTTCCAAATGTACAATAACCCCAAGCATACTTCCAAAGTTGTGCCAAAATGGCTTAAGGACAACAAAGTCAAGGTATTGGAGTGGCCATCACAAAGCCCTGACCTCAATCCTATAGAAAATTTGTGGGCAGAACTGAAAAAGCATGTGCGAGCAAGGAGGCCTACAAACCTGACTCAGTTACACCAGCTCTGTCAGGAGTAATGGGCCAAAATTCACCCAATTTATTGTGGGAAGCTTGTGGAAGGCTACCCGAAACGTTTGACCCAAGTTAAACAATTTAAAGGCAATGCTACCAAATACTAATTGAGTGTATGTAAACTTCTGACCCACTGGGAATGTGATGAAATAAATAAAAGCTAAAATAAATCATTCTCTCTACTATTATTCTGACATTTCACATTCTTAAAATAAAAAGTTGTGATCCTAACTGACCTAAGACAGGGAATTTTTTCTAGGATTAAATATCAGGAATTGTGAAAAACTGAGTTTAAATGTATTTGGCTAAGGTGTATGTAAACTTCCGACAACTATATTTGAGAGACAAGTGCTCATTGTGCACATTTATGTTTTCAAATATAGTTTACATGTTGTGAACAATCTAAGCCAACCCCGTCTGTTTTGCCCCATAGTTGCGTACTCGTTGGTTTTGTTGCTAAACAACCAACCAGTCTATAAGCCTGGATTTCAAAGAATATCCCTGAGCATAAAGCTGCATCTCAATAGTCTAAAGTGGATTCCTATACTTGTCTCCTTTCCTTCATCTGCACTGAAGTCAAGTGAAGGCATTATAATGAATAACTGCTGGGAATGTCCATTCATCTGTCCAGTTCTTTCATATGAGATTTTTCTTATTTTGAGCTTATATCAGGAGGAAAGGAGGCTTGGAGATATTAGGATGGGTCAACACTTTGGTTGCAGATGCTCTCTTTGGGTTTCATTTTTATCATCGCCCACTGTTGGAATTGCAGGTGTGTGTGTAGCCGATAAGGCGTGTGGACAGAACCATAATGGACTCCTTTGTGAAAGGTCCTTTGATCAATGACAAAAAAACGTCTGTGGCTTTATTTTATTCTATTGATTGATGCCATTCAACAAGTCTTGCCAACTGACTACAATTAAATAAACCTTTCCATTCTACTTAAGTGTTACTATAACTGTATTTGCATGGTAGTTATACAGGCAGATGCTGTAAAACTGTAGTGTATAGTCAGGCTTTTATATTGCTTACAACTATGTAACATAGTATAATACATAACAGACCAAGGTCAAATGCTTTCAAATACTTGAGCTGCACTTGGTTTTGTTTTCCTGGTACTATGGAACCAAGGGAAATGTCCCAAAAGTGCATACTCCAAGCTAAATCAGTATTGATCTAGGTCTGCTATATCCCCTTATATAACCACAATGAAATCACATTTTAAAATGAAAGACCAACCCAAAATATGCTATTCAAAACACATGATATGAACATATACTGGCTACCTCAGATAATTATACATGATATACATGTTGCTGAAGAACCTCAATTAAACTGCTGTGCCTGAGGATGACAATTTCTGTCCCTTTCAATATACAGTACCAGTCAAAAGTTTGGACACACCTACTCATTCAATGATTTATCTTTATTTCTACATTGTAGAATAATAGTGAAGACATCAAAACTATGAAATAACACATATGGAATCATGTAGTAACCATAAAAGTGTTAAACAAATCAAAATATATTTTATATCCAAGATTCTTCAAATAAAAACCATTTGCCTTGATGACAGCTTTGCACACTGTCATCAAGGCAAGGGGTTTTTATTAGAAGAATCTCAAATATAAAATATATTTTGATTTGTTTAACACTTTTATGGTTACTACATGATTCCATATGTGTTATTTCATAGTTTTGATGTCTTCACTATTATTCTACAATTTAGAAAATAGTAAAAATAAAGACAAACTCCAGAATGAGTAGGTGTGTCAACTTTTGACTAGTACTGTGTATATATGTCCACCCTTCTTCTCTCAAAGCTCTCTATACTTTATTGGGGAACATTGAGGTAAGGTTGTTTTCCGCGTAGCACTCAGGGCCTCTTTTTCATCAACATCTTCATTGTGCAAGTGGTGTAGAGGCACTATCTGTGGATTGTCCATCTGACTGTCCAGGGTTTTCTTTTGCAGGTCCCACCAGAGCAAGCCAGGGTCAATGGTATTTCTCTTGGTAGGTCCTGTTTATAAACAGAAAAAATCATATATAGATATATATATATATACAGTGGTGTGAAAAAGTGTTTGCCCCCTTCCTGATTTCTTATTTGTTTGCATGTTTGTCACACTTAAATGTTTCAGATCAAACAAATTTAAATATTAGTCAAAGATAACACAAGTAAACACAAAATGTAGTTTTGAAATGAAGGTTGTTATTATTAAGGGAAAACAAAATCCAAACCCACATGGCCCTGTGTTAAAAAGTGATTGACCCCTACAACCTAATAACTGGTTGGGCCACCCTTAGCAGCAACAACTGCAATCAAGCGTTTGCGATAACTTGCAATGAGTCTTTTACAGCGCTGTGGAGGAATTTTGGCCCACTCATCTTTGCAGAATTGTTGTAATTCAGCCACATTGGAGGGTTTTCGAGTATGAACTGCCTTTTTAAGGTCATGCCACAGCATCTCAATAGGATTCAGGTCAGGACTTTGACTAGGCCACTCCAAAGTCTTCATTTTCATCAGAAGTGGACTTGCTGGTGTGTTTTGGATCATTGTCCTGCTGCAGAACCCAAGTTCGCTTCAGCTTGAGGTCACGAACAGATGGCCGGACATTCTCCTTCAGGATTTTTTGGTAGACAGCAGAATTCATGGTTCCATTTATCACAGCAAGTCTTCCAGGTCCTGAAGCAGCAAAACAGGCCCAGACCATCACACTACCACCACCATATTTTACTGTTGGTATGATGTTCTTTTTCTGAAATGCGGTGTTACTTTTACGCCAGATGTAATGGGACACACACCTTCCAAAAAGTTCAACTTATGTCTCGTCAGTCCACAGCGTATTTTCCCAAAGGTCTTGGGGATCATCAAGATGTTTTCTGGCAAAAATGAGACGAGCCTTAATGTTATTTTTGCTCAGCAGTGGTTTTCGTCTTGGAACTCTGCCATGCAGGCCATTTTTGCCCAGTCTCTTTCTTATGGTGGAGTCATGAACACTGACCTTAAGTGAGGCAAGTGAGGCCTGCAGCTCTTTGGATGTTGTTGTGGGGTCTTTTGTGACCTCTTGGATGAGTCGTCGCTGCGCTCTTGGGGTAATTTTGGTCGGCCGGCCACTCCTGGGAAGGTTCACCACTGTTCCATGTTTTCGCCATTTGTGGATAATGGCTCTCACTGTGGTTCGCTGGTGTCACGGTTTCGGCCGAGGCTGCTCCTCCTCCTGGTTCGGGCAGGCTTCGGCGGTCGTCGTCCCCGGAGTACTAGCTGCCACCGATCTATGTTTCATGTTCGTTTGGTTTTGTCTTGATGTTGTACACCTGTGTCTTGTTAGTCCTCGTTAGTGTCCTATTTAGTTCTCGTTGTGTGTGTTTGTCTTTGTGTGTGATTGCTCTTCTGTTTTGTGTTGGAGCTACGTACTTCCCTCCAGTGTTTTGGAGAGGTTTTTCGCACATGTTAGTGCGCCGTTTGTTTGACGCCTGTGTGCGCCGTTATTTCGCCTTCGGGCTTATTGTGCTTATTTTCTACGTGAATATTGCACTAAAGTCTTTTGGACTGAGCTTCTGCGTCCTGTGCTTGATTCATGCACCACACCCACCTTCAGCACCCCTTGACAGCTGGAGTCCCAAAGCTTTAGAAATGGCTTTATAACCTTTTCCAGACTGATGGATCTCAATTACTTTCTTTCTCATTTGTTCCTGAATTTCTTTGGATCTCGGCATGACGTCTAGCTTTTGAGGATCTTTTGGTCTACTTTGTCAGGCAGGTCCTATTTAAGCGATTCTTTGATTGAGAACAGGTGTGGCAGTAATCAGGCCTGGGTGTGGCTAGAGGAATTGAACTCAGGTGTGATAAACCACAGTTGAGTTGTGTTATAACAGGGGGGCAAACACCTTTTCACACAGGGCCATGTAGGTTTGGATTTAGTTTACCCTTAATAATAACAACCTTCATTTCAAAACTGCATTTTGTGTTTACTTGTGTTATCTTTGACTAATATTTAAATTAGTTTGATGATCTGAAACATTTAAGTGTGACAAACATGCAAACAAATAACAAATCAGGAAGGGGGCAAACACTTTTTCACACCACTGTAATATATATATACAGTGCATTCGGAAAGTATTCAGACCCCTTCCCTTTTTCCACATTTTGTTACGTTACAGCCTTATTCTAAAATGGATTACATTTTTCTTCATCAATGTACACACAATATCCCATAACGAGAAAGCGAAAATAGGGTTTTAGAAATGTTTGCTAATTTATAAAAAATAAATATATTTACATACGTATTCAGACCCTTTGCTATGAGACTTGAAATTGAGCTCAGGTGCATCCTGTTTCCATTGATCATCCTTCAGATGTTTGTACAACTTGATTGGAGTCCACCTGTGGTAAATTAAATTGATTGGACATGATTTGGAAAGGCACACACCTGTCTATATAAGGTCCCACAGTTGACAGTGCATGTCAGAGCAAAAACCAAGCCATGAGGTCGAAGTAATTGTCCGTAGAGCTCCAGAGTTCCTCTGTGGAGATGGGAGAACCTTCCAAAAGGACAACCATCTCTGCAGCACTCCACCAATCAGGCCTTTATGGTAGAGTGGCCAGACGGAAGCCACTCCTCAGTAAAAGGCACGACAGCCCACTTGTACAACAAGATTCTCCTGTCTGATGAAACAAAGATTGAACTCTTCGTCCTGAATGTCAAGTGTCACATCTGGAGGAAACCAGGCACCATCCCTATGGTAAAGTATGGTGGTGGTAGCATCATGCTGTGGGGATGTTTTTCAGCGGCAGGGACTGGGAGACTAGTCAGGATCGAGGGAAATATTAACAGAGCAAAGTACAGAGAGATCCTTGATGAAAACCTGCTCCAGAGCCCTCAGGACCTCAGACTGGGGAGAAGGTTCACCTTCCAACAGGACAACGACCCTAAGCACACAGCCAAAACAATGCAGGAGTGCCTTCGGGACAACTATCTGAATGTCCTTGAGTGGCCCAGCCAGAGCCCGGACTTGAACCCGATCAAACATCTCTGGAGAGACCTGAAAATAGCTGTGCAGCGACGCTCCCCATCCAACCTGACAGAGCTTGAGAGGATCTGCAGAGAAGAATGGGAGAAACTCCCCAAATACAGGTGTGCCAAGCGTGTAGCGTCATACCCAAGAAGACTATAGGCTGTAATCGCTGCCAAAGGTGCTTCAACAAAGTACTGAGTAAAGGGTCTGAATACTTATGTAAATGTGATATTTCAGTTTTTTATTTGTAATAGATTTGCACAAATTTCTAAAAAACTTTTTTATGGGGTATTGTGTGTAGATTGAGGGAAAAAACAATGTAATCAATTTTAGAATAAGGCTGTAACGTAACAAAATGTGGAAAAAGTCAAGGGGTCTGAATACTTTCCGAATGCACTGTGTCTGCCTGAGCTGAATGGCCATGACATGGTATTAACAATAAGAACATTGAGGAGGAAATGAAGGAAACGATAAAGAAATTTAAAAAAACAGACATGTCCTTTTGCAGTAATAAAAGTGTTTTCATTACCTGTTGCATAGCTCACAGCTACCCCAACCAGCACCACTGAAATTGTCCCCACAGCACCAAAGTAGAGGTAGGACATGGAATAAAAGTTCTGCAGACTCGTCAGTCTGTGGAGAAATGTTTCCTTGGTTAGCGTACCTCATAAGGCCAATAACTTTTCCTGACTATGTGACCCGACCAGGAAAATCTGGGCCAACATTCAAGGTAAGAGACGAGTTAATGAGTTATGAACACTTTAATTAGATATATGATTTCTGATAATAACACACTTTTTCTACTTGTACTGGTGGTACACTACTCTCAGTTTGTTAGTATGTCTCTCCATATCTCTTCCTCACCCATGTTGAAATAGGGGAAGAGGCGTGGAGACGGAGGGTGTGTCCATGCCCAGGCTGCTGTTGACTGTGCTGTTACTTGATGGACACTGATCTGTATAGGTGGGCAGGACTCCCATGGTCTGCAGACTGGGAGGATGGAGGGTTGATCCAATGACCAGCCACAAGGAGATGGAGAAGCCCACCACCACACCACTAAACACGCCCTGAAGACAAAAGTAAAAAGGCGATCCACACTCAGAAGTCATTATGGAATTCTCTGGAATCAGCTAAAACAAAACTGTGGCATTAGCTGTACTGATATTCTTCCTATGGAGGGTTATAATTACAAAGGTGAAAAAGGGTACTGGGCAATACCCCCATAACAAATCAGGGCACCCTCCTAAGCATCAAAATATAACCATGGATGGACACCCCTGTAACTCTGATTACATGAACAGCTGATCTTCACTCTCCTCCCAAATGTTCCCATTGTACAAAGCAAACATAATCTTGTCCAACTCACCGGCCTGTTACTAGCTGGAACAAACATCCCCAGGATGAAAGCCCCAAGAAGTGGGCCACTGACCACTCCCATGACTGTGAAGGACCCCTGAGGAGGAGAGGAATAAGGACAACTCCTTCATTATTCTCAGTCCCCAAGGCTTATGGCTGTATGTCAGGACATACAGGACATAGTCTGTGGCCTACGGAGACTTTAAACATGAGGAGGAATGTAATATGGTGAAGGGAGGGACCTACTTGAAGAACTCCCCAGTCCAAGAAGGATGAGAGAGCAGCCACTGTGATACATCCAGACCCATACATGAAAGCTAAAACCAAAACACAGTGACACATTAGACGCTACAATGCCAGCTTGATAAAGGTCACATTGTTTTGTACCAAATTATTTAAAAAATCTAACTATTTAGGGTGTTTTTCACTTCATAGAAAGAGTTGCTGACCTAATATAAAAATATAACTTTAAAATTGCGCTTACACAACCCTCTGGAAATGAAAATCAACCTCTTCTGTGACATGTTGGCTAGATGTGGTTTCAGTAGATCATCCATGGTAACAGCTGCCATGGCGTTGATGCTGGTGGAGGCGGTACTGTAAAGCAGTGAATTACCAGCAATGATGTCATCAGTGGTGTCAGTCATATGCTGATTTATGATTTGATGCATATTACAGACAGGGATTGGATACCTCAGGGTGCCACTGTATGCACAAGCCAGAAAAAGACCGGGAAAGCCAGGGTGGTCTTGAAAGATGTCCAGCACCAAGTATGGCATATACTTTGAAAGAGAGGAGAGGGGAAATGTATGAGAGCCCAAATATTAACACAAGCGCAATCATTTCATAAGAAGGGAGAAAATAAAATGTTTACGATTCTGTGAGAGTTCATTGGGTGTATTCACTTTAGCTCGCCTGGTACCATGAGTGGATGTAGATTTCACTTTAGGACCACCCCTTTAGGACCACTCCGGTCTTCGAATACCCCTTTAGGACCACTCCGGTCTTCGAATACCCCCAACAGTACACATTTGTATTGTAGTCCCAGACAAGCACACCTGATTCAACTTGTCAACTAATCATCAGGCCCTCAATGAGTTGAATCAGGTATGTTTGTCTGAAGCTACAACAAAAGTTGGCAACCACTGGTGTAGATTGTAGTAGTTATGTCATTACTCATTACCTGGTCTGGAGCAGCAATCTTTCCAGATTTCAAAGGGTCACAGTGAGAGTACAAGGCAAACATGACAATGCCACAGGTGGCTGCACTGCCCACAACGAGACACAAGCCCACTTGGTTGACGAACAACGCCCTGCAGAGAAGGATAAGCAAACATCCACGTTTATTCCAGTGCAGCCTTGTGAGACATTATTTTTCAGCAAACATCCTTGTTTTATATTATCGGTCAATAGACAGTGTTTTATCAGTAGACGTCCTGTGTGCTGATCTTATTCATTATATTCTAAAAGGTAAAACTGATCCTAGATCAGCACTCGTTATCTGAGGATCGCACTTTATGAATAAGGGCCCTGGTCTTGTGGGCAAGACATGGACACCATTCCCTCTAGTCCAACTAATCTGGGATAGGGACAGGGACTCTGCTGGACTGCCATCATTTGAGTGAGTTGTCAAAAGGGATGGTCTAAACCAGGGCTCGCCAACCCTTTTCCTGGAGAGCTACTGTCCTGTAGGTTCTATCTCCAACCCTTTTCCTGGAGAGCTACTGTCCTGTAGGTTCTATCTCCAACCGTAATCTAGCGCACCTGATTCTAACAATCAGCTGGTTGATAAGATGAATCATGTTAGTTTCAACTGGAGTTGGATTGAAAACCTACAGGAGAGTAGCTCTCCAGGAACAGGGTTGGATAGCCCTGGTCTAAACAAATACTGAAAATGTTCCTTACAGAAGTGCTGTGCATCTTATAGGGTAAAGGGAGTCATTCTGGAGTGATTTGGGAATCGTTACATCCTTCTAGTCTAATTACTCTGAACCTTTCTATCAGTAATCAGCCTTTCATGTGTGAAGCTATTGTGATTTGTGTCTCTTATTTGTAAATGATAAAACACCATTGCTCATTTTACTTACTGTATAACAAACTATTGAACGTGCACTGTGCTTCTCTTAACGTTCATTTGATAGCCTGTATGCGTCAGGGTTCCTTAGTATTTCAGAACTTCCCTTTGCTTCTGTATAAACCAAGAGGTTGCATACTACCAGTTTATTTTATACTACTAGTCCAGTTGGTCACAGTTATATTCCTCCCTTTTTTATATAGGAAGGTCTAAAGAATCTAGAATCTGCTTTTATTCATTGGCAGCGCTAAAAATTAATATATTTCACAAAACGTGAATTTGCACATGATCTTATGATCTTGATCTTACATGATCTTGCATTATCTTATGTGAAAATAAGAAACTGTGATCCACCATAGGCTTTGCTGAAAGCGGACGTCTGCACTCACCACTGGGCCTGTCGCTCTGTTCTGCAGGAGATGTAGCGTTGCACCTGTGCCTGGTTTACACCATACATGGACAGCCACACCAGCGTACCGCCAACAGTAAAGCTCCAGAATGTGTATCGCCTCCTTGGGTCGAAGTCAAAACTGATCAAAAGAGAAGGTATTGATGGTGTAGTAATGGTAAGTGTGATTTTATTTTAGCCCATTATGCAATGGATAGCTGAAAGGCATATTGTTAGTTGAATAAAAGGCAGTTTTTTTACTCATTAAAGTTCATGCGTGATCCATTGTTGGCAATCTCCAAAACCATTGCTGGCCCACCAACCAAAACAGTGCCCTGGATGAAGATGGCGATGAAGCCAGAGAGCATGACCAGGATCTGGAACACGTCTGTCCAGATGACTGCTTTCATGCCCCCCTGTGGTGCGGAGGACAGACAGACAGACAGACAGGCTCAGAGTAGCAGCCTGCTCTAATACAGTCCATTTGATGTGAAGTATGGAGAAGGCGTTCTCTAAGTCTTACCAATGTGGTGTAAAGAGTACAAATGAACCCAGTTGAGAAGAGGGACGCCCACATATTGAGCCCAGTGGCTGGAATACAATAATTAAAACATTTATTAATAACAATTGTACATAACACATTGCTAATGTATCACACACAGGTGGGATAGAGCATTATAACGCTTACTACGCCTTCACAACAGCTCATGGTCTCTATAGGCATACAGTGCCTTGCAAAAGTATTCATCCCCCTTGGTGTTTTTCCTATTTTGTTGCATTACAACCTGTAATTTAAATGGATTTTGATTTCATGTAATGGACATACACAAAATAGTCCAAATTGGTGAAGTGAAATGAAAAAAATAACGGAAAAGTGGTGCGTGCATATGTATTCACCCCCTTTGCTATGAAGCCCCTAAATAAGATCTGGTGCAACTAATTACCTTCAGAAGTCACATAATTAGTTAAATAAAGTCCACCTGTGTGCAATCTAAGTGACACATGATCTGTCACATGATCTCAGTATATATACACACATCTGTTCTGAAAGGCCCCAGAGTCTGCAACACCACTAAGCAAGTGGCACCACCAAACAAGCGGCACCATGAAGACCAAGGAGCTCTCCAAACAGGTCAGAGACAAAGTTGTGGAGAAGTACAGATCAGGGTTGGGTTATAAAAAAATATCAGAAACTCTGAACATCCCACGGAGCACCATTAAATCCATTATTAAAAAATGGAAAGAATATGGCACCACAACAAACCTGCCAAGAGAGGGCCACCCACCAAAACTCATGGACCAGGCAAGGAGGGCATTAATCAGAGAGGCAACAAAGAGGCCAAAGATAACCCTGAAGGAGCTGCAAAGATCCACAGCGGAGATTGTATTATCGGTCCATAGGACCACTTTAAGCCGTACACTCCACAGAGCTGGGCTTAACGGAAGAGTGGCCAGAAAAAAGCCATTGCTTAAAGAAAAAAATAAGCAAACACGTTTGGTGTTCGCCAAAAGGCATGTGGGAGACTCCCCAAACATATGGAAGAAGGTACTCTGGTCAGATGAGACTAGCTTTTTGGCCTTCAAGGAAAACGCAATGTCTGGCGCAAACCCAACACCTCTCATCACCCCGAGAACACCATCCCCACAGTAAAGCATGGTGGTGGCAGCATCATGTTGTGGGGATGTTTTCCATCGGCAGGGACTGGGAAACTGGTCAGAATTGAAGGAATGATGGATGGCGCTAAATACAGGGAAATTCTTGAGGGAAACCTGTTTCAGTCTTCCAGATATTTGAGGCTGGAACGGAGGTTCACCTTCCAGCAGGACAATGACCCTAAGCATACTGTTAAAGCAACACTCAAAACATTTAAATGTCTTGGAATGGCCTAGTTATGC
The DNA here is from genome assembly GCF_020615455.1 of Coregonus clupeaformis. Taxonomy (NCBI): domain Eukaryota; kingdom Metazoa; phylum Chordata; class Actinopteri; order Salmoniformes; family Salmonidae; genus Coregonus; species Coregonus clupeaformis. Next base: position 34,748,627 of record NC_059202.1, read on the forward strand.
ACGCTCAAGTTCTGTTTTTTTGTGTTATTTCTTGTTTGTTTCACAATAAAAAATATTTTGCATCTTCAAAGTGGTAGGCATGTAATGTAAATCAAATGATACAAACCCCCCCAAAAATCCATTTTAATTCCAGGTTGTAAGGCAACAAAATAGGAAAAATGCCAAGGGGGGTGAATACGTTCGCAAGCCACTGTACATGCATTTATAATGCATTACATACAGGAGGTTGCAAACACATTATTGTGCTTCTCCAGAGGTCATACCTTGGCTCAGGATTGAGGATGGTGCATAGATCACTATTCCTGTGTAGAGCAGCTGAAGAAAATGATAAAGTATAAAGCATAAATCAATGGCCAACTGATGTTTTATATATACACTACCAGTCAAAAGTTTGGACACACCTACTCCTAACCAAGGGTCTTTCTTTATTTTTAAAAATGTTTACATTGTAGAATAATAGTGAAGACATCAAAACAATGAAATAACACATATGGAATCATGTAGTAACCCAAAAAGTGTTAAATCAAAAGATTTGAGATTCTTCAAATAGCCACCCTTTGCCTTGATGACAGCTTTGCACACTCTTGGCATTCTCTCAACCAGCTTCATGAGGTAGTCACCTGGAATGCATTTAAATTAACAGCTGTGCCTTCTTAAACGTTTATTTGTGGAATTTCTTTCCTTCTTAATGCGTTTGAGCCAATCAGTTGTGTTGTGACAAGGGGGGGTATACAGAAGATAGCCTTATTTGGTAAAAGACCAAGTCCATATTATGGCAAGAACAGCTCAAATAGGCAAAGAGAAACGACAGTCCATCATTACTTTAAGACATGAAGGCCAATACGGAACATTTCAAGAACTTTGAAAGTTTCTTCAAGTGCAGTCGCAAAAACCATCAAGCACTATGATGAAACTGGCTCTCATGAGGACCGCCACAGGAATGGAGTTCAAGTCACAGACACATCTCAACATCAACTGTTCAGAGGAGAATGCGTGAATCAGGCCTTCATGGTCGAATTGCTACAAAGAAACCACTACTAAAGGACACCAATAAGAAGAGGAGACCTGCTTGGGCCAAGAATCATGAGCAATGGACATTAGACCGGTGGAAATGTGTCCTTTGGTCTGGAGTCCAAATTGAAGATATTTGGTTCAAACAGCTGTGTCTTTGTGAGACGCGGTGTGGGTGAACGGATGATCTCCGCATGTGTAGTTCCCACCATAAAGCATGGAGGAGAGGTGTCCCCTGTAGCTCAGTTGGTAGAGCATGGCGCTTGCAATGCCAGGGTTGTGGGTTTGTTTCCCACGGGGGGGCAATATGAAAATGTATACACTCACTAACTGTAAGTCGCTCTGGATAAGAGCGTCTGCTAAATGACTAAAATGTAAATGTGTTATGGTGCTTTGCTGGTGACACTGTCTGTGATTTATTTAGAATTCAAGACACACTTAACCAGGATTGTTTTTCAAGGGTTTTTCTTTATTTTTCTTTAGTTCCCATTCTTGAAGGAGTTCCCTCATATGCTGAGCACTTGTTGGCTGCTTTTCCTTCACTCTGCCGTCCGACTCATCCCAAACCATCTCAATTGGGTTGAGGTCGGGGGATTGTGGAGGCCAGGTCATCTGATGCAGCACTCCATCTCTCCTCTTGGTAAAATAGCCCTTACACAACCTGGAGGTGTGTTGGGTCATTGTCCTGTTGAAAAACAAATGATATCCCATCTGGTTTGGGCTTAGTGGGACTGGCGTATCGCTGCAGAATGCTGTGGTAGCCATGCTGGTTAAGTGTGCCTTGAATTCTAAATAAATCTCAGACAGTGTCACCAGCAAAGCACCCCACACCGTAACACCTCCTCCTCCATGCTTTACGGTGGGAACTACACATACAGAGATCATCTGTTAACCTACACTGCGTCTCACAAAGACACGGTGGTTGGAACCAAAAATCGAATGTCCATTGCTCGTGTGTCTTGGCCCAAGCAGGTCTCTTCTTATTATTGGTGTCCTTTAGTAGTGGTTTCTTTGCAGCAATTCGACCATGAAGGCCTGATTCACACAGTCCCTCTGAACAGTTGATGTTGAGATGTGTCTGTGACTTGAACTCCATTCCTGTGGCGGTCCTCATGAGAGCCAGTTTCATCATAGCGCTTGATGGTCTTTGTGACTGCACTTCAGTTCAAAGTTCTTGATATTTTCCGGATTGACTGACCTTCATGTTTAAAGTAATGATGGACTGTCGTTTCTCTTTGCTTATTTGAACTGTTCTTGACATAATATGGACTTGGTATTTTACCAAATAGCGCTATCATCTGTATACCCCCCCTACCTTGTCACAACACAACTGATTGTCTCAAACGCATTAAGAAGGAAAGAAATTCCACAAATTAACTTTTAAGAAGGCACAGTTGTTAATTGAAATGCATTCCAGGTGACTAACTCATGAAGCTGGTTGAGATAATGCCAAGTGTGCAAAGCTGTCATCAAAGCAAAGGGTGGCCATTTGAAGAATGTCAAATATAAAATATATTTTGATTTGTTTAACACTTTTTGGGTTACTACATGATTCCATGTGTTATTTCATAGTTTTGATGTCTTCACTATTATTCTACAATGTAAAAAATATAAAAAATAAAGAAAAACCCTTGAATGAGTAGGTGTGTCCAAACTTTTGACTGGTAGTGTATATATGTTATACGTCTATATACACACATTCTGTCCTCAACATTATGAATAAGTCATATGAGGATGACTTTGCGTATGCTCTATCTGTTTGCCTTACTTACTGTTGAGACTATAAACTGGACACTTCCAAGCAGCTGCATCCCTCTGCCAAATCTCATCTTGAGGTACTGTGACAGCAAAGCAAAGAGTAATTGTAACAAAACACCATCCTTCCACACATACTGTTTCCCCTATTCCCCCCCACCCACACACACACACACACACACACACACACACACACACACACAAACATTTAAAGTTCAACAGTTACTATTTCCCTATTTCTTACTTGTATAGGTTTAGTAGCTATGTATTGTGTGTGCATGGCATCTCTACGGATTCTGTCAATGTAAAGGGTAACAAAACCTGATTGGTGCTGGTGATACCAAGGCGGTAGAACACTGGCAGGAACAGGTATGCAGTCAGACAGGAGTTGATGGTTTGCCCGAGGCACATGTAGAGGAACTTAAAACCATAGAGGGAGGCCTCGGCTGGCACTCCCAGGACCTGGACAGCTGACATGAAACTGGCACACAGTGACATTCCCACAGGTATGGCTGGCATACTACGGCCACCGGTGAAGAAGTCATCCACCTTGGCATCACCCGGTTTCTTCTTCAGGGCCTGGAACAGCCCTATTCCCATGGAAACTAGCAGCATGGCAGAAAAGACTACGTAGTCTGCCAGGACAAAGCCTGGTCGTGGTTGTTCGGTGATATGTTCTCCGTCCATTGCTTTGTCCTCCTTATCGTGTTGGACGGTAGAATCAGATGCTCCAGGTGTTTCTTGGTACTGAATAGGATGTATGCATAATATGAGTATAAATTACGACGTAGAGGATATGATATAGCACCTTTAAACTGCTGTTTTGACATTTCAACTGCAATTGGAGCATCTGATAAATGGTTGCTAGGAGAAAGAAAAATGAATGACATAAAAACTTTCATTTACAGATAAAATTAGTCCCAGTCATTTTTTTTATTTATTTAACTAGGCAAGTCAGTTAAGAACAAATTCTTATTTACAATGATGGCCTACACCGGCCAAACCCGGACGACACTGGGCCAATTGTGCGCTGCCCTATGGGACTCCCAATCACGGCCGGTTGTGATACAGCATGGAATCGAACCAGGGAGTCTGTAGTGACGCCTTAAGCACTGAGATGCAGTGCCTTAGACCGCTGCGCCACTCAGGAGCCCATATATAGTGCCTTCAGAAAGTATTTACAACCCTTGACTTTTTCCAAATGTTGTTGTGTTACAGCCAGAATTTAAAATGGATTAAATTTAGATGTGTAACTGGCCTACACACAATACCCCATATTGTTTTTAGAAATGTTCACAAATGTCTTGAGTCAATAAGTATTCAATCCCTTTGTTTAGGCAAGCCTAAATAAATTCTGGAGTAAAAATTAGCAAACAAGTCACATAATAAGTTGCATGGACTCACTCTGTGTGCAATAATAGTGTTTAACATACCCCACACATACAATTATCTGTAAGGTCCCTCAGTTGAGCAGTGAATTTCAAACACAGATTCAACACAAAGACCAGAGAGGTTTTCCAATGCATCAAAAAGAAGGGCACCTGTTGGTGGATGGGTAAAAAAAAAAAAAGCAACCCTTTGAGCATGGTGAAGTTATTAATTACACTTTGAATGGTGTATCAAAAAGACTCACAGCTATAATCGCTGCCAAAGGTGATTCTAACATGTATTGACTCAGGGGTGTGAATACTTATGTAAATTAGATATTTCTGCATTTCATTTTCAATAATTAGCAATAATTCCTAAAAACATGTCTTCACTTTGTCATTATGGGGTATTGTATGTAGATGGGTGAGAAATATAAATATTTAATCAATTTTTTATTCAGGCTGTAACAACAAAATGTGGAATAAATCAAGGGGTATGAATACTTTCTGAAGGCACTAGCTTTGTGTTCTTCAAGTGTTTGCAGGACAACATTTTATACTGTATAATAAACAAGGGCACAACTTCCCCGACAATACCCCCCCCCCAAACTTGTTGGATGCATTTACTGTTTGTTTTGGTTGCGTTTCAAATTATTTTGTGTCCAATAAAAATGAATGATAAATAATGTATTGTGTCTTTTTGGAGTCACATTTATTGTAAATAAGAATAGAATACGTTTCTAAACACTACTACATTAATGTGGATGCTAACATGATTACAGATTACATTTTTTACATTTTAGTCATGTAGCAGACGCTCTTATCCAGAGCGACTAACAGTTAGTGAGTGCATACATTTTTCATACTGGCCCCCCATGGGAATCAAACCCACAACCCTGGCATTGCAAGCGCCATGCTCTACCAACTGAGCTACAGGAGATAATCCTGAATGATTCGTGAATAATGATGTCTGAAAGTTAGATGCACAAATATCATACCCCCCCAAAAATGCTAAGCTCCCCTGTTATTGTAATGGTGAGAGGTTAGCATGTCTTGGGGGTATGATATTTGTGCGTCTGTAACTTTCTCACCTGGGCCTAAAATTTACATTTTGGTCCACCAGCCACTGTGGCAGGTAGATGAAAAAAACGTCGACCAGCCACACAGATTTTTTACCAGTCAAAATATATTTGACATAATTACATGAAAATAACTAAACAGATGACCATGCTTTATAATGTGTCTAAAACAATAAATGAATTTGTAATAAGTAATGTGGTACAGTGAGGGGAAAAAGTATTTGATCCCCTGCTGATTTTGTACGTTTGCCCACTGACAAAGAAATGTTCAGTCTATAATTTTAATAGTAGGTTTATTTGAACAGCGAGAGACAGAATAACAACAAAAAAATCCAGAAAAACGCATGTCAAAAATGTTATAAATTGATTTGCATTTTAATGAGGGAAATAAGTATTTGACCCCTCTGCAAAACATGACTTAGTACTTGGTGGCAAAACCCTTGTTGGCAATCACAGAGGTCAGACCTTTCTTGTAGTTGGCCACCAGGTTTGCACACATCTCAGGAGGGATTTTGTCCCACTCCTCTTTGCAGATCTTCTCCAAGTCATTAAGGTTTCGAGGCTGACGTTTGGCAACTCGAACCTTCAGCTCCCTCCTCAGATGTTCTATGGGATTAAGGTCTGGAGACTGGCTAGGCCACTCCAGAACCTTAATGTGCTTCTTCTTGAGTCACTCCTTTGTTGCCTTGGCCGTGTGTTTTGGGTCATTGTCATGCTGGAATACCCATCCACCACCCATTTTCAATGCCCTGGCTGAGGGAAGGAGGTTCTCACCCAAGATTTGACGGTACATGGCCCCGTCCATCGTCCCTTTGATGCGGTGAAGTTGTCCTGTCCCCTTAGCAGAAAAACACCCCCAAAGCAAAATGTTTCCACCTCCATGTTTGACGGTGGGGATGGTGTTCTTGGGGTCATAGGCAGCATTCCTCCTCCTCCAAACACAGCGAGTTGAGTTGATGCCAAAGAGCTCCATTTTGGTCTCATCTGACCACAACACTTTCACCCAGTTCTCCTCTGAATCATTCAGATGTTCATTGGCAAACTTCAGATGGGCATGTATATGTGCTTTCTTGAGCAGGGGGACCTTGCGGGCGCTGCAGGATTTCAGTCCTTCACGGCGTAGTGTGTTACCAATTGTTTTCTTGGTGACTATGGTCCCAGCTGCCTTGAGATCATTGACAAGATCCTCCCGTGTAGTTCTGGGCTGATTCCTCATCGTTTACATTTACATTACATTTTAGTCATTTAGCAGACGCTCTTATCCAGAGCGACTTACAGTTAGTGAATACATGTTTTATTAATTTTTTATACTGGCCCCCCGTGGGAATCGAACCCACAATCCTGGCATTGCAAACGCCATGCTCTTTCAACTGAGCTACCTCCCTGCCGGCCATTCCCTCCCCTACCCTGGACGACGCTGGGCCAATTGTGCGCCGCCCATGAGTCTCCTGGTCGCGGCCGGCTGCGACAAAGCCTGGATTCAAACCAGGATCTCTAGTGGCACAGTTAGCACTGCGATACTGCGCCTCTCATGATCATTGCAACTCCACGAGGTGAGATCTTGCATGGAGCCCCAGGCCGAGGGAGATTGACAGTTATTTTGTGTTTCTTCCATTTGCGAATAATTGCACCAACTGTTGTCACCTTCTCACCAAGCTGCTTGGCGATGGTCTTGTAGCCCATTCCAGCCTTGTGTAGGTCTACAATCTTGTCCCTGACATCCTTGAAAAGCTCTTTGGTCTTGGCCATGGTGGAGAGTTTGGAATCTGATTGATTGATTGCTTCTGTGGACAGGTGTCTTTTATACAGGTAACAAGCTGAGGTTAGGAGCACTCCCTTTAAGAGTGTGCTCCTAATCTCAGCTCGTTACCTGTATAAAAGACACCTGGAAGCCAGAAATCTGTCTGATTGAGAGGGGGTCAAATACTTATTTCCCTCATTAAAATGCAAATCAATTTATAACATTTTTGACATGCGTTTTTCTGGATTTTTTTGTTGTTATTCTGTCTCTCACTGTTCAAATAAACCTACCATTAAAATTATAGACTGATCATTTCTTTGTCAGTGGGCAAACGTACAAAATCAGCAGGGGATCAAATACTTTTTTCCCTCACTGTATATTGCTCAATTTCATTTTATCTTTTGTGTGACCTGAGTCTTTTAACAAAAATATCAGATGAGACAAAATGTTCAAGTGCGGGAGGTTACTGTGGTAACGGGGCCTGAGATGTAGGCTCTAACTAGGGCTTCTCTTCGCTATCAGTTGAAGCAGCAGACTCAAACTAACGTTGAAAAACAACCGAGCTTGTGATCAAAATGATGTAAATATCCAAGAAACACGAGGACAAAGTCTCACTTTGTAGATTTGAGTAAATTAGACCAGCTGTTATGCACAGCGCCTCCAAAAATAATCTATCAGCACTTCACTCAGAGCGCACAGCTCTCCTGCCAGGTAGTGTTGCTGCCTGAGGTGGGATGTAGAATTAGTATTTCTTTGTGCGATTAGCAGCTATGAAACAAAACAGCTGAAATACTTTGAAAACTGCAGCTGCAGCATTTTTCTACAATAACTTGCACGTGCTCATACTTGACTTTTGACCATTTTTATTTGCAACGTGGCTGGTAAAATAGACATTCTTACTCGCCAATACCTAAATCTACCCGCATTTGGCAGGTGGCGGGTGTGAATTTTATGCCCTGTTTCTTACTCATCATTATTCACCATTCATTCAGGACTATCCATAATCATGGTAGCATCCACATTAATGTAGAAGTGTTTAGAAACATATTCTATTCTCATTTACAATAAAAATGACTCCAAAATGACACAATACATTATTTACCATTCATTTCTATTGGGCACAAAATAATCTGAAACACAACCAAACGGCAAATGCAACCAATACGTTTGTAGAGTCACAAGCTTGATGTAATCATTGCGTGCTAGGGATGTGGGACCAAATACTACACTTTTGACTACTTCAATACACATAAGTGAATTTGTCCCAATACATTTGGTCCCCTAAAAATGGGGGAACTATGTACAAAAAGTGTTGTAATTTCTAAACGGTTAACCCAGAATGGATGACAATAACCTCAAATTAAAGCTGACAATCTGCACTTGAGCCTCATAGTCATTTTATCATTTAAAATCCAAAGTGCTGGAGTACAGAGACAAAACAACAAAAAATGTGTCACTGTCCCAATACTTTTGGAGCTCACTGTATATGTGCCTTCCATTTTTGGATCCCAAGTGTCCTAAAATAGAGAATGAAATAGCTTGGTGGTCCATGTTATCACTATCTTCAAACAAATATGTGTTAATAGGGCAGTAATATAATACAGAAAATGCTTAGTATTCAGAGTAATGCAATGTACTTCAGCATTGTAAAGGTCTGCCACATCTGCCTCTGGCACTCACCATCCCTAAAAAGTGGTTAGCAAATCAGAGCCCTAATAAAAGTTGCTTGTCAAACCTGATAGGCCAATGTCATCACAAAATACAGCCTAAATAACGTGAATCAGTGAAGGACTCCTCCTTCAGATAAAGGTCTGTGTAGCTCCTGTTCTGGCACATCATTTCATTATATGATGAGGGTATGAAACTAAATGTTCCGGGGCTAAGGTGTTTCAATTTGTCCATGTACCCTGAAAGAAGTATATGGGGCCAGGAGAGACTGTCATCCACAGTTTTGTTTTGTTTCAAGAGCCACTGCTAACTTGAGCTAACTTAACAAAAAAAACTATGGAGAGGGGCAAGCTCACCATGTTTAAAATTGCATGACCAAATCAACTCAAAAACTTGGTTCGAAGTTACTTAGAGGTGATTTGGCCCAAAAACAATTACATGGTGAGCTTGTCCCCATCACTCCCATTGTTTTTGGGTTATTGTTGCCTAAAGTTAGCTTAAGTTGGTAGTGGCTTTTGAAACAAATTTGAACCATAGATGACTGTCTCTCCTGACCCCATGGACTACTTTCTGGGTAAATGACAAAACAGAGTCAGAAAAGGTGAAGAGTATAACTATATATTCATGAAAACTTTAACAATTGTCTGACTAAATACGTTTGATATAGAGGAAGTCTTCATAAAGACCATCAAAAGTCATTGTACTTTGCTTCTTTAAGAGTTGTTCCATTTGTTAGGCTATTTGGTTCAAAGTGCAACACAATATTGATTATTGAATTACCTTTGCTCTAGTTCGGTCTTTTATCAATCCCCTAAACATGTTTAATACTTAGCTAGCTTGATGACTGTGGCCCTTTTTGCTGTTCTAAAAATAACTGGATAGAAGGGCCATGGATCATGTGAAATTGTCTAGAAATGCAGGAAATTGGCTTTAGGTGGCAAAAAAATGTCTGGGGGAGGACCCCCCCCCCACCTCTAAAACCATAGTTGCGCACATTGGCACTTTTAGTGAGTTCATAAATATTGGCTCAATAACCCAACGTTTGGTTATGAGACCATTATACAGGTTTTAAGTGGGAAACACATTCCATTATAACCTGTATCCGTGATCAGATTAGAACCACAAAACAATTTGACAAACTTGAAAATATTGACTTAAAAGTTCAAATAACCTTACCTGTGTCCTCTCTAAAACTCAAATCCCCAGTCTCTGAAAACCCTTTACCTTCTAACCTTCTTCTTCTGCAGACTTTCAATTGGCAATAGTCTAAGACACTAGGACATTTGTAGAATGCCAAGTGAGGACGAAGAATAGCAGCACCTTTCATTAAAAGTGGCTCTGCAAACTCAGTCTGTTACACTGAGTGGAAGGTACTTTATGTGTTGAACAAGGTATTGGGGGAGGAGCAAGAGTAGAACATGCCTGGAGGATTAGAATAAGAGGGATTTTAATAAATAGAATTGTTCCTTATTTTCATGCTGCTGAAATTAACCAATGGCGAATCATATGTTGTGTTAAAAAACACTGTAAATGCATCAGAATGAACACTGGTTTAGATCTTGATTATGTTTAATTGAGCATAAGCAAATCACTTTCACTTATAGTACCAGTCAAAAGTTTGGACACAACTACTCATTCCAGGATTTTTCTTTATTTTTACTATTTTCTACATTGTAGAATAATAGTGAAGAAATCATAACTATGAAATAACACATATGGAATCATGTAGTAACCAAAAAACTGTTAAACAAATCAAAATATATTTTATATTCTTCGAAGTAGCCACCCTTTGCCTTGATGACAGCTTTGCACACTCTTGGCATTCTCTCAACCAGCTTCATGAGGTAGTCACATGAAATGCATTTCAAATTAACAGGTGTGCCTTGTTAAAAGTTAATTTGTGGAATTTCTTTCCTTCTTAATGCGTTTGAGCCAATCAGTTGTGTTGTGACAAGGTAGGGTGGTATACAGAAGCTAGCCCTATTTGGTAAAAGACCAAGTCCATATTACGGCAAGAACAGCTCAAATAAGCAAAGAGAAACGACAGTCCATCATTACTTTAAGACATGAAGGTCAGTCAATCCGGAAAATGTTAAGAACTTTAAAAGTTTCTTCAAGTGCTACATGGAACTCTATTCCACATCAGGTAACTGAGGCAAGCAGTAGAATTCGATAAAAAATAAATAAAAAAAATACACCTTATGGAACAGCGGGGGCTGTGAAGAGACAAACACACACACACAGGCACACGCATACACATACAAACACACACATGGATTTTGTATTGTAGATATGTGGTAGTAGAGTAGTGGCCTGAGGGCACACACTTAATGTGTTGTGAAAAGTGTTATGAAATGTAATCTTTTTAATTGTGTATATAACTGCCTTAATGTTGATGGACCCCAGGAAGAGTAGCTGCTGCCTCGAATCTGTCTAACAGGAGCTTAAACTGGTAGGCCTACATAAGCACTTGGGCCCCAGGACCATACAACTACCCAATTTGCAATTACAACCAATAAACTGGTTCTACAAGTTAAAAGGCAATTTCCACATCCATTGTTACATTCGTCATAATCAGACTTTATGATTATTCATGATATTTCAATACCATGCATACATGGAACACTCATTTTACCTTCTGACTCCAAAACGTGGCGCGCAGGCCATGTAGCCTATTTCTATACGCACTGAGGCGCGCACTCTCCTATTACCAACAACCAGAAAGATAGAGGACACAGACACACAACTCAGACATAACCCAGGAAACCATACATTGAATTAAATAAACAGAACTTCTACCTCATGAGTCTTGTGAACGTTCAGGTGCACAATTAACATTGTGTGAAAGCAACAGCAAACATTTCAACCAGCAGAAAAAAAGTACTCTCCTCTGGCAGGAGTTGACTGCGCCTATGGTGCGTCTTCACCACAGTAATAATTCATTTGAAACAAATTCCAAAAGCAAACATAAGTAAATTATCATTTTCAAGCAATTGTTACATACCAAAAGACCAGTAGGCCTATGCTAGTAATTGTTGCTCCATTGCCGGTGAGCTTGTAAAGTAAAGAGTTAATATTACATTTTTGGAGCTGCATATTTATTTATGGCAATCCTCTCTTCCTACAATTTGACGTTTGCGCTGCACCTGATCCTATAGCTGTACAGCAAATCAGCAATCTGTTCGCTAGCTCACCCGACCTGAGTTGATTGACAGTTTGCTGGTCCAATCAGAGCGCTGTGAATGCGTTTCACTAGCCAATCTGTTGCAGTTTTTTTTTGCAAGGGCGATGTTGCCTACTGTCTCTGGCTGTGTGTGTAGAGTAATCCATGTAGACTCTGTGCCACAAAATGACTGACAAAACATTACAAAACCTGACCAGATAAATTCAAGTCATCAGTCTCAAGTCAAAGTCGAGTCTTGAGGCTCCAAGTCTCAAGTTATTTTATATCAAGTCGAGTCTCAAGTCATCAAATGTATGACTTGAGTCCACAACTCTGGTGATTACTTAACAATATCTTATGTGTGTGTCACAGGTGTGACTCATTTGCATGCAATCAGAAACAATCATTTCTATTGGATAATTGACTGGTCATGTGATTTGCGCTGAACGTATTTAAACCCCCTGTTTTTTAAATTTTTGTTTGGTGGCAGCCCACAGGAAGTGATGCAGTCCAGAGGCATGGGGGATCGGTCATATCGAGGCGGTCTTATACTGATTAATTGTGTTTCTGAAGAATAGAGGAAGATTGTGGTTGGCTTCAAAACAATCCATATAACATAAGTATTGTGTTTTGAACTTCGGAGCAGAGCGCCCTTTAAATGAGTTATTTCAGGGGTGAAAACAGACGTTAACATTAAATACCTGAAGAGAATTCCAGGGATAGTTGGTGCGCTAAAGTTAGAGCGGTCAATCAAATCTCCTATGCGGCGGCAATTTAAAAGCATTGAGGAAAATAGTGACTAGTGAAGATATGGTAGTGGATGCACCATATCCAGTAGTAAATGTTTGCTGCCAGTCAAAATATACCCTTTGTGTTAAAAAGGTAGATTCTGTGGCGTTCATTGCCACAGTTATGAACTGTATGGCTGAAGTGTCAAAGAAACTGGACATTATTGTGGCTGCGGCAGAAAAGTTATTTGGGACTTCAAGAGTTTACATCGAAAGACTTGCAAGGGGTACTGGCGCCAGAAGATGGCCCGCCCTCCCAGGCTCCCCTTGAGCCTGTGTAGGGATAAGATCTGTTTTTATTTTTAACAGAAAAGTAGTTTGATTTGGTGTAGTTTATTTAATTTGGTAGTTTGCATGGAATCCAGTTTCCATCCCACACAGTAGATGGCAGCATGCACACTAAATTGTGCAAACGGCAATATACCATAGAAGAGCACGTGGCAAATGGAGTTTGTGCTGTAATTGACTAAGTCTTAGAAATTAAGATGGACACCTGGCTGCTGGTCTGCGTCGCTTCCTGTGCCCCCTTTTAGTTTGGTTTGTATGTCTGATTTTTAAGTAGCGTGTTTTTTTTATAGTAAAAGTAAGAAGTTATATTTATGGATAGAGTTTGGAAACAAAGGAATTTAACTGTATTGAGACTGTGCTGTATGCTGAAACTGAATCATGCCTTAAGAAAATAAATATTAAACTGTCTTTTGTTCTGCCTTTGCTGCCTGCTCAATCCCAGACCTAGAACCTCTCACTTTTCCACCCCATGACACATTCATTGATGTCAACTAGCTCATATGCTTGGAACTACCAATGTCTCTGGAACCTGGCAGACCAGAAGTCTTGAAGTGCTCCTGCACTCCATAAAGAGTAATTGCAAACCCGCACTCCACGCACAACATTCGGATGAACATCTGCAAGTTGGACTGCATTGGCAGTTTGTTATGGTACACTGAGCACATATGATATGAACTCTTAACGGAAGACCAATAATCGTATGGCCCTATAATCTAAACAATGGAAGATTACGAACTGTAGTACAGCATACACACACCTGATTAAAATAATCAAGGGCAAGATTGAATAATATCATATACCGTTATAGAGGCTTGAGGCTATGGTGAAATCTAAATTATATTAAGAGGAACAACCTCGTATGGCAAATACAGTCGATGCCTAAGGGGAAACTAAGTGTGCCCATTGAACAACACAGGGTTTTCACTTTCATATAACTGGGGTATCTTTTTGTTTGGTTCGTGACAGGAAACTACAAAAACCCACTGCTTGTCAGTGGAAGAGGAAACCACAGTACAGCTTCAAAGAGCTTTCTTTTTGTCTTGAACAAGTCACAGTTGAATAACATTCCAACTCCTGTTCAAGTCCTTTCACACATTTTCAGTCTCTGCTACATGTGAAAAAGGCAAAAATAATTTATCATAATTTACTATTGCAAAAAATGTACACTTATTGTCACTTTCATGTCTTAAATTCCCTTTCACTACAGAGGAAATGGTATTGACAGATGTCTGTTCTACCAACTAGAACAGGGTGAGGTAAAAACAGGTTGAAGATACTAATCAAGATACATTTTCTTTGTCAGGAAATATGTTGCGCTGTCTGAAACAGGAAACTGTATTACTTTCCTCCTCCCACCACCATGAAACACAGTGTCTCATCAACAAGAGACATCGAAGACATGGATGCCTGTTCATAAAGAAGACACCTTTCTGCCCATCATATTTTGAGGTAATGGCTGTACATAGGCTGCTTTGTGGATGTAGTGGTAAAGACTGAACTTCAATTGATGTCTTTTACTGCTTATTATTGTCAAGCTGACACTAGGTAGTGTCAAGACAACACTGATTAAGTGCTTGAGTCCAGTTCAAATGTTAATCTTTGGATGTTAAGACTCAAAACTGTGTTGAAATGTTAGGTTTGTTCAAATGAGAGTGTTGCTCTCCACATGGTATGTTTTTCACTATTGTATATATTGTCAGTTTTCTGATCCAAAAATCTTCGACCTGGTCTTGTTGAAATAGATTCAACAAAATGTATTGTGTAGATTCCCATGGGTTAGTTCCTCTGTTTTGGAAACCCCTAGTTCTTAATAACATTTCATTTCCCCTTGTGGCTTCAGTGGCGAGCTTGTTGACGTCATCCTCTTCTTGTAAAATCTAGGACGTCACTATCCTTCCTCTTCCCTCAATTTACTTGCAGTTTCTCAGGTAATTTGTGTCTCAGGAGTGGTTCTACCAATGGATCTCACTGAGGAGGAGACAGCACCTCTAGTGGACAGGGAGAGGGGGGGCAGCCAAAGGTCCGGTTCTGGCTCTGGTTTACAAGTCCATCTCTACTTCCTCCCTGCCACAAAGGCGGGAACAACGTTCAACATATCCTCTGGCCAAATCTCTGCTGAAAGGGTCTGTGTCCTGGCAGCAAAAAAATGTGGTAAGATATGTGTTTTTATATGAATATGGTTGTAATTTTTGTATTTAACCCTGTTGAAGAGCATATGCTGTAACCGTGTGAGGAATAATTGTAATATGGTGTGAAATAGACATCCTTACGCTGTTTACCAAAAAAGTGGCGAGTTGATTGCTTTGTTGTTGTTTAAATCCCAAATTGCCCCTTTAAGGGAGGAATTTTGGAAATGTCCTAGACTACGCCACCTTTTGAGTGTGCATACCCATTTCTTCTGGAATTACAAAATATGTATTGGAGCCTTGTGTATCCTCCTTCAGGACCTTGCTGTCTCCAAGCCTTCTATTTATTGAGAATGCAGTCACGTATTAGCTTGGATGTTCAAACCTGCAAAAAACATTTCTTACAATAACGTTTCTCACTCCTTAGGAATCCTACCAGTGTACCACAGCCTATTTGCTTTGGCGTTTGATGATCTCTCCTACTTTTACCCCCCAACACATGTTTTCAACACTGATGAAAGCATTAGCATTCACTACAGAGTCAGGTGAGAAAAAACGTTATGTAAAAAAGAAACATTTGACTAGAAATACATTTTATGCCTCATATTAACTATTATGTTGCACTTTATTTGGTCTTAGTCTGTCATGTGTAGTGCACCACAATAATGTTTCCTCATACAAAGGGATTTTATTAGCTGTGAATGTGAACTGGATGACTTATGTATTAAATTGTACTTTTTTTATTTCCCGTGGTTACAAAGGTTTTTCTTTGCCAACTGGTTTGGAGAGGGGTCAAAAACATCATACCGCTACTGTCTGAGAAGAGGCAGAATCAGTGCAGTGCTCGACTACTGTGTCATTGATTATCTCTTTGCCCAGGTACATAGAAAACACTTCCAACCTTTGCAGTAAGCCAAAACTCACATTTAGATATGCACTATTTGGATGTTAACATATGGCAATAGATCATGTGAAATTACATTCTCACACAATTGTGGTGCGATAAAGGCTATTTGTGGTGAATGATTCGCTTTTAATGGTATTTCTAGAATTTCCACAAGGGCATGTACATGTAAGTGTTCTACTAAATTACTTCCTGTGTTCTGTGTATAGTCTTCATTTTTTGTGACCTGTAGTCCCGCAGTGACTTTGTGGCTGGCCAGGCGGGGGTCTCACCTCCCTTGAGCGTCCAGGAGGAGTGTCTTGGCCTGGCAGTGCTCGACCTATGGCGACTGGCTAAGGAACACAACCAGAGCGTCAGGGAGGTGTGCAAGACAGTCAGGTATGAATACTATAAAGAGGGTATGAAAATGAGTACATTTCTTTATGTCAACGGGTCTCTTGGTTTCTTATTTGGCTGTGCAGAATAGATCCATTTCCTGTTTTTTCAGTTACAAGTCATGCCTTCCCGAGACGCATCGGCAGGACATCCAGCAACTGAGCCGGCTTGCGCGTTACAGAATCCGCAACACTCTGAAACAGTTCCTGAAGAAGCTGGGCCGCTGCTCGGTGGGGGAACGCAGTCTGAAGCTGAAGTACCTGATGGAGCTGGCAGGGGTGGAGCCTTCCCATGGCACTGAGACCTTTCAGGTGAACCACCCCGGCTCCCAGCTGCAGCAGAAGGAACCGACGTTCAGCCTTATGCGGGTCGCCGGGGAGAGTGGCATACAAATCAGTGGAAGTTATTGCCCTGCCGAAGTCCTGGTGAGACAAAGTGCAAAGTCCCTACTGTGGGTCATGATCATGATTATCATGCTGTATCTACATTGACTGAACACAAAACATAAATAATGTTCCCTTTCAGTCAGTCACTCGATATAGCATACTATGGGGAGTCAATGACCAATCCTATTCCCCTTGAAGCAAACTTCAATCACGCCCAACTGGCCAATGGATGCTGAGCCCGCCCTCAGAAGCACTGCCTTCTTGGCTATAATAGCGGGGCTCACATCCATTTCCTAATTTCTTCAGTTCACCTGAATAAAGAACGTGTCACACAATTTACAAACTTTTCAAGCACACAAACGCTATGAGATTCGGATCCGACATAAGTGTCTATTAGTGGGCAGAGAGTACTCGTCCCCCTAGATGTTGCAAGTTTTGGGTCTTGGTATCGGTTTTTGTGTTTGGGAAAAGCAAACTACTTTCTACTCTGCTTGTGTAGCTAATGCTTCTTTGCTTGGGAAGGATTTGTGTTAGCTAAAACCACACTACTTTCTGCTCTGCTTGTGTAGCATGTGCTTCCTTACTTGAGTAAGATGGCCAGTGGTAAGAGTAAGTTCAAAAAGGCTAACCAGCCGAGTTTGAACCTCCGACCTTAACCTAGGACATGTGGTTTCACAATGAAACATGTAAGATACTCTCAAGTGCTTTCCTGTTGCCTGGGGTGGAAACACGTGTAGTGTCGAGTCAATGTTGCTAATTATTGCTGTTAAACAAAGGAGTCCGCTAATACTGAACTTTGATCATAAGTTTTATTCATATCACAAGATTTCAGCATAAGTGTACAGATATATATAGCATCCGGAGAGCAGTGTTTCCCAAATTGCAATGGCCGCTCTGCTCTTCTTTGTCTCCATCCAGTACTTATAATATTCCCCAAAATATGGGTGGCTCCCTCTACTGTCCAATCCCCTGTCTTCTATGGGGCATCACCCTAAAAACAATTCCCTCTGACACTAAATAAACATCCTCTCAGGTTCCACTTGAAAACATTAGCAAACTCATAATTCTTCATATACTACACACGCTCAGGAGGCCTTGGCTCGGACCAGTTTGTGTGACCATTGTCTCCGGCTGGGTTCAACTTCCATTGGGAGTCAGGGTGACTTTGTGAGAAAGATCAGTGGTCGGAGTTGATAGGGGTGTCATCCCAGCCGAGTGAGGCTCATTCTGTTTTTCCGGCAGTGTTCAAAGTCTGGATTCCGGAGATTATATACTATCCCTGGTTGGCTCTGGATGATTTTCAGTGTGTGAATCTGATGACATCTGTCCGGGGCAGCCTGAAGCCCCGGCTTTGGATTCGGCAGGTGGAGAATGAACCATTGGTGGTGAATGTGCTTTTGATGGCGTTTTGTCCCCCACAGCGGAGCTCCTCCAGGTTTGGGGGAAGGTATTTACTTCCTGTCCCGACAGAGGTGAAACATCACTTACCCCTGTTTAAAGATTTTGCCGATGAGTGGAGAGTTACTTAGCTCCAGAGGCTAACAAGGGGGCTAATCATAGCACGGTGCTTCCGAATAAACAGCGCCAGTTCTAGGGATTCCTGAGAGGGACAGGCGGATCTATATGGATCAGTGGCGATTTTAGCATGTAAATATTGGTGGGGCAAACTCAACAACCCAAAAAATCGATGCATGCCAGCAAAGCCACTACACAACACAACACTAAACAATACATTAATGGGACTATAACGGTGACAAACGGTGCCGACAAACTGTTAGGGCCTACATATAGCTGTCCCAACAGCAGAGTCCCAATAGCAGTCCCAGCACCTTACCACCGCTACATATACAGTGGGGAAAAAAAGTATTTAGTCAGCCACCAATTGTGCAAGTTCTCCCACTTAAAAAGATGAGAGAGGCCTGTAATTTTCATCATAGGTACACGTCAACTATGACAGACAAAATGAGAAAAGAAATTCCAGAAAATCACATTGTAGGATTTTTTATGAATTTATTTGCAAATTATGGTGGAAAATAAGTATTTGGTCAATAACAAAAAAGTTTCTCAATACTTTGTTATATACCCTTTGTTGGCAATGACACAGGTCAAACGTTTTCTGTAAGTCTTCACAAGGTTTTCACACACTGTTGCTGGTATTTTGGCCCATTCCTCCATGCAGATCTCCTCTAGAGCAGTGAGGTTTTGGGGCTGTCGCTGGGCAACACGGATTTTCAACTCCCTCCAAAGATTTTCTATGGTGTTGAGATCTGGAGACTGGCTAGGGCACTCCAGGACCTTGAAATGCTTCTTACGAAGCCACTCCTTCGTTGCCCGGGCGGTGTGTTTGGGATCATTGTCATGCTGAAAGACCCAGCCACGTTTCATCTTCAATGCCCTTGCTGATGGAAGGAGGTTTTCACTCAAAATCTCACGATACATGGCCCCATTCATTCTTTCCTTTACACGGATCAGTCGTCCTGGTCCCTTTGCAGAAAAACAGCCCCAAAGCATGATGTTTCCATCCCCATGCTTCACAGTAGGTATGGTGTTCTTTGGATGCAACTCAGCATTCTTTGTACTCCAAACACGACGAGTTGAGTTTTTACCAAAAAAGTTATATTTTGGTTTCATCTGACCATATGACATTCTCCCAATCCTCTTCTGGATCATCCAAATGCACTCTAGCAAACTTCAGACGGGCCTGGACATGTACTGGCTTAAGCAGGGGGACACAGCAGGATTTGAGTCCCTGGCGGCGTAGTGTGTTACTGATGGTAGGCTTTGTTACTTTGGTCCCAGCTCTCTGCAGGTCATTCACTAGGTCCCCCCGTGTGGTTCTGGGATTTTTGCTCACCGTTCTTGTGATCATTTTGACCCCACGGGGTGAGATCTTGCGTGGAGCCCCAGATCGAGGGAGATTATCAGTGGTGTTGTATGTCTTCCATTTCCTAATAATTGCTCCCACAGTTGATTTCTTCAAACCAAGCTGCTTACCTATTGCAGATTCAGTCTTCCCATCCTGGTGCAGGTCTACAATTTTGTTTCTGGTGTCCTTTGACAGCTCTTTGGTCTTGGCCATAGTGGAGTTTGGAGTGTGACTGTTTGAGGTTGTGGACAGGTGTATTTTATACTGATAACAAGTTCAAACAGGTGCCATTAATACAGGAAACGAGGGGAGGACAGAGGAGCCTCTTAAAGAAGAAGTTACAGGTCTGTGAGAGCCAGAAATCTTGCTTGTTTGTAGGTGACCAAATACTTATTTTCCACCATAATTTGCAAATAAATTCATTAAAAATCCTACAATGTGATTTTCTGGATTTTTTTTTCTCAATTTGTCTGTCATAGTTGACGTGTACCTATGATGAAAATTACAGGCATCTCTCATCTTTTTAAATGGGAGAACTTGCACAATTGGTGGCTGACTAAATACTTTTTTTCCCCACTGTAGCTATCAGCGGAGCCATGTCTGGCAGCGAAACAGTTCATTCAGCCACATTTACTGCCTTTAAAAAAAACATAGCTGATATGGCTGACTTGCTTAAACAAATGTGGTTTCTACTGACAATTGAGATGTACAAACTAGGGGACGACGAGTGGATAAGAGGCAATTCGTAATTTCGATTAAGACATTCATGATCGAGCTAGGACGGACGTAGTCAATATAACTATTGTTCAGCACTTTTGAAATGTACAGCGACAGAATTCAGAACATGGGCCGTTCTTACAGTATTCTCCCTGTACACCAAGTCAGAACCGTAGGATAAATTACATTACATTACATTTTTGTCATTTAGCAGACGCTCTTATCCAGAGCGACTTACAAATTGGTGCATTCACCTTATGATAGCCAGTGGGACAACCACTTTACAATAATTATTTTATTTTTCTTTGGGGTGGGGTAAGGGGGGGTAGAAGGATTACTTTATCCTATCCCAGGTATTCCTTAAAGAGGTGGGGTTTCAAGTGTCTCCGGAAGGTGGTGAGTGACTCCGCTGTCCTGGCGTCGTGAGGGAGCTTGTTCCACCATTGGGGTGCCAGAGCAGCGAACAGTTTTGACTGGGCTGAGCGGGAACTGTGCTTCCGCAGAGGTAGGGGGGCCAGCAGGCCAGAGGTGGATGAACGCAATGCCCTCGTTTGGGTGTAGGGACTGATCAGAGCCTGAAGGTACGGAGGTGCCGTTCCCCTCACAGCTCCGTAGGCAAGCACCATGGTCTTGTAGCAAATGCGAGCTTCAACTGGAAGCCAGTGGAGTGTGCGGAGGAGCGGGGTGACGTGAGAGAACTTGGGAAGGTTGAAGACCAGACGGGCTGCGGCATTCTGGATGAGTTGTAGGGGTTTAATGGCACAGGCAGGGAGCCCAGCCAACAGCGAGTTGCAGTAATCCAGACGGGAGATGACAAGTGCCTGGATTAGGACCTGTACTGCTTCCTGTGTAAGGCAGGGTCGTACTCTACGAATGTTGTAGAGCATGAACCTACAGGATCGGGTCACCGCCTTGATGTTAGCGGAGAACGACAGGGTGTTGTCCAGGGTCACGCCAAGGCTCTTTGCACTCTGGGAGGAGGACACAACGGAGTTGTCAACCGTGATGGCGAGATCATGGAACGGGCAGTCCTTCCCCGGGAGGAAGAGCAGCTCCGTCTTGCCGAGGTTCAGCTTGAGGTTGTGATCCGTCATCCACATTGATATGTCTGCCAGACATGTAGAGATGCGATTCGCCACCTGGTTATCAGAAGGGGGAAAGGAGAAAATTAATTGTGTGTCGTCTGCGTAGCAATGATAGGAGAGGCCATGTGAGGATATGACAGAGCCAAGTGACTTGGTGTATAGCGAGAATAGGAGAGGGCCTAGAACTGAGCCCTGGGGGACACCAGTGGTGAGAGCACGTGGTGCGGAGACAGATTCTCGCCACGCCACCTGGTAGGAGCGACCTGTCAGGTAGGACGCAATCCAAGAGTGAGCCGCGCCGGAGATGCCCAACTCGGAGAGGGTGGAGAGGAGGATCTGATGGTTCACAGTATCAAAGGCAGCAGATAGGTCTAGAAGGACGGGAGCAGAGGAGAGAGAGTTAGCTTTAGCAGTGTGGAGAGCCTCCGTGACACAGAGAAGAGCAGTCTCAGTTGAATTACCAGTCTTGAAACCTGACTGGTTTTGATCAAGAAGGTCATTCTGAGAGAGATAGCAAGAGAGTTGGCTAAAGACGGCACGCTCAAGAGTTTTGGAGAGAAAAGAAAGAAGGGATACTGGTCTGTAGTTGGAGGGATCGAGTGTAGGTTTTTTGAGAAGGGGTGCAACTCTCGCTCTCTTGAAGACGGAAGGGGACATATAAAAGTGGACATATAAGCAGACAATGAAAGCTCTTACAATATTCGATGATGACATTTCTCTAAAACAGGCTATAGGCTACATGTGCAACACAAAGTCAGAACAGTAGGCTAAATTATGAGGGGAAATTATTAGGGTGAGGCTCATGGGCTACCACAACAGCTTACTACACAACATACACATACTATTACTTTCTTAGCTACAGTATACATACAGTGGGGGAAAAAAGTATTTAGTCAGCCACCAATTGTGCATGTTCTCCCACTTAAAAAGATGAGAGAGGCCTGTACTTTTCATCATAGGTACACGTCAACTATAACAGACAAATTGAGAAAATAAATTCCAGAAAATCACACTGTAGGATTTTTAATGAATTGATTTGCAAATTATGGTGGAAAATAAGTATTTGGTCAATAACAAAAGTTTCTCAATACTTTGTTATATACCCTTTGTTGGCAATGACACAGGTCAAACGTTTTCTGTAAGTCTTCACAAGGTATTCACACACTGTTGCTGCTATTTTGGCCCATTCCTCCATGCAGATCTCCTCTAGAGCAGTGATGTTTTGGGGCTGTCGCTGGGCAACACGGACTTTCAGCTCCCTCCAAAGATATTCTATGGGGTTGAGATCTGGAGACTGCCTAGGCCACTCCAGGACCTTGAAATGCTTCTTATGAAGCCACTCCTTCGTTGCCCGGGCGGTTTGTTTGGGATCATTGTCATGCTGAAAGACCCAGCCACGTTTCATCTTCAATGCCCTTGCTGATGGAAGGAGGTTTTCACTCAAAATCTCACGATACATGGCCCCATTCATTCTTTCCTTTACACGGATCAGTCGACCTGGTCCCTTTGCAGAAAAACAGCCCCAAAGCATGATGTTTCCACCCCCATGCTTCACAGTAGGTATGGTGTTCTTTGGATGCAACTCAGCATTCTTTGTCCTCCAAACACGACGAGTTGAGTTTTTACCAAAAAGTTCTATTTTGGATTCATCTGACCATTTGACATTCTCCTAATCCTCTTCTGGATCATCCAAATGCACTCTAGCAAACTTCAGACGGGCCTGGCTTAAGCAGGGGGACACGTCTGGCACTGCAGGATTTGAGTCCCTGGCGGCGTAGTGTGTTACTGATGGTAGGCTTTGTTACTTTGGTCCCAGCTCTCTGCAGGTCATTCACTAGGTCCCCCTGTGTGGTTCTGGGATTTTTGCTCACCGTTCTTGTGATCATTTTGACCCCACGGGGTGAGATCTTGCGTGGAGCCCCAGATCGAGGGAGATTATCAGTGGCCTTGTATGTCTTCCATTTCCTAATAATTGCTCCCACAGTTGATTTCTTCAAACCAAGCTGCTTACCTATTGCAGATTCAGTCTTCCCAGCCTGGTGCAGGTGTACAATTTTGTTTCTGGTGTCCTTTGACAGCTCTTTGGTCTTGGCCGTAGTGGAGTTTGGAGTATGACTGTTTGAGGTTGTGGACAGGTGTCTTTTTATACTGATAACAAGTTCAAACAGGTGCCATTAATACAGGTAACGAGTGGAGGATACAGGTAACGAGTGGAGGCCTCTTAAAGAAGAAGTTACAGGTCTGTGAGAGCCAGAAATCTTGCTTGTTTGTAGGTGACCAAATACTTATTTTCCACCATAATTTGCAAATAAATTCATTAAAAATCCTACAATGTGATTTTCTGGATTTTTTTTCCTCATTTTGTCTGTCATAGTTGACGTGTACCTATGATGAAAATTACAGGCCTCTCTCATCTTTTTAAGTGGGAGAACTTGCACAGTTGGTGGCTGACTAAATACTTTTTTTCCCCACTGTATCTCCCTGGCATATTACATCATTTATGCAGCAGCATCTAATACATTTTTGGACTCACCTTGTTGTGCTCACTTGAACAGGAAGGTGGCGCGGCGGTTCTTCATGGGCAAATTTTGTCATCAAACTTTGTCATCAAAGTCTGGCATTCTCTGGATTTTTGGTGCTTTCAAAACAATTGGGAACTCTGAAAAAAACAAGGTTGAATCATCACATTAATGATCTTCAGGTCGGAGCTCTAGAAAGAGGCCCAAGTTCCTGACTTAGAATTCCGAGTTGGATGACCACTCACTGTTGAATTGGTGATTTCCAACTTGTTGTGTAATGTTTATGTCCAATGGTCGATGAGCACTGATACGTTTTATCTATAATTTCTCTTCATAATTTATTTTCAGATGAGAAGGATTAAAAAGGATTTCCCAGTAGATTGTCGACTTGATTCATGATGATGACTGTTAGCTTGCTAGCTAAGATTTTGAAAGTATGATGTTGACATGATCAGTTTAATCAAAGCTACTGTAGATATAACGTGATTTGACAAAATTTTATCTGTGGCCAATGACCTTGAGCCTTCTTGGATGGGCACTTCTAATGTAACTCCATGGCAGTACCCATTGGGCTTGAGTTTTCGAGCTCTACCCTTAGATTTCCGCTGGCTGTCCCACCACCACAGAAAGCACTGAGCTAGGCTGAAACACCTGCATTTTGGAGCTGCCTTACTCAAGAAAGCAAAAAAGAGACCAAGTTTGTATGCGGCTTTATTAACTCAATTATTATATATTTTTTACATTGTTTGCAAACTGATACAGTGGGGGAAAAAAGTATTTAGTCAGCCACCAATTGTGCAAGTTCTCCCACTTAAAAAGATGAGAGAGGCCTGTAATTTTCATCATAGGTACACGTCAACTATGACAGACATAATGAGAAAAAAAAATCCGGAAAATCACATTGTAGTATTTTTTATGAATTTATTTGCAAATTATGGTGGAAAATAAGTATTTGGTCAATAACAAAAGTTTCTCAATACTTTGTTATATACCCTTTGTTGGCAATGACACAGGTCAAACGTTTTCTGTAAGTCTTCACAAGGTTTTCACACACTGTTGCTGCTATTTTGGCCCATTCCTCCATGCAGATCTCCTCTAGAGCAGTGATGTTTTGGGGCTGTCGCTGGGCAACACGGACTTTCAACTCCCTCCAAAGATTTTCTATGGAGTTGAGATCTGGAGACTGGCTAGGCCACTCCAGGACCTTGAAATGCTTCTTACGAAGCCACTCCTTCGTTGCCCGGGCGGTGTGTTTGGGATCATTGTCATGCTGAAAGAACCAGCCACGTTTCATCTTCAATACCCTTGCTGATGGAAGGAGGTTTTTACTCAAAATCTCACGATACATGGCTCCATTCATTCTTTCCTTTACACGGATCAGTCGTCCTGGTCCCTTTGCAGAAAAACAGCGCCAAAGCATGATGTTTCCACCCCCATGCTTCACAGTAGGTATGGTGTTCTTTGGATGCAACTCAGCATTCTTTGTCCTCCAAACACGACGAGTTGAGTTTTTACCAAAAAGTTCTATTTTGGTTTCATCTGACCATATGACATTCTCCCAATCCTCTTCTGGATCATCCAAATGCACTCTAGCAAACTTCAGACGGGCCTGGACATGTACTGGCTTAAGCAGGGGGACACGTCTGGCACTGCAGGATTTGAGTCCCTGGCGGCGTAGTGTGTTACTGATGGTAGGCTTTGTTACTTTGGTCCCAGCTCTCTGCAGGTCATTCACTAGGTCCCCCGTGTGGTTCTGGGATTTTTGCTCACCGTTCTTGTGATCATTTTGACCCCACGGGGTGAGATCTTGCGTGGAGCCCCAGATCGAGGGGAGATTATCAGTGGTCTTGTATGTCTTCCATTTCCTAATAATTGCTCCCACAGTTGATTTCTTCAAACCAAGCTGCTTACCTATTGCAGATTCAGTCTTCCCAGCCTGGTGCAGGTCTACAATTTTGTTTCTGGTGTCCTTTGACAGCTCTTTGGTCTTGGCCATAGTGGAGTTTGGAGTGTGACTGTTTGAGGTTGTGGACAGGTGTCTTTTATACTGATAACAAGTTCAAACAGGTGCCATTAATACAGGTAACGAGTGGAGGACAGAGGAGCCTCTTAAAGAAGAAGTTACAGGTCTGTGAGAGCCAGAAATCTTGCTTGTTTGTAGGTGACCAAATACTTATTTTCCATCATAATTTGCAAATAAATTCATTAAAAATCCTACAATGTGATTTTCAGGAAATCTTTTCCTAAATTTGTCTGTCATAGTTGACGTGTACCTATGATGAAAATTACAGGCCTCTCTCATCTTTTTAAGTGGGAGAACTTGCACAATTGGTGGCTGACTAAATACTTTTTTTCCCCACTGTATGTGACACATAAGCATTTACTGTGGCAACAGTGCTCCAAAGTGGCTCAGTCAATGAGGCCAATACTGTGTAAAATGGCCTGTTTCCGAGTGTGTACATGTAAGCCAGAATATCTTTAATGATAAGAAGAAGCTGAGTATTGAGAAGTCAGAATAAAAACAGAGCTTGACCAGTCTTGTTTAGTCGGCTCTGGAAGATCATGGATCTTTACACATGCTAAATCAAATTAAATCTAATTTCATTTGTCACATGCGCCAAATACAACAGGTGAAATGCTTACTTACAAGCCCTTAAGAAAAATAAGAGTTTATGCTAAATAAACTAGTGAAAATAAAAAAATGCCCCTAAGACCTTGTCTATTATTGTACTCATATCACGCCCAGTTCAGCTCAGCAGGCAATCTACTCCAAACATGTATTTAGTATGCCTATAACCTAGTTCATACATTTTTTTAAACAATTACATATATTTCCTCCTACATTAACAATGGAGAGGCCCATAGCCACTTAGAGAGGCCCATAGCCACTTGCAACAGTTCTGTGAGAGCTTTGCAAGGTTGTATGGAAAACAGAAAACGCTCCACTTTGACAAATTGGGTCCAGCAATCATAATGGGCATCTCCACAAGTCCCTTAAGAGTG
This sequence comes from Coregonus clupeaformis, assembly GCF_020615455.1. NCBI lineage: Eukaryota > Metazoa > Chordata > Actinopteri > Salmoniformes > Salmonidae > Coregonus > Coregonus clupeaformis. The sequence continues at coordinate 34,775,468 of NC_059202.1, forward strand.
AATAAGGAGTAAACGCATGTTACATTTTTCCATTCTTGTGAATTGAAATTAGAAAACCTTGATGAGATTTTAGCGGGTAGTTGGCCCATGTCTGCAGGTGCTTTCAGTGCATCGACTTTAAGCTGCATATTTCTTAGTATTCCATCATCCAGCACACCAATATTCTTCCAGACGGTAAAAACATGTTTTGCTGTCCCCAGTAAAAGATTATGCATAGGGTCCACTACAGCCATGTCTATGGGCATGAAATATGGCAATTTAAATAGCTCAGAGAATCTGGCCCCAGTTTCAGTCTCTATTGTTTCCCTCTCTGCCTTGGTCTTCCATTTCCATGGACATTTCTGCAGGCATTTGTTGCAACCTGTGTGAGTTCGACCTGAATCTGTGTTGTTGAACAGATAAAAAGATGGTGGTGAAAGTTAAAAACATCACACTAACAAAAAAAGTTTCTAATAAAAGTGTTTAATAGAATGACATTGAAAAAAACAAGGGCCTGAAAGGCCTGGCAATAAAGTAGCCAACTTTATAAATTGTTATGATATATTATCGATGTACACTAGCTTTGAGCGTGGATCTGTGCACCTAGAGCCAAAGATGGTGGATAAATAAAGATGTCTTACTCAGGCCGTTTACCATTGAAAAAATAGTCACAGTTCTGGTCTACTTAAGGGGTGGCTCTCCCAATGCGATAGCAGCTGGGTCTGGTCTACTTGTCTATGAACCAGAAAAATTAGCCAGTGAAATGTCTCGCTTCCTCTTCCGTCTCAGCTGGAGCAACCATATACTTGTCTCCGAGAGTTTTGATGGGACAAGAAGTGGTTTCATTTTATTTATTTTAGATTTTATTTATACTAAACCGTGCTTCTTAACACCTGCCCGCTTAACCCAGAAGCACCAATGTGTCGGAGGAAACACCGTTCAACTGACGACCGAAGTCAGCCTGCAGGCGCCCGGCCCTCCACAAGGAGTCGCTAGAGCGCGATGAGCCAAGTAAAGCCCACCCGGCCAAACCCTCCCCTAACCCGGACGACGCTGGACCAATTGCGCTCCGCCCTGTGGGACTCCCAGTCATGGCCGGATCGAACCCGGGTCTGTAGTGACGCTTCAAGCACTGCGATGCAGTGCCTTAGACCGCTGCGCCACTCGGGAGGCCGGGGGGTGTTTTCTACTGGCAGTCATTTTTAAATATATATTCCTGTAGCTACTCGTCGCACCAAGCCATGGAAATGGTTACGGATAACGTTTATAATTGGGACGTCAAACATTCAGCCTGCTGCACAGACCCTATGGACGCTCTAGTCTAGAGCGCCTGGTTAAATTGTACTTAGGAGCATTTTTAAACTCTCTCCATGGTTAAAGTAGGAGGAAATAGATGTAATTGTTGTAAAAATGTGTGAGTTTGCTACATTTACTATCATCATATATTAAAATATCGAATTACTTTGACATTGAATTATGTTATATTACGCTAATTTCCCTATGGTGGACAGAACATGTTACTACATTACACAGACTAACGTTTTCACCACACAATCATTCCAATTTTGTTTTGTTTTTGTGGCCCATCCCCCCCCTCTTCGGAGGACAAAAACAAAATGTGTTTTTACAGCTTTTTCTTTTGTTGTTACATGTACATTCTACACACATTTTACATACATGCCAATTTTTTTTATTTTTTTTATCTACTTACATAGCGAGAATAAAGTAATTTGATATTTTTATATACATTACATCTAGATAGATAGTACTTATACATTATGTGTGTTTTCAGTCATAACTATTATAGAACATGAGCTTTTAAACCCACCCATCAGCTACTCTCAGTCCATCCCACCTATCTCCGTAAACCGCCGTCTTATGATTTCCATGTGCCATATATTTTTCAACTGTGCTGTGATGTTTCACATACATTCTAAACCTGTCTAATCGCATGGTATCTGGTTTTCCAAATCTCCCAACAGTGCTATTTGTAGGGTTAATTTGAGATAAATGTTGTGATTTTTCAGCCATTCCCGAACCTGTGACCAGAAACAAGTTACATAGGGGCAATACCAAAATAAGTGATCTAATTGACATTTTAGTCATTTAGCAGACGCTCTTATCCAGAGCGACATACAGTTAGTGAATACATATTTTTTGGTAATCCCGCGCAGAGGATTACCACAGTTCCCTGTGGGTTTGAACCTTGGGCTGCCGGGGTTCATCGACTTTGGTCGATGCTATGCAGCGCACGCGTGCGCTTTACCAAGTTACGACAGGTGTTCTGTTGTTTTTGGACTTGCGGTTCCTTGTACGAGTTCTGACATTTCAGGCTGGCAATGTAAATATTGTTCTTGGAACTGTGGGGTATAGGGACTTGGCTGCAGTGGCAGCATGTCAGTGCACATAGACAAGTTGCAGCAGGTTCTGGTTCCCTATATGGGGCTCTGACAGTTCAGGCCTCATGAGGCTCTGACTGTTCAGGCTTCTCGGGTAAGTATAAGGGAAAAAGGTGGCTTCTGTAACCTTTTTTGAGCCGGTGGAACCTGTGTGTGCTTGGGCTGCCGTGGGCCTCCTAGTTTGGTAACCTCTGAGCTGGCTTGGGACGTGATTGTATGACCCAATAGTATGTTATATCAAGTGACCGACTGAAAGGGAACAAGGGAACATACAGTTATGACTATAACTACTGTTCACTGAAGGAAGGGCAGTACTAAATTGAGGAAATGACTGCGAGCCCCAGTACTATAGCCAGGAAGGCGGGGCTTCCGAGGGCGGGCTCGCATCCATTGGCACGTTGGGCATGATTTCAGTTTGCTTTAGGTGAATAGGATTGGTTGTTAACTCCCCATAGTATGTTATACTTTGTTCCCTCCTTCAGGGAACAGTAGTATATTCATAACTGTACGTTCTGTCTCAGGAGTGGCAGACATTCTGTGACTTCCCAGAGATCATCGACATCAACATCAAGAGGGCGTGCCACGAGCAGGTTCCCCAGGACAGCAGGGTGGTCACGGTCACCCGGCAGGACGACAGATGCCTGGTTGGTTGAAAACACTGAATCAATGCGCAATACATCCTTAATTAATGCTTAATCAACAACACCTGGGCAACATCCATTTCGGGGGGTGTATAGCTAATGAAAAAGTGTGCATGTCACAATTCTTCTCCACAGGAGGCCGAGTTTCGAACAGTGACCGAGGCGCTTTCATTTGTTTCGCTTGTGGATGGTTACTTCAGGCTGACTACAGACTCCAGTCACTATTTCTGTCAAGACGTTGCCCCTCCCAGCCTGCTTGAAGACATTGAAAGCCACTGCCATGGGCCAATCACGTAGGTCCTTCAAGACTTATATCAAACCCATAGAGATACATTAGATTTAAACATCTCAGTGTGCCTTTATATGTTGTTTCCTCAGGTCTGAGTTTGCAGTGCACAAGCTGAAAAAAGTAGGCGCCAAAGATGGCAGGTTTCTGCTAAGACGCAGCCCCAAAGACTATGAAAAGTTATTTCTTACCGTCTGCGTTCAGGTAAAAAGTAAACAATTACAAAGCATAGTCAATCCTCAAATTGCTTTAATCTGGATATACTTTTGGTCACACTTTTATTAGATAGTCTGGATGGTCCATATGTATTGCATTTGTATTGTATTTATTAGAAATCCTCTACAAATTAAACAGTACATCATATAACATTATTACACTGCATATCTACAATAGAAAATGTATAATACCACCACACAACAATATTACAATGTACCTGTGTGTAGAGTGTGTGTTCCAGCGTGTTAATGCACGTATGCGTGTGTGTGTGCTTGTGTGTGTGTGTGTCTCTTCACAGTTAGCATTGTTCCATAAGGTGTAGTTTTATCTGTTTTTAAATCTGATTTTAGTGCTTGCATCAGTTACTTGATGTGGAATAGAGTTCCATGTAGCAATGGCTCTATGTAGTACTGCGCATTTCCCAGAGTCTGTTCTTGACTTGGGGACTGTGAATAGACCCCTGGTGGCATGTCTTGTGGGGTATGCATGGGGGTCTGAGCTGTATGCTAGTCATTTGAACAGACAACTCGGTGCTTTCAACATGTCAATAGCTCTCACAAAGACAAGTAGTGATGCATTCAATCTCTTGAGCCAGGAGAGATTGACATGCATGTCATTGATGTTAACTCTCCATATACATTTAAGGGCCAGCCGTGCTGCTCTGTTTTGGGCCAAATGTAATTTGCCTATGTCCCTCTTTGTGGCACTTGACCATATGACTGGGCAGTAGTCCAGGTGCGACAAAACTTGGGCCTGTAGGACTAGTTTTGTCAAGAAAGCAGAGCAGCACTTTATTAAGGAGAGACCTCTCCCCATCTTAGCGACCGTTGCATCAATATGTTTTTACCATGACTGTTTACAATCCAGGGTTACTCCAAGCAGTTTAGTCTTCTCAACTTGCTCAATTTCCACATTATTTATTACAATATTTAGTTGAGTTTTAGGGTTTAGTGAATAATGCTTTTAGTTTTTTAAATATTTTGTACTAGCTTATTACTTGCCACCCATTCTAAAACTGACTGCAGCTCTTTGTTAAGTGTTGCAGTGATTTCACAAACTGTATATACTTCCATTTGTTTTTTCAACTGGTACCAGGGGACTTTAAGACGGGTCTTGTGAGGCCTAAACAACCAACATGTACATGTTTGTGAGTCTCCTGACACTTGTGGAGGTCGTAGAGCAAAATGGAGAACACCATCCTGTTCGTGAGAGTTTCATCTTTCCATAGTTAGTAGGCCAAACCGTTCGGACACTACAGACAATTTTGAGAGAAGACCGATTTTCGGGATGTCTCATGGTCTGACAAACACCGCTCTAGCTCTGTCACATAGGCAGATGCGGTGGATTGAGACGCATCCAATGCAAAACAGATACAGTTGAAGTCGGAAGTTTACATACACCTTAGCCAAATACATTTCAACTCAGTTTTTCACAATTCCTGACATTAAAAAATTCCCTGTCTTAGGTCAGTTAGGATCACCACTTTATTTAAAAAAATTGAAATGTCAGAATAATAGTAGAGAGAATGATTTATTTCACATTTCCGTGGGTCAGAAGTTTACATACACTCAATTAGTATTTGGCAGCATTGCCTTAATTGTTTAACTTGGGTCAAACATTTCAGGTAGCCTTCCACAAGCTTCCCACAATACGTTGGGTGAATTTTGGTCCATTCCTCCTGACAGAGCTGGTGTAACTGAGTCAGGTTTGTAGGCCTCCTTGCTCACACATGCTTTTACAATTCTGCCCACAAATGTTCTATATGATTGAGGTCAGGGCTTTGTGATGGCCACTCCAATACCTTGACTTTGTTGTCCTTAAGCCATTTTGCCACAACTTTGGAAGTATGCTTGGGGTCATTGTCCATTTGCGACCAAGCTTTAACTTCCTGACTGATGTCTTGAGATGTTGCTTCAATATATCCACATAATTTTCCTTCCTCATGATGCCATCTATTTTGTGAAGTGCACCAGTCCCTCCTGCAGCAAAGCACCCCCACAGCATGATGCTGCCACCCCCGTGCTTCACAGTTGGGATGGTGTTCTTCGGCTTGCAAGCAACCCCCTTTTTCCTCCAAACATAACGATGGTCATTATGGCCAAACAGTTATATTTTTGTTTCATCAGACCAGAGGACATTTCTCAAAAAAGTACGATCTTTGTCCCCATGTGTAGTTGCAAACCGTAGTCTGGCTTTTTTATGGCGGATTTGGAGCAGTGGCTTCTTCCTTGCTGAGCGGCCTTTCAGGTTATATCGATATAGGACTCGTTTTACTGTGGATATAGATACCTTTGTACCTGTTTCCTCCAGCATCTTCACAAGGTCCTATGCTGTTGTTCTGGGATTGATTTGCACTTTTCGCACCAGAGTACGTTCATCTCTAGGAGACAGAACGCGTCTCCTTCCTGAACGGTAGGACGGCTGTGTGGTCCCATGGTGTTCATACTTGCGTACTATTGTTTGTACAGATGAACGTGGTACCTTCAGCCATTTGGAAATTGCTCCCAAGGATGAACCAGACTTGTGGAGGTCTACCATTTTTTTCTGAGGTCTTGGCTGATTTCTTTTGATTTTCCCATGATGTCAAGCAAAGAGGCACTGAGTTTGAAGGTAGGCCTTGAAATACATCCACAGGTACTCCTCCAATTGACTCAAATGATGTCATTTAGCCTATCAGAAGCTTCTAAAACCATGACATCATTTTCTGGAATTTTCCAAGCTATTTAAAGGCACAGTCAACTTAGTGTATGTAAACTTCTGACCCACTGGAATTGTGATGCAGTGAATTATAAGTGAAATAATCTGTCTGTAAACAATTGTTGGAAAAATTACTTGCATGCACAAAGTAGATGTCCTAACCGACTTGCCAAAACTATAGTTTGTTAACAAGAAATGTGTGGAGTGATTGAAAAACGAGTTTTAATGACTCCAACCTAAGTGTATGTAAACTTTCGACTTCAACTGTTAAACTAGCTTAAACTGACGGATTTTGATGGGGATTGCTTTATTACACTAATTTGGAGAACCTTAGGGGGTTTTAAGTTTAGTCACATGATTTCTCAATTTACTGTACCAGCTGTGCAGACAGACTTATTTGCCATTCCTTTTGCTTCGTTCCGCTCAACCATACAATTTTTCAATTCCTCATCATTCCATGGGGATTTAACCGTTTTTACAGTCATTTTCTTAATGGGTGCATGCTTATTAGTAACTGGAATAAGCAAATTCATAAATGTGTCACGTGCAGCGTCTGGTTGCTCCTCATTACACTTGAAAAAGAAAAGGAGAGCTCAGATGCAATAATTGCTCCTCATTACACACCACAGACCAGCAAATATTCTCTTCATCATAAGAATCACTACAAAACCTTTTGTATGATCTCTTATACACTATATTAGGCCCAGCCTTTGGAACTTTGGTTTTCCTAGATATATCTCCACTCAGTAGCTATGTTTCCATTACCTTGTCCAGTGACTTTTTGTCGACATTTACAAAGTTTGCATAAAAAGTAGATGTGACAATTGCCTGCCACAGTGCGTTTCCATTGAGCTTGTTTTGATTAAAACAGCTGGACGTAATGAAGTCACAACTTTAAACAAAAAAACATAGAATGTTGAATTACAATGAAGTGGTTAAAGTGTTTCCATTACCCATTTAGCCTAATTTGATTTGAAATTGCTAGCATTCTTGAAAGTCAAGACAATCCTTGTCCTGCAAAGGAACATCATTTTTTTATAGTTGAATAAATTGATTTTGCAAGCAGTAGGCATTTTGGTGATGCCATCACGTGCCCCGCACCTTCAAAATGATTAGACAATCATCATTTTTTCGAGAAAAAAAACACTGTTTCCATCATCAATTTTCACAATAAAGGAAGTTCGACAAAATAAAAATCCACCCGTCTAATGGATAAAATGTTAGTTGATCTTTCGGAAATGTGTTACATCTGCCGTTTTCATTACATGTCGCAATGATTTTTTCTGTGACATTGCTTAAGTTGAATAAACCTGGGTCAATGGAAACCTGCCTACTGTTTTTGCTAGCACTTGCCCCCAAAAAGTGTACCATCTGGGTTAACTCGGTTGAGTTTACAAAAACAGATCAGATATACTGTAGGTAAACCTCGCTGACTGAGGTCTACCATACAGGTGGCATCACTTGTAATGAATGTGTACTTATATAGTACGTTAGCCATCCTGACAACCTGGCCCTAATTTTAAAGCTTCTGGAAGCACAATCCAAGTGAGAGGATAAACCCACAAGTACACCACAGAGCATAAGTACAATGTAATTACTAGGTGTTACACAGGATTTATCTATTTAAATTTAAGTATATCTTGAATTGTACTTACTTGTATTGTGTACTTACAAAGTACATTACCCATTCTGACAATCTAATCGTCAGCTTCTGAAAGCGCCATCCAGGTGAGAAAATAAACAAAGTGATACACCACAGAGTACATATATGTAATATTTACATTTACATCATTTAGCAAACGCTCTTATCCAGAGCGACTTACAAATTGAATATCTGCATAAGTACAAGGTTGTCACTAGTTGTTACACAGGATTTAGCTATTTAAAGTGAAGTGTAACTTTATAGTTAACTATAAGCAATTTCTATATAATTACTTATTACTCATTACCAAGTGAAAATACATACAAACAAAATATTTTCTACTACTTTAGTCAACTTTATTGCAACATGTTAAAATACCTTACATTTCTTACAAAACAATAAGGATTTGTATTGTTAGATTAATAATTAGATTAATTAAATTAAAACAAAGATGCAGGCATACTCAATAACATTAAAATAACTATTCTAGTGGTGATTCAAATCTGTAGGCTATAGTATGGTGAGTAGCCTAGATAGATAGCTAATTTAGAAAAATATGATTGTCTTTTTCTTCCCTTTTTAACATTACAAGTAACAATGGAAATCAACAACTCTGTCTCTGACTCTGTCTTCATCTATTTCTTTCTTGTAAGCATTTTCCCATCCTGGAGTCTGAGACCTTATGAGAATCTGTGGTGGAGAAGAAGAATGTATGACAATTTAGCATAGACACTATACATTACTCCTAGTTATCATCATCATGATTTCTGTAGTTTAGGCATATACACTACCGGTCAAAAGTTTTAGAACTCCTACTCATTCAAGGGTTTTTATTTAATTTTACAATTTTCTACATTGTAGAATAATAGTGAAGACATCAAAACTATGAAATAACACATATGGAATCATGTAGTAACCAAATAAAATGTTAAACAAATCAAAATATATTTTATATTTGAGATTCTTCAAATAGCCACCCCTTGCCTTGATGACAGCTTTGCACACTCTTGGCATTCTCTCAACCAGCTTCACCTGGAATGCTTTTCCAACAGTTTTGAAGGAGTTCCCACATCTGCTGAGCACTTGTTGGCTGCTTTTCTTTCACGCTGCGGTCCGACTCATCCCAAACCATCTCAATTTGGTTGGGGTCGGGGGATTGTGGAGGCCAGGTCATCTGATGCAGCACTCCATCACTCTCCTTCTTGGTAAAATAGCCCTTACACAGCCTGGAGGTGTGTTGGGTCATTGTCCTGTTGAAAAACAAATGATAGTCCCACTAAGCCCAAACCAGATGGGATGGTGTATCGCTGCAGAATGCTGTGGTAGCCCTGCTGGTTAAGTGTGCCTTGAATTCTAAATAAATCACTGACAGTGTCACAAGCTTAACACCTCCTCCTCCAAGCTTTACGGTGGGAAATACACATGCGGAGATCATCCGTTCACCCACACTGCGTCTCACAAAGACACGGCGGTTGGAACCAATAAATCTACAATTTGGACTCCAGACCAAAGGACACATTTCCACCAGTCTAATGTCCATTCCTCGTGTCTCTTCTTCTTATTGGTGTCCTTTAGTAGTGGCTTCTTTGCAGCAATTCGACCATGAAGGCCTGATTCACACAGTCTCCTCTGAACAGTTGATGTTGAGATGTGTCTGTTACTTGAACTCTGTGAAGCATTTATTTGGGCTGCAATTTATGAGGCTGGTAACTCTAATGAACTTATCCTCTGCAGCAGAGGTAACTCTGGGTCTTCCATTCCTGTGGCGGTCCTCATGAGAGCCAGTTTTATCATAGCGCTCGATGGTTTTTGCGACTGCAATTGAAGAAACTTTCAAAGTTCATGAAATGTTCTGTATTGACTGACCTTCATGTCTTAAAGTAATGATGGACTGTCGTTTCTCTTTGCTTATTTGAGCTGTTCTTGCCATAATATGAACTTGGTATTTTACCAAATAGGGCTATCTTCTGTATCCCCCCCTACCTTGTCACAACACAACTGATTGGCTCAAACGCATTAAGAAGGAAAGAAATTCCACAAATTAACTTTTAAGGATGCACACCTGTTAATTGAAATGCATTCCAGGTGACTACCTCATGAAGCTGGTTGAGAGAATGCCAAGAGTGTGCAAAGCTGTCATCAAGGCAAAGGGTGGCTATTTGAAGAATCTCAAATATAAAATATATTTGGATTTGTTTAACACTTTTTTGGTTACTACATGATTCCATATATGTTATTTCATAGTTTTGATGTCTTCACTATTATTCACTATTGTCTTTACTATTATTGGTGGTCTATAGTAACTTCCCACAAGAATGGGCTTTAGGTGAGGCAGGTGAACATGTAGCCATATTACTTCAACAGTATTTGACATGAGATGCTCTACAGATGGTCATACTACCAACAAACAATATTTTGATAAGCAACTTCTTGCTAAGGTTACGGTTAGGTTTAGAATAAGGTTTAGGGTAAGGTTTAAGGTTATGGTTAGTGCAAGGGTTAAGTTTAGGGTTAGGATAAGGGTTAAGGTTAGGGTTAGGGCTAGGGTTAGTAGATAATTAGTTGAAATGTTACTGATACTCTGTAGCGTATCTACAGATGGACTATCCAAATAAAGTGTTACCGGATATACTTTTTGACATTCTCTTAGACTCCTCTTGGGCTGGATTACAAAGACTGTCTAATTACGAAGAATGAACAGTTCTGTCTTTCGGGGGTCCACAAGTCCTTCCTCAGCTTGAGGGAACTCACTGACTTCTTCCAACAAAGCAAGCTGCTCCTGGCTGAGGTTCCTGTCAAACTGGAAAGATGTTGTCCACCTCGACCGAAAGGTACAGGGCAACAAGCCAGTTTGATGTTTTTATTGCTCAAACTTAAAGCTCAATCGTAGGAATCGTACCATGCACAACTGATCATTGAACATTGGTTACTTCACAATCAAATTAGACTAAAATATATTTCATATTGAAATCAGAAGAAATAATATATATTTGATTATACAAATCTCAATCATCACACTTAGCAATGATACATCTGCATAGTTAATTGTAATGCTGCATCATTCATCACAAGAACTACCCCGTTCTTTCTGTAGAACTCTCAAACCTGGTCATCATGCGTGGCAGCAGCTCAGTAGAGACACAGGGGTCCCCGACACTGCAAAGGACCAAACCCAGTCATATCCAGTTCCACATGATCAAGTACGAGGATCTGCGATGGGTGAGTTTAGCAGAAGCCTGGAGCTTCACTCAAACATCCTGTCAGTTCTCTGTCATGTGGGTTTAATGCAGTTCAAGTTTAAATGAATTCCGTCATATGACAGATCCTGTATAAGGGAAAACTGGCAAGGCCATCAATAACAGTTTGAATGAATGAATGGCTTACTCACTTTACTGTGTGTATCATTTCTGTCAGTGTGAAAGCTTGGGACAGGGATCCTTCACACGAATCTTCAAAGGCAGCAAGATAGACATACGCGATGGGGAGAGACATGTGACAGATGTTCTGCTTAAGGAGCTGGATGCAAACCACAAAAACTGCTGGGAGGTAGGCAACACTGATAATGTGCATTTCAGAAGTCAAATAGAATGTGATACTGTAGCTGCATCAGACTGGATCAGAACTGTAATTGGAATTTGTTTCTTGTTCTTTTCCCCATTCATGGCATTAGTCCATATCTACCCAAAGGTGTCCTTGTTTCAACCCAGGTGCTGAGTTTCTTTCTGAATGTTATGAGTCCTTTAGTTATGAATCAATAATAAGAGGACCATTTTAATATCCTACTTTAACTTAATTGACCTGTATTGAGTCAAATGATCCGATCAATCGTAAGAGCAATTCACACGCCACAATATAATTACTCTTTAACAACAATTACAACGTCAAAGAAAGAACATGGATCAATTGTAGTAGCCAGTTGCAGTTGGAGGTTTTTTCCATTTAGGAAGGTGTTGTCTATCGTATAACAAACTAAGCAGGTATGCAAACGTAGAAAACTTTTTGGGGGGGTTTCGTTAACTTGTCTCGTGTTATATCAGCTCTTTTTGGAATATTCTAAAAATGGATGTGTTTCATTGCCTCTTGAACCCTATGGGATATGTAGTTCTAGAGCAGGTGGCCGTAGCTTTTTGCCACATGAAACAGTAGCTAAGATAGGATACCGAAGCCCGTATCAACCCCTTGTTGCAACCCCTCCTTACTGAAGAAAACCCTGTACAAATAGAAAGAAAGTAGCTACAGTGGTCACCCATTCTAAGTGTACGTTCTCTTGTTTTTCTCCTCTAAGTCATTCTTTGAAGCTGCCAGCTTGATGAGCCAGATTTCCCACAAGCACCTTCTCCTGGTCTATGGGATAAGTGTTCATAGATCCAAGAGTGAGTAACCGTAACACCTCAACCTCTCAACTTAACATCCTACTTCTCACAGATTTCTACAGAATCACCTAAACTTGAAAAAATTTAATAAAATGACATGCACAATTTAAATGAACTACAATTTATAGGGTTAGGGCTAAGGTCAATGTTAAGGTTACGGTCAGGGTTAAGGTTACTGCTGTAAATACCCTAACTCATTATAACAATGAGTAATTACAATACTTGTTACATTGTAATTATATGAGTAGTGACACAGTATTAAGGGCACTGTAATGTAAAGTGCTACTGAGTCTGCTAACGCAGTTCCACTTCATTTTCTGTGGGGGTTTTGAGCAGTGCTCACTCAACTCTCTCTCAAGGAGCTGCTGCTATCGTAACACATCTAATCATGCTACGCTGGTTATCTCTTAACCTTGCAGATGTCATGGTGCAGGAGTTTGTCAAGTGTGGGGCCCTTGACCTGTTCCTGAAGAGGGAAGGGTCAGTGTCGGTCAGCTGGAAACTTGACGTGGCCAAACAGTTGGCTTGTGCCCTACATTTCCTGGTGAGATGAAGCTGATCTTTGGTCTGATTTCTATTTCTCTTCAGTTGATAATACTTCACTTCAGCTGAAGTATTTTGTATGTTTTCTGAGGAAGCACTTTTGTTCAAATAGATTATCTATAGATGTTTGATTAACTGTCCTTAGACATTCCTTCAGTGTCAATACTAGTGTATACACTAGTTAAACTGCTACTGCTTGCTCATTGTTTGAACTATTCAAATAAACGGTTACAATTTTAGTCTGTCTCTTTCTTCATCAAATAGGAAGAGAAGAACATTATTCATGGGAATATTTGTGCCAAAAATCTGCTCCTGGCCAGAGAGGGGGACGCATCCCAAGGAAGCTCTCCTTTCATCAAGCTGAGTGACCCGGGCATCAACGTGGCAATGTTGGGCAGAGATGGTAAACAGTCATCATAATGTAATGCAGAGAGTATACATGCACACTGGGAATGGCTTCCAAAAAGTGATATTATATTTAAAAACCTAATGCTTTTAACTGTTTGTGTTCTGTATCTACTGTATGGGTTGTGTGTGTGTGTGTGTGTATGTATGTATGTATGTATGTATGTATGTATGTATGTATGTATGTATGTATGTATAGTGGTGCTTGACAGGATTCCATGGGTAGCTCCGGAGGTGCTGGAGGCTCCAGAGAAGCTTGAGCTGGAGTGTGATAAGTGGAGCTTTGGTGCCACGCTGTGGGAGATATTCAATGGAGGACAGGCACCACTACAGGGCCTGGACCTCGAGAGGGTAAACTCCTACCTTTAACTACCACTAACACAACAATGTACAGTATCTGATATTGACTTACCCTGTGGATAAGGGCCAAATTAGTTTATTCATGAAACCTATGCAATTATCACCCGAGTTTCAGGAAAATCAGGTGCAGTTTATTTTCTCTGTAAAACCCACATGAAAATGCCAACTGTTAATTCTCCTTGGCTTAGGCTTTGTCAACAGCCTGAGTATTAAACTTACATTAATCCAATCTTGATTACTTTTTAAGCGGTTTTCAGAAAATATGTGGTCAAATTCCACTCAAATTCACCACGGCGTTGAAGTTTTTTGTACAAACCCAATACGTTGAATTAACCTCTGCTTCTTTTAAGCAGAAGCTGCAGTTTTACAAGACCTACAAGCAGTTACCCTCCTCAGAGTGGTCAGAGCTGGCGGATCTTATCAGCCAGTGTATGAACTACCAGCCTGCATTCAGGCCCTCCTGTCGGAGCATAATTCGCCAACTGAACAGTCTGATAACGTCAGGTACTTCTCACTAATGAACCCAAACCATATTACTTAAAACACCCTGTGTGGTCCAGAATTAGAGTTTCTACCTGTTATTTTCAGGTGGGAATTTGTTTAATAAAACACAGCTAAACCCAAAGTGTCCTTTAGTTTAGGGGCTGTGTCTTTTTATTGACCTGTTTGTTCTACACTCTTAGAAAAAAGAGTTCCAAAAGGGTTCTTCGGCTGTCCACATAGGAGAACCCTTTTTGGTTCCAGGAAGTAGGGCTGACCCCATTTAGTCGACTGGTCGATTGTTTGGTCGATAGGCTGTCGATGGTTTGGTCGATAGGCTGTCGATGGTTTGGTCGATAGGCTGTTGATGGTTTGGTCGATAGGCCAGTATCACCAGTAGTAGGCTACATTTAGCCTACTGTTAATTCCCATAATTTAAAATCTACAGTGTTTGTTTGGTTAGGGTAATTTCCATTAATATATTATTATTACAGTCTTACTGTTGTCATTGTAGAAGTGGACACATTGTTTGCAGAGTGCACAACCTAGGCTACACTTGAAAAAAGTTTTGGTTTATTTCATTCTATTTACGAGTTGTCTTTTGTTTGGAGTGCTCCTGTCAATCTTGAGTAAGGACAAACACCTGATTACGCATAGAAGTAGGCCTAGGCTACCTGACCTGCGTGCAAATGTAGGCCTATAAATGTGCCCATTTGGGGATCTGATACTATTTCTGATTGTCTTAACTCACCATCACTGTGGAGCTTCTCTAAGTAATTTTTTCTTCGCCTCAAACAGCAAGTAAAGGAAGTCTGTTATTACATCCATTGAGAATGACAATAGTTCCTCAATGAAGCCTATTTGAAAAATCTTTCCAGCTCTCTCCCTTTCGATAACCACTCAGCATGAAAGGGGGAAGAAATGTCATGCTGTGATCGGGTGGAAACGTCTACCTGATTACAGTGAGGGAAAAAAGTATTTGATCCCCTGCTGATTTTGTACGTTTGCCCACTGACAAAGAAATTATCAGTCTATAATTTTAATGGTAGGTTTATTTGAACAGTGAGAGACAGAATAACAACAAAAAAATCCAGAAAAACGCATGTCAAAAATGTTATAAATTGATTTATATTTTAATGAAGGAAATAAGTATTTGACCCCCTCTCAATCAGAAAGATTTCTGGCTCCCAGGTGTCTTTTATACAGGTAACGAGCTGAGATTAGGAGCACACTCTTAAAGGGAGTGCTCCTAATCTCAGCTTGTTACCTGTATAAAAGACACCTGTCCACAGAAGCAATCAATCAATCAGATTCCAAACTCTCCACCATGACCAAGACCAAAGAGCTCTCCAAGGATGTCAGGGACAAGATTGTAGACCTACACAAGGCTGGAATGGGCTACAAGACCATCGCCAAGCAGCTTGGTGAGAAGATGACAACAGTTGGTGCGATTATTCGCAAATGGAAGAAACACAAAATAACTGTCAATCTCCCTCGGCCTGGGGCTCCAAGCAAGATCTCACCTCGTGGAGTTGCAATGATCATGAGAACAGTGAGGAATCAGCCCAGAACTACACGGGAGGATCTTGTCAATGATCTCAAGGCAGCTGGGACCATAGTCACCAAGAAAACAATTGGTAACACATTACGCCGTGAAGGACTGAAATCCTGCAGCGCCCGCAAGGTCCCCCTGCTCAAGAAAGCACATAGACAGGGCCGTCTGAAGTTTGCCAATGAACATCTGAATGATTCAGAGGAGAACTGGGTGAAAGTGTTGTGGTCAGATGAGACCAAAATCGAGCTCTTTGGCATCAACTCAACTCGCCGTGTTTGGAGGAGGAGGAATGCTGCCTATGACCCCAAGAACACCATCCCCACCGTCAAACATGGAGGTGGAAACATTATGCTTTGGGGGTGTTTTTCTGCTAAGGGGACAGGACAACTTCACTGCATCAAAGTTACGATGGACGGGGCCATGTACCGTCAAATCTTGGGTGAGAACCTCCTTCCCTCAGCCAGGGCATTGAAAATGGGTCGTGGATGGGTATTCCAGCATTACAATGGGCGGCAGGTAGCTTAGTGGTTAAGAGCGTTGTGCCAGTAACCGAAAGGTCGCTGGTTCTAATCCCCGAGCCGACTAGGTGAAAAATCTGTCGATGTGCCCTTGAGCAAGGCACTTAACCCTAATTGCTCCTGTAAGTCGCTCTGGATAAGAGCGTCTGCTAAATTACCAAATATTATTAAATATTAATACAATGACCCAAAACACACGGCCAAGGCAACAAAGGAGTGGCTCAAGAAGAAGCACATTAAGGTGCTGGAGTGGCCTAGCCAGTCTCCAGACCTTAATCCCATAGAAAATCTGTGGAGGGAGCTGAAGGTTTGAGTTGCCAAACGTCAGCCTCGAAACCTTAATGACTTGGAGAAGATCTGCAAAGAGGAGTGGGACAAAATCCCTCCTGAGATGTGTGCAAACCTGGTGGCCAACTACAAGAAACGTCTGACCTCTGTGATTGCCAACAAGGGTTTTGCCACCAAGTACTAAGTCATGTTTTGCAGAGGGGTCAAATACTTATTTCCCTCATTAAAATGCAAATCAATTTATAACATTTCTGACATGTGTTTTTCTGAATTTTTTTGTTGTTATTCTGTCTCTCACTGTTCAAATAAACCTACCTTTAAAAGTATAGACTAATCATGTCTTTGTCAGTGGGCAAACGTACAAAATCAGCAGGGGATCAAATACTTTTTTCCCTCACTGTACTTCTTATCCCTTGCGCAAATAGCCTACAGCTGTGTCTGTCTGTCTGGAGCTCACTGGCGCAGGAAATATTTTATACAATGTTGCAAGTTTGCTAGCACCAGCTTCAGGGAGGACCAAGTTAATAGTTGATACAATGTTTCAAGTTCCTTGCAGACAGGCCATGCTTAGCCAATGTGATTTATAGGACATTTTTATCAGGATATTTTCTACCTGCGGGCTGCAATGTCTTTATGTAGGCTATTTTTACATATTGGCAATGGCAATAGAAGTTACTTTTAGATTTGTATCATTTTCATTTAGATAAAATGTTGATTAACTACATGACATTGATTTTCAGATATAAAGACTTCATTATAAATTAAATTAAACTGTTCCACGAAAATGTGCATATGAAAATCATAACTGGCACACAGCTCAATAGAAATTGTACGATAACTTGGCACTCCAAATGAAAAAGGTGTAGCCTATTACCAGCAACTTCAGGAGCTTAAAGGCAGAATCTGCAAAGGCCAGCAGCAGCGGACAGCGGGAGGAGGAGGGTCGGGAACAGGTTTATTTCTTCTGGCTAAGCTATATTGATCTCTGGCTCCCTCTTTAGTAATTTGTGTGTCTCCATTTTTAATCACAATACTTAAAGCATCAGACAAGCTCAGTAGCCTACATATAGTTGATATATATGGAAAAATACAAGTTTTAACATTTCGGCCAATCAATTGGTTGAAAGAACAGAAGACTCTCGGTTGACCCAAAAAACAAATTGTCGGGGACAGCCTTAACAGGTAGAACCCTTGTTGATGTCAGGTAGAACCTTTTGGGGTTCCATGTAGAACCCTCTGAACCCTCTGTGGAAAGGGTTTTACATAGAACCCAAAAGGGTTCTACCTGTAACCAAAAAGGGTTCTCCTATGTGGATAGCCGAAGAACCCATTCCAACACAGAAAATCTGCTTTTAACATACTTAATTAGCATTTTTTGGAAGGAAAACTATTTCACTCATATTGTAAGTAATTATAGGTCATATTTCATAGAAATCTGGAAACACTGGACAGTTATCTTAAGCTGATCTCTACTTATTGATAAACCTTTTATTCCTTTAATTTGTAGGATATCTTTGCTCTGAGGCAAACAATTTTACATCTGGCCCTATGTGACAGGCAGATTTATGAAAGGCATCAGTAGTGATATAGCCTCTGAGTGCCTTTCTTCCTGTGCCGTAGATTACGTGATACTCCATGCTGCGGAGCCTCTCCCTGACAGGGACAGAGCATTAAGCCACTCCCACCAGCAGGACCAATCAGTGTATGAGGAGAGACACCTGCGCTACATCTCCCCTCTGGGGAAGGTAAGTTGTCACCTGCATGAGTTGCATTCCCACAATCTGTAGCTTCCTCTCCTCATCTCCTTTTGTTGTTAATTGAGTCTTTGTAAACAAACAATTTATAACTTTAAAAAGCTATGACGATCAATTTCTTATAGGCTACTGTCAGTCCTTGCATCCATAGCTCCGTCTATGACATTGAGAGTGGTTGCATTTCCCCAGCCCTATCCCCTGGCTCACCAACAAAGTGGCAGGGTCAGGCAGTTGAAATTACCCATTGTGCCTTTATGTTGATTCTGGAAAAACGCATGGCTGAATGCAAGCCAACTGACCCTCTGTTTTCAGATGTTATTTGGCGAACGAAAGAAGAGAATGAGAAAAAAAGCATGTTAAAGTATTAAAACGAAGCCCTAGAAATGGTCACTTCACTTTTTATCATGTACCACAAGAGGACAGTGTTCTCCTATCCTTCTGCAATCCACACTATGCAGAACAAAACATTTTAGGCACCCTGTACCAAGGGTCAAATCTATTTCAACTTTATTTCAGGAATTGTAAAGGTGACCATTACTTTCAATTATGACAGTTTTCAATACATCAATTTCATCTCATTTAGAACTCAATCCTAGAATTGACTAGGTTAAAATATAAACACCCCCACCCTGTTGTATATTACAGTCCATGTTTTAATATACAACGTTCTGTCCTCATTGTATTTAGGGGAACTTTGGCAGTGTTGAGCTGTGCCGATATGATCCTCTGGGGGACAACACAGGCGAGCTGATCGCTGTGAAGAAGCTACAGCCCAACAAGCAGTCAAACCTGGAAGACTTTCAAAAGGAGATCAACACCATTCGCTCCCTGCATTGTGACTACATTGTCAAATACAGGGGCGTCTGCTACAGCATGGGTAAGAACAATGCAAATAATTCATACACCAAGACCCCAATAACACTTTTTGTAGGCTAGACAAACTGATATTTTAAGTTTGTTGGGGCATTTGGTATCCTTTCAGTCAATGTCAATAGACCATGCAACAGTCAATGGACCATAAAATGGGCTGAAATCTTTGTGATTTTCATAATCATAGCTGAAATGCCAGAAATGCCATTACTTGATAACTTTAGACCATCTAAAAACTGTCTTTGTCAACCTCCATATCTTTATTAGGTTCTTAAATGTGCCCTCTTTGTTATTTGTACTCAACACACTGAATAAAATATAAATATTTGTTTTTCCCCAGAGGGAACTTCCTTCTCTTCCTATTCTTGGAAAAACATGTAAAATATTAAGTAGTGTATTAGAAGGAAGAACCTTCAGCCTATATGTAAATGATAGCTGTTTCAAGGTAGGAATGTTTGTGTTAACTCTCTGCATGTTTATCCACATTTTGGGTAGGTCGTCTCAGCATGAGCTTGGTGATGGAGTATTTGCCTTATGGCAGTCTGATTGGATACCTGGAGAAGAACCGGCAGCACGTCAACAACAGGCGGATGTTGCTCTTTGCCTCTCAAATCTGTAAAGTATGAGCCCAATTAAAATAGCAGAATTCCTGGCTATTCCATACAAGACTGTTTATCTCTACATTGTAAAGGGGAAATTTGTGTTGTTTTGCACACTTAGGGATTGGAGTACTTGCAGAGCATGCGCTACGTGCACCGGGATCTGGCTGCTAGGAACATTCTGGTAGCGAGTGACACACTGGTCAAAATAGCTGATTTTGGCCTGACAAAGATCATTCCCTTTGACAAGGAATACTACAGAGTCACACATCCTGGAGAAAGCCCAATTTTCTGGTAACTGCCATTGCATTTGGAATTGACTTTCCACTCGTGTGGAAATGACATGATCTACTTCAGTGTTCTTCCTGGAGACACTTGTTACCTTTTCACACTACTGATCCAAACTGAGCTGTACTGCGCTATGCTGGATAAACATCCATCAATGTTGCTGGAACAAAGTAAAAGTACAGTACTGTTAGGGTTAGCGCGATAGTGTGGAAAGGATATTAGTATGTGCACATTTCTGTTCATGCACTAACGCACCTGATTCTCCAATGAATCCAGGGCAATAGACTTGAAGTGTTGCTGAGAGCATTGTCATTTTCTATGGAAATTAGCTCTAAAGCAAGTTGTCTTCTAATAAGGCTTCTGTTCATACCCAGGTATGCCCCCGAGTCCATCACAGAGTCCAAATTCTCCCACAAGTCAGATGTCTGGAGTTTTGGAGTTGTCCTTCATGAGCTCTTCTCCTATTGTGAGCACAACCACAACCCAAAGAGGGTAAGTGGCTAAACCAAGCCTTAATACATTGTTCTACTGGCCTCATTAAATATGTGTTTTTCAACTTGAGCTATCTCAAATCTACCCACACTGACATTACTTTAAGCTCATAAAAAATATTTGTCTTTTTTGTGTCAATGATTTTAACTCAATTGTTATGACTGTACATTACCTGCCCATAAATGCCAAATTTGATAATGACATATTTTCTCTCCCATCCACTGCACATTTAAAGCTATACATGCAGGAGATTGGCAATGACATGCAGGGTCTCTCCATTTCAATGCATCTGGTTGATATCCTGAAGGACAACTGGAGGTTGCCTGCCCCACCACTCTGCCCTCCCAGAGTAAGAGACACCTTACACAGCCTAGTGGTTAGATTGTTGGGCCAGTAACCGAAAGATCACTGGTTCAAATACCTAAGCCAACAAGGTGAAAAATTGGGGTCCAGAGGACAGAGTTCGGGAAACGCTGCTTTAGCTAGTCCATGCTTACAACAACACAATGCTTTTAAATGCGTGGAGAGGAGTGCACGAAGTCACACTTTAAGAGAAAGAAATGAATATTGGTCCTGTGCTGAGTTTTTACAGACGTAGACACTAGACATTGGGATGTCTCAGGTTTGAAAGTGATTATTTCGCCTGTTTTTGTAACCTTACATTGTTTTATTTGATAGATTTATAGTATGATGACGACGTGCTGGGCATACAGCGCTGAGGAACGGACAACTTTCTCCACCCTGGGAGATCAGATTGAGACCAGCATCCAGGATGAGAGAGAAGGTTCAAAAGGATGAATATAACTGAAGCCAACCCTATTAGACAATGTTGGATTCTAACTTGAAATATACTTATTCATGTTA
This sequence comes from Coregonus clupeaformis, assembly GCF_020615455.1. NCBI lineage: Eukaryota > Metazoa > Chordata > Actinopteri > Salmoniformes > Salmonidae > Coregonus > Coregonus clupeaformis. The sequence continues at coordinate 34,796,717 of NC_059202.1, forward strand.
CCATATTAGAACTTATTGATTACGTTACATGTATAATAAATGTATATGTTAGGAGTTAATGAAAGGTGAATAGGAACGTTGTGTATGGAAGGGGCAAACATGTGAGAGAAGGGGCAAACATGTTATTGCTGAATATGAAGTTCCTAAGGAAGGAGGTAAAGATCAACAGTACAGTCTCAGTTCCTGATAAGGCAGGCCAGTTTCCAGGAAAGTAGTACCAGGAAGGATGTGGAACTCAACTCGAGATAAGGTTAACAGTTGAAGAGAGAAGAAACTTAAGTAGGGTCATGACAATACCAGTAAGAGGAACAGACTGAGTTTTTGCCTAGCAACATAGACAGATTGTTTATTTTAGACATACAAGGATGTGACTCCCCCTAGTCAGAAGGTATATCATTGAGTGGCTTGTATGGTGTGTTTGCAGCTGAAGCATCCAGTGGGTTGAATACATTTGGTTTGAGCTTTTTCTAATCATCCATTTGAGTTTCTACTCTGTTTGTTCAGAACCTAACAACGACTGGAAAGAACCCTTTTGAGAGTAAATCGTGATGTAATCTTTAGCGTGTCTAAGCACACAAATAAACAATACTCTTATAAGAGCTTTTCATCTTCAGGTTTACTTTTTAACTTATTTAATTTAACTGTTATTTTAACAGGGAAGTCAACATTGAGGCCCAGGTCTCTTTTACAATTGAGCCCTGCATACAAAATCCCTACATACAAAATACATAAATACATTACAGAATATACAGAAAATACAGAATAAGTAGCCTATTAAAGTCTTACAACAACCGTAAAGGAGAACATTTTCCAACTTCAGTTGGAATTCATTCCATGGCTGAGGGGTACAGAAACCAAATGTGGTTTTCCCTAGTTCTGTGCAGGGGAACATGTGACCAGATGTGAGATAGGTACCGATATTGGATATTAATTTGACCAGTATTGTCACAGCAAAATAATCCTGCAGCAACGGGATTTGAACGTTTAGTCCATAATGTTGCTTGATCGGTGGTTAGGCTATTAGCTGGACAAAAGTAGGCTACGTGAAAAGTGCAATACTGTTAATATAACTGTGTGTTAGTGCGGGTTTTCAGTCAATTTATGTAAATCACGAAGCTCAGGGCAGGAAAATTCTCATTCTCAAATTAAGATCATATATCTGTATGTAGCAGACATGAGTCGGGCTCATAGTCTCATGATGAGGTAGTCCTGCCTGCGATCTCAAAGTCAGTGTCAGCCCTCAGCCCGTCAAATTGGTAAGATGTGGTGGACCCAGGTTCAGTTCCCGCCTGTGACATAGGACGTTTCTGTAAAACTGGTTGATACACAAATAAAAGATCCCGACACAACCCTAGAAATTAGCCTTATTTTGTATCATCATGTGACCAGCAGAGACCAGAGTTTTTTGCTACCCAACTGCAATCCATACTATCTTCTGGTCAAAACAGCTCAGATACATTATACCAGCAGGGGCCAGGGGTTCTGGGATGACATTCATCTCTCAAGAACATATAGGCTTCCCTATTCCTAAAGCTGAATTCCATAAATTCAATTTTTAAGTCCGACCCAGGTAATCCTTAAACAAAAGTGAAGAACCCAAATTCAATAGACCATACCATTTCATATCACTCTCCATGTCTTTAAGCAGGTTGATCAGGCCATGCACAAGAGTGACCTTTTTTCCGTATTTTAACAAACAGGAATTATTAGTTATTAGAGAAGTATCATTGACTTGAATGGGGACACCCGTTCTGTTCATTCTATTTCTTTGCATTTAATCCTATCCGATTGCCCAAATCCGATCAGATAACTTTTGAAAAACTGGGCCCAGGGCTATATAATAATTGACAGTGGGCTGTTTTCACAGGTTAACAGCAATGTCAATACAATTTTGTGGGTATAGTGTGACGAGAATAAATTATGAGGTCTTGACCAAATCGCACACTCGAGGCAATCTGATTGGATACCTGAAAAAGAACCTGAACGTTGACAAACGGCAGAACATTGCTCTTTGCTTCTGCTTTCCCAAAATGAAATATGATAAGGCCTACTCAAGTGCTTTTTGTTTATTGTATTTATTTATTCAAATGCAAACTCATTGTGTAGCATCTTTTCAATGTCACCATACTAGGATGCATGCTTAGGCCTGCACAGCTCACTTGTTAGCACACAAGCTTTGAAAATACCCACTTTTTACAGGTTGGTAAATAGATTAAGGGGAGTGCCAGCAAAGACAGTTGAGGCATCAGAAACCTATGACTGATTGCAAATGACTTGGTGGCTGGGCACTCCTTACACTGGACAATGTGTCTTCCTTGAATATGTCAACACTGCAGCTTGTGATGCAAGCAGACAGATGACGTCACCTACAGTACATGCTGACTTAAAGTGGAACTGACAGCATTTTAGCAACATTAAATCTTATTAAAATCTGTTCATATACACCCCCAGGAAGAATATGACATTTGTTTAAATATTTTCTGACAAGCGAGCACTTAGATATGGTAATTTTCAAGTTTACATCAATTCTTAGCATTTTGGAAAATTCTATAGCAATATAGAGTGGGAAAGCAGCAGTGGCGACCCGTCATTCAGGGCAGGTGGGGCAGAGCCCAACCTGTTTAGCTAAAATACAAATAAAAACACGTTTTTGTTTTTGTTTTGTTGCCTGTTTTGCATGTTATTTTGGCATTAATACGTGTCACATATCAGTTTGCAAACAATGTAAAAAAAAAAATCATTGAGTTCATAGAGTTACATTAGAAGTGTCCATCCAAGAAGGCTCAAGGTCATTGGTCACAGATAAAATGACGTCAAATCACATTATATCTACCATAGCTTTGATTGGACTGATCATGTCAAAGTCTGGGTTTAAAGGGTCTCTTTTCCAAGCTTAAAAGGATAAACATTCAACAGCCATAAAAGGTTGAATACATTGGCCATGCTGTCAATCCAGCATGACTTCTGCCGCATTCAAAACAACTGGAAACTCAGAACTGGGAAATCTCAGACTTCAGTGAGTTCAAGACATCTGGGAACTCTGAAAAAAACAAGCTCCAACTCGGGCCTCTTTCTAGAGCTCCGACCTGAAGATCACTGACGTCATGATTCGACCTGTTTTTTTTTTTCCGAGTTCCCAGTTGTCTTGAAAGCACCATAAATCCAGAGAATGCCAGACTTTGATGACAAACGTTGATTACAGAATTTGCCCACGAAGGACCGCCGCGCCACCTTCCTGTTCAAGTGAGCACAGCACAACAAGGTGAATCCAAAAATGTCTTGTATGCTACTGCATAAATGATGTAATATGCCAGGGAGATATGTATACTGTAGCTAAGAAAGTAATACTAAGTGTATGTTGTGTAGTAAACTCTTAGTAGCCCATGTGCCTCACCTTAATAATTTGGTCCCTTTCCCCCTCATAACTTAGCCTACTGTTCTGACTTGGTGGTGCACATGTAGCCTAAAGCCTGTTTTAGAGAAATGTAATCATTGAATATTTAAAGAGCTTTCATTGTCTGCTTATATGCCCCCTTTATTTATCCTACTGTTCTGACTTGTTGTACAGGGAGAATACTGTAAGAACGGCCCATGTTCTGAATTCTGTCGCTGTACATTTCAAAAGTGCTGAACAAATAGTTATATTGACTACAGTACGTCCGTCCTAGCTCGCTCATTAATGTCTTACTCGAAATTACGGATTGCCTCTTATCCGCTCGTCGTCCCTTTATGCCATAGTTTGTACATCTCAATTGTCAGTAGAAACCACATTTGTTTAAGCAAGTCAGCCAAATCAGCTATGTTTTTTTTAAAGGCAATAAATGACTAAAAGGCTGAATGAACTGTTTCGCTGCCAGACAAGGCTCCGATGATAGCCAGGTGTAGCAGTGGTAAGGATTAACTCCATGGTGCTGAAAAGAAAGCTCTGCTGTTGGGACAGCTTTATGTAGGCCCTAACAGTTTGTGGAAAGATGAGCTAACATCTAACGAAGGAACATTAAATAAACCCTCTCAAACGTATTCAGCTAGATGGCAGTCAAAATTGCACTGACAAACGATGGGGAATTAATTGTAGCCTACTCGTCCTTCGGTAGCTCACTTACAAAAATGTACCATGGTACTACTATGGTACTTTCATTCATACCATGGTACTGCTACAGTACTTTAACTTATGCCATGATAAAGTCTGAATTATGGAAATGTACTATGGTTTTAGCCTTGAAGTATGATGGTACTACCATGATTCTGCCATTGTACCTAAATATTACCATGGTATTGCATAATGTATACCATGGTATTGATCTGAATCATTGAAATGTACCATGGTTTTAGCTTTAATGTATGATGGTACTGCCATCCACCTAAATAGTGCCATGGTATTACCTCATCTTTACCATGGTATAAATGTGGATCATGGAAATACCATGGTTTTAACCTGCATTATACATTCTATCATGGTAACGCACAATTATGATAAATGGTCCCAAAAATTATCATATGGTACCATCTTTATTAATTGTGCGTTACCATAGTACAATGGCAGTATAATGCATTAAATAAATCAACCCCCCAAGGTCAAGTGAGGTTGGTTGGTATTATATTGATCTATTTATATACAAGTATGGGCAAATTTCTGATAAAGTGAGTTGGCAAAAAAGCGTAATTAAATTGTTGCCAGCAGCACAGTTACAGTCATCAACGCTCTGGATAACATGAAAACAGCCTAACCAGCTCTGCTAGGGCGAGTAAAATGGTCAGAGTGAGGTGTTCTCTCATTTGTGTATGGAAGTAGCTAACAAGCTAGCCAACGTTAGCCAGTTAGCCTGGGTGCTTGACTGAGGTTGTGAGGTCAGAACGCGCGGATCAACCCTAATCCTCAACGAGAGCGTCCAGTGTGCGCTCTGAACGCTCCAAGAGCGAAACGCTCTGAATTTACGAACTGACAAACTGACAACGAGCGCACTCTGAGCGCTCTCTGGCTCTCCAGATTGAAATTAGCAACACACCCAGAGTGTAAACAAAGATAATCATTGTAATTTACTGTTTTTAGGTATATGTTGAGAATTACATGAAGAAAATGTATCTATGCATAAGATGATTATTAATCATTTACAAATTGTTTGTTTTAGTATGTTGGCTATTTAGAATTGTATAAGAGTAGCCAAGTCAGTTGAATGAGTGAGAGCCAACTCAAATCTGTATTGAAGAGAGAAGCACCAGATAAACTATTTTAAATCTTCAAGGTTTCAGACTCCCTTCATTCTTCTCACCATACCCTATCCAGGTCCCAAGGTTTAAGAGGGTACACTACACTACTATACCATGTGTGTTGTGGTTTTTCACTATGAGCTAAAGGGGTTTAAGAGGGTACGAGGCCTACGCTTTGCCATTGTAGCACAAGTAGTCAAATGTTGAATACTGTGAGTACCATAAATTACTATGTTTTTGGTCACTTTACCCAAAGAAACAGTGGGACACAGACCATCATAATACATTGTAAACAACTACAATTTTTTTCACTGTATTACATTTACATTTACATCATTTAGCAGATGCTCTTATCCAGAGCGATTTACAAATTGGTGCATTCAACTTATGATAGCCTGTGGGACAACCACCTTTTCTTTTTTTTTTTTTTTTTTTTAAATGGGGGGTGGAGGATGAAGGATTCCTTTATACTATTCCAGGTATTCCTTAAAGAGGTAGGGTTTCAAGTGTCTCCGGAAGGTGGTCAGTGACTCCTCTGTCCTGGCGTCGTGGGGGAGCTTGTTCCACCATTGGGGTGCCAGAGCAGCGAATAGCTTTGACTGGGCTGAGCGGGAACTGTGCTTCCGTAGAGGTAGGGGAGCTAGCAGGCCAGACGTGGATGAACGTTGTGCCCTCGTTTGGGTGTAGGGTCTGATCAGAGCCTGAAGATAAGGAGGTGCCGTTCCATGGTCTTGTAGTAGATGCGAGCCTCAACTGGAAGCCAGTGGAGTGTGCGGAGGAGCGGGGTGAGAACTTGGGAAGGTTGAACACCAGACGGGCTGCAGCGTTCTGGATAAGTTGTAGGGGTTTAATGGCACAGGCAGGGAGCCCAGCCAACAGCGAGTTGCAGTAATCCAGACGGGAGATCACAAGTGCCTGGATTAGGACCTGTGCCGCTTTCTGTGTAAGGTAGGGTCGTACTCTGCGAATGTTGTAGAGCATGAACCTGCAGGATCGGGTCACCGCTTTGATGTTAGCGGAGAACAACAGGGTGTTGTCCAGGGTCATGCCAAGGTTCTTTGCACTCTGGGAGGAGGACACAATGGAGTTGTCAACCGTGATGGCGAGATCATGGAGCGGGCAGTCCTTCCCCGGGAGGAAGAGCAGCTCCGTCTTGCCGAGGTTCAGCTTGAGGTGGTGATCCAACATCCACACTGATATGTCTGCCAGACATGCAGAGATGCGATTCGCCACCTGGTTATCAGAAGGGGGAAAGGATAAAATTAATTGTGTGTCGTCTGCGTAGCAATGATAGGACCATGTGAGGCTATGACAGAGCCAAGTGACTTGGTGTATAGAGAGAATAGGAGAGGGCCTAGAACTGAGCCCTGGGGGACATCCGTGGTGAGAGCACGTGGTGCGGAGACAGATTCTCGCCACGCCACCTGGTAGGAGCGACTTGTCAGGTAGGACGCAATCCAAGAGTAAGCAGCACCGGAGACGCCCAACTCGGAGAGGGTGGAGAGGAGGATCTGATGGTTCACAGTATCAAAGGCAGCGGATAGGTCTACAAGGATAAGAGCAGAGGAGAGAGAGTTAGCTTTAGCAGTGCGGAAAGCCTCCGTGACACAGAGAAGAGCAGTCTCAGTTGAATGACCAGTCTTGAAACCTGACTGGTTTGGTTTAAGAAGGTCATTCTGAGAGAGATAGCAGGATAGTTGGCTAGAGACGGCACGCTCAAGAGTTTTGGAGAGAAAAGAAAGAAGGGATACTGGTCTGTAGTTGTTGACATCGGAGGGATTGAGTGTAGGTTTTTTGAGGAGGGGTGCAACTCTCGCTCTTTTGAAGACGGAAGGGACATGGCCAGCGGTCAAGGATGAGTTGATGAGCGAGGTGAGGTAAGGGAGAAGGTCTCCGGAAATGGTCTGGAGAAGAGAGGAGGGGATAGGGTCAAGCGGGCAGGTTGTTGGGCGGCCGGCTGTCACAAGTTGCAAGATTTCATCTGGAGAGAGAGGGGAGAAAGAAGTCAAAGCATAGGGTAGGGCAGTGTGAGCAGGACCAGCGGTGTCATTTGACTTAATAAATGAGGATCGGATGTCGTCAACCTTCTTTTCAAAATGGTTGACGAAGTCATCCACAGAGAGGGAGGAGGGAGGGGGAGGAGGAGGAGGATTCAGCAGGGAGGAGAAGGTGGCAAAGAGCTTCCTAGGGTTAGAGGCAGAGGCTTGAAATTTAGAGTGGTAGAAAGTGGCTTTAGCAGCGGAAACAGAGGAAGAGAATGTAGAGAGGAGGGAGTGAAAAGATGACAGGTCCGCAGGGAGTCTAGTTTTCCTCCATTTCCACTCGGCTGCCCGGAGCCCTCTTCTGTGAGCTCGCAATGAGTCGTCAAGCCACGGAGCAGGAGGGGAGGACCTGCCGGGAGGATAGGGGACATAGAGAGTCAAAAGATGCAGAAAGGGAGGAGAGGAGGGTTGAGGAGGCAGAATCAGGAAAACGGAGGGAGAAGGATTTAGCAGAGTGAAGAGATGATAGGATGGAAGAGGAGAGAGTAGCGGGAGAGAGAGAGCGGAAGTTGCAATGGCACATTACCATCTGAGTAGGGGCAGAGTGAGTAGTGTTGGAGGAGAGCGAGAGAGAAAAGGATACAAAGTAGTGGTCGGAGACTTGGAGGGGAGTTGCAGTGAGATTAGTAGAAGAACAGCATCTAGTAAAGATGAGGTCAAGCGTATTGCCTGCCTTGTGAGTAGGGGGGGACGGTGAGAGGGTGAGGTCAAAAGAGGAAAGGAGTGGAAAGAAGGAGGCAGAGAGAAATGAGTCAAAGGCAGACGTAGGGAGGTTAAAGTCACCTAGAACTGTGAGGGGTGAGCCATCCTCAGGAAAGGAACTTATCAAGGCGTCAAGCTCATTGATGAACTCTCCAAGGGAACCTGGAGGGTGATAAATGACAAGGATGTTAAGCTTGAATGGGCTAGTGACTGTGACAGCATGGAATTCAAATGAGGAGATAGACAGATGGGTCAGGGGAAAAGAGAGAATGTCCACTTGGGAGAGATGAGGATTCCTGTGCCACCGCCGCGCTGACCAGATGCTATCGGGGTTTGCGAGAACACATGGTCAGACGAGGAAAGAGCAGTAGGAGTAGCAGTGTTTTCTGTGGTAATCCATGTTTCCGTCAGCGCCAAGAAGTCGAGGGACTGGAGGGTAGCATAGGCTGAGATGAACTCTGCCTTGTTGGCCGTAGAACGGCAGTTCCAGAGGCTGCCGGAGACCTGGAACTCCACGTGGGTCTTGCGCGCAGGGACCACCAGATTAGAGTGGCAGCAGCCACGCGGTGTGAAGTGTTTGTATGGCCTGTGCTGAGAGGAGAGAACAGGGATAGACAGACACATAGTTGACAGGCTACAGAAAAAGGCTACAATAATGCAAAGGAGATTGGAATTAAATGAACTAAACATCTGGGAAAGCGAGAGAGCGGGGCCTCCCTCACTTACGTTTCACTGAAACACTCAAATATAACTCTCCCAACTTCCACTTTAGAAATTATAATTGTTGTAAACTACAGCGGTTCAATGTTTTCTAGGAATAGACTCTAACTTAGTTTATTCAGCTAGCTAACTTGGTACAGTATTCTTCCGTGAAAACCGTCCAGGGCACCGAATCCTATGACGCCATAGCCAACTAGCATGCCAGCCTCCAATAACACGGTTTAGCACCAATACTCGGTTACAACAAACCACCAGTGTGTTAACACGGCAAACAGATAATTAGTGTCCGTGTCTAACGTTGTGTAAAGTTCTGGGTTAGTTTTGACAGTTTGAGTGAGTACGTCGTCAACTTATTCAGCCAGTTAGTTAGCTAGAATAGTTAGCATACTAGCTAGCCATTGCTCTCTGCCAACGAACCAACCCCTCCTCCCACGGCACAAACACACAGAGAGAGCCAAGCTAACGTTAACTAGTCACCCATGTCCCGAATTCCCTTGAACGACTCTGGTTACCAGTATGTAAAAACAAAACAAAACTAAATGTAGGTTATAACTTACCCTTAGTAGCTACACCGGTCATATTCAGCGGATGTTGCGCATTCGTAAATTCATCAGTTATTCTGCGCTCTGGCACACTCAGACGAGAGTGCTCTGAAATCAGAGTAGATAGCTAGATAGCCAGAGTGAGTTTGCGAAAGCAAGAGATATGCTGACTGGATAACAGTTGTTCAAGTTCATGCTAGCTAACCAAATTACATCTGCATCTCTAGCTATTTATAGCCACCAAAAAATGATATGAGAGGAAAAGGTCAGTCACTCACCACTCCTCCAATGACATGACATGACATCCTCCTAGCAGCTAGCTAGCTAACGTTAGGCTCCATGATTTTAGCTTGCTACATAAATAGATACACTAGCCTATTAGCCACTTTATGACTGACTTGTGATCATTGCCCTTGTTAGTTTGATTGTATTGTAATTCCCAGCCTTAGTTACATTTGTCCGTTTCTATCCAAAATATTGATCCATTGAAACTGAAACAGAGCATCCCAAATAGAGGCAGCAAACATTGTACCAGGCCAGCTGTGATTTACAACCTGATAGCAATATTTTTTGGACTACCAAGAAATCTATTGATGAATTATATGAATCATGCATTGAACTGCATCAATCTATTCTGCCAACAATGCCTTATTGTACGTCATGGAATGTTGAGGCAAATATAACCTATTTTTAAACCTCTTATAAAGTTGGTTTTGTAGCATGAACTGGGCATTTGATATTTTTGACTGATATTATGATTGTCTGTTTGTTTCATATCTGCAAAGTAGTTAAAACGCTGTCAGTTCCACTTTAATTAATCTTTAAAGAAAACATACATTGAATCTAACCAATGAGGACATGCTGTCATATTAAACCAAGAGACATGTTGTATTAAACCAATATTCTAAAGGACTTGCTAGAATTACTTCACAAAACCTAGCCTGGGAATATAGAATTCAAAAAATTGATAGATATCATAGCAGAAGAGTGGTAGTTGTACTTTGTGCAACTGGCTCAGTGTGATTGTGACCACATTAATTGGTTTTATTAAAACACAGGAGCATTGCTTTTAAAAGGCTAATTGTCTACAGTACTCTAAAAAGCGCCTCAGATTGAAGTTTTTGCCATTTTTATCAAGTATATTAAATAAAAGTTGATTATTCAACACTAACTGCATTACAAACAAAGTACTATAGGTGACGACTTAACTCTCATACTACCAACATATTTTACATACATGGATTACCAACTGGGGTCATTTTGAAGCGACAATCATAGAGCAACAATCATAGCAAAATATAAACTTAATTCTTATCAAAATATCATTAGACATGTAATGTTATCAACAACAAAAAAATTACACAACAGACTGTTATTTGAGCAAAATTACTGTTAATTTGCATATTATGTACAACGAAAATATGCATTTTCTCCTTAAATAATGTGCAGCTTTTTTCCAAAGTACAATCCTTATTAGTACTAAAAAGCTGATTTGCCTTCATTTGATTGTAGAAGTAAATATTAATGTTGCCATATTTATGTGGTAAGAACGGGGCGGTACACTAAGATTTGAAATAAACGTAATTTTATTGACAGAAAGTGATTCATCCATTGATCCTGTGAGACAATGACAAAAAATATGGCTCAGTTTTCTTTATTTACTTACTCCACAGCCAGCATTAGCATCACTGCTAGTGAAACAATGGGACTGGTGGTAGGGCCTATGGCAGGATACATCAAAAAGCATGCTCAAATCCTAAATGCCACTTCAAACCAAGTGTTATAGCAACCCAAATAACATAACAAGTTGTACATATAGAATATTGGAGGAAATTATAGGAATAACATTTTCCATAGAATAACTATTTTTTCAGATAATACACACAATGTGTACATTCAGAGGGTAGCTGGTTTCTGTATTACAGTTCTACTAAGTGTTCATATCACTAATCAAGTGTCCATCCACAGTTTTTATGCGAGTAAAGTCATATAATATAAAAAAAAATCAAGAACAGCTGTGATGGCAACAACTTTCGGTGTAATTTTATAAATGCAGACTGATAATTTGTTCGTTCGACATGGTGGGATCTTTTTGTGTCGGTAAAATTAATTACGCAGGAAATGGCAGTGTAAATGTGTTTATGCGCAAATATTGATATAATAACCATCATATTGAAGGAAATTTGGAGTCACGCGATGATATGGTGTGTGGTCCTCCCACTACCACTCGGGAAACCAAGCAGTTTAGTAGGCTACAGATCAACTAAATTATGATGAACTTCACATAGTGGTGAAAGTGCACGGTGATGAGCTTCACTTGATGAGCTTGATGCTGATTTCCAATAAATATCGAGGGTCTTATTCTGGTGACATGAATGATGCTTGACAAATAAGAATATTCTCACTCTTATCCATACTAATGTCAACATGTAAACTAGCCAACCCGCACAGCATCTGCAAGCTGTTGGCTAGAGCGCAGGTGCCAAGACCTGATACCAGAGTAGGCACATTTGCTATTTAACATTTACATTTTAGTCATTTAGTAGACGCTCTTATCCAGAGTGACTTACAGTTAAGTGAGTGCATACATTCTTCATACTGGCCCACCGTGGGAATCAAACCCACAACCCTGGCGTTGCAAGCGCCATGCTTTACCAACTGAGCTACACAGGGCCACAACAGTTTTTGTAACAAAACTATCGGTAGAGTTTAAAATGCGATGGAAACACATTGCATTTTAGATTTTTATTCAGTACATGAAAACTTGAGCGAAAAAGTATATTTTGTGTCCACTATGTCATCACGCACTGATTTTTATCCGCAACAAATCCATTTGGTGGAAACATACCATTGATGGGAAAATGCACATATTTTCTTTACAAGGATTCTAGAATATTCGCATAAAAATCTGTCGCCGATTGGATGGAAACCTAGATAGTGACAGACTTTTAGGTGCTGGATGTCACGGTTTCGGCCGAGGCTGCTCCTCCTCCTTGTTCGGGCAGGCTTCGGCAGTCGTCGTCCCCGGAGTACTAGCTGCCACCGTTGTATGTTTCGATGTTTGTTTGGTTTTGTCTTATTGGTACACCTGTTTCTGTTTTGTGCTTATTATGTGTCCTATAAGTTCTCGTTGTTTGAGTCTTGTGTTGTGTGTAATTGTTTCACCGGTCAGCAGGAGCTGTGAGTTATATTTTCTCCATTTGTTTATTTTGAGAGAGTGTCCGCGCTGTTGTGCGCATTTGTTTGTACTTTGTGGTTTACGCAGTGTGCGTAAGTTCACTTGCCTCCGGCTCGTTTGTAGCCGTTTGTTTGTTTTTCGTGTCTTTACTAAAGACTTTTGGATGAAGCCTCTGTTGTCCTGCGCTTGATTCCCACACCACATCCACGCTCGCACCTGACACTGGAAGGATTTTTTTTATTTTTTTTATTTCACCTTTATTTAACCAGGTAAGCCAGTTGAGAACAGGTTATCATTTACAACTGCGACCTGGCCAAGATAAAGGAAAGCAGTGCAATAAAAACAACACAGAGTTACATATGGGGTAAAAAACATAAAGTCAAAAATACAACAGAAAATATATATACAGTGTGTGCAAATGTAGCAAGTTATGGAGGTAAGGCAATAAATAGGCTATAGTGCAGAATGATTACAATAGTATTAACACTGGAATGCTAGATGTGCAAGAGATTATGTGCAAATAGGAAGCACCAGTGATTCGGTTAATAAAAAAGTGGTCAGATGACGCAGATGCTAAGCTACAGGACTGTTTTGCTAGCACAGACTGGAACATGTTCCGGGATTCTTCAGACAGCATTGAGGAGTACACCACATCAGTCACTGGCTTCATCAATAAGTGCATCGATGATATCGTCCCCACAGTGACCGTACGTACATACCCCAACCAGAAGCCATGGATTACAGGAAACATCCGCACTGAGCTAAAGGGTAGAGCTGCCGCTTTCAAGGAACGGGACTCTAACCCGGACGCTTATAAGAAATCCCGCTATGACCTCCGACGAACCATCAAACAGGCAAAGAGTCAATACAGGTCTAAGATTTAATCATACTACACCGGCTCTTACGCTCGTCGGATGTGGCAGGGCTTGAAAAATATTACGGACTACAAAGGGAAACCCAGCCGTGAGCTGACCAGTGACGCGAGCCTACCAGACGAACTAAATGCCTTTTATGCTCGCTTCGAGGCAAGCAACACTGAAGCATGCATGAGAGCACCAGCTGTTCCGGACGACTGTGAGATCACGCTCTCCATAGCCAATGTGAGTAAGACTTTTAAGCAGGTCAACATTCACAAGGCTGCAGGGCCAGACGGATTACCAGGACGTGTACTCCGAGCATGTGCTGACCAACTGGCAAGTGTCTTCACTGACATTTTCAACATGTCCCTGACTGAGTCTGTAATATGTTTCAAGCAGACCACCATAGTCCCCGTGCCCAAGGACACTAAGATAACCTGCCTAAATGACTACCGACCCGTAGCACTGACGTCTGTAGCCATGAAGTGCTTTGAAAGGCTGGTCATGGCTCACATCAACACCATTATCCATAAGACTCCTGAACAGCTAATCATGGCTACCTGAACTATTTGCACTGCCCCCCCCACCCCATCTTTTTACGCTGCTGCTACTCTGTTAATTATTTATGCATAGTCACTTTAACTCTACCCACATGTACATATTACCTCAACTAGCCGGTGCCCCCGCACATTGACTCTGCACCGGTACCCCCCTGTATATATAGCCTCCCTACTGTTATTTTATTTTACTTTTTTATTAAAAAATAAATGCATTGTTGGTTAAGGGCTGTAAGTAAGCATTTCACTGTAATGTCTACACCTGTTGTATTCGGCGCATGTGGCCAATACAATACAATTTGATTTGATTTCTACACATTATATACTCAATACAGTATCAGACATTAGGCACTTGTAATAACAGAATGTTGTTTGTATGCTTCCAAATGTCTCCAGTTTATGTAATAATATGATTACTTTCATACTATAAATGTTAAAATGTGTGTCTACAGCTGAAGTATTGAAGAGAAAAGGATGACATATTAATTCATGAAATCCATTGTTTATGGTGATCTGCAGTGGAAATTATTGTGAAATATGGCTTATGGGTTTAGGTCTGGTGGGTTTATTAAGGTCTGGTGGGTTTATGAACAATAAAAACATATACTTTATAAACATATACTCAATAATATTTACCTCATCAATTACTTAACAACTATCGCCAGAATGAGCTAAAGCCAAACACATGACAAAAATCAAAGATGCATTTTATTTTAGAAGCCTTATATTTGAATATGCATGTTTTCATTTATTAAATAGAAAGAAGTGATACTGACAGAGGTGGGACAAAGTCATTGTTATGCAAGTCACAAGTAAGTCTCAAGTCTTTGCCCTCGAGTCCCGAGTCAAGTCGAGTCAAAGATGAGGCAAGTCCCAAGTCGAGTCAAAAGTCAAAGCCATCAAGTCTCAAGTCGAGTCCAAAGTCCTACATTTTAGTTTCGAGTCATTTCAAGTCCTCTTAGCAAGCCTTTGCAAGTCATTACAAGTCCTCGTAGCAAGTCTTCTCGAGTCATAAGGCGCAAGTCCAAGTCAAGTCACGAGTCATTGATGTTAAAGTCCAAGTCGAGTTGCAAGTCTTTGTACATTTTGTCGAGTCGAGTCTGAAGTCATCAAATTCATGACTCGAGTCTGACTCGAGTCCAAGTCACATGACTCGAGTCCACACCTCTGGATACTGATAGACTTAAAACAATACATTATAGAAACTTTGATAATTTTTATGTACATACACAGAAGAAGAAGCAATCAATCCCATAATGTACATCTTAAAATGAGTCTTTAAACTAAATGCTATATTTACAACAACAACAGAAACAGCTTTCAGACATCACACACGTGTTTGAAAAAAAAAAGACTGGAAAAACAAACCTGAGCAGGCAACTGATTTCAACGAGACAGGTGGCTATAGAGAACCTTGCGAATTCCCACATTTCAAGTTAGGTTCATGTATTCCGTGCCACATAATATATATCTGATGCGGCAGGAATCTGTGTACTAAAATCATTTCCCTGTAATAACAAGGGTCGTAAGCGTCCACGTTTTGGGAGGGGACATGAAGTCCAGCAGTCCTGACTCCGAAATGGGACTCTGGCCCAAGACCAGCCTTTTCCAGACACATTCCCATGTAGACATCGTCAATTGGCAAAATGGGAACGGTATGGGTCATTTTGTAAATGGCCATAGCTGTGTATCCAGAGAGCAGGAAGCCCCCTCCCCCACAGTAAGGGGGATATGAGTCTGACTCTTGAACCTGGACTGGGACATAGTATTTGCTCCCTGACTCTCTAATGGGTCCTACATTGCAGATTAGATGACCTGCAAAAAGGTGCTTGTCACCATCGTTGTCTTTTAGACTCTGAAGGTAGACCACCATGTTATCTGTGTTGGCGAAGATATCATCGTCACCGTTGAGGAGAAATCGGGCCTGGCGGCAGTTCTTGTCCATCCATTCTAAGAACACGATCTGCTTCAGGGTGAGGTTAAAGAAGGAGTCGTTGAAGTCCCACTGCAAGATGTCATTATGCTCACGGTTCTCCAGTCGTAGAAGCTTGTTTAGCTTGCGCTTCTCAAAGCCTGTGCCTGTTGTTCCCGAGAGAAAAATCCTGTGGATCCACACTCCGTTCTGCAGTCTCTCATTGGCCCAGGTTTTCCGTAGTACCTCACGGCGGTCGTAATTCGCAGGTGAGCTTTTTATGACCAGCAGAAGGAAGACGTCAGCAGACTTGTGAGGGCCTCCACATTTATCAGGTACATCCAATAGCATTGGGAAGTGGCGGCAGTGACGATAGAAGAGGAAGTCTTGGATGTGAACAGGCAGAGAAGAAAACCCTGACACATTGGCCGCAGACTCATTCCGTTCACAATGGCCCCAGGTAGAAACACCTGCGCTCTCACTGGTTGGTTTCTGAGGTCTGTTTTGATAGGTTGATTCCCTTCTGTTTATCTGGACAGGGTTTGAATTTTTTTGGGGAGGAATGTCCTCTTTCATAAAAATTATGACCAAGCACAGTGTGCTGATCACAAGTAAAGATGTTGCCTCAAGCAAACGAGAAGACCTTCTCATCTTTGTTGCTCTGTAATGAGAAAAAATAAGGCATTAAAGGCATAAAATGGGCCAGAGATACAGTGCCCTCTGTAATTACTTGGACAGTGACACATTTTGTTGTTGTTTTGGCTCAGTACTCCTGCACTTTGACTACAAGGTTAAAGTGCAGACTGTCAGCTTTAATTTGAAGGTATTTTCATCCATATCGGGTGAACCGTTTAGAAATTACAGCACTTTTTGTACATAGTCCCCCCATTTTAGGGTCACAAGGTCACTTATATGTGTATTAAAGTAGCCAAAAGTTTAGTATTTGGTCCCATATTTCTAGCATGCAACGATTACATCAAGCTTGTGACTCTACAAACTTGTTGGATGCATTTGCTGTTTGTTTTAGTTGTGTTTCAGATTATTTTGTGCCAAATATAAATAAATGGTAAATAATGTATTGTGTCATTTTGGAGTCACTTTATTGTAAATAGGAATAGAACATGTTTCTAAACACTTCTACATTAATGTGGATGCTACCATGATTACAGATAATCCTGAATGAATCGTGAATGAGTGAGAAAGTTACAGACGGAGGGCACTGTACATGTGTGTGACGTGACACACTGGTGTGTTTCCTGTAAAACAACCACTGCTGTATGATATGTCCCCCGTACAAAGAACAACTATTTTAGATGACAGTGTTAACTTCAAGCCAAAAAAATGTTTGCAGTTGCATGCCCAACATATGTCTGCAGAAAACTTGTTTAACACCATGCTCCCTACGAAATGTGTGTTTGTCGAGCAAGCATAAAATGAATGAGACAGTCATTAGTGAGGGAAATAGTATTGAAAAATATGGGTTGTTTATGAACTCGATGGACCAATAAAAAGGGATTAAAAAAAACATAGGCGGTGGATTTTAGGCTGGTAGCAACCACCACAGGGTGTCTGTTCAGAACACAAGGAAGCAGTAGTTCCAGTTCAAGGTTTAGTGAAGATCCACACACACACATACAACACCACTCTCTATGATACTAGTTATGGTTCTGTAAAGAAAAGGGGAGAATTTAGGCTATAGCACAGTATGGGAAAATATGCCTATTTCCATGTCAACAAACTAAACAGGCTATGTGGACCCAAACACGTGCTAGATGCACAACGAAACAATAGAGCAATGTAGAAATATCTACACATTATAAAGCATTAATAAGCATGAGCGACCTACAACCGAAAATAGCATAGCACCACATAGAAATGCTAACAATGCGCTAATAAGCATGCTAAATAGTAATGCATTCCGGATGACAATGCTAATGCTAACGCTAGCGGGAGTACGCGAGAAGTTTAACACAAATGGTAAATATTTACAAAAGACACTATTTAGCTCCAAACAACAAGACATCAGGATTTTGGCATTTACATTCAGCTGCACACACAATAAAACATCAGAAAGAAAAGCATTTTTTTTCTAAGGAGGTAGAATAAGCAGGATGAAAAACCGGTTGGTTATAAGAATGGAAACTACAGGCTGCTAGTGATGGGTCATGCGCACAAGCATCGGCTCTGAGAGCCGGCTCTTTGTAGTGAATCAGAAGAGCCGGCTCGCATCGAGTGAGAGCCGGCTCCCAGTTTTTTGCCCATTCGCTGCTTAGGTTTCACTTTCACAGAGGTCTGTTATGATTGGCCAGCATGGCGACCAGCATGCGGCATTCACGTGAGAATTAAGGATGTGTAAACAGAGAGGGGGCGGGGCAGACACACCACTTGACTCCACTGCAAGTGAAGAGAGAGACAGAGCGGACTGAGGAGCGTGTGTGCGTCTTGCATTGTCGTGTCGTTTAACTATGAGTGACACTAGAAAGCGAAGCAGCATCTGGCTGCAGTTTAAAGATATTGGGAACAAGAAAGCAGAGTGCCTTCACTGCAAAACGAAGGTCACTATAAGAGCAGGTTCCACCACAAACCTGCATAGACATACAAGAACTGTCCATCCTACAGTGCAGTTAGAGGAGAGAGGGCAAGCCAGCTCACCATCTACTGATCCTGGTGTGTCTCATACCAGAACAACAGCTGCTGTAACGTCTACTGCCATCCCCATGCGTGCAAGTATAACCTCTCCTACTGCAACTGATGTGATGGAGGGGAGACTATGTATTGTTGCCACATCAGTTCCTTCTGAGAGAATCTTCTCCAAAACAGGGCAGATACTCACGGAGAGGCGAAATCGTATCAGGCCTATCAGCCCATCCAAGCTGAGGCATCTGATCTTCCTGAATGCCAACCTGCCCTGAGGACTAATGCTGTTTGCTGGAGTTTGGTTCTGGTTTTGATTCTGTTCTGTGGATTTGTTTGAAGTTTATTGTTAATTTGTGCAATAAAAAAAGTTTAATTGAAATAAACAAATGTAAGAGTGGTTTTGTCACAGAATAAATGCACAGAATTAGGCATTATAAGGTCTCTCATAAAAACACTGAAAGCAAAAGGGTTTTCAACACATAAACCATGATTTTTTTTCAAAGTTAAGGTAAAATATAGGCTACAAAAGATCCTAAATAAAGAGCCGTTCGGGAGTCGAAAGAGCCGGCTCTTCTTTGGGAGCCGAGTCAAAAGAGCCGGCTCTCAGAAAAGAGCCGAACTTCCCATCATTACAGGCTGCCTGAGCCCTGTTCTGGTCCTACACTAAATCCCAGGAAAAAAGGCTGCTGATTGGCTAATAAAATAATGATGATTGACGTGACCTTATTTCAATAAGAAAACCAAAAGAAAGTTGCGGTCTTGGAAAGGAAATGAGCTGGCAGTTTTAAAAAGTATTCAACTTATAATTAAGAGATAAAATAATTATTTCAACTTTCCTTCGAAATTTGCTTGCTTCATATTTGTCCATAAAAAACACAAGATCATAATTAATTCAGAAAATAGGATGCTGTGCTATCATAATGACATTTAGAATTTACCATTGACCATCAAAATAACTAAACTATCTATCTCTATCAGAGGGCAAATATTAATACTATACATGCCAGTCTCTCTTGGCTAAGAGTTGAGTAAAGACTGACTGCGTCACTTCTTGTTTGTATAAGAAACATTCAGTTGTTGGAAATTCCAAATTGTTCACATAGTCAACTTACACACACAACACTGATACACACAATTACCCCACCAAACATGCCACCAAATTCAAGGAAACGTACAGTACTATACAGAGACATGAGTGCATGGACATCACCTTCCATCTTATATAGTGCAAGTGAACAGCAAACCTGGTTTAAAAACAAATAAAGCAAAAAATCTAATCAAATTGTATTGGTCATATACACATACAGTGGGGAAAAAAAGTATTTAGTCAGCCACCAATTGTGCAAGTTCTCCCACTTAAAAAGATGAGAGAGGCCTGTAATTTTCATCATAGGTACACGTCAACTATGACAGACAAATTGAGATTTTTTTTTCCTGAAAATCACATTGTAGGATTTTTAATGAATTTATTTGCAAATTATGGTGGAAAATAAGTATTTGGTCACCTACAAACAAGCAAGATTTCTGGCTCTCACAGACCTGTAACTTCTTCTTTAAGAGGCTCCTCTGTCCTCCACTCGTTACCTGTATTAATGGCACCTGTTTGAACTTGTTATCAGTATAAAAGACACCTGTCCACAACCTCAAACAGTCACACTCCAAACTCCACTATGGCCAAGACCAAAGAGCTGTCAAAGGACACCAGAAACAAAATTGTAGACCTGCACAAGGCTGGGAAGACTGAATCTGCAATAATGGCACCTGTTTGAACTTGTTATCAGTATAAAAGACACCTGTCCACAACCTCAAACAGTCACACTCCAAACTCCACTATGGCCAAGACCAAAGAGCTGTCAAAGGACACCAGAAACAAAATTGTAGACCTGCACAAGGCTGGGAAGACTGAATCTGCAATAGCTTGGTTTGAAGAACTCAACTGTGGGAGCAATTATTAGGAAATGGAAGACGTACAAGACCACTGACAAGACCACAAAATTGTAGACCTGCACAAGGCTGGGAAGACTGAATCTGCAATAGCTTGGTTTGAAGAACTCAACTGTGGGAGCAATTATTAGGAAATGGAAGACGTACAAGACCACTGATAATCTCCCTCGATCTGGGGCTCCACGCAAGATCTCACCCCGTGGGGTCAAAATGATCACAAGAACGGTGAGCAAAAATCCCAGAACCACACGGGGGGACCTAGTGAATGACCTGCAAAGAGCTGGGACCAAAGTAACAAAGCCTACCATCAGTAACACACTACGCCGCCAGGGACTCAAATCCTGCAGTGCCAGACGTGTCCCCCTGCTTAAGCCAGTACATGTCAAGGCCCGTCTGAAGTTTGCTAGAGTGCATTTGGATGATCCAGAAGAGGATTGGGAGAATGTCATATGGTCAGATGAAACCAAAATAGAACTTTTTGGTAAAAACTCAACTCGTCGTGTTTGGAGGACAAAGAATGCTGAGTTGCATCCAAAGAACACCATACCTACTGTGAAGCATGGGGGTGGAAACATCATGCTTTGGGGCTGTTTTTCTGTAAAGGGACCAGGACGACTGATCCGTGTAAAGGAAAGAATGAATGGGGCCATGTATCGTGAGATTTTGAGTGAAAACCTCCTTCCGTCAGCAAGGGCATTGAAGATGAAACGTGGCTGGGTCTTTCAGCATGACAATGATCCCAAACACACCGCCCGGGCAACGAAGGAGTGGCTTCGTAAGAAGCATTTCAAGGTCCTGGAGTGGCCTAGCCAGTCTCCAGATCTCAACCCCATAGAAAATCTTTGGAGGGAGTTGAAAGTCCGTGTTGCCCAGCGACAGCCCCAAAATATCACTGCTCTAGAGGAGATCTGCATGGAGGAATGGGCCAAAATACTAGCAACAGTGTGTGAAAACCTTGTGAAGACTTACAGAAAACGTTTGACCTGTGTCATTGCCAACAAAGGGTATATAACAAAGTATTGAGAAACTTTTGTTATTGACCAAATACTTATTTTCCACCATAATTTGCAAATAAATTCATTAAAAATCCTACAATGTGATTTTCTGGAACTTTTTTTTCTCATTTTGTCTGTCATAGTTGACGTGTACCTATGATGAAAATTACAGGCCTCTCTCATCTTTTTAAGTGGGAGAACTTGCACAATTGGTGGCTGACTAAATACTTTTTTCCCCACTGTATTTCGTACATGTTATTACGGGTGTAGCGAAATGCTTGTGTTCCTAGCTCCAACAGTGCAGTAGTATCTAACAATTCACAACAATACACACAAATCTAAAGGTAAAAGAACACCTCACAGCACAATGCTTCTCCCCCATGTGACCTACTTGTTGTGTGTACGTACTGACATGTACAGTTGAAGTCGAAAGTTTATATACACTTACAGTGAGGGAAAAAAGTATTTGATCCCCTGCTGATTTTGTACGTTTGCCCACTGACAAAGAAATGATCAGTCTATAATTTTAATGGTAGGTTTATTTGAACAGTGAGAGACAGAATAACAACAAAAAAATCAAAAAAACGCATGTAAAAAATGTTATAAATTGATTTGCATTTGAATGAGGGAAATAAGTATTTGAACCCTCTGCTAAACTGACTTAGTACTTTGTGGCAAAACCCTTGTTGGCAATCACAGAGGTCAGACGTTTCTTGTAGTTGGACACCAGGTTTGCACACATCTCAGGAGGGGTTTTGTCCCACTCCTCTTTGCAGATCTTCTCCAAGTCATTAAGGTTTCAAGGCTGACGTTTGGCAACTCAAACCTTCAGCTCCCTCCACAGATTTTCTATGGGATTAAGGTCTGGAGACTGGCTAGGCCACTCCAGGACCTTAATGTGCTTCTTCTTGAGCCACTCCTTTGTTGCCTTGGCCGTATGTTTTGGGTCATTGTCATGCTGGAATACCCATCCACGACCCATTTTCAATGCCCTGGCTGAAGGAAGGAGGTTTCTCACCCAAGATTTGACGGTACATGGCCCCGTCCATCGTCCCTTTGATGCGGTGAAGATGTCCTGTCCCCTTAGCAGAAAAACACCCCCAAAGCATAATGTTTCCACCTCCATGTTTGACGGTGGAGATGGTGTTCTTGGGGTCATAGGCAGCATTCCTCCTCCTCCAAACACGGCGAGTTGAGTTGATGCCAAAGAGCTCCATTTTGGTCTCATCTGACCACAACACTTTCACCCAGTTCTCCTCTGAATCATTCAGATGTTCATTGGCAAACTTCAGACGGGCATGTATATGTGATTTCTTGAGCAGGGGGACCTTGCGGGCGCTGCAGGATTTCAGTCCTTCACGGCGTAGTGTGTTACCAATTGTTTTCTTGGTGACTATGGTCCCAGCTGCCTTGAGATCATTGACAAGATCTGACTGATTCCTCACTGTTCTCATGATCATTGCAACTCCACGAGGTGAGATCTTGCATAGAGCCCCAGGCCGAGGGAGATTGACAGTTATTTTGTGTTTCTTCCATTTGCGAATAATTGCACCAGCTGTTGTCACCTTCTCACCAAGCTGCTTGGCGATGGTCTTGTAGCCCATTCCAGCCTTGTGTAGGTCTACAATCTTGTCCCTGACATCCTTGGAGAGCTCTTTGGTCTTGGCCATGGTGGAGAGTTTGGAATCTGATTGATTGATTGCTTCTGTGGACAGGTGTCTTTTATACAGGTAACAAACTGAGATTAGGAGCACTCCCTTTAAGAGTGTGCTCCTAATCTCAGCTCGTTACCTGTATACAAGACACCTGGGAGCCAGAAATCTTTCTGATTGAGAGGGGGTCAAATACTTATTTCCATCATTAAAATGCAAATCAATTTATAACATTTTTGACATTTTTGTTGTTATTCTGTCTCTCACTGTTCAAATAAACCTACCATTAAAATTATAGACTGATCATTTATTTGTCAGTGGGCAAACGTACAAAATCAGCAGGGGATTAAATACTTTTTTCCCTCACTGTAGGTTTTTCAACCACTCCACACATTTCTTGTTAACAAACTATAGCTTTGGCAAGTCAGTTAGGACATCTACTTTGTGCATTTTTTCAACAATTGTTTACAGACAGATTATTTCACTTATAATTCACTGTATCACAATTCCAGTGGGTCAGAAGTTTACATACACTAAAAGTAAACAGCTTGGAAAATTCCAGAAAATGATGTCATGGCTTTAGAAGCTTCTGATAGGCTAATTGACATCATTTGAGTCAATTGGAGGTGTACCTGTGGATGTATTTCAAGGCCTACCTTCAAACTCAGTGCCTCTTTGCTTGACATCATGGGAAAATCAAAAGAAATCAGCCAAGACCTCAGTCTGATTCATCCTTGGGAGCAATTTCCAAACGCATGAAGGTACCACGTTCATCTGTACAAACAATAGTACGCAAGTATAAACACCATGGGACCACGCAGCCGTCATACCACTCAGCTTGCAATCCTACCCCCTTTTCCTCCAAACATAAAGATGGTCATTATGGCCAAACAGTTCTATTTTTGTTTCATCAGACCAGAGGACCTTTCAGGTTATGTCGATATAGGACTCGTTTTTACTGTGGATATAGATACTTTTGTACCTGTTTCCTCCAGCATCTTCACAAGGTCCTTTGCTGTTGTTCTGGGGATTGATTTGCACTTTTCGCACCAAAATACGTTCATCTCTAGGAGACAGAACGCGTGTTCTATATCGATATAACCTGAAAGGCCGCTCAGCAAGGAAGAAGCCACTGCTCCAAAACCTCCATAAAAAAGCCAGACTACAGTTTGCAACTGCACATGGGGACAAAGATCGTACTTTTTGGAGAAATGTCCTCTGGTCTGATGAAACAAAAATAGAACTGTTTGGCCATAATGACCATCGTTATGTTTGGAGGAAAAAGGGGTAGGATTGCAAGCCGAAGAACACCATCCCAACCATGAAGCACGGGGGTGGCACCATCATGCGGTGGGGGTGCTTTGCTGCAGGAGGGACTGGTGCACTTCACAAAATAGATGGCATCATGAGGAAGGAAAATTATGTGGATATATTGAAGCAACATCTCAAGACATCAGTCAGGAAGTTAAAGCTTGGTCGCAAATGGGTCTTCCAAATGGACAATGACCCCAAGCATACTTCCAAAGTTGTGGCAAAATGGCTTAAGGACAACAAAGTCAAGGTATTGGAGTGGCCATCACAAAGCCCTGACCTCAATCCTATAGGAAATGTGTGGGCAGAACTGAAAAAGTGTGTGCGAGCAAGGAGGCCTACAAACCTGACCCAGTTACACCAGCTCTGTCAGGAGGAATGGGCCAAAATTCACCCAACTTATTGTGGGAAGCTTGTGGAAGGCTACCCGAAACGTTTGACCCAAGTTAAACAATTTAAATCAATGCTACCAAATACTAATTGAGTGTATGTAAACTTCTGACCCACTGGGAATGTGATGAAAGAAATAAAAGCTTAAATAAATCATTCTCTCTACTATTATTCTGACATTTCACATTCTTAAAATAAAGTGGTGATCCTAACTGACCTAAGACAGGGAATTTTTACTAGTATTAAATGTCAGGAATTGTGAAAAACTGAGTTTAAATGTATTTGGCTAAGGTGTATGTAAACTTCCGACTTCAACTGTATGTGTAACTGATAGATGCACACACACACTACGTATTCATGTTTTTAAATGTATGTAATACCAACATGTTTCAAGCAGACCACCATAGTCCCCGTGCCCAAGAACTCTAAGATAACCTGCCTAAATGACTACCGACCCGTGGCACTGACGTCTGTAGCCATGAAGTGCTTTGAAAGACTGGTCATGGCTCACATCAACAGCATAATCCCAGAAACCCTAGACCCACTCCAATTTGCATACCGCCCCAACAGATCCACAGATGATGCAATCTCTATCGCACTCCACACTGCCCTTTCCCACCTGGACAAGAGGAACACCTACGTGAGAATGCTATTCATTGACTACAGCTCAGCATTCAACACCATAGTGCCCTCTAAGCTCATCACTAAGCTAAGGATCCTGGGACTAAACACCTCCCTCTGCAACTGGATCCTGGACTTCCTGACGGGCCGCCCCCAGGTGGTAAGGGTAGGTAACAACACATCTGCCACACTGATCCTCAACACGGGGGCCCCTCAGGGGTGCGTGCTCAGTCCCCTCCTGTACTCTCTGTTCACCCATGACTGCATGGCCAGGCACGACTCCAACACCATCATTAAGTTTGCCGACGACACAACAGTGGTAGGCCTGATCACCGACAACGATGAGACAGCCTATAGGGGAGGAGGTCAGAGATCTGGCCGTGTGGTGCCAGGACAACAACCTCTCCCTCAACGTGACCAAGACAAAGGAGATGATTGTGGACTACAGGAAAAAAAAGAGGACTGAGCACGCCCCCATTCTCATCGACGGGGCTGTAGTGGAACAGGTTGAGAGCTTCAAGTTCCTTGGTGTCCACATCACCAACGAACTATCATGGTCCAAGCACACCAAGACAGTCGTGAAGAGGGCACGACAAAGCCTATTCCCCCTCAGGAGACTAAAAAGATTTGGCATGGGTCCTCAGATCCTCAAAAAATTCTACAGCTGCACCATCGAGAGCATCCTGACTGGTTGCATCACCGCCTGGTATGGCAACTGCTTGGCCTCTGACCGCAAGGCACTACAGAGGGTAGTGCGTACGGCCCAGTACATCACTGGGGCAAAGCTCCCTGCCATCCAAGACCTCTATACCAGGCGGTGTCAGAGGAAGGCCCTCAAAATTGTCAAAGACTCCAGCCACCCTAGTCATAGACTGTTCTCTCTGCTACCGCACGGCAAGCGGTACCGGAGTGCCAAGTCTAGGTCCAAAAGACTTCTCAACAGCTTCTACCCACAAGCCATAAGACTCTGAACAGCTAATCATGGCTACCCGGACTATTTGCACTGCCCCCCATCCCATCCTTTTTACGCTGCTGCTACTCTGTTAAGTATTTATGCATAGTCACTTTAACTCTACCCACATGTACATATTACCTCAACTACCTCAACTAGCCGGTGCCCCCGCACATTGACTCTGCACCGTTACCCCCCTGTATATATAGCCTCCCTACTGTCACTTTATTTTACTTCTGCTCTTTGTTTTTCTCAACACTTTTTTTTGTTGTTGTTTTATTCTTACTTTTTTTGTTTAAAATAAACGCACTGTTGGTTAAGGGCTGTAAGTAAGCATTTCACTGTAATGTCTGCACTTGTTGTATTCGGCGCATGTGACCAATAAAATTTGATTTGATTTGATTTGATTTGATTTGTAAAGTATTTTTCGTTATGTGTCGGACCCCAGTAAGACTAGCTGTCACCATTGGCGTCGGCTAATGGGGATCCTACTAAATCAAATAAAAAAATCTATGATGTAGAAGAGTACCATTGATACAAATCATTTCGATCTTTGGACAATTACGTCCTTCAGGGGTTGGGCAGGGGTGTGCCAATAATGAAATTCCAACAGAAATGAGATAAAATCAGTATTAGGTAGTAGCTTGGCATATGCATTCAATTTTCTCAATTGCATCATAGGACTGCAGTAATGGAAATGCAAGGCAATAGGGTGGCAACTCATCAAATTGTGTCATGTCTGGTGAAAATATGTGGAACAAGCCACGTAACAGTTATGGACATTCACAAAGACATGCTTTGCATAGTGGACAAGCAAGTTTTCAAACAACTGGAAAAATGTCCGGACCGGACCAAATCTGAACCAATCATAGACATCTATGTTTCACAAGTTTGGACAGCACAGTACAGCAAAGTACAGTAGAGCACAGCAGAGTACATTACATTACAGTACACATTACAGTAAAGAAAAGTACAGTACATTGCAATACAGTAGAGCACACTAGAGTACAGTAAAGTATAGTGTACTGTATTGTACCCTACTTAACTCTAATGTACTCTACTTAATTAAACTCTACTCTACTGTACCGTACTGCACTATACTCTACTGAATTAACCTATTCTGTACTGTACTGTACTCTACTGTACTCTACTCTAATGAATTAAACGGTACTGTACCATACTGTACTGTACTCTTGTGTAATACTGTGCTCTACTGTACTAAACTGTGACGTACTGTTCAGTGATGTTCAAACTTGTGAATCATAGCCTAGACGTCTATGATTCGTTCAGATTTGGATCTGGTCCGCACTGACCAAATTTGTACTTGTTTGGGGGCAGAGCTCATTACATTAATACCCAGCATGCTTTGCAAGTGTTTGTTTTTACATTTACATCAGCAGGCGCTTTAAAATATTATCTGTAACTGTTATTGTAGTTGAAGTGGTCTGTTGATTTATTCTGTATGTTAAAGTATTTGAACATCATTGCTGCTAGTTTTAAAGCTTTTGAAAAAATTAACATTAGTGCATGTGATAGATAGGAGAAATAACAAATATTTAGTTGCAATCTTTAGTTGGCTCCTCTTTCCTATTAAGAGGTGTGAAAAGTATTATTGTGATATAATGCTTACTTAATTGAGAATGTATAGCAGTTGAAATTTGGCCATACAATCAATGGCTGAAAAATACGTATTTTCAACGTCCGGAAAATAAATATTTTCAATGTCCGGAAAATACATATTTTCAATGTCCGGAAAATACGTCCTTTTTTATGTCCATATAAGACATATTTATAACTTCCGGAAAATATGTCTTCTAACCTTTCATTCAGCACCTGAGATGCACTTGATGACAATGGGGATCCATAAATAACAGGAAAGGTGTTTCCCCAGTCAATCATGTACAAATATGCCCGTTTTAAGACCAACAAGAGACTGTGGTAATTCGCTATTTTAATACATTTTAACCAACAGTGAATTTATAGGTTAACAATTTCTTATAATAACCACATTTGCCTCTGCCACAGTAATAAAACAAACGTATCATATTCGAGTAGGTATTGCGCTGTAAGGCGTACAAGTGATAGTGGCTGGTGCATATACTGTAGTTCCTCAAGTTTTCTCTGGGTAGCCTACTGATCTGCACGACTTTATTCTAATTGTATTGGACCATCCAAAAACCGTTTATTTGTTGGTTCGCATGTATTATATTGAACTGGCACAAATAATTACTTTTTAGTGACTATTAGGCTATTAGATTAATATATGCCTACAAAATCTGTATTTGTACGATGACGAATTTACAGTATAAAACCCATTCTTAGTCATAGAAAAGCATATCTCCATATTTTCAATGCACATTCAAGTCGTTGTCTCTTACCTTTTCGGCCTGGGTCCAATTGACAGAACGGCTGGAACAGGTGTTACCTTGGGGCCCTCTGGAAATCAGTTAAAAATACACTCGCTCGTGAGCGCTGGGTGTTATAAATGCACTCGCTCCTGAGCAGTGGCCTCTATCCGCCAGTTAGATTTTATATTCCTGCTTTGAGCGCCTCCGTCAACCCAAGTCCCAGCCTCCGTCAACCCAAGTCCCAACCCTACGAATCATAGGCTAAGAAAAACGTCACGTATCAATTAAAGGGGCAATCTGCGATTGGTACATCAATTTGTGATATACTGATTCATGATATACATAAATTAATGATACCCATTGATTTGAAGAATATAACTTATAAAATACCTCATGAGCTTAGTTTAAATGTTGTACCCCATCAGAACCCAAAATATAAGCTTTTTAACTCCATTATTTGTAAACAATGTAATTGGTTAAAACTCAAATTTGAGCTGATGGATGTCAGTCCTTGCATCCATAGCTCTGTCTATGAATTTGAGAGTGGTTCCATTTCTCCAACCCCATCTGTCAGCTGTTTAAATTAACAGTGGCGGGGCCGACATTTTAGTGTTGTTTGAAATGCAGATTATACCTTTACATTTTTCTAATTGAATTAATACATTAAATTATTAGAGATAGGAATATAAACATTGTATTTGAAAATATGCTAGACATAGACAGACAGAATACACACAGTGCCTAGCAAAAGTATTCAGACCACTTGGATTTCTTCACATTTTATTGTGTTACAAAGTGGGATTAAAATGGATTGGATTGTCATATTTTGTCAACAATCTACACAAAATACTCTGTAATGTCAAAGTGGGAGAAGATTTTTGAAGATAAATAAAAAATTAATAACTAAAATATAGTCGTTGCATAAGTATTCAGTCTAAATTAGTTCAGGAGTACAATTTGGCTTAACAAATCACATAATAAGTTCCATGGACACGCTTAAATAATAAGGGTTGACATTATTTTTAATGACTAACCCTTCCTCAGTCCCCAATACATACAGTGGCTTGCGAAAGTATTCACCCCCCTTTGCATTTTTCCTATGTTGTTGCCTTACAACCTGGAATTAAAATGGATTTTTTGGGGGTTTGTATCATTTGATTTACACAATATGCCTACCACTTTGAAGATGAAAAATAGTTGAGGTGACTAAACTGCTTGGAGTAACCCTGGATTGTAACCTGTCATGGTCAAAACATATTGATACAACAGTAGCTAAGATGGGGAGAAGTATGTCCATAATAAAGCGTTACTCTACCTTCTTAACAGCACTATCAACAAAGCAGGTCCTACAGGCCCTAGTTTTGTCACACCTGGACTACTGTTCAGTCGTGTGGTCAGGTGCCACAAAAAAGGACTTAGGAAAATTGCAATTGGCTCAGAACAGGGCAGCACGGCTGGCCCTTGGATGTACACAGAGAGCTAATAGTGGAGGAAAGATTGACTTCATCACTACTTGTGTTCATGAGAGGTGTTGACATGTTGGGTGCACCGAGCTGTCTGTTTGAGCTACTGGCGCACAGCTCGGTCACCCATGCATACCCCACAAGACATGCCACCAGAGGTCTCTTCACAGTCCCCAAGTCCAGAACAGACTATTGGAGGCACACAGTACTACATAGAGCCATGACTACATGGAACTCTATTCCACATAAGTAACTGATGCAAGTAATACAATTAGATTTAAAAAAACTGATTAAAAAACACCTTATGGAACAGCGGGGACTGTGAAGCAACACAAACATAGGCACAGACACATGCATACACACACACGATAACATACGCACTATACACACACATACACATGGATTTTTGTACTGTATATATGTGGTAGTGGTGGAGTAGGGGTCTGAGGGCACACAGTGTGTTGTGAAATCTGTGAATGTATTGTAATGTTTTGTAAATTGCATGAACTGTCTTAATTTTGCTGGACCCCGGGAAGAGTAGCTGGCAGCAGCTAATGGGGATCCATAATAAATACAAATACAAAAATATTGCTCAATGGGGCTGAATGCAAGGGGCCAGAGTTCCTGTCTAGAAGCATGGCTTCGACTGCTCCTACAGTTTTGCTTCAGTACAGCAGTTTAACAGACTCCCGGCCCAGAAAGACAATTTCCATAGATGGCCACATAGAGAAGTCAGATTAGAAAATTCCTAATGAGACACACATTACCTTTGTGCAGAAAACATTCATTGAATTATTCAAATAATTGTCACTGAGGCCAATATTTTTCCATCACTTACAGCCGAAGATATTAACATTTTAGATTCATCCAATGTCTGACATGTTGGATGACATGATGACGTTGTTGCTGCTCACACTGCTCCCTGTTCCAACTGAGTGCTAGTGTGCATGTAATGTTGGTCCGTATAAACCGGATGCAACCCAGATATAGACAATCCATGAATAGGCATATGTGAACGTGAGTACCTAGAATACAATGGTCGGACTTATTGGACGTAGTCTCCAGTTCTTATTATACCCAAGGGGCTGAATGGCACCAAAAACATCGCTAAGGATCATGGTGAAAGTGGCCGTAACTAGTCGTCATGATAATGGTCGATGTAGTCGTTTTCATCCTGCCTGAGAGAGTCAACCAGGAGCCTCCTCGTAGCCTTCCGGCCCTTGATTGGTCTATGTCAGCACGTGGTCCTGTGTGATGACAAATGTACATTTACATTTACATTTTAGTCATTTAGCAGACGCTCTTATCCAGAGCGACTTACAGTTAGTGCATACATTATTTTTATATTTTTCATACTGGCCCCCCGTGGGAATCGAACCCACAACCCTGGCGTTGCAAACGCCATGCTCTACCAACTGAGCTACATCCCTGCCGGCCATTCCCTCCCCTACCCTAGACGACGCTGAGCCAATTGTGCGCCGCCCCATGGGTCTCCTGGTCGCGGCCGGCTACGACATATTGTACAGGATATATTTGTACTGTAGTGAAGCCGTCTCTAAAGTAATGCAAGGTCTTTTTCATGATCATGTGAAATGTCAATTGCTATGGAAATGCTGGGATGTGTTTTTCGATGAAAATTATGTTAAATGTAATTATGATGCAACTATGATACAACTATGATGGTGATACGAAATGGATTACAATTATCATCCTGAATATTAAGGCTATACTCACTTCATGTTACACACATAGACACTCAACCATGCACATTGTCTGGGTTATTATTTATTTGAACATCACACATTATAGTCGTACTCTTATCCAGACATCAAACACACTCTCACTAAATCACATCCAATATCATACACATCAACCTACTTAGATTTACTACACACATAATATCTTGACTACATTTTCTAACATGTCTGGTTCATCCTTGGGAGCAATTTCCAAACGCCTGAAGGTACCACGTTCATCTGTACAAACAATAGTATGCAAGTATAAACACCATGGGACTATGTAGTCGTCATACCGCTCAGGAAGGAGATGCGTTCTGTCTCCTAGAGATTAACATACTTTGGTTCGAAAAGTGCAAATCAATCCCAGAACAACAGCAAAGGACCTTGTGAAGATGCTGGAGGAAACAGGTACAAAAGTATCTATATCCACAGTAAACGAGTCCTATATCGACATAACCTGAAAGGCCGCTCAGCAAGGAAGAAGCCACTGCTCCAAAACCGTCATAAAAAAGCCAGACTACGGTTTGCAACTGCACATGGGGACAAAGAGTACTTTTTGGAGAAATGTCCTCTGGTCTGATGAAACAAAAATAGAACTGTTTGGCCATAATGACCATTGTTATGTTTGGAGGAAAAAGGGGGTGCTTGCAAGCCGAAGAACACCATCCCAACCGTGAAG
Organism: Coregonus clupeaformis; assembly: GCF_020615455.1. NCBI lineage: Eukaryota > Metazoa > Chordata > Actinopteri > Salmoniformes > Salmonidae > Coregonus > Coregonus clupeaformis. Next base: position 34,829,166 of record NC_059202.1, read on the forward strand.
CAAGGGGGTGGAAGCATCATGCTGTGGGGGTGCTTTGCTGCAAGAGGGACTGGTGCACTTCACAAAATAGATGGCATCATGAGGAAGGAAAATTATGTGGATATATTGAAGAAACATCTCAAGACATCAGTCAGGAAGTTAAAGCTTGGTCGCAAATGGGTCTTCCAAATGAACAATGACCCCAAGCATACTTCCAAAGTTGTGGAAAAATGGCTTAAGGACAACAAAGTCAAGGTATTGGAGTGACCATCACAAAGCCCTGACCTCAATCCTATAGAAAATGTGTGGGCAGAACTGAAAAAGCGTGTGCGAGCAAGGAGGTCTACAAACTTGACTCAGTTACACCAGCTCTGTCAGGAGGAATGGGCCAAAATTCACCCAACTTATTGTGGGAAGCTTGTGGAAGGCTACCTGAAACGTTTGACCCAAGTTAAACAATTTAAAGGCAATGCTACCAAATACTAATTGAGTGTATGTAAACTTCTGACCCACTGGGAATGTGATGAAAGAAATAAAAGCTGAAAGAAATAATTCTCTCTACTTTTACTCTGACATTTCACGTTCTTAAAATAAAGTGGTGATCCTAACTGACATAAGACAGGGAATTTTTATTAGGATTAAATGTCAGGAATTGTGAAAAACTGAGTTTAAATGTATTTGGCTAAGGTGTTTGTAAACTTCTGACTTCAACTGTACATAGTTACTCCTGCCAAGCCTCCTTTAGCTTTCAAAGTCCAAGTGCCACGCACTGTTTACTTTCAAGGTCTACGTGTCGTTTCTCTAGACAGGGCCTTTGCCTCTTATCTCATTATATTGGTGCCGTGACTCTGACACTTTCCCAAAAAATAATATACATATATACGTTAAAGGACAGTTACACAATGTATTGACTATAGTCGCTATCCAGGCATGCATCTGGATTACAAAGTGTCAATCATGTTTATTCTATTTTGCCCTTATCATTTCATAACATATGTACTAGAAAATCACCCCTAGTATCAGCTTTGCACATCTGGATTTGGGGATTTTCTCCCTCACAGATTTTCTCTGTTAAGTTAGATGGGGATCGACAGTGAACAGCAATCTTCAAGTCTTTCCACAGATTTTCAATGGGATTCAAGTCTGTGCTTTGGCTGGGCCACTCATGGACTCTCACATTCTTGTTCTGAAGCCATTGCAGCGTTGCTTTGGCTGTATGCTTGGGGTCATTGTCCTGTTGAAATGTAAATCTTCTCCCCAGTCTAAGGTCGTTTACACTCTGAAGCAGTTTCTCATCAAGGATTTACCTGTGTTTGGCTCCATTCATTGTTCCCTCTTTCCTTACCAGTCTGTCAGTCCCTGTCACTGAAAAACATCCCCATAGCATGATGCTGCCACCACCATGCTTCACGGTAGGGATGATGTAAGACAGGTAATGAGCTGTGCCAGACATAGCGCGTTGCATTCAGGCCACATTTTTGTCTCATCAGACCACATCATCTTTTGCCTTGTGATCTCAGTCTTTCACGTGCCTTTTGGTAAACTCCAAGCATGCTGCCATGTGCCTTTTTCTCAGCAGTGGCTTCAGTCTGGCCACTCCCATAAAGTCCAGATTGGGGAATTGCTGTAGAGACTGTTGTCCTTCTGACAGGTTCTCCCATCTCAGCCAAGGAACTCTGTAGTTCTGTCAGTGGTCACCTCCCTTCTTGCCCAGTTGCTCAATTTGGTCAGATGGCCAGCTATAGGCAGAGTCTGGGTAGTTCCATTTTTTTCAATTTCCCAATGATGGAGCCCCTGGGCTCTTGAAAAATGTTAACACTCAAAATTGTTTTATACCCTTCCCCAGATATATGCCTCATCACAATTCTATCTCTGAGATCTACGGACAGTTCCTTGGACTTCATGGTATAGTTTCGTCTCTGACATGCACTGTCAACTGTGGGACCTTACATACAGTAGACAGGTGTGTTTCTTTCTAAATCATGTTCAAACAATTGAATTGGCCATATCTTCTTCTTCGGTGGGGTTTATCGGTGGTTGGCATCCAACGTTATGGTGCATTACTGCCACCTACTGTACTGGAGTGTGGGCCAGAGACAGGGAGAAACTAAATCCTACCTGCCAGCCCCATTACTCTTAGAAAATCCAATCTTTGAGACTGTATCTAATGACGTTCTACTCAGTATACTCTTCAAACATTTCCTGTATCCCCTTCTCCCTCATACTGGATCTCAGCCTCTCTGTTTCCCTCTCATACTGTCCACACCAGTGGAGGCTGGTGAGAGGAGCTATAGGAGGACGGGCTCATTGTAATGGCTGGAATGGAATTAATGGAACGGTATTAAACACATCCCATATATGGAAACCACATTTTTGACTCCGTTCCATTAATTCCAATCGAGCGATTACAATGAGCCTGTCCTTCTATAGCTCCTCCCACCAGCCTCCACTGGCCCACACGGTATCAGTACATACTCCACTATCTCTGTTAGTCTGGCAATAATCACGCCTTCCTGTTGGATGCTTTCCTATCACATTTAAAGTCTTATTCAACTGGCTGTGTCCCACCCTTAATCTTGTAAAAATAGCCTCCCCTCTTCTGTCTCTTCCTGCTGTCCTCCCCTCCCCGACTTTTCTCTGTACTTGGAATAGATGCCTGCCCTTATTGTCTCCATTCCACATAGGAAGAGAAGGTAGAGAGGAGGGAGTGAAAGGATGATCGGTCCTCCGGAAGTTTAGTTTTCCTCCATTTTCACTCAGCTGCCCATGCAGCCATGTTCTGCAAGCTCGCAATTAGTTACTCAGCCATGGAGGAGGGGAGGGTCGAGCCGGCCGGGAGGAAAGGGGGCAGTGTGAGTCATAGGATGTGGAAAGGGAGGAGAGTAGGGTCGAAGAGGCAGAATCAGGAGACAGGAGGGAGAAGGATTTAGCAGAAGGGAGAGATGATAGGATAGAAGAGGAGAGAGTAGTGGGAGAGAGAGAGCAAAGATTGCGACGGCGCATGACCTGATCTGGGTAGGAGCTGAGTGGGTAGGGTCGGAGGAGAGGGAGGCAGAAAAGGAAACAAAGTAGTGATCAGAGACCTAGAGGGGGTTTGCGGTGAGATTAGTAAGTGAACAGCCTCTAGTAAAGATGAGGTCAAGCATATTGCCTGCCTTGTGAGTGAGAGGTGACTGGGAATGGGTGAGGTCAAAAGAAACAAGGAGGGGAAAGAGAGAGTTGGAAAGAAAGTAATCGAAGGCAGACGTCGGGTGGTTGAAGTCACCAAGTATGACACGCGGTGAGCCATTCTTCAGGAACTGAGCTTATCAAGGTGTCAAACTCTAAGTGCACCTGGTGGGTGGTAGATGACAACAATGTTAAGCTTGAGTAGACATGTGACAGTGACAGCATGGAATTCAAATTATGAGATGGACAGGTGAGTGGGAGAAAATAGAAAATCTCCACATAATAGAAATTAGTAGCCCTGTGCCACCACCTCGATGACCAGATGCTCTCGGACTATGAGAGAAAACGTAGTCAGATGAAGAGAGAGAGACTGGAGTAGGAGTCTTCTCTGGGGTGATCCATGTCTCCGTCAGGGCCAAAAAGTCAAGGGATTTAAGGCTGAGATTAACTCTGCGTTCTTGACTGCAAATCGGCAGTTCCAAACGCTGCCAGAGACCAGGAATTCCACATGGGCTGTTGCACGCAGGGTACACTAAATTAGAAGGGTTGCAGCTAAGGGGTGGGGAGCGTCTTTAAAGCCTACAGGGAGAGGAGTGAACAGGTATAGAAAACACACATATAGTTGCCAAAGCTACAATAGAGCAAAATGAGGTCATCTGAAAATAACTAGGTAAGATACTTAGGTGAGAGTGGTGTGGAGCCTTCCACTCTTTCCTTCCTCGAACAACTCGGCAGAACAGTCTTAGTTGTGGGACGAGACCACCTCAAATAAAATGTTATTGGCCGCATACACATATTTAGCAGATGTTATTGCGGGTGTAGCAAAATGCTTGTGTTCCTAGCTCCAACAGTGCTCCCTCTGCTGTCTCCTGAAGTCCACGATCAGCTCCTTCGTTTTGTTGACACAGCCACCTGACACAGCCGCCGCTGAGAAAACAGGGGAGACTTAAGTACTAATACTAATTGCTAAATGCCTTGCAGAGGTGAAGAGCACACCTCCCCGTACTAATTGCTGATTGCCTAGGAGAAGAGAAACCACTCCCCCTACAATACAACCCTGCCTCTTAATCCTGATTGATGTGTCAACAATCATCTGCAAGTTATGAGTATTTATTTATGAGTAGTTAACAGTTCAGACACCAAGTAAGCTACTGGGAAGACAGGCAGTACTTAAAGTAGATGGCCCTAGCTAGCAAAAAGACAGTACTAGACAACAACAGATTAAGACAAAAATTATACTTATCACTCCTGGAGACAGTGGCAAACCGTGGCTATTGAATCTAAGCCTTCAGTTGGGAATTTATTTTCCAATACGTCAAATCAAATAAAAAACTCTACAAAATAACAGAAACAGAGCATAACTTAATGTGCCCAACATTATATGGTGTAGTCAGACCATTCTAGTGCAGACTCTATTGCAGGAGAAGCAATGCTTTTTGATTAAAACAGACCTGAGCCGTGCTTTGGGCTGCAGCTCACACAAAGACAGCACACGGACACAACAGTGACACAGCAACAGTAGCAGTGTGTGTAAATCAAGGGGGAACCAAGCCAGGAAAAAAAGCCATATTACAACTTGTGATAATTGCGTTGTTTAGGCTACTCTATAACTCGTATAAATCCATTCATTCACCACCGTGATATAAGGTTGAAAAGTCATACATCGTTTCACAGAAACAGATAAATTGGATAAATTCAACCACACATAGGACTAACTATTGATTCAGGACAGTTACTGCGAATCAGAGCAAAGAAAACAGAAGCGCTGCCTCCGCTATTTCAGAATGCTGAAAGAGAGTAACAGCAGTCACACACAGCATCAAATAATGTTAAAGAATAAGCAGCCCATTCACTCAAAAATAAATAATAAGCCAGTAGACCCCAATCATAACAATAGAAAAACAACCATTTAGTAGTTCCAACATGAAATGAACAAGCCAGCTATTACTTCCCACTGCAAACATATTTTATCTAGTTCAGCACACAAAATAACTGGTGATCTAAAGTTTCAATGCAACAACGTTTCACACATCAAAAAGCTTAATAGCAACAGCAAGCCAACTGCAATAAAAAAAATGACACTCACCAGATGATGATCATTTGAAAATGAAGTCCATCCTCCAGTTCTTCTTTATGAAATGGACAATGGCAGGGTCATATACAGTGGGGGAAAAAAGTATTTAGTCAGCCACCAATTGTGCAAGTTCTCCCACTTAAAAAGATGAGAGAGGCCTGTAATTTTCATCATAGGTACACGTCAACTATGACAGACAAATTGAGAAAATCACATGAATTTATTTGCAAATTATGGTGGAAAATAAGTATTTGGTCACCTACAAACAAGCAAGATTTCTGGCTCTCACAGACCTGTAACTTCTTCTTTAAGAGGCTCCTCTGTCCTCCACTCGTTACCTGTATTAATGGCACCTGTTTGAACTTGTTATCAGTATAAAAGACACCTGTCCACAACCTCAAACAGTCACACTCCAAACTCCACTATGGCCAAGACCAAAGAGCTGTCAAAGGACACCAGAAACAAAATTGTAGACCTGCACCAGGCTGGGAAGACTGAATCTGCAATAGGTAAGCAGCTTGGTTTGAAGAAATCAACTGTGGGAGCAATTATTAGGAAATGGAAGACATACAAGACCACTGATAATCTCCCTCGATCTGGGGCTCCACGCAAGATCTCACCCCGTGGGGTCAAAATGATCACAAGAACGGTGAGCAAAAATCCCAGAACCACACAGGGGGACCTAGTGAATGACCTGCAGAGAGCTGGGACCAAAGTAACAAAGCCTACCATCAGTAACACACTACGCCGCCAGGGACTCAAATCCTGCAGTGCAAGACGTGTCACCCTGCTTAAGCCAGTACATGTCCAGGCCTGTCTGAAGGTTGCTAGAGTGCATTTGGATGATCCAGAAGAGGATTGGGAGAATGTCATATGGTCAGATGAAACCAAAATATAACTTTTTGGTAAAAACTCAACTCGTCGTGTTTGGAGGACAAAGAATGCTGAGTTGCATCCAAAGAACACCATACCTACTGTGAAGCATGGGGGTGGAAACATCATGCTTTGGGGCTGTTTTTCTGCAAAGGGACCAGGTCGACTGATCCGTGTAAAGGAAAGAATGAATGGGGCCATGTATCGTGAGATTTTGAGTGAAAACCTTCCATCAGCAAGGGCATTGAAGATGAAACGTGGCTGGGTCTTTCAGCATGACAATGATCCCAAACACACCGCCCGGGCAACGAAGGAGTGGCTTCGTAAGAAGCATTTCAAGGTCCTGGAGTGGCCTAGCCAGTCTCCAGATCTCAACCCCATAGAAAATCTTTGGAGGGAGTTGAAAGTCCGTGTTGCCCAGCGACAGCCCCAAAACATCACTGCTCTAGAGGAGATCTGCATGGAGGAATGGGCCAAAATACCAGCAACTGTGTGTGAAAACCTTGTGAAGACTTACATAAAATGTTTGACCTGTGTCATTGCCAACAAAGGGTATATAACAAAGTATTGAGAAACTTTTGTTATTGACCAAATACTTATTTTCCACCATAATTTGCAAATAAATTCATAAAAAATCCTACAATGTGATTTTCTGGATTTTTATTTCTCATTTTGTCTGTCATAGTTGACGTGTACCTATGATGAAAATTACAGGCCTCTCTCATCTTTTTAAGTGGGAGAACTTGCACAATTGGTGGCTGACTAAATACTTTTTTTCCCCACTGTAGTTTGTCCTTAGATTTTATATCCGAGAAGTAGCCTACTTTCTCAATTGAGATCAAACCAAAGGCTGACAGTCGGGCCTGTACAGTGGTGTTCCTGGAGTAAGTCTTAAGCTGTTTCAGGGCGGAGAATGTCCTTTCATCTGAGGCAGTGGACACAGTAATGGTTAAGACTAGACAGGTAAGCAGATGTAGTTGGTACATTCTATCATTCAGCCTCTTCTGCCAGAGAAAGTGGAGAAGGTCGGCCGGGCTCCTACACTCGAAATCAGACAAGGAGTATATCACTGTGCGAGTTCAGTTTTGAGATGTGGCAGATCAAAGTTGGGCCCATAGCTTTCTTCGAGACTTGAGAATGCAGTATTTTATCATTGTGAGAAAGAGTCTCTCTGCACTGCTGCTCGTTAAGCTGAAGGTCTACTCGTGTCCCAAAATGTTTTTGAACTCACAGTAGCTCGCAGGTGTGAAGTTGAGTCTTGGTGGCGCAGAGCTGACTTCGTAAAACTGGATAGGTCTTTGAAACCAACCAGTACTGGCCCAGGTTGACGTTTTGTCGGTGCTGAAGATTAGACAATCCCAGCAGTACAGATTCTTGGTTTGCTCACACCCTTCCACAGATAACGTGCATAATTGTTAGCTTTAAAATTCCTTTCAAAGCTCTTTTCTCGTAGTACCAATCATGGCAGTGCTGGCATTGTTGGCCTCCCCCCTGCACAAAATGTAACTTCTCGTTGAAAGTTAGTCTTGAAAAGGGCGATGCTAACACATTAGCCAACACATCCTCCTCGAGAACACCTGCTACAATCGCCGCCATTGTCACACACAAAAGCATGGGAAAACTAGACTAGTGCTCACTATTGGCTTCCAGAAGGCCTAGACACATCACTTTTTAAACGGTACCACTCATTGCAAGTCAAAATGTGATTGGTTCATTCCACTGTCACTCCAAAATTCTACTCTAACATGCTCACCACACCGCTCGTGTTACGTGCGCGAGCCTTGCAAAATAAATGTACACATACATGTTATTCAATCATTTCATCCAAACTGCTCAAGCGCGTCAACGAGCATCTGCGTAGCCAGGTGCTAAAATAGAACTTGGTAATTTTGACACTTGACGTGCTACAAATCTTGCCTCTCCAATCTCCTCATTGGTTTTTTGGAGCATATAGCCACGTGGGTGATTGAATGCTGAACTGAGGTCCACACTCCAGTCCAGTTGGTGGTGGTAATGCACCATAAAGTCGGTTGCCAACCGCCATATAAAGTCCAAAGAAGAAGAAGAAGACTGAAGGAGGTGAGATTACTAGAAACTAACTAGGTTTACCCTTTTATCTGTGGATTAATTGTTGGAGTAGAAGACCTTGGGCATTTCAGGTAAAATAACAACCCAATATTTATATCCCAAGACAAATTAGCTAGCAACAGCAAGCTAGCTAAATGGCCATGAATATTTCATGCATTTCGACCTGTCCCCAAATTAATATAGGTGGTTCAGAGTTCATTTTGATATTTCAACCTGCGCGTCCTCATCGCGTTTGGTGTGGATGGACAAAATCAACATGCGCACAATGGCGGACGCACACGTGTGCCCGGTCTAGTCAGCATGTTATACAGTTGAATGGCCGAGGCCTTCCGTCCATCTTCTGCAGGCCTAGCCAATGAGCTAGCTAGATTTCTCTACCCAGACACCACCAACGAAAAATTCTGATTGAAGTCAGAAGATCATTAAAATGATTGAAAAGATGAAATAGAAATTTTAATGAAATGTAATGTAATTTCTCATTTATTTGATATATACTACCAGTAAAACGTTTGGACACACCTACTCATTCAAGGGTTTTTCTTTTTTTTCTACTATTTTTTACATTGTATAATAGTAGTGAAGACCATCAAAACTATGAAATAACACATATGGAATCATGTAGTAAACAAATCAAAATATATTTTATATTTGAGATTCTTCAAATAGCCACCCTTTGCCTTGATGACAGCTTTGCACACTCTTGGCATTCTCTCAACCAGCTTCATGAGGAAGTCACCTGGAATGTATTTCAATTAACAGGTGTGCCTTCTTACATGTTAATTTGTGGAATTTCTTTCCTTCTTAATGCGTTTGAGCCAATCGGTTGTGTTGTGACAAGGTGGGGGGGTATACAGAAGATAGCCCTATTTGGTAAGAGACCAAGTCCATATTATGGCAAGAACAGCTCAAATAAGCAAAGAGAAACAACAGTCCATTATTACTTTAAGACATGAAGGTCAGTCAATACGGAAAATGTCAAGAACTTTGCACGTGCAGTCGCAAAAACCATCAAGCGCTATGATGAAACTGGCTCTCATGAGGACCACCACAGGAATGGAAGACCCAGAGATACCTCTGCTGCTGAGGATAAGTTCATTAGAGTTACCAGCCTCAAAAATTGCAGCCCAAATAAATGTCACAGACACATCTCAACATTAACTGTTCAGAGGGGACTGTGTGAATCAGGCCTTCATGGTCGAATTGCTGCAAAGAAACCACTACTAAAGGACACCAATAAGAAGAAGAGACCTGCTTGGGCCAAGAAACACGAGCAATGGACATTAGACTGGTGGAAATTCATCCTTTGGTCTGGAGTCCAAATTTGAGATTTTTGGTTCCAACCGCTGTGTCTTTGTGAGACGCGGTGTGGGTGAACGGATGATCTCCGCATGTGTAGTTCCCACCGTAAAGCATGGAGGAGGTGGTGTTATGAGTGGGGGTGCTTTGCTGGTGACACTGTCTGTGATGTATTTAGAATTCAAGGCACACTTAACCAGCATGGCTACAACAGCATTCTGCAGCGATACGCCATCCCATCGGGTTTGGGTTTAGTGGGACTATCATTTGTTTTTCAACAGGACAATGACCCAATACACCTCCAGACTGTGTAAGGGCTATTTTACCAAGAAGGAGAGTGATGGAGTGCGGCATCAGATGACCTGGCCTCCACAATCCCCCGACCTCAACCCAATTGAGATGGTTTGGGATGAGTCGGACGACAGAGTGAAGGAAAAGCAGCCAACAAGTGCTAAGCGTATGTGGGAACTCCTTCAAGACTGTTGGAAAAGCATTCCAGGTGAAGCTGGTTCAGAGAATGCCAAGAGTGTGCAAAGCTGTCATCAAGTCAAAGGGTGGCTACTTTGAAAAATCTCAAATATAAAATTATTTTGATTTGTTGAACACTTTTTTGGTTACTACATAATTCCATGTGTGTTATTTCATAGTTTTGATGTCTTCAGTATTATTCTACAATGTAGAAAATAGTACAAAATAAAGAAAAACCCTTGAATGAGTAGGTGTGTCCAAACTTTTGACTGGTACTGTATATAAATGTTTTATAAATCATTTGGGCTTCTCTGAAGGCCTAGAAGGCCCTCAGGGTTCCCCACTGCCTGGAGATATCAGCAGTCTTCTAGCTATTGAATGAAGCACACTGAGATAATAATTGTATTAGCAATTTATAGTTAAGAGTATTTTAAGGTGCATTTTTCTTGAATAACCTTTTGTTTTTGAGTAGTTAATCAATTACTGATCGTTTTAATCTAGTCATTTTTTTACCTCAACGTTGAAACCGGATAAGAAATTTGACTTTTTGCCATCAACAAAGTCTAGAGCCAGCTGATTGTTTTCTTTTGAATTCCTGCATTGTATACCTACATTGAAGTGATTAACCTATTATCTCCTGGAGGACTACAAAGGAACACAAAGTACAGGAATGGGGGACACACATCTTTTACTCAGGAGGAGTCCTTCGTATTTTCAAGAGGATTTTTTATACTCGTTCCCTGAACAACCAAGCCCTACTCATCAGTGACATTGTGGACAAATGTATTGAAGTTCTGTGCCTAACAGAGACATGGCAACAACCCAATTGCTATTACCTGCTTAACCAAGCAACAACATCTGTCTGTTTACCTTGACAAACCTCATGCTGTGGGTCGTGGAGGTGGGCTTGCTGTCCTTCATCGGTCTGACTTAAAGATCAAAGTCACACCTGTACTGCAGGTAACCTCCTTTGAATGCATTGCCTGTACAATATCTGGCCCTCAACCACTGTTTATAGTACTCATCTACCGGCCACCTAAAACCTCTACAGTCTTCCTCTCTGAGTTAGCTGAGTGCCTAACATCTGTCTGCTCCTTGTGTCCTGCAACACTATTGCTAGGGGACTGTAACATTCATGTGGACTCTGATGGATGTGCTTTTGCCCTGTGGATTGCTTCAACTTCACATAGCATGTCAACTTCCCCACCCATGTACTTCCCCTTATGTGCACAACTGCCACGGCTACCTCCGACCTCTGGACATACCCATCTCTGACCACAAGGTCATACTGTTCAGTGTGCCCGCCCCCATGCCTAAGCCTACCAATAGCGCACCATTACCTACAGAAATATCAAAAGGATTAACACCGCTGACCTAATGGATATGCTGCAATCACATGACACCGCTGACCCTAATGTATCCTCAGTGACTGACCTGGTGGCTCATTACAACAGTGAGCTAGCTCTCCTCCCACCTGGATGTTCTGGCCCCCCTTAAAATAAGGGTAGTCTCCTTCAACATCCCAGCGCCATGGTCCACTCCTGCCATGAAAGCCACAGGATGACAACTAGTACGGCTCTACAAACGGACAGGGCTCATTATCCATAAGGAGGCCTACAAACATCACATTCACAAGGACTCACTTTCCACAATCAAATCTGCCTATTTCTCCAACATCATAAGGAATGAACAAGGAAACCCAAGAGTGCTCTTCTCAACCATCAACAAACTTCTCCACCCACTGGACAAACCCTATCTCACAATCAACACAGACCTCTGTGACAGTTTTCTGGCCTCCTTTCAAAACAAAGTGGAGGCTATCTACCAATAGCTGCAACAGTCTCACCCCCCCAGAAAAGTATGGTAAGTTACAGAGTGAGTGTCTTTGATAACTGCCTAGTTGGTTAGCTAGCTAAGTGTAAAACGCAGCTAACTAGCTAACTGCAGTTATCATAAACCATTATTATCTAACTAGCTACAGTAGCGAAATATCTGTCAGATAAGGTAAGGTAAGCAGGATCGTGGCATGTCACAAACAATGCATGTTGGCTAGCTAGCTCACATTAGCTATATCACGCTAGCTAGCTAGCTAATGCCTACAGATGTAACTCAGCTTTTTTGCAGCGGCAGGCTCATCCACAGCCACTGCTATCATTATGACCAGCGCTGCTGGGAAGTTAATATTTTAATCGAAAATGACACTAATTGTAGATGATGTTCAAATATAGTTGAACAATTTGTCATGAATGATTATACAAAAAAGAGGAATGAGGCCAATAATGATCATATTCGACAACACAACTGCTTAGCTACATTTTTTAGTCATTTAGCAGACGCTCTTATCCAGAGCGACTTACAGTTAGTGAGTGCATACATTTTTCATACTGGCCCCCCGTTGGAATCGAACCCACAACCCTGGCGTTGCAAGCGCCATGCTCTACCAACTGAGCTACAGGAGGCCCTAATAGAACTAGCTTGATAACTTAGCTAGCTATCTATGACCAGGTGTTCAAAAACAAAACAAAATCTGAGCCCCAACCACCTCAGCACCACCTTCTTAAAATAACTATTTGATATGATATGGCATTTTTTTGCTCTAGATTGCAGGAAATGCCAGTTACAAATCTCTGAGAGCAAAAACCAAGCAATGAGGTCAAAGGAAGGTCCGTAGAGCTCCGAGACAGGATTATGTCGAGGCACAGATCTGGGGAAGGGTACCAAAACATTTCTGCAGCATTGAAGGTCTCCAAGAACACAATGGCCTCCATCATTCTTAAATGGAAGAAGTTTGGAACCACCAAGACTCTTCCTAGAGCTGACAGTCCGGCCAAACTGAGCAATCGGGGGAGAAGGGCCTTGGTCAGGGAGGTGACCAAGAACCCGATGGTCACTCTGACAGAGCTCTAGAGTTCCTCTGTGGAGATGTGAGAACCTTACAGAAGGACAACCATCTCTGCAGCACTCCACCAATCAGGCCTTTATGGTACCGTGGCCAGACGGAAGCGACTCCTCAGTAAAAGGCACATGACAGCCCGCTTGGAGTTTTCCAAAAGGCACCTAAAGTCTCTCAGACCATGAGAAACAAGATTGTCTGGTCTGATGAAACCAAGATTGAACTCTTTGGCCTGAATGCCAAGCATCACGTCTGGAGGAAACCTGGCACCATCCCTACGGTGAAGCATGGTGGTGGCAGCATCATGCTGTGGGGATGTTTTTCAGCAGCAGGGACTGGGAGACAAGTCAGGATTGAGGGAAAGATGAATGGAGCAAAGTACAGAGAGATCCTTGATGAAAACCTGCTCCAGAGTGCACAGGACCTCAGACTGGGGCAGAGGTTCCCCTTCCAACAGGACAACGACCCTAAGCACACAGCCAAGACAACGCAGGAGTGGTTTCGGGACAAGTCTCTGAATGTCCTTGACTGGCCCAGCCAGAGCCCAGACTTGAGCCTGACCTAACATCTCTGGAGAGACTTGAAAATAGCTGTGCAGCGACGCTCCCCATCCAACCTGACAGAACTTGAGAGGATCTGCAGAGAAGAATGGGAGAAACTCCCCAAATACAGGTGTGCCAAGCTTGTACCGTCATACCCAAGAAGACTCAAGGCTGTAATCGCTGACAAAGGTGCTTCAACAAAGTACTGAGTAAAGGGTCTGAATACTTATGTAAATGTGATATTTCCATTGTTTATTTTAAATAAATTAGCAAAAATGTCTAAAAACCAGTTTTTGCTTTGTCATTAGGGGTATTGTGTGTAGATTGAGGGGTAAAAAAGATTTAATCAATTTTAGAATAAGGCTGTAACCTAACAAAATGTGGAAAAGGCACTGTAGGTCCCTCAAACTTAACATTAACATTACTTGGTTGTGTTATTTGTGATGTCTTGTTTTGTCCCTTAGAGGTAATGGTAAAATTATACTTGTCCCTGAAAAAATTACTCTGTTAGCATATAGGAGTGGAAATGGTATGCAATATCAGCTTCAATACAGTAGACTAAGAAAGAAAGTGAATGTACAAATGAGGAAGTCCAAAATGCTGTGACAAGAACAGTATAATTGCAATTCAGATTGTATTTCACATGTACTAGAATTACATCAGACAGAACTAATCCTTTTAAGTATTTAATCTGAATCTAAACTTGATATACAGTACATTGTGCCACACACAAACATGATATGCTCCTCTGTTGTCACACAAGATAAATGCTTGTATGTGCAGTGGGGGAAAAAAGTATTTAGTCAGCCACCAATTGTGCAAGTTCTCCCACTTAAAAAGATAAGAGAGGCCTGTAATTTTCATCATAGGTACACGTCAACTATGACAGACAAATTTAGATTTTTTTTTCTCCAGAAAATCACATTGTAGGATTTTTAATGAATTTATTTGCAAATTATGGTGGAAAATAAGTATTTGGTCACCTACAAACAAGCAAGATTTCTGGCTCTCACAGACCTGTAACTTCTTCTTTAAGAGGCTCCTCTGTCCTCCACTCGTTACCTGTATTAATGGCACCTGTTTGAACTTGTTATCAGTATAAAAGACACCTGTCCACAACCTCAAACAGTCACACTCCAAACTCCACTATGGCCAAGACCAAAGAGCTGTCAAAGGACACCAGAAACAAAATTGTAGACCTGCACCAGGCTGGGAAGACTGAATCTGCAATAGGTAAGCAGCTTGGTTTGAAGAAATCAACTGTGGGAGCAATTATTAGGAAATGGAAGACATACAAGACCACTGATAATCTCCCTCGATCTGGGGCTCCACGCAAGATCTCACCCCGTGGGGTCAAAATGATCACAAGAACGGTGAGCAAAATCCCAGAACCACACGGGGGGACCTAGTGAATGACCTGCAGAGAGCTGGGACCAAAGTAACAAAGCCTACCATCAGTAACACACGACGCCGCCAGGGACTCAAATCCTGCAGTGCAAGACGTGTCCCCTGCTTAAACCAGTACATGTCCAGGCCTGTCTGAAGTTTGCTAGAGTGCATTTGGATGATCCAGAAGAGGATTGGGAGAATGTCATATGGTCAGATGAAACCAAAATATAACTTTTTGGTAAAAACTCAACTCGTCGTGTTTGGAGGACAAAGAATGCTGAGTTGCATCCAAAGAACACCATACCTACTGTGAAGCATGGGGGTGGAAACATCATGCTTTGGGGCTGTTTTTCTGCAAAGGGACCAGGACGACTGATCCATGTAAAGGAAATAAAGAATGGGGCCATGTATCGTGAGATTTTGAGTGAAAACCTCCTTCCATCAGCAAGGGCATTGAAGATGAAACGTGGCTGGGTCTTTCAGCATGACAATGATCCCAAACACACCGCCCGGGCAACGAAGGAGTGGCTTCGTAAGAAGCATTTCAAGGTCCTGGAGTGGCCTAGCCAGTCTCCAGATCTCAACCCCATAGAAAATCTTTGGAGGTAGTTGAAAGTCCGTGTTGCCCAGCGACAGCCCCAAAACATCACTGCTCTAGAGGAGATCTGCATGGAGGAATGGGCCAAAATACCAGCAACAGTGTGTGAAAACCTTGTGAAGACTTACAGAAAACGTTTGACCTGTGTCATTGCCAACAAAGGGTATATAACAAAGCATTGAGAAACTTTTGTTATTGACCAAATACTTATTTTCCACCATAATTTGCAAATAAATTCATTAAAAATCCTACAATGTGATTTTCTGGATATTTTTTTCTCATTTTGTCTGTCATAGTTGACGTGTACCTATGATGAAAATTACAGGCCTCTCTCATCTTTTTAAGTGGGAGAACTTGCACAATTGGTGGTTGACTAAATACTTTTTTCCCCCACTGTATATAGGGGAAGAGACGATTAGGGGAGGAAATAACATCACTATGCAATATGCCCCCTGTTGTCACACATGAGAAATGCTTGTATCTGACAGGAGTTATCAGGCATTTTATATGTCAAGAGACAGAAATGTCTAAAAACCAGTTTTTGCTTTGTCATTAGGGGCATTGTGTGTAGATTGAGGGGGGAAAAACGATTTAATCAATTTTTGAATAAGTCTGTAACCTAACAAAATGTGGAAAAATTCAAGGGGTCTGAATACTTTCCGAAGGCACTGTAGGCCCCTCAAACTCAACTCTGGACCTCGAAGTGAGTTCAACTGCGTTTTTTAATTGTGATTTGACTGTGTGCAATGAAGCATTTAAATAGAATTGTAAAAAAAAAAAATACTACTTACATCCATAAAGAATGCACATGGTTATCATGATGAGCAATGATAAGAGTCATGGACATTATAGACTATGAAAAGAATCAGCTTTAATTTGTGCAAGTGAATAGTGCAAAGATTGTAACATGGTATACTGCATTTACTGTAACTTACAACCATCTGGTCTGCGAGCTTAAACAAACACACTATGCACATAAAACCACATACCATTGACTTTTATAGGAACTGCTCTACAGTAACAGGAAATTGCTCAAGATGGCAGTATATGGCCCTGACCTAAGGTGACACCCACATCCTCCCTTGTACATCCTCTCTATGAGTCTGCTTCGTGTGTCCCCCGTCCTTATCATTAGCTCTATTTCAATCCTATTAGTCCAGACCATACCCCACCTCCCCACTGGTGATTTGGTAGAGAATTCTTGAAAAAAAAACCTGCAATGTAAAAAACGTACATCCTGTCTAGAGCTCAGTGGCTTCTGTCTTCCTCCAGGTCACCCACAGAGGGATTGAAGCACACATCCAGTTTGCGACGGAGACGGGCCTTGAGCATCAAGCGGCGTTTCACACTGATTGAGGTGGACTCCTGGTACTTGAGCTTGGCGTAGTAGTCCGAGAACTTGTTGAAGAGGAGGGAGATGGGCATGCCATTGAGTATTATGCCGAAGAAGATGCAGGAGAATGCCACCACGCGGCCCGGGAGGGATACGGGCACCACGTCCCCATAACCCACTTGGGAGATGCTCACCTGTAGTGCAGGGTTAGAGGGACACACTCTCAGAGATTGCCTTCCTCTGTCGTTATCAACATGTTTTCTGTTAATAATGACACTAAGGTTATAACAGTAGTATGTAGTGAAGATAGCATGGATTGAAGTCTCAAGATTGAAGTATTAACATTAACATTACTTGATTGTGTTATTTGTGATATCTTGTTTTGTCCCTTAGAGGTAATGGTAAAATTATACTTGTCCCTGAAAAAATTACTCTGTTAGCATATAGGAGTAGAAATGGTATGAAATATCAGCTTCAATACAGTAGACTAAGAACGAAAGTGAATGTACAAATGAGGAAGTTACACAATTGTGTAATACATATCAAATGACCCATGAGGACCTGCAACAAAATACTGTACTCCAACTTTCCCCACAAGTCCAAAATGCTGTGACAAGAACAGTATAATTGCAATTCAGATTGTATTTCACATGTACTAGGATTACATCAGACAGAACTAATCCTTTAAGTATTTAATCTGAATCTAAACTTGATATACAGTACGTTGTGCCGCACACAAACATGATATGCTCCTCTGTTGTCACACAAGAGAAATGCTTGTATCTGACATGAATTCTCAGGCATTTTATATGTCAAGAGACAATTGGGGGAGGAAATAACAACACTATGCTGAGTATGTAACTACAGAGGGAGTGTTGGTTATTTCTCAACAATATGAAAAAAACATTGTATTCACAAGGTCCATATTTATGTTGTATTGTTCAAACTACATATTTTAAGGCTATCTCTAGCATCAAGGACAAAGTCAAGTCAACCAAAAGCTACATACAGTGGCTTGCGAAAGTATTCATCCCCCTTTGTATTTTTCCTATTTTGTTGCCTTACAACCTGGAATTAAAATATATTTTTGGGGGGTTTGTATCATTTGATTTACACAACATGCCTACCACTTTGAAGATGCAAAATAATTTTTATTGTGAAACAAACAACAAATAAGACAAAAAAACAGAAAACCTGGGCATGCATAACTATTCCCCCAAAGTCAATACTTTGTAGAGCCACCTTTTGCAGCAATTACAGCTGCAAGTCTCTTGGAGTATGTCTCTATAAGCTTGGCACATCAAGCCACTGGGATTTTTTGCCTATTCTTCAAGGCAAAACTGCTCCAGCTCCTTCAAGTTGGATGGGTTCCTCTGGTGTACAGCAATCTTTAAGTCATACCACAGATTCTCAATTGGATTGAGGTCTGGGCTTTGACAAGGCCATTCCAAGATATTTAAATGTGTCAACTTAAACCACTCGAGTGTTGCTTTAGCAGTATGCTTAGGGTCATTGTCCTGCTGGAAGGTTAACCTCCGTCCCAGTCTCAAATTGCTGGAAGACTGAAACAGGTTTCCCTCAAGAATTTCCCTGTATTTAGCGCCATCCATCATTCCTTCAATTCTGACTAGTTTCTCAGTCCCTGCCGATGAAAAACATCCCCACAGCATGATGCTGCCACCACCGTGCTTCATTGTGGGGATGGTGTTCTCAGGGTGATGAGAGGTGTTGGGTTTGCGCCAGACATAGCGTTTTCCTTGATGGCCAAAAAGCTCAATTTTAGTCTCATCTGACCAGAGTACCTTCTTCCATATGTTTGGGGAGTCTTCCACATGCCTTTTGGCGAACACCAAACGTGTTTGCTTATTTTTTTCTTTAAGCAATGGCTTTTTTCTGGCCACTCTTCCGTTAATCCCAGCTCTGTGGAGTGTACGGCTTAAAGTGGTCCTATGGACAGATACTCCAATCTCCGCTGTGGAGCTTTGCAGCTCCTTCAGGGTTATCTTTGGTCTCTTTGTTGCCTCTCTGATTAATGCCCTCCTTGCCTGGACCGTGAGTTTTGGTGGGTGGCCCTCTCTTGGCAGGCTTGTTGTGGTGCCATATTCTTTCAATTTTTTACTAATGGATTTAATGGTGCTCCGTGGGATGTTCAAAGTTTCGGATATTTTTTATAACCCAACCCTGATCTGCACTTCTCCACAACTTTGTCCCTGACCTGTTTGGAGAGATCCTTGGTCTTCATGGTGTCGCTTGCTTGGTGGTACCCCTTGCTTAGTGGTGTTGCAGACTCTGGGGCCTTTCAGAACAGGTGTATATATACTGAGATCACGTGACACTTAAATAAAGTCCACCTGTGTGCAATCTAACTAATTATGTGACTTCTGAAGGTAATTGGTTGCACCAGATCTTATTTAGGGGCTTCATAGCAAAGGGGGTGAATACATATGCACGCACCACTTTTCCATTATTTATTTTTTAGAATATTTTGAAACAACTTATGTTTTTCATTTCACTTCATCAATTTGGACTATTTTGTGTATGTCCATTACATGAAATCCAAATAAAAATATTTAAATTACAGGTTGTAATGCAACAAAATAGGAAAAACGCCAAGGGGGATGAATACTTTTGCAAGGCACTGTACATAGTATAATTTACATTCAAGTCGTCGTTTGATACTGTCATGGTTAATTTACAAAAGGGAGACATTTAAGTGTACAATAAAGAACAAACAAAACTATGTCGAGATCAAGTTTTGGTACTCACTGTAGCCCACCACCAGGTATCAGGAATGCTCCTGAATGGAGAGCCCTCGACATCCCGTTCTACCGAATGCAGGAGGGCAGAGAACATGAAAATGCCCATGGCGATGAAGAGGAAAAGGCAACACACCTGCTGGTAGCACTGGCGCAGGGTGAACCCAAATGCCCTCATGCCGGTGGAGTGGCGGGCCAGCTTCAGGATGCGAAAGATGCGCATCAGCTTGACAACTTTGAGCACTTTGCTGACCTTGCTGACACGAGCCAGGGTTTTGAGATCTTCCTGGGCACTGAGGTCCTCTACGTTGGCAAACGCTTCAAATATCAGCTGGATAAAGTAGGGCATGACAGCCACCAGGTCCACCAAGTTCAGGGCGCTTTTGACGAAGTGCTTTATGTCACAAGTGGTGACAATGCGCATGAAGTACTCAAATGTGAAGAAGAGAATGGAGAAAATCTCTACCCATTCCAGGTAGGTCTTGCCAGAGAGGGTGTGGGTCCTCAGTTCCTTCACAGTGTTAAGGGTCATAGCCACGATGGAGATGAGCACCAAGAGGCTAGAGAAAACAGCAAAGGATTTCGCCGACAGCGAGGAGTAAGGGTTCTCCATCAGGTCCCAGAGGTCTTTGCGAACTCCACCCAGGAACATGGTCTTGTAGCCTTCCTCATCATGCTTTATCTCAATCTCCGCTAAGAGTTCCTTCTCCACCTTCAGATTGTCCCTGAGTTCATCCACCTTCTCCTCAAACAGGATACGGCAACAGCGCTGGGTGTCGTTCCAGCTCAGGCCCCAGTACTGCATCTCCTCCTCGAAGTTGATAGGGCACAGTTCCCGCATCACCCACAGAACACCGCTGCTGTAGAAGTGAAAGATGTAGTAAAAGAAAGTTGGGTCGCGATCGAAGAAGAACTCGTTGGTGAGCACTGAGTAGTCATCACACAGAGTGAGCTGTTTGACGCGGTCGGTGCACAGGGCCAAGGAGCCTATCCGTGTGCGAGGGAATCTGACTGCCATCTTCTTGGGAATGTGAAAGACTTTTCCCCCTACGTTGATGTTCATGTTTTGTTGTGGTCTCAACGTCTCTTTTTGGTGTCTTGGGATCTGACCCTCAGGAGCAGGGCTGTCCAGGTGTTCCATAGAGTTCCATGGCTTAACAGAACTGCCCTGGGAGAAATAAAAGGCTTTTTCTTCCTCAATGGTCTGTGAGAAACTGGCTCCCAGCACATTGATGGTAGAGCGTCGCTCTTTCAGCTTAGTCTTTAGCTGAGCACTATTGGCATCCATGATACACTTTCAAGACACTTTCGTTGGTTTTCAGTGAGTGATGGATTTTAATTGTGCATAGAAACCAACCAGTCCCAAATGGGTTAACAATGTAGGAATAGCGCACAAGAATATTAGAAAAACACAAAGGGAATTTACTCAGTTTAAACACTCAGAAGTGCGAGTCGTATCAACCAGGGTGCAGTCTTCATCAGACGTTAACAGAGGAACAAGGGAGGAAACACTTAGAGCGTATGCTAAATGACTAAAAATGTAAAAATGTAAATGAAACACTGCTGGAAAAAAGGCCCCATCGACTCAGTACATCTTGCCGAGCCGCCTGAAGCATCCAATAAATCCTCTAGGCCCAGTTATCCCTTTCAGTGGCATTACCTCCTGCAGTACTTCTCAGTTGTGGTCCTGTAAGTCCAAAGGGCCACAAAGAGGAGGAACAAAGCCTCCTTTCCTTCCCCTGACGAGGACCGTTATGTGTGGAAGGAGAGTAAAAAGTCATTTGAGCAGAAGATCCAAGAGGCTCTGATCTAATCTCATTGCTGCCCTTCCTCTCTTTCTTAAAGCAGTTATAAATAGGAGTGACGAGGGGAGATTAGTGCACACGTTCATTTGGAGATTTTGAACTTGGAAGAGGACGCTGGCTGCAACACTTGCACAAGGCTGTCACTATCACTTTGTCAACTGCTCTTTTTAAAGAAATTGGGTTTCCATCCAGAAACAACCCCTATCGTCTCTACTTCCTAGACACTTCATGTTGATCCAAAAGTGGATAGGTTTTAGCAATTTGGTAGTGAGATAAGATACGTTCTTGTCTGTTTCCACAGAAATTGTCTTTAGAAACTCAATACAGGTCATAAAATACACTTGTACAGAACATGGTAGATGCCAGCTCCACTTTTCCCTCTGATAGGCTAAGGAGGAATGTGTGCCTTCTTGCTGAAAACGATCCATTCCTTTCAGATCTACACAAGTTCTTAGTGTAGGAACTAGGGGTTGTGTCTGAACAGGGCCAGTCAGATCCCAGAGCTTAGTGTAGGGGCTAGGGGTTGTGTCTGAACGGGGCCACAAGTAATTTATCTTACACGCACTGTATTGTTCTCTCACCCTGTGACGTTCCACAACCTGAACCAGTTAACCAATCTTCCTAAATCAATGGCCGATGGATTTTCTTATTCAGACTTGAATTATGGAAATTGTATAATAATCGTTTCATAAACTCCTCTTCAAATTTAATTCTGACTGGGAACACTAGTTGACAGTTTCAGTTTGTGGCAAGATGAGGGGCAGAATGCAGCCATAGACAGCCTAGCAGTCATTGGTGCCAATTTGTTTCAACATTTCTATTTCACCTTTATTTATACAGGTAAGTCAATTAAGAACAATGAGGCCAATCATTCATTCAATCATTCAGTAATCCCCACCACCGTAATCCACTCTACTGGACCTGATTGTGCATCATCAGAAAACTACTTAACCTGGATGCTCTATCGCTTCAGAAGACTTGAGGTCAAAAGTTCAACAGTCAACTAAGGCTACACATTTAGAAGACAGCCATGCACAAGTTTGTGGGCTTAACTACGGTAATGCTTGACAGGTTGATGTTTAACTGCCCTGTGATAATAAAATGTACTACTGCTTCTGTATCTTGTATAATAGAGTTTCCGACCATATCTATCACAGTAGTAATCCAAAGCGGCTTCATTTCCTTGATCTGAACTAATCAGGAAGTGAGGGAATTAAGGCGCAGCTCTCATCTCTGCTCATAATTCTTGTCATGCATGGTTTATAAAGGCAACCACATTACTCACTGTACAAAGCAATTGTACATTCAAAATGTATTGTCATGATTGCAAAAGTAGGATCAAGCCTTTTATCAATGAAGGTGATAAGATACCATATTGATAGCCAACCATCCAAGACAGCATGTTAGTTAATGAAATCACCTCATGAATATGGAGAACACTATTTTATTTAATTCCATTTCAATTAAATAAACTCTGTCAACAAGTAAAGATGAACTGAAAGACTATTCAAAAGTAACCATAAAAATGGTCAGGCTTCAATAACGGCAGCCCTAAAAATAAATAGAACCTTTCTTCAAAACATAAATAATACATCTTACTCAGTAGTTCAGATTCCGCAGATACACATTTTTAAAAAACACGCATAAGATTAAACACAGGACAGCAAATAATTTACAATAATCAAACAAAGGCAAACAATTATTTTTCAATGAAGGCATAGCAACTGATCTAAACAATGCAGACCAGTAAAAATGACTTGATTACAGTGTTAAGTGTATACTCTACTACAACGTCAGAGCCACATTCTACCCCCTTATTGCCATTTTATATTAAAACACATCTCAACTTCAGTTGATCCCCAAACACCAGATAAGAGCAGAGATGCATGGAACTAGGAGCAGAATGTACAACCCATGTCTCTTTGTATGGCTGGTTCAGTTGTAAGGTTGGTTCAGCGTTTTGCATATACAGTGAGGGAAAAAAGTATTTGATCCCCTGCTGATTTTGTACGTTTGCCCACTGACAAAGAAATGATCAGTCTATAATTTTAATGGTAGGTTTATTTGAACAGTGAGAGACAGAATTACAACAAAAAAATCATGAAAAACGCATGTCAAAAAAATTATACATTGATTTGCATTTTAATGAGGGAAATAAGTATTTGACCCCCTCTCAATCAGAAAGATTTCTGGCTCAGGGAGTGCTCCTAATCTCAGCTTGTTACCTGTATAAAAGACACTTGTCCACAGAAGCAATCAATCAGATTCCAAACTCTCCACCATGGCCAAGACCAAAGAGCTCTCCAAGGATGTCAGGGACAAGATTGTAGACCTACACAAGGCTGGAATGGGCTACAAGACCATCGCCAAGCAGCTTGGTGAGAAGGTGACAACAGTTGGTGTGATTATTCACAAATGGAAGAAACACAAAAGCACTGTCAATCTCCCTCGGCCTGGGGCTCCATGCAAGATCTCACCTTGTGGAGTTGCAATGATCATGAGAACGGTGAGCAATCAGCTCAGAACTACACGGGAGGATCTTGTCAATGATCTCAAGGCAGCTGGGACCATAGTCACCAAGAAAACAATTGGTAACACACTACGCCGTGAAGGACTGAAATCCTGCAGCGCCCGCAAGGTCCCCCTTGTGTTTGGAGGAGGAGGAATGCTGCCTATGACCCCAAGAACACCATCCCCACCGTCAAACATGGAGGTGGAAACATTATGCTTTGGGGGTGTTTTTCTGCTAAGGGGACAGGACAACTTCACCGCATCAAAGGGACAATGGACAGGGCCATGTACCGTCAAATCTTGGGTGAGAACCTCCTTCCCTCAGCCAAGGCATTGAAAATGGGTCATGGATGGGTATTCCAGCATGACAATGACCCAAAACACACGGCCAAGGCAACAAAGGAGTGGCTCAAGAAGAAGCACATTAAGGTCCTGGAGTGGCCTAGCCAGTCTCCAGACCTTAATCCCATAGAAAATCTGTGGAGGGAGCTGAAGGTTCGAGTTGCCAAACGTCAGCCTCGAAACCTTAATGACTTGGAGAAGATCAGCAAAGAGGAGTGGGACAAAATCCCTCCTGAGATGTGTGCAAACCTGGTGGCCAACTACAAGAAACGTCTGACCTCTGTGATTACCAACAAGGGTTTTGCCACCAAGTACTAAGTCATGTTTTGCGGGGTCAAATACATATTTCCCTCATTAAAATGCAAATCAATTTATAACATTTTTGACATGTGTTTTTCTGGATTTTTTTGTTGTTATTCTGTCTCTCACTATTCTAATAGACTGATCATTTCTTTGTCAGTGGGCAAATGTACAAAATCAGCAGGGGATCAAATACTTTTTTCCCCTCACTGTACTGTATCAAATGGGGAGTGATAAATTATATGTGAATCAATTATGTATATACACATGTTTGGATAGATATATATACACACACGGTCTAAATATAATAAATAAATAAATGACAAGACTTACTTTGGACATTGAGTGCAAAAGGAAATTGAGATCATGTCACAATTCAAGTGAATGCATGAGGGACACAGTACCCCACATAGGCTGGACAAAGGCTGAGTTGTCCATCTGTAGCTAATCACTGATATGCATGAGGACCACCAAAGCTAGGGTGAATTCTAATTAAATTACAGTCAAGTTAGGAAAATCAATGATTTGGACAAAACATTTTCAAGTCAATTGTTCAAGTCATTTTCTAGCCTTCATTAAAACTGAAGTGGAGAGCCACAGTCAAGCGGGAGCACTGCTGGACACCGGTCTCTCTTACGCAAGTGACTTTGGACACTCCGTTGCAGTCCAAGTCCAGCTTTAGCAGAGTGTCCTGAGGGAGGAGATGGCAGCATACTAAGCATAGAGATCACATTCATCACTTAAGCCTTTTAACAGAGGGCAGTCTATCAGGTGAGGCACGGTTATGAGACACCAGGGTCCTTGGAGTCAATTACATGAATTTAATTCATCCTTTATTCATTAAAAGGAAATCCAATTTTATCAAAGGATTTCATTTATTATTCATTCCCATTGAGATCTATATTGGTTTTACCAGGAATCCCTTAAATAGGAGTTGAAACTCAACTCGATTAAATTCCATTAAAACTGAATAGACATTGCTCATAATGTCAAGTAACAAATTGTATTAAAATTCCTTCACTTGCTACATTGATTAAAGTTAAACTAAAAATTACTCATATTAGACGCTTCACTGAGGAAATTGTCCCCCCTTCATACTGTGGTGAACAAGCCCACTGACTCATCCTGTTCATCGGCAGGGCTTACCTTGACAGGACAAGTCTCAGGGCCCCGGTATGAGTGGATCTTGGGACTCGATCAGGGAGAAATCTTGGAAGGTGAGTGTCCTGGAGGGCTTGAACGCCTCCCTCCACCACCACAACGCCACCCCCACCAACAGCACACTCAGGACCACTGAGCAGAACATAGAGCAGTTAGTTTAGGTTGAGGTAACATTTGTATTTTTATTTTTTTAAAGGTACACATACTAGCCACTAATTTATAGTTTACATTTTTGTGTAAATAACTAAGTTAATACGTATTAAGTAGGTCTTATTAGCCATCGAGAGCTTTGGACTTAAAGGTTATATCTGCAAAAACATGATTCAGAGATAATTGGCTTTAAAGTTCAGAAACTCTCATTGGTTTGAATAGTGTCAACGATTTTTATATTGTATTCTTTTGACCTTAGGAATATGAACTGGGGTATTTTGAGCACTATATTGGTAGAGAAAACTGAACAGAACAAGGCAATGTCAATAACAACATGTTGACCAAAATGCAGATAGAACATTATAATCCAAAGCTCTCGATATATTAGGCCTTAATTGTGTTCTTACTCAAAATCATGCGTTACTGGCCAATCCTTAATAAATACATTATTTATACTGAACAAAAACATAAAAACGCAACATGCAACAATTTCAAAGATTTTATTGAGTTACAGTTCATATAAGGAAATCAGTCAATTAAAATAAATGCATTAGGCCCTAATCTATGGATTTCACATGACTGGGAATACAGATATGCACCTATTGGTCACAGATAACTTTAAAAAATAAAAGTAGGAGCATGGATCAGAAAACCTGTCAGTATCTGGTGTGACCACTATTTGCCTCATGCAGTGCCACATCTCCTTTGCATAGTGTTGATCAGGCTGTTGTGGCCTGTGGAATGTTGTCCCACTCTTTAATGGCTGTGTGAAGTTGCTGGATATTGGCGGTAACTGGAACACGCTGTCGTACATGTCGATCTAGAGCATCCCAAACATGCTCAATGGGTGACATGTCGGATGAGTTTTTTTATTTTTATTTATTTTTATTTTTTATTTCACCTTTATTTAACCAGGTAAGCCAGTTGAGAACAGGTTCTCATTTACAACTGCGACCTGGCCAAGATAAAGCAAAGTAGTGCAATAAAAACAACACAGAGTTACATATGGGGTAAAAAAAAACATAAAGTCAGAAATACAACAGAAAATATATATACAGTGTGTGCAAATGTAGCAAGTTATGGAGGTAAGGCAATAAATAGGCTATAGTGCAGAATAATTACAATAGTATTAACACTGGAATGCTAGATGTGCAAGAGATTATGTGCAAATAGAGATACTGGGGTGCAAAAGAGCAAATTAAATAACAATATAGGGATGAGGTAGTTGGGTGGGCTAATTTCAGATGGGCTGTGTACAGGTGCAGTGATCGGTAAGGTGCTCTGACAACTGATGCTTAAAGTTATTGGGGGAGATAAGAGTCTCCAGCTTCAGAGATTTTTGCAATTCGCTCCAGTCATTGGCAGCAGAGAACTGGAAGGAATGGCGGCCAAAGGAGGTGTTGGCTTTGGGAATGACCAGTGAGATATACCTGCTGGAGCGCAGACTGCGGGTGGGTGCTGCTATGGTGACCAATGAGCTAAGATAAGGCGGGGATTTGCCTAGCAGTGATTTATAGATGGCCTGGAGCCAGTGGGTTTGACGACGAACATGTAGTGAGGACCAGCCAACAAGAGCGTACAGGTCACAGTGGTGGGTAGTGTATGGGGCTTTGGAGACAAAAACGGATGGCACTGTGATAGACTACATCCAATTTGCTGAGTAGAGTGTTGGAGGCTATTTTGTAAATGACATCGCCGAAGTCAAGGATCGGTAGGATAGTCAGTTTTACGAGGGCATGTTTGGCAGCATGAGTGAAGGAGGCTTTGTTGCGAAATAGGAAGCCGATTCTAGATTTAACTTTGGATTGGAGATTCTTTATGTGAGTCTGGAAGTTGAGTTTACAGTCTAACCAGACACCTAGATATTTGTAGTTGTCCACATACTCTAGGTCAGACCCGCCGAGAGTGGTGATTCTAGTCGGGTGGGCGGGTGCTAGCAGCGTTCGATTGAAAAGCATGCATTTAGTTTTACTAGTGTTTAAGAGCAGTTGAAGGCTACTGAAGGATTGTTGTATGGCATTGAAGCTCGTTTGGAGGTTTGTTAACACAGTGTCCAATGAAGGGCCAGATGTATACAAAATGGTGTCGTCTGCGTAGAGGTGGATCTGAGAGTCACCAGCAGCAAGAGCGACATCATTGATATACACGGAGAAAAGTGTCGGCCCAAGAATTGAACCCTGTGGCACCCCATAGAGACTGCCATAGGTCCAGACAACAGGCCCTCCGATTTGACACACTGAACTCTATCTGAGAAGTAGTTGGTGAACCAGGCGAGGCAGTCATTTGAGAAACCAAGGCTATTTAGTCTGCCAATAAGAATGCGGTGGTTGACAGAGTCGAAAGCCTTGGCCAGGTCGATGAAGACGGCTGCACAGTACTGTCTATTATCAATCGCGGTTATAATATCGTTTAGGACCTTGAGCGTGGCTGAAGTGCACCCGTGACCAGCTCGGAAACCGGATTGCATAGCGGAGAAGGTACGGTGGTATTCGAAATGGTCGATGATCTGTTTGTTAACTTGGCTTTCGAATACTTTCGAAAGGCAGGGCAGGATGGATATAGGTCTGTAGCAGTTTGGATCTAGAGTGTCACCCCCTTTAAAGAGGGGGATGACCGCGGCAGCTTTCCAATCTCTGGGGATCTCAGACGTTATGAAAGAGAGGTTGAACAGACTAGTAATAGGGGTTGCGACAATTTCGGCGGCTAGTTTTAGGAAGAAAGGGTCCAGATTGTCTAGCCCAGCTGATTTGTAGGGGTCCAGATTTTGCAGCGCTTTCAAAACATCAGCTGTCTGAATTTGTGTGAAGGAGAAGCGGGGGGGGCATGGGCAAGTTGCAGCAGAGGGTGCAGAGTTGGTGGCCGGGTTAGTGGTAGCCAGATGGAAAGCATGGCCAGCCATGGAAGAACCGGGACATTTTCAGCTTCCAGGAATTGTGTACATATCCATGCGACATGGGGCATGCATTATTATACTGAAAAATGAGGTGATTGGGGTGGATGAATGGCACGACAATGGGCCTCAGGATCTCGTCACAGTATCTCTGTGCATTCAAATTGTCATTGATAAAATACAATTGTGTTTGTTGTCCGTAGCTGATGTCTGCCCATACCATAACCCCACCGCCACCACGGGGCACTCTGTTCACAACATTGACATCAGCAAACCGTTTGTCCAGATGACGCCATACACGTGGTCTGCGGTTGTGAGGCCGGTTGGACGTACTGTCAAATTCTCTAAAATGGTTTATGGTAGAGAAATTAACAGTAAATTCTCTGGCAACAGCTCTGGTGGACATTTCTGCAGTCAGAATGCCAATTGCACGCTCCCTCAAAACATCTGTGACATTGTTGTGTGACAAAACTGTGGCCTTTTATTGTCCCCAGCACAAGGTGCACCTGTGTAATGATCATGCTATTTAATCAGCTTCTTGATTTGTCACACCTGTCAGGTGGATGGATTATCTTGGCAAAGGAGAAATGCTCACTAACAGGGATGTAAACAAATGTGTTCACAATTTGTGAGAAATAAGCTTTTTGTGCATATGGAACATTTCGGGGTTATTTTATTTCAGCTTATGAAATATGGGACCAACACTTTACATGTTGATTTTATATTTTTGTTCGGTGTGTAAATTGCTCTTTATTACATGTCTCAATGTGGAACTAAGGCACGTGTCAAACAAGGACCATGGGCCGAATCCAGGCCGTGACATTTCTATCTGGCAGCGCAATAATTTGGATTATCAATTCATTTTGGCCCGCGATGCGCTGCACTACAAGTCACAGCAAGCAAAAGATGTAGGCAACATTTGAGCAGTAGGCTAGGCTGGCTACTCAACTAGGCCTACAAGACATTGAGTGCACCATACAGCAATGCTGCATTCAACCGCACCTGTGATCCATGCAATGCAAAACATTTTGTATTTATTTTTTTACGTTTCAAATGTTACAACTTAGCTACGTTTTTGTTATATTGAGTTATTAAAACGTTTTAATTAGGGTCGCAGCATATTATAATTTTTTTTAGGGGGTAGATCAGCTTTAATATTTCAGTTAGATTGTAACTTCCATCAATGTAATTGTCTGCATCACTTCCAATCCCCCATATGTTTTTTTCCACATACATACATACATACATACATACATACATACATACATACATACATACATACATAAAATTAAGAGACCACCGCAATATTATCAGTTTCTCTGGTTTTACTATTTACAGGTATATGTTTGGGTAAAAATAACATTTTTGATTTATTCTCTAAACTACTGACAACATCTCTCCCAAATTCCCCCAAAATAAATTGTAATTTAGAGCATTTATTTGCAGAAAATGACAACTGGTCAAAATAACAAAAAAGATGTAGTGTTGTCAGACCTCAAATAATGCAAAAACAACAACACATTTTTAAAACAACACAATACTAATGTTTTAACTTAGGAAGAGTTTAGAAATCAATATTTGGTGGAATAACCCTGATTTTCAATCACAGCTTTCATGCGTCTTGGCATGCTCTCCACCAGTCTTTCACATTGATGTTGGGTGACTTTATGCCACTCCTGGCGCAAAAATTCAAGCAGCTCGGCTTTGTTTGATGGCTTGTGAACATCCATATTCCTCTTGATCACGTTCCAGAAGTTTTCAATGGGGTTCAGGTCTGGAGATTGGGCTGGCCATGACAGGGTCTTGATCTGGTGGTCCTCCATCCACACCTTGATTGACCTGGCTGTGTGGCATGGCGCATTATCCTGCTGGAAAAACCAATCCTCAGAGCTGGGGAACAATGTCAGAGCAACTGTTTTTGTACGTGGCTTGATTCATGCGTCCTTCACAAAGACAAATCTGCCCCATTCCAGCCTTGCTAAAGCACCCTCAGATCATCACCGATCCTCCACCAAATTTCACAGTGGTGCGAGGCACTGTGGCTTGTAGGCCTCTCCAGGTCTCCGTCTAACCATTAGATGTCCAGGTGTTGGGCAAAGCTGAAAATTGGACACATCAGAGAAGATGACATTTACATTTACGTCATTTAGCAGACGCTCTTATCCAGAGCGACTTACAGTTAGTGAATACATATTTTTTTTTATACTGGCCCCCCGTGGGAATCGAACCCACAACCCTGGCGTTGCAAACGCCATGCTCTATCAACTGAGCTACATCCCTGCCGGCCATTCCCTCCCCTACCCTGGACGACACTGGGCCAATTGTGCGCCGCCCCATGAGTCTCCCGGTCGCGGCCGGCTGCGACAGAGCCTGGATTCGAACCAGGATCTCTAGTGGCACAGTTAGCACTGCGATGCAGTGCCTTAGACCACTGCGCCATTCAGGAGTACATAAGGTTAATAAAGGTTAAGAGTTAATAAAGAGTTAATAAAGGTAATACATTAGCAAAAATGTCAAAAAACCTGTTTTCACTGTCATTATGGGGTATTGTGTGTACTTTAATCAATTTTAGAATAAGGCTTCAACGTAACAAAATATGGAAAAAGTGAAGGGTCTGAATACTTTCCGAATGCACTAAATATATACATGTGAAATGTACATTAATATATACACAACATCATAACCTTACTCCAGTCCTCTACGGTCCAATCCTTATGGTCTTTTGCAAACCTCAGCCTGGCTCTTCTTTGCTTCTCATTGATGAAGGGCTTTTTTCTAGCTTTGCACGACTTCAGCCCTGCCCCTAGGAGCCTGTTTCGAACAGTCCTCGCCGTGCACTTCACCCCAGC
Source organism: Coregonus clupeaformis (assembly GCF_020615455.1). NCBI lineage: Eukaryota > Metazoa > Chordata > Actinopteri > Salmoniformes > Salmonidae > Coregonus > Coregonus clupeaformis. The sequence goes on from NC_059202.1 coordinate 34,860,631, forward strand.
TGCTGTTTGCCATTCTTTTTGTAGGTCACTTGATGTCATCCTATGGTTGTTGAGTGACATTCGAATGAGTTGGCGGTCATTCTGGTCAGTAGAGTCGTTTTTGCCCTCTGCCGGTCTGTAGCTTTGTTGTCCCCAATGTCTGCTGCTTGGCCTTGTTCTTATGAACCGCCGTATTTGAAATTTTAAGGATGGAAGCAACCTGACGCTCATTGTATCCCTCTGCCATTAAAGCCAGAATTGAACCCTTCTTTTCCTCACTCAAAACTTTCCTTTTCAACTCTTTTGGCATGGTCAGTAGTTATTTTTTGATTAATATTACTTTTGAGGTACTATTAGCACTGTTTTTGCCATCCAGCTGGTCCTATTGCAAGAGGATAGTGATGACCACAGCAGTGGTTTTTATACTTTTCCTCGTTAAATAAGATTTGGTTAAGGTGATCACCTAATCAGTACCTAATTCAGTAGAATGAGGTGTGCCTGTGTTGGAATTCAACAGACACTGGAATGGAATGGCTGTCATACATGTAGAGATGCTGATTTAAGATACAGCTGTGGAAAAAATTAAGAGACCACTGCAAATGTGTGTGTGTGTGTGTGTGTGTGTGTGTGTATATATATATATATATATATATATATACACACACACATACACACACACACACAGTGGGGGAAAAAAGTATTTAGTCAGCCACCAATTGTGCAAGTTCTCCCACTTAAAAAGATGAGGCCTGTAATTTTCATCATAGGTACACGTCAACTATGACGGACAAATTGAGAAAAAAATATCCAGAAAATCACATTGTAGGATTTTTAATGAATTTATTTGCAAATTATGGTGGAAAATAAGTATTTGGTCACCTACAAACAAGCAAGATTTCTGGCTCTCACAGACCTGTAACTTCTTCTTTAAGAGGCTCCTCTGTCCTCCACTCGTTACCTGTATTAATGGCACCTGTTTGAACTTGTTATCAGTATAAAAGACACCTGTCCACAACCTCAAACAGTCACACTCCAAACTCCACTATGGCCAAGACCAAAGAGCTGTCAAAGGACACCAGAAACAAAATTGTAGACCTGCACCAGGCTGGGAAGACTAAATCTGCAATAGGTAAGCAGCTTGGTTTGAAGAAATCAACTGTGGGAGCAATTATTAGGAAATGAAAGACTTACAAGACCACTGATAATCTCCCTCAATCTGGGGCTCCACGCAAGATCTCACCCCGTGGGGTCAAAATGATCACAAGAACGGTGAGCAAAAATCCCAGAACCACACGGGGGGACCTAGTGAATGACCTGCAGAGAGCTGGGACCAAAATAACAAAGCCTACCATCAGTAACACACTACGCCGCCAGGGACTCAAATCCTGCAGTGCAAGACGTGTCCCCCTGCTTAAGCCAGTACATGTCCAGGCCCGTCTGAAGTTTGCTAGAGTGCATTTGGATGATCCAGAAGAGGATTGGGAGAATGTCATATGGTCAGATGAAACCAAAATAGAACTTTTTGGTAAAAACTCGTTGTGTTTGGAGGACAAAGAATGCTGAGTTGCATCCAAAGAACACCATACCTACTGTGAAGCATAGGGGTGGAAACATCATGCTTTGGGGCTGTTTTTCTGCAAAGGGACCAGGACGACTGATCCGTGTAAAGGAAAGAATGAATGGGGCCATGTATCGTGAAGCATTTCAAGGTCCTGGAGTGGCCTAGCCAGTCTCCAGATCTCAACCCCATAGAAAATCTTTGGAGGGAGTTGAAAGTCTGTGTTGCCCAGCGACAGCCCAAAAACATCACTGCTCTAGAGCAGATCTGCATGGAGGGGGGAGGTAGAAGGATTACTTTATCCTATCCCAGGTATTCCTTAAAGAGGTGGGGTTTCAAAGGTGGTGAGTGACTCCGCTGTCCTGGCGTCGTGAGGGAGCTTGTTCCACCATTGGGGTGCCAGAGCAGCGAACAGTTTTGACTGGGCTGAGCGGGAACTATGCTTCCGCAGAGGAAGGGGAGCCAGCAGGCCAGATGTGGATGAACGCAATGCCCTCGTTTGGGTGTAGGGACTGATCAGAGCCTGAAGGTACGGAGGTGCCGTTCCCTCACTGCTCCATAGGCAAGCACCATGGTCTTGTAACGGATGCGAGCTTCAACTGGAAGCCAGTGGAGTGTGCGGAGGAGGGGGTGACGTGAGAGAACTTGGGAAGGTTGAACACCAGACGGGCTGCGGCATTCTGGATGAGTTGTAGGGGTTTAATGGCACAGGCAGGGAGCCCAGCCAACAGCGAGTTGCAGTAATCCAGACGGGGAGATGACAAGTGCCTGGATTAGGACCTGTGCCGCTTCCTGTGTAAGGCAGGGTCGTACTCTCGAATGTTGTAGAGCATGAACCTGCAGGATCGGGTCACCGCCTTGATGTTAGCGGAGAACGACAGGGTGTTGTCCAGGGTCACGTCAAGGCTCTTCGCACTCTGGGAGGAGGACACAACGGAGTTGTCAACCGTGATGGCGAGATCATGGAACGGGCAGTCCTTCCCCGGGAGGAAGAGCAGCTCCGTCTTGCCAGGGTTCAGCTTGAGGTGGTCATCCATACTGATATGTCTGCCAGACATGCAGAGATGCGATTCGCCACCTGGTTATCAGAAGGGGGAAAGGAGAAGATTAGTTGTGTATCGTCAGCGTAGCAATGATAGGAGAGGCCATGTGAGGATATGACAGAGCCAAGTGACTTGGTGTATAGGGAGAAAAGGAGAGGGCCTAGAACTGAGCCCTGGGGGACACCAGTGGTGAGAGCACGTGGTGCAGAGACAGCTTCTCGCCACGCCACTTGGTAGGAGCGACCGGTCAGGTAGGACGCAATCCAGGAGTGAGCCGCGCCGGAGATGCCCAGCTCGGAGAGGGTGGAGAGGAGGATCTGATGGTTCACAGTATCAAAGGCAGCAGACAGGTCTAGAAGGACAAGAGCAGAGGAGAGAGAGTTAGCTTTAGCAGTGCGGAGAGCCTCCGTGACACAGAGAAGAGCAGTCTCAGTTGAATGACCAGTCCTGAAACCTGACTGGTTTGGATCAAGAAGGTCATTCTGAGAGAGATAGCAAGAGAGTTGGCTAAAGACGGCACGCTCAATAGTTTTGGAAAGAAAAGAAAGAAGGGATACTGGTCTGTAGTTGTTGACATCAGTGGGATCGAGTGTTGGTTTTTTGAGAAGGGGAGCAACTCTCGCTCTCTTGAAGACGGAAGGGACATAGCCAGCGGTCAAGGATGAGTTGATCAGCGAGGTGAGGTAGGGGAGAAGGTCACCGGAGATGGTCTGGAGAAGAGAGGAGGGGATGGGGTCAAGCGGGCAGGTTGTTGGGCGGCCTGCAGTCACTAGTCGCAAGATTTTATCTGGAGAGAGAGGGGAGAAAGAAGTCAAAGCATAGGGTAGGGCAGTGTGAGCAGGACCAGCAGTGTCATTAGACATAACAAACGACGATCGGATGTCGTCAACCTTCTTTTCAAAGTGGTTGACGAAGTCATCCACAGAGAAGGGGGATTCAGCAGTGAGGAGAATGTGGCAAAGAGCTTCCTAGGGTTAGAGGCAGATGCTTGGAATTTAGAGTGGTAGAAAGTGGCCTTAGCAGCAGAAACAGATGAAGAAAATGTAGAGAGGAGGGAGTGAAAAGATGCCAGGTCGGCAGGGAGTTTAGTTTTCTTCCATTTCCGCTCAGCTGCCCGGAGCTCTGTTCTGTGAGCTCGCAATGAGTCATCAAGCCACGGAGCTGGAGGGGAGGACCGAGCCGGCCGGGAGGATAGGGGACACAGGGAGTCAAAGGATGCAGAAAGGGAGGAGAGGAGGGTTGAGGAGGCAGAATCAGGAGATTGGAGGGAGAAGGATTGAGCAGAGGGAAGAGATGATAGGATGGAAGAGGAGAGAGTAGTGGGAGAGAGAGAGCGAAGGTTGCGGCGGCGCGTTACCATCTGTGTAGGGGCAGAGTGAGTAGTGTTGGAGGAGAGCGAGAGAGAAAAGGATACAAAGTAGTGGTCGGAGACATGGAGGGGAGTTGCAGTGAGATTAGTAGAAGAGCAACATCTAGTAAAGATGAAGTCAAGCGTATTGCCTGCCTTGTGAGTAGGGGGACGGTGAGAGGGTGAGGTCAAAAGAGGAGAGGAGTGGAAAGAAGGAGGCAGAGAGAAATGAGTCAAATGTAGACGTAGGGAGGTTGAAATCCCCCAAAACTGTGAAGGGTGAGCCATCCTCAGGAAAGGAACTTATCAAGGCGTCAAGCTCATTGATGAACTCTCCAAGGGAACCTGGAGGGCGATAGATGACAAGGATATTAAGCTTAAATGGGCTAGTGACTGTGACAGCGTGGAATTCAAATGAGGAGATAGACAGATGGGTTAGGGGAAAAATTGAGAATGACCACTTGGGAGAGATGAGGATTCCTGTGCCACCACCCCTCTGACCAGATGCTCTCGGGGTATGCGAGAACACATGGTCAGACGAGGAGAGAGCAGTAGGAGTAGCAGTGTTTTCAGTGGTAATCCATGTTTCCGTCAGCGCCAGGAAGTCGAGGGACTGGAGGGTAGCATAGGCTGGGATGAAGTCAGCCTTGTTGGCAGCAGAACGGCAGTTCCAGAGGCTGCCTGAGACCTGGAACTCCAGGTGTGTGGTGCGTGCAGGGACCACCAGGTTAGAGAGGCAGCAGCCACGCGGTGTGAGGCGTTTGTGTAGCCTGTGAGGAGAGGAGAGAACAGGGATAGGCAGAGGCATAGTTGACAGGCTGTAGCAGATGGCTACAATAATGCAGAGGAGATCGGAATGAAATGAACTAAACATCTGGGAAAGGAGAGAGCAGGGCCTCCCTCACCAAAAAAATATAACTCGATACATACATCATTACTGACCAACTCTAGTATGCCCGGTTTGTCATTTATTGACTTCAACAGGTCGCTTTCCACACTTACTAGTCCCAGTGGTGAGAAGCATAAATCATCTATCAGTCGACAAGTCACGTTTTCTCTTGGAGATTGATTCTCCTCGTTTATCTTCCGTCATGTTTGGGTGTTGCGTGTTGTTGTAATATTTGTCGATACATTTCTCTATCCTTATAATTTGTTGTGTTATTATCCAGATTGAATGTTATTACCCTCGAATATATGAAGTGCTAATATTTAGTCTAACTTACTGATATTGAATATTCTGTTTTTATCTTGAGGTGATTTTTACCGCTGTGTAGTCAGTACGCCATCTTGTCTACCGCAGCATATTATGCACATCTGCATAACGATGTGTTCCATATAAAGGGTTCTTATCTGCAGAAATGTTGTCCAGAAACGACCACATTGGACAGAAAGGGGCACACCTAATAACACATCAAATGCAGTATTAGATACTTATATAGACACTTATAAACTACAAATAAGTGGCCATTATGTGTACTTTAAAATAAAGGGTTACAGTTTTTTTTTGCATATAAACAGCTGCTGTTTCTATATAAACCATAAGCACTGACACATATCAAATATCATTTGAATCTTTCCTTACATCTGATTATCATCTCTAGTACAGTTCCACAGATTATATACACACACACACACACACACACACACACACACACACACACACACACACAGTGGGGAGAACAAGTATTTGATACACTGTCGATTTTGCAGGTTTTCCTACTTACAAAGCATGTAGAGGTCTGTAATTTTTATCATAGGTACACTTCAACTGTGAGAGACGGAATCTAAAACAAAAATCCAGAAAATCACATTGTATGATTTTTAAGTAATTAATTTGCATTTTATTGCATGACATAAGTATTTGATACATCAGAAAAGCAGAACTTAATATTTGGTACAGAAACCTTTGTTTGCAATTACAGAGATCATACATTTCCTGTAGGTCTTGACCAGGTTTGCACACACTGCAGCAGGGATTTTGGCCCACTCCTCCATACAGACCTTCTCCAGATCCTTCAGGTTTCGGGGCTGTCGCTGGGCAATACGGACTTTCAGCTCCCTCCAAAGATTTTCTATTGGGTTCAGGTCTGGAGACTGGCTAGGCCACTCCAGGACCTTGAGATGCTTCTTACGGACCCACTCCTTAGTTGTCCTGGCTGTGTGTTTCGGGTCGTTGTCATGCTGGAAGACCCAGCCATGACGCATCTTCAATGCTCTTACTGAGGGAAGGAGGTTGTTGGCCAAGATCTCGGGATACATGGCCCCATCCATCCTCCCCTCAATACGGTGCAGTCGTCCTGTCCCCTTTGCAGAAAAGCATCCCCAAAGAATGATGTTTCCACCTCCATGCTGCACGGTTGGGATGGTGTTCTTGGGGTTGTACTCATCCTTCTTCTTCCTCCAAACACGGCGAGTGGAGTTTAGACCAAAAAGCTCTATTTTTGTTTCATCAGACCACATGACCTTCTCCCATTCCTCCTCTGGATCATCCAGATGGCCATTGGCAAACTTCAGACGGGCCTGGACATGCGCTGGCTTGAGCAGGGGGACCTTGCGTGCGCTGCAGGATTTTAATCCATGACGGCATACTGTGTTACTAATGGTTTTCTTTGAGACTGTGGTCCCAGCTCTCTTCAGGTCATTGACCAGGTCCTGCTGTGTAGTTCTGGGCTGATCCCTCACCTTCCTCATGATCATTGATGCCCCACGAGGTGAGATCTTGCATGGAGCCCCAGACCGAGGGTGATTGACCGTCATCTTGAACTTCTTCCATTTTCTAATAATTGCGCCAACAGTTGTTGCCTTCTCACCAAGCTGCTTGCCTATTGTCCTGTAGCCCATCCCAGCCTTGTGCAGGTCTACAATTTTATCCCTGATGTCCTTACACAGCTCTCTGGTCTTGGCCATTGTGGAGAGGTTGGAGTCTATTTGATTGAGTGTGTGGACAGGTGTCTTTTATACAGGTAACCAGGTCAAACAGGTGCAGTTAATACAGGTAATGAGTGGAGAACAGGAGGGCTTCTTAAAGAAAAACTAACAGGTCTGTGAGAGCCGGAATTCTTATTGGTTGGTAGGTGATCAAATACTTATGTCATGCAATAAAATGCAAATTAATTACTTAAAAATCATACAAATGTGATTTTCTGGATTTTTGTTTTAGATTCCGTCTCTCAAAGTTGAAGTGTACACATGATAAAAATGACAGACCTCTACATGCTTTGTAAGTAGGAAAACCTGCAAAATCGACAGTGTATCAAATACTTGTTCTCCCCACTGTATATATCATCTGTGGAACTTTACTAGAGATTATATTAATCAGATATATATATACACACACACACACCATAAGAGATCTAAATATGATGGAATCATTGCTAAATATAGTACAAAACCCACCTATAAGTGAAAGGATTCCAGCATTGGTTGTATCAGACAGCGCTGGGTCTGGAAGTGGGTGAGAAACGACTATATAAAAAAGCAAAAAGAACAATTCTGCAATCAAGTAATCGCATTAAATATACTAAATGGAAAATGTTTTGTACGGCTCATGTTTTTGCTGTTATTGCTAACCTCACGAACAAGACCCAATTGTGATAATGGATGATGTATACACTATAATAATAAAGTAAATTATAGTGCCTTTCAATATAAAAATCTCAAAGCGCTTCATAAGCAAAAAAGCAACATGCACAGTGTACAAAACATTAGGCATGGGCAAGTTGCAGCGGAGGGTGCAGAGGTGGTGGCCGGGGTAGTGGTAACCAGGTGGAAAGCGTGGCCAGCCGTAGCAAAATGCTTGTTGAAATTCTCGATTATTGTAGATTTATCGGTGGTGATAGTGTTTCCTAGCCTCAGTGCAGTGGGCAGCTGGGAGGAGGTGCTCTTATTCTCCATGAACTTTATAGTGTCCCAAAACTTTTTGGGAGTTAGTGCTACAGGATGCACATTTATGTTTGAAAAAGCTAGCCTTTGCTTTCCTAAATGCTTGTGTATATTGGTTCCTAACTTCCCTGAAAGGTTGCATATCGCGGGGGCTATTCGATGCTAATGCAGTACACCACAGGATGTTTTTGTACTGGTCAAGGGCAGTCAAGTCTGAGGAGAACCAGGGGCTATATCTGTTCTTAGTTCTGATTTTTTTGAATGGGGCATGCTTATTTAAGATGGAGAGGAAAGCACTTTTAAAGAACAACCAGGCATCCTCTACTGACGGAATGAGATCGATATCCATCCAGGATACCTGGGCCAGGTCAATTAGGAAGGTCTGCTCGCTAAAGTGTTTTAGGGCGCGTTTGACAGTGATGAGGGGTGGTCGTTTGACCGCGGACCCGTTACGGACGCAGGCAATAAGGCAGTGATCGCTGAGATCCTGGTTGAAGACAGCGGAGGTGTATTTAGAGGGTAAGTTAGTCAGGATGATATCTATGAGGGTGCCCATGTTTACGGATTTAGGGTTGTACCTGGTAGGTTCCTTGATAATTTGTGTGAGATTGAGGGCATCTAGTTTGGATTGTAGGATGGCCGGGGTGTTAAGCATATCCCAGTTTAGGTCACCAAGCAGTACGAACTCTGAGGATAGATGGGGGGCAATCGGTTCACATATGGTGTCCAGGGCACAGCTGGGGGCTAAGGGGGGTCTGTAGCAAGTGGCAACAGTGAGAGACTTATTTCTGGAAAGGTGGATTTTTAGAAGTAGGAGCTCAAACTGTTTGGGCACAGACCTGGATAGTATGATAGAGCTCTGCAGGCTAACTCCACCCCCTTTGGCAGTTCTATCTAGACGGAAAATGTTGTAGTTGGGGATGGACATTTCTGAATTTTTGGTGGCCTTCCTAAGCCAGGATTCAGACACTGCTAGAACATCAGGGTTGGCGGAGTGTGCGAACGCAGTGAATAACTCAAACTTAGGAAGGAGGCTTCTGATGTTAACGTGCAGAAAACCAAAGCTTTTACGGTTACAGAAGTCAACAAATGATAGCTCCTGGGGAGTAGGAGTGATACTGGGGGCTGCAGGGCCTGGGTTAGCCTCTACATCACCAGAGGAACAGAGGAGGACTAGGATAAGGATACGGCTAAAGGCTTTAAGAACTGGTCTTCTAGTGCGTTGGGTACAGAGAATAAAGGGGGCAGATTTCCGGGCGTTGTAGAATAGATTCAGGGCATTATGTACATACAAGGATATGGAAGGATATGAGTACAGTGGAGGTAAACCTAAGCGTTGGGTAACAATGAAAGAGAGAGCATCACTGGAGGCACCGATTGAGCCGGTCTCGGCGTGTATGGGGGTTGGAACAAAGGAGCTATTTGAGAGGGACTTGGGGTTCTACAGTGAAATTGTATAATAAGAACTAGCTGGAACAGCAATAGGCAAGGCATATTGACATGGGAGAGAGGCATAAAGCAATCACAGGTGTTATTAGAGAGAGCTAAGACAACAACTGATAATGGCGATGAAAGTTTGGGCTGAGGCTAAACAGATAAACAGGACAGGGTACCGTGTAAAGGAACAGTCCAACAGGCATCAGCTGTGCAGCTGAGTGATCATAAGGTCCAGTGAACAGCAATATGTGAGTCCGAGAGCAGTTCGAATTGGTGCTACAGCACAGCGAGCAGGAAGCACGGCTGTTGTTTGCGTGTGCTAGCGGACTGGGGCTAGCAGATGGATCTTCGTGGTCGTCGCAACGGGAAGCCTGTTGAAACCACAGACGATTAAGTCAGCAAACCAGTCGTGATGGATCGGCGGGGCTCCGTGTCAACTCTAGGAGGTCCCGCCCGGTTGACAGAGGTAGATAGCCGGGAGATGTGCCTGACTCCAGGCTAGCTCAAGGCTGATTAGCCAACAACAACATCCATTTGGTTGCAGCTAGCTAGTTGCGATGATCCGGTGTTAAAGGTTCAGTGAGTTAGTGATTCCGGCAGAAAATCCGATATGTTCTGGGTCGATAACGCGCTGTGCAGACAGGCCGATAATAGTCCAGGCTAGAGCTGGCTGGTAGGTAGTGCAGGCCACGGACAATGGAGAAAAACCGCTAACAATGGCTAATAGCAAGTAGCTAGTTAGCTGGCTACTCCCGTCCGGTAGACAAAGAGGAAGATAGCCGGGATATGGGCCTGGCTCGAGGCTAGCTCAATGCGAACTGGTGCTTGCTTCGGGGGCAGTGGTGATTAGCCTACAGCAACATCCATTCGGTTGCGGCTAGCTAGTTGCGATCCGGTGTTAATGTCCAGTGATTCAGTTATTCCGGCAGAAAATCCGATGTTCTGGGTGAAAACCGCTAACGGTGGCTAATAGCAAGTATCTAGTTAGCTGGCTAGCTAGTTTCAACTGGAGATTCTAGATAAAGGTGAGTAAATAATAGAATCCGTTCCACATTGAGTGAGGCGGGTTGCAGGAAAGTATATTTAGTAGAAGGATGAAAAGTGTGATAGGGAAATACATACGTAAAATACAAAAAACAGGCTATTTACACGAACACACAACAGAGAACACGACCGCACTGCTACGCCATCTTGGATCACTGGTGTATTGATACACCAGCCAAAGCGTAATGAATAACTTCACCATGCTCAAAGGGATATTCAATGTCTGCTTTTCTATTTTTAACCATCTACCAATAGGTGTCCTTCTTTGCGAGGCAGTGGAAAACCTCCCTGGTCTTTGTGGTTGAATCAGTGTTTGAAATTCACTGCTGGACTGAGGGACCTTACAGATAATTGTATGTGTGGGGTACAGAGATGAGGTAGTCATTCAAAAACCATGTTAAACACTATTATTGCAAACAGTGAGTCCATGTAACTTATGTGACTTTTTAAGCACATTTTTACTCCTGAACTTATTTAGGCTTGCCACAACAAAGTGGTTGAATACTTATTGACTCAAAACACTTCAGCTTTTCATTTTTAATTAATTTGTCAAATTTTTTAGAAATTTTGACATTATGGGGTATTTTGTGTAGACCAGTGACAACATCTGAATTTAATCTATTTTAAATTCAGGCAGTAACAACAAAATGTTGAAAAATTCAAGGGGTGTGAATACTTACTGAAGGCACTGTAGCATATACTGGACGAGGTTTGGTGAACCTGCTCCAGAGAATAGGTCTGACGAAGTGGACGGCCTGTTCACTCCAGTAAACACAGTAGTATACTGACGAAGTGGACGGCCTGTTCACTCCAGTAAACACAGTAGTATACTGACGAAGTGGACGGCCTGTTCACTCCAGTAAACACAGTAGTATACTGACGAAGTGGACGGCCTGTTCACTCCAGTAAACACAGTAGTATACTGACGAAGTGGACGGCCTGTTCACTCCAGTAAACACAGTAGTATACTGACGAAGTGGACGGCCTGTTCACTCCAGTAAACACAGTAGTATACTGACGAAGTGGACGGCCTGTTCACTCCAGTAAACACAGAGAGAGAAGTGAGGGAGCAGTGAGCAGGAGAGTGTATGGAACAGTAGGTACTATCAATCTTTTGTGTTGGTCACTTTACGGCCAAATATGGAATAATTAAAATCGGGGCTGAATTCCAAATCAGAAACATGCTCTACTTCAGTCTGCCCTTGAGGTGTAAGCAACATTAAAGTAATGGAGAGTAAGTCATTTGTACTATTTCCTCCAACTTCAGTCTTCTCAGATCTGTGATCATGGGTCTTCAAAGACTAAAGGAAAGGGAACAGGGGTCGGTCTCCAGATTGGAATAAGGCCTTAGTGTTATTTGGATGTCTATACCTCAATGACTGCCAATCCGAAGGGCCTGTCCAGGTATCCATTGGACTCCACCACGGTTTTGCGATGCTGCCCGTCGAACCCAACCCTCGAGATGGTGCGCATCCTTGAGTCAACCCAGTACAGGAGTCGTCGAGGCATGTCTGTCGGAAAAACACACTATTCAACTCTGCACAATTGTGACTTTTTAGTGGTACTTATCAAACCAGTCTTTGTAAATCCCAAATGAAACTACATTTTGCTAACTACAGTCGTGGTCAAAAGTTGAGAATGACACAAGTATTGGTCTTCACAAAATTTGCTGCTTCAGTGTTTTTAGATATTTTTGTCAGCTGTTAATATGGTATACTGAAGTATAATTACAAGCATTCCATAAGTGTCAAAGGCTTTTATTGACAATTACATTAAGTTGATGCAAAGAGTCAATATTTGCAGTGTTGACCCTTCTTATTCAAGACCTCTGCAATCCGCCCTGGCATGGTGTCAATTAACTTCTGGGCCACATCCTGACTGATGGCAGCCCATTCTTGCATAATCAATGCTTGGAGTTTGTCAGAATTTGTGGGGTTTTGTTTGTCTACCCGCCTCTTGAGGATTGACCACAAGTTCTCAATGGGATTAAGGTCTGGGGAGTTTCCTGGCCATAGACCCAAAATGTTGATGTTTTGTTCCCCGAGCCACTTAGTTGTCACTTTTGCCTTATGGCAAGGTGCTCCATCATGCTGGAAAAGGCATTGTTCGTCACCAAACTGTTCTTGGATGGTTGGGAGAAGTTGCTCTCTGAGGATGTTTTGGTACCATTCTTTATTCATGGCTGTGTTCTTAGGCAAAATTGTGAGTGAGCCCACTCCCTTGGCTGAGAAGCAACCCCACACATGAATGGTCTCAGGATGCTTTACTGTTGGCATGACACAGGACTGATGGTAGCGCTCACCTTGTCTTCTCCGGATAACCTTTTTTCCGGATGCCCCAAACAATCGGAAAGGGGATTCATCAGTGAAAATGACTTTACCCCAGTCCTCAGCAGTCCAATCCCTGTACCTTTTGCAGAATATCAGTCGGTCCCTGATGTTTTTCCTGGAGAGAAGTTGCTTCTTTGCTGCCCTTCTTGACACCAGGCCATCCTCCAAAAGTCTTCACCTCACTGTGCGTACAGATGCACTCACACCTGCCTGCTGCCATTCCTGAGCAAGCTCTGCACTGGTGGTGCCCCGATCCCGCAGCTGAATCAACTTTAGGAGATGGTCCTGGCGCTTGCTGGACTTTCTTGGGCGCCCTGAAGCCTTCTTCCCAACAATTTAACCTCTCTCCTTGAAGGTCTTGATGATCTGATAAATGGTTGATTTAGGTGTAATCTTACTAGCAGCAATATCCTTGCCTGTGAAGCTCTTTTTGTGCAAAGCAATGATGACGGCACGTGTTTCCTTGCAGGTAACCATGGTTAACAGAGGAAGAACAATGATTTCAAGCACCACCCTCCTTTTAAAGCTTCCAGTCTGTTATTCTAACTCAATCAGCATGACAGAGTGATCTCTAGCCTTGTCCTCGTCAACACTCTCACCTGTGTTAACGAGAGAATCACTGACATGATGTCAGCTGGTCCTTTTGTGGCAGGGCTGAAATGCAGTGGAAATGTTTTTTTGGGATTAAGTTCATTTTCATGGCAAAGAGGGACTTTGCAATGACTTGCAATTCTTCTGATCACTCTTCATAACATTCTGGAGTTTATGTAAATTGCCATCATAAAAACTGAGGCAGCAGACTGTGTAATTCTAAAAACTTTTGACCACGACTGTAGTAAGCCAAACACTTACACTTCAATAAATATAAAACCAGTTGGTGGTGCTTATGTAGCACATTGGGATGTGTTAAAGTTACTCCTCAGCCTGAAGTTTCCCCATTAGCGCGCCATTAGCTAGCTTTTTGCATGTTGCGACTGGTAAGACGCTTCGGGAGGGCGGTCACATGTGCTAGGTAAGCAGAGGTCCTGGGTTTGAGCCGAATCAGGAGGAAGTGGTACTCGCAAGCAGCGTGACGTCCTTTACACTTATCTGTGTAAGACATGCATAGAAGATGACCCAAACGTACCCAGAGAGATGGCGACTGGGTTCCATATGGCTGAGGTGATTAGTGGCAGCCTGCCTTGTCCATCCAGGCCAGCACACTCGATCCTGGGGGAGCTGCCACCTTCTGCCCAGAACAGGAGCCTGGGGAAACAGGAACTCTCCATGACTACAGTGGATCTGGCATTGACATCCAAATCTGTAGTGTGTATTGGGTTTATGTTGTGAAATTGTTAGATATTACTTGTTAGATATTACTGCACTGTCGGAGCTAGAAGCACAAGCATTTCGCTACACCCGCAATTACATCTGTTAAACACGTGTATGTGACAAATAGAATTTGATTTTAAATCTCTGCTGGGTGCATTCTAGATAGACTTTGAACAATCTGAGTGTCTATCTGAACCCTGTGCAAGTTGGAGGCTGAGCACAAATTAGATCGGCCTACTAATTTACATTTTGGTTACAATTAAGTTAGACTTCAGAAGAAGAATCCATATTGAAAATGAGATTTCTTTCTAATATTTCTTACAAATAATGTTTAGAATATGATTATTTAGTTTAGGCTTTTTTTTAAGCACAATGAGTTGAAATGAAAACCTGGGTGAATATACAGTAGGTCTCCAAGACCAATATTGAGAACCTCCAATCCAGCCTACCCCAACAAGGGTTCCACAGCCACTCCAGTGGGCATGGCCAGCCCTCCCATCAGCAGGCGTTGTGCAGAGACGTCCAGACGGGCCACGTCGATGGAGTGAGTGCCAGCGCTGGTCCAGTAGAGATGCTCATGGATCCAGTCGACAGCCAGACCCAGGACAGCACCATGGCTTTTCAACAGCAGGACAGGATCCAGGGGCTTCCCATCCATGAAGATCCTACAGGATAGATAATCAAAAGGGAACTAACATCTAGGCCTATTTCATAGAGCAAAATACCTGTGGTGAACATTAATAATGCTATTAATAAGGGACAGATTCAGAAAGTGTTTTTGAACTCCGAGGTGTGTACCTGTAGATAGATCCTTGTCCGGGCCTTGCCCAGTAGAGAGTGCGGTTTGCAGTGAAGGCAGCCATAGGCCCTGGTCCCAATAAGTGAGCAGCTATCTCCCTGTACTCCATACCGGCAGTGTTGACCCGGCGTACCCCCTCAGAACTGCTCAACACCAGCTGAGCCACATCTCCTGGAGGTACACTCAAAATCAGTCCCAGCCACTCACCCAGGAAGAACACAATTACATCAACAAGCACATTGACGAGAAGGGCATCAATGAAGGTAGACAGATATGCACATCAAAATAAACTTGTACACTGCTCTTGCCAATATTACTTTTGTTTATTTGCTTACGGTACTAGCAAGAGCAGTGTGCATGTTTTTCTATTCTTTTAAAGTTGCACTATACAGAAATTGCTCTGCCATTTCCTGGTTGCAAAAATTCTAATAGTGTTGGGGAACAACATGTTTGGATTTCTTATCCTTCCTATTCACTAGAGAAATAGTAAGCTCCATCATTAATTACTCTGATCACAAGAAATGCTGCTTCGCTCAACACACCCCTTGTTCAAGCCCTCTGTTCCGCACACATTCACAAGGACAGAAAATAGATACTTGCAGTAAGTCATTGACATTCACATAAAATCCTGTTAGATAAAGGAAGCTGTCAAGTGGTGCAAATTCCCCACTTTGGGTGGGTGGGCTGATAAATGTTTGTGCTGGGTTACAATTTGACAGGAACGAGTTCCAAAAGGAACATATTCAAACATCTTATTGTACCCTATGTCCTGGTGCAAACAAGAATACCATATGTGGGTGTGGAGGTGGTGTTGACAGCTCTTTGGGTAGGGTAGGGTTTTTCCTATACGTACAAGACGTTTTACAACAAAAACAGCACCATGTCATAAATGAAATCTGCCATACCATTTGCCTCGTCAACGCTCTCAGGTCATAAAGTACTCACGCCATTCATATCACTGTGGAAGTGCAAACATATCAGATCAGTAACCTGCTGTATTTAGCGGCGCACTCCCCTAGTAGCATTTGCCTTCACCTTTAGCCTTGCACTCCCCTGTCCTTGGGCTCATCAGGTAGCCCTCATGGCAGTCGCAGGAGAAAGTCCTGTTGACATGTACACATAGCTGATCACAGACGTCAGTGTTGAGGCACGTGTCTTTCTGAGAAAAGAGTGGGTATTTCTTAATCATTTCAATAGGATATGTCTGACTGGATTCACTTTTCACTCTCTGATATTTTTTCCACTAATTAGTATTTTATTTTTTTGACCCCTTTTTCTCCCCAATTTCGTGGTATCCAATTGGTAGTTAGAGTTTTGTCCCATCGCTGCAACTCCCGTACGGACTCGTGAGAGGCGAAGGTTGAGAGCCGTGCGTCCTCCGAAACACAACCCAACCGAGCCGAGCCGCACTGCTTCTTGACACAATGCCCGCTTAAACCGGAAGCCAGCCGCACCAATGTGTCGGAGGAAACACCGTAAACCTGGCGACCGTGTCAGCGTGCACTGCGCCCGGCCCGCCACAGGAGTCGCTAGTGCGTGATGGGACAAGAACATCCCTGCCGGCCAAACCATCCCCTAACCTGGACGACGCTGGCTGCGCCGCCCCATGGGTCTCCCGGTCGCGGCTGGCTGCGACAGAGCCTGGACTCGAACCAGGATCTCTAGTGGCACAGCTAGCACTGCGATGCAGTGCCTTAGACCACTGCGCCACTCGGGAGGCCCCACTAATTGGTCTTAATTAGTCATTAAATCAACCAATTATCACAGATTCATTGTAGTGCGCTGGTGCGCCAAATGACTTGGGCCATTCGTTTTTCATGAACACATGACCTGGGACCGACTGTTGGTCTCTGAATTTAACTTTGAGGTCCGGAAAAACTCTGGGCCCTATCAATGACTCTCGGAGATACCACTCACCCTCACATTGGGTGTTGTGCACCAGCCTCATGCCATCGGGACAGTCACAGAGGAAGCCCATCAGCAGGTCTACACACAGGTGAGAACAGTGTTAATTTGCGTCAATTCAAATCTGGTATTGGAACAAAAAGAGGTCAATACACGTCTCCTAAAATAGACTAGTATTTTAATTAATGCAAAACACTTCAATGGTAAATATGATGTTCGTATATACGGGTCCACTGAAATACCACACAGGGCAGTCAGAGAACTGGTCCATTGTTATAAGTTCTTCTTTAAATACTCTGACAGAGATAGTTCCCGCTCCCTGCTGGCCTATCAGAGTAGAGACTGAGCATGGTTTAGACTTACTCAGCCTATCGTTGGCGCACAGGCTGGTCCCAGTCCCTTGGCGCTTCACTGTTGCCAGGTGTTTAGTTGTTTTGCAACTTGTCCAGAGTCAGCAACCTCAGACATCTTTGTAGCAGAACACATGTCCTTGAGCGTTCTAACAAAGAGGCAGTGTTTGGGTGTGAACCCAAAATAAGAAATTTCAGGGAAATGTAGGATTCCCCCTTTTGACACCCTCTAGGGTGTCACTCATTAAAATACAATACAAACAAAAAGAATCACACTTTTATTAATAGGCAATAATGATAATAAAAAAGCCTTCAGTCCTTCCATCTACACCCAACTTGTACTAGGTTGGCTACCAGCCACCCAGGAACTTCAAACCTTCACATAAGGAAAGACAAACATTCACAATAGTTAACTTGATTAATAAAGCATAAAACACAGGATTAATAAAACATAAAACACAAAGATTAATAAAACACAAAGATTAATACATTTTGGCCCCCTTTAGACACGCTCTAGGGTGTCACTCCACCACCTCAACAATAGCAAACCAAGGGTCATCCTTTGTCAACCCCATCTCAGTGTCTGCATCTCCTTCTTGAGCCCCTAGGAGGGGCATCATCCCAGCCGTATGCACGACATCTGTAACAGACTTTCTCAGACAAGGAATTACACAGGCAGTACAGCACATTAATATTAGAAACACAACTACTAGGGTCAGAAATCCAGTAACCACCAATGATGCGAACTTACCAAACCACTCCCCCAACCAGGAGAACAGTCCGTTTCCCTCCATTCCAGCCATGCTCTTCATTTCAGCTGATAGTTTATCTAAACCAACTAGGGCTTTAGAGATACTCCCATCAGGACTGGTATTGTTAGTGATAAACGTACAACAATGGCTTACCATTCTATAGACACCACCCCTTTCTGCCTGATCTAGAGCCAACCTCTTTTTACTAAGTCATAGGAGTGAGATGGCGGATAATTGTTCAAAAGATACCTTCCGTTGCATCCCTAGTCCAGCCAATAAATCGTTGTTGGTCGTAATAGATATAATTAATCCAATTCACAATTTTGTTTATTGTCACCCACCAAAAGAACGTGGTAGTAAACCCTTCCCCCATTTGTTTCATAGCTCGGTATCAATCCGATACCCCCCTTGGTATCCCAATCGCATCCATCTAAATAGGGCTATTCTCCTTTTTGTTAAAACTCCTCCTACATCTGTTTAATCCTTGGTTCCTGGTGACTAATTCTAACTATTTGAACCAGTATAACCAGGGCGCATGTATCTAGCCACCCTTTTGGAATTCTCTGCCTTACACTGCCTTTACTGGCACACGCCCACCACACATCGGTTACAGGGGCTGTAAGGTTCAGAATTCTCTCCTGTGCTTCCGAACTTAAGTCTCCAATTGATAATTGGTGATGTCTTGATTTCTCTTTACCCCCCATCTGGATGTTCAGTCCCCCTCGGTCTCATATGCCCATCCCCAAGTGTATTTAAACACTTGAGTCTAGGAACAATCCGCCGTGGGGGCCGAACACAAATATAATAGGATTTTATAATCCCAATTTGCTTATTGACATGTACCCCACCCATTGGCTACGTCCCCAACCCTTATTTTGAATCTGACAGTCTGCCCTTCTCTGACTCCCATTTTGTAGGCCACTCGTCCTTGACGGTCAGTATGTCGGGTCGCTTCTCTTCTCTTTTACTTCTTAACAATGGTAAGGGCATAGCATAATTGGTGGTGGATCTTGACATATCAAGACCATTTTGCAACCCAAGTTATCCATATTCCCAAAAACCACCAACCCTCTCCTGTCCTCAGTCTTTCTGCTTGGTATTACCCCATACTCACACCCTGAGAACACACTACAGCAGGGGTGTCAAACTCATTTTAGCTCAGGGGCCACATGGAGGAAAATCTATTCCCAAGTGGGCCGGACCGGAAAAATCATGGTATATATAACTTAAAAACAACAACTTCAGATTGTTTTCTTTGTTTTAATACGATCAACATACAACATAAAGCTGGAGCCTGAGGACAGTGTGTCCAAAATAGTACAAGCACAACATCACTATTCATCATAAAACACGTCAAGTTTATTTGAAAATTCTAAAGAAAAAGAACACAAACACACAATGCCTCAGTGATTAACAGAACTGTTTCACAGATCACAGAACTATATCAGGGTGTCATTTCTCAGGCAGAAATGTAGATAAAAATAATGAAATCCTGTTCCCCAAACAAGTGCAAGAACCACAGAGTCAAGAATAGGTTAAATATACAAATAAAATAAAATCTATTAAAAACAATAGCACATCAACATAAAAACATATAAACATAAAGCTGGAGCCTGAGGACAGTGTCCAAAAGCACAACATCACTATTAATCATAAAACACCTCAAGTTATTTGAAAGTTCGGAGGACAAAGAACACACAAACACACAATGCCTCAGTGATTCACAGAAGTATATCACAGATCACAGAACTATATCAGGGTGTCATTTCTCAGGCAGAAATGTAGATAAAAATAATGAAATCCTGTTCCCCAAACAAGTGCAAGAACCACAGAGTCAAGAATAGGTTAAATATACAAATAAAATAAAATCAATTAAAAACAATAGCACATCAACATAAAAACATATAAACATAAATCTGAAAGCGTTGCTCAAACTCCCGTAACAGTCCAGTTATTTTATCTTTGAACCGCTTCATGTCTGCCACATGTTGGGTCGCGCACACATTTTTCAGACAGGGGAAGTGAGCTGCATCACCACCGGCAAGTTGCGTCTCCCACAATGACAGCTTCAACTTGAAAGAACGTATGCTGTCATAATACTGCGTGACAACTTTGTTGCGCCCTTGCAGCTGTTTGTTCAAGTTATTCAGGTGCTCTGTAACATCCACCATAAATGCAAGGTCCGGCATCCATTCTGCGGAATGAAATTCTAACACTGGTTTGCCCTTTTCTTCCATGAACTGTTCAATTTCTTCTCGTAAATCAAAGAAACGCCTCAGCACAGCACCTCGGCTTAACCATCTTACCTCAGTGTGGTATGGCAGGCCATAGATGTGGTCTTTCTCTCTGAGAAGGCTGTCAAACTGACGGTGATTCAGGCTTCTGGATCGGATGAAATTAATAGTTTGGATGACCACCTTCATGACGTTATCCATCTTTAATGACTTGCAACACAAAGCCTCCTGGTGCAAAATACAGTGAAAAGTCAAAAAATCACGTCCTCCATTTGCAGATTGCACTTTCTCTCTGAACTTTGTCACAACGCCTGCTTTTTTCCCGATCATTGAGGGCGCACCATCTGTAGCCAAGCTGACAGCGCGGGACCAGTCCACTCCGACCCTGTCCAGCGGCCCGACGAGTGCGGTAAAAATATCAGCTGCTGTCGTTGTATCTGTCATCGGCACCAACTCCACGAACTCCTCGGTGACGGTCAATGTGTCATCAACTCCGCGGATGAAAAAATGGCCAGTTGTGCAACATCTGTAATGTCCGTGCTTTCATCAATTGCAACCGAAAACGCAATAAATGACTTTACTTTTTGCTTCAACTGGCTGTCCAAATCCACTGAAAGATCGGAAATCCTGTCTGCAACTGTGTTTCTTGTCAGGCTGATATTTGCCAAAAGCCTGCCGCTTTTCAGGGCACACAATCTCCGCTGCCTTCATCATGCATGTTTTTACAAATTCACCCTCACTAAATGGTTTTGAAGCCACTGCGATTTCATTAGCAATGAGGTAGCTAGCTTTCACTGCAGCGTCACTGATGTCTCGGCTGTGAGTAAACACAGACTGCTGTTTCTTCAGACCCGCCAACAGTTCATTCACCTTCTCTCATCTCCGCTGTCCTTGAAAGTTGTCATATTTGTCGGCATGAAGACTCACATAGTGGCGACGAAGGTTATATTCTTTCAGCACTGCAACATGCTCTGAACACACCAAACATACAGCTTTTCCATTCAATTCCGTGATTAAATAGGATGACCATTTTTTTTGGAACACTCTGCACTCTGCGTCCACTTTTCTCTTTTTTGACAGAGACATATTGGGTCAATGAGGGTGCCAAAGCACATAGTGTTAAAAGTAGAAGCCGTAATAAATATCGCGGGCAAAACAAAGTAGCTCATTGGCTGCACGTGCTTGACCTACTTGCTCTGCCCCGGTATAAACAGTTTGCTTGCTTAACACAATTGCTATTGCGCCATCCAGTGGACGCAATTGGAACAGCAGTTTATTTTATAGAAAAATTGCAGCGCATTTTTATACTTATTTTTTTTATTCTTTTTTTTATCATCTCGCGGGCCGGATTAAACCCGTTTGCGGGCCTGATCCGGCCCGCGGGCCGTACGTTTGACACCCCTGCACTACAGTGATGATAGGTCGGGGTAGGAGATCTTCGTTAACAGAGTTTACCCCCGAACCCTAATGGTGCAGTTCTTCTCTTTAACTCTGTGTGTGTTCAACGGTGTTGGTATGTGGGCCTACCTTTTTGCAGTGGGTAACGTTGACCCAAGTGGCTCTCTCAGCTATTGTTATAGCGAAGGCAGTTACCAATAGGACTTGGTATGGTCCCTCCCAGTGTGACTGCTTTCAATCCTTTTTCCTCAACGATTGGTTCCACACCCAGTCTCCAGGTTATATAGAGTGGGTCACCTTCTCCTTTAGTTCACCTGTGGGGCACAAAACCTCTGACATACAGGTGTGGTTAATAAACTATCTTCACACATGTTCAGCTCTCAATTTCTATTTCTGACTGCATGTATCTAAAAAAAATATATATATATATTTTTTTTTAAAAGTATTTTGTCCTCTCCTTCGTATATATTTATTATTTAATCCTACCATCCCCCTTTGACACATGATTTGCCCATGTGTCAATATTACCACCTACCTAAACAATCACTTAGGTAATATTGGTAATTTATCATCCAAATGCCATCCCTTATTTATTTTTGAGACTGTCCCTTGCTTCTTTATTGCTCCTATCTTCCGGATCTCATTACTAAATAAATGATCTAGGTAATATCTGTTTCGCATTAGATTGTGCCTTCCTCTGATTACTGCAGCTCATTGCATTAATTTAGTTTCAAATACCAACTTGTTGTTTATTAAAGCATACTAAAAATGAAATTTAAATGACAACATTTGATAATACCTCAATTTACTTCTATCCCGTAAAAGTAATCCAAGATTAGTACAATTGACTAGCAACAGGTATCCCTCATTCAGGGAAAGCTCTCTCTCTCTCTCTTCTGTTATTTTATGGTTCAAATCATATATATTATTACCAAATTATAATCTTCTTCACACTTTTCACAGTATTATAAATTACCCTCAATTTAGTAAAATAAACTATCTTAAAGTCCTCCTCTCATGCCTTTAGAATTTACTAGTGTGGATGATTAATTAACACCAGAAAGTTAAAACAGAGTTCAGAGGCAATTGAAATTATTCAACGAACTGTTCCATCCCATAGTATACCAAACATTACCATTATTCCAAATATTTCATAAATGTTACTTATCCCAAGTGTTCATTAAGTCCTCATGACATTCATCCTCATAAGAAATCATATATACCCCAAACTGAGCCAAAACCGAAAAAAAAAAAAAAAATCCATAAAATTCACTGTGCGTGTTCCTCCAAGACCTATCACCCTTGACCTGCTGAATACCCCACAAAATTGAAACAACAAGGCTTTATAAAACATCATGCTAGGTGTGTTGTTTTTTATTTGAAAAACAACAACCACAAATAGCCAGGCCTCACTTGATTTGGTAGCTCACTTTTATGACCTAAATACTGCCTAACTTCACTACTGCTCCCCCTAGCCCTGGGCAACATTCCAATGAGATAAGCTAATATCTTTCTCCTGGTTATACATTTTGTTAACCTTCAATTACCATCAGTAATCTAAAGATGGTAGTACACACAAAACATGATACAGATATCCCCAGTCCTAACCCATCAATAATTGTTTGTATCAATCTAATTCCTCATAACTAATCCATAAAAACACTCAAAATTCCTCAAGTATACAATGATTATTTAATTGATTACCCTAACTCTGCTACATGTGATCTCATCTCAAATGATCCATTATCAATTATTTGATCAACCCCCTAGGAAAATCTGTCTCCACTTCTATTGTTCCTGTCCCCCCTGTAAATGTCATATTTCATTTTTTAGCCAATACAATCACGGTTACATCAAAAGTAATGCAATGTCTATATTAGGGTGTAAGGTAAATTATTCCTGTTTTCATTTTCAGCTAAACGTTTTATATCCCTCAGTTAATGGTATTTTCTCCCTAATATATCTTCATACTCTTCTTCTTTCCCTAAATGAGATTTAATCCCTTGCCTTTCCTCTACTATCCTTCTATCATTACTGGATCAATGATAATAACTGTAATAACTATTAATAATAATTGTAATAACTATTTCCCATTAAATTGTGCCTTTTTCTGATAATGTTATAATTGTAGCCTATTGCATTACTTTAGTTTAAAATATACGTTTGTTTATTTAACAAATCTAGAACCCACTATAGGTTGGTGCTATTCCCTCAGCATAATAGCTAAAGCTACTTGCATCCCCTGGTCCCCGTAACGAAAATAAATTATCGTTCTAGAATTCACCAACTATTTGCATACACCACTGGTGTTAACCAACCTATCGAATAAAGTAATAACAATTAGAATTTATCAAAGCACTGCCTTCCAGTCAGTCAAGCATTAATTTTTTCTCCCGCTAACCAGAGCCATAAATTATTCTCCTTTGTCCTCAACTCAATTTTCACAGCTCTATCGCCATTTCAGTTCGCTATTCAATTTCTTTAACTGTTCTCTCTGATTAGGCCCTAATTAATAAAACAAATACTTGCTATCGTTGATAAGCATACATTTAATGATATTCCTATCATTTGAACTGTCTCTCACCCCTCCCCTTGCTCCTTCCTACACAACGGGGAAGGCGCGGGGACCTTGTAACATATTTTCATAGACCTTTCTAGAATACTTCTAAAGCTATCCAATTCAACTTTTAATACACGTAAAAACTCTCTCTCCCTACACCCACTCCCTATTGAATAAGTGAGTCTTTCTATTTAACCCCAACCATGCTACAAATCTTCCATTCAACATACCAAATACTCAGTAGTATCCGGTCACCACCCATACCAGCCGTTGAATTCACTCATGCACACAGATTTCACCTTATGCCATTGAAATGCCCAACAAAACATAATAGTTCAATGGAACCCTCTATTTGCTCTCTACTATTTATACATTACTTCTATAACCACATTAGTTATGGTCCAATTACCCATTAAACCTTATCACATGATCAAACAACGGCACAACCTTAAACTCATATGGGGCGGCAGGCAGCTTAGTGACCAAGAGCGCCGCGCCAGCAACCGAGAGGTCGCTGGTTCCAATCCCCGAGCCGACCAGGCGAAAAATCTGCCAATGTGCCCCCGAGCAAGGCACCCAACCCCAATTGCTCCTGCAAGTAGCTCTAGACAAGAGCGTCTGCTAAATGACCAAAAATGCAAATGTAAATATTCTCTTCTTTCTCACCCATGATGTACGTCTACGTTCGGGTGAGCAAGTTCATACGTATATATCGTTAGAAATTTATAGGTACCTCTCAAATAATCGCTTCGTGGTGTTTTTAGCCAATTCTTAATTGACACAAATTACTTCTTCAAACATTTTACCCGTGGAACCAAAAAATAGACTTTCATTTCCCGGACATTGCCCTTTCCCTTAGCTCTGCAGTCGCGATGGTTATGACCCGTTTTGTTACAGTATTTACACGGGTCCTTACACTCTCTAGCAAAATTCTCTAGTCTTTCCTGACTTTCCAAAAGCCACTCTCGCTGTCTCTAGCCCCTCCCTCCTTTTGTTTCAAGGGTGGACTTCAGTACTTTCAGCACTCGTTCCGCCTCTGTGTGTCCTGCCATATTAATGTACATGACGCTTCCTTCTTTTTATTTCTATTCTAAACGTTTTAAAATTGTAGGTTCAAGTTTCTATTTCTCACTTTTAATACATTTTATTTTAATTTCTCTACCTTAGTATATCTATTCCCAATTATCATTCACAAATTATACGGTTTAAACAACCACAAACCCAATAGTTATTCACAAATTATACAGTTTGGACAGCCACAGACGTCTTTAATTCCTAATTAGTTTTCTATCAAGGTATACAGGTTTATTAATTTTAGTAACCCGCATTCACTCTTTTATTTCGTCTGCAAACACTATTTTTACACTGGGATCATTCGCACTCTCATGTATACGACACCCTATACTTTAAAGTGCTCCTCCGATCTGGGTGTACCCCCAAGTACAACTCCCTGCCGAAGCCCAACACTATAGTGTACTTTAAAGTGCTCCTACGATCCTAGCTGTACTAGTTACGGACCTTGCCGATAGCGCAACACTATCTAAAATTGTAAGTGTCCCTCTGATCCTAGCCGTCCCCTCATAGATACGATCCTTGCCAGTAGCGCAACACTTTTAGACCAATATACCCTATATCCCACAGTTCCCACTTCCGGTGGTCCTAGCCTGGGGATTTCAGTATTTCCTCCGATCCTAGCCGTACCCCCGCAGTTACGGACCTTGCCGGTAGAACAAATACTCTATGGTACCATGGTTTAACATCACATTCACCACAGGTTTGCATGTCACAATATGGTGCTTATCTACTCATAATAGCTTCATAATTTAGTTCACTTACATCAGACAGGTGTTTCACAAAATTAATTTGGATAAAGCCAATGTGCAGAACTTTAGTTATATAACAATAGGTGTCTGCTTACCTGTTTTTAGTAGTCCGGACTCTTTGTGAAACACACCGTTCAATGACAGAGAAGTCCAATGGGCCGGACAATACCCAGCAAAGTCCCTTTACCAGATCACAGTCAGAGGTCACCAATTGTTAATTTGCGTCAATTCAAATCTGGTATTGGAACAAAATGAGGTCAATACACGTCTCCTAAAATAGACTAGTATTTTAATTAATGCAAAACACTTCAATGGTAAATATGATGTTCGTATATACGGGTCCACTGAAATACCACACAGGGCAGTCAGAGAACTGGTCCATTGTTATAAGTTCTTCTTTAAATACTCTGACAGAGATAGTTCCCGCTCCCTGCTGGCCTATCAGAGTAGAGACTGAGTGTGGTTTAGACTTACTCAGCCTATCGTTGGCGCACAGGCTGGTCCCAGTCCCTTGGCGCTTCACTGTTGACAGGTGTTTAGTTGTTTTGCAACTTGTCCAGAGAGTCAGCAACCTCAGACATCTTTGTAGCAGAACACATGTCCTTGAGCGTTCTAACAAAGAGGCAGTGTTTGTGTCTGTGTGAGACACAAGCCTTATCTCCCCCTACTCCCTAACAGCTCCTCACATTAATCACAGCTTGTTATGTTAAACAGTCTATATCAGTACAGCACAAACCTATTATGTTTAATCATTAATGCTTTCTTATTAAGCTAACAGCACATCTAAAATATAAGAGAATAATTTCCCACAACAGCCACCAATGTTCACCAGACACTCATTCTGATCTACATAGGGAAAGATACAGGGTCACTGACAGGGAAGAGTGAATACAGGACCAATCAGTCTGTAGCATAGTTATAAACAAGCTGGATGACAATTGTCCATTGTAATTACATTTACATTTTAGTCATTAGCAGACGCTCTTATCCAGAGCGACTTACAGTTAGTTAGTGCATACATTTTCATACTGGCCCCCCGTTGGAAACGAACCCACAACCCTGGCGTTGCAAGCTCCATGCTCTACCAACTGAGCTACACGGGGCCTTTATGCTGTTCTTGCCATAATATGGACTTGGTCTTTTACCAAATAGGGCCATCTTCCGTATACCAACCCTACCTTGTCACAACACAACTGATTGGCTCAAACGCATTAAGGAAATAAATTCCACAAATTAACTTTTAACAAGGCACACCTGTTAATTGAAATGCATTCCAGGTGACTACCTCGAAGCTGGTTGAGAGAATGCCAAGAAATTACTTTAGAAATGTGCATGCGTCATTCAAATTAGTCAACCAACAGTTTGCCTTCAAATGTCATATTTAGCCAAGCAGGGTGTACCATGCCAAACAAAACAGCAGCTAGACACACCCATATTTAAAGATTGGATAGGTAATTTCCGTTATCACAAACAAACGCAAATGGAAAGCTGACTACTGTCTATCAGGAAATGCATTACAGGATGTTAAACAGAGCTTGTTTGTACTTTTATAGCACACAGATCAAAAACATCGGCTAGTCGGTGTCTGGGACACCAGCCCTTAGTTAGAGAATATCAAAAGCATTACATTTTTATGGGCAACAAACCACCTCAAGACTATTAGTTGCAACATTAAAGAGATCAGTGTTCTACTATAGCATGTGTTCACATGTGCTATATACACCAAACACTGAATCCTTACTATTTCTTTGATTACTGAAACCATAATTAAAGGAAATAATCATAGGTCCACTGTCTGTCAATACAATGGAACAAGTAGGCTATAACTTGAGGAGTGAAGTTCTTTCGCCCTCTGCTGGTCTAGGAGGAGGAGAGCAGCAGAGCATGGTTGTGTTCAAATTAGACAAGTCCAGGGGGTCCCTGTTTCAGTCCATATTCTTCAGTTTTCTGCCTAATGATATAGATGTAATAACGTGTCAATAGTTCTCACCACAGTCGTCCTCGTCGCTTGTGTCAGCACAGTCAGGCGATTGGTCACACCTCCAGGAGTGAGGCACACACACTGGCCGTCCCCACAACTGAACTCCGAGCTGAAGCAAGTGTGAGGGGCCCGGGTCAGGCCGGAGGGACATGCGTCGGCACCCACGTCCTGCCTAACGGGGCAGTCGGGCCAGCGGTCACACAGCTTGGCCCTGGCAACGCAGCTTCCAGTCCGCTCACAGAGGAAGGAGTCGGCTGTACAGTTCTTCTGACAGGAGGCCTCGTCACTGCCATCGCCACAGTCGTCAGTGCCATCACAGCGAAAGCGGAGGGATACACATCGCCTACTGCCACAGGCAAACTCATCCTTCTTACATTGGAACAAACCTGGGAAAGATGAAAGCCCATAGAAGGCAATTAGTGGTCATGTACTTTAAATAAAGGGACAGCTTTCCTACGTTTTTACAAAGTTTGCACCTATTATTTTCAGAGGGGAATACAAATAAACTATCACATTAAACTGACTGTCACGATCGTCATAGGAGTGAGTAGACCAATACGCAGCGTGTTGCACGAACATGGTGATCTTTATTATCGACAGCGATAAAAAGCACACTAAACAAAACAAATACACGACTCGTGAAGTCCACGGTGACACTGACCGAACACGGAACAAAAACCCACAAACACAAAGTGAAACACAGACAGTTAAATATGGCTCCCAATCAGAGACAACCAGCACACAGCTGACACTCGTTGCCTCTGATTGGGAGTCACTCAGTCAAACATAGAAACAGACTAACTAGAACCCCCAACATAGACATAACCACATAGAACAAACACACTCTGGCTCAACAAATAGAGTCCATTAGCCAGGGTGTTTCAGTACCGCGCCTCAAAAACGCAAAACAGGGGAGGGCTGGGTGGGCATACCTCCTCGTCGGCGGTTCTGGCTCCGGGCTTGCCCACCACCCTCCAATAAACCCCCCATAGCGCCCCTGGTCCGGTCTGGTCCCGCTGGCTGGAGCTGACCTGGACGTAGCAGGAGCGGCTAGCTTCAGCTCCGTTGTGGAGCCGTTGACCGGTACCTGATTAGGCACCGGTGACCCAGGCACGGGTTGTGCCGGACAGACGACGCGCACCCCTGGCTTGGCGCGCGAGGCAGGAAAGGACCCGGACCTGGCTGACGATGCGCACCCCCTGGCCTGGTGCGTGGAGCAGCCACGGGCCGGACCCGGGCTGACGACTCGCACCCCCTGGCTTTGTGCGTGGAGCCGGAACGGGCCTCACCGGACTGACGACTCGCACCCCTGGCTTGGTGCGTGGAGCCGAACGGGCCTCACCGGACTGACGACTCGCACCCCTGGCTTGGTGCGAGTAGCAGGAACGTTCTGGACCAGGCTGACGACTCGCACCCCTGGCTTGGTGCGAGTGGCAGGAACAGGCTGGACCAGGCTGACGACTCGCACCCCTGGCTTGGTGCGAGTGGCAGGAACAGGCCGGGCCGGCGACTCGCACCCCTGGCTTGGTGCGAGTGGCAGGAACAGGCCGGGCCGGGCTGGCGACGCGCACCGTCTGTTTGGTGCGAGTGGCAGGAACAGGCCGGGCCGGGCTGGCGACGCGCACCGTAGGTTTGGTGCGAGTGGCAGGAACAGGCCGGGCCGGGCTGGCGACGCACACCGTAGGTTTGTTGCGAGTGGCAGGAACAGGCCGGGCCGGGCTGACGACGCACACCGTAGGTTTGGTGCGTGGAGCAGGAACAGGCCGGGCGACGCACACCGTAGGCTTGGTGCGTGGAGCAGGAACAGGCCGGGCTGGGCTGGCGACGCGCACCATAGGCTCGGTGCGGGAAGGAGGAACAGGCCGGGCCGGGCTGACGACACGCACCACAGGCTCGATGCGAGGAACAGGAACAGGCCGGACCGTACTGGGGACACACACCACTGGCCCTACGCAGGGATCAGGAACGGGCCGGACCGGACTGGTAACACACCCCAGTACCTCTCGCCGTGCCTCCACACTTTCCCTCTCCTCTGTGACCAGTGGCCCCCTTAACCTGGCGGCCTCCTCTGCACACCCGCTGGACCGCTCCATCGCGGCCTCCTGCTGCCCCGTCGTCCACGTCGTGAGCCCCCCCCTAAAAAATTTCTGGGGTTCTCTCCTCCCCGTGGACCAGGCCTCTCTAGTTCTCGCCAGACTCTCACCCCACTGCTTCCAAGTCCAACCTCTCTGCTCTTCACTTGGCTTGGCCCAGTCGAGACTTTTAATCCACTGCTCCATAGACCAGCCCCTCTTCTCTTCACTTAGCGGGGCCCAGTCGAAACTCCTACTCCACTGATCCCAGGTCCTTCCTCTCTCCTCTTCACACTGCTTGGTCCCGTTTTGGTGGGTTTTTCTGTCACGATCGTCGTAGGAGTGAGTAGACCAATACGCAGCGTGTTGCACGAACATGGTGATCTTTATTATCGACAGCGATAAAAAGCACACTAAACAAAACAAATACACGACTCGTGAAGTCCACGGTGACACTGACCGAACACGGAACAAAAACCCACAAACACAAAGTGAAACACAGACAGTTAAATATGGCTCCCAATCAGAGACAACCAGCACACAGCTGACACTCGTTGCCTCTGATTGGGAGTCACTCAGTCAAACATAGAAACAGACTAACTAGAACCCCCAACATAGACATAACCACATAGAACAAACACACTCTGGCTCAACAAATAGAGTCCATTAGCCAGGGTGTGACACTGACTAACTTTCCCATGGGGTCATTTTTCTTTTGTAAACCTTTTCTGGTTACTGTTATGCTTTAATCCCTCTGGAATTTAAGCAAATGTTGCATTTGTGCATCAGCTTAGTGAATGTGGCCCATAGTATTTAAGATTGTGAAAGAGGCTCTGTTAAAATCGGATGGATGAAGAAATTTGCACTTTGTCCATACAATGATGTTGAGCAATTCGTTCCATGTGTAACTTGAGCCCAACCCAGGTGGCAGAGGTATCCTCTTTCCCTTAGGAAAGAGGATCTTACCTGTGGTAAGATCTAACTCGTCAGAGCAGTCATGACAGTCCGCGGTGCCGTCACAAAGAGCACTCTGGGCAACGCAACCTCCATCTGTACACAGAAACCCTGGGCAGGTCCACTCCCCTGAAACACAGCCAAAATAAGAATATTTTCACAAAATTACAAAATTGTCATATGCAATTATTACCTTCTCTCAATACATTTTATATAAATGTGATCTGGATCATATTCATAGTGTACTGTAGCAAAACGTAACAAAATGTTTTGGAATGGAAAACAAAAAATATAATTTCTTATTGGACAAGTTCAGGCAGCCTCTCCCCGTTTGTCTGTTTGGTGTCTAGTGAACCCGATCCAGATCACACGATGATGACACAGGTGTACAGACCTACAGTGTGCTCCAGCAGAAATGTCACAACTGATATGGCCAAGTATTAAAATCAGCAAACTCAAACACTGGACTTTGACATCCCTGCTACTGGACGCTATCAAATTATTACAGGTACACGCTGTACTGGAGAATTCAGCCTCCCCTATGATCCACTGGTCTTTAACCAGGGAAAACCACGGTCACTCCCTGCAGCGGAATCACTGCCATCCTCACAATCGCTGTCCCCGTCACACACCCGGAGGCCGGGGATGCACCTCCATGTTATGAAAATACTTGCGTTAAAATGTTTGACATATTACTGCATAACCTGTTGTTGAGAAAACTTGTGTTATGGCTTTTCAACTTCAGCTCTGAATCCACGATATGGCAGTCTAATAGAACTTGTGGGTTTTCTTTAAATGGAAGCTTCTCTAAATGTCAAACATGTAAAGTGTGGCGTACCACAGGGCAGCTCTCTAGGCCCTCTACTCTTTTTTAGTTTTACCAATGACCTGCCACTGGCATTTAACAAAGCATGTGTGTCCATGTATGCTGATGATTCAACCATATACACATCAGCAACCACAGCCAATGAAGTCACTGAAACCGTTAACAAAGAGTTGCAGTCTGTTTTGGAATGGGTAACCAGTAATAAACATCTCTAAAACTATGAGAATTGTATTTGGTATAAATCCTTCCCTAAATTCTAGAACTCAGCTGAATCTGGTAATGAATGTTGTGGCTGTTGAATAAAGTTGAGGAGACTAAATTACTTAGATTGTAAACTGTCATGGTCAAAACATATATTCAATGGTTGTAAAGATGGGGCTCTCCCGTCCGTAACAAAAGGGATGCTCAGCTTTTTTGACACCACACTCCAAAGTCCTGCAGGCTCTAGTTTTAGCTTATCTTGATTATTGTCCAGTCATATGGTCAAGTACTGCAAAGAAAGACCTAGTTAACCTGCAGCTGGTCCAGAACAGAGCGGCCTGTCTTGCTCTTCATTGTAATCAGAGGCCTAATTTGAATACTATGCATGCCAGTCTCTCTTGGCTAAGAGTTGAGGAAAGACTGACTGCGTCACTTCTTGTTTTTATAAGAAACATGAATGTGTTGGAAATCAACTTACACGCAGCACTGACACACACTTACCCCACCAGACATGCCACCAGGGGTCTTTTTACAGTCCCCAGGTCCAGAACAAATTCAAGGAAACGTACAGTATTATACAGAGCGATGAGTGCATGGAACTCCCTTCCATATTACATAGCACAAGTGCACAGCAAACCTGGTTTCAAAAAACAAATAAAGCAACACCTCACTTCACTTGTTGTGTGTACAATGCATTCGGAAAGTATTCAGACCCCTTCACTTTTTCACCTTACAGCCTTATTCTAAAATGGATTAAATTGTCCCCCCAATCAATCTACACACAATACCCCATAATGACAAAGCAAAAACAGGTTGACATTTTTGCACATAAAAAAAAAGAAAACTGCTATATTACATTTACATAAGTATTCAGGCCTTTGCTGAAGTACTTTGTTAATTTAATCCATTTTAGAATAAGGCCGTAACGTAACAAAATGTGGAAAAAGTGAAGGGGTCTGAATACTTTCTGAATGCACTGTATGTACTGACATGTATGTGTAACTGATATCTTGTTTGTTATATGTCAGACCCCAGTAAGACTTGCTGTCGCCATTGGCATCGGCTAATGGGGCTCCTAATAAATCAAATCACTAGCAGATTGTAATGGGCTAATGTGATGCTCCATTAGCAGTTACAGGAAAGGTACGGTTTGGCATAGCACAAATAATTTTCTTCCAACCTGAACTTGGTGAAACCAGCTTTGTTCTCGATTGACCAAACATGCATCTTCTAAAATGCCATTTGAATTTAGAAAATGCTCTTATTAAAATAAATACTTTGCTCCATTAAGTAATCCAACAATATGTACACCGCCATCTTGTCCATTTCACATTTTTCCACTTCTCTCATTGAATAAGACCAGTGAGTGTCATCGTGACATGCGGAATATTTGTGTCTATAATAAAGCCCTTTTGTGGGGAAAAACTAATTCTGATTGGGTGGGCTTGGCTCCCCAGTGGGTGGGCCTGGCTGCCAAGTGGGTGGGCCTATGCCCTCCAAGGCCCACCCATGGCTGCACCCCTGCCCAGTCACATTAAATCCATAGATTAGAGCCTAATGAATTTATTTCAATTGACTGATTTCCTTATATGAACTCAGTAAAAGCTTTGAAATTGTTTCATGTTGCGTTTATATTTTTGTTCAGTATAGTAGGATTCCGTTTTCACATGCGAAAGTGATTGCTTTGGGAAAACAACGCTTTATATATGCCTTCCCAATGAAAAGTTGTTAGAAAACTCAAAAATGTATTTTATGGGAAAGAGATGTTTTGTTTCTGGACAATGCACCATGCTGCCTTGTTGACAAAATGACCGAGCTGCACAGATTACTGTTAATTTGCGAATGACGATCCTCCCTCCCTGCTTTCACCCAATGACGTCACTGCTCAGAATAATCTAATCCGCCCAATCAAGCAACCAAGCTGCAACCGAATGGCTAATTGCTATTAGCCACCGTTAGCGTCTTCACCATTGTCCGTGGCCTGCACTACCCACCAGCCAGCTCTAGCCTGGACAATTTGTCAGCCAGTCTGCACAGCGTGCTATCAACCCAGAGCATATCGGATTTTCTGCCGGAATCACTGGACCCTAGCGCCGGATCATCGCAAGCAGCTAGCTGCAACCAAATGGCTGTTGTCGTTGGCTAATTACCATTGCCCCTTAGCAAGCACCGGTTAGCCTTGAGCTAGCCTCGAGCCAGGCCCATCTCCCGGCTATCTACCTCTCTGTCAACCGGATGGGACCTCCTAGTGTTGACACGGTGCCCTGCCGATCCAACACGACTGGTTTTCCGACGAAATCGTCTGATGTGGTTTCAACAGGCTTCCCGTTACGACGTCGCCCACGAAGATCCATCTGCTAGCCCCGGCCCGCTAGCACACGCAAGCCGGGCCTCTTGCTCGCCAGTGCTGTAGCAGCCCCCAAACTACCTCCGAACTCTCCTATTGCTGTTCACCGGACCTTATGATAACTCAGCTATACAGCTGATGCCTGCTGGACTGTTCCTTTATACGGTACCGCATCCTGTTTATGTTTAGCCTCAGCCCAAACTTTGTCGCCATTACCAGCTGTTGTCTTAGCGCTCTCGAATAACACCTGTGATTGCTTTTTGCCTCCCTCCCATATCACTATGCCTTGCTTATTGCTGTTTTGGTTATTTCTTATTGTACTATTTCACTGTAGAGCCCCCAGCCTAGCTCAACCTGCCTTAGACAGCTCCTTTGTCCCACCCCCCATACACGCAGAGACAGGCTCAATCGGTGCCTCCAGTGATGCTCTCTCTTTCATCGTTACCCAACCCTTAGGTTTACCTCCACTGTACTCATATCCTTCCATATCCTTGTCTGTACATAATTCCCTGAATCTATTCTACAACGCCCAGAAATCTGCCCATTTTTTTCTCTGTACACAACGCACTAGAACACCAGTTCTTAAAGCCTTTAGCCGTATCCTTATTCTACTCCTCCTCTGTTCCTCTGGTGATGTAGAGGCTAACCTAGGCCCTGTAGCCACCATTATCCCTCCTACTCCCCAGGCATTATCATTGGTTGACTTCTGTATTTCTTGCACGTTAACATCCAAAGCCTCCTCCCTAAGTTTGAGTTATTCACAGCGTTAGCACACTCCGCCAACCCTGATGTTCTAGCAGTGTCTGAATCCTGGCTTAGGAAGGCCACCAAAAATTCAGAAATGTCCATCCCCAACTACAACATTTTCCATCTCGATTGAACTGCCTATCATACTATCCAGGTCTGTGCCCAAACAGTTTGAGCTTCTACTTCTAAAAATCCACCTTTCCAGAAATAAGTCTCTCACTGTTGCCGCTTGCTACAGACCCCCCCTCAGCCCGAGCTGTGCCCTGGACACCATATGTGAACTGATTGCCCCCATCTATCCTCAGAGTTCGTACTGCTTGGTGACCTAAACTGGGATATGCTTAACACCCCGGCCGTCCTACAATCTAAACTAGATGCCCTCAATCTCACACAAATTATCAACGAACCTACCCGGTACAACCCAAAATCTGTAAAAATGGGCACCCTCATAGATATCATCCTGACAAATTTACCCTCTAAATACACCTCCGCTGTCTTCAACCAGGATCTCAGCGATCACTGCCTTATTGCCTGCGTCCGTAACGGATCTGCGGTCAAACGACCACCCCTCATCACTGTCAAACGCTCCCTAAAACACTTTAGCGAGCAGGCCTTTCTAATTGACCTGGCCCGGGTATCCTGGATGGATATTGACCTCATTCCGTCAGTAGAGGATGCCTGGTTGTTCTTTAAAAGTGGTTTCCTCTCAATCTTAAATAAGCATGGCCCATTCAAGAAAATTCTGAACTAAGAACAGATATAGCCCCTGGTTCTCCTCAGACTTGCCTGCCCTTGACCAGCACAAAAACATCCTGTGGCGTACTGCATTAGCATCGAACAGACCCAGCAATATGCAACTTTTCAGGGAAGTCAGGAACCAATATACACAATCAGTTAGGAAAGCAAAGGCTAGCTTTTTCAAACAGAAATTTGCATCCTGTAGCACTAATTCCAAAAAGTTTTGGGACACTGTAAAGTCCATGGAGAATAAGAGCACCTCCTCCCAACTGCCCACTGCACAGAGGCTAGGAAACACTGTCACCACCGATAACTCTACAATAATCGAGAATTTCAACAAGCATGTTGCTACGGCTGGCCTTGCTTTCTACCTGGCTAACACTACCCCGGCCACCAGCACTGCAACTTGCCAATGCCCCCCCCGCTTCTCCTTTACACAAATTCAGACAGCTGATGTTCTGAAAGAGCTGCAAAATCTGGACCCCTACAAATCAGCTGGGCTAGACAATCTGGACCCTTTCTTTCTAACATTAGCCGCCGAAATTGTCGCAACCCCTATTACTAGCCTGTTCAACCTCTCTTTCATAACGTCTGAGATCCCCAGAGATTGGAAAGCTGCCACGGTCATCCCCCTCTTTAAAGGGGGTGACACTCTAGATCCAAACTGTTACAGACCTATATCCATCCTGCCCTGCCTTTCGAAAGTATTTGAAAGCCAAGTTAACAAAACAGATCACCGACCATTTCGAATCCCACCGTACCTTCTCCGCTATGCAATCCGGTTTCCGAGCTGGTCATGGTTGCACCTCAGCCACGCTCAAGGTCCTAAACGATATTATAACCGCGATCGATAAAAGACAGTACTGCGCAGCCGTCTTCATCGACCTGGCCAAGGCTTTCGACTCTGTCAACCACTGCATTCTTATTGGCACACTAAATAGCCTTGGTTTCTCAAATGACTGCCTCGCCTGGTTCACCAACTACAGTGGGGGAAAAAGGTATTTAGTCAGCCACCAATTGTGCAAGTTCTCCCACTTAAAAAGATGAGAGAGGCCTGTAATTTTCATCATATGTACACGTCAACTATGAGAGACAAAATGAGGAAAAAAATCCAGAAAATCACATTGTAGGATTTTTTATGAATTTATTTGCAAATTATGGTGGAAAATAAGTATTTGGTCAATAACAAAAGTTTCTCAATACTTTGTTATATACCCTTTGTTGGCAATGACACAGGTCAAACGCTTTCTGTAAGTCTTCACAAGGTTTTCACACACTGTTTGCTGGTATTTTGGCCCATTCCTCCATGCAGATCTCCTCTAGAACAGTGATGTTTTGGAGCTGTCACTGGGCAACACAGACTTTCAACTCCCTCCAAAGATTTTCTATGGGGTTGAGATCTGGAGACTGGCTAGGCCACTCCAGGACCTTGAAATGCTTCTTACGAAGCCACTCCTTCGTTGCCCGGGTGGTGTGTTTGGGATCATTGTCATGCTGAAAGACCCAGCCACGTTTAATCTTCTATGCCCTTGCTGATGGAAGGAGGTTTTCACTCAAAATCTGACGATACATGGCCCCGTTCATTCTTTCCTTTACACGGATCAGTCATCCTGGTCCCTTTGCAGAAAAACAGCCCCAAAGCATGATGTTTCCACCCCCATGCTTCACAGTAGGTATGGT
This sequence comes from Coregonus clupeaformis, assembly GCF_020615455.1. NCBI lineage: Eukaryota > Metazoa > Chordata > Actinopteri > Salmoniformes > Salmonidae > Coregonus > Coregonus clupeaformis. Next base: position 34,897,930 of record NC_059202.1, read on the forward strand.
GTTCTTTGGATGCAACTCAGCATTCTTTGTCCTCCAAACACGACAAGTTGAGTTTTTACCAAAAAGTTCTATTTTGGTTTGATCTGACCATATGACATTCTCCCAATCCTCTTCTGGATCATCCAAATGCACTCTAGCAAACTTCAGACAGGCCTGGACATGTACTGGTTTAAGCAGGGGGACACGTCTTGCACTGCAGGATTTGAGTCCCTGGCGGCGTCGTGTGTTACTGATGGTAGGCTTTGTTACTTTGGTCCCAGCTCTCTGCAGGTCATTCACTAGGTCCCCCCGTGTGGTTCTGGGATTTTTGCTCACCATTCTTGTGATCATTTTGACCCCACGGGGTGAGATCTTGCGTGGAGCCCTAGATCGAGGGAGATTATCAGTGGTCTTGTATGTCTTCCATTTCCTAATAATTGCTCCCACAGTTGATTTCTTCAAACCAAGCTGCTTACCTATTGCAGATTCAGTCTTCCCCAGCCTGGTGCAGGTCTACAATTTTGTTTCTGGTGTCCTTTGACAGCTCTTTGGTCTTGGCCATAGTGGAGTTTGGAGTGTGGCTGTTTGAGGTTGTGGACAGGTGTCTTTTATACTGATAACAAGTTCAAACAGGTGCCATTAATACAGGTAACGAGTGGAGGACAGAGGAGCCTCTTATAGAAGAAGTTACAGGTCTGTGAGAGCCAGAAATCTTGCTTGTTTGTAGGTGACCAAATACTTATTTTCCACCATAATTTGCAAATAAATTCATTAAAAATCCTACAATGTGATATTCTGGATTTTCCTTTCTCAATTTGTCTGTCATAGTTGACGTGTACCTATGATGAAAATTACAGGCCTCTCTCATCTTTTTAAGTGGGAGAACTTGCACAATTGGTGGCTGACTAAATACTTTTTTTCCCCACTGTACTTCTCAGATAGAGTTCAATGTGTCAAATCGGAGGGCCTGTTGTCTGGACCTCTGGCAGTCTCTATTCTCTGTGTTTATCAATGATGTTGCTCTTGCTGCTGGTGACGCTCGGATCCACCTCTATGCGGACGACACCATTTTGTATACATCTGGCCCTTCATTGGACACTGTGTTAACAAACCTCCAAACGAGCTTCAATGCCATTCAACACTCCTTCCGTAGCCTCCAACTGCTCTTAAACACTAGTAAAACTAAATGCATGCTCTTCAACCAAATGCTGCTTTCACCCGCCCACCCGACTAGAATCACTACTCTCGGCAGGTCTGACTTAGAATATGTGGACAACTACAAATACCTAGGTGTCTGGTTAGACCGTAAACTCTCCTTCCAGACTCACATTAAGCATCTCCAATCCAAAGTTAAATCTAGAATCGGCTTCCTATTTCGCAACAAAGCCTCCTTCACTCATGCTGCCAAACATGCCCTCGTAGAACTGACTATCCTACCGATCCTTGACTTCGGCAATGTCATTTACAAAATAGCCTCAAACACTCTACTCAGCAAGTTGGATGTAGTCTATCACAGTGCCATCCGTTTTGTCACCAAAGTCCCATATACTACCCACCATTGTGACCTGTACGCTCTTGTTGGCTGGCCCTCACTACATATTTGTCGCCAAATCCACTGGCTCCAGGTCATCTATAAATCGCTGCTAGGCAAATCCCCTCCTTATCTTAGCTCACTGGTCACCATAGCAACACCCACCCGTAGTCTGCACTCCAGCAGGTATATCTCACTGGTCATCCCCAAAGCCAACACCTCCTTTGGCTGCCATTCCTTCCAGTTCTCTGCTGCCAATGACTGGAACGAACTGCAAAAATCTCTGAAGCTGGAGACTCTTATCTCCCTCACTAACTTTAAGCATCAGTTGTCAGAGCAGCTTACCGATCACTGCATCTGTACACAGCCCATCTGTAATTAGCCCATCCAACTACCTCATCCCCATATTATTTATTTTGCTAATTTGCATCCCAGTATCTCTATTTGCACATCAATCATTCCAGTGTTAATACAAAATTTTAACTATTTTGCACTATGGCCTATTTATTGCCTTACCGCCATAATTTACTATATTCGCACACAGATGCATTTATATTTTCTGTTGTATTTTTGACTTTATGTTTTGTTTACCCTATATGTAACTCTGTGTTGTTGTTTTTAAATCGCACTGCTTTGCTTTATCTTTGCCAGGTCGCAGTTGTAAATGAAAACTTGTTCTCAACTGGCTTACCTGGTTAAATAAAGGTGAAATAAAAAGATAGCCAGACTTGTAAATTGGGCTAAGGAACAGAAGTTGGGTTTTGGAGAAACGCCATCAGTGAGTGCTCTGCAAGCAATACAGCGGATGAAGGCGCGGCAAAAGTGTGGTGAACGGGTAGACATGGTTATGGACAGCGAGGATGAAGGAGATGAGCAGAGTGCTGTGGGAAGATGTGTGTTGAGGAAGAATGGCGCCAAGTACAAACCGTATTCTGCGGTCTCAGAAATGGAACCTGGCGAGAGTGAGGATGAATTACCTGTGGTGGCAGGTGTGGCGAAGACCTCCAAGTCCGAGCCTCGCCCCAATGGTCATACAAAGGATGAGTCGGGCCCAGTGGGAGTGACATTTTTTGAGAAAGTGGATCCCTGCCTTTTGCCTGATCCATATGTAGTCTCAGGCTGGGTAGAAATAAATTGGGTACTGTTAAAATCGGTGAAGGTAGCTCGAAGTGGACAAGTGATGATTTTCGGTGTTTCTTCCATCCAGAGGGAGCGGGCGCTTCAAGTCACATGACAAGACCTGTGACTTGCTTTGCTCTCCAGAGCAGGGCACCTTTGAAAGGAGTAATTACCGGGGTGGCGTTAAGTGTGTTTCTGGCGGTACAGAGCATTTCAAATGGTATTATATAATAATATGCCATTTAGCAGACGCTTTTATCCAAAGCGACTTACAGTCATGTGTGCATAAATGTTTACGTATGGGTGGTCCCGGGGATCGAACCCACTACACTGGCGTTACAAGCACCATGCTCTACCAATTGAGCTACAGAGGACCACATTATACATACACACACACAAAATGTATGCACTCACTAACTGTAAGTCGCTCTGGATAAGAGTGTCTGCTAAATGACTAAAATGTAAATATACACACACGTTTATATATATATATATATATACACACACACAGTGGTGTGAAAAAGTTTTTGCCCCCTTCCTGATTTCTTATTTTTTTGCATGTTTGTCACACTTAAATATGTTTCAGATCAAACAAATTTAAATATTAGTCAAAGATAACACAAAATGCAGTTTTGAAATGAAGGTTGTCATTATGGGAAAACAAAATCCAAACCCACATGGCCCTGTGTGAAAAAGTGATTGACCCCTACAACCTAATAACTGGTTGGGCCACCCTTAGCAGCAACAACTGCAATCAAGCGTTTGCGATAACTTGCAATGAGTCTTTTACAGCGCTGTGGAGGAATTTTGGCCCACTCATCTTTGCAGAATTGTTGTAATTCAGCCACATTGGAGGGATTTCGAGCATGAACTGCCTTTTTAAGGTCATGCCACAGCACCTCAATAGGATTCAGGTCAGGACTTTGACTAGGCCACTCCAAAGTCTTCTTCAGCCATTCAGAGGTGGACTTGCTGGTGTGTTTTGGATCATTGTCCTGCTGCAGAACCCAAGTTCGCTTCAGCTTGAGGTCACGAACAGATGGCCGGACATTCTCCTTCAGGATTTTTTGGTAGACAGCAGAATTCATGGTTCCATTTATCACAGCAAGTCTTCCAGGTCCTGAAGCAGCAAAACAGGCCCAGACCATCACACTACCACCACCATATTTTACTGTTGGTATGATGTTCTTTTTCTGAAATGCGGTGTTACTTTTACACCAGATGTAATGGGACACACACCTTCCAAAAAGTTCAACTTTTGTCTCGTCAGTCCACAGAGTATTTTCCCAAAGGTCTTGGGGATCATCGAGATGTTCTGGCAAAAATGAGACGAGCCTTAATGTTATTTTTGCTCAGCAGTGGTTTTCGTCTTGGAACTCTGCCATGCAGGCCATTTTTGCCCAGTCTCTTTCTTATGGAGGAGTCATGAACACTGACCTTAAGTGAGGCAAGTGAGGCCTGCAGCTCTTTGGATGTTGTTGTGGGGTCTTTTGTGACCTCTTGGATGAGTCGTCGCTGCGCTCTTGGGGTAATTTTGGTCGGCCAGCCACTCCTGGGAAGGTTCACCACTGTTCCATGTTTTCGCCATTTGTGGATAATGGCTCTCACTGTGGTTCGCTGGAGTCCCAAAGCTTTAGAAATGGCTTTATAAACTTTTCCAGACTGATGGATCTCAATTACTTTCTTTCTCATTTGTTCCTGAATTTCTTGGGATCTCGGCATGATGTCTAGCTTTTAAGGATCTTTTGGTCTACTTCACTTTGTCAGGCAGGTCCTATTTAAGTGATTCCTTGATTGAGAACAGGTGTGGCAGTAATCAGGCCTGGGTGTGGCTAGAGGAATTGAACTCAGGTGTGATAAACCACAGTTGAGTTGTGTTATAACAGGGGGGGCAAACACTTTCACACAGGGCCATGTAGGTTTGGATTTTGTTTGCCCTTAATAATATCAACAACAACCTTCATTTCAAAACTGCATTTTGTGTTTACTTGTTTTCTTTGACTAATATTTAAATTTGTTTGATGATCTGAAACATTTAAGTGTGACAAACATGCAAACAAATCAGGAAGGGGGCAAACACTTTTTCACACCACTGTATATATTCACACACACACATATATATATATATATATATATATACAGTGCTGTGAAAAAGTATTTGCCCCCTTTCTAATTTTCTCTACTTTTGCATATTTGTGATACTGAATGTTATCAGATCTTCAACCAAAACCTAATATTAGATAAAGGGAACATAAGTGAACAAATAACAACAATTACATATTTATTTCATAAACAAAGTTATGCAACACCCAATTCCCCTGTGTGAAAAAGTAATTGCCCCCTTACACTCAATAACTGGTTGTGCCACCTTTAGCTGCAATGACTCCAACCAAATGCTTGCTGTAGTTGTTGATCAGTCTCTCACGTCGCTGTGGAGGAATTTTGGCCCACTCTTCCATGCAGAACTGCTTTAACTCAGTGACGTGTGGGTTTTCAAGCATGAACTGCTCGTTTCAAGTCCTGCCACAACATCTCAATTGGGATTAGGTCTGGACTTTGACTAGGCCATTCCAAAACTTCAAATGTGTTGTTTTTTAGCAATTTTCATGTAGACTTGAATGTGTGTTTTGGATCATTGTCTTGCTGCATGACCCAGCTGCGCTTCAGCTTCAGCTCACAGACGGATGGTCTGACATTCTCCTATAGAATTCTCTGATACAGAGCAGAATTCATAGTTCCTTCTATTAACGCAAGTCGTCCAGGTCCTGAGGCAGCATATAGTCCTGTGTAGCTCAGTTGGTAGAGCATGGCGTTTGCAACGCCAGGGTTGTGGGTTCGATTCCCACGGGGGGGGGCAGTATGAAGAAAAAAAAACGTATGCACTCACTAACTGTAAGTCGCTCTGGATAAGAGCGTCTGCTCTGTAAAATGTAACGTGATTGACCACACACTACCGTACAGTAGGTGGCGGCATGCACAAACAAAATGTGTGAACGCTGTGATACCAAAGAAGAAGTAGTACACATAGTTGGATAACTAAATGTAGAAAAAAATGAATTCTTAATTCAAACGAACCACCTGCAATTGGACACATTATAGAATATGCATGTTTGGCCGAATCGAGAACGAAGATAGTAAAGCCAAGTTAAGGTTGGTCGAAAATGTTCTGTGGTATGCCAAACAGTGCTTAATGGAGCATAACATTAACTAGCTTCAATGCAACCAAGATAGTTTTTATATCGACGCTACTAGCTACTGCACCTGTAAGAAATGTGGGCTTCACGTCATAAAACAGCTGCGAATCAGGCGATGGAAATAACGTTACACGCGCCACCAACGCAAAATGACAAACACCAATAAAACAGTGCAAATATGTAACTGGCAAGTTTATCTTACCACAAATATAATGGAAGGTTAGCAACTGAGTAAGAAGTATTCTACGAAGGTTTCCCATGCTCAGTATCTGCAGTTAGAGGCGCATGAAAATTACGTAATGGTGTATTAATAAGGCGAGCTGTGTTCAAAACGGAAGTGTTGTGATGTATTCCGAAATCCAAACCAAAGATTTTTATAACTAAACCTGTCGTTTCCAATGGGAACAAATGAGCCATAGTGGGCAGAACAAGCAAGGAGGGGGCAGAGCCAAGCACGAGATAGCGAGATCCTATTGGCGCGTTCTAGCATTATCTGCATATTTCCGTTAGGGAACGCCTACTCTGAAGTGTGCATGTGCAATAACTCAATTTGCCTTTGCACTCCTAAACAACTCGATTTAAAAAAAACTTTTGCAAAGGGTAAAGTGTACAAACCTTAGTCCACTCTGTTCATAACATATTCTAGTTTTGGGAACAGAAAACTGTATTGAGATCAAATGTTTCATCGATGAGAAGTTTTCAGAATGTCGGCCAAAATCGATCTCGTTCCATGTTCACCCACTGCGCGCCAGTGGGCTTCCTCTGGAAACGCCAAGTGGATGCTTCACATTTATACATCCAATGAAATATCGGTCTCATTGTTCTATCTGTGTCCAAACTAATCACGTCTGTGACGCTACCACGTCTGATCGAGGCGTAAATCCCTTTCCTGGTGCTGATGCCGCGTTCAAAACAACTGGGAACTCGGAAATCGCCAACTTCAGTGTGTTCAAAACAACTGGGATCTCGGAAAAGAACGAGCTCCGAATTGGAAAATCGATTTGAATGTTAATCCAACTCGCAATTCCAACTCGGGAACTTCTGCCTCTTTCTAGAGATCCGACTTTCCGACCTGAATATCACTAACGTCATGATTTGACATCATATTTTTCAGAGTTCAGTTAAACAGCGCCGGAGAAGATGGCTGCCGTTTTACAGCCCTCTAACCAATTGTACTATTATGTGTGTTTTTCCGCGTTATTTGTAATTTATTTTGTACATAATGTTTCTGCCATCGTCTCTTATAACCAAAAAGAGCTTCTGGATATCAGGACAGCGATTACTCACCTCGTATTGGACGAAGATTTTTTCTTCAACGAGGCGGCCGCGAAGGATATCATACAGACACCCGACAAGGCCCAAATCCCCGTCATTCGCGTGAGGAAGAGATCGGAGATATCGCGGGACGTAGATCCGGGTGCCTTGTAAGGATCCGACGGCGAGCGAGTAAACTGCCTCTTCCATCAATCCTATTAGCCAACGTTCAATCTTTTGAAAATAAAGTGGACGATTTAAGATTACGGTTATCCAACCAACGGGACATTAAAAACTGTAATATCTTATGTTTCACGGAGTCGTGGCTGAACGACAACAATGATAACATTCAGCTAGCAGGCTATACGCTACATCGGCAGGACAGAACGGCTGACTCCGGTAAGACAAGGGGGTGGCGGTCTGTGTATATTTGTAAACAACAGCTGGTGCACAAAATCAAATACTAAGGAAGTCTCGAGGTTTTGCTTCGCCTGAGGTAGAGTATCTTATGATAAGCTGTAGACCACACTATTTACCAAGAGAGTTTTCATCTATATTTTTCATAGCTGTCTATTTACCACCACAAACCAATGCTGGCATTAAGATTGCACTGAATGAGTTGTACAAGGCCATTAATCAACAGGAAAACGCTCATCCAGATGCAGCGCTCCTAGTGGCCGGGGACTTTAATGCAGGGAAACTGAAATCCGTTCTACCTAATTTCTACCAGCATGTTAAATGTGCAACCAGAGGGAAAAAAACTCTAGACCACCTTTACTCCACACACAGAGACGCATACAAAGCTCTCCCTCGCCCTCCATTTGGCAAATCTGACCATAACTCTATCCTCCTGATTCCTGCTTATAAGCAAAAACTAAAGCAGGAAGCACCAGTGACTCGGTTAATAAAAAAGTGGTCAGATGACGCAGATGCTAAGCTACAGGACTGTTTTGCTAGCACAGACTGGAACATGTTCCGGGATTCTTCAGACAGCATTGAGGAGTACACCACATCAGTCACTGGCTTCATCAATAAGTGCATCGATGATGTCGTCCCCACAGTGACCGTACGTACATACCCCAACCAGAAGCCATGGATTACAGGAAACATCCGCACTGAGCTAAAGGGTAGAGCTGCCGCTTTCAAGGAACGGGACTCTAACCCGGACGCTTATAAGAAATCCCGCTATGACCTCCGACGAACCATCAAACAGGCAAAGAGTCAATACAGGTCTAAGATTGAATCATACTACACTGGCTCTGACGCTCGTCGGATGTGGCAGGGCTTGAAAACTATTACAGACTACAAAGGGAAGCACAGCTGCGAGCTGCCCAGTGACACAAGCCTACCAGACGAGCTAAACCACTTCTATGCTCGCTCGAGGCAAGCAACACTGAAGCATGCATGAGAGCACCAGCTGTTCCGGATGACTATGTGATCACGCTCTCCGTAGCCGATGTGAGTAAGACTTTTAAGCAGGTCAACATTCACAAGGCCGCAGGGCCAGACGGATTACCAGGACATGTACTCCGAGCATGTGCTGACCAACTGGCAAGTGTCTTCACTGACATTTTCAACATGTCCCTGACTGAGTCTGTAATACCAACATGTTTCAAGCAGACCACCATAGTCCCCGTGCCCAAGGACTCTAAGATAACCTGCCTAAATGACTACCGACCCGTAGCACTGACGTCTGTAGCCATGAAGTGCTTTGAAAGGCTGGTCATGGCTCACATCAACAGCATTATTCCAGAAACCCTAGACCCACTCCAATTTGCATACCGCCCCAACAGATCCACAGATGATGCAATCTCTATCGCACTCCACACTGCCCTTTCCCACCTGGACAAGAGGAACACCTACGTGAGAATGCTATTCATTGACTACAGCTCAGCATTCAACACCATAGTGCCCTCTAAGCTCATCACTAAGCTAAGGATCCTGGGACTAAACACCTCCCTCTGCAACTGGATCCTGGACTTCCTGACGGGCCGCCCCCAGGTGGTAAGGGTAGGTAACAACACATCTGCCACACTGATCCTCAACACGGGGGCCCCTCAGGGGTGCGTGCTCAGTCCCCTCCTGTACTCTCTGTTCACCCATGACTGCATGGCCAGGCACGACTCCAACACCATCATTAAGTTTGCCGACGACACAACAGTGGTAGGCCTGATCACCGACAACGATGAGACAGCCTATAGGGAGGAGGTCAGAGATCTGGCCGTGTGGTGCCAGGACAACAACCTCTCCCTCAACGTGACCAAGACAAAGGAGATGATTGTGGACTACAGGAAAAAAAAGAGGACTGAGCACGCCCCCATTCTCATCGACGGGGCTGTAGTGGAACAGGTTGAGAGCTTCAAGTTCCTTGGTGTCCACATCACCAACGAACTATCATGGTCCAAACACACCAAGACAGTCGTGAAGAGGGCATGACAAAGCCTATTCCCCCTCAGGAGACTAAAAAGATTTGGCATGGGTCCTCAGATCCTCAAAAAAATTCTACAGCTGCACCATCGAGAGCATCCTGACTGGTTGCATCACCGCCTGGTATGGCAACTGCTTGGCCTCCGACCGCAAGGCACTACAGAGGGTAGTGCGTATGGCCCAGTACATCACTGGGGCAAAGCTTCCTGCCATCCAGGACCTCTATACCAGGCGGTGTCAGAGGAAGGCCCTCAAAATTGTCAAAGACTCCAGCCACCCTAGTCATAGACTGTTCTCTCTGCTACCGCACGGCAAGCGGTACCGGAGTGCCAAGTCTAGGTCCAAAAGACTTCTCAACAGCTTCTACCCCCAAGCCATAAGACTCCTGAACAGCTAATCATGGCTACCCAGACTATTTGCACTGCCCCCCACCCCATCCTTTTTACGCTGCTGCTACTCTGTTAAGTATTTATGCATAGTCACTTTAACTCTACCCACATGTACATATTACCTCAACTACCTCAACTAGCCGGTGCCCCCGCACATTGACTCTGCAACGGTACCCCCTGTATATATAGCCTCCCTACTGTCACTTTATTTTACTTCTGCTCTTTTTTCTCAACACTTTTTTTGTTGTTGTTTTATTCTTACTTTTTTTGTTTAAAATAAATGCACTGTTGGTTAAGGGCTGTAAGTAAGCATTTCACTGTAATGTCTGCACCTGTTGTATTCGGCGCATGTGACCAATAAAATTTGATTTGATTTGATTTGAGTTCACCGTTGTTGTGAACGCGGCATAAGTCGCATGCAGTAACGTAAATAGCGTGCCACTGTAGCAAGTATGGGTAACTCAGAGATATTTAGAAGACTCATCTTTATCATTAGAAAGCTGATTTGAGGACCTTATTACTGATGAATGTTTTTGTTTTTTATGACTGTGTTTTTCTTTCAGCTTGCATTTTGTATTTATATTTTTATGTGTGTATTTTCTGTCATTTATTTAATTCAAGGCTCATCTGTAAAATAGACCTTGGTCTCAGTATGACTCCCTAATAAAATAAAGGTTAAATTAAAATTACATATGTGCCATTATAGTGACTGTAACAGCATGGGCAGCACCATTGAGGCTACAACCCATAGGAATCCCCACCCAGTTGACTAGTTTGACTACTTTAAAATGGCGGAAGCATGGTGGAAGCCCTCAATGGCGCTTGCCATTGCTAAAACAGCCTTTTGGCCACTAGAGGCCTCTATCATTCTCTATGGCGTAACAGCATAATTGGAGTGGGTCTGAAAGTGGACGTAGCCACTAGATCAGGGTTCTTCAATTCCGGTCCTGGAGGGCCAAAACACTTCTGTTTTTTATTTCTACCTGGTAGTTAATTGCACTCACCTGGTGTCCCAGGTCTGAATTAGCCCCTGATTAGAAGGAGAGGATGAAAAACAGAGGTGTTTCGGCCCTCCAGGACCGGAATTGAAGAACCCTGCACTAGATGATCCAATATACACTATATATACAAAAGTATGTTGACACCTCTTCCAATTAGTGGATTCGGCTATTTCAGCCACACCCGTTGCTGACAGGTGTATAAAATTGAGGACACAGCCATGCAATCTCCATAGACAAACATTGGCAGTAGAATGGCCTTACTGAAGAGCTCAGTGACTTTCAATGTGGCACTGTCATTTTTTTATTTATTTTTATTTAACTAGGAAAGTCAGTTAAGAACAAATTCTTATTTACAATGACGGCCTACCAAAAGGCAAAAGGCCTCCTGCGGGGACGGGGGCTAGGATTGAAAATATAGTACAAAACACACATCATGACAAGAGAGACACCACAACACTACATAAAGAGAGACCTAAGACAACAACATAGCATGGCAGCAACACATGACAACACAGCATGGTAGCAACACCACAAGACAACAACATGGTAGCAACACAACATGGCAGCAGCACAACATGGTAGCAGCACAAAACATAGTACAAACATTATTGGAAACAGACAATAGCACAAAGGCAAGAAGGTAGAGACAACAATACATTAGGCAAAGCAGCCACAACTGTCAGTAAGAGTGTCCATGATTGAGTCTATGAAAGAAGAGATGGAGATAAAACTGTCCAGTTTGAGTGTTTTTTGCTGCTTGTTCCAGTCGCTAGCTGCAGCGAACTGAAAAGAGGAGCGACCCAGGGATGTGTGTGCTTTGGGGACCTTTAACAGAATGTGACTGGCAGAATGGGTGTTGTATGTGGAGGATGAGGGCTGCAGTAGTTATCTCAGATAAGGGGGAATGAGGCCTAAGAGGGTTTTATAAATAAGCATCAACCAGTTGGTCTTGCGACAGGTATACAGAGATGACCAGAGGAGTATAGAGTGCAGTGATGTGTCCTATAAGGAGCATTGGTGGCAAATCTGATGGCCGAATGGTAAAGAACATCTAGCCGCTTGAGAGCACCCTTACCTGCCGATCTATAAATTACATCACCGTAATCTAGCATGGGTAGGATGGTCATCTGAATCAGGGTTAGTTTGGCAGCTGGGGTGAAAGAGGAGCGATTATGATAGAGGAAACCAAGTCTAGATTTAACCTTAGCCTGCAGCTTTGATATGTGCTGAGAGAAGGACAGTGTACCGTCTAGCCATACGCCCAAGTACTTGTATGAGGTGACTACCTCAAGGCCTAAACCCTCAGAGGTAGCAATCACACCGGTGGGGAGATGGGCATTCTTCTTACCAAACCACATGACCTTTGTTTTGGATGTGTTCAGAACAAGGTTAAGGGCAGAGAAAGCTTGTTGGACACTAAGAAAGCTTTGTTGTAGAGCGTTTAACACAAAATCCGGGGAGGGGCCAGCTGAGTATAAGACTGTATCATCTGCATATAAATGGATGAGAGAGCTTCCTACTGCCTGAGCTATGTTGTTGATGTAAATTGAGAAGAGCGTGGGGCCTAGGATCGAGCCTTGGGGTACGCCCTTGGTGAAAGGCAGTGGCTGAGACAGCAGATGTTCTGACTTTATACACCGCACTCTTTGAGAGAGGTAGTTAGCAAACCAGGCCAAAGACCCCTCAGAGACACCAATACTCCAAGAATGGAGTTGTCTTCCGTATCAAAAGCTTTGGCCAAGTCAATAAATATAGCAGCACAACATTGCTTAGAATCAAGGGCAATGGTGACATCATTTAGGACTTTTAAGGTTGCGGTGACACATCCACAGTGACACATCCACAACCTGAGCGGAAACCATATTGCATACCAGAGAGAATACTATAGACATCAAGAAAGCACTTTCGATAAACAGGGCAAAATAGAAATAGGCCTATAACAGTTAGGATCAGCTTGATCTTCCCCTTTAAATAAAGGACACACCGTGGCTGCCTTCCAAGCAATGGGAACCTCCCCAGAGAGGAGAGACAGGTTAAAAAGGTCAGAGATAGGCTTGGCGATGATAGGGACGGAAAACTTAAAGAAGAAAGGATCTAAACCATCTGACCCAGATGGCTTTTTGGGGTCAAGTTTAAGCAGCTCCTTTAGCGACTCAGTGACTGCCTGCAGGGAGAAACTTTGTAGCGGGGCAGGGGAAAAAGAGGGAGGAGTATCGGGGCTAGTCGCATTAGAAGGGGTGGGAGATGAGGAAATGTTGGACAGGCAATGAGGCATGGCTGAGTCAAATAGGAATCCTGACTTAATGAAGTGGTGATTAAAGAGCTCAGCCATGTGCTCCTTGTCAGTAACAACCACATCATCAACATTAAGGGACATGGGCAGCTGCGAGAAGGAGGGTTTATTCTCCAGGTCTTTAACCGTTTTCCAGAACTTCTTGGAGTTAGACCCATAGAGAGAGAACTGATCCTTAAAGTAACTAACTTTGACCTTCCGGATAGCCTGAGTGCACTTATTTCTCATTTGCCTGAACGAGAGCCAGTCAGTCTGAGTATGCATGTGCCGAGCCTTTCGCCAAATGGAATTCTTAAGGTGGAGTAACTCTGCCAGATTACAGTCGAACCAGGGGCTGAACCTGTTTTTAATTTTAATTTTCTTTATGGGGGCATGTTTGTTAACAATACCACTGAAAATATTGTTTTTAAAGGTCCAAGCATCTTCGACAGAGGGGCTCAAGCTGATTCTATACCAATTTACAGAGGCCAAGACATGAAGGAAGGCTTGCTCATTAAAGTTTTTTTGCAAGCGTCTATGACAAATCAGGACAGGTCGTTTCTCTGAGCAGCCATTACGAACACAGGCTGTAAAACAGTGATCACTAAGGTCATTACAGAAAACACCAGACTGATACCTATCAGGATTATTTGTGAGGATAACATCAAGGAGAGTAGCCTTTTCTCTGTGTTTGGAGTCATACCTTGTGGGATTGGTAATAATCTGAGAAAGATTTAGGGAGTCACATTGCTTTAGGACTTGGTCAGGTGGTTTAAGCATGTCCCAGTTTAGTTCACCTAGCAGGACAAATTCAGACTTAGTGTAAGGGTCCAGGAGAGAGCTAAGGGCAGGTAGGGTACAGGCCGGTGGTGCTGATGGAGGACGATAACACCCAGCAACAGTCAACAAAGAGCTATTTGAAAGTTTAATGCTTAAAACCAGCAAATCAAATTGTTTGGGGACAGACTTGGTGGAGACAACTGAGCACTGAAGGTGTTCCTTGGTAAAGATTGCCACTCCGCCACCTTCGGAAGATCTGTCTTGCCGAATAAGGTTATAACCAGAAAGATGAACATCAGTGAAACAGATATCAGAGCACAAGTCAGAATTGGGGCTAGCAACAGTAGATGGGCCAGGGTGTACATGCAGATTTCCAGATATCATCAGCAGTAATACAATCAGTGTTGTTTTTTTATGACATTTGAATGTGCATCAGATGGCAACAAGATCGTATTGTACAGCAATTTCATCAGGTAACATGAATACAAAGCCGACGAGAGAGGGTTAGAATAGGATGGGAGGCCAAGAGTCCGTGTAACCAATAGAGTCAGAGTCCCGAGTGTGGGAACAAACAGTCTGTCCCACAGTTGGGTAACAAGCAAGTTCATAGTCAACAAAGGAGTCATGAGGCAAGTAGCATAAAGCACAATAAAAAATATAACGACTTGGGGCCAGCCATTGTAAATTCAAAGAGTCACTCGCCCCAACAAAATAACTTGGGAGAGTAGCTCTCTATGAGTCCAGTAGGCTATAAAAGTATGAGATAAAATAAATAAATAAATAGTAGGCCTATACTAGTTAATTAAAGTGTTTCTGAGTGAGCTCACATAATAAGCTTCACAAGTTAATTAGCCTACCTAAACTTCCGATCAGTCCAAAGTCTGCGGTGTGTGTGTAAGTGCGTGTGTGCTGGAGATAGGATGCCACCATTCCAACAAGCCAGTTCGTCAAATTTCTGCCCTGCTAGAGCTGCCCCGGTCAACTGTAAGTGCTTTTATTGTGACGTGGAAACGTCTAGGAGCAACAACGGCTCAGCCGCGAAGTGGTAGGCCACACAAACTCACAGAACGGGACAGCCGAGTGCTGAAGCTGAAGCGCGTAAAAATCGTCTGTCCTCGGTTGCAACACTCACTACCGAGTTCCAAACTGCCTCTGGAAGCAACATCAGCACAATAACTGTTCGTCGGGAGCTTCATGAAATGGGTTTCCATGGCCGAGCAGCAGCACACAAGCCTAAGATCACTATGCGCAATGCCAAGCGTCGGCTGGAGTGGTGTAAAGCTCGCCGCCATTGGACTCTGTAGCAGTGGAAACGCGTTCTCTGTAGTGATGAATCAAGCTTCACCATCTGGCAGTCTGACGGACAAATCTGGGTTTGGCGGATGCCAGGCCCCTTAGTTTCAGTGAAGGGAAATCTTAACCCTACAGCAAACAATGACATTCTTGACGATTCTGTGCTTCCAACTTTGTGGTAACAGTTTGGGGAAGGACCTTTCCTCTTTCAGCTTGACTATGCCCCTGTGCACAAAGCGAGGTCCATACAGAAATGGTGTGGAAGAACTTCACTGGCCTACACAGAGCCCTGACCTCAAGCACATCGAACACCTTTGGGATGAATTGGAACGCTGCGAGCCAGGCCTAACCACCCAACATCAGTGCCCAATCTCACAAATGCTCTTGTGGCTGAATGGAAGCAAGTTCCGCAACAATGTTCCAACATCTAGTGTAAAGCCTTCCCAGAAGACGGGAAGCTGTTATAGCAGCAAAGGGGGGACCAACTCCATATTAATTCCCATGACTTTGGAATTAGATGTTCAAGTCTATCTTGATTCAACAAGAAGGTGTCCACATACTTTTGGTCATGTAGTGTATCAGAGAGGAAGAGGAAGAGAGACCAAACTCGACGGAGAATCTGTCTCCCTCCAGCAGGTGGCATTTTTTTGTTGTTTCACCCACCAAGCAAGGAGTTTTTGTATGGAGGTTGTGGGTAATTTTTGGTTAACTACTCTATCTCACTTAGGGGCAGACAACATAAAAACCAACTATATGAATTATGCATGTTGTAGAATGAAATGCCTATATGCCTTATATGCTTATGGATTAAGAACCAATTAAAGGGTTAAAACAGAGCAGATACATTTCTTTAGTGCAAATGCTGTGCTTCTGATAAGAATGGTTCCCTCTAATTCCCCACAGCTGGTCTGGGTATGTCAATGACATGTGATGGAGATACAACTTCTCGTTGTGGCTGTGTGGAGATAGGAGTAACAATGGAACTAGTGTTATCACTTGTTTGTGCTTATGACCTGACACACATAGTCACATGCACATAGTCACAAGGAAAAACCATAGTGGCTGTTGGTAAAGGATGGCTGTTGGTAAAGGCTTAAATGTATGTGGTTGAGAATGGGTTACGGACGACATGTTTAAACCATGTTTAAGTATTAATTGATATGTTTTATAATGTGTTATGAAATGATAAAGGTAAAACAGAATGAACATGATTGATACTTTGTACTCCAGATGCATGCCTGGATAGTGAATATAGTAATATAGTGTAATTGTTCTTTAACGTACGTATGTATATCATTTTTTGAGTCACGCCACTAATAAGAGACAGAAGCCCCACTTAGATAAACGTACGTAACCTCGTGAGTAACCAACATGTGATACTGAAATATGTTATTCATTCACATAGAGAGGAGTAACTATGTATGTTGTATAAGCTTGACTATGCATTTGTGTCTGTATAAAAGGAGAGCTCCGAGTCATGGCAAGCAGCTACTCCATGGACCAGCTCGGCTTTCGTTGCTTCGTGTAATAAAAGTCTATCTTGATTCAACAAAAACTCTGGAAGAACTTTTGATTGTTAACAAGTATAGTGAAAATTATCCACGACAAGGTCAATGAGAGAGTGTCGAATTTGGTCAACAAAAATATGTATGGCTTATTTGCTACGTGAGGTTTATTTGA
The DNA here is from genome assembly GCF_020615455.1 of Coregonus clupeaformis. Lineage (NCBI taxonomy): Eukaryota > Metazoa > Chordata > Actinopteri > Salmoniformes > Salmonidae > Coregonus > Coregonus clupeaformis. Next base: position 34,914,849 of record NC_059202.1, read on the forward strand.
TAGAATATACATTTTGTAATGCTTATATTGTTAGGAGTGTTCTGATATAAGTAGGACACGTGACATCCCGGCAACTTTGAGAAAAAACACTTTATATCGGAGTTGTCTTCGAGATGGCTATGGATATTCATGGTATGAGGCTAGTAGCAAAGCATCTCTCTCCACTGAATACAGGCGGTTGACATCAACAACCCTCATCAACACTCTCTCATTGGCCTCATTCAAAAACTCCTCGCTTGGTGAGTGAAAAAACGCCACCTGCTGGAGAAGACAGATTTTGGGCCCAGTTATCCATCTCGCTTCGCCTCTTCCTCTCTGGCGAAGCAAAATAAGTGGGTGGATCAACAGCGATGACTAAGTAGGTGGCCTAGATACCATGGTTAATGATGGGGAAGTTACCTGCTTCAGGGGGGAATAACACAGTTTATGAAACTGTCCTTGACATAACAACTCTGTCTTCAATGAATCATTTTGGGAAATATATTTGGGGTTGTCTTGTCTCAATTAGTTTTATACTTACCCTCCAAACTTCATCCTGAGAATCTATGAAGATGAGCATTACAGTCTTCAATAGTTTCAGACAGTGTCTGCTGGACTGGTCTTATCATCTAGGAATGTAGACCTACAGTGGGGGAAAAAAGTATTTAGTCAGCCACCAATTGTGCAAGTTCTCCCACTTAAAAAGATGAGAGAGGCCTGTAATTTTCATCATAGGTACACGTCAACTATGACAGACAAAATGAGAAAAAAAAATCCAGAAAATCACATTGTAGGATTTTTTATGAATTTATTTGCAAATTATGGTGGAAAATAAGTATTTGGTCAATAACAAAAGTTTCTCAATACTTTGTTATATACCCTTTGTTGGCAATGACACAGGTCAAACATTTTCTGTAAGTCTTCACAAGGTCTTCACACACTGTTGCTGGTATTTTGGCCCATTCCTCCATGCAGATCTCCTCTAGAGCAGTGATGTTTTGGGGCTGTCGCTGGGCAACACAGACTTTCAACTCCCTCCAAAGATTTTCTATGGGGTTGAGATCTGGAGACTGGCTAGGCCACTCCAGGACCTTGAAATGCTTCTTACGAAGCCACTCCTTCGTTGCCCGGGCAGTGTGTTTGGGATCATTGTCATGCTGAACCCAGCCACGTTTCATCTTCAATGCCCTTGCTGATGGAAGGAGGTTTTCACTCAAAATCTCATGATACATGGCCCCATTCATTCTTTCCTTTACACAGATCAGTCGTCCTGGTCCCTTTGCAGAAAAACAGCCCCAAAGCATGATGTTTCCACCCCCATGCTTCACAGTAGGTATGGTGTTCTTTGGATGCAACTCAGCATTCTTTTCCTCCAAACACGACGAGTTGAGTTTTTACCAAAAAGTTCTATTTTGGTTTCATCTGACCATATGACATTCTCCCAATCCTCTTCTGGATCATCCAAATGCACTCTAGCAAACTTCAGACGGGCCTGGACATGTACTGGCTTAAGCAGGGGGGACACGTCTGGCACTGCAGGATTTGAGTCCCTGACGGCGTAGTGTGTTACTGATGGTAGGCTTTGTTACTTTGGTCCCAGCTCTCTGCAGGTCATTCACTAGGTCCCCCCGTGTGGTTCTGGGATTTTTGCTCACCGTTCTTGTGATCATTTTGACCCCACGGGGTGAGATCTTGCGTGGAGCCCCAGATCGAGGGAGATTATCAGTGGTCTTGTATGTCTTCCATTTCCTAATAATTGCTCCCACAGTTGATTTCTTCAAACCAAGCTGCTTACCTATTGCAGATTCAGTCTTCCCAGACTGGTGCAGGTCTACAATTTTGTTTCTGGTGTCCTTTGACAGCTCTTTGGTCTTGGCCATAATGGAGTTTGGAGTGTGACTGTTTGAGGTTGTGGACAGGTGTCTTTTATACTGATAACAAGTTCAAACAGGTGCCATTAATACAGGTAACGAGTGGAGGACAGAGGAGCCTATTAAAGAAGAAGTTACAGGTCTGTGAGAGACAGAAATCTTGCTTGTTTGTAGGTGACCAAATACTTATTTTCCACCATAATTTGCAAATAAATTCATAAAAAATCCTACAATGTGATTTTCTGGATTTTTTTTTCTCAATTTGTCTGTCATAGTTGACGTGTACCTATGATGGAAATTACAGGCCTCTCTCATCTTTTTAAGTGGGAGAACTTGCACAATTGTTGGCTGACTAAATACTTTTTTCCCCACTGTATCTGGTTTATCTAGTCTGTGTCTAAACATTTGCTTGATATTGTTGAGTGGAGATGAAGAACAATCCTTGGGAGTGGGGACACAACACAAGTCTGACCATCTGCATTGTCTAAAGAATCCCTCTGTCTGAACACCCGTTACGTTTAATCAATTATTATATGGATTACATTTACAATAGATTATCATGATGACTATGCTCTTCACACCCTGCCCACACACTCCACCTTCACTGGCTGATTCTCATGAAACCAATTGAAACTATGTCTGTGATGATTCAGCTATATAGCCTGAATTCACTATCATATTAAGGCTCATTATGCTTGGTTTCTGGCTTTTTAACTCGTTTTGGCCTTAAATCTTATTTTTGTGTTTTTTAAATAAAATGTTTACTCAAAATCTCATTACCATAATACGTCCAGTCAATTTGTAGGACTTTACATACATTTAATTTATAAAAAAAATAACTAACATATTTAATTAAAACCAATGAAATATTGTTTAAAGTAGTACATATTCAAAGACAAGTTATAATTTCTGGGTATTCACATTACAAAGTAGCCATATTTTAAACAAAAACTGTTGTTTCTCATTACCGTAGCATTTCTTCAAGTTCCTATACAAAAAATTCCACCCATACTGCATTACTAAGAAGAGAAGATCAAATATGGCTAGAAGGTAAGCTAGTCTTTTCTCTTTTATTATGTTTAAATTTGATAATTGTCCTCGTACACCCAATTTACCCATTTTAGATTATCATTACCTACCTTAACTGTGTAGTACTTGATGTTCGAGCAAAATTATTTATTAAAATATATACAGTATAATAGATTAGAAAGAGAATGAATGGATGTCTTTTTTTTTTTTTTGCTGAGTCATAATGGCTTCTGCCATTGTTTGCTACATTTTCTAAGGGCTTCTTATTACCATAATGCTAATTTCTCATTACCATGTCATATGGTAATTAGAAGTTCAGTTACGGTAATGATAAAAACTGTTTCTGATGCATGTACAATGTAACACCATCACGCTATGTGTGCAACAGATACACCGCTAACCAAACAACAGTGATAGGTGCATGCACACTTGAATTAAAGGGTAACTACAGTGAGGGAAAAAAGTATTTGATCCCCTGCTGATTTTGTACATTTGCCCACTGACAAAGAAATGATCAGTCTATAATTTTAATGGTAGGTTTATTTGAACATTGAGAGACAGAATAACAACAACAAAATCCAGAAAAACGCATGTCAAAAATGTTATAAATCGATTTGCATTTTAATGAGGGAAATAAGTATTTGACCCCCTCTCAATCAGAAAGATTTCTGGTTCCCAGGTGTCTTCTATACAAGTAACGAGCTGAGATTAGGAGCACACTCTTAAAGGGAGTGTTCCTAATCTCAGTTTGTTACCTGTATAAAAGACACCTGTCCACAGAAGCAATCAATCAGATTCCAAACTCTCCACCATGGCCAAGACCAAAGAGCTCTCCAAGGATGTCAGGGACAAGATTGTAGACCTACACAAGGCTGGAATGGGCTACAAGACCATCGCCAAGCAGCTTGGTGAGAAGGTGACAACAGTTGGTGCGATTATTCGCAAATGGAAGAAACACAAAATAACTGTCAATCTCCCTCGGCCTGGGGCTCCATGCGAGATCTCACCTCGTGGAGTTGCAATGATCATGAAAACGGTGAGGAATCAGCCCAGAACTACACGGGAGGATCTTGTCAATGATCTCAAGGCAGCTGGGACCATAGTCACCAAGAAAACAATTGGTAACACACTACGCCGTGAAGGACTGAAATCCTGCAGCGCCCGCAAGGTCCCCCTGCTCAAGAAAGCACATATACATGCCCATCTGAAGTTTGCCAATGAACATCTGAATGATTCATAGGAGAACTGGGTGAAAGTGTTGTGGTCAGATGAGACCAAAATGGAGCTCTTTGGCATCAACTCAACTCGCCGTGTTTGGAGGAGGAGGAATGCTGCCTATGACCCCAAGAACACCATCCCCACCGTCAAACATGGAGGTGGAAACATTATGCTTTGGGCGTGTTTTTCTGCTTAGGGGACAGGACAACTTCACCGCATCAAAGGGACGATGGACGGGGCCATGTACCGTCAAATCATGGGTGAGAACCTCCTTCCCTCAGCCAGAGCATTGAAAATGGGTTGGGGATGGGTATTCCAGCATGACAATGACCCAAAACACACGACCAAGGCAACAAAGGAGTGGCTCAAGAAGAAGCACATTAAGGTCCTGGAGTGGCCTAGCCAGTCTCCAGACCTTAATCCCATAGAAAATCTGTGGAGGGAGCTGAAGGTTTGAGTTGCCAAACGTCAGCCTCGAAACCTTAATGACTTGGAGAAGATCTGCAAGTGGGACAAAATTCCTCCTGAGATGTGTGCAAACCTGGTGGCCAACTACAAGAAACGTCTGACCTCTGTGATTGCAAACAAGGGTTTGCCACCAAGTACTAAGTCATGTTTTGCAGAGGGGTCAAATACTTATTTCCCTCATTAAAATGCAAATCAATTTATAACATTTTTGACATGCGTTTTTCTGGATTTTTGTTGTTGTTATTCTGTCTCTCACTGTTCAAATAAACCTACCATTAAAATTATAGACTGATCATTTCTTTGTCAGTGGGCAAACGTACAAAATCAGCAGGGGATCAAATACTTTTTTCCCTCACTGTACACTCAAATATATTTTGTACTTTCTTAGATTTTACCTAGACCTAAAAAAAATCATCTCCTGATGTGGTTTAAGCATTGTTAGCACATCCAGTTTTGGTGTTTTTCTATTAGAAAAGTGTAATTTTGAGAGCGAAAACTTACAAATAAAATCTGAACAATTACCACCCCTCCGCCATTCCACAACCCTTTTACGTCCCACCACTGAAAAAATATATATATCTAGGGGAAACATTGAGTTAACATTTATAATTTAGAGGCTTATTAAAGGCACATTACACTTAGAAATCAAAAGTTTGACATTTTCAGAACTCAAAAGTGGTCTTCTGTCAACAAATGTCCCCATCCTAGACCATCTGTTTTGTAGATCCAGCTGTATGCTTACAATCCAAAATTAATGGAAAAGATTAGCACCAAATAATTTCAATTATTTTACACTAAAGACTAAACTTCTTGGTAGCAAACTGTCATGGTCAAAGCATATTGATTATATTGTTGTATAGATGGGGAGAGGTTTGTATGTGATAAAGAGATGCTCTGCTTTTTTAACATCACATGCAACCAAACCAAGTCCTGCAAGCTCTGGTTTTGTCGCATCTTGACTATTGCCCAGTTGTGTGGTCAGGTGCAGCAAAAAAGGACCTAGAAAAGCTGCAACTGGCCCAGTACTGTATAGACTCTATACTCTAACGTGGAAATGCTTATATCGGGGATATCCACTTACATTGGTTTTGTGCTATAAATGCTAAACAAAACCAAAGCATTGATTGCTGTCTTACCTTGTCTATCGACTGCTTACAGGGTAAGGAAATCAATGTACCAATGTAATTTAGTAATTTGGGTGAACTATCCCCATAAGACTACTTTTGAGGTATGAATACATCTGACAAACTTAAAATGTTTGCGTGTAATGCCCATTTAGGGGTTGTAACAATGCAGTAGTCTAATAAACAGAACAATCTGATTAATCTAAACTTGTTGTTATTAAGATTGGCAGATAAGGAAAGAATCTAGGGTGGAGAAGCATAGTGAGAAACTGTACAGAAATCCAGAGCTGCTTGAGGAGTACAGAGGAAAGGAAAGAGCGGTATATAGAAAGGTTTTGGTTTGGTAATAATGCACATGACATTGCTTTTACACCTGTGTGTAAACCAAAAAATCATAGGTAAGACTGCTTTTCATTGGTAGAAAAGTTAGGAGCACCACATACAATTTAGAAGCACCAGAAAAATAGATTTTCTAATTGATTGCGATATAGCCTACATTGGGCCTACAGTGCCTTCAGAAAGTATTAATGCCCCCTTGATGTAATCCTCATTTTGTTGTTACAGCCTGAATTCAAAATGGATTAAATATATGTTTTTTTCACCCATCTACACACAATACCTCATAATGACAAAGTGAAAACATGTTTTTAGAAATTTGGGGAAATGAAATACAGAAATATCAAAGTATTCACACCCCTCAATACTTTGTAGAAGCACCTTTGGCAGCGATTACAGCTGTGAGTCTTTCTGGTTGATTGTGCAACATTTGCCCAGTATTCTTTTCAAAATACTTTAGGCTCTGTCAAATTGGTAGTTGATCATTGCTAGACAACAGGTCTTGCCATAGATTTTCAAGCTGATTTAAGAATACTGTTACTCGGCCACTCAGGAACATTCACTGTCTTCTTGGTAAGCATCTCCAGTGTAGATTTGACCTTGTGTCTTAGGTTATTGTCCTGCTGAAAGGTGAATTATTCTCCCAGTGTCTGATGGAAAGCAGACTGAACCAGGTTTTCCTCTAGGATTTTGCCTGTGCTTAGCTCCATTCAGTTAATTTTTTTATCCTGAAAAACTCCCCAGTCCTTAACGATTACAAGCATACCCATAACATGATGCAGCCACCACTATACTTGAAAATATGGAGAGCGGTACTCAGTAATGTGTTGTATTGGATTTTCTCCAAACATAACACTTTGTATTCAGGACAAAAAGTTAACGGCTTTGCCACATTTTTTGCAGTATTACTTTACTGCCTTGTGGCAAACAGGATGCATGTTTTGGAATATTTTTATTCTGTACAAGCTTCCTTCTTTTCACTCTGTCAATTAGGTTAGTATTGTGGAGTAACTACAATGTTGTTGATCCATCCTCCGTTTTCTCCTTTCACAGCCACTAAACTCTGTAACTGTTTTAAAGTCACCATTGGCCTCATGGTGAAATCCCTGAGTGGTTTCCTTCCTCTCCGGCAACTGAGTTAGGAAAGACGCCTGTATCTTTGTAGTGACTGGGTGTATTGGTACACCATCCAAAGTGTGATTAATAACTTCACCATACTCAAAGGGATATTGAATGTCTACTTTTTTTAACCCATCTACCAATAGGTGCCCTACTTTGCGAGGCATTGGAAAACCTCCCAGGTCTTTGTGGTTGAATCTGTGTTTGAAATTCACTGCTCGACTGAGGGACCTTACAGATAATTGTATGTGTGGGGTACAGAGATGAAGTAGTCATTCAAAAATCATGTTAAACACTATTATTGCACACAGAGTGAGTCCATGCAACATATTACAGTGGGGAGAACAAGTATTTGATACACTGCCGATTTTGCAGGTTTTCCTACTTACAAAGCATGTAGAGGTCTGTAATTTTTATCATAGGGACACTTCAACTGTGAGAGACGGAATCTAAAACAAAAATCCAGAAAATCACATTGTATGATTTTTAAGTAATTAATTTGCTTTTTATTGCATGACATAAGTATTTGATCACCTACCAACCAGTAAGAATTCCGGCTCTCACAGACCTGTTAGTTTTTCTTTAAGAAGCCCTCCTGTTCTCCACTCATTCCCTGTATTAACTGCACCTGTTTGAACTCGTTACCTGTATAAAAGACACCTGTCCACACACTCAATCAAACAGACTCCAACCTCTCCACAATGGCCAAGACCAGAGCGCTGCGTAAGGACATCAGGGTTAAAATTGTAGACCTGCACAAGGCTTGGATGGGCTACAGGACAATAGGCAAGCAGCTTGGTGAGAAGGCAACAACTATTGGCGCAATTATTAGAAAATGGAAGAAGTTCAAGATGACGGTCAATCACCCTCGGTCTGGGGCTCCATGCAAGTTCTCACCTCATGGGGCATCAATGATCATGAGGAAGGTGAGGGATCAGCCCAGAACTACACGGCAGGACCTGGTCAATGACCTGAAGAGAGCTGGGACCACAGTCTCAAAGAAAACCATTAGTAACACACTACGCCGTCATGGATTAAAATCCTGCAGCGCACGCAAGGTCCCCCTGCTCAAGCCAGCGCATGTCCAGGCCCGTCTGAAGTTTGCCAATGACCATCTGGATGATCCAGAGGAGGAATGGGAGAAGGTCATGTGGTCTGATGAGACAAAAATATAGCTTTTTGGTCTAAACTCCACTCGCCGTGTTTGGAGGAAGAAGAAGGATGAGTACAACCCCAAGAACACCATCCCAACCGTGAAGCATGGAGGTGGAAAAATCATTATTTGGGGATGCTTTTCTGCAAAGGGGACAGGACGACTGCACCGTATTGAGGGGAGGATGGAAGGGGCCATGTATCGCAAGATCTTGGCCAACAACCTCCTTCCCTCAATAAGAGCATTGAAGATGGGTCGTGGCTGGGTCTTCCAGCATGACAACGACCCGAAACACACAGCCAGGGCAACTAAGGAGAAGCTCCGTAAGAAGCATCTCAAGGTCCTGGAGTGGCCTAGCCAGTCTCCAGACCTGACCCCAATAGAAAATCTTTGGAGGGAGCTGAAAGTCCGTATTGCCCAGCGACAGCCCCGAAACCTGAAGGATCTGGAGAAGGTCTGTATGGAGGAGTGGGCCAAAATCCCTGCTGCAGTGTGTGCAAACCTGGTCAAGACCTACAGGAAACGTATGATCTCTGTAATTGCAAACAAAGGTTTCTGTACCAAATATTAAGTTCTGCTTTTCTGATGTATCAAATACTTATGTCATGCAATAAAAAGCAAATGAATTACTTAAAAATCATACAATGTGATTTTTTGGATTTTTGTTTTAGATTCCATCTCTCACAGTTGAAGTGTACCTATGATAAAAATTACAGACCTCTACATGCTTTGTAAGTAGGAAAACCTGCAAAATCGGCAGTGTATCAAATACTTGTTCTCCCCACTGTATGTGATTTGTTAAGCACATTTTTACTCCTGAACTTATTTAGGCTTGCCATGGCAAAGGGGTTGAATACTTATTGACTCAAGACATATCAGCTTTTCTTTTGTAATTATTTTGTAAAAATATCAGAAAACATAATTCCACTTTGACATTATGGGGTATTGTGTGTAGGCCATGATAAAAAAAATCTCCGGTTGTAACACAACAAAATGTGGAAAATGTCAAAGGGTGTGAATACTTTCTGAAGGCACTGTACTCTCCTTAAGAAGATATACATTTTCCTTTCTTTCTGTGCCACAAAATGTTTGCACCTTTATTGTGGTAATGGTAATGGCTGGAGCGGAATCAGTGAAATGGTATCCAATACATCAAACAAATCACATTTTATTTGTCACATGCATCGAATACAATAGGTGTAGACCTTACAGTGAAATGCGTACTTACAAGCCCTTAACCAACAATGCAGACTCTTGGTTCTCTCAACCAGCTTCACCTGGAATGCTTTTCCAACAGTCTTGAAGGAGTTCCCACATATGCTGAGCAATTGTTGGCTGCTTTTCCTTCACTCTGCTGTCCGACTCATCCCAAACCATATCAATTGGGATCAGGTCGGGGATTGTGGAGGTCAGGTCATCTGATGCAGCATTCCATCACTCTCCTTCTTGGTAACATAGCCCTTACACAGCCTGGAGGTGTGTTGGGTCATTGTCCTGTTGAAAAACAAATGTTAGTCCCACTAAGCCCAAACCAGATGGGATGGCGTATCACTGCAGAATGCTGTGGTAGCCATACTGGTTAAGTGTGCCTTGAATTCTACATAAATATCAGACAGTGTCACCAGCACAGGACCCCCACACCATAACACCTCCTCCATGCTTTACGGTGGGAACTACACATGTGGAGATCATTCATTCACCCACACGCGACTCACAAAGCCACGGCGGTTGGAAACAAAAATCTCCAATTTGGACTCCAGAACAAAGGACACATTTCCACCGGTCTAATGTCCATTGCTCGTGTTTCTTGGCGCAAGCAAGTCTCTTCTTCTTATTGGTGTCCTTTAGTAGTGGTTTCTTTGCAGCAATTTGACCATGAAGGCTGATTCACACAGTCTCCTCTGAACAGTTGATATTGAGATGTGTCTGTTACTTGAACTCTGTGAAGCATTTATTTGGGCTGCAATTTCTGAGGCTGGTATCTTTAATGAATTTATCCTCTGCAGTAGAGGTAACTATGGGTCTTCCATTCCTGTGGCGGTCCTCATGAGAGACAGTTTCATCATAGCGCTTGATGGTTCTTGCGACTGCACTTGAAGAAACTTTCAAAGTTCTTGAAATGTTCCGTAATGACTGACCTTCATGGCTTAAAGTAATGATGGACTGTTGTTTCTCTTTGCCTATCTGAGCTGTTCTTGCCATAATATGGACTTGGTCTTTTACCAAATAGGGCTATCTTCTGTATAAATTGTAAAAATAAAGAAAAACCCTTGAATGAGTAGGTGTGTCCAAACTTTTTACTGGTAGTGTATATGTAGGTAGAGTTAAAGAGACTATGCATAGATAATAAACAGAGAGTAGCAGCAGCGTAAAATAGGCCGGGTAGCCATTTGATTAGCTGTTAAGGAGTCTTATGGCTTGGGGGTAGAAGCTGTTAAGAACCCTTTTGGACCTAGACTTTAGGGCCTTCCTCTGACACCGCCTGGTATAGAGGTCCTGGATGGCAGGAAGCTTATGTACTGTGATGTACTTGGCCATACGCGCTACCCTCTGTAGTGCCTTGCGGTCGGAGGAATGGGGGCGTGCTCGGTCCTCCTTTTCCTGTATTCCACAATCATCTCCTTTTTCTTGACCACGTTGAGGGAGAGGTTGTTATCCTGGCACCACACGGCCAGGTCTCTGACCTCCTCCCTATAGGCTGTCTCATCGTTGTCGGTGATCAGGCCTACCACTGTTGTGTCATCTGCAAACTTAATTATGATGTTGGAGTCGTATCTGGCCATGCAGTCATGGGTGAACAGGGTGTACAGGAGGGGACTAAGCATGCACCCCTGAGGGGCCCTTGTGTTGAGGATCAGCATGGCAGATGTGTTGTTACCTACCCTTACCACCTGGGGGCGGCCAGTCAGGAAGTCCAGGATCCAGTTGCAGAGGGAGGTGTTTAGTCCCAGGGTCCTTTGCTTAGTGATGAGCTTTGAGGGCACTATGGTGTTGAACGCTGAGCTGTAGTCAATAAATAGCATTCTCACGTAGGTGTTCCTTTTGTCCAGGTGTGAAGGGCAGTGTGGAGTGCAATACATATTGCATCATCTGTGGATCTGTTGGGGAGGTATGCAAATTGCAGTGGGTCTAGGGTTTCTGGGATAATGGTGTTGATGTGAGCCATGACCAGCCTTTCAAAGCACTTCATGGCTACAGACGTGAGTGCTACTGGTCTGTAGTCATTTAGGCAGGTTACCTTAGTGTTCTTGGGCACAGAGACTATGGTGGTCTGCTTGAAACATGTTGGTATTACAGACTCAGTCAGGGACAGGTTGAAAATGTCAGTGAAGACACTTGCCAGTTGGTCAGCGCATGCTCAGAGTACACGTCCTGGTAATCCGTCTGGCCCTGCGGCCTTGTGAATGTTGACCTGTTTAAAGGTCTTACTCACATCGGCTACGGAGAGCGTGATCACACAGTCGTCCGGAACAGCTGATGCTCTCATGCATGCTTCAGTGTTGCTTGCCTCGAAGCGAGCATAGAAGTAATTTAGCTCGTCTGGTAGGCTCGTGACACTGGGCAGCTCGCGGCTGTGCTTCCCCTTGTAGTCTGTAATAGTTTGCAGGCCCTGCCAAATCCAACGAGCGTTGGAGCCGGTGTAGTACGATTCAATCTTAGTCCTTTATTGATGCTTTGCCTGTTTGATGGTTCGTCGGAGGGCATATCAGGATTTATTGTAAGCGTCCGGGTTAGAGTCCCTCTCCTTGAAAGCGGCAGCTCTACCCTTTAGCTCTGTGCGGATGTTGCCTGTAATCCATGGCTTCTGGTTGGGGTATGTACGTACGGTCACTGTGGGAACAACGTCATCGATGCACTTACTGATGAAGCCAGTGACTGATGTGGTGTACTCCTAATTGCCACCGGAAGAATCCCGAAACATATTCCAGTCTGTTCTAACAAAACAGTCCTGTAGCTTAGTATCTGCGTCATCTGACCACTTCTTTATTGACAGAGTCACTGGTGCTTCCTGCTTTAGTTTTCGCTTGTATGCAGGAATCAGAATAGAATTATGGTCAGATTTGCCAAATGGTTTCCATGTGTTTGATGTCATTCCATTTGTGCTGTTCCAGCCATTATTATTAGTAGTCCTCCCCTCAGCAGCCTCCTGTGGTTTGCATATACTGGTAAAGTTACCAGGTTGTTAGTAGGGCTGCACGATATGGGCAAAAAAATCATATTGGGATTTTTCAACCAAAGATTGCGGTTTGACTTGCGATATACACTGAGTGTACAAAACATTAAGAACACCTTCCTAATATTGTGTTGCATTCCCACTTTTGCCCTCAGAATAGCCTCAATTCTTCGGGGCAGAGTATGTGAGCGGAGAGGAGCTGGAGCGCGAGCGGAGATGGAGCGTGCCCAATTTGACCGGAGCGGCGGACTTCTCATCCACTCCAATTTTGCTCCAGTAGCGCTCACTTCACGAGCTCAGGGCATGCCTGCCCTAGCATGCATTTTTAGTCTACTTGTGTGCTGCTATAGCCTCTTGCTTTAGCTACTGTCATGAGTTCGCTAAATATTTTCAGAAAGAAACTGATAAAACACACAGGTGCTAAATCAAGGTGACTTACAAAGATGAGGACCAAGCACAAGAGAGGGAGTGCGGTGATGTAGTGTCCACAACTAAAGAATAATTGTGGAATCTGAAAAGACACTTATCCCAAAAGCACTTACTACGTGCACATGCTAAAAGAAAGGAACGAGGTGAGTAGATAACTAAGTGTGTCATTGTAGCAAAGTATTTATAAACATAAAATCTGATCTCTTAAATATTTCATTCATTTTCGTTCTATTATCTATACAATAGGCCATAATTGATTTAGGCCCAATAGGCCTGTCATATTCCCACGTTCAAGGAGCTTTCCGTTTTGATTGGGCTATTTTGCCTAAAAACCTTTAGGCCTATCTATAGAAAAAAAAAAAAAAACTCTGCATCTCTGCCCAGCCTGGCAATAGTGGCCAATTGGGTGTTTAGCATCCCCAGTGGCTCTGCAAGTGTGGAGTGGATATTCTTTGCTGCTGGACGGCTCTCCAGGCACCATCTCATGAGCCTGAAGCCACAGACTGGCCAAACTCATGTTTCTAAATGAATTCTAAAAATGAATTCAAAGGCACTAATAAGTCATTTTTTGTTTAATTTGTATTTCTTTCTGAGTAAGTCATAGCCGATATGCGCAATTTATAAAGTCTAGAAGGATTTAATACAACTGGTAGCAACCTGTATTAGAGCCAACATTTGCTTTGCCCTAGCTAGTGCATTTAGCTAAATGGCATTTACTGTAGCTAGCCAGCTTGCTAATTAGCGATTAGCATTAGTGAATAGCATTATTTTAGGCACTGGTTGTAACACTGTAGTTAGCCCACACTAGTAGGATTTGGTGGAGCTGGGCAGTGTTGGGGAGTTAATGATTAAATTGTTGTTCTTAAGGCTTCAGATGGTTAATATAGTTAAAAATAATATTTTTTGCTCTTGATGAAGTACCATTTGCTCATTACCGTAACATGAATCTCATTACCGAAATGCATAATCAATGATAAAATATTCCTAGAACAATATTAAACAATTCAAAATATTTTAGCTGTGCATAAAATGTGTCATTTGCTCTTTATATTTATATACTTTTTTATATTAATAATGGATTAAAAACATAAACAAAATAAAAAATCCAGGTTATTGTCACGGATTCTGCCGAGACTGCTCCTCCTCCTGGTTCGGGCAGGCTTCGGCGTTCGCCGTCCCCGGAGTACTAGCTGCCACCGCTCTATGTTTCGTTATTTGATTGCTTTTGTCTGTCTGTTACACCTGTGTCCATTTGTGTGTTGATTACGTGTCTTATAAGTTCCTTGTTTTTGCACTAGACTGATTGTGTGTTGTTATTGCTGCCACTTTGTCAGAGCTACGTGTTTGCACTCTGTTTTGTTTCGTGTTTAGTGTTTACGCGTGTGCGTAATTTTCCCTCGCCTCTTGGTGTTATTCGAGGTCGGGTTTTTTCCTCATAATCATTAGACTATTAAAGTCTGTTGGACTTAACCTCTGTGTCCTGCGCCTGACTCCTCCACCACATCCACATCGGTTCAAGTGACAGTTATGAACATACCACATGAGATAACTGATTAAAATGAAAAGATAATTCAAATCAAAATGTCATTTTTTATGAAATATTGTTGTAATAACTATCCTGTATCTTAGGAAATACATATTTTTTGCAAAATGTTCAACTTGCTATGTTTTCCTTCTAACTTTACAAGTGTTACGGTAGCATTTCTCAAACTCGGTCCTGGGGACCCCAAGGGGTGCACGTTTTCGTTTTTGACCTAGCACTACACAGCTGATTCAAATAATCAACGCTTGATGATGAGTTCATTATTTGAATAAGCTGTGTAGTGCTAAAAACCAAAACGTGCACCCCCATGGGGTCCCCAGGACCGAGTTTGGGAAACGCTGTATTACGGTAATAGATTTTGTAGTGCATGGTCTTGGAAAATGTGTAAAAAGTCATTAAATCTGAAAAGTTAATATGATTAATTTAACATAGACCATTTGAGATGATATTTTATCCATTACAAAATAAGAAGAAACATATGTTTGTCTTTTCAAAATTTACCAAGAGTAATACCAAGTTCGTGAAAATCTCCCCAATACTATAATAACTATGTGAGAATGCTGTTCATAGACTACAGCTCAGTGTTCAACACCATAGTCCCCTCCAAGCTCATCACCAAGCTGGGGACCCTGGGACTGAACACCTCCCTCTGCAACTGGATCCTGGACTTCCTGATGGGCCGGCCTCCAGGTGGTGAGGGTAGGCAACAACACCTCCACCACGCTGACCATCAACACGGTGGCCGCTCAGGAGTGTGTGCTTAATCCCCTCCTGTACTCTCTGTTCCCACACGACTGCATGGCCACGCACTACTCCAACACCATCAAGTTTGCTGACGACACGTGGGTGGTAGACCTGATCACCGACAGCGATGAGAGGTCAGAGACTTAGTAGTGTGGTGCCAGGACAACAACCTCTCCCTCAACGTCAGTAAGATCAAGGAGAGGGCACGACAGCGCCTCTTTCCCCTCAGGAGGCTGAAAAGATTTGGCATGGGCCCTCGGATCCTCAAAAAGTTATACAGCTGCATCTCCACTTGGTATTACAAATGAACTGCCCTCGACCGCAAAGCGCTACCGAGGTTGGTGTGGACAGCCCAGTACATCACTGTGGCCGAGCTCCCTGTCATCCAGGATCTCTATATCAGGCGGTGTCAGAGGATGGCCCAAAGAATTGCCAAAGACTCCAGCCACCCAAGGCATAGACTGTTCACTCTGCTACCATATGGCAAACGGTACCGGAGCATTGGCTCTCGGACCAACAGGCTCCGAGACAGTTACCCCCAAGCCATAAGACTGCTAAATAGTTAATTAAATGGTTAGCCGGACTATCTGACCAGACCCATTCTTGCACGGACTATGTAAAATCTGGACCCCTACAAATCAGCTGGGCTAGACAATCTGGACCCTTTCTTTCTAAAATTAGCCGCCGAATTTGTCACAACCCCTATTACTAGCCTGTTCAACCTCTCTTTCGTATAGTCTGAGATCCCCAGAGATTGGAAAGCTGCCGCGGTCATCCCCCTCTTCAAAGGGGGTGACACTCTAGATCCAAACTGTTACAGACCTATATCCATCCTGCCCTGCCTTTCGAAAGCTTTTGAAAGCCAAGTTAACAAACAGATCACCGACCATTTCGAATCTCACCGGACCTTCTCCGCTATGCAATCCGGTTTCCGAGCTGGTCATAGGTGTACCTCAACCACGCTCAAGGTTCTAAACGATATCATAACCGCGATCGATAAAAGACATGACTGTGCAGCCGTCTTCATCGACCTGGCCATGGCTTTCGACTGTCAATCACCGCATTCTTATTGGCAGACTAAATTGCCTTGGTTTCTCAAATGACTGCCTCGCCTGGTTCACCAACTACTTCTCAGATAGAGTTCAATGTGTCAAATCGGAGGGCCTGTTGTCTGGACCTCTGGCAGTCTCTATTCTCTGTGTTTATCAATGATGTCGCTCTTGCTGCTGGTGACTCTCAGATCCACCTCTACGCAGACGACACCATTTTGTATACATCTGGCCCTTCATTGGACACTGTGTTAACAAACCTCCAAACGAGCTTCAATGCCATACAACACTCCTTCTGTAGCCTCCAACTGCTCTTAAACACTAGTAAAACTAAATGCATGCTCTTCAATCGAACGCTGCTTGCACCCGCCCGCTAGACTAGAATCACTACTCTCGGCGGGTCTAACTTAGAATATGTGGACAACTACAAATACCTAGGTGTCTGGTTAGACTGTAAACTCTCCTTCCAGACTCGCATTAAGCATCTCCAATCCAAAGTTAAATCTAGAATCGGCTTCCTATTTCGCAACAAAGCCTCCTTCACTCATGCTGCCAAACATGCCCTCGTAAAACTGACTATCCTACCGATCCTTAACTTCGGCGATGTCATTTACAAAATAGCCTCCAACACTCTACTCAGCAAATTGGATGTAGTCTATCACAGTGCCATCCGTTTTGTCACCAAAGCCCCATGTACTACCCACCATTGTGACCTGTACGCTCTCATTGGCTGGCCCGCACTACATATTTGTTGCCAAACCCACTGGCTCCAGGTCATCTATAAATCACTGCTAGGCAAATCCCCTCCTTATCTTAGCTCATTGGTCACAATAGCAACACCCACCCGTAGTATGCACTCCAGCAGGTATACCTCACTGGTCATCCCCAAAGCCAACACCTCCTTTGGCCGCCATTCATTCCAGTTCTCTGCTGCCAATGAATGGAATGAACTGCAAAAATCTCTGAAGCTGGAGACTCTTATCTCCCTCACTAACTTTAAGCATCAGTTGTCAGAGCAGCTTACCAATCACTGCACCTGTACACAGCCCATCTGTAATTAGCCCACCCAACTACCTCATCCCCATATTGTTATTTACATTGTTATTTATTTTGCTCATTTGCACCCCAGTATTTCTATTTGCACATCATCTTCTGCACATCTATCACTCCAGTGTTAATACTAAATTGTAATTATTTTGCACAATGGCCTATTTATTGCCTTACTTACTATATTTGCACACACTGTATATAGATTTTCTATTGTGTTATTGACTGTACGTTTTGTTTTTGTTTATTCCATATGTAACTCTGTGTTGTTGTTGTTTTTATCGCACTGCTTTGCTTTATCTTGGCCAGGTCGCAGTTGTAAATGAGAACTTGTTCTCAACTGGCTTACCTGGTTAAATAAAGGTCAAATAAAAAAATAGCTTAACGCTGTTCACAGCGTGGTAGCCAGGGCACCAAAACAGCGGAGAAGTTGAGCATCGCGCTTCAACGCTCTTAGTTGTTGCGGAAGTTGACCCACTATGCTGTATACTTTCTGCATCTACGCAATATCGCTGAGTCTACCTTTAATCAGGTACCCAAAACTATGATTGACTCACAAAGTAAATATGCTAGTAACATGAATAATTGGTCATTAGAAAACATTTCTTCTAACATTACATAATTTATTAACAATTTAATATTTTACAAGATTTCAACTATAGGGATAGCAACATTGTGCTCTGCTGTCAGACCTACAGAAAGTCAGGAAAAATAAACCATTTGTTGTTGTTCAGAGGAATGGCTGGTCTTTAGACAGCGTTAGCTCCCTGGGAACATTACCAGGTGTGACTGGATGCTTTGCTGGCACCTCCAGAGCTTGGCTGTAAGGAAATTAAAGCATAAGTTAAATGTTGGTACATCCCTCAGAAGATACAGTATAAAGTAAATTCTCTAGCTAAATCAAATATACACCGATATTGTATAATACTGTCAAAAATATTTACTATATTCCAAATATATTGCTTGATTGGCCATTTACAGATGTAAGTGTCTGCATAGGCAAGTTAAGTTGTATTGTCAAGCGCACAATTACAGTGAAAGGCCTTTCTTGCAAGCTCTTTACCAACAATGCAGTAATCAATATCCATAGTCCTATAAAATAAAGTAAAATAGAACAAAAACACACGAGAAATAGAAATAAGAAGAACAGAAAGTAAGTAAGTGATATACAGGGTCAGTGCAAATACCATATTTACAATGTGGAGGGATACTGGAGTGGGAGGGTTAGATATGTATAGTGGTAAGACGACTACGCATCAGGATATATGATAACAGAGTAGCAGCAGCGTATATGATGATTGTATGCGAGTGTGTGTAGTCAGTATGAATGTGTGTGTGAGCCAATGAAGTGTGTGTGTGTGTGTGTGTTGGAGTGTCAGTGAGTAGTCCTGTGAGTGAGGCATTTTTCACAAGAGACTAATGCAGTCTAATCTACGCGGGACTGCTTTGACTCTGCCTGGAAACTGTACAGAAAAGTAGTCATATGCACTCTCAACTTCCACCCAGCTTGCCAGAGAAGGAATCCCAACACTTGTTCCACTGTCATAGCCTTTATTATGTCCCACTTACCCAGCAGTCAAGGCCTTTTGACAGGACATCACGATCATGGCTGGTGCAGACTCTCTACGCCCATCTCTGCCATTATAGTAATTGAAGGCAAACTTGTGGCTGGGCCCAACAGGAAGTTTGGGTGGTGGTTGGGTCCTGCACAAAAGATTGTAACAAAGATTGTGGAATTTACAAAGTGTACAAACACCATCCTTTCCTCCCCTCCCATTTGATCGTCATGCAAAACCAGCTGAAAACGTTCTGCCTAAATAGATTCTTAGCTATCATCAAACATTCAATACATGAATGAGTTGCCACTTACCTCTTTGCAATCTCACCGTAACGCATCTGGAGCTTTGCTTGCAGATCATGCTGTGGAAATTTGGTCAGGTGAATTAAGTGTAATAACTTGTTTTTAAAGAATATTCCACTGCCAACATGCAATGTCACACAACTAATAAGCTATGTGTCCTTAGAACCAGATCGACAGGCTGTAAACTCTTCAAATGTGTTGGCAACTTGAAATAAATTAGCTAACTTTACATTCATGACACTTGCACTAAATACACAATGTGAAGAGATCTAGCTATGGGTTACCCCCGATAAAAGATTTCTGAGCCTCTGGATAATTTTTGTAGCAGTTGCCATTGTTGTCAAGGGCAGAATCCTTTATTTTCCTTTTCATGACAAGCAATGGGCATTACTGACACCTACCGTTCTGGAGTGATATGTGAAATCAGAATGTGCTGCCATAGGCGAAATTTCCTTCCATAGAAGCCGTCAGGTGATTGGTTGAGCTTTCTTGAGCGCGTGACTTCACATAAAAAATATAAAACAGCTAACGTTAGCTAGCGAAATGCTCATTTGCGACGCTGGCTAACGCGTTAGCTAGACTCGGGAGCTCAGAAGCCAGCGGGTTACATATTACTCCACCATTGGCTGTAATATAATATTTAATATGCCATTAAGCAGACGCTTTTATCCAAAGCGACTTACAGTCATGTGTGCATACATTTTTACATATGGGTGGTCCCGGGGATCGAACCCACTACCCTGGCGTTTCAAGCGCCATGCTCTACCAATTGAGCTACAGAGGACCAACAACAACACCTAGTTCGTTTTCAGACATATGTTCAGCTCCTAGCTAGTTTATCGAATGACCATCGCTTCTGACTGCAATGTAGCTGGCTAGCTAGCATGCTGGCTCACACTGGCTAGCTAACTAGTTAATCGTAAACGCCAAAAGACACAGCTATCTACAATACACTTGGGAGCTCATGGTCACAGCTAACTCTGGTTAGACATGATTACACCACGGGCAAAAATAACTGGTGACTAGTTAGTTCAGATAAATATTTTCAACTCTTCAACTTAGTTTATCCACTGACCACAACATTTAGGAGGATAGCTAACTACTGAACTGTAGCTAGCTAGATCACTGGCTAGGCTGTAGCCACTAACTAATAGTGGATGCATTACCTATTCTTACTTTGATACATTTGGATTAACTTGCTCATATCAAGCAACACATACCAGATCGTTTATGGAAAGGTAAAAATAACAATTAGTGGGCTCGTTTTTTCTTTTAGAATGATCACAATGAAACTAAAATAAATTGGTTGCTAGCTAGCTGGTGAGGCTTACATTAATTTCCCAATTAATTTGGTGCTCAAACTGAAGCTGGGTTTCACCAAGTGTTGGGTCGGTATTAACTGCTCATGACATGCTGACGGCAATAATTAGCATAATTGACCATGTGCATATAATTGTGATGGATGCTGTAGGAGAGAGGAATAACGTCGTGGAGAGAAAAAAAGTGAGTAAAAAACACCCTAAATATGTTTAGAACTACAAATGAACTTTCTTCTGTCGATTCTTGTTTTCTTTAATGTCATAATTCCAACCCTCCTCCTTTATCCGGGCTTGGGACCGGCAAAAGTGACCCAAAAGAGACACTCTGGCGGAGTTACTTAGTTATTATTATTATTATGTTTTGTATTATTATTATTTTTTTAGTTTAGTTTTCTTAAGTTTGGTTTGGTTTTTAACCGTATGGTCCACTTAGGAGCCTAGAATAAGTCACAGTAAAACATGAACATGTTTAACCCTAACATTTTTTTTTGTATACAATTAACAATCTAAAGAGACAATAGAATAAATTGTTAATGGCAATGTGAGAAAATGATGGTAATTAGTCTGGCCCTAATTCAGGTGAATTTTTTATTTATTTTTTCAGACCCCACTCCACACACACACAGGCTGTGCTGGCTCACAGAAAGAGTGGGTCATCTTCATTTTGGTCAAGGCTCTCAATGGCAGGTTCAGCAACTGAGGGAGCTGGCTAAAATGAGTAAGCAGCTGATGTGCCAAAAAGCTGCTGTCAAGTTGCGTCAATTCAAATCTGGTATTTGGGACAAAAGAGGTCATTACACAGTATCCAAGTTAGTCTAGTATTTATTAATGCAAATGTTTAAATGGTAAGTATGAGAGTTCGTATACGGGCTCACTGTAATACCATGCAGGGCAGACAGAGAACTGATCCATTGTTATGAGTTCTTCATAAAATACTCTGACAGAGATAGTTCCCGCTCCCTGCTGGGCCTATCAGAGGAGAGACTGAGCGTGGTTTAGACTTACTCAGCCAATCCGTTGCCGCACCGGCTGGTCCCAGGCCCTTGGCGCTCCACTGTTGCACACTGTTGCCAGGCATAAATTGTTATCATAACAACCTGTAGAGCCAGCTCCCATAGACACCGTTCCACTGTACCCTAAGTACCTACGTTCAAGGACGGTTCACAGATCACAAAGAAGCAGTGTAGTCTAGTATTTGGAGACACAAGTTCTTATCTTCCCCTACTCCCTAAAACAGCTCCTCACATTAATCACAGCTTGTTAGGTGAAACAATTTATATCAGTACAGTACAGACTTTTTATGCTTTAATCATTAATGCATTCTTTCTAAGTTAGTCATTCCATCAGTTATGAGAAAATAGATCCCCACAATCCCCCTTTTCACACCCACTGGGTGTGAACCCAAAATAAGAAAAACACAGGGGGTCATTCATTAAAATACAATACAAACAAAATGGTTAACTTGAATAATAAGTCATAAAACACAGGATTAATAGAACACAAAACACAAGAATATTAAAACATAAAACACAAACGGGGAAGTACATTTTGACACATTTAGACACCCTCTAGAGTGTGATTCAAAAAATGTTAAAGGGAAAATGTAGGATTCCCTCTGTTGACACCATTTATGGTGTCACTCCAAATAACAGTTTGAACAGAATATAAACAACCCTGAGAATAACAGGATATGGAAATTAAATCACATCAAAAAATTTTAATAAAATAAAAATAATAATTTTAACCCTCTATTTCTCCCCTACACCTAACATGTACTGAGTTGGCTACCAGCCACCCATGAATCCTTTACCTTCACATCAGGAGGAATAAACAATCACAGTGGTTAGTAAAAACATAAGGTAATAAATGAGCAAGAACTGAAAATATTTTTTTTTTAGGCAAACCATGGATCATCCAGCTTGGTCTCAGAGTCAGTAGCAGAGTCATCCGCATCATCCTGGGCCGGTAACAACGGCATCATACCTGACGCCTGCACCACTCCTACCACTGACTTCCTGAGACAGGGGATGATGCAAGCAGCACAACACATTAACAGCAAAAACACAATCACTAGGGTCAGAAATCCAGTAACTACCATAGAATAATACTTACCGAACCAGTCACTTAACCAGGAGAACAGCCCACCACTCTCCACTCCAGCCATGCTCTTCATTTCTGCTGACAACTTATCCAGGCCAACAAGGGCCTTTGTGATGCTCCCGTCAGGGCTAGTATTGTTAGGAATAAACGTACAGCATTGTTCCCCAAACATCTTACACACACCCCCTTGGTTAGCAAGCAACATGTCAAGTGCTAGTCTATTTTGCCTAGCCACCCTAGAGGTGGCCTCTAGTTGTTCGGACATTCCAGTCAGGGCAGTGCGTGTGTAGTTAACAAATCGCTGTTGGTTATAATAGATGTAATTTATCCAAGATCGCTGTTTAGCAGCATCTATAGCAGGTCCTATGATTGGCAACAAATGCCACAACCCATCATTCCTGTTGAGTGCCTGGAACTGTAATGGTACTCCCACAGGCACCCCCCAACAGGTTAGAGTGGATCTCCTCTCCTGCTGACCATGGGGCACTACGTCTCCCCCGCCTCATTCTCTCTCTGTCTGGGGCTAGCTGGGCGATCCCCAAAAGTTGGTCTGAGGAAACATCAATAATGGTCAGTGGTACAATCAAACTAGCTAATGCACACGTGCCCTGCCAGTCCCCCTTTAGAATCGGGGTTAGTTTTCTATTTGGCCCACAGATCCACCACACATCAGCCACCCCCTTTGTCTGGGTTTTACCCTCTACTGGCCAAGTGCTGTTCATAGTTACATTCACAGCACAGTCCCCTGGTGGTAGCCTACCATAGTTAACACCCTTACCTGTTCCAGTAATGCAACTGTAATTACCTCCATAAGCCTGAACTCCCGCAGGTGCCTTTTGTGGGGGAACCTCAGGGAAAATCAAACTTAGGGCTTTGCACAGGGTGGTGTTTGGCAGTGAATGGTAGAACTCTTCCAATATGCACTGCCATCCTTCCCCTTCTCCTAAGGTGAATGGGTGGGTTGCCAACCCAGGTCTTGCATGCCCACAGATAACACAATTCTGCCTGACCAGTGTCCTAGCCGTATACCTCATGTATGCCAACCACATATTTTCTTTCCCTTCATAGCCAGTTTCTGTCCCCAATTGGTCGCTGTCCGTTATATCCCTAACATGAATCACCTGAACGGGGTTTGGTACCTTAGTGGGTTGAAGCTGAGCTGGTCCTGGAGTGGTGATGTGGTTCAACTGGGTCTGTCTCTCCCCAGCTGCAGGTTTGGGTGTGACCGCGATGGTGAACATACCCATAGTGTCTGGTCCGGATCGTACTGCTGCTAAGGTGTACACACCTGCGTCTGTAAGTTTAATGTCTTGGATGGTTAGTAGGATTTCATCGCCTTTACATGCACCCCCTTTTGACCCCTGCACACCCCTTATCATTGAAAACCTAGCTGCTTTAGAAGCATCTCCTAATGAATATGGATAGCCTCTACGCCATTCCCAGAAGGTGCCAACATTTGTGATCATATAGTCCCAATATGGACACCACTTTCCCTCACACAGATAAGTACCTCTCTTTAACACAGGGGTGACAAACTCATTTTAGCTCAGGGGCCACATGGAGGAAAATCTATTCCCAAGTGGGCCGGACCGGTAAAATCATGGTATATATAACTTAAAAACAACAACTTCAGATTGTTTTCTTTGTTTTAATACTATCAACATAAAACATAAAGCTGGAGCCTGAGGACAGTGTGTCCAAAATAGTACAAGCACAACATCACTATTAATCATAAAACACCTCAAGTTTATTTGAAAATTCTAAAGAAAAAGAACACACAAACACACAATGCCTCAGTGATTCACATAACTGTTTCACAGATCACAGAACTATATCAGGGTGTCATTTTTCAGGCAGAAATGTAGATACAAATAATGAAATCCTGTTCCCCAAACAAGTGCAAGAACCACAGAGTCAAGAATAGGTTAAATATACAAATAAAATAAAAACAATTAAAAACAATAGCACATCAACATAAAAACATATAAACATAAAGCTGGAGCCTGAGGACAGTGTGTCCAAAAGCACAACATTACTATTAATCATAAAACACCTCAAGTTATTTGAAATTCTGAGGACAAACAACACACAAACACACAATGCCTCAGTGATTCACAGAAGTATATCACAGATCACAGAACTATATCAGGGTGTCTCATGCAGCACTTTAAGTGGGGTTGCATAGTTTATTTGACTCCTGATACCTGGCATCTTTTAGCTTTCACCAGCGCATCAATATCAGGCGTCACATCCTGAGTGGCAGCCAACTTCAGGATGTGATTCAAGTGCTTGTGCGTGAGCCTTGAGCGCAGCTTTGTTTTATTTATGCTCATTACAGAGAACTTGCTCACAAAGATATGTGGTTCCAAACATGCACAACAGTTTTGCAGCGAGGGCTGTCAAGTTGGGGTAACCTGGCAAGAGATTCTGATAAAATGTGTCCAAGCCAGCTGCGGCAAATTTGCCCTTCAAATCCGAGTCACACTGCAAGTCTATTATTTCAAGTTGGATGCTGACGGGCAGATCAGAGGGATTCACGGTGAATGGCGAACAAAAAACTTTGAAGTCTTTCTCCAGTTCACCAAAAATCTGAAAGCGTTGCTCAAACTCCCTTAACAGTCCCGTTATTTTATCTTTGAACCGCTTCATGTCTGCCACATGTTGGGTCGCGCACAAATTTTTCAGACAGGGGAAGTGAGCTGCATCACCACCGACGAGTTGCGTCTCCCACAATGACAGCTTCAACTTGAAAGAACGTATGCTGTCATAATACTGCGTGGCAACTTTGTTGCGCCCTTGCAGCTGTTTGTTCAAGTTATTCAGGTGCTCTGTAACATCCACCATAAATGCAAGGTCCTGCATCCATTCTGCGGAATTAAATTCTAACACTGGTTTGCCCTTTTCTTCCATGAACTGTTCAATTTCTTCTCGTAAATCAAAGAAACGCCTCAGCACAGCACCTCGGCTTAACCATCTTACCTCAGTGTGGTATGGCAGGCCATATATGTGGTCTTTCTCTCTGAGAAGGCTGTCAAACTGACGGTGATTCAGGCTTCTGGATCGGATGAAATTAACAGTTTGGATGACCACCTTCATGACGTTATCCATCTTTAATGACTTGCAACACAAAGCCTCCTGGTGCAAAATACAGTGAAAAGTCAAAAAATCACGTCCTCCATTTGCAGATTGCACTTTCTCTCTGAACTTTGTCACAACGCCTGCTTTTTTCCCGATAATTGAGGGCGCACCATCTGTTGCCAGGCTGACAGCGCGGGACCAGTCCACTCCGACCCTGTCCAGCGCGCCGACGAGTGCAGAGGAAATATCAGCTGCTGTCGTTGTATCTGTCATCGGCACCAACTCCACGAACTCCTCGGTGACGGTCAATGTGTCATCAACTCCGCGGATGAAAATGGCCAGTTGTGCAACATCTGTAATGTCCGTGCTTTCATCAATTGCAACCGAAAACGCAATAAATGACTTTACTTTTTGCTTCCACTGAAAGATCGGAAATCCTGTCTGCAACTGTGTTTCTTGTCAGGCTGATATTTGCAAAAGCCTGGTGCTTTTCAGGGCACACAATCTCTGCTGCCTTCATCATGCATGTTTTTGCAAATTCACCCTCACTAAATGGTTTTGAAGCCACTGCGATTTCATTAGCAATGAGGTAGCTAGCTTTCACTGCAGCGTCACTGATGTCTCGGCTGTGAGTAAACACAGACTGCTGTTTCTTCAGACCCACCAACAGTTCATTCACCTTCTCTCTTCTCCGCTGTCCTTGAAAGTTGTCATATTTGTCGGCATGAAGACTCACATAGTGGCGACGAAGGTTATATTCTTTCAGCACTGCAACATGCTGTGAACACACCAAACATACAGCTTTCCCATTCAATTCCGTGAATAAATAGAAGGATGACAATTTTTCTTGGAACACTCTGCACTCTGCGTCCACTTTTCTCTTTTTTGACAGAGACATATTGGGGCAATGAGGGTGCCAAAGCACATAATGTTAAAAGTAGAAGCCGTAATAAATATCGCGGGCAAAACAAAGTAGCTCATCCGGACTGGCTGCACTTGCTTGACCTATTTGCTCTGCCCCGGTATAAACCGTTTGCTTGCTTAACACAATTGCTATTGCGCCATCCAGTGGACACAATTGGAACAGCAGTTTCTTTTATTGAAAAATTGCAGCTCATTTTTATACTTTACAAAATCATCTCGCGGGCCGGATTAAACCCGTTTGCGGGCCTGATCCGGCCCGCGGGCCGGACGTTTGACACCCCTGCTTTAACACATGGGGATACATTTTGTTACAGTTTTCCTTCTGGTTCCAATTGCAACCAGTGTCCCCAATTCCACTAGCCCTATTCCTCCATGACCAGATCTTACATGGTTCTAGGGACATCACTTGAGATTCCCCTTCCTGTAAGGTAATGACTATATTATGATACTGACTGGAAGTCACTGTTCCCCATAGGGCCAGCCCCACTACTAACCATAACATCCTCCCCTTCTGCAGCCAAGTCATGTTGTACTTGATCTAGAGTTCTTCCTGGAGCTATATCTTTGGCACAATGTGTTCTGTGGTACCACACGTCCTTCTTACTCGTGTTTACCCTCAGCGAGTGACTTGATACCTCTTTCACCTGAAAGGGTCCCTCCCACCTTGGCTCCGTCCACTTCCTGGAATGCACCTTTACTCTCACCCAGTCTCCCACCAGGATGTCTCTGTTCTCGTCCGTGGTTTCAACAGCAGGAGTGCGCACTTCCACCACCTGTTTAGACAATCTTTCAACAAGAGAAATTAGCGCCTACATGTAGTCTGTGTATCTGATTTTTGCAATATCTAGCCTAGGCATACTAAGATTGTCTGCTGGTGGCCCTGGCATTCTGCGTCCTGTCATAAGCTCATGTGGAGTCAAGTGGGTATCAGACCCAGGTGAATTTCTCATTGACATTAGAGCAAGGGGTAGGGCATCTACCCATTTCAGTTTGGTGCCTGCCATGATTTTAGCAATTTTTCGTTTCAGAGTCTGGTTAGCGCGTTCAACAAGTCCCTGCGATTGGGGATGATACACTGACCCGAACTTGTGAGTGATCCCTAGGGCCTGTTCTACCTCTCTCAGGTGTTCATTCTTGAAATGGGTACCATTGTCGGAACGGATCATTCGCGGGACTCCAAACCTTGGAATGAGGTCTCGCCTCAACCCCTTAATCACGGCCTTTGCGTCTTCTCTTGCTGTGGGGATGGCTTCCACCCATCTGGTGAATCTGTCCACCATTACCAACAGGTACCTTTTTCCTTCCACTCTGTTGTCCTGTCCCATGTCCGTGAAGTCTATGCAAACGTCTTGAAATGGTTCATCAGGTATTGGGAAGCTACCTATCACTGCTCCAAGTGACACTTTGTTGTTGTATTGTTTGCACACTTCACAGCTCTCTGATGTCTCTCTTGCCATGTCCAACATGTGTGGATGCCACCATGCTTTCTCAACTGATTTTGTGACACTTTTCCATCCTCCATGAGCCTTCTCATGCTCTTCCCTTAAGATTGATCTGAGGAGTTTTGCAGGTCCCACTGTTTTTCCTGTGTGAGATCTCCAAATCCCATGATGGTCTTGCCTTGCTCCCTGTCTGCTCCATACGTTCTGTTCGTAGGCGCCTGCTGCTTCTTGCAACTGTCTTACTGTGTCTGTCGTCAACTCCTCCTGTCCTTGAGTGGCTTGTTGCACCATCTGCTGGGCAGTGTATCCTCCTGCATCTTTTGCTGCTTGATCAGCCCGATCATTTCCTTCACGCACTCTGGTGCTTTCTCTGCTGTGACCTTTGCACTTCATTATTGCCACTCGTTTGGGAAGCTGGATTGCATCAATTAACTTCTGTACTTCAACCTTGTGTTTGATGGGCTCATTTGAGCTGATCACAAATCCTCTCCTCATCCACTGTGGTCCATCAATGTGTGCAATCCCATGTGCATAGGCAGAGTCTGTGTAGATGTCCACATTCTTTCCTTCACTTAGTTGTAGAGCTCTCCTCAACGCCCTAAGTTCAGCTAGCTGTGCTGAAGCTTCATTGGGACCAATTTTCTCTGCTTCCATTACTTCATGTCCTCCTTCTGTGTCTTGTTTCACCACTGCATAGACAGCAGTGTTTCCTTCCTTTGGGTCCTTTGACCTGTAGCAGCATCCATCAGTGAACAGGGTGATTTTGTTCCCCTCCAAGGGTGAGTTTTGCAGGTTCATTCGGACTTTGATCTGTTTGGCTGCTCTATCCTCACAGACATGTGGTTCTCCAAGACCCATACCATCGGTCATATTGGTTGCTGTTGTCACATATGTAATGTGCTTTGCAGTGATGGCCTTTGTTATGCTGGATTTTCTTTTACTGGACAGTGTGAAAAGTTTGGAGCCTATAAAAGCGGTCACCCCATGATCTGTATTGATTTCAAGTGGATGTCTCATCACAATGTGGGCTGTTTTACCTATAGCTTTTGCAATGGCAGCCATGTGTCTGGCACAGTCAGTTTGTCCTGTTTCAATGTTGTCCAGTTTCGCGCTGTAGTAGTGTAACACTCTTCTCTCCCCCTTTTGTTTCTGATACAGGATGGAATGTACATAACCGTCCTGCTCAGAAACATCCAAACAGAATGGAGTGGTGTAATCGGGGAAGGACAGTGCTTCAGCCTGTGCCAGCGTCTGTTTGAGTTGGATTAAAGCTGCCTCTGCCTCTGGAGTCCACTTAAGGACTGCTGTGAGGTTTCTGTTTCCTGCTTCTCTCAAGATTGCCCGCAGTGGTTCCACTTTAAGACAGTATTCTGGCAGGTGTGTTCTGCTGTATCCAGTAAGGCCAAGAAATGACAAAAGGTGTTGTACAGTAGTGGGTTTGGGATGTTACATGATGGAGGTCCTCTGGGCCACAGACACAGCTTGTCCCTTCCCGGACAGCACTCTTCCCAGGAACTGGACACTTCTCCGACAGCACTTTCTCTTTCTTTACCTTGTATCCCTTTTTGGCTACCAACAGGAGAAGGGACTTGATGGCCTGCAAACAAGACTCGGCAGTGGGTGCTGCCAACAGAAGATCATCAACGTATTGGAGTAGCGTCACCCCCTCAGGTAATGTTAGTTCTTCCAAGTGGCTCTTCAGGATAGCGTTGAAGATTCCCGGGGAATCACGGTAGCCTTGTGGAAGACGGGAATATGTAAATTACTGCCCTCTGTAGGTAAATGCAAAAAGTGGCTGGGACTCTGGATGTAATGGGATGCAGAAAAATGCATTGGCGAGATCCACAACTGTAAACCAATCTTGGGTGGGTGAAATGTTCTGTAAGGCCAGAATGGGTCTGGTACAGGTCGAACATCTGGTACAGTTACTTCGTTGATTGGTCTGAAGTCCTGCACCATCCTCCATTTCCCAGTGTCACCTTTCTTCACTGGAAGAATGGGTGTATTCCACGCAGAACAGGTTGGATATATAACCTGTCCTTTTTGGAGTCCTGATATCGTAGGCTCAATTCCCCTCGTCTTCTCTTCACTGAGAGGGTATTTAGATTTGTGAACTGGGACAGTGAGTTCACTTTCCTTTCGAATGGAGACAACCACTGGTTCTACATCAACCAGCCCCACATCTTCAGCACTTGTTGTCCACAGTTCCTCTGGTAGTTGATTGAAAATGTTAGGAGTATCCGGATGATCAGTCATCTCCCTGCCATGGTAACGTGATCTCCTCACAACCTCTGGTTTTGACACATCATCCACATTGAGTTTAATTCTCCATACTTGATTTCCATCAAGGAATGCGCTTTCCACGTTGTAACAAGAGGTTTTGTTCCACCGTAGGCAACTTGCTGCCTTTACTGCAGGTCCCAGAGATCTTGCCTCGTATCCAAATCCCACGAGAAGGGTAACATGCGGCACAGAATCACTAGGAAGAGCAAACCATTTGTCTGTGAGCACCACGTCTCCATCCATGACCATGCAGCTGGTAGCCACCCCTTCTTTGAGTATGTACATATGATTGCTGGTCACAATCGGGCGCCTATCGTCCATTTCCTCCTCCCAGGCTTCATCATATGCTTCATCCAAGTCCCTTGTATAGTTCATTGTCATGTGCGGAGGGTCCTCAGGTGGATAATATGCATTTAAGGTCTGTATCCAGGCCTTCCATAGTTGGAACTCTCTGCATACTCGGGGAGCATCAGGGTCAGTATCCATGAGCTTCAGCCAGTAAACATATGCTTCCTCCTTATCTTCCTCGTTTAGGTGTGTTCCCACAATTAGCATGCGAGGGGGGTCGGATAGTTTTTCCATGATTACTGGCATGAGTTCATCAATGGGCGTGATGGATGCGTGTAAGCCCTCCTGGTTACAATAGATACTACATCCCAGTTTGGAAAGCAGGTCCCTCCCCACCGAGCATTCCGGGTTGTATAGAAACTGATGGGTAACCTGTAGGTCATCCCATACAACCTCCAATGGAACTGTGTATGGCTTTCTCATAATAGCCCCAGAAACCCCAGAGAAAGCTTGTGTTTTGGTAGTGAGTTGATATGTTGCTTGTACAGAAGACCATGTACATCCTGTATCAATCAGCATATTATGTTGTCTTCCTCCAATCAAACATGTCACTACCAGCTCTGAACCTGGTGGGAAAGTGTAAATGTTGGTGGTGGGATCCTTATGGGTTTCTGGGCAGCTTCATTGGTAATTGTGTTCGTCACCCAGCCATGACATGCTGGGCAGGAGGGCAGCGTTAGGCACTGCTGGGTCTTGTTTTCGGTTCTGCTGCTGTGGTGGTTGGTGCTGCTGGACTGGCATTCCTCCTCCTTGCCAGCTTCCCCATCCTTGCTGGTATCTCAGTGCTTGTCTTCTGGGCTGTCCCATGTAACCCCTCCCTATTTGTTGTCCCTGTCTTGGGAGATAACAGTGTCTTGCCAGGTGGCCATGCATCCCACAGTTAAAACACCCTTGGTCAGCATATCTAGGGGTGTATCCCTGTTGTCGTGGCGGTACATAGGGTTGCTGGTATGCGGGTGCACCATATCCAGGAGGACCAGAAGGTGCCATCATTCCCGTCATTGCCTGTATTACAGCAGTAACTGCAGCAGTAGTATCATTTCCGGGTGCAGGAGTGGTAGGATTAGATGTTGGGGTACTGGTTACCACCATTTGTTTTCCTGGCTTGTCCTCTGTCAGTTGCTTCTTCAGAACCTTCTTCTGAAGTTGTTTGAGTTCATCCTCTTCCTTTCGCTTACCCTCTCTCCATAGCCGACCCCACTTGCCCTCTCAGTCCCCCAGAGGTCATTATCTCTTTGCATTCCTGGTCACCCATACACCTGTTCATTACAGTAACCATATCACCTATGGTGAGTTCATCCGCTGCGGTGAGACTCTCAAAAGACTTCACCCATCTGTGTCCAGATTCTTCAGGTTGGGGGAGACTGTCCACCAGGGTCTGTATGTCTCTTTGGGCCCATGGCTTGTAAACTGAGGCCCCCCCTGGGGTCTCCCTCAACGGGTACTGCCCCCCTTTGTGTCCTTCTCTGGACTGGGCCCTGGCTCGGGTGTGGTACGCGGGTCCATCATTGTTGTCCCATATGTCTCCATCAAAAGCTCCACATATGAGTTTTTGTTGTTTCACTCTTTCCTCCTCACTCTCTTCCCCGTCTCTGAGGTCAATACAGTGTCCCCTTACTGGTGAGCGTTCACTTTCACTTCTGTTTTTGTTCGCTTTGAGCTCCATCTTTAACTTGTGCAATTGTGCTTCCTGGTGTCGTACTTCCTCTTTTATCATCTTCAACTTTTCCAGTCGTTCTTCATCTCTCTGTCTCTCAAGTCTCTCCCTCCTTTCCCCTTCTTCAGCATCCTTGTTTCGTTGCCACTCCCCCTGGGCTAGACCACCCCTTACGTTTCCTACAGTTAGGCTCATTCTCTCTTCCTTCTCACTCTCACCGTCACCGTCAACACTCCCTCCTCCTTCTGTTCCGCATCTGCTCCCCGTCTCTCCCTCGATTCTACTCAGTTCAAATACTCCTTTTTCTAGCGCTTTTGCAGCTTTTAGAAGTACATACACTTCTCCCCTTCTGTCAGTCATATCACTCTTTCTGACCCACATTCCTTCTTCCTCCTCATCTGTCCTTTGTTGATAGTGGACTTTTCCCGCTATATCCAGAACCGGAGCCATTGTTTTTGGGTGGTCGTCATATGGTGGTGGCGCTGTTGGTAGGGGTGGGTATAAACGGGTCCTTTCCTTCTGTCCTGTTTTCTCCTCCCACAGTTTCTTCAATTTTCCAAGCATTGCTAGGCCAATCCGCTCCTTTAGCTTTGCTTTCTACATTGCGTCTTTAATCTTGCCACTGCGGGGCTCTCCTTCATTCTTCCATTCACCTTCTGCTTTCTGGGTTTTCCGCTTCAACGTCTCCAGTATTCTCCCTGGTTCGCCTTCTACAGGCACTCCATCGGGGGACAGTATACAACCATTGTCTATCCATTCCTTATAGAGTTTCTCTCCTCGCCTGCTCCATTCCTTTCCATCTTTTCCTCCGTTTGTTTCAAGTGTGGATTTTAGAGCCTTCAATATTCTTTCCGCTTCTCCACTGGTAGTCATGTTTTTCGTTTTAATTTGTAATATTAGTCCGTTATTTAGTTATTTAAAGTACGTCTATCTATTATTCCCACCTAATTAGTTAAACTCGGTGCCAGATTATTTCAGCCTTAATTATTTGAAAGCAGTATTCTTACAGTGCCACACATCAAATGGTAAATCAAAACGAATAAACCAAAGTGTTTCAATTATTTAACCAATGGTTGTTATGTCAAATCAAGCGCCACACATCAAATGGTAAATCGAACGAATAAACCAAAGTGTTTCAATTATTTAACCAATGGTTGTTATGTCAACTCAAGCGATAAACCATATTACTTCAATTTAATTTTTTTAAACCAGTATTATGCTATGTCAAACATCAAACGTTACAGTTCAATTATATCAGTTCAAACGTTTCAGTTTAGTCATACTAATTATTCATGATTTTACCTTTACATTATCAAATTCAACCTCGTCTACTATTTTTCTCCCTATCTAAAAAATAAATAAAAATACTCTGCTGAACCTAGCCGCACCCCTAAGTTACGGACCTTGCCAGTCACCAGTATTATCTAAAATTTCCCGAACCCAGCCGTATCCTTGAAGTTACGGACCTTGCCGGTGTAATTCTTCTAACCTAGTCGTACTGACGTAGTTACGAACCTTGCCGATAGCAATTACTTAAGTCAATTATTCCCTGTATCTCCGAACCTAGCCGTATTCTCGCAGTTACGGACCTTGCCGATAGATGTCAGTATTGTCTCCGAACCTAGCCGTACTCCACAGTTACGGACCTTGCCGGTAGCACAAATACTCTATGGTACCAGGGTTTAACACTCACATTTACCATACATTTGCATATCACAATAGCGACAATTTCTTATTTACTCATAATAATTCATAATTTAGTTCGCTTACATCAAACAGGTGTTTCACAAAATTTATTTGGATAAAGCCAATGTGCAGAACTTCAGTTATATAACAATAGGTGTCTGCTTACCTGTTGTTAGTAGTCCGGACTCTTTGTGAAACACACCGTCCAATGACAGAGATGTCCAATGGGCCGGACGATATCCAGCGAAGTCCCTTTACCAGATCACGTCGGAGGTCACCAATTGTCAAGTTGCGTCAATTCAAATCTGGTATTTGGGACAAAAGAGGTCATTAGACAGTATCCAAGTTAGTCTAGTATTTATGAATGCAAATGTTTAAATGGTAAGTATGAGAGTTCGTATACGGGCTCACTGTAATACCACGCAGGGCAGACAGAGAACTGATCCATTGTTATGAGTTCTTCATAAAATACTCTGACAGAGATAGTTCCCGCTCCCTGCTGGGCCTATCAGAGTAGAGACTGAGCGTGGTTTAGACTTACTCAGCCAATCCGTTGGCGCACCGGCTGGTCCCAGCCCCTTGGCGCTCCACTGTTGCACACTGTTGCCAGGCATAAATTGTTATCATAACAACCTGTAGAGCCAGCTCCCATAGACACCGTTCCACTGTACCCTAAGTACCTACGTTCAAGGACGGTTCACAGATCACAAAGAAGCAGTGTAGTCTAGTATTTGGAGACACAAGTTCTTATCTTCCCCTACTCCCTAAAACTGCTCCTCACATTAATCACAGCTTGTTAGGTGAAACAATTTATATCAGTACAGTACAGACCTTTTATGCTTTAATCATTAATGCATTCTTTCTAAGTTAGTCATCCCATCAGTTATGAGAAAATAGATCCCCACACTGCAAAACATTATCAGGCAGCTGGTGCTCATAGCATTTACATCCCGCCCTGAATGTAAGCCAGGGCGGGATCAGCCAGCGGCGGCTTCTCGCATACACAATTCATTTGCAGTCTGGACGCGGAGGGGTGAATATCTCCTGCTCTGACTGCAGCTGGGAGGGACTGCTGTGCGAGGACTGGGCCGCTTGTGAGTGCTTTGGGACGGGGGTGGGGCCCACGGGGGTGGGGCCCACGGCAGCACCCGCTGCTCGTTGAGAAGAGTAAGAACGATACGTGCTTTCATGTCAGAGTCTCCAACAACACCAGAAAAAGTCGCTAGATATGTCGCTAGTCGATTTTTTGAAAATGTGTCGCTAGAGGGGTCTGAATACTCGCTAAATATAGCGACAAAGTCGCTAAGTTGGCAACACTGCATCTTTAGAGCATCTGTGTGACATCACGCACTCAAGAAGGCTCAACCGTCACCCGACAGGTTCTATGTCGACACTCATGAATATTCAAGAAATTGACCCTGCAATTTAGTCTACCATAGACTAGCATTGTTTTAGCTATCTCGATTCAAGTTATATTAGTCGCATATACGGGATACACATGGTATACGCCGTCCAACCAGGGTCCCCCAATGATTGTTTTTAGCTCATTTACTGCATTTCTAATAAAACACTTTAAAATGCTATTTGGAGAACAGCAAAAACAAGCAAAAATGACCCCTGATAATGACCCATGGCTGCTGTAAGTTCGTTCACCTCAGTCGATCTACAAACACATAGCGTATTAGTAGTGAAGGGTATATGCCGTATACCCACTTATTTTTAAGTGAGCATTGCATATACTCACTTCTGAATCCCCACAATGCGTATCAAAGTAGTGTAGTGGAGGTATATACTGTATCAATGAATACGGCTGATGAAACAGATCAGAAAGTTTTGCTTAAAATGTTGATAAACTATTATTTCTTCACATTTTAGGCGCAGCAATGTGTACACGATGGTAGGCCTTCGCGCAAATGTTTAATGGACAGATGGAAATATCCGGTAGAAATTTAGAAAGGTGGGTGGATTAAAGATGGGTTGCTAATATGAATAGGATAATGCCTTTCGCAGCTAGACAATGAAAGAAAGAAAACCAATAGAACAGGAGAAAGCATATGAGGAAGTATTTATAAAATAATTGCCTCCACGTTTCTATGGTGGGATATTGGCTATAGGCTACTTTGAAGCAAGGTAAGATATGCCTCATAATATGAAGTAAAACATCAGGTTTCAAACAATTAGGGAACAGGAAAAATATAGCGACGTTAATGATAGGCCTAACCATTTTCTGGTAGATGGAAAGGCTTTCCCAAAAACCTTCTCAATTAAATGTTAACTAGCTACAAAGTAGCATATGCCTAAATGGCAGAATGATATCATGATTATTTGCATCAATCCAGTGACCATTTGTTTTGCAAACTCCATCTCATTTGCTACAAAAGCACCTCTAACCAAACAGTGCTAGGGGGTCTCCTGATGTGGTTTAAGCATTGTTATAGATTTACAACATCCAATTTTGTTTTACTATTAAAAAAGAGACTTGGAAAACAAAAACCTGGAAAAAAAATGGAAAACTCTAAAACCTGTGAATTTCTGACTCAGTTGACAGCCTCATTTATCTGTTTCAATAGTAGGCCTACTATTAGACTACTTGCACAGTACAGCTTGAGTTGGCCTGACTGTGAAAGACCAATATGGGATTTATAATTTTAGGTAATTCAGCGTGTCACTGTTTCTCATAGAATTTCTCACACGCCTTTCCTTCATCTGGCGGGCCGTTTGGAAAAAATGTGGGCAAAATGAGAGTATAACCACTTCTCCAGGCACCACTACACCACTGCCTATTAGCTATACAATTGTAATGTTATACAGGGTGAAGTATGATTCATTATTCACATTGACACATAGCATCAGCGACGAACAAAAATGTCATTTTTAGAACTGTATTATTTGTATTTTGGTGGCTTTGGGATCCAACATCAGAAGTCTGTGTATTGGTTGGACTCCCTGATTTGTGCATGGTGGTGGTTGGCGACTGAAAATAACCATACCACAATATAACCAGCCTGCTTCACCATTTTTTTTTCTTCCTGTCAACAAAAGCATATGAATTGTAACGACCCTGGGTTTAGAAGCGCGGATATCAACTCTGCCACATGAGCATGCTTTTGGGGCACAGTCGATGGCACGCTGGACTTCGGGCTAGAAGGTTAAGGGTTCGAAACCTGCTCTCTCTGCCTGTTTCATTACAGTATAATCTCGGTGAACTCTACTTACCAGACGTAAAGTGAAATGTATCCCTCGCTATCAAATAAATGTCAGAATCCAACTTTTGTCCAAACCGCACCATTTTCCTGCTGTGTAAACAGTGGTAGATTTTGTGGTAGGAAGTCTCACGTGAAGTGCGTGGTCCAATGGCAGCCCGCTGTCTAACTCGGCAGGATTATGGTGCGGTTCGGACAAAAATTGAATTCTGACATTTATAAGTGCGATCTCTGACGAGAGACTCTCCTCCATCTTGTACTGCGTTGTGAACCCTATTCTATGCTCTCCGTCCAGTAGTGGAACGAGATTGCATGAAGATGACGTGCGGCATTAATGAAATACGTCACAATGTAAACGGGGCATAACCCTTCAACATTACTGTCTCTGCCGGCAGCGTCTTCTTCTTCTTTGGTATCATGGCGTTCGCACATTTTGTTTGTGCATGCCGCCACTTACTGTGTGGTAGTGTGTGTTCAATCATGTTGCATTTGCGATATAAAAAGGGGAATAATTGTTTTTAAAAATGGCAACACCAACCAACCATACACCTATATAACACTATTTAACAAAATAAACATCTCAAAACATCTTATAACTCATCTGCAGTAAAATCTCGTACACCAGGTACTTCTCGGCAGCTGCCACCTACACTCATTATATATGTAATATGTAACCCGCTGGCTTCTGAAGCCTACGTCCCCATGAGCTCCCGAGTCTAGCTAACACGTTAGGCAGCGTCGCAAATGAGCATTTCGCTAGCTAACGTTGTTTTATAAGAAAACGTCAAACAATGTAGCTAGTTAGCAGGCCCTCCTCTGCGACAATTTTATTGAGGTAGGGAAATGTCCGATTCGTATTTTTATGTTATGTTAACTGATGGTGGTTACTACTGGTTTCTGATCCGAAGCTAGATAAATTCCACTACTTTGACCCTATCTGCTCCTGCACCATGCCAACGGCCTGGGAGGACGGGACACCACCCCACAACACACCCTGTTGTCAAATCTCGTATGCCCAAATACTTCTCTGCAGCTGCCACCACAATATATAATTTCTGTGATTTATTTTCCATTTCTTCGGTACAGTTGATAACCATTGCTATGAATGCTAAGAAGCCAATCTTACTTAAGCAGTAAGGCCCGAGGGGGTGTGGTATATTGCCAATATACCACGGCTAAGGGCTGTTCTTATGCACAACGCAACACGGAGTGCCTGGACACTGCCCTTAGCTGTGGTATATTGGTCATATACCACAAACCCCCGATGTGCCTTATTGCTATTATAAACTGTTTACCAATGTAATTAGAGCAGTAAAAATAAGTGTTTTGTCATACCCGTCGTATACGGTGTGATATACCACACCTGTCAGCCAATCAGAATTCAGGGCTCAAACCACCCAGTTTATAATGAAGCATAAATCACTTGTTGGCCTATCCCTCTGTGCTGGCTTAAATCCACTACTCACTGGGATCCTCTCAGGATCCCTCACCCTTGACCCATCATCCTCTACTTTCTTCACTGCCTCAGCATACGACACCTTCTGCACTATACTCTGGCTCTGGCCACTTCAACCTGCCTCTCTAGCACTTCCGATCCCCAGCAACATGGGCACCCCTACAGTTGACACACACAACTTTATCCAACGAAACTACACAATCCTCTGTCCCATGCCCTTCTGCACACTTCCCACATCTTGGAATCTCCCTCCTACACACTGCTGCGACATGACCATAAACATTCCACCTGAAACAGCGCAGTGGATTCGGCACAAAAGCTCTAACAGGATAACTGATATATCCTAACATGACTTTGATGGGTAGAGACTCTGACTCAAAACTCAAAAGGACTGACAGTGACTCCTCTGCTTCACCACGCTCCCCACCGGGTCTGCCTCACACCAAACGTGTGTCGTCACAAACACCAGGAATTTTCTACTTCAATTGCTCCACCTCCACACTTAATGCTACCCCAGAAATCACTCCTTTCAATTGTGCCCTGTTCCTAAGAGCAAAGCAAGAAGTGGATCTTGACCCAAGTTGCGTGACATGGAGCACCTGCTCCCTTTGGTCAGAAGAAACACAAACAAATATCACAAGTCCACTACAGGTTACCTTTACTGACTCAACTGCACCCAACTCCTTTCTCACCCACCCTGAAACCACAAATGGACCTGCCAAAAAGCAAGGGTCCACTTTCGCCAAAAATGTCACTCCTACTGGACCAGATTGTTGTTTATCATGTCCAACGATGCCAAGCTCGGGTTCCTGCCTTTGATACTGTGAACCATCAGATCCTCCTCTCCACCCTCTCCGAGTTGGGCATCTCCGGCGCGGCTCACTCTTGGATTGCGTCCTACCTGACCGGTCGCTCCTACCAAGTGGCGTGGCGAGAATCTGTCTCCGCACCACGTGCTCTCACCACTGGTGTCCCCCAGGGCTCAGTTCTAGGCCCTCTCCTATTCTCGCTATACACCAAGTCACTTGGCTCTGTCATATCCTCACATGGCCTCTCCTATCATTGCTACGCAGACGACTCACAACTAATCTTCTCCTTTCCCCCTTCTGATAACCAGGTGGCGAATCGCATCTCTGCATGTCTGGCAGACATATCAGTGTGGATGACGGATCACCACCTCAAGCTGAACCTCGGC
This sequence comes from Coregonus clupeaformis, assembly GCF_020615455.1. Taxonomy (NCBI): domain Eukaryota; kingdom Metazoa; phylum Chordata; class Actinopteri; order Salmoniformes; family Salmonidae; genus Coregonus; species Coregonus clupeaformis. The sequence continues at coordinate 34,954,684 of NC_059202.1, forward strand.
AAGACAGAGCTGCTCTTCCTCCCGGGGAAGGACTGCCCGTTCCATGATCTCGCCATCACGGTTGACAACTCCATTGTGTCCTCCTCCCAGAGTGCAAAGAGCCTTGGCGTGACCCTGGACAACACCCTGTCGTTCTCCGCTAACATCAAGGTGGTGACCCGATCCTGTAGGTTCATGCTCTACAACATTCGGAGAGTACGACCCTGCCTTACACAGGAAGCGGCACAGATCCTAATCCAGGCACTTGTCATCTCCCGTCTGGATTACTGCAACTCGCTGTTGGCTGGGCTCCCTGCCTGTGCCATTAAACCCCTACAACTCATCCAGAATGCCGCAGCCCGTCTGGTGTTCAACCTTCCCAAGTTCTCTCACGTCACCCCGCTCCTCCGCACAGTCCACTGGCTTCCAGTTGAAGCTTGCATCTGCTACAAGACCATGGTGCTTGCCTACGAAGCTGTGAGGGGAACGGCACCTCCGTACCTTCAGGCTCTGATCAGTCCCTACACCCAAACGAGGGCATTGCGTTCATCCACCTCTGGCCTGCTGGCCCCCCTACCTCTGCGGAAGCACAGTTCCCGCTCAGCCCAGTCAAAACTGTTCGCTGCTCTGGCACCCCAATGGTGGAACAAGCTCCCTCACGACGCCAGGACAGCGGAGTCACTCACCACCTTCCGGAGACACTTGAAACTCCACCTCTTTAAGGAATACATGGGATAGGATAAAGTAATCCTTCTACCCCCCCTTACCCACCCCAAAGAAAGAAAAAAAACATTGTAAAGTGGTTATCCCACTGGCTATAAGGTGAATGCACCAATTTGTAAGTCGCTCTGGATAAGACCGTCTGCTAAATGACGTAAATGTAAATGTTCCAAGCTCTTCACCACACCTTCCACCTCACTTAACTTGCCCTCATTCACTTCCATTTCCCATCCAGAACTCGGTCTGGCGCATGGCTCTCTCTGTTTGCACTTGACACCAATCTTCTTAGACACCCCATCTCCATTTTTTATCTCCATATTACTCAGATTCATTCTCTTCAACCTCCTCTTCCTCTTTTTCCGCCTCTGTTCCTCCTCAGAAATCCAAATTTCTGTGTCCCTGTCCCAATATTCCTGTTCTTGTTCCATGATTCCGCTTACGACCTCCCGCATACATGTCTCTCGCGCAGTTGCTGCACATCCCCTGCCCAAACTCTGTCTCTGCCGGCAGCTAGCCACCTGACTGACTGATATATCTAAAGGTGACTATTTACCAGTTGCGCATGCATCCTCCGAGAGTCGGGTTTTGTTTGTTTGGGGAATGTCTGTAGACATGGCAGAAGCCAGAGGATTAAAAAATTGACTTTCGTCCGGCATCTCGCAAACATACTGTCAGTATTGTCTCTATTGCCTACTTGAGCCGACTGCGAGTTGGGTAGTTCGTTTAAAGTCTCAGGCCCTCGGCCTTGCCGCGAGAGGGCGGAGTTAGCCGTTTGAGAGACTGGGGAATGCAGTAGTGGTGCATGGGTAAAATCACTGGGGTAGCCAAACCAGAAAAAAAAGCCATATTACAACCTGTGTTGTGATAATTCCATTGTTTGCTCTATGACCTGTTAGTTCATATGCCTCGCGACCGTGATACTGTATACAGGTCTGAGGCCGAGACCATATGAAGACACAGTGGCAGAATAAATTCAACCACACCTTTGTTTCATCCCAAAACCGGTGAGCAACCTCTGTCCAGTGAAGTCCACAAAGCATATTTCATGTAACAAACAGTTACATGACCTACAGCATGGTCAAGCAAGTTAATGTTACCAACATTTTCGGACTACCTAAACAACTATTGATTTAGAACCACAGAGAGTTACCGCAAGTCGCAAAGAAAACAGGAGCTGCCTCCACTATTCCAGCACCATTTCAACTTCAACATTTCAAAATCATCAAATCACCTATGCTTAGTCTAATACAGTGACAACTAAAAGATACCAAAAACAATTTAGTCCAATCAACGTAAGCTAAATATGATGTGGCTGACCATGGTTCTGATTTGTGTGTGTGTGTGTGTGTGTGCATGCATTCATGCAAGTATAAAAAAATTTTGACTCCAATGCCATCCTCCTCTCTTTCATGTTGACGAAACGGTCTATGACTCTGTCATACAGTACATGCTATTATTTTTTGTTGTCCTAGGCTACCTGCCTAAAATGCTTGCTCACTAGCCTGACTTCCTTTCAGGGGCAACATTAGCTAGCCTTCTACATCTAGCTACATATTGAACTTCCATCCTCCTCAGGGGCACAATGTATGACTTTATGGTTGGATCAGAATCGTCGTTATAATCATTGGGCCAGTACGGAGAATTAAGTAAAACCACAAGTCCAAATCCCTATCTCCATCCATGGCTAATTTAGGAAAGGACCAATTTTAGCTAGCTAGCCATCGGAAGACAACAACACAACGAGATGCAACAATTGTTTCTGTCAATGACGTATTTCTCTTGATGCGATGTGATAGGAGTGAAGCCAAATCCAAACTGGCTTCCCTTGACACTTTTTTTTTTGGTACGCCAGGACCATTCACAGTTGAGCTCACTCAGGTTTAGCTCAATGCTGTTTGGCTATTATTTTTACTTTTTTTGATCATTGGAGGCCAAATGCTCGCTGGCTTCCCTTGCATTCAATGCAACAATGTCATACTCTTTATGACCAGACAGCATCAGATACACATACAGAGACAGAGGGGCGCTGTTTCGCTCGCTTGGATGCTTTCTGGTCTGGTCCGTAGACTATACAGAGTCAGACCTATTTTAAGAGGCCAGCTTCTCTGACAGATTACAGACATGCTTCTGTATCAGGTGATAAATTGTGTATACATTAGAATATGTCATGTCATCTTATTACATTAATTTGCATTAAAAGATGGCTTGATGTCTGACAGGACGGTTATTGCTTGAAATACTATTTAAACAAAATTTCACCTTTTTATAGCTTGATCATGTTTGACAGAAGAATACCTTACATCATCTTATAAAATGAACATTAAAAAGCACCAAAAAAAATGTATGTAATGTGGACCTCTTCTGGTATATCTGCTTAGTACAAAATGTAACAGTGTCACATGTTATGTAAATATATGTTTATTTTTTACATGAAAATAGATACATGAATATACAAGGCATAGACAGTTAGTGCAAACTTGGCACTATTTTGGCATGAAGATTGAGAAGGCTACTACTCCGGTCTCCTTTTCAACTAATTTATCACCTGATTTACTTAAAAGGCACATATCAATAGGTGATCCATTTGTTCTCTATTGTTACTGCAAGCAAGGGGGGATGCCCATTACATCAGAGGGCAGACCAACCACTTGAATGGCCTACTCCATGAAGTTTGCACGTGTCTAAAAAACACTATTTTGCTCAAAACATATTTTTTTACCCTTAAGTGTGTGTACATTACAGTATTTATATGTGAGATATTGTTTTTGAACAGGAAAACTTCAAAAATAGCTGGAGTGTGCCTTTTAAAAGGGGGAGGGGAACTAAAACTAAACACAGTCAATGAGTGCAAATAAATGTGAGGTCTGCTTTACTGTATCATAGAAAAATAGATGCTGCAGACCTTGACCTAGTCAGAAATGTTGCAAATGCAGATTATTGGCGTATATACAGTGGGGAAAAAAAGTATTTAGTCAGCCACCAATTGTGCAAGTTCTCCCACTTAAAAAGATGAGAGAGGCCTGTAATTTTCATCATAGGTACACATCAACTATGACAGACAAATTGAGGAAAAAAAATCCAGAAAATCCCATTGTAGGATTTTTAATGAATTTATTTGCAAATTATGGTGGAAAATAAGTATTTGGTCACCTACAAACAAGCGAGATTTCTGGCTCTCACAGACCTGTAACTTCTTCTTTAAGAGGCTCCTCTGTCCTCCACTCGTTACCTGTATTAATTGCACCTGTTTGAACTTGTTATCAGTATAAAAGACACCTGTCCACAACCTCAAACAGTCACACTCCAAACTCCACAATGGCCAAGACCAAAGAGCTGTCAAAGGACACCAAAAACAAAATTGTAGACCTGCACCAGGCTGGGAAGACTGAATCTGCAATAGGTAAGCAGCTTGGTTTGAAGAAATCAACTGTGGGAGCAATTATTAGGAAATGGAAGACATACAAGACCACTGATAATCTCCCTCGATCTGGGGCTCCACGCAAGATCTCACCCCGTGGGGTCAAAATGATCACAAGAACGGTGAGCAAAATCCCAGAACCACACGGGGGACCTAGTGAATGACCTGCAGAGAGCTGGGACCAAAGTAACAAAGCCTACCATCAGTAACACACTACGCCGCCAGGGACTCAAATCCTGCAGTGCGAGACGTGTCCCCCTGCTTAAGCCAGTACATGTCCAGGCCCGTCTGAAGTGCATTTGGATGATCCAGAAGAGGATTGGGAGAATGTCATATGGTCAGATGAAACCAAAATATAACTTTTTGGTAAAAACTCAACTCCGTCATGTTTGGAGGACTAAGAATGCTGAGTTGCATCCAAAGAACACCATACCTACTGTGAAGCATGGGGTTGGAAACATCATGCTTTGGGGCTGTTTTTCTGCAAAGGGACCAGGACGACTGATCCGTGTAAAGGAAAGAATGAATGGGGCCATGTATCGTGAGATTTTGAGTGAAACCCTCCTTCCATCAGCAAGGGCATTGAAGATGAAACGTGGCTGGGTCTTTCAGCATGACAATGATCCCAAACACACCGCCCGGGCAACAAAGGAGTGGCTTCGTAAGAAGCATTTCAAGGTCCTGGAGTGGCCTAGCCAGTCTCCAGATCTCAACCCCATAGAAAATCTTTGGAGGGAGTTGAAAGTCCGTGTTGCCCAGCGACAGCCCCAAAACATCACTGCTCTAGAGGAGATCTGCATGGAGGAATGGGCCAAAATACCAGCAACAGTGTGTGAAAACCTTTTGAAGACTTACAGAAAACGTTTGACCTGTGTCATTGCCAACAAAGGGTATATAACAAAGTATTGAGAAACTTTTGTTATTGACCAAATACTTATTTTCCACCATCATATGCCAATAAATTCATTAAAAATCCTACAATGTGATTTTCTGGATTTTTTTTTCTCATTTTGTCTGTCATAGTTGACGTGTACCTATGATGAAAATTACAGGCCTCTCTCATCTTTTTAAGTGGGAGAACTTGCACAATTGGTGGCTGACTAAATACTTTTTTTCCCCACTGTAATAACGGTTTATGGCATTTATGGTAAAATAATATTATATTAACAATACAAATAAATGAATGACGTATGCCATGATATAAATACATATATTTATGTAGACAGTGACAGTATTCCAGTGGAGCTTTTTCAATGCTCATGTCCAGTTATGTTTATTTTTCCATTTTGGTGGCCCATCACTCCGCAGCAGGCCATGTCTTTTGAGGACTAGTGGGGCTTCGAGTCTTGGTCGTCCCCTGAAATAAATATACCAATGTTTTCAGACTGATAGCAGTAAAACAGGGCAAAAATCACAATGAACAGTAATAAACTGGAGGAAAAAAATACATGGTGCTTTATAGAATATGCTCTATGGGTCACTACTGCTACACATGTCAAGACAGGATCTTTCAACTAGCAGCAAACATACCACACCCAAACTAAACATTGGAGTGTAGCCGAGGCGCTAAAATTACACACTTCAAATAGTAGTGACATTACGCATGATACAGATATATTGTGAGTGTGACCCATACTGGATTCAAGGCCTAACTGTCTGTTTGTCATATAAAAAAAAGGCAGGCCCCTCTCCCGCCAGACCAGAGTCTGGGGAACTCACAGCTGTCTGGGCTTTGGCGTAGTTCATGTGGGCGTAAAGCAGTACAGCTGTGTCATTGTGAGAAGCCTCCAGGGCGATGGACAGAGCATTACTGCCATCCTAGAGAGGGAGGAAGACGAAAGGGAGAGCAGGCTTAGCTATAAACCCTCTGAGGCGGGATACACATAGAACTCCTGCCCCTTCATAGCCTCAACACACAGTTTAGGAAGAATAATAAACTATATGCAAGAACGTAATTACAAATAATTTGTAGACTGCAAATTGACTTCAAAATATCTATGGCAAGACCTGAAAATGGTTGTCTAGCAATGATCAACAACCAATTTGACAGAGCTTGAAGAATTTTGAAAATAATAAATGGGCAAATGTTGCACAATCCATGTGTGGAAAGCTCTTAGAGACTTAACCAGAAAGACTCACAGCTGTAATCGCTGCCAAAGGTGCTTCTACAAAGTATTGAGGGGTGTGAATACTTTGATATTTCTGTATTTAATTTCCTAACATTTCTAAAAACATGTTTTCACTTTGTCATTATAAGGTATTGTGTGTAGATGGGTGAGAAAAAAACATATATTTAATCCATTTTGAATTCAGGCTGTAACAACAAAATGAGGATTACGTCAAGGGGTATGAATACTTTCTGATTAGATAAGTATTCAACCCCCTGAGTCAATACATGTTAGAATCACCTTTGGCAGCGATTACAGCTGTGTCCTTCTAGGTAAGTCACTAAGAGCTTGGCACACCTGGATTGTACAATATTTGCACATTATCATTTTTTTTATTTTTCAAGCTCTGTCAAGTTGGTTGTTGATCATTGCTAGAAAGCCATTTTCAAGTCTTGCCATAGATTTTCAAGCCAATTTATGTCAAAACTGTAACTAGGCCACTCAGGAACATTCAGTGTCAGCTTGGTAAGCAACTCCAGTGTATATTTGGGCCTTGTGTTTTAGGTTATTGTCCTGCTGAAAGGTGAATTTGTCTCCCAGTGCCTATTGGAAAGCAGACAAAAACAGAATTTCCTCTAGGATTCTGCCTGTGCTTAGCTCTATTCCATTAATTTTTATCCAAAAAAAAAACTCCCTAGTCCTTGCCGATGACAAGCATATTCATAACATGATGCAGCCACCACCATACTTGAAAATATGAAGAGTGGTACTCAGTGACGTGTTGAGTTGAATTTGCCCAAACATAACACTTTGTATTCAGGACAAAGTTAATTTTTTGCAGTTTTACTTTAGTGCCTAATTGCAAACAGGATGCATGTTTTGGAATATTTTTTTATTCTGTACAGGCTTTCTTCTTTTCACTCTGTCTTTTAAGGTAGTTTTGTGGAGTAACTACAATGTTGTTGATCCATCCTCAGTTTACTCCTATCACAGCCACTCTGTAACTGTTTTAAAATCACCATTGGCCTCATGGTGAAATCCCTAAGCGGTTTCCTTCCTCTCTGACAACTGAGTTAGGAAGGATACCTGTATCTTTGTAGTGACTGGGTGTATTGATACACCATCCAAAGTGTAATTAATAACTTCACCATGCTCAAAGGGATATTCAATGTCTGATTTTTTTACTTTTACCCATTGGAAAACCTCCCTGGTCTTTGTGCTTGAATCTGTGTTTTAAATTCACTGCTCAACTGAGGGACCTTACAGATAATTTTATGGGAGGGGTACAGAGAAGAGGTAGTCATTCAAAAATCTGGTTAAACACTATTATTGCACACAGAGTGAGTCCATGCAACTTATTTAGTGAACTTATTTAGGCTTACCATTACAAAGGGGTTAAATACTTATTGACTCAAGACATTTCTGCTTTTCATTTTTAATTAATTTGTAAACATTTCTAAAAACATAATTCCACTTTCACATTATGGTGTCTGTAGGCCAGTGACACAACATCTACATTTAATTAAGGTTGTAACACATTTTTGGGGGGGAAAAAGTCAAGGGGTGTGAATACTTTCAGAAGGCACTGTATACAATATATACAGTGGGGAAAAAAAGTATTTAGTCAGCCACCAATTGTGCAAGTTCTCCCACTTAAAAAGATGAGAGAGGCCTGTAATTTTCATCATAGGTACACGTCAACTATGACAGACAAATTGAGATTTTTTTTCTCCAGAAAATCACATTGTAGTATTTTTAATGAATTTATTTGCAAATTATGGTGGAAAATAAGTATTTGGTCACCTACAAACAAGCAAGATTTCTGGCTCTCACAGACCTGTAACTTCTTCTTTCAGAGGCTCCTCTGTCCTCCACTCGTTACCTGTATTAATGGCACCTGTTTGAACTTGTTATCAGTATAAAAGACACCTGTCCACAACCTCAAACAGTCACACTCCAAACTCCACTATGGCCAAGACCAAAGAGCTGTCAAAGGACACCAGAAACAAAATTGTAGACCTGCACCAGGCTGGGAAGACTGAATCTGCAATAGGTAAGCAGCTTGGTTTGAAGAAATCAACTGTGGGAGCAATTATTAGGAAATGGAAGACATACAAGACCACTGATAATCTCCCTCGATCTGGGGCTCCACGCAAGATCTCACCCGTGGGGTCAAAATGATCACAAGAACGGTGAGCAAAAATCCCAGAACCACACGGGGGGACCTAGTGAATGACCTGCAGAGAGCTGGGACCAAAGTAACAAAGCCTACCATCAGTAACACACTATGCCGCCAGGGACTCAAATCCTGCAGTGCCAGACGTGTCCCCCTGCTTAAGCCAGTACATGTCCAGGCCCGTCTGAAGATTGCTAGAGTGCATTTGGATGATCCAGAAGAGATTGGGAGAATGTCATATGGTCAGATGAAACTCAACTCGTCGTGTTTGGAGGACAAAGAATGCGGAGTTGCATCCAAAGAACACCATACCTACTGTGAAGCATGGGGGTGGAAACATCATGCTTTGGGGCTGTTTTTCTGCAAAGGGACAAGGACGACTGATCCGTGTAAAGGAAAGAATGAATGGGGCCATGTATTGTGAGATTTTGAGTGAAAACCTCCTTCCATCAGCAAGGGCATTGAAGATGAAACGTGGCTGGGTCTTTCAGCATGACAATGATCCCAAACACACCACCCGGGCAACGAAGGAGTGGCTTCGTAAGAAGCATTTCAAGGTCCTGGAGTGGCCTAGCCAGTCTCCAGATCTCAACCCCATAGAAAATCTTTGGAGGGAGTTGAAAGTCCGTGTTGCCCAGCGACAGCCCCAAAACATCACTGCTCTAGAGGAGATCTGCATGGAGGAATGGGCCAAAATACCGGCAACAGTGTGTGAAAACCTTGTGAAGACTTACAGAAAACGTTTGACCTGTGTCATTGCCAACAAAGGGTATATAACAAAGTATTGAGAAACTTTTGTTATTGACCAAATACTTATTTTCCACCATAATTTGCAAATAAATTCATTAAAAATCCTACAATGTGATTTTCTGGAAAAAGAATTCTCATTTTGTCTGTCATAGTTGACGTGTACCTATGATGAAAATTACAGGCCTCTCTCATCTTTTTAAGTGGGAGAACTTGCACAATTGGTGGCTGACTAAATACTTTTTTCCCCCACTGTATATATTTTTGTCCTCAGAAAACTTGGGGCGCCAAATAAAATCACCTGTGGGCCAAATTTGGGGAACCCTTGTATACAGTCTGTTTGAGGTGTGGGCACTCTTAAACTGCTGGGCCGGTGTGGGTACAGGCTTTTCTTCTAGGCAGCTAAGCAACACACAAACTAAATGTAGCATTTCAGGCTGGAACCAAACCCTGCATCCATACTGGCCCTTGAGGTTGCCCACCCCTGGTCGGTCTAGGTTACACACCAGCAAACGGTTAACCCACATCTCTGTCTGCCTCCCAGTCCTCAAGAATTAGCTGTATCCAATTGTCACAGGGTTTTAAAAAAACAAGTTCCCAAATACTTTCCCAGCCTCTCTCAGTCCAGCTGTGTCCTTCTGAAACCCAATCCATGTGCCGCATGGCTAACTCATTTTGACCCAGATGTTCAAAGTAGTCTGCGAAAAATCTACTGTAAAGTCATACTGTAGAAAACACTTGGTGTACAGATGATAAAATGATTCTGTCTTATTGTAAAAAAATAAAAAATAAAAAGTGTTCATACATGTACATTTATTTTACAAATAAGAATGTATTAAAAAAATAATTGTGTATGTGTTTTTGTATTCACTTCTTGGGTGCATCTCAATAATCTAGAGTGGTTTCCTCCCCTGCTCTCCTGTCCTTCATCTGCAACTCTGATGTTAAGACGGGACATACAAAAAAATATGGTTAAAGCCTATCAGAGCACTTGCTTTGACCTGCTTAGTTCTTTCAGTTCAGCGTGAAACGGAAAAGAAGTAGAGGATGAGGAAAGTGGACAGGAAGTGGAAGCCAGGTAAGCGTATCAAGACACACCCTGTGAGTGTACAGGGTAAACAGACAGGTGTACAGGGTAAACAGACAGACAGCAAAGGAACTCACATTGTCCACAATGGAGATGTCACAGCCCGGCTGGTCCAGGAGCAGCGAGACAATCTCGGCGCGGCCGTGCTCGCTGGCGCACATGAGCGCTGTGGAGCCCTCGTCATCCTGCACGTTCACGTCAGCCCCGCAGTCCAGCAGCGCCCGTACCATCTCCTGCCGTCCATGGCTAACAGCTAGCATCAGCCCCGTCTGGCCAGCCTAAACACAACGTAGCCCAGTTAGCATAGTGTTAGCGAAATACACATAAGCAGTATTGACAGAGGGGATAGACTGAATGTGAAGTGATTGAGAAGGACTTGCCTGGCTGGCTTTGGCGTTGACGTTGCCCTGACTGAAGAGCTTCCTGACCACCACCATGTCATCCTCCTCTTTGACAGCTGAGAGGGCTGCCAGCATGATAGCAGTGTAGCCTGCCTTGTTCTGCTTATCTACACAACACATGCCTGCACAGAGCACACACACCTTGCTGAAACCCCGGCGGATAGAAACTTCCTGACAATAAATAAATGGCATAACTAATGTGATTTTATGCCTGTAGTTAAACCATAAATAACCAAACTTCTGAAGAGTCATTATAATAGGCCCTCTTCACTAAGGTCATAAACCTTGACCCTAACACAACTTCCCAAAGATTAGTGAACACTCCTCACTCCAACTAACCTGTGTCCAGCAGTAGCCCCACCACTGTGAAGTTGGAGTGGGAGACGCTGTAGTGCAAGGCTGTGTTGCCATTGCCATCGGTCATGTTGACGATGTGGGCCAGCAGGGCAGAGGAGATCTCGGTGAAGGCCATCAGGTAGTCTGAGACACGGGGTGGCTGGGCCAGCTTGGCACTGGAGATGCGGAACCATTCCAGCTGCACAGTGTGAGTGCTGGAGATCTATAGGACAAGACAAGGGGGAAGGAGAGAGGAAGTGGGATAAGATCAAGGATGGAATACCACTACATAAAGGTTACATACTAACATGATTATAAACACTTAAAGTCATGGAGCTTTAAAATATCACTCATAATACTGAGAGGGATCACTTGAGAGACTGTGCGGATTGAAAAAAAAAAAACGGAAGTTGCAAAGGAAATGTACGATTTCCAGGATATAATCAAACAGGAATTAAAGAGGCATGCTGAAACCCACCACTTCTTTACTCTTCAGTATTTTGACATCATCATTCAGGTGGTTCTTCAAAATGAGACAAGCCTCACGCATTTTTGCACTCAGCTCAAACCTAGGACAAGGGATTACTGCAATTAGACGTGGAAGTTATCTATGGGTCGTGACAGACGGGATCTACCGCTTGTGCAGTTAGCCAATGGATGAGGCTCCTATATAAAGTATTCAACGCATTTTTGTAAACATCTTGGCTATAATTCCTTGTCAATAATATACACATGCATAGCTTCACAGATTATAATGTTGCGAAATAACTTTGACTACAGTAATATTAGGGTTTCATATGTTAATTCAGGCTTGATTTGCTCCCATTATTTCCTAAGCATTTATGCTAACCTTTGCAAATTCAGGCCACCTGTAAGCTACAAACCAAAATAGAGGATTAAAGTTTTACTACCAACAGATACTTTTTTCGAGGAAAGCAAACGTTCAACAAAATATGAAAATTCTGTTAATTATCCCTTTAAAATGATGTTGAATATCCATTTACATTTTTTGCAGTGCCTTCAGAAAGTATTCTCAATCCTTGACTTTTTCCAGATTTTGTTGTGTTACAGCCTGAATTTAAAATGTATTCAATGTAGATTTTTTTGCCACAAAATTGTAACAAATTAATTTAAATTGAAAAGCTGAAATGTCGAGTCAATATGTATTGAACCCCTTTGTTATGGCAAGCCTAAATAAGTTCAGGAGTAAAAATGTGCTTAACAAGTCACATAATAAGTTACATGGACTCACTTTGTGTGCAATAATAGTGTTTAACATGATGTTTGAATCTCTGTACCCCACACATACAATTATCTGTAAGGTCGAGCAATGAATTTCAAACACAGATTCAACCACAAAGACCAGAGAGGTTTTCCAATGCCTCACAAAGAAGGGCACCTATTGGTAGATGGGTAAAAAAAAAACTAAGCAGACATTGAATATCCCTTTGAGCATGGTGAAGTTATTAATTACACTTTGGATGGTGTATCAATACACCCAGTCACCACAAAGATACAGGCGTCCTTCCTAACTCAGTTGCCGGAGAGGAAGGAAACCGCTTAGGGCTTTCACCATGAGGCCAATGGTGACTTTAAAATAGTTACCGAGTTTAATGGCTGTGATAGGAGAAAACTGAAGATAGATCAACAACATTGTATTTACTCCACAATACTAACCTAATTGACAGCGTGAAAATAAGGATGCCTGTACAGAATAACAATATTCCAAAACATGCATCCTGTTTGCAACAAGGCACTAAAGTAATACTGCAAAAAATGTGGCAAAGCAATTAACTTTTTGTCCTGAATACAAAGTGTTTGGGGCATATCCAATGCAACACATTACTGAGTACCACTCTCCATATTTTCAAGCATAGTGGTAGCTGCATCATGATATAGGTATGCTTGTAATCGTTAAGGAGGAAAACCTGGTTCAGTCTGCTTTCCATCAGACACCGGGAGATGAACAGTAGCGGTGCATGGGTAAATTCACCGGGGAAGCCAATCCAGAAAAAAATGCCATATTACAACCTATGTGTTGTGATAATTGAGTTGTTTGCTCTATAACCTGTTAGTTCATATGACACCGTGATATATATAGGCCTAAGGCCGAGACAATAAGAAGACACAGTGGCAGAATAAATTCAACCACACATTTGTTTCATTAGAAAACCGGAGAGCAACATCTGCCCGGTGAAGTCCACAAAACAAATTGCATGTAACAGTTACATGACCTACAGCGTGGTCAAGCAAGGTAATGTTTCCGACATTTTTGGACTACTAAACAACTATTGATTTAGAACCATGGAGAGTTACCGAAAGTCGCAAAGAAAACAGGAGCTGCTGCCACTATTCCAGCACCATTTCAACTTCAACATCTAATCACCTATGCTTAGTCTAATACCGTGACAACTAAAAGATACCAAAAACTATTTAGTCCAATCAATGTAAGCTAAATATGATGTGGCTGTCCATGGTATTGATTTGTGTGTGTGTGTGTGTGTGTGTGTGTGTGTGTGTGTGTGTGTGTGTGTGTGTGTTTGTGTGTGTAGAATAAAACATGTTGACTCACCCTACTTGTAGAGAAACTATGGGGGTGCCACAGGGTTCAATTCTCGGGCCGACTCTATTCTCTGTGTATATCAATGATGCCGCTCTTGCTGCTGGTGACTCTCAGATCCACCTCTACGCAGACGACACCATTTTGTATACACTTGGCCCTTCATTGGACACTATGTTAACAAACCTCCAAACGAGCTTCAATGCCATATAACACTCCTTCCGTAGCCTCCAACTGCTCTTAAACGCTAGTAAAACTAAATGCATGCTCTTCAATCGAACGCTGCTTACACCCGCCAGCCCGACTAGAATCACTACTCTCGGCAGGTCTGACTTAGAATATGTGGACAACTACAAATACCTAGGTGTCTGGTTAGACCGTAAACTCTCCTTCCAGACTCACATTAAGCATCTCCAATCCAAAGTTAAATCTAGAATCTGTCACGGTTTACTAAGCCAGAACCCAGAAGCAGACCAGGACAAGGTAAGTGGTGTCAAAGGTGAGTGTTTATTTAACTGATCCACGAGTGCTGCTGAATAATCCAGGGAACAGAGCGGGCGGCGTGGATGAGTTGTTGAGGGTGCAGTAGTTGGTCCAATGATGGCTCGGCAGCCGCCGACCATCAGGCAGAGGTTGGGTGAAGGTTCCGGACGAGTGACTGCAGGGAGAACAAAACGGAGGTAAGCATACAACAAGCAAACAAGGTGCAAAACAACAAAACTAATGCTCTAAGCTCTAAGACTGATCCGCTGATAAACATACTGTTCATGGCTAACGATCCGGCAGGGAATGGATGTTAGGCCAGAGCCTAAGAAGGGTGATGATCAGGACCAGGTGTGCAGATTGCTGATGGGATGCAGGTGCGGAAATCAAGAGAGCTCCCGCCTAGCAACGCGTTGCCCGGCAACCAGGCAGGGAGCGTTCCAGAACCCTCGGGAAACTGGAGATCACGAGCAGAAAAACTAGTACACAGACAGGACCCGACTCAGACTGCCGGGATCGTTACAGTACCCCCCTCCGACGAACGCCACCGGGCGGACTCCCCGGAGCGCCAGGATGGAGGCGGTAGAAGTCACGAATGAGGTCAGCATCTAGGATCTGTCGCCGCGGAATCCAACTCCTCTCTTCAGGACCATACCCCTCCCAGTCCACGAGATACTGGAAACCCCGGCCCCGCCGTCTGGAATCCATGATGCGTCGCACCGTGTAGGCAGGACCACCTCCGATCATCCGAGGAGGAGGAGGAGGAGGCGGAGGAGGCAACAGAGGACTGAGGAGAACAGGCTTGAGGCAGGAGACATGAAAGGTGGGATGGACTCTGAGCGTCCTCGGTAGTTTGAGTCGAACTGCCACCGGATTGATCACCTTCTCCACCACAAACGGACCAATGAACTTCGGTAACAACTTCCCTAGACTCAGTCCGTAAAGGAAGATCCCGTGTGGCCAACCAGACCCTATCTCCGATGGTATAGGTGGGAGCGGGGATCCGGCGACGATTCGCCTGGAGCTGATACCGGTCCGAAACTCTAAGGAGTGCCTTTCTGGCCCGATGCCAGGTCCGGTGGCAACGGCGAATATGGGCCTGAACAGAAGGCACTGAGAGCTCCTTCTCCTGAGAAGGGAACAAGGGAGGTTGGTAGCCATACAGGCACTGGAAGGGAGACATCCCAGTGGCAGATGTAGGGGAGAGTATTGTGGGCATACTCAACCCAAGGCAACTGAGAGACCCAGGAGGTGGGGTTGGACGAGACCAGGCAGCGTAGCGTGGATTCCATCTTCTGGTTGGCTCTCTCCGCCTGACCATTAGATTGGGGGTGAAAACCAGATGTGAGACTGACTGTAGCTCCAATGGCCAAACAGAAGGACTTCCAGACAGCAGAGGTGAACTGAGGGCCACGGTCGGAAACGATATCACTGGGCAAACCGTGGACCCTGAAAACCTCCCTAACCAGGATCTCGGACGTCTCCGAGGCAGAGGGAAGCTTGGCAATTGGCACAAAGTGGGCGAACTTGCTGAATCTGTCCACGATAGTCAGAACGACCGTGTTCCCCTCAGAAGCGGGCAACCCAGTGACAAAGTCCAGGGCCAGATGCGACCATGGTCGCGGGGAATAGGAAGGGGGTGAAGTAGTCCAGAGCTGGGCCGATTGGTACTCTTATTCTGCGCACACACTGGACAGGCAGCAACAAAACCCCGAGTATCCTCGGCCATGGCAGGCCACCAAAAACGTCTGCGAAGAAACGCCATCGTCCGAGCCACGCCAGGGTGACAAGCCATCTTGCTGGCGTGGGACCATTTGAGGACAGCAGGACGAACCGACTCAGGCACAAACAACCGACCGGGTGGCCCGTTACCGGGACCGGGCTGCGTCCGAAGGGCCGCCATCACCTCCTCCTCAATCTTCCACCTAACTGCTCCCACGACGCAGTTCCGGGGGAGAATTGTCTCGGTCTTGGACCCACTCTCTTCCGTCTTGGAGAACATCCGGGACAAGGCGTCCCGCCTTGCCGTTCTTAGATCCAGGTCGGAACGTCAGGGAAAAAATTGAATCGTCCGAAAAACAACGCCCACCTGGCCTGACGGGAGTTGAGACGTCTAGCCGATTGCACGTAAGCAAGATTCTTGTGGTCAGTCCAGACAATAAACGGTTGCTCCGCCCCCCTCCAACCAGTGGCGCCACTCCTCCAAGGCAAGTTTCACCGCGAGAAGCTCCCGGTTACCCACATCGTAATTCCTCTCCGCAGGCGAAAGGCGACGAGAGTAGTAGGCGCAGGGATGGAGTTTACTGTCCGTGGAGCATCGCTGCGACAGGATGGCGCCAACTCCCACATCAGACGCGTCCACTTCAACGAACGAACTGACGGGCCGTGTCCGGTTGAGAGAGAATCGGTGCGTTGGTGAATCGCCTCTTCAAATCCAGAAACGCTCGATCCGCCTCCGGATTCCACTTGAAGGTCCTGATACTGGAAGTCAAGGCAGTTAACGGAGCGGCCACACGGCTGTAATCCCCGGATGAATCTGCGGTAGAAATTCGCAAACCCCAAAAATCTCTGGAGCTGCAATCTCGTACCGGGCTGGGCCCATTCCAGAACCGCTCTAACCTTCTCCTGGTCCATCCTAATCTCTCCCCTGGAGATGATGTACCCGAGAAAGGATGTCGTGTGGGCGTGAAACTCGCACTTCTCGGCCTTCATGAACAGGCGATTCTCCAACAATCGCTGCAGAACCTGCCGGACATGCTGGACGTGGTCGGAAGGTTCCTTCGAGAAGATCAGAATGTCATCCAGGTAAACAAACACAAAGAGACCGATCATATCTCTCAGGACGTCGTTCACCATACTCTGGAATACCGCTGGAGCATTGGTCAGTCCAAACGGCATCACCTGATACTCGAAGTGACCCATCGGTGTATTGAAACCCGTCAACCACTCGTCCCCCTCTCTGATCCGGACCATGTGATACGCATTGCGTAGGTCTAGCTTGGTGAACACCGTAGCACCCTGTAAGGAGTCGAAGGCAGAACTCATCAAGGGCAGGGGATACTTGTTCTTGACCGTGATGTCATTCAACCCCCCGATAATCAATACACGGTCGAAGAGAGCCATCCTTCTTACCCACAAAGAAGAATCCTGCCCCCAGGGGTGATGACGAGGGACGAACGAGACCAGCAGCTAGGGACTCCTTGATGTAGGTCTCCAAAGCCTCACGTTCAGGTCGGGAGATACTGTATAACCTTCCCTTGGGGTAGACAGCTCCAGGGAACAGGTTGATGGCACAATCATATGGTCGGTGGGGAGGGAGTGACAGAGCCTTCTGCTTACTGAACACTTCCCCCAAATCGTGATATGTCTCGGGAACCAGGGACAAATCTGGGGGTTTAGCCTCAATCACCTGACTGGGAACCGAATGGGGACAGGCAGTCTTGAGACAGTTAGCATGACAATCAAGGCTCCAACTCGTTACCTTGCCCGTCACCCAATCGAACGTGGGATTGTGTTCCTTCAGCCAGGGGTATCCAAGGACCAGAGGAACATGGGAAGACGGCAGAATGAAGAATGAAATCATCTCAGAATGATTCCCCGACAACAGCATCTTAACCGGTTCAGTCCTCATCGTGATACGTGCCAGACTACTGCCGTCCAGAGTGGTAGCTTCAATGGCTTCCGGCAATTGCTCCTTGGAAAGCCCCAGCTGTTCCACCAACTCGGCATCAAGAAAGCTTCCATCGGCACCTGAATCGATAAAAGCGTTAATCGCTAAGCTCTGATTCCTGTTCATAAGGGTAGCCGGGAAACGGGGTCTGACAGAGGTATTGAGAGGTCGAAACTGGCTCGCTAAAAGTCCTCCCAACTTTAGCGAGCCGCGCAGTTTGACGACCGCCGGGAACCAGTGGCGAGGTAATGTCCCGAACCACCACAGTAGAGGCAACAGTTAGTCCTACGTCTGTGTTGGCGCTCCTCCTTGGTTAACCCGTGCCGCCCCACTTGCATGGGTTCAGAATCGGGAGACAGGACCTCTCCACTAATCCTGTGTGGTGGACGATGATCGACGTATTCTGGTCCAATCCCCGACCCGACTGGAACCTGAGAAGCTGATCGGTTGGACGGGACCCATTGCTTCTCCCTCCTTCGCTCTCGGACTCGATTATCCACCCCGAATAGACAAGGCTACCAAGCTGTCCAGGTCACTAGGCTCCGGATAGGAGATCAACTCATCCTTGAGCTGCTCCGACAGACCCTGGTAAAAGGCCGCTTGCAGAGACTCCTCATTCCACCCACTCTCCACAGCCAACGTCTTGAACTCGATCACGAAGTCGGCCACGCTGCGAGTTCCTTGGCGAGGCGAAAACAGGCGTCTAGCTGCGTCCCTCCCTCGGACGGAATGGTCGAAGAGCTTCCTCATCTCGGCCGTGAACCCCTGGTATGAAGCCATGCAGGGATCCTGTCGTTCCCAAACGGCTGAAGCCCACTCCAGCGCTCGACCACGCAGCAACTCAATCACAAAGGCTATCCTAGCTTTGTCTGTGGCATAAGAGTAGGGCTGTAGATCGAACACTAATCCACACTGCATAAGGAAGGAACGGCATCTTCCCAGCTCCCCCTCATATTTATCCGGCGTCGGAACCTTGGGCTCACGGAAGGACACAGCTCCGGAAGCGGCAGGCGAGATGGGTGAAACCGGTAGTGGATCCTCCACCGGAAACTTGCGCTGGTTCTGGACCTCCGTCAGACCGGTAGAAAGGTTCCGAACTGACAACGCGATCTCCTGTAGTACCGTGCTATGATGGCCCAACATCTTCTCCTGATGGGTAATGGCATGGCGAACAGAGTCCAGGTCCGCTGGGTTCATTACTGGCCGGATCGTTCTGTCACGGTTTACTAAGCCAGAACCCAGAAGCAGACCAGGACAAGGTAAGTGGTGTCAAAGGTGAGTGTTTATTTAACTGATCCACGAGTGCTGCTGAATAATCCAGGGAACAGAGCGGGCGGCGTGGATGAGTTGTTGAGGGTGCAGTAGTTGGTCCAATGATGGCTCGGCAGCCGCCGACCATCAGGCAGAGGTTGGGTGAAGGTTCGGACGAGTGACTGCAGGGAGAACAAAACGGAGGTAAGCATACAACAAGCAAACAAGGTGCAAAACAACAAAACTAATGCTCTAAGCTCTAAGACTGATCCGCTGATAAACATACTGTTCATGGCTAACGATCCGGCAGGGAATGGATGTTAGGCCAGAGCCTAAGAAGGGTGATGATCAGGACCAGGTGTGCAGATTGCTGATGGGATGCAGGTGCGGAAATCAAGAGAGCTCCCGCCTAGCAACGTTGCCCGGCAACCAGGCAGGGAGCGTTCCAGAACCCTCGGGAAACTGGAGATCACGAGCAGAAAAACTAGTACACAGACAGGACCCGACTCAGACTGCCGGGATCGTTACAGAATCGGCTTCCTATTTCACAACAAAGCCTCCTTCACTCATGCTGCCAAACATGCCCTCGTAAAACTGACTATCCTACCGATCCTTGACTTCGGCGATGTCATTTACAAAATAGCCTCCAACACTCTACTCAGCAAATTGGATGTAGTCTATCACAGTGCCATCCGTTTTGTCACCAAAGCCCCATATACTACCCACCATTGTGACCTGTATGCTCTCGTTGGCTGGCCCTCACTACATATTCGTCGCCAATCCCACTGGCTCCAGGTCATCTATAAATCTATGCTAGGCAAATCCCCACCTTATCTTAGCTCATTGGTAACCATAGCAACACCCACCCGTAGTATGCACTCCAGCAGGTATACCTCACTGGTCATCCCCAAAGCCAACACCTCCTTTGGCCGCCATTCCTTCCAGTTCTCTGCTGCTAATGACTGGAACGAACTGCAACAATCTCTGAAGCTGGAGACTCTTATCTCCCTCACTAACTTTAAGCATCAGTTGTCAGAGCAGCTTACCGATCACTGCACCTGTACACAGCCCATTCTGTAATTAGCCCACCCAACTACCTCATCCCCATATTGTTATTTATTTTGTTCATTTGCACCCCAGTATCTCTATTTGCACATCATCTTCTGCACATCTATCACTCCAGTGTTAATACTAAATTGTAATTATTTTGCACTATGGGCTATTTATTGCCTTACCTCCATAACCTACTACATTTGCACACACTATAGATTTTCTATTGTGTTATTGACTGTATGTTTTGTTTATCCCATGTGTAACTCTGTGTTGTTGTTGTTTTTATCGCACTGCTTTGCTTTATCTTGGCCAGGTCGCAGTTGTAAATGAGAACTTGTTCTCAACTGGCTTGCCTGGTTAAATAAAGGTGAAATAAAAATAAATCAAATAAAACACCAATGCCACCCTCCTCTTTCATGTTGCCTAAACGGTCTATGACTCTGTCATAGTACCCACTAGTTTTTGTTGTCCTAGGCTACCTGGCTAAAATACTTGCTCGCTAGCTTCCTTTCATGGGCGATGATATGCCAGGCCAGCTAGTTAACATTAGCATACTACATCTAACTACATGTTGAATTTCCATCTTCTCAGGCCAGGGGCACAATGTAGGAATTTATGGTTGGATCAGAATCGCCGTTATAATTATTGGCCAGTAGGGAGAATTAAGTAAAACCACAAGTCCAAATCCCTATCTTCATTGATGGCTAATTTAGGAAAGGGAAGATTTTAGCTAGCTAGGTAGCCACCAGAGGACAACAACACAACGAGATGCAACAATTCAAGTTTTTTTCTGTCAATAATTACGTTTGCCTTGTGATGTGATTGGTCTGAAGCCAAATCCAAACTGGCTTCCCTCTACACTTTTTTTTGGTGCGCCAGGACCATTCACAGCTGAGCTCACTCAGTTTAGCTCAACGCTGATTGGCTATTATTTTATTTTTTTTAATATCAAGGGAGGCCAAATGCTCGCTGGCTTCCCTTACATTCAATGCTATAGGTGGCAACAATGTCATACTCTTTCTGACCAGACCGCATCAGATAGATATGCTACACATACTGAGACAGAGGGGTGCTGTTTTGTTCGATCAAATGCTTTCTCCGGTGAAATACATTCATCCTCTTGCGAATTGAAGGAAATGTATGAAACACAGAGACACATTTTTGGGGGAATACACGCGCCACTGGAGATGAATTCACCTTTCAGCAGGCCAAAAATCTAAAACACAAGGCCAAAACTACACTGGAGTTGCTTACCAAGAAGTCCGTGAATGTTCCTGAGTGGCCGAGTTACAGTTTTGACTTAAATCTGCTTGACAACCTATGGCAAGACCTGAAAATGGTTGTCTAGCAATGATCAACAACCAATTTGACAGAGCTTGAAGAATTTGTTAAAGAATAATGGGGAACTGTTGCACAATCCAGGTGTGGAAAGCTCTTAGAGATTTACCCAGAAAGCCAAAGGTGATTCTAACGTATTGACTCAGGGGGTTGAATCCTTATCTAATCAAGATATATTAGTGTTTTATTTCGAATGTTTTACAAATGTTCACATTTTTCATCCACTTTGACATTAGAGTACTTTGTGTAGATCGTTGAAAGAAAATAACAATTCAAACCATTTGAATCCCACTTTGTCAAGGGATCAAGGGATGTGAATACTTTCTGAAGGCACTGTATCTGCCCCCATTGACAGAGTTCTATGAGATGTAGTCATAATCAAGCATACTTCTCTTTCACTGCATCTGGACTCTCCTCAGTGGCTCCAGTCCCTGCTGCTAAGGCCACATCATCACTATCGGTGTCATCCATATTCATGTTCCTCTCCTCATCGGAGGTCTCCTCCAGAGCTGCCACTGCATCATCACTACTGTCTGAGCAATCACCTACTTCACTGCCACCTGAGGAACTCCCCTCTTCCTCCTCATCATCCTCCTCCTCTTCACTAGATGTCGACTCATACCTGGACAGAAGCACGTCTAGTTAGTTATCTTTAACATTGGTCATCATTTCCTTCTAATATGCCCTGCGTATTGTCAGTGTAATGGTAATATGTGCTGATTTGACACATTAATTGATGGCAAAGCACCACTTACCCCCCATTGAGAATGCCAACAAACTGCAAGCTCTTCTTGCCGCTGCTGTGTGATTCACTGGAACTACTCCCATCCTTCTTCTTCATGATTGATTTTAGCATACCTGTGGCCACAACGGATGTGGTGAGTGACCCAACCAATATGTTAGTACATTGAATTCTATATTACTTTTATACCTGCTTTATTAGTGTGGGGGAATCATTTATCTTCTAAATGAAGTACTATTGTATAAATACACTTGGCACTCACTTCCAACCATTGTTGTTGGAGTGCTGGCCGCCGTTTCCTCCTCTTTCACTCCCTTTCCTTCGGGTAAACTGACCGTCTCCTCGCCAGGGTTGACCTTGTACTCCGTGATGGTCGTCTGTCTCCTCTTCAGCGCAGTGACTGGAGCTATCTGCTCTATGTCCTCCTCCTCCTCGTATAGATTCTCCCATTGACTTCCAGTGCTGATCAGTACTACTGGGGTTGATTCCTCTTCTGCAGGGCTCTCCACAGAGTCAGTCTGAGTGCTCTGGTCGTAATGTCCAGCTCTCAAATCCTCACCTACACATGCGTCAACCACCTCAAGACAACAGGAGACTGCGACATTCTGTGACATTGTAGAGGCTTCAGTCCCAACTTGGGCATGGGCAGAGTCTGGTTTGGCAAGGACCCCCTTCTCGGACGTTGCCTTGGACTTCCATTCATCCTCCTGGGCTTTGAGCACTGCCAGGTCCTCGTCAGCCTGGCCAAGTCGCCCTTCCAGAACTGAGATGGACTCCTGCTGGAACTTGATGGTGTCCAGTAGGGTGTCGATCTCCCTCTGGGCATCGCTGCTTAGCCCCAGCTGGGATTCCATCACCCAAACTGAAGCCTCCTCTGTCTCCACTATGGCCTGCACCCCCTCCTCGTGGACGGCCGGCGCCTCCGTGGCCACCCCTTTCTCGCAGACGTCCATCTGCAGCGTGCCCTCTGAGGCGTCCTTGGCGCCCAGGCTGTAGTAGAAGACCCCAGCGTCCAGCGACATGTCGTCCCCGATGGCCACAGACTTCTTCTCCACAACCTTCTCCGGAACTTTCTCAGAACATGCTCCATCTTTCTCTGTCTTGCCTTCAAACTTCTCTGTCAGCTTTCTGAGGTCCCCTACTTTACTTGGACTCTTTGGACTTCTGGGACTCTTAGGGGATAAAGGAGGACGTTCCTGACTCCGTGTGCCTACGTCCACCGTGGTGGTATTAGTACTGCTGACTACTGTTGTAGCCTGTTGTTGGGCCGCCAAGGTCTTCTTCTCCTGCAGTGCCAGTAGGAGCATGTCTTTCTCAGCCCGTAGCTTGGCCACCTCTCTTTCCAGCACTGGGACCCCCTTTACTCGCTCCTCCATCTCCTTCAGTTGCCTCAGGGCAGTGGCCATCTGTTCTCTCACCGTCTGCAATTGGCTGGGCGGCAGAGTAGCCATTCCGGTGCTAGAGGCCGGGGTGCTCTTCCCCGAGGTGTGGGGACTGGGTCTGGTCAGGCTACTCTGAGATGGGCTGGGGGAGGCAGAGGACAGGTGCAAGGGCTGGCCGTCCACGCTGGCTGCTGCACTAGCTGGGGTGACATGGGTAGGGGCAGCCCTGGGGTTTTGCTTTGGTGGGTCAGAGAGCTGGAAATGGGCGCCATTTTGGTGCTGGTAGCTCTGCTCCTGCTGCAGTCTCAGGCTGGTCTCCAGGAGGGTCCTCTCTACCCTGGGGTTTCGTAGTGGAGGTGGTGGTGGCACTTTGCCGGCAGCAGAGAGAGGAGGGCTGAGGACAGACAGCGAGGACAAGGGTTGCCCCTCACTGGGAGCGGAGCCGATGCGATTCCGTGGGGGCGGGGGAGGTGGCACTCGACCATCTTCGCTGGCGGGCGAGGAGAGGGACTCTGTGGAGGTCCAGCCACTGGCGCGTCCCCCCACACTCGGGCTCCACTGGGAGACTTTGACCCCCCGGGATGACCTGCGGGAGTTGATGGGTGCCCGGCGGACATGGTGGCCGCTTTCTATCTCCTCCACATACTTCAGGAAGTCCAGGTCAAGCTGGAAGCCATACGGTGTCTGGACCGAATAGGAGCCCTGTTGATCCGCCTCTTCCCGACTGGAGTATAAAAATGGTGCGCCCAGATCTGCAAGCCGCAAAAAAAACATTTATAATAACAGTTAGCAATTCTGTTTAATTCTTTCTAAGTCTTAGACAGTATCCATCATTTGTTACAACATAATGACTTGGTAAATACCAGCTGGAACTGAACGTCTAATAAAGTGAATAAGGGTGAAATGTGCTTACCAGGCAGCTTTGGGTTGACCTGCACAGACTGAGTCATGGTTGTGGACTGACACCTGTCAGCAGAAGCCCCCAGAGAATCTACTCACAACCTGGGCAGAGAAGGGACACACTGACTCAGATACAGTGGCAAGAAAAAGTATGTGAACCCGTTGGAATTACCTGGATCTTTGCATAAATTGGTCATCAAATTTGACCTGATCTTCATCTAAGTCACTACAATAGACAAACACAGTCTGCTTAAACTAATAACACAAACAATTATACGTTTTCATGTCTTTATTGAACACACCGTGTAAACATTTACAGTGCAGGGTGGAAAAAGTATGTGAACCCTTGGATTTAATAACTCGTTGACCAACCAAACCAAACATTTTCTGTAGTTGCGGATCAGACCTGCACAACAGTCAAGAGGAATTTTGGACCATTCCTCTTTACCAAACTGTTTCAGTTCAGCAATATTCTTGGGATGTCTGGTGTGAACCGCTCTCTTGAGGTCATGCCATAGCATCTCAATCGGGTTGGTGTCGGGACTCTGACTGGGCCACTCCAGAAGGCGTATTTTCTTCTGTTGAAGCCATTCTGTTGTTGATTTACTTCTGTGTTTTGGGATGTTGTCCTGTTGCATCACTCAACTTCTGTTGAGCTTCAAATGGCGGACAGATAGCCTTACATTCTCCTGCAAAATGTCTTGATAAACTTGGGAATTCATTTTTCCATCGATGATAGCAAGCTGTCCAGGCCCTGAGGCAGCAAAGCAACCCCAAACCATGACGCTCCCTCCACCATACCTTACAGTTGGGATGAGGTTTTGATGTTGGTGTGCTGTGCCTTTTTTTCTCCACACATAGTGTTGTGTGTTCCTTCCAAACAACTCAACTTTAGTTTAATCTGTCCACAGAATATTTTGCCAGTAGCGCTGTGGAACATCCAGGTGCTCTTTTGCAAACTTCAGACATGCAGCAATGTTTTTTTTTGGACAGCAGTGGCTTCTTCCATGGTGTCCTCCCATGAACACCATTCTTGTTTAGTGTTTTACGTATCGTAGACTCGTCAACAGAGATGTAAGCATGTTCCAGAGATTTCTGTAAGTCTTTAGCTGACACTCTAGGATTCTTCTTAACCTCATTGAGCATTCTGCGCTGTGCTCTTGCAGTCATCTTTGCAGGACGGCCACTCCTAGGGAGAGTAGCAACAGTGCTGAACTTTCTCCATTTATAGACAATTTGTCTTACCGTGGACTGATGAACATCAAGGCTTTTGAAGATACTTTTGTAACCCTTTCCAGCTTTATGCAAGTCAACAATTCTTAATCTTAGGTCTTCCGAGATCTCTTTTGTTCGTGGCATGGTTCACATCAGGCAATGCTTCTTGTGAATAGCAAACTCCAATTTTGTGAGTGTTTTTTATAGGGCATTGCAGCTCTAACCAACATCTCCAATCTCGTCTCATTGATTGGACTCCAGGTTAGCTGACTCCTGACTCCAATTAGCTTTTGGAGAAGTCATTAGCCTAGGGGTTAACATACTTTTTCCAACCTACACTGTGAATGTTTAAATGATGTATTCAATATAGACAAGAAAAATATAATAATTTGTCTGTTATTAGTTTAAGCACACTGTGTTTGTCTATTGTTGTGACATTTTATGATCAATTTATGCAGAAATCCAAGTAATTCCAAAGGGTTCACATACTTTTTCTTGCCACTGTACCTGTGTACTGTATGTGTGTTACTGAGGATAGTGCATTCGGAAAGTATTCAGACCCCTTGACTTTTTCAACATTTTGTTACGGTTACAGCCTTATTCTAAAATTGATTAAATTGTTTTTCCCCCTCATCAATCTACACATAATACCCCATTATGACAAAGCAATAACTGTTTTTTATTTATTTATGCAAAATAACGGAAATATCACATTTATATAAGTATTCAGACCCTTTACTCAGTACTTTGTTGAAGCACCTTTGGCAGCGATTACAGCCTCGAGTCTTCTTGGGTATGACGCTACAAGCTTGGCACACCGGTATTTGGGGAGTTTCTCCCATTCTTCTCTGCAGATCCTCTCAAGCTCTGTCAAGTTGGATGGGGAGCATCGCTGCACAGCTATTTTCAGGTCTCTCCAGAGATGTTAGATCGGGTTCAAGTCCGGGCTCTGGCTGGGCCACTCAAGGACATTCAGAGACTTGTCCCGAAGCAACTCCTGCATTGTATTGGCTGTGAGATTAGTGTTGTTGTCCTATTGGAAGGTGAACCTTCGACCCAGCCTGAGGTCCTGAGCACTCTGGAGCAGGTTTTCATCAAGGATCTCTCTGTACTTTGCTCCGTTCATCTTTCTCTCGATCCTGACTAGTCTCCCAGTCCCTGCTGCTGAACAAATATCCCCACAGCATGATGATGCCACCACCATGCTACACCGTAGGGATGGTGCCAGGTTTCCTCCAGACGTGATGCTTGGCATTCAGGCCAAAGAGTTCAATCTTGGTTTCATCAGACCAGATAATCTTGTTTCTCATGGTCTGAGAGTCTTTAGGCGCCTTTCGGCAAACTCAAAGCGGGCTGTCATGTCCCTTTTACTGAGGAGTGGCTTCCGTCTGGCCACTCTACCATAAAGGCCTGATTGGTGGAGTGCTGCAGAGATGGTTGTCCTTCTGGAAGGTTCTCCCATCTCCACAGAGGAACTCTAGAGCTCTGTCAGAGTGACCACCGCCCTGACCAAGGCCCTTCTTTGTTGGCCGGGCGGCCAGCTCTAGAAAGAGTCTTGGTGGTTCCAAACTTCTTCCATTTAAGAATGATAGAGGCCACTGTGTTCTTGGGGACCTTCAATGCTGCAGAAATGTTTTGGTACCTTTCCCCAGATCTGTGCCTCAACACAATCCTGTCTCTGCGCTCAACAGACAATTCCTTCGACCTCATGGCTTGGTTTTTGCTCTGACATGCACTGTCAACTGTGGGACCTTATATAGACAGGTGTGTGCCTTTCCAAATCATGTCCAATCAATTGAATTTACCACAGGTGGACTGTCTCAAGGATGATCAATGGAAACAGGATGCACCTGAGCTCAATTTCGAGTCTCATAGCAAAGGGTCTCAATACTTATGTAAATAAGGTATTTATTTTATTTTATATATTCATTTGCAAGAATTTCTAAAAACCTGTTTTTGCTTTGTCATTATGGGGTATTGTATGTAGATTGATGATGAAAATTGTTTATTTAATCCATTTTAGAATGCACTGTGCACTACCGTTCAAAAGTCTGGGGTCACTTTGAAATGTCCTTGTTTTCGAAAGAAAAGCAAAAAAAATTTATCCATTAAAATAACATCAAATTGATCAGAAATACAGTGTAGACATTGTTAATGTTGTAAATGGCTATTGTAGCTGGAAACGGCTGATTTTAATGGAATATCTACATAGGCGTACAGAGGCCCATTATCAGCAACATCAGTCCTGTGTTCCAATGGCACGTTGTGTTTGCTAATCCAAGTTTATCATTTTAAAAGGCTAATTGATCATTAGAAAACCCTTTTGCAATTATGTTAGCACAACTGAAAACTGTTGTGCTGATTTAAAGAAGCAAGAAGAGGCGACTCCGGGATGCTGACCTAGGCAGAGTTGCAAAGGAAAAAGTCCAGTGTCTGTGTTCTTTTGCCCATCTTAATATTTTATTTTAATTGGCCAGTCTGAGATATGGCTTTTTCTTTGCAACTCTGCCTAGGTCAGCATCCCGGAATCGCCTCTTCACTGTTGACTTTGAGACTGGTGTTTTGCGGGTACTATTTAATGAAGCTGCCAGTTGAGGACCTGTGAGGCGTCTATTTCTCAAACTAGACACTCTAATGTATTTGTCCTCTTGCTCAGTTGTGCACCGGGGCCTCCCACTCCTCTTTCTATTCTGGTTAGAGCCAGTTTGCGCTGTTCTGTGAAGGGAGTAGTACACAGCGTTGTACGAGATCTTCAGTTTCTTGGCAATTTCTCGCATGGAATAGCCTTCATTTCTCAGAACAAGAATAGACTGAAGAGTTTCAGAAGAAAGTTATTTGTTTCTGGCCATTTTGATCCTGTAATCGAACACACAATTGCTGATGCTCCAGATACTCAACTAGTCTCAAGAAGGCCAGCTTTATTGCTTCTTTAATCAGCACAACAGTTTTCAGCTGTGCTAACATAATTGTAAAAGGGTTTTCTAATGATCAATTAGCCTTTTTAAATGATAAACTTGGATTAGCAAACACAACGTGCCATTGGAATACAGGACTGATGGTTGCTGATAATGGGCCTCTGTAGATATTCCCTTAAAAATCAGCCATTTCCAGCTACAATAGCCATTTAGAACATTAACAATGTCTAAACTGTATTTCTGATCAATTTTATGTTCTTTTAATGGACAAAAAAATTGATTTTCTTTCGAAAACAAGGACATTTCTAAGTGACCCCATACTTTTGAACAGTAGTGTACATATGTAGGATTTTAATTTGAGCCAAAATAATCCTGCAGCAACACGAAATGTGAATTATTATGTGGATAATTAATGGACATTTATGTAGGGGTTGATACATTTTTCGTAAGGGAAAATCAAGTCTGAAATTTCAAAGTGGAAATTACAAACTTCAGAAGCATTTTTAAACTTCAAATACACTAAAAGTTTTACAAGTTCTCCTGCAACAGGGTGATCAAATTAAAATCCAACATCTGTATGTATTTTTCATGTGTTTCCCAGAGGTAAAGAGAGCATGACATTCGGTTAATAAGTTAGGAGACTGGAAGCTTAAAATTATACTATTCAGGCTGTCGAATGATGGTGAAATTAAATGCAGCAATTCCTTCACATTCAAGACGAAACCTTGCTATAAACTGCCTATAAAGCTCTTACTGTAAGGAGACCTGAAGACCTTCATATGTGACTCGTTTCAGGAAACTAGGCATATGTCGCGCGTCACTACTTCACAGGAGAGGCATTTGAACGTAAACATTAATTTTTTTATCAAAATGCGTTTTTGGAAGAAATGCCTTCTGGAACATGTGAACTTTCATGTGCCTTAATAACAAACTTGTATGCCATCTGTAAATATGAACAAAATTGTTAAATTACGAGCCTAGTTGGTTTAGCTACGGAAAAAGACAGGAACCTTCCCACTAGACATGATTGGCTGAGATAATGGATGGGCTGGACATGCCGAGAGATGAGTTCGGATTGGTCTGCCATGTTGCATGCTTCTGTCTATAACATGAGCTGCTCAGTATGTGTAGGTAATCCTTTCTAACGCTGCTTTTTTGAAAGATATCACGAAGAACTGTGAGAATGTTGCTAATGCTCTCCACTCTCCACTTTCTGGAGGACCGAGTTTTGAATTCAGTGGAATGCCCGGTGGAAGCAGAGTATGATAGCTAAGGAGATGGAGAAAATTCAGGCATTTGATTGCAAATAACACGGAGGGAGTCTAAAAGAGAACACACAAAGGCTGTTGTATAAAACACCTGTCTCCTGATTACATCTTCAAATTAAGGGCAACCAAGCCATTCGTGACAGAGAGGGAGAAGCGTTCATCCATGTATACGGGTAAGAGAGTCTAGCTAGTTACATTTTCCGATATTATATGTTTCTAATTTTGTTAAAAGTTCAAGCGTACTGTTAGCTAGCTAGCTAACGTTAGCTGGCTGGCTGGCTCGCTAGCTAGCTAATGTGATCTTTGTAGTAATATTATTATTATATCGTATCTCAGAGCCATTTGCATTGCTAGTTATAGCCTAATGTTAGCTAGCTACCTAACATTGAACCTAGTTGGTTAGCTTTAGCTACCTGCAGATTCATGCAGGGTACTATTGTTATGAGTTGGGATTATGGTTCATTGTTTAGCTAGCTAGCTAGCTACATGTCTAAACAAAATAATCCTCTATGCAAGTAAGAAACCACTACTAAAGGACACCAATAATAAGAAGAGACCTGCTTGGGCCAAAAAACACGAGCAATGGACATTAGACCGGTGGAAATTTGTCCTTTGGTCTGGAGTCCAAATTGGAGATTTTTGGTTCCAAACGCTG
This sequence comes from Coregonus clupeaformis, assembly GCF_020615455.1. Lineage (NCBI taxonomy): Eukaryota > Metazoa > Chordata > Actinopteri > Salmoniformes > Salmonidae > Coregonus > Coregonus clupeaformis. The sequence goes on from NC_059202.1 coordinate 34,985,088, forward strand.
TGTTTGTGAGACGCGGTGTGGGTGAACGGATGATCTCCACATGTGTAGTTCCCACCGTAAAGCATGGAGGAGGAGGTGTTATGGTGTGGGGGTGCTTTGCTGGTGACACTCTCTGTGATGTATTTAGAATTCAAGGCACACTTAACCAACATGGCTACCACAGCATTCTACAATCATACGTCATCCCACCTGGTTCGGGCTTAGTGGGACTATCATTTGTTTTTCAACAGGACAATGACCCAACACACCTCCAGGCTGTGTAAGGGGTATTTTACCAAGAAGGAGAGTGATGGAGTGCTGCATCAGATGACCTGGCCTCCACAATCCCCCAACCTTAACCCAATTGAGATGGTTTGGGATGAGTCGGATGGCTGAGTGAAGGAAAAGCAGCCAACAAGTGCTCAGCATATGTGGGAACTGCTTCAAGACTGTTGGAAAAGCATTCCAGTTGAAGCTGGTTGAAAGAATGCCAAGAGTGTGCAAAGCTGTCATCAAGGCAAAGGGTGGCTATTTGAAGAATCTCAAATATAAAATATATTTTGATTTGTTTAACACTTTTTTGGTTACTACATGATTCCATATGTGTTATTTAATAGTTTTGATGTCTTCACTATTATTCTACAATGTAGGAAATTGTAAAAATAAAGAAAACCCTTGGAATGAGTAGGTGTGTCCAAACTTTTGACTAGTACTGTATATGATATGGTCATTATTTGAACTGTCTAGAAACTAACCAAAACATTGTTTAGAAAGTTGCTTTTAGTTGCCTGGTTTGCTAGATTGACATATACTAAATTCATTTTTAAACGGATGGGTTTATTGGTGTTAAAATAAACCAGTTATGCTATTTTGGACAACCAGGCTGCTGATGTCATGCAGCCTGTCGTTTTTGTGTTTATACTATGCTTGATGTTGGACAACAATAGAATGTTCATGATGTCACTGCGACAACTGTCTACAGACATGTAGATAGACGTAGTATAAACCAGTCTTGAAATCTTTGGTTGTTTAGCACATGGCCTCACATGTGAGTCCTTAAAGAGATGGGTGGGGCTAAGGCTTAAGAGGGTGTGAACGATGCTGAATGGGTGTAGACAAAGAAGAGCTCTCCAGTAGGTGTACAAAAACATTCAAGGAACAAGTTTATCAACTTTCAAAGCAGAATTACTTTCCCATTGTTCCTCAACTAGTGTATGATATACCCACTTTCTAGCTCTGAGTCTCTACTTTTATCCAATGTAAAAAACACCATTTCAAATGTTGCTACATTAGACCGAATCGAGCTGGTCAGTCACATATGTTCTCACATGGCTTACAAGACAGCCTGCTGGGCTAATTGAAAGTAGAGAGACTCCATTTAGCAATGTTTCTGAATTCACCCCTTGTTGAAAAGCAATTTCCTACATTGGTCTGGGGTGGGTTTTTTTTTTAAAGCCTTCATAGCTAAAGTAGTATGTTATTTCTCTCACCGACCCAGAATCACAACTCTCCTAGAAAAGCAAACATACACACCAACACATATAAAGAGTTCAGAGTTGTGGGTCACATTTCGTTAGACAGCTAGACTAAGAAAGAAAGATCGACACAGGGTCAGAGCACCCTAACACACACACACACACACACACACACACACAGATCTGTTTCCCTTTAGCCTCAGGCACATTCCACCACACACTTCCCTCTCAAAACCTGCTAGCATGGACCAGGCTGGGACATGTTGCCCTCCATGGTAGTTGTGATAACATAGAAGGATAAATAAAAAACATCTCCAAATACATGGATTTTCTGTCATCTCTCGTTGTAAATTAAGGAGAAGCTATACACAAAATGTTGACACTGTGACAGCAAAGCCCAGCGTAGCCTGCATTAAAAATAAAACGCAAAAACTGATTGCAGAGGCTAGTCCCTACAGCCCCTTCCCTTCGCCTCACCAAGCCAAACTTATCACAAGATAATGGCATCCACTGACACTGGCCATTAGCCTGAGACGTCAAGTGGAGATTGGTTTGAGGGACTCTGGTTAGCTTCAGCCAGTCAGACATGCCTGCTGTCACCGCTTCGTTCCCCCAGCCAGAGGAAAGACCCTCTCCCTCAAACACAGGGTTCTAGGGCCATAGAGCAAAAACATTTTCCTGACTAGGGAAAACTCTGGGCCCTAGTTATAGCCTATAACTTTACTAGGGCCAGGATTTCAACTCCTAATCTGGAATACCTCCAAGGCCTTCTTCACAACATTCAGTCTAATTAGTCAAGGTGCTGCACAGATTAACCAATCTGTAAATCATCTCAACTTCCAAATAACTAATTTATTTTATTTAGCCAGGATAGTCCACTCAGTAACAATTGCCACTGTTGAACATATCCTCATGCTGGAAGGATTAGGTAATCTACACAGCCACTAGCTCAGAACCAACCTTGTGAACAAGCAAGGGGTAACGAGGCAGGATCAACAACACTTTGATAAACAGAAAGAAATTGCTCCTGTAGATGTGCTTAAAAGAAACCCTGACGTCAAGTTTGGAAAGGGTTATTAAGAGTACATTAGTTATACTGAGTACAACTAGGGTTTTCTTTCATCATAAACTGGAAAACATTGATTTATTTCGGAATATTTACTTGAGTTAGCTGTTTTATAATCTCTTGTGGACAGACGTACATACAGTAACTGGTGCAAGATTTTCATTCTAGATTGCAGAGATTAGCTGTCTAACTGTGATCGGGCTTCTTGAAATACAGTATCCCTTAGTCAGGTTTTAGCAACCGCCAAATTCCAAGTGTCTCAGATTTTCCCCAGATGCCTGCTCCTCAGATTAGAGGAGTGTAAAATAGACATGTAGCCGAGCCTCTATGCCACCCACTCCCTCCCTCCCTCCTCCTTACTTAGTGTCGCCAGCTCCCACTCAGCACAAACAGGCCAGTTCAAGATGTTTTTTGCAGGTCCTGATGACCAAATTACAGGGCAACACACACACTCAGGGGAACAACGTATAGGAAACAACGTCTCCACTTCGCTGATCCTCAACTCGGGGGCCCCACAAGGGTGCGTGCTCAGCCCCCTCCCGAGCCTCTTCAACCTCAGGAGGCTGAAGAAATTTGGCTTCGCACCTAAAACCCTCACAAACTTTTACAGATGCACAATTGAGAGCATGCTGTCGGGCTGTATCACCGCCTAGTACGGCAACTGCACCGCCCGCAACCGCAGGGCTCTCCAGAGGGTGGTGCGGTCTGCCGAACGCATTACCAGGGGCAAACTACCCGCCCTCCAAGACACCTACAGCACCCGATGTCACAGGAAGGCCAAAAAGATCATCAAGGACATCAACCACCCGAGCCACTGCCTGTTCACCCCGCAATCATCCAGAAGGCGAGGTCAGTACAGGTGCATCAAAGCTGGGACCGAGAGAATGAAAAACAGCTTCTATCTCAAGGCCATCAGACTGTTAAAAAGCCATCACTAGCACATTAGAGGCTGCTGCTGCTTATTGAAATCGCTGGCCACTTTAAGAAATGGAACACTAGTCACTTTAATAATGTTTACATATCTTGCACTACTCATCTCATATGTATATACCGTATTCTATTCTATAATATTCTACTGTATCTTAGTCCATGCCGCTCTGTCATTGCTTGTCCATATATGTATTCTTAAATTCCATTCCTTACTAGATTTGTGTGTATTGGGTATATGTTGTGAAATTGTTAGATATTACTTGTTAGATATTACTGCACTGTCGGAGCTAGAAGCACAAGCATTTCGCTACACCCGCAATAACATCTGCTAAACACGTGTATGTGACAAATAAAATTTGATTTGATTTGAAGCCACATTCCTCTGCGCCCCTCATCACCAGCAGTGAGCCACAGCCATGTCACACACACATACACCCGCAGGCGTGACCACACACACACACACACACAGACGCATGCAAGCGCAACAACAACTGTCTGTTACACAATGTTCTATGTTGTTGTTGCAATCTTACATTTACATTTACGTCATTTAGCAGACACTCTTATCCAGAGCGACTTACAAATTGGATCATGTCATATGATCCCATAAATGACTAAAACAAATGCCTATGGCTGTAAGTCAATATAAAACTAATAGAAGGGTTTAACTTTGTAAAGCCATCATTGGATTCGGACATGCTGGAATACTCTACAAATTGAGGCCAAACTACTGTAAACTAAGCAATTCCACATATTTCCAGTAGCTGTTGAGGGTGTCTATAAAGATTTGTCATCCTGTTTTACATAACGACTCTCTACCATTACCGTCATCATTGAGGTGGCTGTTTCCCCGGCATTCACCACAAATCTAACACTGAGGAAGACTTTTTCAGCGCTGCTTTTTAACAGGAAGTGTTCTGGTCGAGGGCTGCTAGCTACATGGCATGAGCCATGTTTTGGAAAAGTGACCTCATTCCGGCCACCACCTCCCTTTTCCCCTCGAAATGAAGGAGAGGGTCAACAACAAGTCCAGCTGACAATAGAGAAAGCAAGGCTTCTAGTTCTACAGATAGACGATAGTCACTCCAGCTCAGCCCACACTTATTAAACCAGAATCGGGTCTTCTTGGGCAAGGCTATCCCTTCATCCTTCCAGCCCGCCCCACCACAACTACAGGCTCATCTTTACCATCAGACTACTTAACATAAGAAAAGCCCCATTCAGAAGAGACACACACACACATAGGGTAGGGCCTCACTCCCTGTCCCTGTATGAGTCAGTGTGGCTCAGCTCAGTTCAGCTCAGCTGCTGGGATAAATCTGCAGTTTCCTGAAGGGAAGCAGGTCTGAGAACAGCACCCGGCCCCCAGGGGAGACCTCCTATTGTCTCACAGTAGGAACTCAGGGCCGCTCCAATCCTGTCAGGAAACCCATCACTAAGGCCAAAAAGCTGCTTCCTGCGACGCCAGAGGAAAAAGCCAGGGAGAAGACAAGCAAAAAGGAGGAGCTGAACAAACACTCTCCTGGCGTATTGCCATACAGGATTTACCCCAGTGTTTTACCCAAAAGGCTCAAACTTTTCTGTTTCCATCTATGCGGGCCGGCACCCTGTCTCACTGGGCCAAAGCCAGCCTACTGTTACTTTTTAGCTGTCATTTACATAACAATGGCTAACTGTGAACTTTAACACCTTCTCACAAAGCAACTGTTTTGATTATGCAGAGGTTGTTGATTCTGCTCTTCACAAGTCGTCACTGTCAGCCCTAGGTATGGAAACACAATTTCCCTAGTATAAACACTAGTGTAACATTGCTGTTACAGTCGAAAAGCAGCCTAAGTTGCTGTGACACAAGAACACACAGGAATGCAAGCCCCATGTAGCTCAGTTGGTAGAGCATGGTGCTTGCAATGCCAGGGTTGTGGGTTCTATTCCCACGGGGGGCCAGTATGAAAAATGTATGCACTCACTAACTGTAAGTCGCTCTGGATAAGAGCATCTGCTAAATGACTGAAATGTAAAATGAGTGCACACAGGGACGCAACCACACATTAACGCATATCCACTAATGCTCCTGGCCTTTTCCTGGCGTCCAAGCATCCCATCACGACACATCATGCAGAAAATAGACAACATGCAATTAGAGTCAGGGATACAACTTGTGTACACAGCATGAAGTGCCTGGAAGTTTACAGAAATAACCCCCTGCCACCAGATGTTTCCCCAGGTACTTAGGGCCACATCCTTACCCGGAACTCTGTCTCGTATATCATGCATTGATGTCAATGAGGGATTTCGAGATACACATTACAGTCCAAAGTTAGGCTTCAGCCCTTACAGTCTTAAATACGCTTCTAGACCCCCCGATTCTCATCCAAACACAGTCACATTCAAGCCCCACAATGAGGCATTACTAATCGCAACAGTTTTATGAGGTCTCCTTGTTCAATCTCCCATTCCCGTTCCCCCTCACTCTCCCCCTCTCTCCCCACTGGGTTCAAAATGTCACAAAGTGAATTCAATCAGGCATTGGGGAAGTCCGTGGGTTTGGTTGGGGTTCGGGAGGCCAAGTACAAAACCCAGTCTGACAGGACCTTGTCTTCACACCCAGACACCATGTTGGCTCCAAGCACCACACTCAAAGTGGAGTTATTTGCATGCAGATTTCACAATGGTCTCAATGTACTGCCCGAGCTCTTTCTAAAATGGTCTGAAGGTCTAGCTTCTCAGCAAGTGTCTTCATATAGGCCTTAGTGGAAAACAGAAATGGTGAGATATTCTGGCATGTACTGTCTGTAATGTCACTGGGGAGAAAGTGGATCAAATAAAAATGAGTGCCATGGTTCTGCGACATCTAACTGTTCAACTTCAACCCAAGTTACAGTACTGAGAACTACTTTACTTTTTCAAATTGTTTATTTTCAAACTGTTATATTGTCAACTGAGAAAATGACTTGACTGGACTTGGAATGGTCCAACAAATGATGCACTAAAAACATAGCCTAATGTCTTGGTCTCCGGAAAAATTATCTTATTGACCCATTTGGCAAGCCTAGGTGCTGCATGCAGCATATCAAACACATGTAGGTCAGACCCAGTCAAAACCCACTGAGGAACACTGATTCCCCATGAACAAACTGTCCCACCCAGAAACAAAGCAGGTCTTACAAATACATTTTCCCCAATTATACTACTTTTCCATTGGTCACTGTAGCAGTACGTTTAAGGTCTGATGCCTATAGCTGTCAGTCACATTGAATTCCAGTAAATGGCTTTAGTGAGACCAGGGTTTCTCCATGTTTTTTTTCTTAAGTGGGGTGCAAAGGTCCCAGAAGCAACACCCAGAACTGGTACTATAAAATGTTAAATCAACCCTTTAGAGACAAAAGCTATTATCTGACAATCCACCATTCCAAGAGCATAATTATTTGCTCAAATCGCTGAGTAACTGCAGATCAGCATAATCGGTAGATTTCTGAAACTTCCAAACTGAAAAGATACTGGTTTACAGAGGCAAAGGTGAGACTGAACCATTTGCCTTCTTCACAACAGTAGCAATTCAAGCCTCCAGATGTTTGATTTTCATACCTCCAGTAAAAAGACCAGATGTCAGCTATCCGCAGTTGTCTAAAACCACACTCCAAAACCTGTTTATTAGTCAGTTATTTCCTTTACTGGTGCAAATTACACTTATTCACCAACATCTTTATTTCAAGTTTATGGAGGACAATAGGGACAGCTGATCTGTGGGAAAACCTTATCTTCTCCAGATCCAAGACCAAGACCTCAAAGTAAAGCTGAGAATCATACTGTATATCCAGACACAATACTTTTACTTAGTTAACGTCAATGTGTTGTTATACATTTAAGGTAAACCATTCAGTTCAATCATATTACATGTAATATGACATAATACATATTACTTATTACAAGACACTTAAAAGTTGGCTTTGGATGAAGAAATGCATATCAAATGTTCATGCGCAATTGCAATTTTCACTCTGTGAAATTGTGTAGGTTAAGGTTTCAGATAAGTAGAGCTCCAATTCACCTCATTTGTAAATGTGATTGGAGCTCTGTCTGTGTGTTGATGAGACTCTTTTTCCCAAAGGACATTGCCAAAATAGAGATATAACACAACACTAACTACAGAGCAATACAGAAAGTATATTCCATGAAACAAACTATGAGAACTGAGTGATAGCTTACTTCTCAGTGTCAAACAGATCTTTCACTGTGAATAATGTAAATTAATTAAACCAACTGAACATCAGCAACTATAGAGTTATGACATGCATTAAAGGGATACTTTGGGATTTTGGCAATGAGGACCTTTATCTAGGACCTTTATCCGACTCCCCAGAGTCAGATGAACTTGTAGATACTATTATTATGTGTCCAGTATGAAGGAAGTTACGAGGTAGTTTCGCAAGCCAACGCTAACTAGCATTAGTGCAATGACTGGAAGTCTATGGGTTTCTGCTAGTATGGGTATCTGCTAGCATGCTAGCAGATACCCATAGACTGCCAGCCATTGCGCTAAAGCTAGTTAGCAATTGCGCTAGTGCTAGTTAGCAACTTCCTTCAAACAGCACTCGGAGACCTAAAAATGGCATCCACGAGTTCATCTGACTCTGAGGAAGTAGGCCAAAGTAGGCCAAAATTCCGAATTATCCCTTTAAGTGTTTCCAAAAGTGGCCTTGGGTAAATTGTTAGAAGCAGCTGATTGCACTTTACGTGGGAATAAACAGCATCTCAAGGCACTAGATTCAATTAGTAAATAGGCTCTCTCCCCAGACCTTGTTAGAGAGTTGACATGGGTATTTTTAGCAAAACTTTTTATTCTGCATTTCTCACACACTGTATATAGTGTAGGGACTCAATCTAATATCCAAGATAGATTCATTATAATGAAAGCCCATTAAGCAGTATGTTCCTACTCATTTAAATAAAATGTTATCTCCAGGACAACCAGTCCTTTTTTAGAATGGTGTGTCAATCTCCAAGTTGGCCGAGTGCAACTGGAGAAGGAACATAGATGTCACAGATACGGCCGAGGCTGCCCCTCCTCCTCGTTCGGGCAGGCTTCGGCGGTCGTCGTCACCGGAGTACTAGCTGCCACCGATCGATGTTTCTGTGTCTCACTAGTTCTGTCTGTATTGTTCACACCTGTTACTCATTAGGCTTATTCGTTTCCCTATATTACCTCTGTTTTCCCTCCTGAGTGTGTGCGTGACTGTTCTTTGTTACGTCGTCTGTTGAGCTGTTGTTTTTGCTCTTCCCTGCGTGGAGGGTTTGCTGTGTTTACTTGGAGTCAAGTAAAGCCATTTATTCTCAGTTCTGTGTCCTGCGCCTGATTCCGTTTCCCCACTGCACCCAGACGCTGACAGAATCACGCACCCGTTATGGAGTCAGCAGGCACGCCCGATCCCAGCGCTTCGGTGGAGGAACGAATCCACCAGCACGCGACCATGCTGCAGCGACTAGGTTCGGCTCTGGATCAAGTGATCCACACCATGGATCGATGGGAGAGAGTTGGGTTTTCTACACCTCCTTCGCCGATTTCTCTTCCATCCAGATCCTCTACCCCTGGGTCCAGTGGTCTTCGGCTCTCGCTCCCAAGGGAATACGATGGGACAGCTACCGGGTGTAAGGGTTTCCTGCTCCAGGTGGAACTTTACCTGGCCACCATCCACCCAGCTCCCTCGGGATACGAGAGCGTGTCCGCCCTCATCTCCTGTCTGTCGGGCAGAGCCCTGGAATGGGCCAACGCGGAGTGGGGTGGAATAGACGCTGAGTCCGTTCGTTATGAGGACTTTACCCGCCGTTTCCGGGCAGTATTGGATCATCCGCCTGAGGGGAGAGTGGCGGGGGAGCGTCTGTTTCACCTCAGCCAGGGAATGAGGAGCGCACAGGAATACGCCCTGGATTTCAGGACACTGGCAGCCAGCGCGGGATGGAACGAGAGGGCCCTGATTGATCACTACCGATGCAGTCTACGGGAGGACGTTCGTCGGGAGCTGGCCTGCAGGGACACTAATCTTAACCTGGACCAGCTGGTAGATTTATCGATCCGGCTGGATAACCTGTTGGCTACCCGCGGACGTCCAGGTCTGGGTCCGTCCAGTCCATCCCCCAGCACTTCCGAGTCCACACCTATAGAGCTTGGAAGTGCTGATGCGGAGAGACCGAGCAAGGGGGTGGTCTCCTGCACCAACTGTGGCCGCAGAGGACACACTGCGGGCCGGTGCAGGAGAAGACCCTCATGGAATCGAGGCAGAAGGCAGGGTTCTGGGGGATCATCCCAGGTGAGTAGGCACCCAACTCACCCAGAGCTCCCTGTTGCTCACATGATGATTAATGTTATTTTCCCTGAGTTTTCCCCACATTCCCAGCATAGGGCGCTCGTAGATTCCGGCGCAGCTGGGAATTACATGGACAGATTGGTTGCGCATAGATTAGGGATTGCTATATTGCCGTTAGATGTGCCCTTCCCCATACGTGCCCTAGATAGTCGCCCATTAGGGTCAGGTATGGTTAGGGAGGTCACAGCTCCACTTCGGATGGAGACACAGGGGGGTCATGAGGAGAGAATTAGTCTCTTCCTTATTGATACCCCTGCGTTTCCCGTGGTGCTGGGCCTTCCCTGGCTAGCCACCCATGACCCCAGTATTTTGTGGCAACAGAGGGCTCTTAAGGGATGGTCACCTCAGTGCTCGGGAAGGTGTGTAGGTGTTTCCGTAGGGGCAACCACGGTGAAGAGTCCAAACCATGTCTCCCCAATGTACATTCCCTCAGAATATGCCGATTTGGCTTTCGCCTTCTGTAAAAGGAAGGCGACTCAATTACCACCCCATCGACGAGGGGATTGTGCGATAGATCTCCGTGAGGGTGCTGCACTTCCCAGGAGTAATGTGTATCCTCTGTCACAGGAGGAGACGGTGGCTATGGAGACATATGTCACCGAATCTCTGGGACAGAGATACATTCGGCCCTCCACTTCTCCTGCCTCCTCGAGTTTCTTTTTTGTGAAGAAAAAGGATGGAGGTTTACGCCCGTGCATTGACTATCGAGGTCTAAATCAGATAACCGTAAAATACAGCTATCCTCTTCCTCTCATTGCTAGTATGACGGAGTCATTGCACGGGGCACGCTTCTTCACAAAATTGGACCTCAGGAGCGCGTACAATCTGATCCGTATCCGGGAGGGGGACGAGTGGAAGACGGCATTTAGTACCACCTCTGGTCACTATGAGTACCTCGTCATGCCGTATGGGTTGATGAATGCTCCCTCAGTCTTTCAATCCTTTGTCGATGAGATTTTCAGGGACCTGCATGGACAGGGTGTAGTGGTGTATATAGATGATATTCTCATATACTCCGCTACACGCGACGAGCATGTGACCCTGGTGCGCAAGGTGCTTGGTAGACTGTTGGAGCAAGACCTGTACGTTAAGGCTGAGAAATGTCTGTTCTTCAGACAGTCCGTCTCCTTCTTAGGATACCGCTTGTCAGAGTCAGGGGTCGAGATGGAGTGTGACCGCATTTCAGCCGTGCGTAATTGGCCGACTCCTACCACGGTAAAGGAGGTGCAGCGATTTTTGGGTTTTGCCAACTACTACCAGAGATTTATCCGGGGCTTTGGCCAGGTAGCAGCTCACATAACCTCTTTGCTAAAGGGCGGTTCGGTGCGCCTGCAGTGGTCAGCGGAGGCGAACAGGGCTTTTGGTCAGCTGAAGGCGCTGTTCACCACGGCTCCCGTGCTGGCTCATCCGGATCCGTCCTTGCAATTCATAGTCGAGGTGGACGCGTCCGAGGTGGGGATAGGAGCTGTACTGTCTCAGCGCTCGGGTACGCCTCCCAAACTCCGCCCCTGTGCTTTCTTCTCGAAGAAGCTCAGCCCGGCGGAGCAAAACTACGACGTGGGGGATCGGGAGCTGTTAGCTGTTGTGAAAGCTCTTAAGGTGTGGAGACATTGGCTTGAGGGGGCTAAACACCCTTTTCTCATTTTGACTGAGTACATTCGGACGGAGTACATTCGGACGGAACGTACGCACGATCCACTGGACACTGGGGGGGAGTGGGCTCCGTGCGTAACGCTCGCTCGATGTCCGCGTCAACTTCCCATACCACCGGCGCCACCAGACAAGAAGCCGGAAGTATGGGAGTAGGCTCCCTGGTCCGATACTCTGAGTCATATAGCCGGGACAGAGCATCTGCCTTAGCATTCTGGGAACCTGGAGTACATTCGGGCAGCGAGGAGACTGAATCCTCGTCAGGCAAGGTGGGCCATGTTTTTCACGCGTTTTGTGTTCACCCTATCGTATAGTCCAGGTTCCCAGAATGCTAAGGCAGATGCTCTGTCCCGGCTATATGACTCAGAGGATCGGACCAGGGAGCCTACTCCCATACTTCCGGCTTCTTGTCTGGTGGCGCCGGTGGTATGGGAGGTTGACGCGGACATCGAGCGAGCGTTACGCACGGAGCCCACTCCCCCCCAGTGTCCAGTGGATCGTGCGTACGTTCCGTCCGAGGTTCGCTATCGTTTGATTTATTGGCCTCACACGTCACCTTCTTCTGGCCATCCTGGCATTGGTCGGACAGTGCGCTGTCTTAGTGGGAAGTACTGGTGGCCCACTTTAGCTCAGGACGTGAGGGTTTATGTTTCTTCCTGTTCGGTGTGCGCTCAGTGCAAGGCACCTAGACACCTGCCCAGAGGTAAATTACAACCTCTCCCCGTTCTACAGCGGCCGTGGTCACACCTATCGGTGGACTTTGTTACAGATCTTCCTCCGTCACAGGGTAACACCACGATCCTGGTCGTTGTGGAACGGTTTTCTAAGTCCTGTCGTCTCATTCCTTTGCCCAGTCTCCCTACTGCCCTACAGACCGCAGAGGCCCTGTTCACACACGTCTTCCGGGCACTACGGGGTGCCTGAGGATATAGTGTCTGATCGGGGTCCCCAGTTCACATCGAGGGTCTGGAAGGCTTTTATGGACCATCTGGGGGTCTCGGTCAGCCTGACCTCAGGTTTTCACCCCGAGAGTAATGGGCAGGTGGAAAGAGTAAACCAGGATGTGGGTAGGTTTCTGAGGTCGTATTGCCAGGACCGGCAGGGGGATTGGTCAGTTTACATCCCCTGGGCAGAAATGGCACAAAATTCCCTCCGCCACTCCTCCACTGACCTGTCTCCCTTTCAGTGTGTATTAGGTTACCAGCCGGTCCTGGCACCGTGGCATCAGAGCCAGATCGAGGCTCCTGCGGTGGATGAATGGTTTCGGCGCTCGGAGGAGACATGGAACGCTGCCCATGTACGCCTGCAAAGGGCGATTAGGAGAAAGAAGGCGAGTACCGACCGCTACCGCAGTGAGGCTCCGGTTTATGCACCGGGGGACCGGGTCTGGCTCTCGACCCGAAACCTGCCCCTTCGCCTGCCCTGCCGGAAGCTGGGTCTGCGGTTTGTGGGGCCCTTTAAAGTCCTGAGGAGGTTGAACGAGGTTTGTTATAGGTTACAGCTCCCCCCTGATTACCGTATTAACCCCTCGTTCCATGTGTCTCTCCTCAGGCCGGTGGTAGCTGGTCCGCTCCTGGAGTCCGAGGTGCGGGAGGTTCCTCCGCCCCCATTGGACATTGAGGGGGCACCGGCGTACTCGGTCCGTTCCATCATGGATTCGAGGCGTCGGGTTGGAGGCCTGCAGTATCTCGTGGAGTGGGAGGGGTACGGTCCGGAGGAACGGAGCTGGGTTCCCAGGAGGGCCATCCTCGAACCCTCCTTGTTAAGGGAGTTCCATCGTCGCCATCCGACTCGCCCTGCTCCGCGTCCTCCTGGCCGTCCCCGAGGCCGGTGTCGACGCACGGCTGGAGCCGCGCGTCGGGGGGGGGTACTGTCACGGATACGGCCGAGGCTGCCCCTCCTCCTCGTTCGGGCAGGCTTCGGCGGTCGTTGTCACCGGAGTACTAGCTGCCACCGATCGATGTTTATGTGTCTCACTAGTTCTGTCTGTATTGTTCACACCTGTTACTCATTAGGCTTATTAGTTTCCCTATATTACCTCTGTTTTCCCTCCTGAGTGTGTGCGTGATTGTTCTTTGTTACGTCGTCTGTTGAGCTGTTGTTTTTGCTCTTCCCTGCGTGGAGGGTTTGCTGTGTTTACTTGGAGTCAAGTAAAGCCATTTATTCTCAGTTCTGTGTCCTGCGCCTGATTCCGTTTCCCCACTGCACCCAGACGCTGACAATAGAAATGTTTCTTCACCAACTCTAAATGTAACTTCTAACAATCTAATTTTTTCTTTAGGGGTGCAAATTAGAAACCCACTACAATAAGAAAACATGTCTGAATACGGAAAGTGCCAACTTCCATTTTCAAAGTAGGGTTGCATGCTACTTATGGTTGAATGCCTCTACTATTACACACTAACACTTTATGCTAATTGCTGCCTGAGAAATGCTTGAACTTTCTAAGAGAAATTAACCATTTATATGTACATATCTCCCTATTGGTCAGAGCTAGAGTTCCTATTACCTTTTCATTATTCACTTTTTTATCTCAACGTGGCCTTCTGCAATTCAGTTGTGTTTATTACTACTAACCCCTGTAATTCATCTGGTTTGTACCTAGATAAACTTGTTTTTGGAGCTCTAGCTTAAATATCAATAGCTTTTAGGAACAATTCACCAAATGCTAACTCCTCCAATGTCAGAAACAGCCAAGTGGAGGCCTTCTTCTGTGGAATATTGGACCCATTTGCATCATCAACAATTAACAATATGGCCGCTGTAGTGAATGATGGAGATGCAAAAGAAAGACCTCTCTATGGGAGATGGAGCCAACTTAACCATGGGGATGTAGACATCAAAGCCACAGAAGGCCTTGATCAAAGGAGCTGATTGTACTGCTAGTATTCAGGGAACGGTCAAACCTCAAGTAGCCTTGAATGAATAAGTCAATAGTCTAACTCAATCAAACAATGAACAAATCTCTCTGCAGATTGGATATTCAAGGTGAATGAAAGGTAAAGGGAACAGGTAGAGAAGAAAACAAAACATTTACCATGATGGCATCAAGGTTGGGGAATATAGTCCTATATATTACAGAATATAATACAATTTTTCTCGTTTTGCTAGACGCTGAGAATGTCCTCAGCATCAGACAGTTTCACTGCCACCACAACATTTATGGTGCTTCTATTTTTGACGGACACTGTAAGTCATACCCAAGTGTACAGTTGCAGGACCTGACCATATCCCCTCTGTGAGCTCATCCATGTTGTTGAAAGCTTAACACATTAACATCTAACACGCGTAATTGTTGTGATTTGCTACAATGAATCTCAAGATATATATAGCAGAACAAGACATCAGTCACTGATCCTCAAAGGGGTTGACAGCGGGCATGAGCAAGTGCTTTAGCTGCTGTCAATCTGAGAAGGGCAATTTCATCTCTTATTAAAGCCTTTAAACCCACTTTTTTGTTTTCTTTCCACATTGCGTTTTGGTTAAACATCCAACTGCCAACTTACCAAAAACAGAGACTTTTAACCATTAATATTGTCTTGGATAGGAGGATGTTCACATTGTTATGAAGCTGTTTAGTATAGATACTTACTTACAACAACAAAGGTTAAATATGACATTTTACTAAAATGTTCAAATAGATCTCAGGAGGAAATATTGCTTTCAATAACAGTTTGAAAAGCATTTACTTGATGGTGGAAAAATGTGGAGGCAGTGAATTCATGCTTAAACATGCTTAAACATAAATACTTACACTCTAAAACTTGTCACATAAAACTGTTTGCATATTCTAAGAGACAACAGAAAAAAATACACTTATATTTTAACCCTGGAGGCTACTGTAACGGCACAACAAGTCAATGCATTTATCCTATGTACAGTAGAGGCCTCTTGTTTGGACAGATATTTGCTGCTCAAATATGATTAATTCTGTCTTACATCCAACCTTAGCTTGGATCATTTATTTCCCACATAACCAGTTCCCATATGTCTGTGAAATTGTTAATTATGTTTATCTGTATATTGTTGAAGAAATGAACTAGCCTGCATCAATGGTTTATGTTCCATTTAAAATATAAACAAACAGATTTAGAAATATACATCATGAACATGAATCATAGGTCCCATGTAGCTCAGTTGGTAGAGCATGGCGTTTGCAACGCCAGGGTTGTGGGTTCGATTCCCACGGGGGGCCAGTATGAAAAAGTATGAAAATGTATGTACTCACTAACTGTAAGTCGCTCTGGATAAGAGCGTCTGCTAAATGACTAAAATGTCAAATGTAATGAACCAGTATGTTCTTGTAGATGAACAACATTTTGTCATCTTACAATTAACATTTCAAAGAAAGCCTGATAGTTCACAACGTGAATTCACAATGAACGCATATGGAAGTTACAAAACAATGGTTCAATGAATCCGACTGGCAATAAGCCAGTTTAAATCATAGAATCACATGACAGACAACATGGGGATGGTTAGCAATCAAGTGGATGAATTACAGTCTGGATAAGCCATGTCTGGGGTACAACTCACCCCACCATTTGAAAATCAACTGATCACAACATGCCAATTCCACGAAGCTGTGATTCATTTAGTAATCCCCATATCACAATGTGATTATGTGTGTTATTGTGAGGCAAGACACGACTTCCTTGTCCTCCATAGAGTGAATACAATTGCCAGCACATTTTTTTACATTTACATTTTAGTAATTTAGCAGATGCTCTTATCCAGAGCGACTTACAGTTAGTGAGTGCATACATTTTCATACTGCACCACAGACTGTTGCCCTAATGGGGGATGTGCTCAGGGGTGTGGGGCAGTTAACTGACAATGGAGTATTTTCATACCATGTCATGTCTTATTGTTTGATGATGACTTTGTTTAGCTAAAACTCCAAATATGTTTTGCTTGGGGGAGAAAAGGTTATTTGACTTCCTGGGTGGATTATAATCTCAAATGTACTTGTCTAAATCTAATGTCACTAATCAACAGACATCCAGCCTCCTTTAACACCTTCATAACAGCTTTATAACACCATTCTATGCATTCAGTAGCCTATAAATCTATGAAGTAATACTTTAACAGTTATCTTGCATGGGGTATGTCAATTTCTCTCTCTTCTCAGGACTATACTCACTCTGAAAATGTATAATACATTTTAGTTAAATTCAAACAGCTGTTCTTGGACTAGCCCAGTTTTGCTCAAATGGGGCTATTGGTGGACATGACGATACTGTCTTTATGCACACATAGGATATTAATTGTGGCTGTTCATGTGCTGTCTCTGAACAGTGAGCTAAATAAATGCACAACCTTATGACCAATTATTTGTATATACATGATTGGTTATGACATACACAAATATAACCGTATAGTTCCATGTTTTCAACTCTGGAAGATTGTTCGCTACAGATTTTTCAGAATACAGTTGGTTACAGAAAAATGTACGTAGGGATATGATGGTCTTCGTATGGGTCGGTAACACCCACAACTATCTGAACACTAGTTTCAATGCACTAAATCAAAAACGCACACAATATGTTATGTAGGCCTACGTAAAAAGGAAAAGAGATGGAAATCAATCAAGGCATGGTTCCATACGGTTGATAGAGCGGCAACTTTACCTGTACCCTTTGCTTTTACGCAAATGTTGAGCCCCCTTGATAGACTATCGTTCGAGGAATATGTAGTGCATGCAATAATGTATAACTGAAATGAGTGTCTTACCTTAAATAGTAGACTTTCTAAGGCTTTCTTTCAAATTTCACTATAATTTCTCCGGGCATTCTTGGTAATAAAGTTAGGGAGGAAGGAAAAATATGCCACCCCTTGCGCTTTTCCACTCTTCAAAAGGTTTATGAGTCATTGATAGACAGGCGAATCATCCAATCGGTGCTAGGGGATGTGTGGCCAATAGAAGAAGTAGGAGATAGAAAGGGTGGGAAGTTCTTTATACCTCAGTGGAAGTGACTGATGGTACTTATTATCATGTTATTGCCATAATATAAAGCCTTTTTGAATACGTTTCTAAAAATTCAAATAAACGTTGCATATTTATCACAATATCTAAAAAGTGGGTTTGTGGCAAAAAGTATTGAGTCATAATTGGGCAAAACATTTTTTGTCATGTTGTAGTTGGCCTAGACTAGTGCCAGATATCAATAAGAAAACTATTTATTTTTAGAAAAAGAACGTAAGCTATTATTGTTTTGCCAACAATTCTTCTTTGTAAGTTTGATAAAAATGGCGAAAGTTTAAAATGTAGTCTCTGAAGTGTAAAATATACTTTATTTATTTGAACAAAGATGTGTTCATGTTTCCCTTCAAGCTATTTAGTGCATAGTGGAATGTTTTGCCATTACGTTAGCTTGTGATAACTGTATATATAAAAAATGAAAAATATACAGGTATCTGGTCAAATACCAATGTGAATCAGAACACATTGGAAAGACTGCATAGGAAAGGATATTGCCTTGATTTGCCATGAATAGGATTAATATGTTCTGCTCAATAGAATTATCTATTTAGAACGATCATGCCTTCATAATAAAGAATAATAAACTGAACAGTAAGGTTTTGTTGCTATGAATTACTTTTGCATGATGTTTTTATTCCATGTTATTCAATTGTGTTAACTTCAAAGCATTCATAGGATCTCTGCCCTATTACAAGTCATTTTGAGGTGACTGTAATAGGACATTGAATCAGAATCAGGAAACTTTACAGCCATGCAACAAACGTTACTAGGAATGTAATCTTGGTGTGTTGGCTCAGAACAAAAACATCATCAGATCAACGTCGATACAGATAGACATCAACATCAATACAGATATACAATATAACACTGTAGAAACCACCATTCACACAATACATTCTCAGGAATGTCCCCAATGTGAGGTAATGTAATGAGGTAAGTGGTGCATGTGCGCGTAGAAAGCACGTGGAGGGCAGGAGTGTTTAGGATAAAAGCGATTGAAATACTTCCCGCGTTAGAATGCAAAGATGTTGGAAGGGGAATGTCACCTTAATATTTAGCATTCCTATAATCCCTGGTCAGTATAGTGTGTGTGTGTGTGTACGCGCGAGCATGCATGTGTTTATGTACAGCAGAATCCAGGAACATGAGAAACAACAGTTAGATTTGTTATGAGCATCATTCTTGTACTTGTAGCTGTTCCTTTCTGCTGACCAGCAGTTTTTTAAAATTACAAACAGAAACAGCTATTACAGATGTTATGTTTTCCAGACAGCAGTTAGTATTTTATTGTTCATTGCTAGTTACAAAAACTCAGTAACTGGGAATAAAATGTAAGTCTGACAGTATTTGTTCAAAGAAATCTACGCTGAACTATAATCTATAAAGAATTAACCAAGTCTAGGCTTCGCAGAGTAAGAATGAACCAAGTCTGCTTCGCAAAGTGGGAGGGTAAACTTCAATGCCTTCACTCATCATGTCAACACGTCTTACAATTTCCCCTATTGACCTGGCTGCAACAATATGGCCTAACAGTGGAGGGCACTATTGCATTACAGTTACTGCATTTCTCAGTTAGATTTGACAATGCTCTACTGACTGACCAGTAAAACCTCTAAGGGTAGGGTTAAGATAAATCTGGTCACTGAAGGAAATATTGTTCCATTTTACACGAGCGTGACAGAGGGAACAGTGCTTGACAATCACACATGTAGCTGACCAAAGTTTTGAAAATGCCTTCCCTGGTCTGTCATGTACATTGAAAATATCTTCGCTTTGATGAATCAGCAGAATGTGTCTTTAAGTAAGAGAGACATCAGCCATGTTAGAGAGCATTAATTTTGCTCAGTTGCTGATCGACGACTGAGCAGACTGACTGATCTACAAATAATAATGAGTAGTTATTTAGGATGAAAGGTGATTTGTAGATCCGTCAGTCTGCTGTCACCAACTGCAGTGTAGTCAATCTCTGACATGACCACTATTTTCTATCAGGGTTTTTACTGCTGAAATAGACTGAAGGTGCCAAAAATATGCTTTGGCACATGCAAGGACAAGGCTAAAAGTGGGAGAAAGGGGATACCAGGGTGAGCACACAGATAGCGCTCCTTCTCTGTGATTTAGAGAAACCAAGCCAGTGACACTTATGGGAGATTGGTTAAATGGAAATTTCACCATTATTCAACTTCATATTCATCATCTCCAGCCCCACCCTAACATCAACATATGTGAAAATTGCATGTTTCTATCTTTTGTAGTAAAAAATATAGATGTTTCCAATTACATATGTTGATGTTGGGGTGGTGCTGGAGATGATGAAATGTCCCTTTAAAATCCCATCCTCACTGTTGCTATGGAGTGAGTATACATGTTGAACATTATTGTTGAGTCATTATGTTGAGCCATATACATTTTCCTCTAGCTGTGTGTCAACAGGTTTGGGCATCATGATTTCCTTTCAGTTGAAAAACAGCATTTTTTTTTCTATTTGTGAGAAGTGACTTAGTGACCTTCTGTAAAGTTCATCAGTGATGGTTCATTAGTCATACTACAAAATGACAGGCAGTGGGGCTTGGGCAAACAAGCACTGATTAATATTGATATAATTAATAAAGCATATTTAAAAAATCCCCTGGGGATGTCGTGTTGTGTCAACATCCTGAGGAGGAACAGGAGGCTGTTTTTATTGCTCCATTTCTAGGTTAGTGTGACTCTTCCTTGGTATGGGACCAGGGGTAAAACTGGCGAGCACAACATGACATTGACACAATTTAACAACAACAACCACTGGCAGAGCGTGAGGATCCATGAGAGAATGACACAACAAGTGATAAATCACTTGTCAGTTACTAACTTCTACAGTTAATATCTCACTTTAAAATGTCCCTTCCATGTTTAATCACAGTTATGTGTGTCAGTTGAGTAATACAATTAATGTAGGCCACTGTCTAGTTTCCCATGTTTTTTTATTTCCAGGGTTCCTTCTACCAAACAATTAGATTAGTTGCGCTTCACAGTTTCATTTTGAGCCATAAATATTACAAGTCCATGTCTGTTTATTCTTACATCTATGCTCAGAGTGAAACCTAAAATGTTTTGAGTGCGAAAATACTAACATAATATTTATCTCCCAGATCCTTAGTTCATCGACCTCTGTGGTGGAGTGGAGGATGCCAGAGAATGGGGACAGGATGAGTGTTGTGGCTTTTCCTCCAGGTCAGAAGCTGACCCCAGGTTGATGGCCACCGCAGAATAGAGAACTCCCAGGAGATGGAGATCCCTGGGGTTACTGTCGGACATTTAGCTGAGGTCACTCTCTGACTGATTACCTTTCAGTGAGCCATGATAACATAGCTAGCTTCCACTCTACTGTTCTCTGAGAGGCTAAATTACAACAATTACTAGTCATAATAACCTTATCAGTTGACCTCTCTATTTATTTTTCCATTCCTGGGTGCCCCCTTGCCCTGAGACATGGCTGTAGGAGTCTAGCCATGTCTCAGGGCAAGCGGACCCTTACAGATGTAGGATCTAAATTTGATCACTATTTTCTTGCTGAGAATTTGCAATGCAAACTTGTAGTGTATTCAAGGTTTAAAAAGGCTTCTAAAGTTTGTAATTTCCACTTTACAATATCAGACTTGATTTGCCCATAACGAAAAATGTATCATCCCCTACAAAACAATTACATTAATTATAATCCACATTTCCTGTTACTGCAGGATTATTGTCCTGCTGTAGCAAACTGGCTCAAATTAAGATCCTACATCTGAAGGAGGTTGCATGTTTTTGTTTGGTTCACCGAGACCCTTTCATTAGTTGAATCAGGTGTGTTAGTACTGGCCTAGAACACAAATGTGCATCTCCAGGAATGGAATGCGAAACATTGTTATGTTATGTAAGGCCCTTATTGTCTATACAAGCTGCAGAAGACATTAGAGATAGCCTATCTAAAGGAGATAAAGCTTAGTGTGGGTGAAGGTTGTATGGGTGAAGGTTGTATGGGTGAAGGTTGTATGGGTGAAGGTTGTATGGGTGACGGTTGTATGGGTGAAGGTTGTATGGGTGAAGGTTGTATGGGTAAAGGTTGTATGGGTGAAGGTTGTATGGGTGAAGGTTGTATGGGTGAAGGTTGTATGGGTGAATGTTGTATGGGGGCTTGCCATTGTCTAACCCCTCAGGTTGGCACAGTATGTTATTGAATATATCCAAAGTGATATTGTTTCTCTCATCTTATAACAGTAGTTGTTTTAGCAGTGTAAGGCCTATGTAAATAACAGGCCTGATGTGTTTCTTGAAAAAATATATATTTATGTAACACTTCGATTTCCTCCTAATTGTGATTCACGGACGATATATACACATAAATGATGATTACGTAGTTGATTTTGTCCTAAAAAAACGGTAAGAGGATGACCATTGGGAACAGTTGGCATTGTTGTTTCCTAACGGACTCAGATTTTCCATGAGTGCTCTATCCTCAGCTATGTAATAATGAAACTGCTTGCAAGGAAACCAATGTGAGCAATTACTGTATGACTGGCAACTGGATTATCTCACTCTCTCTCCCCTGCCATAAGCATCAAACAAGCTCACTCTGTCATTAGATTCCAGACTCTAAACTACCACCACCAACTATGACCCAAACTTCTTCTTTGGAAAACACCTTTTCCATGTGGCCTGTAAATTAGCCAAAGGGATGACAAGGAATATATGCATATTATTCTATAAATTCAGGGGAGTTCTTAGTTATAATTTCATCTGCTAAAAGTTGATGCCTAATGGCAGAAAAAAAGCACTAGGGTCTTTGTATGTCACTCCTTGTCCTATCAATAAGTCATAAAATAATTTGCCTGTTGTGTACTGTACTATCAAGAGAAATCGTGTCGTATCCTACCTACTGTAAGATAAGAAACCAGTCATTTTTAAGGACATGCTAAAGTACGAAATGGAGAGGAAAACATGTTTGTTGTCCTGGTAAAAGGGCTCAGAGTATTGGATTTGACGCCATAGGGTGGGACAGACAGGAAGTTATTTTAAACACCCGAATTAGTTGGTATTAGAGCATGTACAAGGTGAACATAGTCATGTTAAAACCCCCTAGAGTTGATGTCCGCGCCTCCCCTGAAATCTAATTAACATAATATAAAAAGCTGTCTGTTTAAGATATATATTTTTTTGCATGGGCTGCGTCTCAATCCACCGCATCCGCCAATGGCGGCCTTACGTTTCTCCGGTGGAAGGTGGGCGATCTACAACGGTGTTGGTCAGACCATGAAACATCCCAAAAATCGGTCTTCTCACTAAAACGTCTGTAGTGTCTGAACGGTTTGGCCTACAAAACTAATATGACCCCTCTATGGAAAGGTGACTCGTTTGTTTTGCTGAAGGACGCCCACAAGACTCGTCTGAAGGTAGCCCAGTACCAGTAAAAAAAAAAGAATCTAAGTATATGGTAGTTTAATGCCAATTTTTGTTTGTTAAATATGGGTAAAAAAAATACAAAATAATTTTCTGATCTTTCTTATCTCTCTCAGATACAGGACACACACTTTAAAACAAACGTTCTTTTGATTTATTTTTATGTTTTTTTCATGTATGAATCTGTTATTCAATGCGTTTCTATGGGCTGATAGCAGTAAGACCAAATGTTTCATTGTTTAGACTCTTAAGGATTAAAATTAAAACGTAGGAATGACTAGATATTAGTTATGTCCAGTCCATTTCACACATTTTACCTTGTGGAAATCTCTTTGAGTTGGGATTGGGGAAAAATCAAATGAAAAATCAAATGACTGTTTTACCACACGGCCTGTTTCATCAGACCAATGAGTAGTAAGGCAGAGCCAGAGAGCGATGAACCAATGAACTTTACCTGAGCAAATAGATGTCTGGACTGAGCCGCAGTGAACTAAAGTTGAATGCAACAGGGGTAAGGGTTGACTCCATTTCCAGGTTACAGAGACTGAAATTGGGCATAATCTAGGAGAGTATCTTCATGTCATCCCACATACATCCAACAGTTGCAACATCATGGGAAAACAATCTATTTGATTAACTGAGCAAGGGTTGAACGTGTGTATAACAAAGTTTAAGTAATGGTCACAATGTTTGCTCCAGCAGGCATTCCTCTCATGACGCTTATCTTTTAAAAGTAAGAAAATTCCAGTTGAATCCAGTAGACGTATTTCTTACCACATCTACATTTTACTTGGGGTGTACATTGATTTGTGGACAAGTCCATGTATGGTGTATGTTACCAATTGACCATGTTTCTCATGGCGCATTACATTTCTGTGACATTAAGGGCATGGAAAAGTCTACATGGAATCCTTGGAACATCCCAACTCTGAAGTCACCCCATTGAAGTTTAAATTTAAAATGATTAAGGTTAGGTAAGGATTAAGATTGGAGTTAGGGTAAGGGTTAAGGTTGGGGTTAGGGTAAGGGTAGCGGTTAAGATTAGGCTTCAGGTTCGGGACGTCCCAAGGATTCTGCATAGCCCTAACCTAATGGCATTTGGTCACATCACAAAATAGATTTTTCAATGAAAAGAGGCAACAGGTCAATCAACAGTGATATAGAGAAGATAATCTAGGACACAGTTCATATAAGGCCTATAGAAAGACAAACAACATGAATAATACAGGTACAATACATTTGGAATCTGGGTGATGGATCAACATGATGGAAGTGAATGGAATTTCAGTCCCTGCATTGGAAATAACAGCTGTGTGGTTCCTAGCAGAAATTCAAATTCCCTCACCACACCCCCTGAAATAAACAAGTGTAACCATGTGTTTCATGGAATGGCATATATAGTCATGGTATATCTACTGTCCTCTACTCTTCAGCTACATAACAATTTGTGCAACTTTATGTTAAGATATTGAGTAATCCCTTTAAACTAAAACTAACAATGTGAATATACATGAATCAAAAATCCTAATCTAATCAATCCTGCAGCCATTACGGCCAAGGGTTAAGACATTTACACTTCAAAGCCTGTTTGTGGGTTTATAGATCGGAACTAACCAGTCGTACAACACACCAGCTGTGCATGTCTGATCAGAAACAGCCATGGAAGTATTTTCTGCCTCAAGAAGCTGATGCAAGACTCCTGGCACATGATATCATCTTCACCTTTCACACACTAATCTGTAAAGGAAAATCAATAATGAGAGTTATTATTGCTGTGGTAGAAATATAGTCTTCACAATCACACACAAAACCAGAGCCAAGTTGTATCTAAATGTATATGGCTCTGCACAATACTTGGGTCGCTCCACTAATTTGGTGCCTTTTGAGAAGTGTAACTTGGTCAAAGGAAATGTTTGATTTCACCTAATTTTAACATTCAGACATAAAGAGCACATGTTCAACTTAATAAAAAACAGGTTTTCCCATCTCAAGAGGTTAAATCAAAAAATACTATAGTAAGTGCCTAGAAAAGTAACAGGGTTGACGATTTCTTCTTAAATCAGCCATAAATCCCCTTGTGACAGGGGGAATGGAAGCTTGTTGTGTGCAACAGGAATTCAAGCTTCAAACAAAAAAAGGACACATTTATAGCTTGTCCATCTATGGGTAACAGGGTTGAAGTGTTATGCTGGACCCGCTCCGATTTCCACTACAAAACACCAGTAAATGGCCCAAAAAACCCAGCTCATATTGAAAAAAACATTTCAAAAGGAATAGTTTCACCATATTAAAACAAGACTTCAGTTCACATAACAGTGTTGTCCTTAAAATGAAGGACAGACATAAATGAATCACAAATCACATGAAATAAATAATAATCTTAAGAAATGACTTTGTCAAAGCAACTAAATAGGGCTTTACAATGATAGTGAAACTTGGAGACATTATGTGGGTTAAAATCTTCCTAGAAGTTATTGTTATTTTATTACTTTAATTTTTAATTTTTTACTTTAGTTTATTTAGTCAATATTTTCTTAACTCTATTGCTTGAACTGCATTGTTGGTTAAGGGCTTGTAAATAAGCATTTCACGGTAAGGTTGTATTCTACACCTGTTGTATTCGGTGCATGTGACAAATACAAATTCATTTGAATAACCAATATAATTACCTTGAAACAATGTTCCACTGTACATTGTAAGTACCTTGTACAGTGGGGAGAACAAGTATTTGATACACTGCCGATTTTGCAGGTTTTCCTACTTACAAAGCATGTAGAGGTCTGTAAATTTTATCATAAGTACACTTCAACTGTGAGAGACGGAATCTAAAACAAAAATCCAGAAAATCACATTGTATGATTTTTAAGTAATTAATTTGCATTTTATTGCATGACATAAGTATTTGATACATCAGAAAAGCAGAACTTAATATTTGGTACAGAAACCTTTGTTTGCAATTACAGAGATCATACGTTTCCTGTAGGTCTTGACCAGGTTTGCACACACTGCAGCAGGGATTTTGGCCCACTCCTCCATACAGACCTTCTCCAGATCCTTCAGGTTTCGGGGCTGTCGCTGGGCAATACGGACTTTCAGCTCCTTCCAAAGATTTTCTATTGGGTTCAGGTCTGGAGACTGGCTAGGCCACTCCAGGACCTTGAGATGCTTCTTACGGAGCCACTCCTTAGTTGCCCTGGCTGTGTGTTTCGGGTCGTTGTCATGCTGGAAGACCCAGCCACGACCAATCTTCAATGCTCTTACAGAGGGAAGGAGGTTGTTGGCCAAGATCTCGCGATACATGGCCCCATCCATCCTTCCCTCAATACGGTGCAGTCGTCCTGTCCCCTTTGCAGAAAAGCATCCCCAAAGAATGATGTTTCCACCTCCATTCTTCACGGTTGGGATGGTGTTCTTGGGGTTGTACTCATCCTTCTTCTTCCTCCAAACACGGCGAGTGGAGTTTAGACCAAAAAGCTATATTTTTGTCTCATCAGACCACATGACCTTCTCCCATTCCTCCTCTGGATCATCCAGATGGTCATTGGCAAACTTCAGACGGGCCTGGACATGCGCTGGCTTGAGCAGGGGGACCTTGCGTGCGCTGCAGGATTTTAATCCATGATGGCGTAGTGTGTTACTAATGGTTTTCTTTGAGACTGTGGTCCCAGCTCTCTTCAGGTCATTGACCAGGTCCTGCCGTGTAGTTCTGGGCTGACCCCTCACCTTCCTCATGATCATTGATGCCCCACGAGGTGAGATCTTGCATGGAGCCCCAGACCGAGGGTGATTGACAGTCATCTTGAACTTCTTCCATTTTCTAATAATTGCGCCAACAGTTGTTGCCTTCTCACCAAGCTGCTTGCCTATTGTCCTGTAGCCCATCCCAGCCTTGTGCAGGTCTACAATTGTATCCCTGATGTCCTTACACAGCTCTTTGGTCTTGGCCATTGTGGAGAGGTTGGAGTCTGTTTGATTGAGTGTGTGGACAGGTGTCTTTTATACAGGTAACGAGTTCAAACAGGTGCAGTTAATACAGGTAATGAGTGGAGAACAGGAGGGCTTCTTAAAGAAAAACTAACAGGTCTGTGAGAGCCGGAATTCTTACTGGTTGGTAGGTGATCAAATACTTATGTCATGCAATAAAATGCAAATTAATTACTTAAAAATTATACAATGTGATTTTCTGGATTTTTGTTTTAGATTCCGTCTCTCACCGTTGAAGTGTACCTATGATAAAAAATTACAGACCTCTACATGCTTTGTAAGTAGGAAAACCTGTAAAATCGGCAGTGTATCAAATACTTGTTCTCCCCACTGTATATCTTTACTGAATAGAAATATAAACGCAACATGTATTTTTTTAACACCTTTTTCTCCCCAATTTGTAGTTACAGTCTTGTCCCATCGCTGAAACTCCCGTACGGACTCGGGAAAGGCGAAGGTCGAGAGCCATGCGTCCTCCGAAACACGACCCGGCCAAGCCGCACTGCTTAAAATGCAACAATTTCAACGAGTTACAGTTCATACGTATAAGGAAAATCAGTCAATTTAAATAAATTCAATAGGCCCTAATCTATGCATTTCACATGACTGGACAGGGGCACAGCCATCGGTGGGCAAATGCCCACCCACTGGAGAGCCAGGCCCAACCAATCAGAATGAGTTTTTCCCCACAAAAGGGCTTTCTTAAAGACAGAAATACTCCTCAGTTTCATCAGCTGTCAGGGTGGCTGGTCTCAGACGATCCCGCAGGTGAAGAAGCCGGATGTGGAGATCCTAGGCTGGTGTGGTTACACGTGGTCTGCGGTTGTGAGGCCGGTTGGACGTACTGCCAATTTCTCTAAAATGATGTTGGAGGTGGCTTATGGTAGAGAAATTAACATTCAATTCTCTGGCAACAGCTCTGGTGAACATGCCAATTGCAAACTCCCTCAAAACCTGAGACATCTGTGGCATTTTAGAGTGGCCTTTTATTGTCGCCAGCACAAGGTGCACCAGTGTAATGATCATGCTGTTTAATCAGCTTCTTGATATGCCACACCTGTTAGACTTCAGTGCGGCTTTAGACATTATCGATCATAGTCGGTTGCTGGAAAAACGTATGTGTTATGGCTTTACACCCCCTGCTATATTGTGGATAAAGAGGTACTTGTCTAACAGAACACAGAGGGTGTTCTTTAATTGAAGCCTCCAACAAAATCCAGGTAGAATCAGGAATTCCCCAGGGCAGCTGTCTAGGCCCCTTACTTTTTTCAATCTTTACTAATGACATGCCACTGGCTTTGAGTAAAGTGTGTCTATGTATGCGGATGACTCAACACTATACACGTTAGCTACTACAGCAACTGAAATGACTGCAACACTTAACAAAGAGCTGCAGATAGTTTCAGAATGGGTGGCAAGGAATAAGTTAGTCCTACATGTTTCAAAAACTAAAAGCATTGTATTTGGGACAAATCATTTAATAAACCCTAAACCTCAACTAAATATTGTAATGAATAATGTGGAAATTGAGCAAGTTGAGGAGACTAAATTGCTTGGAATAACCCTGGATTGTAAACTGTCATGGTCAAAACATATTGCTACAACAGTAGCTAGGATGGGGAGAAGTCTCTCTATAATAAAGCGCTGCTCTGCATTCTTAACAGCACTATCAACAAGGCAGGTCCTACAGGCCCTAGTTTTGTCGCACCTGGACTACTGTTCAGTCGTGTGGTCAGGTGCCACAAAGAGGGACTTAGAAAAATTGCAATTGGCTCAGAACAGGTCAGCACTGCTGGCCCTTGGATGTACACAGAGAGCAAATACTTAATAATATGCATGTCAATCTCTCCTGGCTTGAAGTGGAGGAAAGATTGACTTCATCACCACATGTATTTGTGAGAGGTATTGACATGTTGAATGAACCAAGCTGTCTGTTTGAACTACTGGTACACAGCTCGGACACCCATGCATACCCCACAAGACATGCCACCAGAGGTCTCTTCACAGTCCCCAAGTCAAGAACAGACTATGGGAGGCGCACTGTACTACATAGAGCCATGACTACATGGAACTCTATTCCACATCAAGAAACTCATGCCAGCAGTAAAATTAGATTTAAAAAACAGATAAAAATACACCTTATGGAACAGCAGGGACTGTGAAGCAACACAAACATAGACACATGCATACAAACACACGATATCATACGCACTATACACACGTACACATAGATTTTGTGTTATAGATATGTGGTAGTAGAGTAGAAGCCTGAGGGCACACACTTAATATATTGTGAAATATGTTATGAATGTATTGTAATGTTTTTAAAATGTATAAATGCCTTAATTTTGCTGGACCCCAGGAAGAGTAGCGGCTGCCTTGGTAGCAGCTAATGGGATCCATAATAAATACAAAAATACCTGTCAGGTGGATGGATTATCTTGGCAAAGGAGAAATGCTCACAAACAGGGATTTAAACAAATTTGTGCACAACATTTAAGAGAAATAAGCTTTTTGTGTGTATGGAAAATGTCTGGGATCTTTTATTTCAGCTGATGAAACATGGGACCAACACTTAAAATATTGTGTTTATATTTTCGTTCAGTATAGTTTGGATGACTTGACTTAAACAAATATTTTTTTTAAACGAAATTGCAAACATATTCAGATTGACATACCAGTTTGTGTGATTTTTGTTTTTTTACTATCATAATCATAAATTATTCAAACTTGTTTTTAACGGGTCAGGAAAAGCGTAGGTCCATCTAATTACAACTGTTACATCACAAAGTCAACAATTGTCTTCTGGTGTGCATAAAAACTCATTCAAGGGTTTTTCTTTATTTTTACATTGTAGAATAATAGTGAAGACATCAAAACTATGAAATAACACATATGGAATCATGTAGCAACTAAAAAAGTGTTAAACAAATCAAAATATATTTTATATTTGAGATTCTTCAAATAGCCACCCTTTGCCTTGATGACAGCTTTGCACACTCTTGGTATTCTCTCAACCACCTTCATGAGGTAGTCACCTGGAATGTATTTCAATTAACAGGTGTGCTTTGTTAAAAGTTAATTTGTGGAATTTCTTTCCTTCTTAATGAGTTTGAGTCAATCAGTTGTGTTGTGACAAGGTATGGGGTTGTACAGAAGATAGCCCTATTTGGTAAAAGACCAAGTCCATATTACGGCAAGAACAGATCAAATAAGCAAAGAGAAACGACAATCCATCATTACTTTAAAACATGAAGGTCAGTAAATACGGAACATTTCAAGAACTTTTAAAGTTTCTTCAAGTGCAGTCGCAAAAACCATCAAGCGCTATGATGAAACTGGCTCTCATGAGGACCGCCACAGGAATGGAAGACCCAGAGTTACCTCTGCTGCAGAGGATAAGTTCATTTGAGTTACCAGCCTCAGAAATTGCAGCCCAAATAAATGCTTCAGAGTTCAAGTCACAGACACATCAACATCAACATCAACTGATCAGAGGAGACTACGTGAATCAGGCCTTCATGGTCGAATTGCTGCAAAGAAACCACTACTAAAGGACACCAATAAGAAGAAGAGACCTGCTTGGGCCAAGAAACACGAGCAATGGACATTAGACCGGTGGAAATTTGTCCTTTGATCTGGAGTCCAGATTTGAGATTTTTTGTACCAACCGCCATGTCTTTGTGAGACGCGGTGTGGGTGAATGGATGATCTCTGCATGTGTAGTTCCCACCGTAAAGCATGGAGGAGGAGGTGTTATGGTGTGGGGGTGCTTTGCTGGTGACACTGTCTGTGATTTATTTAGAATTCAAGGCACACTTAACCAGCATGGCTACCACAGCATTCTGCAGCGATACGCTATCCCGTCTGGTTTGGATTTAGTGGGACTATCATTTGTTTTTCAACAGGACAATGACCCAACACACCTCCAGGCTGTGTAAGGGCTATTTTACCAAGAAGGAGAGTGATGGAGTGCTGCATCAGATGACCTGGCCTCCACAATCCCCCGACCTCAACCAAATTGAGATGGTTTGGGACGAGTTGGACGGCAGAGTGAAGGAAAAGCAGCCAACAAGTGCTCAGCATATGTGGGAACTGCATATTATTCCAAGACTGTTGGAAAAGCATTCCAGGTGAAGCTGGTTGAGAGAATGCCAAGAATGTGCAAAGCTGTCATCAAGGCAAAGGATGGCTATTTGAAGAATCTCAAATCTCAAATATATTTTGATTTGTTTAACACTTTTTTGGTTACTACATTGTGTGTTTTTCATAGTTTTGATGTCTTCACTATTATTCTACAATGTAGAAAATAGTAAAAAATAAAGAAAAACCCTTGAATGAATAGGTGTGTCCAAACTTTTGACTGGTACTGTATGTACACATAGTGCATTCGGAAAGTATTCAGACCACTTCCCTTTTCCACATTTTGTTACATTACAGCCTTATTCTAAAATGGATTAAATTATTATTTTTACTCAGCAATCTACACACAATTCCTCATAATGTCAAAGCGAAAACACATTTTCAGAGCTTGAGAGGATCTACAGAGAAGAATGGAAGAAACTCCCCAAATAGAGGTGTGCCAAGCTTGTAGCGTCATACCCAAGAAGACGTGAGGCTGTAATCGTTGCCAAAGGTTTTTCAACAAAGTACTGAGTAAATGGGATATTTCCGTTTATTTTTAATACATTTGCGAACATTTCTAAAAACCTGTTTTTACTTTGTCATTATGGGGTATTGTGTGTAGATTGATGAGGGGAATGTTTAAAAATATATATATATATATTTTAGAATAAGGCTGTATCGTAACAAAATATGGAAAAAGTCAAGGGGTCTGAATACTTTCCGAATGCACTGCACACAAATGTATACAAAAAATGAATAAAAAAGTTTAACATTTACATAAGTATTCAGAACCTTTACTCAGTACTTTGTTGAAGCACTTTTGGCAGTGATTACTGCCACAAGTCTTCTTGGGTATGACACTACAAGCTTGGCAGATCCTCTCAAGCTCTGTCAGGTTGGATGGAGAGCATTGCTGCACAGCTCTTTTCAGGTCTCTCCAGAGATGTTAGATCAGGTTCAAGTCTGGGCTCTGGCTGGGCCACTCAAGGACATTCAGAGACTTTTTCCGAAGCCAGTCCTGCGTTGACTTGGCTGTGTGTTTAGGGTCGTTGTTTTTTTGGAAGGTGAACCTCTGCCCCAGATCCTGAGCAGGTTTTCGTCAAGGATATCTCTGTACTTTGCTCTGTTCAGCTTTCCCTCGATCTGTCCCTGCCACTGAAAAACATCCCCGCAGCATTATGCTGCCACCACCATGATTCACCATAGAGATGGTGCCAGGTTTCCACCAGATGTGACGCTTGGCATTCAGGCCAGAGAGTTCAATATTGGTTTCATCAGACCAGAGAACCTTGTTTCTCCTGGTCTGAGAGTCCTTTTGGTGCCTTTTGGCAAACTCCAAGCTGGCTGTCATGTGCCTTTTACTGAGGAGTGGCTTTCTTCTGGCCACTACCATAAAGGCCTGATTGGTGGAGTGCTGCAGAGATGGTTGTCCTTCTGGAAGGTTCTCCCATCTCCACAGAGGAACTCTGGAGCTCTTTCAGGGTGACCTTTGGGTTCTTGGTCACCTCCCTGAACAAGGCCCTTCTCCCCAGATTGCTCAGTTTGGCCGGGCGACCAGCTCTAGGAAGAGTCTTGGTGGTTCCAAACTTCTTCCATCTAAGAATGATGGAGGCCTTTGTTCTTGGACCTTCAATGCTGCAGAACGTTTTTGGTACCCTTCCCCAGATCTGTGCCTCAACACAAACCTGTCTCGGAGCTCTACGAACAATTCCTTCGACCTCATGGCTTGGTTTTTGCTCTGACATGCACTGTCAACTGTGGGACCTTATATAGACAGGTGTGTGCCTTTCCAAATCATGTCCAATCAATTGAATTTACCACAGGTGGACTCCAATCAAGTTGTAGAAACATCTCAAGGATGGTCAATGGAAACAGGATGCACCTGAGCTCAATTTTGAGTCTCATAGCAAGGGTCTGAATACTTATGTAAATAAGGTATCTGTTTTTTAAATAAATACATTTAATTAATACATTTGCCAACATTTCTAAACACCTGTTTTTACTTTGTCATTATGGGGTATTGTGTGTAGATTGATTAAATAATTTTTTCCCTCATCAATTTTAGAATAAGGCTGTAACGTAACAAAATGTGGAAAAAGGGAAGGGGTCTGAAAACTTTCTGAATGCACTGTATCTAGTAGGATAGGCTATATCTAAGTTGTGCAACACTGCTAAACAACATAATTTAGTTTAACAGTAACTTCCTTTAGAGGTGAGAGAATTACTGAGGTGAAAACTAACTTCCTTTAAATTAAAATCAATATATATATATATCTTTGCTTCTTTCCCCAAATCCTTTCAGCAATAAAAAATGGTTGAATATTCATAACACCAATGGCCCCGAGATTGGAAGGTTGGGAAAATGGGACCCGATGATTCTCTGTTTAGCATCAGCATTGACATAGATTGAGGGTAAGGTCCTGTGATAGAGTAGCATCCTATCCAGCGGGTGTACTTGTATATCAAGCTGCCTCAGGCTACTGAAACAGGAGATAGGCTCCTGCTCCTTTGAGCCGTTCCGGATCACAAAAGCCAAAGCTACTTACTTTATTTTTTTAACTTCACAGAATGCATACTGGTCCTTTCAATAATGTACTAGGAGGGTATATTTTATATATATATATATATATTTTTTAAAGTTTCTGATTGATACATCTATGTTGTCAGTATCAAAGTTGCACAGACAGCTCATTGCTATTCAAGGTCCAAGTCCCCTAAAAGAATGTGACTAGAGTGACAATGGAGAGAGTTAGACTTTACTTGCCACACCCCTACTACCCAAGGAGCAGCCAATCAGAACTGCCTAGTATCAGCAGCATGGGACCAACAGGATATATAAACCTCTGAGGCTATGCAGCAGAAGAAAGAACAAGACTTCACCAGCTGAGCTGAACCAAGATTAGTATTGGTGCTTAGACCAAAGACACTAGTCAAAACAAAGATGAAGCCAACACTGGCATTCCTACTGCTGTTAGCGTCCGTCTTGGTCCATATGGGGTCCAGTTTCTCATTTGGGAGAGAAGGGGCTCAGTACGCCTCCTGGGATGACATGAACGTGGTGGCCCACGGGCTTCTCCAGCTGGGCCAGGGCCTCAAAGAACACGTGGAGAAAACCAAGCGCCAGATGAGAGACATCTCCACCAAGCTGAAAGCCTTCAATGGCACAGTGGCTGACTTGAGCAGGCAGAACAAGAGCCTGCAGGAGGGTGAGGAGGCATTGAAGACCAGAGCCCAGGAGATGGTGGAGAGAGAGAGCCAGGTGGTGAACATGTCTGCTGAGGTACATGCGAGTGCAGAGGAGCTGAGGGCAGAGCGCCAGAGAATGGACAGGCTAGAAGAGAGGGTGGATGGAATGCAGCAAGGACGGGGGCTGAAGCTGAACAACAGCAGTAACAACCGCAGTGATGATGCCAACTTCATCCAGGTAAGTGAACAATCTGCCACTTTTTCACAATACACTGTGGGTGATATCTAAAATATTTAATCGGGGAGTATTTCTTCCATTCCTTAATTAAATATGATTAATAACATGATAAATAAATGAATTGAATAAAACGAAAGTCAGAGGTCCAAAATAATGTTAGCTGCTGACTCACATCAGAGGGTTCTAATACATGTTATTTAAATACTTGTTTGTGTATTTTAGTATTTTCAAAGAATGTGGCCCGAATCAATTACTTCAATGGAAGTATTTTAAAGTAATTTCAAATACTTTCCTATAAATTGCCTACTATTTGAACATATTTTCAAAAACGTAATTCCAAATGCATCATTTCAAATACAGTACCAAACAGACCTGGTTCAAATGCATGAGTGTATTTTAGTATTTTCAAAGTGCATTTCCAAATACATTCCAATTACAAATACATTCCAATTAATTACTTTAAATAAAAAAAATATCAAAATACTTACTTCCAAATGTCTTTGTAATTGAAATACCCTTTGAAATTGAAAATAGTATTTGTACCCAGGTCTGACTCACGTTGACAGTTTGATCTTGTGATGATGGACAGTGAAGTTATACGAGTCAAGTCCTGTATTCAAGTAAAGGGGCAAGCTTCAATATACTGCAATTATGGAAAGTACATCCATGTCCCACATTATCAATATCTTCGGAAGTTAAGAAGAGATTGTGAACACAACGAAAAACAGAAAACAGATCTCATTTGTGTCACTTCTTTCCTCAGCGGTTACTGGAGGCACAGAATAAATGGATAGATGACCTGGTGGACAGAATAAGGCAACAGCAGGACGAACTGGAGAAACAGAACATGCACCTACAGGCACTCCAGGGCAAGGTATGTACTGTACAATACCCCCTATTGCGTGTATGTGTGTGTACAATATCTGATGGGACATGTTTGTCTTTTCCCTCAGGTTAAACAGAGGAGAGTGAAGTCCGTTGTCAGGCGGAAACATCAGGAAATAGCACTGAAGGATTACACTGAAGAAGTCGCTTCTCTAACTGGTAAGCCTAATACATCTTAATAGAATATGGACATTGAATCCACTCCCACTAGTCAATTTTGTTGAATTTCCAATTCACTCCCATTTACACGACCTACTCTTCAACAACACACAACCTTTACTCCAGTTTTTCAAAAGCCAGACCATATCCCTCCGAGTTCTTTTTCTACACCATCCTGAACTGTTACAGCTGTTGAGGGAGGAGAACGCTACAAAAGCCTAAGAAAAATACTAGACATTTCTCCTTCAGCCCTTCCTATGTAGTCATTGATAAGCAGCTGGCATTGCCCTAGATCATTATACAAGTTGCCACTGAATACGTTAAATGAATATGAAATGGTTACTGATCAACGTGTATCGGTTTTGTTGTTTCAGAGTTGGCCACGGACTGCCATGAGTTGTTCCTGAAAGGGGAGAGAAATAATGGAGTGTACGCCATCCAGCCTCGCAACTCTCAGCCCTTTGACGTCTTCTGTGAAATGACTGCTGGTGAGTGAAAGAAAAACTCAAATCGTTTTGTTCTTGGTTGCTCTAAACTTCTAAAATCGCCATCGGCTGGAATTTGCCCCGACAGATACAGGCTTCTCCAAGAACAGTTGCTTTGCACAGGGAAAACACCATTGGCTGTGGAACGATTGGAACATTCCTTGGCTAATTCCCTCTCTCTCCGTCTTTTCTTTTACAGAAGGTGGATGGACGGTCATCCAGAGACGGCAAGATGGATCCCAGAATTTCAATCAATTATGGGAGGCCTATCAAAAAGGCTTTGGCAGCCTGAAAGGTATGTTCTTTTATTAGAGCAAATGTATATGGAAACCCTTTCAATACAGCCAATATTTAAATAATGTTCACGTTCATGTGAATAATCTGGATTCTAATTCTCTTTTAGGTGAGTTTTGGCTGGGACTGGACAACATCCACACTCTGACCAAACAGGAAGAGCTCACACTGCTGGTGGAGCTGTCTGATTGGAGGGGAGAGGCTCAGTCTGTGCAGTACACATTCCGATTGGGTGGAGAAGAGAGTAACTACGCCCTCTACCTCCCCAAGACTATATGCGATAGCCTGGAAAATGGCTTAACCACCGGGCCCTCCGGACTGTCCTTCTCCACTATCGACAGAGACAACGATCTGAATGCCGATGTCAACTGTGCCAAGCAACTCTCTGGTATTTTAGTGTTTCTTGAACATTTTACTCTGAAATTGCATATTTCTTGAACCTCACTGAACTTCTTGAAACTTCTCATCTAATAGTATGTTCTCTAACAAGTGTCTTGTTTCCTCATAGGTGGCTGGTGGTTCAGCAACTGCGGTCAATCCAACCTGAATGGCAAGTACCCTAGAAAACCCAACATACGTCAAAGACGACAGCCAAGGAAGCAACTGATATTTTGGAAGACCAACCATGCCCTGAGGACCACTGTATTGAAAATTGCCCCAGCTACAGTCAAGTCATCGGTGGATCAAGGTTATTATTAGACCTTCAGAATAAAAATAGTACACAAAAAAAATGGTGTACAATATTGTACAAACAATACTGAGCTTGTGAGGTTAAGAACTGGATTTGCCAAAGTCAATAAAATGTTAGCAGATTACCATGAATTTTGTTATTCATAATAACATTTGCCTTTTGTGTAGCAATCTTGCAAGAACATCCCTTTCACTTAGGATCAATGTCATATTTCACTGTCTCAGTGGACATTAGTTCAGTCACATTGCCTGATGCATTGTAGCACTTACACCCTTTGAAAGGGTCCAACTGTTTTTTATTTGATTTGTTATCATTTGTCTGTGGAATAAATGTGAGATACGTCATAGTCATTTCTATACTTTCAATAGTAATATATTGTACATTTATCCATTTTCAAAATGCTTTGAATGTAACTACTTCAAACGAAATATCTTATTAAAGAAATGTAAAAGTGCTGGTTATATTTGCAATGGTTGATTGACTTATTTTGTCTGGATCCTGCAGGTTCATAGTTGTACTCTGAGGTTGTACTGAAGAGGACATACAGCATCATAAAATATACCGCTCCCCTAGGGAAATAACTGCTACAACTGTGTCACTTAAAATTACAGATACAACCACAAGAAAGCTTAGTTTTACCCAACTTATAAATTAAGGGTTATCCTGTCTCATTTGCATAAATGGCCAACGCCCAATAGAAACAGAACACTGAATGCATAGAACATAAATTAGACAACCTTACAATAAAGGTGCAAGATTGCCAGGGGTTGTTTTTGTAGCATATGACCGATAACAGTGAGTTACAGTGCATTCGGAAAGTATTCAGACCCCTTGACTTTTTTTCACATTTTGTTACGTCACTGCCTTATTTTATTTTACCCCATTTCTCTCCCCAATTTCATGATATCCAATTGCGATCTTGTCACATCTCTGCAACTCCCCAACGGGCTCCGGAGAGGCAAAGGTTGAGGCATGCGTCCCCCGAAACATGACCCACCAAGCCGCGCTTCTTAACACCCGCTCGCTTAACCCAGAAGCCAGCCTCACCAATGTGTCGGAGGAAACACCATTCAACTGACAACCGAAGTCAGCTTGCATGCGCCCGGCCCGCTACAAGGAGTCGCTAGAGCGCGATGAGCCAAGTAAAACCCTCCCCTAACCCGGACGACACTGGGAAAATTGTGGGCCGCCCTATTGGACTCCCGGTCATGGCCTGTTTTTTTTCATTTAGTCATTTAGCAGACGCTCTTGTCCAGAGCGACTTACAGTTAGTGAGTGCATACATTTTTATACTGTGTTGGGATTGAACCCCAGGCTGTAGTGATGCAGTGCCTTAGACCACTCGGGAGGCCCCATTACAGCCTTATTCTAAAGTGTATATAAAAAAAAAACTCTCTCTCATCAATCCCCACAGCATGATGCTGCCACTACCATGCTTCACCATAGGGATGGTGCCAGGTTTCCACCAGACGTGACGCTTCGCATTCTGGCCAAAGAGTTCAATCTTGGTTTCATCAGACCAGAGAATCTTGTTTCTCATGGTCAGAGTCCTTCAGGTGCCTTTTGGAAACTCCAAGCGGGCTGTCATGTGCCTTTTCCTGAGGAGAGCTACCATCTGGCCACTCTACCATAAAGGCCTGATTGGTGGAGTGCTGCAGAGACAGTTGTCCTTCTGTAATGTTCTCCCATCTCCACACAGGAACTCTGGAGCTCTGTCAGTTACCATCGGGTTCTTGGTCACCTCCCAAACCAAGGACCTTCTCCCCCGATTGCTCAGTTTGGCCGGGCAGCCAGCTCTAGGAAGAGTCTTGGTGGTTCCAAACTTCTTCCATGTAAGAATGATAGAGGCCACTGTGTTATTGGGGACCTTCAATACTGCAGAAATGTTTTGGTACCCTTCCCCAGATCTGTGCCTTGCCACAATCCAGTCTCGGAGCTCTACGGACAATTCCTTCGACCTCATGGCTTGGTTTTTGCTGACATGCACTGTCAACTGTGGGACCTTATATAGACAGGTGTGTGCCTTTCCAAATCATGTCCAATCAATTGAATTTACCACAAGTGGACTCCAATCAAGTTGTAGAAACATCTCAAGGATGGTCAATGGAAACAGGATGCACCTGAGCTCAATTTCGAGTCTCATAGCAAAGGGTCTGAATACTATTGTAAATAAGGTATTTTCAGTTTTTTTATTTTGAATACATTTGCAAACATTTCTAAAACCCTGTTTTCGCTTTGTCATGATGGGGTATTGTGTGTAGATTGATGAGGGAAAACATTTTTTAAATCCATTTTAGAATAAGGCTGTAATGTAACATACTGTGGAAAACGGGAAGGGGTCTGAATACTGAATGCATGTGACCCTATTAATAAATTTAACATTGCGATTGAGATGAAAGTCAGTGAAAGGTTTCAA
This sequence comes from Coregonus clupeaformis, assembly GCF_020615455.1. Lineage (NCBI taxonomy): Eukaryota > Metazoa > Chordata > Actinopteri > Salmoniformes > Salmonidae > Coregonus > Coregonus clupeaformis. The sequence goes on from NC_059202.1 coordinate 35,024,414, forward strand.
AAGCTAAAAGAAGCCTGCGTCATCTAAGGCGACAAGCTCAGCAAATACTATTGATCACTAGAGTGAAATGGCCGAGGAGGAGATAGTAGTCTTTTAAGAACTTGCTACATTTGACACTCGTTATAAAAGAAGAATTCCTAAAAACACTTTTTTATTTTAATACACACTTAAAATACCAGTTGCAGGTAATAGTGTGTGGTTTCCGTCCGCAGCGGCCACGCCATTTGGCTCACCACACAACACCGTGTAATCCACCATGACTAACAGCACAGTCCAAAGTATTAACAAACAAAACATTTACATTTATGTCATTTGCAGTCACTCTTATCCAGAGCGACTTACAGTATTGAGTCCATACATTTTCATACTCATACTGGTCCCCCTTGCTAACAGGGTGTGGCACAAAAATCCCAGATAAAAACAGAGAATCACTCCAAGATGCTAATGAGCTCTTTTTCTCAAAATGCTCAGTGTTCATTCTATATTTTTTACTCTTTTCCTTCTTTGCAGTCATTGTCCAGTTAAAAACTGACAGGTGACAACCCTCTGCTCTCGGCGTGGGAAAGGGTTGGTAGCATGGGAGGGCTGCTCTAAAAAATCCCAGTTTTTAAGAGTGCTGTGAGGGATCGGACGCAAATGGCAGATGGTGGTGGGGCACATAAAGTGTGTTTGTCACAGGTGGTTGGTGGCACCTTAATTGGGGAGGACGGGCTAATAGTAATGGATGGAACAGAATAAATGGAATGGTTTCAAATACATCAGACATGTTTGATACCATTCCATTCCAGCTATTATTATGACCAGTCCTCCCCTCACCAGCCTCCTGTGGTGTATGTGAAGGGGCATGGTGACATTGGGCAATGGGGGGAGAGAGAGGAGGAAGAGTGGGTAGGGCTCTGTCTGTTCAACTGCAGCCCTCAGAGGTACTGCTGGAGGAAGTGCAGCAGCATAATCTCATAGTGCTCTCCAGACTCTGGGCAGCGGATGCTGTGTCTCTCGTTGGGGTAGATCTGAAGAGACGGAGACAAAGGATCAGATATGGAGGAAAGAGAAAGCCCCCGGCAAGGAAGCACCATTTATAAGATGTTGCTTTTTATGTGCTCTGAAAAGAGGCTTTGAAAAATAAATGAGTCCCACACTTTTCTTCTTTGTAGTGAGTGCGTGTTTGTTTGTTTTCACCAACATGTCAGCTAAAGCCTGGGAAAAGGTTCCACTGCACATATACAATTCTCTCATCATCACTCTCCAATTTCTACAATGAAGTTGAATGAACACAGTGTGTGTTGTGCCCCATCTTACACGGACTTAAATGTACACAACTAAACCCACTGCCCTCCTACCTGTAGCTGATATGGCTTCCCCGCACGGATCAGTTGAGACACCAGGAAGTTGGTGTGGAAAAAGTGCACATTCTCGTCAAGGAATCCATGTAATATAAGTAACCGGTTAGGCCTGGGTAGGAAAACAAAATATAAAAGATTATCTCTAGAAAAGTAAAAAACTAATCTAATTTCCCCTCGCATCGAAACTTATCCTGGTCCCAGATCTGTTCGTGCTGTATAGCCAATTCCTATGGTAATTGTCATAAGAGTTGGCTATAGAGAACAAACAGATCTGGGACCAGGCTAATTGAGACATAAATTGCAAGCAAGTCTGTCCCATCAGGACAATACCAAAAACAAGTGATGAACAGTGCTGCAGGACAGTTCTGCACAGCTGCACTTTGGAGTCTCTTTACTGCTGCATTTACGTATTGCCTGTGAAGCACCCTGAGGTTGACAGTAAACGGTAATGAATGGTGATGACTCACTCGCTGGGCAGCTTGTCTACGTGCAAGGCGACGGAGCCGGCTTCGTATCCCTGCTGGTTGTTCTCAGGCAGGTCCATGTAGCGCTCCGTGTAGCCTGTGTCATAGGCCATCCACACCGTCACAGGGGCGCCCGCTATGGCCACCTGGACCAAACAAGGACAGCTCAAATCAACCGGGCTTTTAAATGAATGCTAAAATGACTTGAGATTGTAATTCTACAATGTTAACTGATTAAGAGTGAAGAGTAACCATATGTACACCCAGTCAAGTGTTACATTCAGTTTTAGAGTCAATATTTTGAGCTTGTTGACTTAACCAGGGCTGGGCCACATTACTACCCCTTCATGGTTCAAGGCCATAGAGCTACACAGCATTCCATCACAAATAATTTTTTTACACAGAACGCATGTGATGTGAAGTTATGACCTAGTCCAAAGAATAATCCCCTAAAGTTTTTCAGTGGAGACTTTGAACTTTCACCTCACCTTGAAGACATTGGGCCTGCGGACGAGTGAACTTTCCCCTCACCTTGAAGATGATGGGCCTGCGGACGAGTGAACTTTCCCCTCACCTTGAAGATGATGGGCCTGCGGACAAGTGAACTTTCCCCTCACCTTGAAGACGTTGAGCCTGCGGACGACTGAACTTTCCCCTCACCTTGAAGACATTGGGCCTGTGGACGAGGCCCATGAGGGAGAGGAAGCCACCGTAAGACCAGCCGTGGATGGCCACGCGACTCAGGTCCACAAAAGTGAACTTTTCGGCCACGTACTGCAGGCCCTCTACCTGGTCCTCGATCTCCACCTGGCCCTGAGAACCACAGACGGGGAAAGGAATGTCACGACTGGCATGAAGGCACCAAACAGGAGAACACTTTTTTTTTTACGTAGTGAAACGGGGACGTACTATCTGGGCTGGTCCAATAAGAATGCCCTTTTTGATGTTGCTACATTGTCCCTTACTGAACACAACTCTGGTAATACAGAGTGATCAAACTGGCAATGCAGAAATCTAATTTTTTCAATACCTCAGTGTTTCCCCTATATTAATTTAGCAGTGGTGCACCGCACTGCAATTGTTTTTTACTGCTGCTAATAAAAAAAACCTAGGGAAAAGACTGACACCTACAACACCAGTGTATGGTTAGTAGAGATGTGAAGTTGTGTTACTGTTTACCATTTTGTTTTTCAGAGCCCCCTCAAACTTGAGGCCTCTCTGACAGGAGCCTCTCCCATCGATGACCACGACGGCGTAGCCTAGTGACGCTAGCGTGTTCAGCCTCAGGTACTTCACTCCTTTGTATGTGTTATTTACTAACTGCACCTGGAGCACACAAACCCCCCCACCCCCTCAACATTAAAAACATACGAGATAAAACCTTTAACATATATCTATATTTTTATAACTAGCCTTGAAATCCCAACTGTCACAAACAGACTATATTACAGAAGAAAATTATTTTGATTGAACAAACCTGGGGGCCTCCATACACAAAGAGGATTGTGGGGTGCTTCCTGCCAGGTACAAAGTTGTGTGGTTTGTACAACATGCCGTAGAGGTGGAACCCTGACTTCCCTGGGAAATTAAAGATCTCTGGTGGAATGTAATCTCCTGGGCGCCCTGAGAAATAACATTAACACCAACATTAATATGAAGTCAAATGCATATCACTATCGAGGTCAACTGCAGATAACATTTTGTTACGTTACAGCCTTATTCTAAAATGGATTAAATTGTTTGTTTTTTCAATAAATCTACAGACACAATACCCCATAATGACAAAGCAAAAACAAGTTTAGAAATTTTTGCAGACGTATAATAAAATAAAAAAACAGAAATATGACATTTAAATAAGTATTCAGACCCTTTACTCAGTACTTTGTTGAAGCACCTTTGGCAGCGATTACAGCCTCAAGTCTTCTTGGGTATGACGCTACAAGCTTGGCACACCTGTATTTGGGGAGTTGCTCCCATTCTTCTATGCAGATCCTCTCAAGCTCTGTCAGGTTGGATGGGGAGAGTCGCTGCACAGCTATTGTCAGGTCTCATGTTCGATCAGGTTCAAGTCCAGGCTCTGGCTGGGCCACTCAAGAACATTCAGACCTCCTGTGGTGTCTTGGCTGTGTGCTTAGGGTCGTTGACCTGTTGGTAGGTAAACCTTCGCCCCAGTCTGAGGTCCTGAGCGCTCTGGAGCAGGTTTTCATCAAGGATTTCTGTACTTTGCTCCGTTCATCTTTCCCTCAATCCTGACTAGTCTCCCAGTCCCTGCTGCTGACAAACATCCCCACAGCATGATGCTGCCACCACTATGCTTATTTGCTTGACAATCACCACTGACGAAATTTCGCCACAGCCCTAGCCACCACGCTTGACCGTAGGGGTGGTGCCAGGTTTCCTCCAGAAATGACACTTGGCATTCAGGCCAAAAAGAGTTCAATCTTGGTTTCATCAGACCAGAGAATCTTGTTTCTCATGGTCTGAGTACTTCAGGTGCCTTTTGGCAAACTCCAAGCGGGCTGTCATGTGCCTTTTACTGAGGAGTGGCTTCCGTCTGGCCACTCCACCATAAAGGCCTGATTGGTGGAGTGCTGCAGAGAAGGTTGTCCTTCACTAAGGTTCTCCCATCTCCACAGAGGAACTCTGGAGCTCTGTCAAGAGTGACCTTCAGGTTCTTGGTCACCACCCTGACCAAGGACCTTCTCCCCCGATTGCTCAGTTTGGCCCAGCGGCCAGCTCTAGGAAGAGTCTTGGTGGTTCCAAACTTCTTCTATTTAAGAATGATGCAGACATTTTTTGTGCCTCGACACAATCCTTTCCAAATCATGTCCAATCAATTGAATTTACCACAGGTGGACTCCAATCAAGTTATAGAAACATCTCAAGGATGATCAATGGAAACAGGATGCATCTGAGCTCAATTTCGAGTCTCATAGCAAAGGGTCTGAATACTTATGTAAATAAGATATTTCTGTTTTTTATTTTTAATAAATGAGCAAAAACGTCTAAAAACCTGTTTTCACTTTGTCATTATGGGGTATTGTGTGTAGATTGATGAGGATTTTAAAAAATCAATTTTAGAATAAGGCTGTAACGCAACAAAATGTGGAAAAAGTCAATGGGTCTGAACACTTTCCGAATGCACATATGTATGTATGTATGTATTTTTTTTGCTAGGTAGCATTAGCTAGCGCTAGTTGGCTGTACCTGCGCCAAAACTCTGGTATTTTTCATCCTATAGCTTGTTTTCCATCATCTTTTTAAATAGTGAGCCAACATGTTTTCAGCACTTTTATTTCCATAACTGATCAAAACTAATTTTCTCATGCTCTCTCGTCTCTCTGCAGCAGACATATAGTGAGGAATATGTTTGGAACATCAAATCGCAATAAAATTGCATATCGAATCGCAATACATATCGTATCGGCACCCAAGTATCGTTATATCGTATCGTGAGGTCCCTGGCAATCCCCAGCCCTAACTGACCCCCCATAGTTCCCTTCTTACTCACCTGTGGCCTCCATCATGCTGGCCCAGAACTCTGGCTCTTTGTGCAGTGGGTCACTCTCTGGGCCTATCAGCTTGTAGATGTGGACGCAGGGAGGCGTGCTGACGTTGCTGTAATGGCTGACAAACATGTCAAAATTCTACAGAGAGAGAGAGCAGAAACATAACAGCAGGTGAGGTCAACTGAATCCTCAAAAAGCTAAAAAGCCCAAAACTCCATGCTTCATTTCAAGGAAAAAATAAGATGCCTGAGCTTGCCACTTAGGTAATGTGGTTTGTATGGTATGGGAAACATGGAGACTGAAGGATGTGTGAGAGCAGGTCTGGTCCAGACAGCACCTACCTGGCTTACGGAGCAGCTGTGGGAGAAGCCTTGCTTGGTCAGCCTGACCATGTCCCCCGGGGAGTCGTAGCTCACAGTGTATAGGTGATGCTCCAGGGGCGTGTCCCGCGTGCCCTGGAAGTACACCAGCTGGGTGGCCTCGTTCACCCAGATCTGAGGGGGGAGAGAGGGAAGACAACAACTCTTATGACTGGGATGTTTTGCTTATGCATATCATCACCTTTCTACTGTGATAGCTGATGAGCGGTGACAGAGGGCTGTGGCCCAAAATGGGGTGATTTCCGTGCTCCCCACCTTAAAATGGCAAAACCCTTCAGGCTTTCATTTAGATAAGAGGTGTGTGTCTAGGGCTTACCTTGGAGCCATGTCTGGCCAACACCTCCCACTCCCCACTGGTTAACGTCACCTCCTCCTTAATCGGGCACTTAAAGTCCTCTGAAGGGAACAACGAGTAGACTAAATGAGTTGACCACATGTGGCTGGTGGCACCTTAACTGTGGAGGACATGCTCATAATAATGGCTGGAACGGAATAAATGGAATGGTATCAAACATGTGGTTTCCATGTATTTGATACCCATTCCAGCCATTATTATCAGTCGTCCTCCCCTCAGCAGCCTCCTGTGGAGTTGACCTACCAAAACATTATCAGAAATAGATTTGGAAGGTACACCTCTATTCAAGTCTTTACCAGTAATACATAAATCTAACAGAGTATAAAGAAAAGTGTATTCTGCTACCCTCTGTCTGCGTGTAGCCTCTGGTCCACTGGTAGCAGCCTTGTTGTAACAGTGTGGTGACCTTGTACAAATGGCAGAAGCCAGTTTTGGACTCGTTCGCCCAGAGGAAGGTGATCTCATCATCGTTTGTTTGAACGAAAGGATAAAAGATGTCATGGACCTGAAACAAAGAAAAAGCCTTGACATAATATGAGCCCTAAAAGAAAGAGCATTTGCTGGTTTCAAAAGGTTAACACTAAATATTTTCATTTCAAATTGCATCATTGGAAGAGAATTGTAACTTAACATTCATGTGACTACTAACTAACCAATAAAAAATTGCAAGTACAAGTAACAGCCATATCCGACACAGGCATGTAACTTCAACTTTGTGCAAATCAGGGCACTGCAAGCAGTAAGGATGATTTCTATGACATATTGAGTTCCAAGTCAGAATCTAGGCCTTAGAGCCAAAGCCAGAGTTATTTTAACTCACGTTGATCCAGATGTCGGTGATCTCCTCATAGATGATGAAGGGGTGGACCCCCTCTGGCACAGCCTCCACGCTCTCCTCTCGTTGGGCCTGGTCCTGGGTTACAGGGATGAACAGGGCCGGGGGAAGCAGGACCAACTGGAGCCTCTGTTGACTCCTGTCCAGCAGCACTGCCCATGCACTGCACAGAGAAGCAGTGGGTTATATAATACCCACCACTGTGACCTGTACGCTCTTGTTGGCTGGTCCTCACTACATATTCGTCGCCAAACCCACTGGCTCCAGGCCATCTATAAATCACTGCTAGGCAAATCCCCGCCTTATCTTAGCTCATTGGTCACCATAGCAACACCCACCCGTAGTCTGCGCTCCAGCGGGTATATCTCACTGGTCATCCCCAAAGCCAACACCTCCTTTGGCCGCAATTCCTTCCAGTTCTCTGCTGCCAATGACTGGAACAAATTGCAAAAATCTCTGAAGCTGGAGACACTTATCTCCCTCACTAACTTTAAGCATCAGTTGTCAGAGCACCTTACCGATCACTGCACCTGTACACAGCCCATCTGAAATTAGCCCGCCCAACTACCTCATCCCTATATTGTTATTTATTTTGCTCATTTGTACCCCAGTATCTCTATTTGCACATCATCTCTTGCACATCTATCATTCCAGTGTTAATACTAATTGTAATTATTTTGCACTATAGCCTATTTTATTGCCTTACCTCCATAACTTGCTAAATTTGCACACTGTATATTATATGTACTTCTGTTGTATTTTTGACTTTGTTTTGTTTTACCCCATATGTAACTCTGTGTTGTTGTTTTTATCGCACTGCTTTGCTTTATCTTGGACAGGTCGCAGTTGTAAATGAGAACTTGTTCTCAACTGGTTTACCTGGTTAAATAAAGGTGAAATAAAATAAAAAATAAATAAAATGGAAAATAATTTGTTACAGTATATCTGAATTTCAAATCAAAGTTACAGTAGCTGGCTAACTTTTTGGTCATGCTCTGTGATATACCCCTCTGGAAAGAAGAGATGGGTGCGGTTCAACAGATAACCGACCCGCATTAAACCAGGAGCATGATGGAATATAATGTGTAGAGGAGATTGATTGGCTATTGGTTTCTGGTTGCGGTGACGTTTGCCTTGGTGGAGACCTCAAGACAACTGTCGCCCACCAGGAGTGGGTAACTTGCCATTTCAGCCCAGCCGGTAGCACAATGGTGTGAGGACTAGTCCAGATTGCTGGTGAGTGTGGAATGGAATAGAACTTCAGGTGGTGTTGACCTACGTAACATGATCGGGCTGTCATTGTAAATATACATTTATTCTTAACTGACTCACCTGGTAAAAAAATATATATATCTATGAGATGAAACCACAAGGCTTGGTGCCGTTTTCATCTTTATAAGGACTTTACTCAATGATAAGAACAATTATACTTTTACATCACAGATATAATCCATTCCGTGGCATAGATAGCGTCGCTTAGTTGTGTCTGTTCCAGTCTTTTGAACTCACTATTTGCCGTCTTTTGTCCAGCCGGCGCGGGCGATGTACTCTACCCCAGGGAACAGAGTGGTAAAAGGCAGGACCAGCTCCTTGTCCTGGGTGCTCACAATCTAATGATGAATAACAAGGAATCAGAAGAATAGGCAGATAGGCATTGAGTGACATACAGAACACAGAGGACCACAACAAAGGAACAGAAAGCAACATACAGAACACAGAGGACCACAACACAGGAACAGAAAGCAACATACAGAACACAGAGGACCACAACACAGGAACAGAAAGCAACATACAGAACACAGAGGACCACAACACAGGAACAGAAAGCAACATACAGAACACAGAGGACCACAACACAGGAACAGAAAGCAACATACAGAACACAGAGGACCACAACACAGGAACAGAAAGCAACATACAGAACACAGAGGACCACAACACAGGAACAGAAAGCAACATACAGAACACAGAGGACCACAACACAGGAACAGAAAGCAACATACAGAACACAGAGGACCACAACACAGGAACAGAAAGCAACATACAGAACACACAGAGGACCACAACACAGGAACAGAAAGCAACATACAGAACACACAGAGGACCACAACACAGGAACAGAAAGCAACATACAGAACACACAGAGGACCACAACACAGGAACAGAAAGCAACATACAGAACACACAGAGGACCACAACACAGGAACAGAAAGCAACATACAGAACACACAGAGGACCACAACACAGGAACAGAAAGCAACATACAGAACACACAGAGGACCACAACACAGGAACAGAAAGCAACATACAGAACACACAGAGGACCACAACACAGGAACAGAAAGCAACATACAGAACACAGAGGACCACAACACAGGAACAGAAAGCAACATACAGAACACAGAGGACAACAACACAGGAACAGAAAGCAACATACAGAACACAGAGGACCACAACACAGGAACAGAAAGCAACATACAAAACACAGAGGACCACAACACAGGAACAGAAAGCAACATACAGAACACAGAGGACCACAACACAGGAACAGAAAGCAACATACAGAACACAGAGGACCACAACACAGGAACAGAAAGCAACATACAGAACACAGAGGACCACAACACAGGAACAGAAAGCAACATACAGAACACAGAGGACCACAACACAGGAACAGAAAGCAACATACAGAACACAGAGGACCACAACACAGGAACAGAAAGCAACATACAGAACACAGAGGACCACCAAACAGGAACAGAAAGCAACATACAGAACACAGAGGACCACAACACAGGAACAGAAAGCAACATACAGAACACATAGAGGACCACCAAACAGGAACAGAAAGCAACATACAGGTAGACATACAGAACACAGAGGACCACAACACAGGAACAGAAAGCAACATACAGAACACATAGAGGACCACCAAACAGGAACAGAAAGCAACATACAGGTAGACATACAGAACACAGAGGACCACAACACAGGAACAGAAAGCAACATACAGAACACATAGAGGACCACCAAACAGGAACAGAAAGCAACATACAGGTAGACATACAGAACACAGAGGACCACAACACAGGAACAGAAAGCAACATACAGAACACATAGAGGACCACCAAACAGGAACAGAAAGCAACATACAGGTAGACATACAGAACACAGAGGACCACAACACAGGAACAGAAAGCAACATACAGAACACATAGAGGACCACCAAACAGGAACAGAAAGCAACATACAGGTAGACATACAGAACACAGAGGACCACAACACAGGAACAGAAAGCAACATACAGAACACATAGAGGACCACAAAACAGGAACAGAAAGCAACATACAGGTAGACATACAGAACACATAGAGGACCACAAAACAGGAACAGAAAGCAACATACAGGTAGACATACAGAACACATAGAGGACCACAAAACAGGAACAGAAAGCAACATACAGGTAGACATACAGAATACGAAGACAGACCAACAGTTCAAAACCATGAGAACTTTTGAAGATGAGCTTACTCTGCCAAGGTGGTCGGTTCTGATTTCTGCCAGTTTGAAAGTAATTTGAGGATTCTTACTCCCTGAAAATAAACATTTTTAGAGGAGGGCGATATAAGGTACCCGTCTTCGATATCATGTCTTGTCTGGTACTCCTGTTCAATAGCTCAAGTTACTCAAATACATTCCAACTCTGCCTAGCCACAATAGTCCACATGAAAATGTAGATAGTAGCCAATACAGTTTGTTAAAAAGTTATGAATCAGTACTATTAATACTTTAAAAAAGGCAATTTGGGGTGGGGGTGAGAGCAGACCTGTGCGGGGGTATCTGTAAACATCAGCCTTGCGCTCCTCCAGGGCTGGGGAGGGAACGTGAATTAACTCCACCTCTGACTCATCCACCTCCTCATACAGTAACTGGAGGGTCTTCCCCCCATCTGGGTCTGAAAGAGAAGGAGAGAAACGTATTGAGTTAGCCGTTTTATTCAACAGCAAGTATGTGCCCAAAGGCAATGTGCTTTGTGTTAGTGGATTGAAGAGTCTAACCTAGTGGAATTTGTCTTCAATAATCCAGTAAGATTTTGAACTAACCTTATTTTTTTACTAAACTTAAACTATTAATGAAAATCATAATGCATTTTAAATAAGATAAAGATACATTAATTTCAAATTTTCGGAAGACCAGAAATATCAGGAGTTCCTGTTCAGTCAAAAGCTACATCTCTGGTAGAGGGAAAGGAAACATAAGGACAAGCATCACAAAAACAGTCCATAAAGACGTCACCTTCAGGAGCAGCTGGCGACCACCAGTAGCCCGTGAAGCGGTCAAACTCCTCCTGGATTACAAAGGTGGCAATGCCTGCAGACTTGGGGTCCTCCTTCACGTTATTCAGTCCTAAGAAATGTAGAAAAGGATGCACTGTCAGAAGACTGCCCTCTGCTTTCCACTTTACGTTAAAAGATGATGATGCCTTTTCATTTGGCCTTTCATGAACAAACTTAATTTAGCATACTTTTTTAAAGAAAACTCTTGCTAGTACATTCGCACAGCATTATATGATGAAAATGTAATGCAAATTAAATACAGGCCTGTGTGTATCTTTGGTATTAACCCAAAAGAGCACCCTTTCAGATACGTTGAAGAGCTTGCATTCAACAGAAATCTATTAAATTGAGAAATAACACAACTCTGAAAACTGATCAGCATCAGTTTCATAGTTTGCTGGGTTAGTAGTGTGCCAACCTATATGGCTGTAGGAGAGTCTCCTCTCCTCCTTATATGTTACTGTCCCCACTACAAACAAAAATACTGTAGAATTCCATTCATTCCTATGGAGGACTTCTCCTTCTGGGGAGTGCCAAGATGGCCGACCAGTAGCATCAAAGCCTCTCTTTACATCAGTGGTTACCAACCAGTCGATTGCGATCAACTGGTCGCTCTCCAAGGCATTCCTAGTCGATCACCAAACCTTTCTGTAAAAAACCCAACGATAAAGCCTTGCGTTCCTATTTTCTTATTAGTTTCACGCTGTTGTAGGTGGTTGCACTTGATTCAGCAGCCCTAGCGCTGGGAAGGCAGTGTTCCCATTTTGAACCATTTCATGTCTGAAGGTAGAACTAACAAATCAAGCGCACCTACAGGCTTACTGCCGGCCAATCAGATAGCTCAGATCACTGTGTCTGCGCAGTGTCCTCGAGCCATAGACTGTAAAAATAAACCTCAAAAGCAAAGATCATACTGTGAGCAGGGCCGGCTTAATGCAGGGGCTTTCCGGGGCTGAAGCCCATGGGGGGCCAAAGAGGCAGCAAAAAAAAGAAGAAGTCAAAAGTAAAATAAATCTAATATACAGTGGGGAAAAAAGTATTTAGTCAGCCACCAATTGTGCAAGTTCTCCCACTTAAAAAGATGAGAGAGGCCTGTAATTTTCATCATAGGTACACGTCAACGATGACAGACAAATTGAGATTTTTTCCCCCAGAAAATCACAGTAGGATTTTAAATGAATTTATTTGCAAATTATTTTCCACCATAAGTATTTGGTCACCTACAAACAAGCAAGATTTCTGGCTCTCACAGACCTGTAACTTCTTCTTTAAGAGGCTCCTCTGTCCTCCACGCGTTACCTGTATTAATGGCACCTGTTTGAACTTGTTATCAGTATAAAAGACACCTGTCCACAACCTCAAACAGTCACACTCCAAACTCCACTATGGCCAAGACCAAAGAGCTGTCAAAGGACACCAGAAACAAAATTGTAGACCTGCACCAGGCTGGGAAGACTAAATCTGCAATAGGTAAGCAGCTTGGTTTGAAGAAATCAACTGTGGGAGCAATTATTAGGAAATGGAAGACATACAAGACCACTGATAATCTCCCTTGATCTGGGGCTCCACGCAAGATCTCACCCCGTGGGGTCAAAATGATCCAAAGAACGGTGAGAAAAATCCCAGAACCACACGGGAGGACCTAGTGAATGACCTGCAGAGCTGGGACCAAAGTAACAAAGCCTACCATCAGTAACACACTACGCCGCCAGGTACTCAAATTCTGCAGTGCCAGACGTGTCCCCCTGCTTAAGCCAGTACATGTCCAGGCCCGTCTGAAGTTTGCTAAAGTGCATTTGGATGATCCAGAAGAGGATTGGGAGAATGTCATATGGTCAGATGAAACCAAAATATAACTTTTTGGTAAAAACTCAACTCGTCGTGTTTGGAGGACAAAGAATGCTGAGTTGCATCCAAAGAACACCATACCTACTGTGAAGCATGGGGGGTGGAAACATCATGCTTTGGGGCTGTTTTTCTGCAAAGGGACCAGGACGACTGATCCGTGTAAAGGAAAGAATGAATGGGGCCATGTATTGTGAGATTTTGAGTGAAAACCTCCTTCCATCAGCAAGGGCAATGAAGATGAAACGTGGCTGGGTCTTTCAGCATGACAATGATCCCAAACACACCGCCCGGGCAACGAAAGAGTGGCTTCGTAAGAAGCATTTCAAGGTCCTGGAGTGGCCTAGCCAGTCTCCAGATCTCAACCCCATAGAAAATCCTTGGAGGGAGTTGAAAGTCCGTGTTGCCCAGCGACAGCCCCAAAACATCACTGCTCTAGAGGAGATCTGCATGGAGGAATGGGCCAAAATACCAGCAACAGTGTGTGAAAACCTTGTGAAGACTTACAGAAAACGTTTGACCTGTGTCATTGCCAACAAAGGGTATATAACAAAGTATTGAGAAACTTTTGTTATTGACCAAATACTTATTTTCCACCATAATTTGCAAATAAATTCATAAAAAAATCCTACAATGTGATTTTCTGGATTTTTTTTCTTCTCATTTTGTCTGTCATAGTTGACGTGTACCTATGATGAAAATTACAGGCCTCTCATCTTTTTAAGTGGGAGAACTTGCACAATTGGTGGCTGACTAAATACTTTTTTTCCCCACTGTATGTAGTATATACAGCTGTGGAAAAAAATAAGAGACCACTGCACATTTTTCTTAAATCAGCATCTCTACATGTATGAAAGCCATTCCATTCCAGTGTCTGTTGAATTCCAACCCAGGCACACCTCATTCTACTGAATTAGGTGATCACCTGAACCAAATCTTATTTAACGAGGAAAAGTATAAAAACCACTGCTGTGGTCATCACTATCCTCTTGCAATAGGCCCAGCTGGATGGCAAAAACAGTGCTAATAGTACCTCAAAAGTAATATTAATAAAAAAATAACTACTGACCATGCCAAAAGAGTTGAAAAGGAAAGTTTTGAGTGAGGAAAAGAAGGGTTCAATTCTGGCTTTACTGGCAGAGGGGTACAGTGAGCGTCAGGTTGTTTGCATCCTTAAAATTTCAAAGACGGCGGTTCATAAGAACAAGGTCAAGCAGCAGACATTGGGGACAACAAAGCTACAGACCGGCAGAGGGCGAAAACGACTCTCTACTGACCGGGATGACCGCCAACTCATTCGAATGTCACTCAACAACCGTAGGATGACATCAAGTGACCTACAAAAAGAATGGCAAACGGCAGCTGGGGTGAAATGCAAGGCGAGGATGGTTCGAAACAGGTTCCATGGGGCAGCCCTTCATCAATGAGAAGCAAAGAAGAGCCAGGCTTAGGTTTGCAAAAGACCATAAGGATTGGACCGTAGAGGACTGGAGTAAGGTAATCTTCTCTGATGAGTCCAATTTTCAGCTTTGCCCAATACCTGGTCGTCTAATGGTTAGACAGAGACCTGGAGAGGCCTACAAGCCAGTGTCTCGCACCCACTGTGAAATTTGGTGGAGGATCGGTGATGATCTGGGGGTGCTTCAGCAAGGCTGGAATCGGGCAGATTTGTCTTTGTGAAGGACGCATGAATCAAGCCACGTACAAGGTTGTTCTGGAAGAAAACTTGCTTCCTTTTGCTCTGACATTGTTCCCCAACTCTGAGGATTGGTTTTTCCAGCAGGACAATGCGCCATGCCACACAGCCAGGTCAATCAAGGTGTGGATGGAGGACCACCAGATCAAGACCCTGTCATGGCCAGCCCAATCTCCAGACCTGAACCCCATTGAAAACTTCTGGAATGTGATCAAGAGGAAGATAGATGGTCACAAGCAATCAAACAAAGCCGAGCTGCTTGAATTTTTGCACCAGGAGTGGCATAAAGTCACCCAACATCAATGTGAAAGACTGGTGGAGAGCATGCCAAGATGCATAAAAGCTGTGATTGAAAATCAGGGTTATTCCACCAAATACTGATTTCTGAACTCTTCCTTAGTTAAAACATTAGTATTGTGTTGTTTAAAAATGAACATTAACTTATTTTCTTTGCATTATTCGAGGTCTGACAACACTGCATCTTTTTTGTTATTTTGACCAGTTGTCATTTTCTGTAAATAAAATCTCTAAATGACAATACTATTATTTGGAATTTGGGAGAAATGTTGTCAGTAGTTTATAGAATAAAACAAAAATGTTATTTTTACCCAAACCCATACCTATAAATAGTAAAACCAGAGAAACTGATAATTTTGCAGTGGTCTCTTAATTTTTCCCACAGCTGTATATATATATATCATTTTTTTACTGCAACCACCAACTACAGGAGGACTCAGCAGTCCGCTCTCAATTAGTGTAGACAGCCTGCTGTTGCCTGCTGCCGCTCCGCTAATCATCAGATGGGGGAGGAGAGGAGGTAGGGGGTCCACGTGGATAACTGGGGGGGCTCTGCCTTGATTGGGTAACTGATGAATAAAAAATTAAAATAAATCAACTGCATAATAAATAAATGCAACTGGTCAATTGTGTGAGTCATGTGTTACCATATATGGCATGAGTCATGTGTTACCATATATGGCATGACATGTATGCGATGTAACGTGGTTACAAAATCTTGCTAGCTAGCCTGCCTACTGAAAATGGTGGGAGAAAGTGAGTGGCCTGTGTGGGGCCCCGAAAAGAAGACTACAGATAAGAAAACAGCAGGACCAAGAACTTAAAACCAAAAATACCCAAACTGACTGGTTATTTTTCTGTACAACACTAAGACACAAAAGGACTCCCGAGTGGCGCAGCGGTATAAGGCACTGCATCTCAGTGCTTGAGGCGTCACTACAGACCCCCTGGTTCGATTCCAGGCTGTATCACAACCGGCCGTGATTGGGAGTCCCATAGGGCGGCGCACAATTGGCCCAGCGTCGTCCGGGTTTGGCCGGTGTAGGCGTCATTGTAAATATGAATTTGTTCTTAACTGACTTGCCTAGTTAAATAAAGGTAATAAAAAAATAAACAAAGCCCTGCAATCAAGCATACGAGAGATCAACCAATTGGCAGAGTGGGTGCCTTGCGCTGCTCATACTCTGAATTTGGTTGGGGTAAATACTGTGAACTGCTGCCTTGAGACATTCGTTTTTTTCACGTTTGTGCAGTCAATATTTAACTTTTGCTCCAAATCCACTTGGTGGTGGCAGATTGTAATATCAGGTTTACAAAAAAATGAAAACAGTCGAATTGAAACCCTCTAATCTCTTTCCGGTACGAGGTGGTCTGCCCATGCACAATCGACAAAAGCATTATGCCTCAATTATGCCAATGTTAGTCAGTCTCTTCTAGAAGTATCTGAGGAAAATCAAACTCTGGCCATGCGTAACAAAGCTCTAACGCTCTATACCCAAATGGACAAACTTGAGATTGCTTTTCTCTGTAACTTGTGGAACACAATACTCCAACGTTTTCAGAATGCAAGCACTGCACTTAAGGTAGTCCAACTGGACCTGTCTAACTCTATTCATTTGATGGCCTCCTTCAGAGATTGTGGCTGGGCTCCGAGATCAGTTCGATAGCATTGAGGCAAAAGGAAAGGACATGTCACCAAGTGTTTTAACGCTTTACTAACCTAACACGACTGAGAAGACAGCAAAAACACCTGATAATTCGTCAGAGGCAGAGCCTGACTGTCATTCATCAATAACAGGTCAGCAGAAATGTGCTGTTGGTGTGTTCACCGTTGTGATTGACACACTTATTGCCGAGTTGGATAGGAGGTATGAGTCATACAAAGAGCTAAACAACTGCTTTGGATTTTTCAACAATATACCTTCACTTTCCTCATAAGACCTACACTCATCTACACTCAACCGTCAAAGTAAATATCAATCTGACTTGCAACATGATTTTCCAGATGAAATCGTCCAGTTTAAAGAATGTATCAAAAGTGGGAGAATTGCTTCACATGTTGAGACAGAGAAATCTACAAGCAGTCTTTCCCAATGTTGATATTGCCTTGCGAATATTCTTGACTTTACTCGTTACCAATGCATCAGGGGAGCGGTCCTTTTCAAAGCTGGCTATTGTCAAAAACAGACAGATCAACGATGGGACAGGAAAGACAACCATTTGAATCTTACGGCTCTTGAGAATGATCTACTCAGGACACTTGATTTCAAGGACATAGTAGCAGATTTTGCTGCTTGGAAAATGAGGAAGAAATCATTAAGGTAAGCTATGATGATACTTTTTGTAATAAATTCATGCACGGCATAAGGCCTTATGCTCGTTCGCTGGAGACTGCTGGAGAGGCTGTCCAGCCAGCTGGTGGTGCTGAAATGGCGGAGGTCGCACAGGCCCGCGCTCTTGTTTTCTTTGCGAAGTAATTACAGCAACTGTAATAATATGCTGTGTGGACTTTACCGGATAGATGTTGCTCTCTGATTTTAACTGTGATAATTATGAAACACAAAACATATAAATGTTCTGCTTGACTGTGATCCATTGTAGCCTAGGCCCAATTTCATTTGTTTATTTAGAGGAGAGACACACGTCTATAATCCTGTGCATAAGCAGCGCGTCCATCAGGCTAGGGGAAGCTAAGCTTTCTCTAAATAAATTGAATTGCCAAAATTATAATCGCTCAATTATCCTACTCCTGTCTTTACAGAAATAAATAAAATCATTAAAAATAGACTACTAAAGCATGATTTGGCCACAGAGGATCATTAGCTTCTTTAAAAAAACAAAGTTGTGGATTGTTTTACATCGCATTGTCTACAGTCAGAAGGAAAGGCAGCACGCACAATATGGGCAGATGATTGTTGAGTTGCGACGGTCAGTGAAAAGTAGAGGCACAGCCAAGCATATCGCAATATTTCAAAATACAATCACGGGAATACATAGTTTTGCAAAGCAAATGGCTATTGCTGTAAAGAGAAGGCATTGAAAAGACTAATGTCTTTTAGTTATCAAAATTCTCAACTTAATTGAGGGAACAACAGTATAGCCTCATATTGGTACCAGTGGAGAGCATCGGCCATATCCCCGATGAGTATGCACTGCGCATATTCAGTCTATCATTGTTGGGTCAGTGCCACTAAAAGTTTGTTTTTGGACAATAATTTCCTACTCCAGTTTAGCTGGACCTTATATTCTATTTGTGTCTCCCCTTATGTAGGCCTATTTATATGGACGTAATTTTTATTGAAATGTTTGTCAGTGTCAGCAAAGTAGGCTACTCGTAATTTGTCATATTAAAAAAGATTCTGCCAATGCCTCCAGTCATATAAAGTGTAGTAGAATTGCAGGAAATTTGTTTATAAAAAGCCCCCAAAAAATCTGTACAAAGAAAGGTAGGTAGGCTATCTGATATAGCTTAGGCCTACTCTACGCTATACGTGCTTAGCCATGCATTGAAAGGTATTTTTTGCAAACAGTGATTATTAGCCCAAAAAAACATTTGTTTTATTTTAGAGTGAAAAAACAACAACTTTTTTTGCAGGCAATCTAATAATTTGGCCAGCTAAAAATGTATTTTAACACGCATTTCACTTTCTGGCCCCCTGGCTCTAGGTCGATTTTTAAGCATTTTGAATGAAGAGTCGTTTGGGAGGCAAATGAGCCGGCTCACCAAAAAGACTCGGAATGCCCATCACTAGCCTCCCTCCCCTCAGACTGGCCATCAGATGTAGGCCATCAGTCCAGTAAAAAATGTTTTAAAGATTATTATTATGCTCACAAGTAATACAACAAATTATCTATTATCAGTGTGATCATATACATAAAATGTTTTAATATCATTTCTAAATGGTCTGAGAAGAACAACATTGGCAGGCCAATTCAAGTGTAATGTGATAATGTATTGGGTCTATAGTCTACTGCACAATCCTCATTGCCACAGAACGGTTTTACGTTTTTTAAAGTCATGTTTAAAGAAAAATATGAGACGTAGATCTCGGCTTGAATTTTGACTCAGAAAGGGATCTTGATTCAGAAAAGGTTGGTGACCACTGCTATACATCATTTGTGCCAACCTTTATGGCAGTAGGTGAGTCTCCGCTCCTCCCCAGTCTCGATGCTGGCCACCCACAGGTCGTTGCTGTTGATGAAGGACATGAAGGTGGGGTCGCCTGGGGAGATCTTGGGGTCCATTCGAGTGCCTGAGCATTGGGTCTTAATCTCTACAGGCTTCATGGGGGACGCCTGCTAAACATCACACAGACTTTTAGGGATGAGAACTTAACATGCTACAGACAGGTTGGTTACCAGAGTGCCTACATGTCAAAGCATTTTCTATCACAAACACTTGTAGGTGACCACTTGGTACACTTCTTAACTTTAGAAGTGTATAGGGCACTTCGCATACTTCACCTTAGCAATGTACAGAGCACTTAGAACAATTCTTTCCTTTAAAAATCCACAGAGCACTTTGTACAGTTCTGACTACCCTACATATACCCTTACATATAAGGACTTTGCTAGCATGACCACCTAAATAACCAAGATGCCAACATAACTGTATTGGGCTAACAGCAGTATGATCCTAACCTTAACAGGAAGGCCTGGGCTGTGTCCTGTAAATAATACTCACAATGAAGCCATTATAGCCTCCGTCCCGGCAGTAGAACAGGCTGTTGCTGGCCTGGAAGAGGAAAAGGCCGCTCTCGGCGTGATAATCATACGATGTGATCCCAAAGACCCCTAGACGCTTCCTCTCCCTCAGCAGCTCCTCCTCCCGGGAGTACACCCCATGATGTGGGGTGGCCTGACAGTCAGGAAAGATGCGTAGCAGACAGTGAGACAGCGATAGCTTAGCATGCACACCAGCGTGTTTTGGCTTTAGCCAACATGCTGTTTTCTGGGCAACGATAGTGGTACCTTCGTTTTGCCACTCGTGTTTAAAGGGGACGTTAATTATCAAAATGTA
The DNA here is from genome assembly GCF_020615455.1 of Coregonus clupeaformis. Taxonomy (NCBI): domain Eukaryota; kingdom Metazoa; phylum Chordata; class Actinopteri; order Salmoniformes; family Salmonidae; genus Coregonus; species Coregonus clupeaformis. The sequence continues at coordinate 35,044,495 of NC_059202.1, forward strand.
TTTTGGGGGGGCATAGTATTGATGGCTATGTCATCTACAGAGCATAGACAAACAGAGGCGCTCCCAAAGGGTGGAAGTACAGGAGTATTCCATTGGGTGCCAACTGAGCTGACCCATGTATGTTCTCCTCTACATATTACACATCAGTGCTGTGGATGAGGACATGCACGCAGAAATGCCTTGTGAATGTGTGAAGAATTTCCTGCGGTGAACAGCATTTATGTTTAGATTTCCCAGAAATTCAACAAGTGGCAAAAGGGAGCCCAGAGGAAGGGGCTGAGGGGCCTTTACCTGAAAGTGATCTAGCATCTGTTTCCACGACAACACCAGAAGGGCCTCTTTCCTAATTTTCTTGGGAATCTCTGAGTAAAGTAATGAGTTTTCCCTACTTCCATAGGGCATTCCTAAATGAACATGGAGCAGAAGAAACAGGTTGAGTTAAACAGACTTAGCAATGCAAATATATTATTTATCTGCGTAACCACAAAGTTCAAGGATATTGTCACAGATTGGTTGTTCTGAGGTTGTTCCTAAGGGGTTTCTTTCCAATGTAACGTTCCCTATAGCCTACCTTCTAATGTTAATGGTGCAGAGGGAATCAAACACAAGTGAAGAGATCAAATATACATCAGATTCCTCCATTTCCCACCCCTATTCACATGAGTTAATTATTATACACTGTACTGTCACCATTGCGGTGCTGTTTGTTGACAGAAATTGTGACGACTCCGCAAAATACATAATGGAATTTCCAGTGAGGGTGTGGAGGTGTGACCTCACCGAGGTAGTAGAGTCGATGGGAGTATGGTCCTGACTCGTCCTGCCTCGGGACAAACTGGAAGTCATGCGGGGCCTTGTTGATGACCATGCCCGAGTACTTGCGGCTGCTATGGATGATGTTCCGCAGGCCATCCCACGAGTGCTTCTCCACAAAGAACTGGGAGGGCACGTCCTCCATCTCCACCACCTCCGTACTGTCCGAGAGCTCATCTACCGCGGTCATTCTGACAGCTGTATAACTGACCCATAACAATAGAAAAGTCACCAACAATATTTGTTACAAAGCTGAATGTAAGTACATACATGTAACATTGAGCATTGAATACATGTAAACAATGAGAACAGACAGACCAGCTAGTTGTATAGGTTTAAAAAATGGTCAAACATGTCACATTAAGCCACATTTTACCAAATGAGCACAGTAGAATGCAAGATTAGTTACGCACCTTCTTTTCCAACTACCTTCTGTTTCGTCTTCAAGTTTCACCCTCTTAACTCTATGCATTAACCGGCCAACAAGTCTGAGCCAGATTTGGCAACCTAAAACAGAGACAAATAAATTTCTTGGATACAGTCACGATAATACAAGTCCATCATCTTAAAGCACATTACAGTGTGAAACAAAAGCAAAAACCCTACCATGACATATTGAAAAATAATCATATTAAAAAGGCACAAAATAGAATATGTAGGAGACTATGACACCAGACTGAAAATTCCCTGCATGAAAGAGGATGATCCGACAAGGACAAGCCAGAGAAACAGCACAGAATCTACCATAATAAACATCCCGGATGTACAAGACTTTGCAAAAATAAATCCCATAAAGTTGCTATACCGAAGAAATCTCCACGCCATTGTTCTTTGACCTGCTTCATTGAGGCACAGCTCAGCGACTCACTTGGGAAAAACCTTCTCCTGCGATGGTCCAACTATGTGTGCTAGAGCGTGCAACATGCCTCTAATGTCTCAACACTAATATATCACCAGATTGAGGAATGTTTGGCTATTACTCTACAATTCAGAGGTTAGTCAGGCTTGTTGATCTGACCTCATTGTTTAGGCCTAAATGAGGTCATTCACATAGCCTACAATACATTAACATATCCATCCACTTAATATTGAAAGGAAGAATACGTATGCTTTTATCCTCATTGAGCTACACAATCCCCTTTGAAAGCTGAACATGTAGGCATAGCCAACACTGAAAAGGCAGCAGGTTAGTAGGTTAACAGCTTAGTATGTAGCTCTGCCTAAACCCCTCATGGTGGTGTTTTCAAAGGTGACCGTGGCGTGAACTAAACTATTTTCATGAAAATGTGATTATCTGGACAAATGTGAATATCTCAATAGAGAGACTGAAACAGCCAGAAGGAAGTACCCCAACTCACAACAACACACACAGAAGAGCTTCAATGACCGTAAGTAAACAATGATGGGGTTGTGGTGGTACTAAAGGGGCTTTTATTTTATTTTTATTTACACACACTAGCGTTGCTTTCAGTTGTTTTGGGTTGCACAAAAAAAGTTTAAATTGCAATACAGTTAAACTTACTGAAGTTTGTTTTTTTGTTAGTTTTTTACCCCTTTATTCTCCCCAATTTCGATCTTGTCTCATCGCTGCAACTCCCCAACGGGCTCGGGAGGCAAATGTCGAGTAATGCGTCCTCCGAAACATGACCCGTTTAACCGCGCTTCTTAACACCCGCCCGCTTAACCCGGAAGCCAGCCGCACCAATGTGTCGGAGGAAACACTGTTCAACTGACAACCGAGGTCAGCCTGCAGGCGCCCGGTCCGCCACAAGGAGACGCTAGAGCGCGATGCGCCAAGTAAAGCCCCCCCGGCCAAACCCTCCCCTAACTCGGATGACGCTGGGACAGTTGTGCGCCGCCCTATGGGACTCCCGATCACAGCCGGTTGTGATACAGCCCGGGATCGAACCCGCGTCTGTAGTGATGCCTCTAGCAGTGACACCTGACCATTGTAGTGACGCCTGACCATTGCTACTCCCCCTTCCGGGACGGCTCCAAGACCCTCCCCCACCCTCCCTTCGACAAATCAGATCACGCCTTCATTCTGCTCCTCAGTCCTATTGGCAGAAACTTAAACAGGAAGTACCCGTGGTAAGGACTGTTGAACGTTGGTCTGACCAATCAGAATCTATGCTTCAAGATTGTTTTGATCATGCGGACTGGGATATATTCCAGGTTGCCTCAGAATAACATTGACATATACACTGACTCGTTGACTGAGTTCATCAGGATGTGCATAGAGGATGTTGTGCCCACCCACTAGAACTTATCCAAACCAAAAACGTGGATAGCTGGAAGCATTCGCGCAAAACTGAAAGCACGAACCACTGCATTTAACCACGGTAAGGTGACTGGGAACATGGACGAGTACAAACAGTCCAGCTATGCCTTCTGTAAGGCAATCAAACAGGCAAAACCGCAGTACAGAGAAAGTGGAGTCGCAATTCAACTGCTCAGACACAAGATGTATGTGGCATGGACTTCAGACAATCATGGATTATAGAGGGAAAACCAGCCACGTCGCAGACACCGACACCTTGCTCCAAGACAAGCTAAACACCTTCTTTGCCCGCTTCGAGGAAAACACAGTGCCACTGACGCGGGCCACCGCCTCTCACAAGGACTGTGAGCTCTAGTTATCCATGGTCGACGTGAGTAAGACATTTAAGCGTGTTAACCCTTGCAAGGCTGCCGGCCCAGATGGCATCCCTAGCCTAACAACTAAATGACTATCGCGTCGTAGCACTCACTTATGTCATCATGAAGTGCTTTGAGAGGCTAGTTAAGGATCATATCACCTCCACCTTACCCAACACCCTAGACCCACTACAATTTGCATTCCGCCCCAACAAATCCACGGATGATGCAATCGCCATTGCACTGCACACTGCCCTATCCCATCTGGACAAGAGGAATACCCATGTAAGAGTGCTGTTCATCAACTACAGCTCAGCCTTCAACACCATAGTGTCCTCCAAGCTCACCACTAAGCTCCGAGCCCTAGGTCTGAACCACGCCCTGTGCAACTGGGTCCTGGACTTCCTGACGGGCCAACCCCAGGTGGTGAAGGTAGGCAACCTCCGCTACCCTGATCCTCAACACTTGGGCCCCACAAGGGTGCGTGCTCAGCCCCCTCCTGAATTCCTGTTCTACCCATGACTGCTTGGCCACGCATGTCTCCAACTCAACCATCAAGTTTGCAGAAGACACAACATCGACAAGACAGCCTACAGGGAGGTGGTGAGGGCCCTTAAACAGACTTTCAAAATGTGGGTCTGATGTAGACCCACTTCTTCTCTGCTTACCTCATGTCAAAATAAAAGTCCTGCATGTGTGCCATATGTGGACAAAAAAGGAATAACTTGTTTTTGACACGAGGTAAGCAAAGAGGAAGTGGGTCTACAACAGACTCACATTTGGAAAGTCTGTTTAATAATAAAATCCTATTTTGTCTCAAATTCCCCCGTCATAATGACCAACCGTCCTGCCTACCTGCACAGTAAGTTGAAATGGAATTGTATTTAACTTCTGGCTTCCCACTGACTGTTTTTGTGCAACCCAATACAATAGAAAACAACGCTAGTGCGTTGCTAAAAAGCACCTATAGTGGTACATGGCTAGTTGTGGGTTATTGGTTTTTTAGGAGCATCTACCCACGTGGGTGATTGAAAGATGAACTGAGGTCTATGCTCCAGTCCAGTTGGTTGTGGTAATGCACTATAAAGTTGGTTGCCAACCGCCATATAAAGTCCAAAGAAGAAGCATGAAGGAGGAGACTACTAGAAAACAAACTTTTACTGTTTTATCTGTGGATTAATTGTCGGAGTAGAGGACCTTCTACATTTCAGGTAAAATAACAACCCAATGTTTATATCCCAGGACAAATTAGCAACAACCACAAGCTAACTAGCTAAATTGCCATAAATGTTTAATGCTTTTCGACCTGTTCCGAAATTAATATAATTGGTTCAGAGTTTTGATATTTCAACCTGCGTGTCCTGATCGCGTCTGGTGTGGGGGGGACAAAATCAGCTTGCTCGCGCGAGTCATTGGCCAAAAGCATCTACTGTAAGGGGGGGATTTGTTAAGAGCTGCAACGCTCTGCAACGGCCTGAACATTAACAAGCATCGCTTGCAGTACGGTTTTGGAAGTATAAGGACCTTATCTTTCATATCAGCGATACACACCTTTATATGGTTAGTGTTCCCACAAGGCCATATCCATGTTACAGCGCGTGTTTACGGAAGACAGACGGAAGACAAAGGGACCATCTGTGCTAATTAGCTATCTAGCATGCCCCGAACACCTGTGTTTAACCGAAGAAGGCCGCCAGAAACGTGTTGTCACTGAAAAATACTGTCGGCTGCAACTGTGATATAGCCGGTTAAAACGGTGTATATTTTTGCATTTGTGAAATTATTTTGATGTGATATAAAAGTAAAGGGCTTTATGTTTCTAGAACCGTATCACAATTGAGAATCGATTGAGTATTTGGCTGTTTCGGCTGCCAGAGCCAGTCTACCTCTGAAAATAACAAGGTTCTTGGACCTTAAAGAGTAACGATAGGCTCCTTAAGAGTACATATTGGGCCAGCTGTGGGTGTGCTTTAAGATAGGCCAGTGTTCCTCAAACCTATCAGCCGTTCAGGCCTATTTGATCTTCTGCAGTAGTCCCCCTGATTCGACTGCTCAACCGATTCATCAAGCCCTTGATTTGTTGAACCAGGTTCGCTAGTAGTGAATAAATCAAATAAACTGGGGGTCCTCAATGAGAGGTTTTGCGATACAATCACTTTAAGAGATCTGTGTAACTATGAAATTAAGAGCATGTTGGGGGTACATATTAATCCTCGGCTACTGAAAATGAATGGAGCAAGGTAACTTACTCTATCTAGCTAGGCAACGTTAGCTAGCTAGCCATATAACTAGCTAACTAGTAACGTTATCTGGCAAGACATTAGCAATCCAACTAACTCCAAACCTAATGCAAATAAAATGTTTTGACAAGGACCCGTTTTCAGTAATTCATTTCAGGCCAAATGTAAGCCATTGTCGGTGCTTAGCTAGCTACCCTGCTGTGTTGACAGGGGTCTGTTCTGGCTAGCGAGGTAGCCTCAGCGGCTAGCAAGCTAACGGTTAGACGAATCTGAAACAGTCTGTTTACTGAAATAACAACATCAGTTTTGGTTTGGTACTTACAGGTTCAGCCCTAGATTTTCTCTCACACGTTTCTAATTTCTGCTTTAATAATGCGATTAACTGTTAACCGGTTATAACTGCGTCCATGTCCTGTAGCTTGATCAGACAAAACAATCACGGAAAGCCTTGACAGAGCCGATCCTTCAACCGGAAAGCATACATATTTCAGCATCAACCAATGATAATATCAGAGACGGAAGAGGAAGCGAGACACCCCACTGGCTGTTTTTTTTCTTTTTCTGGTTCAATCAAAGTCAAATAACTAAGTAGACCAGACCTAGCTGCTATTGCATTGAAGTCTTGGATTGCTGACAACATGTAAACTATATTTCCTCTCCAATGTTTGTTGAAAACATAAATACATTTGCACAATGAGCACTTGTTGTCTCTCAAATATATAGTTACAGTTATTGGTTGGTTAGCTAGCTAGCACAATTTTTTTCCATATTAGCATAGATGTGGCATAAGTCAAAACACCTCAAAACGAGACATGCTATCAAGAACAAGATCAAAATTAAAGCTGCAATCAGAGTGGCCAGGGTTCAAGCTGTGGGCCCACTTTGCCACCATCAGGAAAAATTGGTCACATCGCCCTAAGATGAGCTACTTCTGTACTCCTTACCACGCTTGACAAATATCAGCAGTCAGAATCAACCAGATCATGCAATATACAATTTTGGACTATTTTTAATGAAGTTGACTACTTTAAACGTCTTCTTCTCCAGAACCGCTTGACTGATCGGCACCAAAGTTGGTATATAGTATCTATGGATGAACACCTTCAAACGCATTCTCCAAGAGTCTAGCTAAAACAATGTGGCCTCTATGAGCCAATGAATTTGCATGAATGGGTTTTCCTGTCCAACAGCGCCACAATGTGGCCAAACTCAACCACACTTTACAGGTTAGCTAGAGTCAGATCATTGAGCATGTGTACCAAATTTCATCACTCTTGAGTCAAACAGAAATATAAACATGTGCCCGTTATAGCGCATCCGTGTGGTCGATATAAAGGTGCTTGCATATGTTGAGTGTTGACAGTGTTTGCAACATGTGTACCAAACGTGACTATAGGCATTTATGTGCGAGACCACACCCACATTAATGTTAACTGGTCAATAACGGCCATGTTGTTTTTGGTATAAGTCTGGAAAATATTGCATTGAGAGACCTTGGTCCATAGATGCCACATATATAGTTTCGTGCAGATCAGTCATTCTGTGCCAGAGGTGTAGCATTTTAAGTGGCGGAAAATCTTTCATGGTGGACTTTATGGGTTCTTCAGGCAAATGTGTTCCTTGTGAGAATGACCTATGTACCAAATTTCATGATTCAAGCTCAAACAGGGTGATTGGTGTGAACTTTCAACATTTCCATTTTAAATTGTTTGTTATAGTGCCACCATGTGGCCAATTGGCATGACATTGCATGAGACGGTGTGGTCCATGGCCATTTACCATCATGCAAATGTGTATTACATTTACATTTTAGTCATTTAGCAGACGCTCTTATCCAGAGCGTATCCTCCTAGCGCCTTATTATCTCACAGGAATTTGAACCTAATAATAATTAAAACTGACAAATTGAACATATTGCCCTAGGATGAGCTACTTCTGTACTGTTTACCACACTTGCCAAATATCAGAACTCAACATCCAAAAGATACATCAGAACTCAAAATCAAACTGACCCTGCAAAATAATATGCCTTTGATGTATTTTGGACCATTTTCAATGTTGACTACTTTAAACGTCTTCTCCAGAATCGCTTGACCGATCGGCACCAAATTTGGTATATAGCATCTATGGATGAACATCTTTAAACACACTATTGTCCAAGACTCTAGCTGAAACAATATGGCTGCTATGAACCAATGAGTTTGAATGAGTTTTTTCCTGTCCAACAGCGTCACAATGTGGCCAAACTCAACCATATTTTACAGGTTAGCTCACATCCTTGAGCATTTGTGACAAATTTCATCACTCTGAGTCAAACAGATCAAGAGATATAAAAATGTGCCCACCGTGTGGTCGATATGAATGTGCTTGCATATGTTGAGTCTTTAAGGTGTTTGGAACATGTGTACCAAATTTCGTTACAATACGAATATCCGTGACTGATTTACAGTATATGCGACAGACCGCGCCCACGTGAATGTTTATTGGTCATGTTGTTTGACATACTTTCCTGGATTACAGTGTGTTTACAGATTTTGGTCCATAGATGTCATATATCAAGTTTCGTGAAGATCGGTCATTCGGTGGCAAAGGAGTAGCGTTTCAACTGTTTTTCACAAAATTCTAAATGTTGGAAAATCCTTCATAGCGGATCTTATGGGTTCTTGAGGCAAATTTGTTCCTTGTGAGGAGATGGACCTACAGTATGTAACACATTTCATGACTAGGTCACACAGGGTGAGGAGCATGACCTTTCAAAGTTTGCATTTTCAATCGCTTGTTATAGCGCCACCATGTGGCCAATTGTCATGGTATTGCATGGGAGGGTGTGGCCTTTGGCCCTTTATCATCATGCCAGGTTGCACCCTCCTGTGTCTTACCATCTCACGAAAATGTGCATGTGAATTTTGGCCTTACAGAGGAATAATATAAAGAATGAACCAGAACAAAAACAATAGGGTTTCACCAGCTTCGCTGCTTGAACCCCTAACTAGCTAAAACGATCCACCTACGATTCCGCACATGGTAGCTTCTTGTCATTAACCACGTTTCCATCCAGTTAAAAAAAAATAAAAAAAATAATAATGACAGCGGTGATTGAAACAGGAAGTTTCGGTAAAATGTTATAAATGCCGACAGATAATTTGTTCTTTCGACATGGTGGGTTCTTTTTGTGTCGGTAATTAATTATGTGAGAAATGGTGGTGGAAACGCCTTTATGCGCAAATATTGATATAATAACCATCATATTGAGGTAAACTTGGAGTCACGTGATGGTATGGTGTGTGGTCCTCCCACTGCGACTCTGGAAACCATGCAGTTTATTAGGCTGCAGATTATATAAATTGGGGTGGTGATGAGTTTGATGCTCATTTCCAATACATATCGAGGGTCTTATTCTGGTGACATGGTGATGGATGCTTGATTGCTTTTTGACAAATAAAAAATATTCTCGCTCTTATCCATAATAAGATGATCATGTAGACTAGCCTACCTGCACTTTATCTGCGAGCTGTTGGCTAGAGCGCACGTAAAACCAGAGTTGGCACATTTGCTATTTAACACAACCGGGTTTGTGACAAAACTATCGGTAGAGTTGAAAATGAGATGGAAACAAATTGAACATTTTGGGTACACTATGTCATCAAGCACTGATTTCTATCAGCAACAAATCAGTTTGGTGGAAACACATCACTGGTGGGAAAAATCGAATTTTTCTTTATGCAGATTTTAGAATATTCGCATGAAAATCTTTCGCCAATTGGATGGAAACCTAGCTCTTGTTACCAACTATCTGGCCATACATAATCACAACACAAAGACTTCTGACCCCTTGAAACTTGCGCATATTAATTTAACCACCATCTTTGATAATATTATATACACTGAACAAAAATATAAACACAACATGTAAAGTGTTGGTCCTATGTTTCATGAGCTGAAATAAAAGATCCCAGAAATTTTCCACATGAACAAAATGCATATTTCTCTCTCAAATATTGTGCACAAATTTGTTTACATCCCTGTAGTGAGCATTTCTCCTTTGCCAAGATAATCCATCCACCTGACAGGTGTGGCATATCAAGAAGTTGATTAAACAGCATGATCATTACACAGGTGCACCTTGTGCTGGGAACAATAAAAGACCACTGTAAAATGTGCAGTTTCGTCACATAATGCCACAGATGTCTCAAGTGTTGAGGGTGCGTGCAATTGCCATGCTGACTGCAGGAATGTCCACCAGAACTGTTGCCAGAGAATTTAATGTTAATTTCTCTACCATAAGCCGCCTCCAACGTCGTCTTAGAGAATTTGTCAGCACGTCCAACCGGCCTCACAACTGCAGACGTGTATGGCGTCATATGGGCGAGTGGTTTGCGTTGTGAACAGTGCCTCATAGTGGCGGTGGGGTTATGGTATGGGCAGGCATAAGCTACGGACAATGAACAATGGCAATTTGAATGCACAGAGATACCGTGACAAGATCCTGAGGCCTACTGTTGTGCCATTCATCCGCCGCCATCACCTCATGTTTCAGCATGATAATGCACGGCCCCATGTCGCAAGGATCTGTACACCATTCCTGGAAGCTGAAATGTCCCAGTTCTTCCACGGCCTGCATACTCAACAGACATGTCACCCATTGAGCATGTTTGGGATGCTCTGGATCGACGTGTACAACAGCATGTTCCAGTTCCCGCCAATATCCAGCAACTTCGCACACACATTGAATAAAAGTGGGACAACATTCCACAGGCTTTTTAAGGTAGCTGTGACCAACAGATGCATATCTGTATTCCCAGTCATGTGAAATCCATATATTAGGGCCTAATTCATTTATTTCAATTGACTGATTTCCTTACATGAACTGTAATTCCGTAAAATCTTTGAAATTGTTGCATTTATATTTTTCAGTATAGATTTTACAACCAAACCAAAAATTCCAAAGCTGGAACTGAAGCACCCTTGGAAAAACTGCCCTTTGAATATCTTAGAGAAAAAAAGTCACCCAAAAGTTGTGCCATGATAATGTAGGTAGGCTAATGATAATGTGCTAAATAATCTTTCACAATGTCTATTCCATGGTGTAGGCATGTGAGACCAACTGGGTTTGAAAATGTGTTGTCTGCACAATGCAGAATTGTTAGCCTGCTGAGCTAAAGCCTATTGGCATTGCCTTGGGAAAGAAAACCATTGACATGTTCAGTGTTTATATGTACGCAAATGTATTTCTTCATAATCTAGGGGGTCTGACCTGTTTGGGTTTGACAAAATATTCAGGTTTTTGTTGATATAGTAAGGGAATCCTGGTCCATGATTATAATTCCACTGTATTTAACCCTTGAAAATTACCATGGATGTTTTTGCCCAGAGACTGTGGCCCTGTCCAGAAACAACACAATCCCCCCCACCTTGATGATTCATGTAAATACAAAATAATTGGATAGGTGTAAGCAACATGGTATTCAATCCAAGCTTATACCAAACAACATACAGTAAATGCTGATACTATGATGTATGATGATCATTTTTAGCACTAGTACACCATCTACTGATGATTGTCTGTCCAAATCATTCACTTCCACAGAGGACTAAGCAGTTTAAATGCATCACATTGTAAGGTTTTAGGATAAAATGAGAGTTAAGTAATTTGTACAACTTTAACAATAAGCAGTCTTTATCTAAAAAAAATATACAATTTTAGTAATTCAGTGTAGTACAGGTACGGTAGTGCATGAGTAAGTAGCCTTGCATGAGTCTTAAGCCAAGGCTACTTACTCATGCCCTTCTGTACCTGTACTACACTCATAGGGCAGGAGCCTAAGTGCCAAGCAGAGATGCATCAGGTCCCATTTTTACAGTCTTTGGTATGACTCAGCCGGGGATCAAACTCACAACCTTCCAATGTCAGGGCGGAGACACTAACCACAAGGCCACTGAGTTGGTGCAAGAATACAGTAGTCTTAAACAATATCTAGTAGTTATACTCAAACTTATTTAGTGACACTTAAGTTGAAGCATTGATGGCCAAGATGCAGGATATCTTTTATTTGAAATAAGTTTTCCTTTCTTTTTGCATAAGTGCAAAATGCACCCAAACAGCCACCTGAGGGAAGTCTACATCTTTAAATAAAAAACAAGCAAAGTGTACATTTTTAGTACAAAATTGTCTTAAAAAATTGCACAGTTTGTGTATAATATATATTCATATTTTCCATTTTAAACAAACTTTAAAATAAAGGCTCAGAAAGTAAACAAAATCCTCCAAATGAAAAATAAAAACATTTTCCCTAGAATTTAAAGCTGAGGAAACTTGAGACCCTGTTTTCATTTCTGTATCCAGCATAAATATACATATCCCTAATATATTTTATTTTATTTATTATTAATGTTCCATTCTCTGTGCTATTGTTTGACCAGAAAATCAAAACCTATTGCAAAGTAGTTAAGTCCTACTATAAAACATGGGGGGGAGAAACAAAGGTTCTTTCATTTCAACATTTGAAAAGGAAGGTTATGCAAAAGTCTTACATCAACTTTTACATCAAGTGACATTGTAACAGAAGTAATTGGAATCCCTGGTTTTATGAGTTCACTTTTTCTCAAATAGTGTGTATCTGTGTTCCAAAAAACATCAATCTAGAATCCAGTTTTGCTTATCACCAGAACACATTTCCCTGACTTTAGAACTGAGCGCTGTGGCGGTTGGAGATGCTCAGCGCCGGTATGGATGGAAGCCCGTTACGTTGTGATTCTGTACTCGAGCAAAAGCGGCTGCTGTAGGCTGGGGTCCCGCTGCCGGTTGTGCTGTTGGTGCCCCGTAAGAGGCAGTCTGCTGGCTGGGGTCTGCGAAAGTATGGCCAAACCCACTCAGGTCCTGACCATAACCTGTGAGGGTGGGTAGGTGGAGAACAGGGAAGCGAAGTTCATTATCAGGATTGTAGATGGTGCTTTTTAACAAACCGATTCCAACCAGCTAAGTGAAAGTCCCTTATTTTACCTAAAATAAATACAGTGATCATAGTTTCAGGGCTTTTTAATGTTCATGTTAAATATTGTATTCCTTATTGTGAGCCTACATGAACTTCCATTCAGAGTTTGGTTAGCCAATTAGGAATGAGCACTTCCAGTGTAAATCAATTGATTGATAATTTAGAGGATTCAAAGATGTAATCTGAACTCTTGTTAAAGGCATCAACAAAAGGAAAACAGTATAACAAATACTTAAATCAGTTATCAGTTGTTTTTTTTTCATAGACACTGGATGGCACCATCTCCCTGCAATCCACTGTAGTCGGAGAAGCAGGGAACTGCATAGACATTCAGTGAAGACAAGTCTGAACAGTTCCAACTCATGTCGGACAGTACAGAGTAACAAAAAAAGAAATGAAACAATAGAAATGGTAGAAGAATACAAGCAAACTTTCCCACGAGGTGCTCAAAGTGCTCCAAGGCTAGAATAAATAATTAAGAAGAGCAATGAGCAGAGGGCTAACATGACCACAGAAATCTAATAGAAATTGGGTATACGTTCACCAGATAGAAGTGATTTTTTCTTCATGCAAACGTCCCTTAGATTATCATTATTTTAGCTGTCATAAGGAGATGGCATATGGAAAAACAACAAGTGAATTGACTGCCATCACATTGAATAACAGAGCAAAAAAACAAAACAAAACAAAAACTAGTTGAACACAGTATACCATGAACACATTTAGCCAATTACATCATCCCCCTTTAACCAGCAAAGCAATGCAGAGAGAGTGGACCAACTGAGGACGCAGGTGTTGTTGGTATAATAAACTACAGCTACTACAGGAAATGAGACGTGTAACCCTGTTAAGACTATTCATACCTTGAGATATGGACATTCAAAAAGATCTCATAACCTCAAGTCATTGAATAATGTAGCTGTATTTTAGTATATTCTAGAACAGTGGTATTCGAAGTCGGGGTAGATGGGTAACAAAAAATGAATGAGTACAGATTATTGTATGGGACAATATACAAACGTTTTTGAGAAAGAATTAGAAGAATAACATTTCACTGAGTAAATGTATTTATTGGTTTATTTTCATAAGAGATTAAAATGCAATGAATTTAAGGTTATTTGTTGATGTAAAAATAGGAATTTACCAATTTTAAGGCTGTGTCATTAGATTTGGGGGTGGGTTCGTGAGAAATTATTGGGGAAAGAATGGGGTCCCCATTGAAAAAGTGTGAATACCACTGGTCTAGGAGTATGTACTTTGTATGCACAAACATACCAAAGTACATACAGGGGAAAATAATGCAAGGGAACAACGAAGTTGCAGTTATATGACCATGTACTGAACTGTACTTTTGGTGGTTGGAAAAGACGATGCTCACACCTACCTGCACTATTTCCTCCCTGCACATCCTGACCATTACTGTGAGAAGGACGCGTTGGTCCGTAGGAAGAGGGGTCCTGAGGGTAGTTACCCAAGCCTATCAGGGAGACGAGGAGACTAGGTTGACTGAACCCAGATAGTCTACTTTACTTTAACATTGTCCCCTTCTTAGACCTGCCACTGGGGCTTGGCTTAAGTTAACACCTATTACGCTACTGACTGCTCTGAGACTCCTGCTAAATCAGTGCACAGCCATCTGGAATTAGAAACAAAGGTTTCTACTTGCTAATGCACTTTGCTGCCTGTGGCTATGGTTATCGTACTAAATGATTCTAAAATCAGGCGGCTGACGCTAATGGTTAAGAGCAGGATGGGTAGGCAAAGCACAAGCATGAAACACTGAACAAGATGGGAATCTCACACCTGACAGTTACAGGGAAATATACAATTTATATAGTCAAATAGAAATTATGGTAGAATATAGATATACACAGTGACCAATTTATTAGGTACATCACCCCATTCACAAAAATGGTTAGCTCCTACAGACAGTGAGTCACGTGGCTGTGGCTTGCTATATAAAGCAGACAGGAATCGAGGCATTCAGTTACTGTTCGATTGAACGTTAGACTGGGCAAAACGAGTGACCTAAGCGACTTTGAGCGTGGTATGATCATCGGTGTCAGGTGAGCCGGTGGCAGTATCTCAGAAGCGGCCGCCCCCCCCTGGGCTTTTCACGCACGACAGTGTCTAGGGTTTACTGAGAATGGTGCGACAAACAAAAAAACATCCAGTCAGCAGCAGTCCTGTGGGCGAAAACAACTCCTTGATGAGAGGTCGAAGGAGAATGGCAAGAATCATGCAAGCTAACAGGTGGGTCACAAACAGGCAAATAACTGTGCAGTACAACAGTGGTGTGCAGAACGGCATCTCGGAACACACAACTCGTCGGTCTTTGTCACGGATGGGCTATTGCGGCAGACGACCACACCGGGATCCACTCCTATCAGCTAAAAACAAGAAGAAGCTGCTCCAGTGTGCACACAATCACCAAAACCGGACAATTGAGGAGTGGAAAAACATATCCTGGTCCGACGGATCCCGGTTCCTGATGCGCCATGCTGATGGCAGTCAGGATTTGGCGTAAGCAGCATGAGTCCATGGCCCCATCCTGCCTGGTGTCAATGGTACAGACTGGTGGCGGTGGTGTAATGGTGTGGGGAATGTTTTCCTGGCACACGTTAGGTCCCTTGATACCAATTGAGCAACGTTTGAACGCCACACCTTGTAGAATCCATGCCCAAAAGAATATGGGCTGTTCTGGAGGTAAAGATGGGTCTGACCCATGTACCTAATAAACTGGCCACTGAGTGTATACTGTCTTGAAGAGCTAAACACTTCTAAGACCTATTAACAAAACATTGTATCTAAGTCTGTGTCTCCCCATTGTATTTAGTTTACTAAGGATAAATGCCAGTGGGAAATGAGGGGGCAGACAGAATGAACTAACTAGGCTACATAAATTAACCTTCCAAAAAGAAAGGATTTACCAATGCATTTGGTTTAAAGAGTGAGAGACCTTATGCAAAAGCCCCGCAATTGATGACAATGCTGGATTTATTTGTAGTCAACTTGGTACAATAAGTATAATTGGAGAGTAATTGGAAAACTCCTGATACATTGCATACTGATGCATTGCATTGAGTCTTCTCAGAACAGCTGTAATTTGTTTGTAGGAAAATATTGGTTTCAGTCCAATTACGCTCAGGAGAAAAAAAACATGCAAGATCCATTGACACCATAGAGGTCATGCCAGGAGAGAAAAGCCAACCAAGTCAGTAACAAAAAGGGAACAGTTGGCCAAACTGCCTGTCACCTTTGCCAGTAAAATATCTACCTTGGTTTATCTGCAGTTTGGTGTGCATTCAAACTCCTCTCGAAAACAACATTGAGAGGCAGGATTATCTAATTCAAACCTACCATGGGTTACCCATCCATATCATTCCGCAGCCCTACCTGGAAAAATGCTGAAAAAGTTGACACTGAAGAGTCCTGGGTATGGTGGGACTTCTATAGCACCTCCAAGGCCAAGCCTGGAGGGTATGTATGCAAGCGTGTGTATGCATGTGATGCCATTAAAGCTAAATGGTACCAAAGGGGAAGGTCCTGCTTGTTTGAGGGTTGTAATGAGCTTTGGCTAGGGAGGGGTTGTTTGACCCAATAAAGCATCCAACAAAATGGATCCATCCAGTATAGGCCATAATAACAGTAGGGTAGAGGGTGGGGCTGAGGACTGCATGGAGGCTTTACTTACCATACTGGCTGTAAGGGAAGTCCGGCTGTCCCGTGGGTGCTTTGCTCATGTCCTGAGTAGGTGTGCTGGCTGGAGCAAACCCTAGCGGCCCTGTTCCCGGAGTCGTGGGCGGGGGCGGCACTCCTTGTGGTGCATACTGGTCACCATGAGGCGTGCCAAAACTGTACCCTAAACCAGTGCCAGATGAAAGAGTCCTTATGTTGCACATTCTGAACTGTGAACGATAAATGTTAATGTCTCATATAGGTTATTATAATCAAAATAATCATAAAACATTTGATTATTGTAGTAGAAGCTGCAACACTAGGCAGTAGGGTTGGGCGATATTAGGATATGATCATATATTGGCGATATAAAATAATATATTGTGAAGACTTAACGTTCTTGTGAAGACGACATTAAAATATATTTCAGAACCATGTGTTACTGTTGGTGTTACAGCACTGCTAGTGCTGTAGACCTGCTATTCATTTCTTCAAGACAAAGCTGATTTCCCAGATTTTCTGTTTTAGCCGACTTTTATCAATGCCTGCATTTGAAACTTGGGCTGACATTTCAGAGTTTCTTAAGGAAGAGGCATTTGTAAATGTGTGTAGACGTTCTTAATAATGCAAAACACTGCAGTCATATTTTGGGCCATAATAATATTGTTAATCACAATATTGACGATATGAAAACAAAATAATTGACATGAATGGAAACAAGTTTTTTTAAATGACAACAATACAGCGTAGCTACTGACCAAACTGAGGTGGTGTGCTGTATCCCTGCTGAGCATAGGCCTGAGGTGCCCCAAAACCCCCTGCCGGGGTTGCTGTGACGAGGAATGCGTTGAACGGTGAGGGGGGCTGGGCGGGAGCTCCACGACCCGCAGATAAAGGGGGTCCGTACCCACCTGAGACAGACAGAACACAACAGATACGTATATACTTTAATACATGATGACAGGTGTATTGCTACATGTTCAGTCTCGGATATACCTTAGTTGAAACCCACTGTCAGTAGACACTGCATATTAGACAATATTTTCAACATGGGGAGAACCGTGTCAAATATAACAAAAATGCAACTTGTATATGAATGTGGTGCATTCTAGAACTCTAGCATTAAAGCTACAATAGCACTTGCTTGAGCTATGAAACTGGAACACCGCTGGGATTGTTTGGGGGTTGGTTGTATGATACATGACCAGCGAGGGTGAAGGGAGGTAAGAATCAAGCCCATTATCTGTCTTGAGAGGGAAATGATCAGAGTGACCTCAGCCATTACAGCTGACACCATGTTAACACTGGTGCTTAACAGACAATACCTAATTGGTCAATATGGATAATACAAAGTGCAAGGCAATGTCTATGTCACAATACTTTCTTGATAAGTTAACTGTCACAAGACAATTTACTATTTAAAAAAGCAAGTTAGTGAGATGTCTGAAACATTCAAGTGATTCAAGGATAAAACATACCCAAGGGCTGGCCTGTAGACACCCAAACTCCTTCAAAGAGAAAATAGTTGACAGTTTATTTATGCTGCCACAAAACCAATCCTGCAATATGTAATTGGTAACTACAGTACTGTTGTCAGTACGTTGACCGTTCCTCAAAGTAACATTTCAGTGCTGACCAAGATATACAAAGTTAATGTTATAACAGAAGGCATCAGACATTTTAACAGTTTCCAATGCTTTCTCCTAGGTATAATATAATGTAATGTTCCTGGTCTGAGAGATCGAGCTGTGCCTGGCTGGTCTCCCACTCACCCGGAGGCCCATAACTCTGCTGCCAGCCCTGGGCAGGCTGTGCCGACCAACCATTGGCTGCACTCAGGATGCCTCTGGGTCCCCATTGGTTAGGTCCAAGCTGGCCAGGAGCGTTGCTGTCCCGAGGTTCGGCCTTTTTCACTTCCACCTGAACAAAGGACAAGGAGGGCACACATTGCAAGACCAGTAATTTATCTCCAAAATCCCTTCCTTATCTAAACTCACCCATTACTAATATTTATCTTTAACATATCAGCTTGAGAGGGTTTCAGTTTTACATCTTATCTGAGCCAATACACTGCTGCCTAATACAGATAAATAGTTGCTTAACAATATGTTTCTCAAGTATTTCAGTCACAATAAGGTATTACTTCATTTTTGGATTAATAATTTTGAATAGAGCATAAAATAGCAATCGATTTAAATAGTGCTAAAAATTTCATTAAAACTGCAGTACAACCGGTCTACCTGAGAAACATAGAATACCTATTTCCTGTTTTTATGCCCTTTCATTTTTATAAAAACATCTAATGGAAGGTCAAGACTTACCTTTCCCGGGCTAACGCTTAAAGAATCTGTTATGTTTTACTTGTAGTAGAATTTCAGAGGGAAATGGATGTAGAAAGAAATGTGTATCATATCTATCAGAATAAGAGGTAAAACATGCAGACAATAGAAATGGACAGTCATAAGTCAATTTAGAAATGAATCTTCATACTGTGTCAGATAATGGAGAAAATTGCAATGGTGCTTAATTGACTAATACCCATCTGATTTGCTCATCTCACACAGAATAGAAGCACTTGGTATTGGACTGGTCTAACATTCAATAAGGTTGAAAAGCCTGTTCTTTTTAACATACCAGATGGCTTGTGAGGCTACCAGCCATTATCTGCCCTAAAAAAATATTAGCGTCACTTGCTGTAGCTAGCCAGCCACAGAGATACCAGCAGTTTACCAGAGCGAAAAATGGGTTTAAAACTAGGGGGGGACTAGATAGAAATAGACTAGGCTCTATCGAGGTTGAGTTATTGGGGTCACCTTGCATGAGGAAAACGAATCACAATTCTTCCCCTGCTTTAAGGTGGTGCTACTTTCTTTGGCTCCCCTCTTCCTTCTCTGTCGACCTAATTACAAGCATGTTTGTGGCCCCCCGCCTATAGCGCAGCTACCTGGGTCCTCTCCCGCGGGCATCGCAGCTGGAGTGATGGATACCATGACCTCTGTACACTCCCCAACAGCGGAACTGGGATTTGTCCCACAGTTTGATGTGCTCCACTTTCTAATTTTGTAACTTCTATTCCCCTAAGTCCCAGCCCAAGGTAATGTCAACTCAAGAACAATATCTCAAGTCGAGCCCTGATTCCTGCTGGAAATTAGGACAAAGTCAAGGAGAGTCGGTAAGAGTATAGCAGAATGTAGGTAGGGTCTCATACATCAATTATGAACAGACATGGATTTAGTTCGTACATTTAACGAGGTCAGAAAGGGTTAAACTATGAAAAATGGGTAAATAAGTCAAATGTCCATGTGGACAATTAATGTTCTCTTTCAATAAAAGACTAAAACGTTACATGTCCTCGTTTAGGGGGGGATCGGACTATTGAATGCACATTTTCCCAAATGTTTTATTATGTATTTTGTCAAGATAATTATTGCTATAAGAGAGGATGTCTCAGAAGTAGCTAAGCTAAAGTATTTTGTTAAAACTATAAATCATTAATGACTGGGCATTAAAAAAAACTCTGCTGGTATCACAGAACTGTGGCTTCAGGCACCAAATGAGCTAAGAAATCTCCATTGGGAGAAAATGGTGAACGAATACGGGCAAACAGCTTCAACTATCCTTCAAAGAGGGTGTAGATAGATAGGTCCCAACTAGCCCTTGAAAAAGACCCACCAATTTTGGTTCTCAGACTTGATCGACACAGTATGGAGATTCTTAAACTGAGGTCACTTAATTGAGGTTGTTTAACTTTTTAACAAGTTGAATAGGAAATATATCAAATAGTTCAAAAGGTAAGTGACCTGCCAACAAAATAATCAAAAAAGAAAAAAAGAACTGAACAAGACCAATCCTTTAGGTGATTTCTTTGTGGTAAAATACAGCGTTTCAAGCTAAACGCTTATCTCCAGGGGTGAAAGAAAGCCGGTACGGTCCGGTACGACGTCCCGGCAAAAGAAAGTGGACTTACACCGTACCGGTAAAACATGAGCCTATCACAATAATTAAAACAAAATGTCAAGAAAACTGTAGGCTTTTACAACATTATCATGACCGCATGTCAGCCGGATGACAAATTAGGGATTGGACTTGAAAATGGGTAGTATACAGGTCTACGATCCAAAATGTGGTGGTTCGACGAGAACACTGACATTTTTCCAAGGCAGAGATGACTGGCCGAGACTGACACGCGCGGACAGCAGTACACACATCAATTCAGGCTACAAGTCCCCAGAAGCTCAGTTGGTAGAGCATGGCGCTTGCAACGCCAGGGTTGTGGGTTCGTTTCCCACGGGGGGCCAGTATGAAAATGTATGCACTCACTAACTGTAAGTCGCTCTGGATAAGAGCGTCTGCTAAATGACTAAAATGTCAAATGTAAAGTGTAGGCATAATGACAATCGCCAAATGTCATTACACTTTCTGGTGTTTTAAAGGGATAGTTTGGAATTTTGGCAATGTGGCCCTTTGTCATCTTCTTCACCGGAGTCTGATGAACTCGTGGATATTATTTTTATGTACAGTGGGGTCTGAAATGATTGACACCCTTGATACAGATGAGCACAAATGATTATAAAAATAATTCAAATACTGAGGAAATTATATTATTTTATACTAATACAATTGCTCAGAGAAATAGATTTGGTTTAACAAGTAATAATTTTTTTCTCACAAAAAGGTAGCGGTCAAAATATTTGACACCCATGTTTTCAATACCTCACCTGCCGAGGATAACAGCACAGAGCCTTTTTCTAAAATGTTTTATGAGTTGGAGAACACATTGGGCGGGATCTTAGACCATTCCTCCATACAGAATCCTTCCAGATCCTTGATATCCTTCGTCTGCCCTTATGGTCTGCCCTCTTTAATTCAAACCACATGTTTTCAATGGGTTTCAAGACTGAGATGGCCATTGCAAAATGTTGATTTTGTGGCCAATTAACAATTTCTTCGTGAATTTTGATGTGTGCTTGGGGTTATTGTCTTGCCGGAAGATCCACTTGCGGACAAGTTTCAGCCTCCTGCCAGAGGCATTCAGGTTTTGGGATAAAATGTCCTGGTACTGGGTAAAGTTCATGATGCCTTTGACCTTAACAAGGGCCCCAGGACCAGTGGAAGTAAAATAGCCCCATAACATCAAAGATCCTCCACCAAGTGCCAATGCCGTTAGCAAACTAATTTGTTGGATGACATGAAAATGGAGCTCTTTGGCCAGGCACACCAGTGGTGGGTTTGGCGTGAGCAGAAATGAATCCCATACCTACTTTAAATATGGTGGTGGATCTTTGATGTCATGGGGATATTTTGTTTAAATAAGTCCTGGAGCCCTTGTTAAGGTCAACGGCATCATGAACTTTACCGAGGACCAGGACATTTTAGCCAAATACCTGGCCGCAAGTGGATCTCCAGCAAGACAATAACTCAAAGCACACATCAAAATCCACACAATTTTGCAATAGCCATCTCAGTCTCCGGACTTGAAACATAATGAAAACCTGTGGTTTGAATTGAAGAGGGCAGTCCATAAGCGCAGACGAAGAACATCAAGGATCTGGAAGGATTCTGTATGTTGGAGAGCCCTGCCAATGTGTTCTCCAACTCATAAAACATTTTAGAAAAAGGCTCAGTGGCGTTATCCTCGGAAGGTGAAGTATTGAATGGTATTGAAAACAGGGGTGTCAATTTTTACACCTACCTTTTTGAGAAAAAAATATTGTTAAACAAAATCTTTCTCTGAGCAACGATTAGTATAAAACAATTGTTACAATATATTTTGGATCCCACTGTATCTGCGTCCGGTATGAAGGTAGAGGTAGTTTTGCGAGCCAACGCTAACTAGCGTTAGCACAATGACTGGAAGTCTACAGGAACAGCTAGCATGCATTTGACAATCAGATGGAAAACATCATGACTGGTTGTTTATGCCACATGAAAAGGTAATACATGACAAATCTTTACTACTGGGCCCACAAAGCTCCAATTAAATTAATAGGGATTCTATATGTAATTCTATGATCAGGCCCACGTAATCGCGTGCAAACATATGAGATCCCATACCGGGAAGAAATAAAATCTACTTTCACCCCTGCTTATCTAGCATTATATGCTCCAAAACTGGGCACTTGAATCGCCAACGCCAGAGTAAGTGTTGTATTTGAAGTACGATATGGAATACCTTTTACAACCTAAAGGAGAGGTCAAAATAAACAAAGCCTTGGGCGACTACAGGAGTTGTACCTAATATTTCAGAGGGGAGACCAAGTATTTTTTGCAACATGTACAAGGCCAACCAGGCCATTGAAATGTTGCGGTTCAGAAAAAGAATTGTGCCCTGATCTTTTAGGAAAATCTTTGGAGTACCACATTTCAGTAATCTTCAGCCATGTTATTAAAATATTAAATTTACAGGAGCTTTAGGCCTTCATGAAAGAGCAACCAACCTCATTGGTGGCCCCTGGAAATAAGAGCTGTAACTCCAAAGGTAACAGCGCCAAGCAATGCTTCCCGTCGCCCAAGCCTCTGTTTAATCTTGAGGGTAAAATAAAACTACAACTACACACTTTTTTGCCCATGATGTCGTGAAAATGCATGTTGACAGCCTGGTCCACTGATTGTTCGGCCTCGAAAGTAATAAATCCAAAACCTAGCCAACGACCAAGAGTGAATCAAGGTAGCAGGGTGTTGTGACAACACAAGATGAAGAACAGTATTGGGGTCAGCAAGACAGGGATCCATCAAGATTGAGCTGGAGGCTCCTGGGGTTCGGATGATATCGCTGACTTGCAGCAATACACAAGTTGAAGATTGGGGGCTGAGGCACTTTTATCATCCAAGATAAACTTTGCACCAATCCTCTCCATGCTAACTCTAGGCAGTGTTTAAAAAAAATAGTTACAAATACTTCTAACATATCAAAGTCAATTTAAGTAAAATTTGCTTGTACTGCATTAATGTATTATATAGGGGATTGAAAATGTAATTTATATACAATTGTAATATATTTATATCCAGTGCAGTCAGTGGAACTACTGAGGAATATAAAAACTATAGATTTCAAGATACAATTGAGTGGTCTCGAAGCATTCATTTCTATATTGGATTCCAATTTGACCAGTTGTATTGATGTGACTTCATGCCGTTTCATCCAAACCCCACCTTGATCTGCCCCGTGGTATATTTCTGTGCAGCACAATCTGGCAGCATCCAATGTTAATGCATAACAAAACATGGAGAAACAGAAACTGTACAATGTCTAAAGATTTCTCCAAGCATTCCCAAATTTGGTTTTATGTTTTGAGTCAGCCAGGATAAGCCTAAATGGAAAATTACAATATTACTTACAACAGCAACACAAAGATATAGGCCATTTTGTCTTCCGAATGTGTAAGTAACAACTAATGATGCTGTCAAGAGTTTACATGGGGGATAAACAAAGTTCCATCAAAACACTGAGAAAAACCCCACTGTGTAAGGATTCAACACTTTCTGTATAAAACAAAAACACTGAAATGAAGTAGTAAATTAACAAAACGATTGATAAACGATTGACGGTGAATCCTCTGGTAGGTTATTCTCACACTCTTTAAGCCCAATGACTACAGTCCCTGCATGATATAAAAAGAACTCTAGCTGAACCTATGGATATACAGCACTGTAATTTAGCATAGCCATACCATCTTTGATTCAACTGTACATTTAGAAGCCAAACATTGGCAAATGTCCTGGTTCTGATAAGGTCTATGGTGATTTCACATCCAAGGCTCTAAAAAACTTTTCAGAGTATGCAGTAGCAATAGCACACTGCACTGAACCAGTTTATTGTTCATACATTTCTACCAGTGGCAGAATTGGGTTGTGAGAACATATCCACTGAGGGGCCTAACCTGATTCCAATTCAATGTCCTTTGAGACAAAATAGATTTTGAAACCTCTAATATCATGTCAAGCATTCCCAAGCCGCCTGATCTACAACTATAAATACCATCCATCGATGACCTGTCCTTAATCTAGATTCAAAACTTAGTTTAAGCATTTTCAAGCATTTAGAGACATATTGGTAACATTCAAGTTGAACATTTGCTGCAAACTGAAAGCCGCAAACATTCCTAGACAATTTTTCGCCAAAAAAAGTGTAAAAAATCCAAGGTCCTGCTCAGCGCAGCAAAACTCAGTTCATAACCATGATGATTCTAAACTTTGTATACACCCCAAATTGACAGCCTGCACATTCCATTTGGGGATTTTACATCTGGCCTGTACCTCTGTGATACCACTCAGTACACAATAACCTAAAGGAGAAAAGACAAATCTTAAGAGACACCATTAATCACATTAAAACCATTCACAAGAAGGAGGAGAGAAAAAGAAAAATAGAAAGGGCTTACTTACAAAAATACTTAACTTTCTACATACGGGAAAACACTTCATCATTTTTTATATATATCAGACATGTCTAAATTAAACTGAAAAAAAACTTAGTTCAATGCCGGATTTTTTAAAGTATTTTAGTATAAGAATAGTCTGGATATTATCCTTGATTATTGCTGTGTATCATCGTGTAAATTCAGATGACAAACTATTCTGTTTGTTCTCCCCAAAGAGATCAATGGATACTGAAGGAGAAGAGGGGGAATAAATCATGGGAGTCATTCATGACCACTGCATCATGGCTATGTAGGACAAGTGCAAAAGAAACAGCTCTGAGCAAACAGACCAAACTAATGTATATTTAAACCGTTCTGAGAAAACTGACCAGCCTAATCTACATCAACCCATGCTTGTCTTGTCATTCTAACTGTCAACTAATTTAACAGATGGAACTGAGTAAGGACTTCCACTTAAAGCACGTGTCAAACTCATTCCACGGAGGGCCGAGTGTCTGCGGGTTTTCGCTCCACCCTTGTACTTGATTGATATTGAAATTAAGGTCACTAATTAATAAAGAACTCCCCTCACCTGGTTGTCTCTCTTAATTGAAAGGAAAAACTAAAAACCTGCAGACACTCTGCCCTCCATGGAATGAGTTTAACACCCCTGATTAAAAGTACTTTGGGATTTTGGCAATGAGACCCTAAATCTACTTCCCAGAGTCAGATGAACTCGTGGATAAAAATGTTATGTCTCTGTGTCCAGTATGAAGGAAGTTACAGAGGTAGTTTCGCGAAACCCCATCTGGTAACTGTCCTAATTTTCTATCACTACACTGGTGAAGCTCTGCTATTTCAAAATTTAAGTCAAACTAAACGAGGAATGTTAGCACTTTTGTCAAAGAATGGTGAAAGTTTGAAATTAGACCCAAAATCTATTCATGCATCCTGAATAATACAACTAAAAACAATAACCTTCTTCTCAATAAGCTTATTTCAAACTACATGTATTACTATAGCATGTTAACATGTTCCTAATTGAACTAAAACGTCTAAGGGCTGCGTCTACAAAGGCAGCCCAATTCTTATATTCTTTCCACCTTTGGTCTTTTGACCAATCAGATCGGCTCTTTTGCCAATAATTGGGCAAAAGATCAGAATTAGGCTACCTGTGTAAATGCAGCCTTTATGCATCAGAAGCTGATTCTGTCACACAAAGTCAAGGGAAGATGTCTGAAATTAATGCAGATGTCATTCAACTTTCTCACCATGTAAACAGGTCTGCATGGGGAAAGTTCAGTGATTAAGAGTGGTATCCATTAAAAAGCTTGTGAATGAACGATGAAAAAGATGTTCCACCACAAGACAGGGGCTCTAGTTAGAATTGAGGGTGGGTGGGGGGAGGGGGGAATGAATGTCTTATCCTATTTGGGTCAGAATAGTTTGTCATGAGATTTAGAGATGGGAGGTATGGAAGAGAAAAACGGGATCAGCTTTTACCTCGGGGCCTCTGTTTCTCCGCGTCATAGATCATTACCACCTCTGTGACCTTGGATTAAACAAAGGAGAACATGGGCTGCATTAGGATTCAGATAAGAACCACTAGTATTGCCATAGCATGCATCTCTCAGTTGGAAACATAGAATTAGGAATTAGAATACTAATTTAATAGGATCTCTATGGTTGGGACACTGACACATTCTGTATCCCCATATTAATGGCATTTTAACAGAAAAATCTATTTTTCATGTGGTCTTCCAATAAGCAGTTCCTATATTGGATCCTGGTAAATGTTTTAGGTATAAAAAATATATATAAAAAGCTATACAATACAGTATACACCATCTTAACAGGACTCACCACTCCAAATCTATTGAAATAGTCCCGGAGTTCAGGTTCACCACAGTTATGGGGGATTCCACCGACAAATATCTTCTTTGATTTATTGCTGTCAGCTTTGCTGCCCTTCTGAAACAAAGAATGGGATCTCAAAGCCAGATTGAGAATCACACTGAAGACGTGGCAATTCGCCATCATCTAGCCAGTCGAGAAGAAATTAGCTTCTCTCTCCTTCTGCCCTGGGGTACAAATGTCACGTCGATGCAAACACTAGTCCACACAGATCAGGGTGCACTAGTGCCTTCGTTTCAGCGTTACTGAGACAAGCTATTTCAGGATCGCAGAGTAATTCATTTTTACAGAATCACTTAGCCTAACAATTACTTGGAAAAATTACATTTTAAGCTCCTTAGCAGAAGTCATGTTAACAGCAATAAGCCTCAGTGTGACAGATGCGATTTCTAGAGGCAGATAGGACCCAAGCTTATCAAAGGACAAAAAGGATACAATTCATTCCATTCTACCCAGGCTTGGTGCCCTATTTCTGTAGAGGACATACAGTATGTAGCCTCTACGAAATGAAATACGCTCCTTACCCAGCCGTCCTTAGTTCGTACTTTTTCTGGTTGCATTCCTCTGGGAGTACATGGCTTGGGGTCAATCTGAAGGCAAAGGATGAAATTGTACATCTCAGCCTTCAATGAAAAAGCACCTTCAAATGTTCCCTCCAATTTATCTGGTGAATTAGCCTACTCAATAAGGCCACATACAAATGGAATAAATTAATTATGTGCAATACAATTCACTTTACAATAAATCACAGTTTAACTGCAAGAAAATAACCTTCATTATCGCAAAATGGTCATGTTCATATTGCTGCATAGAAAACGCACTCTCTGCAGTTAATTATCTGTTACATGTTAGTTTAATTTGTTTGGCAAACAATCAGTCTGCTTTACATATAGCTCATCAGAACAGTCCAGGGATGTCCTTCAGAGAGCCAGTCTTTTGTTTTCTGAAGATCCCAGTGTGTGCTATGGGTTCACTATTACTTGCTCTTGCACAGACTATCATTATCGCTGTGTAATACTTTACTGAAAAAAAGTCCACATTCCCATGCAGTGCTTATTCCTCATCTCACACTTTACAAAAGGCATCATTGGAAAGACACATATTTCACATACTCACATTTCTGCCATCGAGATTATGGGGTTTGGTCTCCAGTACAGTCCGGACACAGTTGGGGTCTTTGAATTTGACAAAACCAAAGCCCCGCGACTGATTTGTGGTTTTGTCCTTCATGATGACACAATCAACTACTTCCCCATACTGCGAGAAATAGTTTCTCAAAGTTTCTGATAGAAAAGAGGACATTGACATTAGTCGGACGATCCCGTTACAGAATCCTTCAGGGATATATACATAGCCTAGTGTCCTGACATTATGGGTAATGTGTTTAAAAGTTCACTGGATGCAAAGCATGAATAATACATTTACATTACATGCATGCATCTTCAGAGGCAGGGCATAGAGGTTTCAACAATTAAGAGTCATATCAATCACATTGAATTGTAGAATTGCTTTTCATTGAAAGCCCCAAGGTAATCCCAAAGACGAATGCACAGAAATACATAGTACTGTGGCTACTGCTCATAACTTCAGAAAACACTGTCAGAGTGAAGAGCGTGGAGCAAAGACACACACTGTCTAATCAAGCATGATACAGAGATGGGCTCTGAATGCCTGTGGCTACAGACAAAGCTACTAGGTCTGAGCAATTATGAGAAAAGCTTGCATGTGTGCTTTAACTAAAATACACGATAACATGCAACCCTTTTGTACTCCAGAACAACATTTCCATGCAGACACCTTCAAGTTCAAGCACAACACTATGTGCATTGCAATACACCTAATATTGACAGGTTGGTAAGTAGACAGCTGACTCACCCTGTGTTGTACTCCAGTCCAAGCCACCCACAAACAGTTTTCTATAAAACGAAAAAATAAAGTAGTCCTTTGAGGACACTTGATAGTCCATCATTCTTTGGACACAATAAACCATTCTCAAATGGTTTTGAGGCGTTAGAATGTGACTGTTAGTTAAGTGACTGTGCCACATAGCTATAATTTTAATGTTACCTTACAATAGCTTGAGTTGTATTTGAGCGGGTGTGTTTCTGTAAGCAGCTGATGATGCGTATCAACACAAAACGTCCTAATGTTAGTCCTAAACGTGGCTCATTATGCATAGCTATGAACCCTAGATACTTTCTATTAAAAGGCTGGAATATTGAGGGTGACTTGTTTAGCCCCGACAACACTTCAGGTCAAATTTTTTTATTCCTCCTGCGACTTATCCAGGGCAGGCTAAGATAAGCCATGCAAGAGAGGCGTTAGCTAGCTAGCTAAAATACATGATCCCTGGAGCTTGAAATAGCGTTAACTAACTACACAGCTATCTAGGCTAACTAACGTTAACTAGCTACATATTTGACATGAATTACTCTTATCAGCTGTATGACGACAGTCAAAACTAGGCAAGATACCATAGTCTCAACTATAATTTCGTATGGATAATTTAGATAGATCAAACCAACATTATCCAAATCCTCTCAATCTAATGCCCGCTAAATGTCCTGAAAGAGTCCTCTATTTCAGTTCATCAAGAGTGAGAAACAGCGCAATAAAACTCGCGCCAGCAACCAGCTACAATTGAAGACGTTAGCTAGCTAGCTAGTTGGGTCTAATGTTTTTTGGGGAAGTCTGTTATGTCAACTTCAATCAAACTTGTACCATCACACTCAAAATAAATTACATTGGCTACAACTAACGTGAACATGAAGATAGCAAAGCTTCGACCCCTGATTTTTTCCACACAATAGCTAACGTTAGCTAAATACAGTAGCTTGATAGTTAGCCGCTAACTTTGTAGCCGCTGACTCGTTTCAGTTTCTAGTTAGCTAAATAGTTGAGTATTTCAATTAATTATTAAATGACACAATTTAAACATTACTTTTACAATAGTTACCTAAACCAATGTCATGCGTTTCCAAATTATTAGCTAGTAGTAGCTAGGCTAAAGTCAAATAACGTTCGCTTACTATCTAGCTAACGTTAGCTAGCTACCAGTACTTAACAAAACTCTAACTACTGTAGCTAGCTGAGTAAAAGTGGTGATGCGGGTGAGATCTACCACAGTTATAATTAAAGTTAAAATGTATATAGCTATTTAACTAATTGTCATTAATTAGATGGAGATCACATCTTACCCAACTTCATCTCCGGCTAAGTTGCTGTTCATTTCTAGGCTAGTGCAGGGAACTGGTGTGCTGTCACCGGTTCGGTTTATTGCTTCAGTAGCTACTACCGCCCCTCTACTGTAGCTACTGTACTGATACCAGAGGAAGGTCACTCCGCTTTTCGTTCAAACTGAATCTGCGCAATGACGACATGTTTTCCACCCCGCCACCTGCAACGGGTAAAAAAAAAACGTTCTGGGATATGTAGTTGAAATTCAAGATGTAGTCTCTTCACTTACAAATTAGATCAGAAAATAAAAGAATACTGCCCCGCACAGGCACATAGCCTGAGTGCATGCCCTTGACCATGGACCAAGGAGATAGGATGGGTGACTTTGTAAGCCTACTAGCCTGCACAAAATAAGCAGCCTGGTATATTTTGTTCAAGTAGGTCAAATCAAATCAAATTATATTTTTCATATTATTATTTGCCACATGCGCCGAATACAACAGGTGTAGACCCAGTGGTGGAAAAAGTACCCAATTGTCATACTTAAAGATACCTTAATAGAAAATGACTCAAGTAAAAGTGAAAGTCACCCAGTAAAACACTACTTGAGTAAAAGTCTAAAAGTATTTGGTTTTAAATGTACTTTAGTATAAAAAATTAATGTAATTGCTAAAATATACTTAAGTATCAAAAGTGAAAGTATAAATATTTTCAAATTCCTTACATTAAGAAAACCAGACTGCACCAGTTTCTTGTTTTTTAGCAAGGGGCCCACTCCAACGCTCAGACATAATTTACAAACAAACCATGTGTGTTTAATGAGTCCGTCAGATCAGAGGCATAAGGGATGACCAGGGGTGTTCTCTTGATAAGTGCGAGAATAGCTAATCATTCAAAATGTAACGAGTACTTTTGGTTGTCAGGGAAAATGTATGGAGTAAAAAGTACATTATTTTCTTTAGGAATGTAGTGAAATAAAAGTAAAACTTGTCAAAAATATAAATAGTAAAGTAAAGTACAGATACCCCAAAAAACTACTTAAGTAGTACTTTAAATAATTTTTACTTAAGTACTTTACACCACTGTGTAGACCTTACAGTGAAATGCTTACTTACAAGCCCTTAACCAACAATGCAGTTTTAAGTAAAAATTAAGTAAAAAATACAAAGAGCAGCAGTAAAATAAAATAACAGTAGGGAGGCTATGTGGGTACCGGTAAAGAGTCAATGTGCGGGGCACAGGTTAGTCGAGGTAATTGAGGTAATATGCACATGTGGGTAGAGTTCTAGTGACTATGCAAATAGTCAGAGTAGCCATGATTAGCTGTTCAGGAGTCTTATGGCTTGGAGGTAGAAGCTGTTAAGAAGCCTTTTGGACCTAGACTTGGCGCTCCGGTACCGCTTGCCGTGCGGTAGCAGAGAGAACAGTCTATGACTAGAGTGGCTGGAGTCTTTGACAATTTTTAGGGCCTTCCTCTGACACCGCCTGGTACAGAGGTCCTGGATGGCAGGAAGCTTGGTCCCAGTGATGTACTGGGCCATACGCACTACCCTCTGTAGTGCCTTGCGGTCGGAGGCCGAGCAGTTGCCATACCAGGCGGTGATGCAACCAGTCAGGGTGCTCTCGATGGTGCAGCTGTATAACTTTTTGAGGATCTGAGGACCCATGCCAAATCTTTTCAGTCTCCAGAGGGGGAATAGGCTTTGTCGTACCCTCTTCACGACTGTCTTGGTGTGTTTGGACCATGATAGTTTGTTGGTGATGTGGACACCAAGGAACTTGAAGCTCTCAACCTGTTCCACTACAGCCCTGTCGATGAGAATGGGGGTGTGCTCAGTCCTCTTTTCTTTCCTGTAGTCCACAATTATCTCCTTGTCTTCATCACGTTGAGGGAGAGGTTGTTGTCCTGGCACCACACGGCCAGGTCTCTGACCTCCTCCCTATAGGCTGTCTCATCGTTGTCGGTGATCAGGCCTACCACTGTTGTGTCGTCGGCAAACTTTTAATGATGGTGTTGGAGTCGTGCCTGGCCATGCAGTCATGGGTGAACAGGGAGTACAGGAGGGGACTGAGCACGCACCCCTGAGGGGCCCCCGTGTTGAGGATCAGCGTGGCAGATGTGTTGTTACCTACCCTTACCACCTGAGGGTGGCCAGTCAGGAAGTCCAGGATCCAGTTGCAGAGGGAGGTGTTTAGTCCCAGGGTCCTTAGCTTAGTGATGAGCTTTGAGGGCACTATGGTGTTGAACGCTGAGCTGTAGTCAATGAATAGCATTCTCACGTAGGTGTTCCTTTTGTCCAGGTGGGAAAGGGCAGTGTGGAGTGCAATAGAGATTTCATCATCTGTGGATCTGTTGGGGCGGGATGCAAAGTGGAGTTGGTCTAGGGTTTCTGGGATAATGGTGTTGATGTGAGCCATGACCAGCCTTTCAAAGCACTTCATGGCTACAGATGTGAGTGCTATGGGCTGGTAGTCATTTAGGCAGGTTACCTTAATGTTCTTGGGCACAGGGACTATGGTGGTCTGCTTGAAACATGTTGGTATTACAGACTCAGTCAGGGACAGGTTGAAAATGTCAGTGAAGACACTTGCCAGTTGGTAAGCGCATGCTCAGAGTATACGTCCTGGAAATCCGTCTGGTCCTGCGGCCTTGTGAATATTGACCTGTTTAAAGGTCTTACTCACATCAGCTACGGAGAGCGTGATCACACAGTCGTCCGGAACAGCTGATGCTCTAATGCATGCTTCAGTGTTGCTTGCCTCGAATCGAGCATAGATGTAACGATCCCGGCAGTCTGAGTCGGGTCCTGTCTGTGGACTAGTTTTTTCTGCTCGTGATCTCCAGTTTCCCGAGGGTTCTGGAACGCTCCGGGGAGCTCTCTTGATTTCCGCACCTGCATCCCATCAGCAATCTGCACACCTGGTCCTGATCATCACCCTTCTTAGGCTCTGGCCTAACATCCATTCCCTGCCGGATCGTTAGCCATGAACAGTAGGTTTACCAGAGTATCAGTCTTAGAGCCTAGCGTTAGTTTTGTTGTTTTTGCACCTTGTTGTTTACTTACCTCCGTTTTGTTCCATCTGCAGTCACCCGTCCGGAACCTTCATCCAACCTCTGCCTGGTGGTCGGCGGCTGCCGACCCGTGATGGGATCAACCACTGCACCCCCAACAACTAATCAACGCCGCCCGCTCTGTTCCCTGGATTATTCAGCATCACTCTTGAATTGTAAATAAACACTCACCTTCGTTTCAACTTACCTTGTCCTGGTCTGCTTCTGGGTTCTGGCTTTGCAACTCGTGACAGAACGATCCGGCCAGTAATGAACCCAGCGGACCTGGACTCTGTTCGCCATGCCATTACCCAGCAGGAGAAGATGTTGGGCCATCATAGCACGGTACTACAGGAGATCGCGTTGTCAGTTCGGAACCTTTCTACCGGTCTGACGGAGGTCCAGAACCAACGCCAGTTTCCGGTGGAGGATCCACTACCGGTTTCACCCATCTCGCCTGCCGCTTCTGGAGCTGTGTCCTTCCGTGAGCCCAAGGTTCCGACGCCGGATAAATATGAGAGGGAGCTGGGAAGATGCCGTTCCTTCCTTATGCAGTGTGGATTAGTGTTCGATCTACAGCCCTACTCTTATGCCACAGACAAGGCTAGGATAGCCTTTGTGATTGAGTTGCTGCGTGGTCGAGCGCTGGAGTGGGCTTCAGCCGTTTGGGAACGACAGGATCCCTGCATGGCTTCATACCAGGGGTTCACGGCCGAGATGAGGAAGCTCTTCGACCATTCCGTCCGAGGAGGGGACGCAGCTAGGCGCCTGTTTTCGCTTCGCCAAGGAACTCGCAGCGTGGCCGACTTCGTGATCGAGTTCAAGACGTTGGCTGTGGAGAGTGGGTGGAATGAGGAGTCTCTGCAAGCGGCCTTTTACCAGGGTCTGTCGGAGCAGCTCAAGGATGAGTTGATCTCCTATCCGGAGCCTAGTGACCTGGACAGCTTGGTAGCCTTGTCTATTCGGGTGGATAATCGAGTCCGAGAGCGAAGGAGGGAGAAGCAATGGGTTCCGTCCAACCGATCAGCTTCTCAGGTTCCAGTCGGGTCGTCAAACTGCGCGGCTCGCTAAAGTTGGGAGGACTTTTAGCGAGCCAGTTTCGACCTCTCAATACCTCTGTCAGACCCCGTTTCCCGGCTACCCTTATGAACAGGAATCAGAGCTTAGCGATTAACGCTTTTATCGATTCAGGTGCCGATGGAAGCTTTCTAGATGCCGAGTTGGTGGAACAGCTGGGGCTTTCCAAGGAGCAATTGCCGGAAGCCATTGAAGCTACCACTCTGGACGGCAGTAGTCTGGCACGTATCACGATGAGGACTGAACCGGTTAAGATGCTGTTGTCGGGGAATCATTCTGAGATGATTTCATTCTTCATTCTGCCGTCTTCCCATGTTCCTCTGGTCCTTGGATACCCCTGGCTGAAGGAACACAATCCCACGTTCGATTGGGTGACGGGCAAGGTAACGAGTTGGAGCCTTGATTGTCATGCTAACTGTCTCAAGACTGCCTGTCCCCATTCGGTTCCCAGTCAGGTGATTGAGGCTAAACCCCCAGATTTGTCCCTGGTTCCCGAGACATATCACGATTTGGGGGAAGTTTTCAGTAAGCAGAAGGCTCTGTCACTCCCTCCCCCACCGACCATATGATTGTGCCATCAACCTGTTCCCTGGAGCTGTCTACCCCAAGGGAAGGTTATACAGTATCTCCCGACCTGAACGTGAGGCTTTGGAGACCTACATCAAGGAGTCCCTAGCTGCTGGTCTCGTTCGTCCCTCGTCATCACCCCCTGGGGGGCAGGATTCTTCTTTGTGGGTAAGAAGGATGGCTCTCTTCGACCGTGCATTGATTATCGGGGGTTGAATGACATCACGGTCAAGAACAAGTATCCCCTGCCCTTGATGAGTTCTGCCTTCGACTCCTTACAGGGTGCTACGGTGTTCACCAAGCTAGACCTACGCAATGCGTATCACATGGTCCGGATCAGAGAGGGGGACGAGTGGTTGACGGGGTTTCAATACACCGATGGGTCACTCGAGTATCAGGTGATGCCGTTTGGACTGACCAATGCTCCAGCGGTATTCCAGAGTATGGTGAACGGCGTCCTGAGAGATATGATCGGTCTCTTTGTGTTTGTTTACCTGGATGACATTCTGATCTTCTCGAAGGAACCTTCCGACCACGTCCAGCATGTCCGGCAGGTTCTGCAGCGATTGTTGGAGAATCGCCTGTTCGTGAAGGCCGAGAAGTGCGAGTTTCACGCCCACACGACATCCTTTCTCGGGTACATCATCTCCAGGGGAGAGATTAGGATGGACCAGGAGAAGGTTAGAGCGGTTCTGGAATGGGCCCAGCCCGGTACGAGATTGCAGCTCCAGAGATTTTTGGGGTTTGCGAATTTCTACCGCAGATTCATCCGGGATTACAGCCGTGTGGCCGCTCCGTTAACTGCCTTGACTTCCAGTATCAGGACCTTCAAGTGGAATCCGGAGGCGGATCGAGCGTTTCTGGATTTGAAGAGGCGATTCACCAACGCACCGATTCTCTCTCAACCGGACACGGCCCGTCAGTTCGTCGTTGAAGTGGACGCGTCTGATGTGGGAGTTGGCGCCATCCTGTCGCAGCGATGCTCCACGGACAGTAAACTCCATCCCTGCGCCTACTACTCTCGTCGCCTTTCGCCTGCGGAGAGGAATTACGATGTGGGTAACCGGGAGCTTCTCGCGGTGAAACTTGCCTTGGAGGAGTGGCGCCACTGGTTGGAGGGGGCGGAGCAACCGTTTATTGTCTGGACTGACCACAAGAATCTTGCTTACGTGCAATCGGCTAAACGTCTCAACTCCCGTCAGGCCAGGTGGGCGTTGTTTTTCGGACGATTCAAGTTTTCCCTGACGTTCCGACCTGGATCTAAGAACGGCAGGGCGGACGCCTTGTCCCGGATGTTCTCCAAGACGGAGGAGAGTGGGTCCAAGACCGAGACAATTCTCCCCCGGAACTGCGTCGTGGGAGCAGTTATGTGGAAGATTGAGGAGGAGGTGCTGGCGGCCCTTCGGACTCAGGCCGGTCCCGGTAACGGTCCACCCGGTCGGTTGTTTGTGCCTGAGTCGGTTCGTCCTGCTGTCCTCAAATGGTCCCACGCCAGCAAGATGGCTTGTCACCCTGGCGTGGCTCGGACAATGGCGTTTCTTCGCAGACGTTTTTGGTGGCCTGCCATGGCCGAGGATACTCGGGGTTTTGTTGCTGCCTGTCCAGTGTGTGCGCAGAATAAGAGTACCAATCGGCCCAGCTCTGGACTACTTCACCCCCCTTCCTATTCCCCGGCGACCATGGTCGCATCTGGCCCTGGACTTCGTCACTGGGTTGCCCGCTTCTGAGGGGAACACGGTCGTTCTGACTATCGTGGACAGATTCAGCAAGTTCGCCCACTTTGTGCCAATTGCCAAGCTTCCCTCTGCCTCGGAGACGTCCGAGATCCTGGTTAGGGAGGTTTTCAGGGTCCACGGGTTGCCCAGTGATATCGTTTCCGACCGTGGCCCTCAGTTTACCTCTGCTGTCTGGAAGTCCTTCTGTTTGGCCATTGGAGCTACAGTCAGTCTCACATCTGGTTTTCACCCCCAATCCAATGGTCAGGCGGAGAGAGCCAACCAGAAGATGGAAACCACGCTACGCTGCCTGGTCTCTTCCAACCCCACCTCCTGGGTCTCTCAGTTGCCTTGGGTTGAGTATGCCCACAATACTCTCCCTACATCTGCCACTGGGATGTCTCCCTTCCAGTGCCTGTATGGCTACCAACCTCCCTTGTTCCCTTCTCAGGAGAAGGAGCTCTCAGTGCCCTCTGTTCAGGCCCATATTCGTCGTTGCCACCGGACCTGGCATCGGGCCAGAAAGGCACTCCTTAGAGTTTCGGACCGGTATCAGCTCCAGGCGAATCGTCGCCGGATCCCCGCTCCCACCTATACCATCGGAGATAGGGTCTGGTTGGCCACACGGGATCTTCCGTTACGGACTGAGTCTAGGAAGTTGTTACCGAAGTTCATTGGTCCGTTTGTGGTGGAGAAGGTGATCAATCCAGTGGCAGTTCGACTCAAACTACCGAGGACGCTCAGAGTCCATCCCACCTTTCATGTCTCCTGCCTCAAGCCGGTTTTCCTCAGTCCTCTGTTGCCTCCTCCGCCTCCTCCTCCTCCTCCTCGGATGATCGGAGGTGGTCCTGCCTACACGGTGCGACGAATCATGGATTCCAGACGGCGGGGCCGGGGTTTCCAGTATCTCGTGGACTGGGAGGAGTATGGTCCTGAAGAGAGGAGTTGGATTCCGCGGCGACAGATCCTAGATGCTGACCTCATCCGTGACTTCTACCGCCTCCATCCTGGCGCTCCGGGGAGTCCGCCCGGTGGCGTTCGTCGGAGGGGGGGGTACTGTAACGATCCCGGCAGTCTGAGTCGGGTCCTGTCTGTGGACTAGTTTTTTCTGCTCGTGATCTCCAGTTTCCCGAGGGTTCTGGAACGCTCCGGGGAGCTCTCTTGATTTCCGCACCTGCATCCCATCAGCAATCTGCACACCTGGTCCTGATCATCACCCTTCTTAGGCTCTGGCCTAACATCCATTCCCTGCCGGATCGTTAGCCATGAACAGTAGGTTTACCAGAGTATCAGTCTTAGAGCCTAGCGTTAGTTTTGTTGTTTTTGCACCTTGTTGTTTACTTACCTCCGTTTTGTTCCATCTGCAGTCACCCGTCCGGAACCTTCATCCAACCTCTGCCTGGTGGTCGGCGGCTGCCGACCCATGATGGGATCAACCACTGCACCCCCAACAACTAATCAACGCCGCCCGCTCTGTTCCCTGGATTATTCAGCATCACTCTTGAATTGTAAATAAACACTCACCTTCGTTTCAACTTACCTTGTCCTGGTCTGCTTCTGGGTTCTGGCTTTGCAACTCGTGACAATAGAAGTAATTTAGCTAGTCTGGTAGGCGCATGTCACTGGGCAGCTCGCGGCTGTGCTTCCCTTTGTAGTCCGTAATAGTTTGCGAGCCCTGCCACATCCGACGAGCGTTGGAGCCGGTGTAGTAGGATTCAGTCTTAGTCCTGTATTGACGCTTTGCCAGTTTGATGGTTCGTCGGAAGGCATAGCGGGATTTCTTGTAAGCATAAGGGTTAGAATCCCGCTCCTTGAAAGCGGCAGCTCTACCCTTTAGCTCATTGCGGATGTTGCCTGTAATCCATGGCTTCTGGTTGGAGTATGTACGTACGGTCACTGTGGGGACGACGTCATCAATGCTTTTATTGATGAAGCCAGTGACTGATGTGGTGTACTCCTCAATGTCATCGGAAGAATCCTGGAAGATATTCCAGTCTGTGCTAGCAAAACAGTCCTGTAGCTTAACATCTGAGTCATCTGACCACTTCCTTATTAACCGAGTCACTGGTGCTTCCTGCTTTAGTTTTTGCTTATAAGCAGGAATCAGGAGGATAGAATTATGGTCAGATTTGCCAAATGGAGGGCAAGGGAGAGCTTTGTACACGTCTCTGTGTGTGGAGTAAAGGTGGTCTAGAGTTTTTTTTCCTCTGGTTGCAAATCTTACATGCTGGTAAAAATTAGGAAGAACAGATTTAAGTTTCCCTGCATTAAAGTCCCCGGCCACTAGGAGCGCTGCCTCTGGATGAGCGTTTTCCTGTTTGCTTATGGCCTTATACAGTTCATTGAGTGCAATCTTAGTGCCAGCATCGGTTTGTGGTGGTAAATAGACAGCTACGAAAAATATAGATATCTTGGTAAATAGTGTGGTCTACAGCTTATCATGAGATACTCTACCTCAGGCGAGCAAAATCTCTGGGCCTAAACACCTCCCTCTGCAACTAGATGCTGGTCTTCCTGACGGGCCGCCCCCAGGTGGTAAGGGTAGGCAACAACACGTCTGCCACGCTGATCCTCAACACTGGTGCCCCTCAGGGGTGCGTTCTTAGTCCCCTCCTGTACTCCCTGTTCACCCTTGACTACGTGGCCAAACACGACTTCAACACCATCATTAAGTTCGCTGACGACACAACAGTGGTAGGCCTGATCACCGGCAACAATGAGACAGCCTATAGGGAGGAGGTCAGAGACCTGGCAGTGTGGTGCCAGGACAACAACCTCTCCCTCAATGTGAGCAATACAAAGGAGCTGATCGTGGACTACAGGAAAAGGCAGGCCGAACAGGCCCCCATTAACATTGACGGGGCTGTAGTGGAGCGGGTCGAGAATTTTAAGTTCCTTGGTGTCCATATCACCAACAAACTATCACGGTCCAAACACACCAAGACAGTCGTGAAGAGGGCACGACAACACCTTTTCCCCCTCAGGAGACTGAAAATATTTGGCATGGGTCCCCAGATCCTCAAAAAGTTATACTGCTGCACCATCGAGAGCATCCTGACCGATTGCATCACTGCCTGGTATGGCAACTGCTCGGCATCTGACCGTAAGGTGCTACAGAGGGTAGTGCGTACAGCCCAGTACATCACTGGGGCCAAGCTTCCTGCCAGGACCTCTATACCAGGCGGTGTCAGAGGAAGGCCCTCCAAATTGTCAAAGACTCCAGCCACCCTAGTCATTGACTGTTTGCTCTGCTACCGCACGGCAAGCGGTACCGGAGTGCCAAGTCTAGGTCCAAAATACTTCTCAACAGCTTCTACCCCCAGGCCATAAGACTTCTGAACAGCTAATCATGGCTACCCAGACTATTTGCACTGCCCCCACCCCCACCACATCTTTTTACGCTGCTGCTACTCTGTTCATTATTTATGCATAGCCACTTTAACTCTACCCACATGTACATATTACTTCAACTACCTCAACTAGCCGGTGCCCCTGCACATTGACTCCCCTGTATATATAGCCTCCCTACTGTTATTTTATTTTACTTCTGCTCTTTTTTTCTCAACACTTGTTTGTTGTTTTATTTTACTTTTTTATCAAAAAAATAGATGCACTGTTGGTTAAGGGCTGTAAGTAAGCATTTCACTGTAATGTCTGCACCTGTTGTATTCGGCGCATGTGGCCAATAAAATTTGATTTGATTTGAGAGGCTTTGAAGCCACCGGTCGGCCATATTGGTACTTCCCAGTAGGAGCAGTCCTCCATAGGAATGAATGGAATTCTACAGTATTTCAATTAAACGTTTCAAGGTCAAAATGACATGTATTTAAGTCATTTTGTAACATTAGTAATCAAAAAATATATATATTTTAAGGAAAATGTTTTAATATATTTTTTCATTTTTTATTTGTATGTTTAGCTCACATAATATAATGTAAAAGTATGTATTAAGGTGTCTGTAATATAATACATGCGGCTTAATGTAGACATGAATAAATGCATTTCTATAGCTTCCAAAAAATGTTTTACCAGGTGAGGGAGGAGGCACGGTGGCTTCGACACAGCGGCCCTTATAAATTATCTAGTGTATATACAGTTGAAGTCGGAAGTTTACATACACTTAGGTTGGAGTCATTACAACTCGTTTTTCAACCACTCCACAAATGTATTGTTAACAAACTATAGTTTTGGCAAGTCGGTTAGGACATCTACTTTGTGCATGACACAAGTTATTTTTCCAACAATTGTTTACAGACGGATTATTTCACTTATAATTCACTGTATCACAATTCCAGTGGGTCAGAAGTTTACATACACTTAGTTGACTGTGCCTTTAAACAGCTTGGAAAATTCCAGAAAATGATGTCATGGCCTTATAAGCTTCTGATAGGCTAATTTACATCATTTGAGTCAATTGGAGGTGTACCTGTGGATGTATTTCAAGGCCTACCTTCAAACTCAGTGCCTCTTTGCTTGACATCTTGGGACAATCAAAAGTAATCAGCCAAGACCTCATAAGAAAAATTTAAGACCTCCACAAGTCTGCTTCATCCTTGGGAGCAATTTCCAAACGCCTGAAGGTACCATGTTCATCTGTACAAACAATACTATGCAAGTATAAACACCATGGGACCACGCAGCCGTCATACTGCTCAGGAAGGAGACGTGTTCTGTCTCCTAGAGATTAACGTACTTTGGTGCGAAAAGTGCAAATCAATCCCAGAACAACAGCAAAGGACCTTGTGAAGATGCTGGAGGAAACAGGTAGAAAAGTATCTATATCCACAGTAAAACGAGACCTATATCGACATAACCTGAAAGGCCGCTCAGCAAGGAAGAAGCCACTGCTCCAAAACCGCCATAAAAAAGCCAGACTACGGTTTGCAACTGCACATGGGGACAAAGATCGTACTTTTTGGAGAAATGTCCTCTGGTCTGATGAAACAAAAATAGAACTGTTTGGCCATAATGACCATCGTTATGTTCGGAGGAAAAAGGGGGTTGCTTACAAGCCGAAGAACACCATCCCAACCGTGAAGCACGGGGGTGGCAGCATCATGCTGTGGGGGTGTTTTGCTGTAGGAGGGATTGGTGCACTTCACAAAATAGATGGCATCATGAGGAAGGAAAATTATGTGGATATATTGAAGCAACATCTCATTTTTTATTTTATTTATTTTTTATTTCACCTTTATTTAACCAGGTAAACCAGTTGAGAACAAGTTCTCATTTACAACTGCGACCTGGCCAAGATAAAGCAAAGCAGTGCGATAAAAACAACAACACGGAGTTACATATGGGGTAAAACAAAACAAAGTCAAAAATACAACAGAAATACATATAATATACAGTGTGCAAATTTAGCAAGTTATGGAGGTAAGGCAATAAAATAGGCTATAGTGCAAAATAATTACAATTAGTATTAACACTGGAATGATAGATGTGCAAGAGATGATGTGCAAATAGAGATACTGGGGTACAAATGAGCAAAATAAATAACAATATAGGGATGAGGTAG
Source organism: Coregonus clupeaformis (assembly GCF_020615455.1). NCBI lineage: Eukaryota > Metazoa > Chordata > Actinopteri > Salmoniformes > Salmonidae > Coregonus > Coregonus clupeaformis. The sequence continues at coordinate 35,086,235 of NC_059202.1, forward strand.
TTGGGCGGGCTAATTTCAGATGGGCTGTGTACAGGTGCAGTGATCGGTAAGGTGCTCTGACAACTGATGCTTAAAGTTAGTGAGAAGTTAAAGCTTGGTCGCAAATGGGTCTTCCAAATGGACAATGACCCCTAGCATACTTCCAAAGTTGTGGCAAAATGGCTTAAGGACAACAAAGTCAAGGTATTGGAGTGGCCATCACAAAGCCCTGACCTCAATCCTATAGAAAATGTGTGGGCAGAACTGAAAAAGCGTGTGCGAGCAAGGAGGCCTACAAACCTGACTCAGTTACACCAGCTCTGTCAGGAAGAATGGGCCAAAATTCACCCAACTTATTGTGGGAAGCTTGTGGAAGGCTACCCAAAACATTTGACCCAAGTTAAACAATTTAAAGGCAATGCTACCAAATACTAATTGAGTGTATGTAAACTTCTGACCCACTAGGAATGTGATGAAAGAAATAAAAGCTGAAATAAATAATTCTCTCTACTATTCTTCTGACATTTCACATTCTTAAAATAAAGTGGTGATCCTAACTGACCTAAGACAGGGAATTTTTACTAGGATTAAATGTCAGGAATTGTGAAAAACTGAGTTTAAATGTATTTTGCTAAGGTGTATGTAAACTTCCGACTTCATCTGTATACATCATTTGTTGACATGGAATTGACAACTGCAGTTGTAGACTGGAACATTGCAATGAAAGGCAAAGCAGGAAAAGGGCTACAATTCAATATCATTTATCACTAAACTTTATGAAACCAAAAATTGCAATTCAATAATAAGCCATTTAGCAGACGCTTTTATCCAAAGCGACTTACAGTCATGTGTGCATACATTTTTACGTATGGGTGGTCCCGGGATCGAACCCACTACCCTGGCGTTACAAGTGCCATGCTCTACCAATTGAGCTACAGAGGACCACCAACATTGTTTGGGCATTGCCATTTTAAACATAATTTTCACATTACTTGTGTTCCATTTTAGACAGTGATCAGTGTTTTGAATTAATTTAGTAGTAATTGACACACACACACAACACAAACAGGTATACAGTTAGGCCTATAAGTATTAGCTAGTCTAACAATTATAATAATAATGTAAACCTTCACTGTAACTACCTGCCTACGTGCCTATGTAGGCCTAACTATTCTATTTACAATCCATATAATATCTCCGGTCTGGACTTCAGGGGACTGGTTTATGTTTAGGTGTTTACAATACGTTTTTCTCAGTGTTAGTCAATGGCAGCCTAAAGACTCCCACCGATGATTATTCACTCCCAATGATTTGTTCACTCCCCTACCGTCGGGTAGACGGTATAGGAGCATGAGGTCTGATACCAACAGGCTCAGAGACTGTTTCTATCTACAAGCCATAAGACAGCTGAACACATGAACTGGACTGACCACCTGCTCTGATTCTCCGCACCTTAGCACACATGCACACACCCACACAGACATTCAGTACACACATCCATCCATACACACACACACATCATAACTGCTACTACCAGACTCTTATTATAATAGCTAACGTTAAATACTGCACAATTTAAACATGGCCCCCAATCCCCCCTTCTCCAAAACAAGTGTAAATATTGGACTATAAATTGTGCCTTCCTGTATTATACTTATGCTAAAATATGTATTATATTCTACTGAGCCATTTACTTTATGTTTGTATTCTTATCTTATATTATTCTTATTGTTGCATTGTCAAGAAGGAACCTGCAAGTAAGCACTTCGTTGGACGGTGTATACCATGTGTGTCCTGTACTTAAGTCTAATAAAACTTGAAACTTATGTGAAAGTTAGGAGAAAAAATGATGATGGCAATGGGGATTGCTGTGAAAACTGCTGGTAGATACAATTTAATTATTGCAGACCTCTCTCTGCCTGCTCCACTGAAAGGCAAAATTAGTTCCGGTCAGTATAATGTTGTTAAAGACATAGTTATAGTTTTAAATATGTAGCCCATCGCACTTTCAAATGAAGTGTATTGTGTATTATTCTGTGCTTTTATGTTTTATGTAGCTGTTTTTTAAAGCACAAGACCAAATAAATGTCCCCCTGGTGGGATAACTAAAATGATCGAATAATCTAGACTAAACTAGGGCACAATGCAATGCTGTAAAACAGACCGTAATATGCCACGATTATGAAAATACAATGCAATGTTTTTTTCTCTCAGTTTTGCACACTAAGGACATCAGTGACCCCGACTTGGAATGCCACCTATTGACCAGCAGTGGTACGCCTCGTCGACATTGCCAAAACGTCTTGTAGAGTCAGCACTTCTGACCCATATAAATCCCCGCCGCCGCAAAATCTCACTTTCCTCTGCCACGACGTGGAAACAGCAACCGTCTATCCCCCAGCGATTAGAGAATAACTATCACCAAAATGACCACGGCACAACCCATATTTTCCAAGGGAGAAGACTGCAAAGCTGGTTGGCACGACGCTAGTGCTGGTTACAATGAGACCGACACTCATCTAGAGATTTTGGGCAAGCCTGTTATGGAACGTTGGGAGACCCCGTACATGCACTCGCTGGCAACTGTAGCCTCCTCAAAAGGTACAACGCACAATGTGCAAGCTGGTGGTTCCCATGAACGCACTGGGACCACTAGATAGTAATCAATTTCGTTACTCTTTGATAATTTATAGTTCTATAATAACCTTTTACATTATTGTAATTATTTTTTCTTACAAATGTGTGAAATAAATAAATAATAAATAAAGGACAGCCCATTTGCCTATAGCCTAATCATAGGCTAGGCCTACACTTAATTCAGAGCTGTAATATAGTCAAAACAGATTATCAATAAATCAGCAATTAGGCTATTGAAAAAAGTTTATGAAACAAATGCATTGCTTTTTATATGATTTCTGAGTTGTTTCACCCAATGCACGTGCTAGTGGAGTTTAAAAGCATGGTTGCAGCAGGTGTTACTCTACCCATGGAACCGTGCCAAGTGAACCGTGCCAATAATTTATGACGACATGCCATTCAATACGTTTTATAACTACAACTGTTGATCACTGATTTGACTTTTTATTGCTGACAATACGTGCACAGATCTCGAACTTTCATGTTTAGAATTCAACGTTTTGCACGTAAAAGTTGCGTTAAATTTTGGAGTTGTTTGCGCATTCATGTCACCATAGCGCACATGTTTCTGCATGTAGTAGGAATGCAGTCCATCGAGTTTTAGTAAAAATTGTATTGTACTTTCTTCATATTGCTTTATATTGGAAAATACTATTATTTGGTGGCAATTTGACAACAAAGTAGTAGCAGAGTATAAACCTGATAAGAGTATAGGCCAATGCAAAACCAAATCGTATTTTTCTATAATCTATTTTTACACTTCACTGAAAGACTACTCTGTGGAAATCCTTGAAGTGGCCTTTCTATCACGTGCCACCACCTCCTGCTTTCCCCCAAACATTCCTTACATGTCTATACTGTGGTTCTCAGAGGGGTCTCTCAAATAAACAAAAATAGTTTGCTTTTCATGAAAGGTGCCACAGCATTGGAAATACTTCAATACAGGTTAGACCTGGATTCAAATACCATTTCAGTATTTCAATTACATTTCAAAGCAAGTAGTCAGGTAACCTTTTTTGGAAAAAGTAAGTAGTTGAATATTGGAATGTAGTTGGAAATGCACTTGGAAAGTATTTGAAAATACTCAAATACACAATCAAATACACTACATTTTTACATTTACGTCATTTAGCAGACGCTCTTATCCAGAGCGACTTACAAATTGGTAAGCATTTAACCAAGGAATTTGAAATAAGTATTAGAAATAAGTATTTGAAAATACTTTCAAATACAAATTTGGTCGACTATTTGTTTTTTTTTTTACAAATAACCATTCAAATAAAAGTACTTGTTTTGGGCTATGTGTTTTAAAATACTCAAATACAAAGAACAAATATTTAAATAACAAATACACGTATTTGAAACCAAGTCTTGATACAGGTAGATTCATAAACTTAAACACCAATTGAGATGCTTGTTCTGCTTTCTCCCACAGGTGGACGGGTTCTGGAGATTGGATTTGGCATGGCCATCGCCGCAACTAAAGTTGAGTCCTTCCCCATCGAGGAGCACTGGATCATTGAGTGCAATGATGGAGTGTTTGCGAGATTGCAGGAGTGGGCCAAGGCTCAGCCACATAAAGTGAGACATCTTCAACTTCACATTAGGTTCTATTTACACTTTTCCCCTCATTTAATGTGAATAAAATGTACCTAAATTATTCTCCACTCATAGATTGTGCCCCTCAAAGGACTGTGGGAACAGGTAGTGGGTGGCCTGCCTGACAACCACTTTGATGGTAAGTTTCAAAATACATTCTATTGGTGTATCCATTGTATCTTTGTATTCTTCAGCAAGTAAATTGCTTCAGACACATAACTATGTAATTCTAATAATGCCTCTTCTATCAAAGGCATTCTGTACGACACATACCCTCTGTCAGAAGACACATGGCACACTCACCAGTTTGACTTCATCAAGGTAAGTACAGCACTTCTATGACAAAGACCGCACATTACGAATATATTAGCAAAAGCACCAGAACCAACAGCGGAATGGAGATTTCTCCTGTATTAAAGACTATAAAACACACAAATGTTTGGTATTATATATGATATCGTAGCTGTATCCAACGCAAACATATGGCAGATGTCTAAGGTGACAGGTAGCTTAGTGTTGGGCTAGTAACCGAAAGGTTGCTAGTTCGAATCCCAGAGCCGTCAAGGTGAAAATAAACTGTTGATGTGCCCTTGAGCAAGGCCCTTAACCCTAATTGCTCCAGTCGCCATTGCACACTCTTCGAGGGGGAGTTGGGATATGCAAAAAGCACATTTCCAATTCACATATGTGTATTAATACACACTTGTACATGTGAAATAGAACAAATATAAGCACCCACCAAATTAATGAATTAATAAACAAATTAATCAAAATGGAATGAGATATTTCTTAATGGAATCTGATTCCTATCACTTGTTACAAACATTGCCTATTGTGCCACAATGACGTTTCCATTATAATACAATTGTTGAATTGTGTCTCTATAGGGCCATGCCCATAGGCTGCTGAAGTCCGGTGGTGTCCTCACCTACTGCAACCTGACCTCTTGGGGTGAACTTCTCAAGTCCAAATATGACAACATTGACAAGATGTTCCAGGTGAGCCGGCTCTCAGCCAGTCAATGATCAACAACACCTAATCTCTCTGTGAGGTGCTTGGGTACACATGTGCCCTCTCGGGCAGGGGGCAGGACACATTTAATTTCTTTGCATGTATTCTGTCCTTATCTCAGATAGTACTGCACTTCCAGTACAAGTCTGGTACAGTGTAATTGCTTATGTGACGTTATACCGCTGATCATTACTGTGGTATAACGTAATTTAAAGTGTGGCCCTGAATTTTGTTTGGTCTGATGTTCATTATTAACCAATTTTTTTCATTCATGTGCAGTTACTATGTGTGTGTTGTATTCTGCTCATTTGGTCTGTCCGTAGCTACAGTTCTAACATTTTTTATTTTATTTTTGCAACCAAATCTAAATGTTTTATGTAAATAGCATGTTATAGACGAGCCCAGACACTTCTTCATCCTCGTTATGCAGTACCGGGCCGCTGAAAAAAAATAATTAACAAAGGCACCAAAAACACCCAAATACGTCCTTTTAGAAACGGAAAAGCGATAAGTATAATGATGCTGGTCTTCAGATGTTGTACACGTGAAATTGTGTCATTCCGAATTTTATCCGCAACGTTATATTCCATTTTGTTGCGACTCGAGCGATACCTCTCCGTCCATTCTAGCAGCAGGCTACATGGAGAATAGAACAGCTGGATAGGGGAAACAGTTTGAGTCGCACAAAATGGAGTATAACGTTGCGGATAAAGTTTGGAATGACACAAGTTAATGTGTACATCTGAAGACATGCATCATTATACTGAGAGATTTTCAGTTTCTAGAAGGACGTATTTGGGTGTTTTTGGAGCCTTTGTTCATGTTTTTTCATAGCCCCGGTACTGCACAACGAGGATGAGGAAGTGACTCGCTGGTTGGGGTAATTTTCTCAAAAACAAGTGAAATCGCAAATAAAAAAAAGTATCTGGACCGTTCTATAACATGCCATATACATAAAAAATAGAGATTTGATTGTAAAATGCAAATTTCTTCTATGATGATTTTTCAGGAGACCCAGATGCCTCACCTGCTCGAGGCTGGCTTCAATAGGGAGAAGATTAGCACCACAACCATGGATATTGTTCCCCCAAGCGAATGCAAATACTATGCATTCCGCAAGATGATTACGCCCACCATTCTGAAAGAGTGAAGTGGCTTGATGCCACTGCAACGTTTTAATTTATTTAATTCTCAAGTGCCTGTATTTTAAAAAGCCACATTGGTTTACTGTCAAAAATCCATAAGCACTCAGCGATGTCCATCTTACAATAAACCAATTTAAATAACATGTCCACTCTATTTTATTCTGTGAAAATTAATTTGTTTGGGTATCACCTCAAACAATTTTGCACCTCTTGCAATTCGTTACAGAATAGAATGCATTAAATTTGAACTTCATTGCAATGTTAATAAGCAGTATATTTTACATAATACTAAGGCTGCATTTACACAGGCAGCCCAATTCTGATCTTATATCCAATTTAATTATTGGTCTTTTGACCAATCAGATCCGATCTTTTGCCAATAATTGGGCAACATATGAGAATTGGGCTGCCTGTGGAAACGTTTTCGATTGGCCAGTTGACTGAATGTGAATCCAAATTACATTAACATATTTCACTCTTCTGAATAGATAACAATTATTTCCTGAGGGTTTGGAAAAAGCTGCAGAATAAGTCAAAAACGTGATTTTCCTGTTGTTTTTAATGATATTTCCACCCTATGAGCTTGAAATAACACTATGAAATTGTGAAAATGATGACAATGCCCTTTTAGTGTAAGAGCTTTTTGAAAAACGCCTGGAATTTCAGCCTGTTCACCTGGGATGGAGTTTTTGGCCCACAGCATATCATAATCTGATTTGATTATTTTGACCAATGACCAGTCATCTTTTATTTGCATATGTATCCTCCTACTTTGGGAAGTAAGTGGGTAGGCTCTAGAGCAGGGGTATTCAACTCTTACCCTACAAGGACCGGAGCCTGATGGTTTTCTGTTCTACCTGATCATTAATTACACTCACCTGGGCCCAGATTCACAAAATGTTCTTAAGACATTTCTTCTTAACTGCCATTTTTTTCTGAACTATAGACTTATGAAGAAAGTTAAGCAAAGTTGCTATTCCTCAAAAAGGATATTGAAAAATGTCTTGCGCTATTTCTTATGTTTATCCTTAAGCAAAAAGTTAAGAATAATTTGATTCCTGAAAATAAAGTTATTGGAAATGTTCTTAATTCCAAGATAGCTAAACCCTTGTCTTTAAAACTCAGGGCAGTGAGAGAATAAACTCATGAAAGCAATTGAACATGTTTAATTCACTCACAAACTTCATCTGAAAGTTTCAGTATTTATTATTTTAAACCTAAGAACATGTTTTAGAACAGTAATCTCAGTACAAAATATGCTACCATGATTGCCATTGCTAGCTAGATAGTTAGCTAAATCGGTTGCCTAGCAACAAACATCTTAAGAAGATTAGTAGGACGCTATTTGAGACGTTCGTAAGAAAATCATTCAATCTTAAGATATTATTGAGGAATTGCACTTACTAACTTCTTATTTTTTTCCTTAAGAAGCTTCTTAAGTTTTTGTGTAAGAAGTGTTTTGTGAATTTGGGCCCAGGTGTCCAAGGTCTAACTCAGTCCTTGATTAGAGGGGAACAATGAAAAAATGCAGTGGAACTGAAGTCCAGAGTTGAGTTTAAGGGCTCTAGAGTCTAGACGATCCTATCTGCCAATCAGGGCTGTGTATGTAAATATATTTAAATTTGTATCAACGCCCCACGATCAGACTGAGCATTTCAATGGCAAAAGGAGTCTCAGCGAAATAAATGATTTTCATTAAAAAAAACAAAGTGACTTGATTTAAACATATAAAAGGACTGCATGGGAGCTTTAAGAAAAGAGATGAAAAAAGTTACTATCTGGTTAGAACTTGTTAATCATTAAGTTGTCGTAGCACATTGCCGGTCTCATTGCAGCTGGTAGATAAGTGTTATTCATAACTTACCCCAAACCATGAAGTTTTTTTTAGTAGAAAATTGAGAACAGTAGGTCCATTGGATATTGGCCAACCTTCATAGCAGATCTCGCACAAGAATTTAACTCAATCCATACACATTTACTATGGGGCCACAAATCCTTAAACCTGGTGAGATTAGTTACTGAAAATATATAATTGTAATTATGATGCATGCTACATTTATTGCAGAATTAGTTCGAGGGCAATTGAAAAAATAAATAAATGTTAATGTAGATTGGATGTAATTTATAGTGCCAAATCACTCAAAGGGAGCGTCTTTGTGCAAATAAAAATGTTAAACGGTTTACACCTATCAACTTTCCTATAAAATATGAACAGCTACACCCTGCTTCCTGATAGGCTAGGTGGACTAGTACCCCTATTGCTACCTTCCAATCGTCTAAGACGTACACAAGTGCATTCAGGGTCGGGGTCAATTTGGGATTGGGTATTGGTGAGTAGAACCAAAGACTGGCCCTGTGACAATACTCGTATAATATAATAATATAATATGCCATTTAGCAGACGCTTTTATCCAAAGCGACTTACAGTCGTGCGTGCATACATTTTTGTGTATGGGTGGTCCCGGGGATCGAACCCACTACCTTGGCGTTACAAGCGCCGTGCTCTACCAGCTGAGCTACCATCCTCATTTACTTGAAGTAAACACTGATCTGACATGACATAAATTGGTCAAAGCAATGCAAAGGAAAGCATGCTTAAACCAACTCAATATGTCAGGTCAGTGATTACTTCAAGGAAGAAAGGAAGCATTTAGGAGTATTCGAACAGGGACTCTACTCTCTTTGGTAGACCCAGAGATAATAGAAGTAAATGTCTAAACTTTTTTTGGGTGCCAAGTGCACCATCTACTGGCTCAGAATACACACACAAGTAGAAATAGTCTTCAAACAAAGAAGTACACCTACATACACTACAATTACTAATGGACCTCTAAAGAAACCTGAGGTTACTTTCATCTAAATAGTAATGACCATAACAATCATGGTTAAAATTGATAAATGTTATCAAATCCCTGCCAGTATCATAATCTGTGCAAGGCCAAGAACAGTGATACGAATGACAAGAAATTCCTTTATTGTTTCTACAGAGAGAAGCCAGACCTCAACCCAGAGTGACTCCTGAGGATATTGCCAACCGGTTTACTGGCTGGCCAGACCACCCATAAATACAACATTTACAAACAGCCAGAGGCGTACATAATTTCACTTGCGATACCAAATCCTCATTTTCTTCTCTCTCTTTATTTTCTTTTGCAACTGTAGCGTCCCGTAGAGAAGGGCCTCTGCTGTGGGTGGGCAGCCTATGGGAGGACAAGTATACAACCACTGAGTCAAATGTTTTTTATAAAAAGGTCAATAAGATGATCTTCACAGAGTTTTAAAATCACCATTGGCCTCATGGTGAAATCCCTGAGAGGTTTCCTTCCTCTCCGGCAACTGACTTAGGAAGGGCGCCAGTATCTTTGTAGTGACACTATCCAAATTGCAACTGATAACTGCACCATGATCAAAGAGATATTCAATGTCTGCTTTTTTTTTTTATACCCATCTACCAATTGGAGGCCCATTTTTCCGAACCATTGGAAAACCTCACTGGTCTTTGTGGTTGAATCTGTGTTTGAAATTCACTGCTAGACTGAGGGACCTAACAGATAATTGTATGTGTGGGGTACAGAGATGGGGTAGTCATTTTAAAATACACTGCTCAAAAAAATAAAGGGAACACTTAAACAACACATCCTAGATCTGAATGAATTAAATAATCTTATTAAATACTTTTTTCTTTATCAATGGAAATCAAATGTATCAACCCATGGAGGTCTGAATTTGGAGTCACCCTCAAAATTAAAGTGGAAAACCACACTACAGGCTGATCCAACTTTGATGTAATGTCCTTAAAACAAGTCAAAATGAGGCTCAGTAGTGTGTGTGGCTTCCACGTGCCTGTATGACCTCCCTACAACGCCTGGGCATGCTCCTGATGAGGTGGCGGATGGTCTCCTGAGGGATCTCCTCCCAGACCTGGACTAAAGCATCCGCCAACTCCTGGATAGTCTGTGGTGCAACGTGGCGTTGGTGGATGGAGCGAGACATGATGTCCCAGATGTGCTCAATTGGATTCAGGTCTGGGGAACGGGCGGGCCAGTCCATAGCATCAATGCCTTCCTCTTGCAGGAACTGCTGACACACTCCAGCCACATGAGGTCTAGCAATGTCTTGCATTAGGAGGAACCCAGGGCCAACCGCACCAGCATATGGTCTCACAAGGGGTCTGAGGATCTCATCTCGGTACCTAATGGCAGTCAGGCTACCTCTGGCGAGCACATGGAGGGCTGTGCGGCCCCCCAAAGAAATGCCACCCCACACCATGACTGACCCACCGCCAAACCGGTCATGCTGGAGGATGTTGCAGGCAGCAGAACGTTCTCCATGGCGTCTCCAGACTCTGTCACATGTGCTCAGTGTGAACCTGCTTTCATCTGTGAAGAACACAGGGCGCCAGTGGCGAATTTGCCAATCTTGGTGTTCTCTGGCAAATGCCAAACGTCCTGCACGGTGTTGGGCTGTAAGCACAACCCCCACCTGTGGAGGTCGGGCCCTCATACCACCCTCATGGAGTCTGTTTCTGACCGTTTGAGCAGACACATGCACATTTGTGGCCTGCTGGAGGTCATTTTGCAGGGCTCTGGCAGTGCTCCTCCTGCTCCTCCTTGCACAAAGGCGGAGGTAGCGGTCCTGCTGCTGGGTTGTTGCCCTCCTACGGCCTCCTCCACGTCTCCTGATGTACTGGCCTGTCTCCTGGTAGCGCCTCCATGCTCTGGACACTACGCTGACAGACACAGCAAACCTTCTTGCCACAGCTCACATTGATGTGCCATCCTGGATGAGCTGCACTACCTGAGCCACTTGTGTGGGTTGTAGACTCCGTCTCATGCTACCACTAGAGTGAAAGCACCGCCAGCATTCAAAAGTGACCAAAACATCAGCCAGGAAGCATTGGAACTGAGAAGTGGTCTGTGGTCACCACCTGCAGAACCACTTCTTTATTGGGGGTGTCTTGCTAATTGCCTATAATTCCCACCTGTTGTCTATTCCATTTGCACAACAGCATGTGAAATTTATTGTCAATCAGTGTTGCTTCCTAAGTGGACAGTTTGATTTCACATATGTGTGATTGACTTGGAGTTACATTGTGTTGTTTAAGTGTTCCCTTTATTTTTTTGAGCAGTGTATGTTAAACACATTGCACACAGAGTGAGTCCATGCAACTTATTCTGTGACTTGTTAAGCACATTTTTACTCCTTAAATTATTTAGGCTTGTCAAAACAAAAGGGTTGAATACTTATTGACTAAAGACATTTAAGCTTTTCATTTTTAATTAATTTGTAAACATTTCTAAAAACATAATTCCACTGACATTACAGGGTATTTATTATGTGTAGATCCGTGACAAAATCTCAATTTAATCAATTTTAAATTCTGCCTGTAACAACAAGTCAAGGAGTGTGAATACTTTCTGAAGGCAGAAATAATTATTTGTTTTATAAGAGTAAAAAAAATATATATATATATATATATATATATATATATATATACACACACACACATAACAGAATGATACATACCTGGAACGTATATGTCCACTGGTACAATGCGGTCACACCCTCTGACCACGGCATAAGAGTAGTGGTAGTACCCACCCCCATTGGCGCAGCTTAAGGACAGAGTAATAAGATACATTGTGGCTCAACTAACAGCTGAATATGAAATGCAAGACGAAAAATGTCAACCGACACTGTAAAAGCACTGTGTGTGTATTGCTAAAACAGTGTGGGGTATTAAATCACAATTGGTTGGCAGTGTAGAGGCAGTAATCTTTACATTAAACAATCAGGCGTTCTTAAATGAAAAAGTTACAAGGACATCATGACATCCATTTCAAACTAGACAACCACTAAAATTTTTCTGCTTGAACCTAATATTAGGACAATACTTTACCTGCCCATGGAAATGACGTATCTTGGCTCAGGCATCTGATCATAAACCTATAGGGAAATAATGAGCATCATGTTGAATTCATACAGTCTATAAAAGACTAACCCGATTTCAAGCAAATGCAGAACTCCTTTCTCCAAAGAAACATGTCCTTCTGTCAAATACCTTGCGCAGAGCGGGGGCCATCTTGTTGGTCAAGGTGCCTGCCACAATCATGACGTCGGCCTGTCTGGGGCTGGCTCTGAACACCACTCCGAACCGGTCCATGTCGTAGCGAGGAGCCGCCATGTGCATCATCTCCACCGCACAGCACGCCAGGCCAAAGGTCATGGGCCACAGGGAGCTCTAATGTAGAAATACACAAAGACAGATTAGATCAACAAAAAAAACTGAACAAAGATAATTCAGTCAGTCAATATGTTTTCCCCTTATCTCTTCCTAACAATCCTCAATTCATCTTGAGAAAGGTGAAAAGGAAAGGAGGTCAAGGAATACGGTTTAGAGGAATGACCGTAGTATTATTTGTGGAGGCATTGGCTGGATTTTTACTTCAGATTAAAGGAGTCAGAGCAAACTTCTTAATACTCCCCCAGCAAAGGAGACACAATATGGAAAAAGTGAGACCAGACTATGCTTCCCTCTGTAGTTAGTATAATCATTTTGACAGTTATTTGACTGACAGCCAGTTGGCCACATACTGCATGTATAGTAGATTACAAAGAGAAGTAAAGGAGGATGGGGAGAGTGTTCTTTTGGATTTTCATAAAAGACCAAATTGACACTCAAAACATTTTAAAATGTACCATATGCCACTGCAAAACAGAGATATTGTGTGGCATTGAATCTGAGCCCTGACTTACTCTGCGTGCCCAGTTCACCAGATCATCCAGTTTAGTGATGACATATTCTCCCTTGCTGCTTGCTACTGCAGCTGGCTTGGCAGCAGCCACTGCTGTGCTTTTCTCTCTGACTGGAACCACACTGGAGGAAAAAACGATATTAAGTACTCTAGCAAATCTTCTTTACAGTTGTTGATATTGACAAATTCAGATGTTCACTGGATTTCTCTTACCTTGTTGCATTGTTGCTTTTAGCAATGTGGTATAGCGACCTCTGTTGTAACGCAAATACTGAAATGGGTCTGTGTGGTAAAAAATACCAATATTGGATTGGCACTGACAACTGCTGATGTAAAAGGGGTTTATAAAATAAAGTTGATTGATTGACTGACTGACAGGCCATCAACACAAGCAACATGGCATTGCACTACACAGAAATAACACAATACTCTAAACTATGATAAACGGGGAAAACATATTTAATTTAGACTACTGGTGATTCCAAAACAGAATGAACCTCAATGTTGCGAACTATAGTAACTGCCAGACGTGTCTTGGACAAATTACGCAATTGATAAGGTGATTAATTAAACCAGACTGCCAGAGACAGCAGATAAACGTTCCTAAATAATATCAGATTAAACTTTAAAGTATCCTTACCTTGATGAACAGTTACGAAACGCGGCGAGGCGAGGAACTGCAACGAACAGACAAAAAAAGCATAGTAAGATGTCAACAAATACAACTAAATCATTACACCACACCAAACTCTCTATTAAACGTATATTAAGCGAACACAATTTACTGGGGGGATACTGCACAGGTCTTCACTAGTTACCACAGCCTAACCCAAAAGCGATTTTATTTTCTTAATGAATTTTTACGATATAGACTATTGTGACATTGTGGCTGTGGTAACTAGTGGAAACCCCACTGACTGGCACAGGTCAATGCTCATTTCTTGAGTAACATAAACGGACGTTTATGATATGGCGAGTATGGCTAGCTAGTTGTAACTTAGCCAAACTGACTTGTATCAAGTCTTTGTTTGTATAAAATATTAACATTTTTTTTGCCATTAGATTTCCATTAACTAAGAGGTTGATCACGCTGCACGTCTGAGTGAGGAATTTAACGTTCCACGCGTGCTAGTTAGCTATTTACAAACAAACATTTTCTCCCTAGCTAGCTAACGTTAGCATAGCTAGTTAGCCTAGCCAGAGTTGTTTCTGTTCAGATTTTTGCCAGGGATAACAGCTACGCTAGCTAGCTATAGCTAGGTAGCAAAGGTCAGTGATTACAACCGATGGTGGAAGCATAAAATGACACAACAAACCAGGTGGCATAGGAAATACTGTAATGTTAGTGGGATAAATAAGTCGGATATTTAGCAGAATGATATGTCGCAGTAACTTGATAGCTTTGCATTTTAGCCAATACATCACTCACTCACCCACCAACGCCGCCATCTTTCGCTAAAAATGAGAAGACTTCCAGTGACCGTGGTTACGTGATAGAACTGTCCATGCTATCTGGGATCCTTGGGACGTCCCTACCCCTTTGAAGTTGACATTTAAAACGGTTAGTGTTAGGTTTTGGTTTGGGACGTCCGAGGGATTCATTAAAATAAATATAGCAGTTCATTATAGGGGCCTACCGGTATATATTTTTGGGTTGACAGGGAGAGAAAAATGTCTAAAGTATGAGTAAAACTTATTGATTTAATTTCTCATTTGCAAGTGGCTCCATGGGGTAAGACGTAGCTCAGAGCAGATCCGGGATCAGTTTAGACAATCCAAATCATAGTCTTGTCAATGCCCATTACACAATGCAAAAGTGACTAAACAATGCACAGCTATTTGCTAGTTATTGTTCATGCTCGTGTAGTAGGCATATTCGAATGTCAAGCTACAACCGTTAGTGATGAAACTGTCAACATCAGTTAAAATCAAGTTGCAGACATGAGAGTACGCAAAATGAAAGGGTTGCTTCTCTATGACCAAAAATGAATCAGCTGAACAGTTAAAAAAGCAGACAGAATTAGTTATATCAGTTGCTTTTTGTGTATGTTGTATGTGTGCACAATTTATGCCGAGGTCATCTACACCAACAGTTGGGCTCAACATTTGAATTGCACTCCTGAACAAATCAACAAGATTGCAAAGAAGCATGGTTTCCATAACTTGGGAAAGGTAAAACAATGTTAGTTCACTGTTTATTTATGTCATATAATGACTTGTATTTTTATATGTAGATCTTTTGGCATATTATGACTCGCTAATTTCTTCTGGCATATTATATTTGTAGATATTTCCAGATGGCAACTATTACCATATGGAGCAAAGACAGGTGGCAAAACAATCATTGCAGGCACACTATTTGCATAATCTTCGACTCAAAATGGACCCTAAGGTGAATAGCCAATAGGTCAATACTATCCAAAGTTGGCGGGTATAACCAGTCCCAGCATTGCTCTTATTGTAATGAGTGTAATTATGTACTTTCTGTTTCTTAGGTGCTTTGGTTTGCACAGCAATCTGGAAGGAGTAGAAAGAGGAGGCACTCTTTCACAACACCAACTGATCCATTTTTCAATCAGCAGTGGTACCTGGTATATGTCAACATTATGCTTTCATTTTTGTTTGAAGTTTATTTCCATAATGGAAGCTCTTTAGATTTTTGTTCAGCCTGTTTGAGGTTTTTCTGCCATGAGTGAAAACATATGGTTATCCCCGTTTTAAAACTGAAAAAATATTTTGTTCAATCTGCTTTTCCAGAGTGAGGCTTTTGATCAGAATGTGGTGGCTGCATGGGCTCGAGGCTACACAGGAAAAGGAGTGGTGGTGTCCATCTTAGACGATGGCCTAGAGACAAGCCACCCAGACCTTGCTGAAAATTATGTGAGTTATTATTATGATTTTTTAAAACAAATGCGCCCTGTATAATACAATATAAATATTACATTTACATAATTTAGCAGACACTCTTATCTAGAGCGACTTACATATTATATTGGTGCATTCAACTTATGATTTTTTTAAAACTATTTTGAAATGTTTTTTTTTTTTTTGTTCAATTAAAAAATAAATATATATATATATATTTTTTTTTGATGGGGGGTGGGGGAAGAACGATGACTTTATACTATTCCAGGTATTCCTTAAAGAGGTAGGGTTTCAAGTGTCTCCGGAAGGTGGTCAGTGACTCCGCTGTCCTGGCGTCGTGGGGGAGCTTGTTCCACCATTGGGGTGCCAGAGCAGTGAATAGCTTTGACTGGGCTGAGCGGGAACTGTGCTTCTGTAGAGGTAGGGGAGCTAGCAGGCCAGAGGTGGATGAACGTAGTGCCCTCGTTTGGGTGTAGGGTCTGATCAGAGCCTGAAGGTAAGGAGGTGCCGTTCCCCTCACAGCTCCGTATGGCAAGCACCATGGTCTTGTAGTAGATGTGAGCCTCAACTGGAAGCCAGTGGAGTGTGCGGAGGAGCGGGGTGACATGAGAGAACTTGGGAAGGTTGAACACCAGATGGGCTGCTGCGTTCTGGATAAGTTTAAGGGGTTTAATGGCACAGGCAGGGAACCCAGCCAACAGCGAGTTGCAGTAATCCAGACGGGAGATGACAAGTGCCTGGATTAGGACCTGTGCCGCTTTCTGTGTAAGGTAGGGTCGTACTCTGCGAATGTTGTAGAGCATGAACCTGCAGGATCGGGTCACCGCTTTGATGTTAGCGGAGAACGACAGAGTGTTGTCCAGGGTCATGCCAAAGTTCTTTGCACTCTGGGAGGAGGACACAATGGAGTTGTCAACCGTGATGGCGAGATCATGGAGCGGGCAGTCCTTCCCCGGGAGGAAGAGCAGCTCCGTCTTGCCGAGGTTCATCTTGAGGTGGTGATCCGACATCCACACTGATATGTCTGCCAGACATGCAGAGATGCGATTCGCCACCTGGTTATCAGAAGGGGGAAATATACACGTTATACTCTATGTATTTTAATATACAGTTGAAGCCTGAAGTTTACATACACTTTAGCCAAATACATCTAAACTCAGTTTTTCACAATTCCTGACATTTAATCCTAGTAAAAATTCCCTGTCTTAAGTCAGTTAGGATCACCACTATATTTTAAGAATGTGAAATGTCAGAATAATAGTAGAGAGAATGATTTATTTCAGCTTTTATTTATTTCATCACATTCCCAGTGGGTCAGAAGTTTACATACACTCAATTAGTATTTGGTAGCATTGCCTTTAAATTGTTTAACTTGGGTCAAACATTTCGGGTAGCCTTCCACAAGCTTCCCACAATAAGTTGGGTGAATTTTGGCCCATTCCTCCTGACAGAGCTGGTGTAACTGAGTCAGGTTTGTAGGCCTCCTTGCTCGCACACGCTTTTTCAGTTCTGCCCACACATTTTCTATAGGATTGAGGTCAGGGCTTTGTGATGGCCACTCCAATACCTTGACTTTGTTGTCCTTAAGCCATTTTCCACAACTTTGGAAGTATGCTTGGGGTCATTGTCCATTTGGAAGACCCATTTGCGACCAAGCTTTAACTTCCTGACTGATGTCTTGAGATGTTGCTTCAATATATCCACATAATTTTCCTTCCTCATGATGCCATCTATTTTGTGAAGTGCACCAGTCCCTCCAGCAGCAAAGCACCCCATAGCATGATGCTGCCACCCCCGTGCTTCACGGTTGGGATGATGTTCTTCGGCTTGCAAGCAACCCCCTTTTTCCTCCAAACATAACGATGGTCATTATGGCCAAACAGTTATATTTTTGTTTCATCAGACCAGAGGACATTTCTCAAAACCGTAGTCTGGCTTTTTTATGGCGGTTTTGGAGCAGTGGCTTCTTCCTTGCTGAGCGGCCTTTCAGTTTATGTCGATATAGTACTCGTTTTACAGTGGAAATAGATACTTTTGTACCTGTTTCCTCCAGCATCTTCACAAGGTCCTTTGCTGTTGTTCTGGGATTGATTTGCACTTTTCGCACCAAAGTACGTTCTGCTCTAGGAGACAGAACGCGTCTCCTTCCTGAGCGGTATGACGGCTGCGTGGTCCCATGGTGTTTATACTTGCGTACTATTGTTTGTACAGATGAACGTGGTAGCTACAGATGAACCAGACTTGTGGAGGTCTACACATTTTTTTCTGAGGTCTTGGCTGATTTCTTTTGATTTTCCCATGATGTCAAGCAAAGAGGCACCGAGTTTGAAGGTAGGCCTTGAAATACAGTGGGGAAAAAAAGTATTTAGTCAGCCACCAATTGTGCAAGTTCTCCCACTTAAAAAGATGAGAGAGGCCTGTAATTTTCATCATAGGTACACGTCAACTATGACAGACAAAATGAGGAAAAAAAATCCAGAAAATCACATTATAGGATTTTTAATGAATTTATTTGCAAATTATGGTGGAAAATAAGTATTTGGTCAATAACAAACGTTTCTCAATACTTTGTTATATACCCTTTGTTGGCAATGACACAGGTCAAACGTTTTCTGTAAGTCTTCACAAGGTTTTCACACACTGTTGCTGCTATTTTGGCCCATTCCTCCATGCAGATCTCCTCTAGAGCAGTGATGTTTTGGGGCTGTCGCTGGGCAACACAGACTTTCAACTCCCTCCAAAGATTTTCTATGGGGTTGAGATCAGGAGACTGGCTAGGCCACTCCAGGACCTTGAAATACTTCTTACGAAGCCACTCCTTCGTTGCCCGGGCGGTGTGTTTGGGATCATTGTCATGCTGAAAGACCCAGCCACGTTTCATATTCAATGCCCTTGCTGATGGAAGGAGGTTTTCACTCAAAATCTCACGATACATGGCCCCATTCATTCTTTCCTTTACACAGATCAGTCGTCCTGGTCCCTTTGCAGAAAAACAGCCCCAAAGCATGATGTTTCCACCCCCATGCTTCACAGTAGGTATGGTGTTCTTTGGATGCAACTCAGCATTCTTTGTCTTCCAAACACGACGAGTTGAGTTTTTACCAAAAAGTTATATTTTGGTTTCATCTGACATTCTCCCAATCCTCTTCTGGATCATCCAAATGCACTCTAGCAAACTTCAGACGGGCCTGGACATGTACTGGCTTAAGCAGGGGGACACGTCTTGCACTGCAGGATTTGAGTCCCTGGCGGCGTAGTGTGTTACTGATGGTAGGCTTTGTTACTTTGGTCCCAGCTCTCTGCAGGTCATTCACTAGGTCCCCCTGTGTGGTTCTGGGATTTTTGCTCACCATTCTTGTGATCATTTTGACCCCACGGGGTGAGATCTTGCGTGGAGCCCCAGATCGAGGGAGATTATCAGTGGTCTTGAATGTCTTCCATTTCCTAATAATTGCTCCCACAGTTGATTTCTTCAAACCAAACTGCTTACCTATTGCAGATTCAGTCTTCCCAGCCTGGTGCAGGTCTACAATTTTGTTTCTGGTGTCCTTTGACAGCTCTTTGGTCTTGGCCATAGTGGAGTTTGGAGTGTGACTGTTTGAGGTTGTGGACGGGTGTCTTTTATACTGATAACAAGTTCAAACAGGTGCCATTAATACAGGTAACGAGTGGAGGACAGAGGAGCCTCTTAAAGAAGAAGTTACAGGTCTGTGAGAGCCAGAAATCTTGCTTGTTTGTAGATGACCAAATACTTATTTTCCACCATAATTTGCAAATAAATTCATAAAAAATCCTTCAATGTGATTTTCTGGAAAAAAAATTCTCATTTTGTCTGTCATAGCTGACGTGTACCTATGATGAAAATTACAGGCCTCTCTCATCTTTTTAAGTGGGAGAACTTGCACAATTGGTGGCTGACTAAATACTTTTTTCCCCACTGTACATCAACAGGTACACCTCCAATTGACAAATGATATCAATTAGCCTATCAGAAGCTTCTAAAGCCATGACATTTTTTTGAATTTTCCAAGCTGTTTAAAGGCAGTCAATTTAGTGTATGTACATTTCTGACCCACTACAATTGTGACCAATTTGACATCAGACTGCATGTGACTTCCGTCTCGCTTCCGCATTGTCTCCGTGCTGCTGTGCTGTTTGTTGCTACTTGGCTACCTGCCAAACTATTCACGTTTTACTTTTAATAAACGTTTAATCAATCTCTGTGTTCAACAAATTTACCAACTTTTTAGTTTTGTCCTCACTCATCTTTTTTCGTTAAACTTTTTCACCCCGGACGTTTTATCCCGAGACAGAAGAGTCATTTTCCTGTGCGTTTTTGCTGCCAACTTTACTTTACTTTACTTTATTTTCCTTTTTTCCATCAACTTTTTTCCCTTATTCAACTTTTTCACTCCGGACGCTTTATCTGGACATGGTTCGTCAACATCTTCAACAGCCGAAGCTAAGTAGTAACATTAACATGATGTCTTCTAATTGCAGTCGCTGTACTCATAATATACAGGAGAACGATCGCCTTACGGCGAGAATAGCTGTGCTACAAGCCCAGCTTCAGACGCAATCGTTAGGCAAGGGTAATTTCAGTGTAGGAAAGGAAGAAACAGCGTCTGTGCCACCAGTAAGTACAGATAGTAACGTTAGTATAAATCCCCCCCGCACAGTCCCCGCAGCCGGACAACTTTCTCATGGCTTCTGGAGGGAAATACTGTTGGAATGCTCAACCGGTGTCGCTCATTCAGCCGACAGAAACTTTCAACCGGTTTTCCCCATTATGTAGCGAGTCGGAGTCTGAGTCTGAGTCTTCTCTTGTCTCTACTCCTCCCGTTACGGGGTCTGAGACGCCCGAAGGCTCCCACCATTAGCTCTGACAAATTGAAAACCCTAGTCATTGGCGACTCCATTACCCGCAGTATTAGACTTAAAACGAATCACCCAGCGATCATACACTGTTTACCAGGGGGCAGGGCTACCGACGTTAAGGCTAATCTAAAGATGGTGCTGGCTAAAGCTAAAACTGGCGAGTGTAGAGAGTATAGAGATATTGTTATCCACGTCGGCACCAACGATGTTAGGATGAAACAGTCAGAGGTCACCAAGTGCAACATAGCTTCAGCGTGTAAATCAGCTAGAAAGATGTGTCGGCATCGAGTAATTGTCTCTGGCCCCCTCCCAGTTAGGGGAAGTGACGAGCTCTACAGCAGAGTCTCAGCACTCAATCGCTGGTTGAAAACTGTTTTCTGCCCCTCCCAAAAGATAGAATTTGTGGATAATTGGCCCTCTTTCTGGGACTCAACCACAAACAGGATCAAGCCTGACCTGCTGAGGAGTGACGGACTCCATCCTAGCTGGAGGGGTGCTCTCCTCTTATCTACCAACATAGATAGGGCTCTAACTCCTCTAGCCCCACAGTGAAATAGGGTGCAGGCCAGGCAGCAGGCTGTTAGCCAACCTGCCAGCTTAGTGGAGTCTGCCAATAGCACAGTCAGTGTAGTCAGCTCAGCCATACCCATTGAGACTGTGTCTGTGCCTCGACCTAGGTTGGGCAAAACTAAACATGGCGGTGTTCACCCTAGCAATCTTATTAGGATAAAGACCTCCTCCATTCCTGCCATTATTGAAAGAGATCGTGATACCTCACATCTCAAAATAGGGTTACTTAATGTTAGATCCCTCACTTCAAAGGCAGTCATAGTCAATGAACTAATCACTGATCATAATCTTGATGTGATTGGCCTGACTGAAACATGGCTTAAGCCTGATGAATTTGCTGTGTTAAATGAGGCCTCACCTCCTGGTTACACTAGTGACCATATTCCCCGTGCATCCCGCAAAGGCGGAGGTGTTGCTAACATTTACGATAGCAAATTTCAATTTACAAAAAAAAAATGGCGTTTCGTCTTTTGAGCTTCTAGTCATGAAATCTATGCAGCCTACTCAATCACTTTTTATAGCTACTGTTTACAGGCCTCCTGGGCCATATACAGCGTTCCTCTCTGAGTTTCCTGAATTCCTATCAGACCTTGTAGTCATAGCAGATCATATTCTAATTTTTGGTGATTTTAATATTCACATGGAGAAGTCCACAGACCCACTCCAAAAGTCTTTCGGAGCCATCATCGACTCAGTGGGTTTTGTCCAACATGTCTCTGGACCTACTCACTGCCACAGTCATACTCTGGACCTAGTTTTGTCCCATGGAATAAATGTTGTAGATCTTAATGTTTTTCCACAAAATCCTGGACTATCGGACCACCATTTTATTACGTTTGCAATCGCAACAAATAATCTGCTCAGACCCCAACCAAGGAGCATCAAAAGTCGTGCTATAAATTCTCAGACAACACAAAAATTCCTTGATGCCCTTCCAGACTCCTTCTGCCTACCCAAGGACGTCAGAGGACAAAAATCAGTTAACCACTTAACTGAGGAACTCAATTTAACCTTGCGCAATACCCTAGATGCAGTTGCACCCCTAAAAACGAAAAACATTTGTCATAAGAAACTAGCTCCCTGGTATACAGAAAATACCCGAGCTTTGAAGCAAGCTTCCAGGAAATTGGAACGGAAATGGCGCCACACCAAACTGGAAGTCTTCCGACTAGCTTGGAAAGACAGTACCGTGCAGTACCGAAGAGCCCTCACTGCTGCTCGATCATCCTACTTTTCCAACTTAATCGAGGAAAATAAGAACAATCCAAAATTTCTTTTTGATACTGTTGCAAAGCTAACTAAAAGCAGCATTCCCCAAGAGAGGATGGCTTTCACTTCAGCAGTAATAAATTCATGAACTTCTTTGAGGAAAAGATCATGACCATTAGAAAGCAAATTACGGACTCCTCTTTGAATCTGCGTATTCCTCCAGGGCTTAGCTGTCCTGGATCTGCACAGCTCTGCGAGGGCCTGGGATCGGGAGAGACACTTAAGTGTTTTAGTACTATATCTCTTGACACAATGATGAAAATAATCATGGCCTCTAAACCTTCAAGCTGCATACTGGATCCTATTCCTACTAAACTGCTGAAGGAGCTGCTTCCTGTGCTTGGCCCTCCTATGTTGAACATAATAAACAGCTCTCTATCCACCGGATGTGTACCAAACTCACTAAAAGTGGCAGTGATAAAGCCTCTCTTGAAAAAAGCCAAACCTTGACCCGGAAAATATAAAAACTATCGGCCTATATCGAATCTTCCATTCCTCTCAAAAATTTTAGAAAAAGCTGTTGCGCAGCAACTCACTGCCTTTCTGAAGACAAACAATGTATACGAAATGCTTCAGTCTGGTTTTAGACCCCATCATAGCACTGAGACTGCACTTGTGAAGGTGGTAAATGACCTTTTAATGGCATCAGACCGAGGCTCTGCATCTGTCCTCGTGCTACTAGACCTTAGTGCTGCCTTTGACACCATCGATCACCACATTCTTTTGGAGAGACTGGAAACCCAAATTGGTCTACACGGACAAGTTCTGGCCTGGTTTAGATCTTACCTGTCGGAAAGATATCAGTTTGTCTCTGTGAATGGTCTGTCCTCCGACAAATCAACTGTACATTTCGGTGTTCCTCAAGGTTCCGTTTTAGGACCACTATTGTTTTCACTATATATTTTACCTCTTGGGGATGTTATTCGAAAACATAATGTTAACTTTCACTGCTATGCGGATGACACACAGCTGTACATTTCAATGAAACATGGTGAAGCCCCAAAATTGCCCTCGCTAGAAGCCTGTGTTTCAGACATAAGGAAGTGGATGGCTGAAAACTTTCTACTTTTAAACTCGGACAAAACAGAGATGCTTGTTCTAGGTCCCAAGAAACAAAGAGATCTTCTGTTAAATCTGACAATTCATCTTGATGGTTGTAAAGTCGTCTCAAATAAAACTGTGAAGGACCTCGGCGTTACTCTTGACCCTGATCTCTCTTTTGACGAACATATCAAGACTGTTTCAAGGACAGCTTTTTTCCATCTACGTAACATTGCAAAAATCAGAAATTTTCTGTCCAAAAATGATGCAGAAAAATTAATCCATGCATTTGTTACTTCTAGGTTAGACTACTGCAATGCTCTACTTTCCGGCTACCCCGGATAAAGCACTAAATAAACTTCAGTTAGTGCTAAATACGGCTGCTAGAATCCTGACTAGAACCAAGAAATGTGATCATATTACTCCAGTGCTAGCTTCCCTACACTGGCTTCCTGTTAAGGCAAGGGCTGATTTCAAGGTTTTACTGTTAACCTATAAAGCGTTACATGGGCTTGCTCCTACCTATCTTTCCGAGTTGGTCCTGCCGTACATACCAATACGTACGCTACGGTCACAAGACGCAGGCCTCCTAATTGTCCCTAGAATTTCTAAGCAAACAGCGGGAGGCAGGGCTTTCTCCTATAGATCTCCATTTTTATGGAACAGTCTGCCTACCCATGTGAGAGACGCAGACTCGGTCTCAACCTTTAAGTCTTTACTGAAGACTTATCTCTTCAGTAGGTCATATGATTGAGTGTAGTCTGGCCCAGGAGTGTGAAGGTGAACGGAAAGGCTCTGGAGCAACGAACAGCCCTTGCTGTCTCTGCCGGGCCGGTTCCCCTCTCCACTGGGGTTCTCTGCCTCTAACCCTGTTGCAGGGGCTGAGTCACTGGCTTGCTGGTGCTCTTTCATGCCGTCCCTGGGAGGGGTGCGTCACTTGAGTGGGTTGAGTTACTGACGTGATCTTCCTGTCTGGGTTGGCGCCCCCCTTGGTTTGTGCTGTGGTGGAGACCTCTGTGGGCTATACTCGGCCTTGTCTCAGGATTGTAAGTTGGTGGTTGAGGATATCCCTCTAGTGGTGCGGGGGCTGTGCTTTGGCAGAGTGGGTGGGGTTATATCCTTCCTGTTTGGCCCTGTCCGGGGGTTTCTTCGGATGGGGCCACAGTGTCTCCGGACCGCTCCTGTCTCAGCCTCCAGTATTTATGCTGCAGTAGTTTATGTGTCGGGGGGCTGGGGTTAGTTGGTTATACCTGGAGTACTTCTCCTGTCTTATCCAGTGTCCTGTGTGAATTTAAGTATGCTCTCTCTAATTCTCTCGTTCTCTCTTTCTCTCTGAGAACCTGAGCCCTAGGACCATACGTCAGGACTACCGGGCATGATGACACCTTGCTGTCCCCAGTCCGCCTGGCCTTGCTGCTATTCCAGTTTCAACTGTTCTGCCTGCGGTTACGAAACCCCTACCTGTCCCAGACCTGCTGTTTTCAACTCTTAATGATCGGCTATGAAAAGCCAACTGAGAGACCTGAGCCCTAGGACCATACGTCGGGACTACCGGCCGTGGTGACTCCTTGCTGTCCCCAGTCCGCCTGGCCTTGCTGCTATTCCAGTTTCAACTGTTCTGCCTGCGGTTATGGAACCCCTACCTGTCCCAGACCTGCTGTTTTCAACTCTTAATGATCGGCTATGAAAAGCCAACTGAGATTTATTCCTGATTATTATTTGACCATGCTTGTCACTTATGAACATTTTTGAACATCTTGGCATGGTTCTGTTATAATCTCCACCCGGCACAGCCAGAAGAGGACTGGCCACCCCTCATAGCCTGGTTCCTCTCTAGGTTTCTTCCTAGGTTTTGGCCTTTCTAGGGAGTTTTTCCTAGCCACCGTGCTTCTACACCTGCATTACTAGCTGTTTGGGGTTTTAGGCTGGGTTTCTGTACAGCACTTCGAGATATTAGCTGATGTAAGAAGGGCTATATAAAATAAAATTGATTGAAAATTGATTGATACAGTGAATTATAAGTGAAATAATCTGTCTGTAAACAATTTTTGGAAAAATTACTTCTGTCATGCACAAAGTAGATGTCCTAACGGACTTGCCAAAACTATAGTTTGTTAACAAGAAATGTGTGGAGTGGTTGAAAAATGAGTTTTAATAACTCCAACCTAAGTGTATGTAAACTTCCGACTTCAATTGTATATACAGTACCAGTCAAAAGTTTGGACACACCTACTCATTCCAGGGTTTTTCTTTATTTTTACTATTATTGTACAATAATAGTGAAGACATCAAAACTATGAAATAACACATATGGAATCATGTAGTAACCAAAAAAGTGTTAAACAAATCAAAATATGTTATTTGAGATTCTTCAAAGGAGCCACCCTTTGCATTGATGACAGCTTTGCACACTCTTGGCATTCTCTCAACCAGCTCCATGAGGTAGTCACCTGGAATTCATTTCAATTAACAGGTGTGCTTTGTTAAAAGTTAATTTGTGGAATTTCTTTCCTTCTTAATGCGTTTGAGCTAGTCAGTTGTGTTGTGACAAGGTAGGGAGGGTATACAGAAGATAGCCTTATTTGGTAAAAGACCAAGTCCATATTATGGCAGGAACAGCTCAAATAAGCAAAGAGAAACGACAGTCCATCATTACTTTAAGATATGAAGGTCAGTCAATCCAGAACATTTCAAGAACTTTGAAAGTTTCTTCAAGTGCAGTCGCAAAAACCATCAAGCGCTATGATGAAACTGGCTCGCATAAGGACCGCCACAGGAAAGGAAGACCCAGAGTTACCTCTGCTGCAGAGGATAAGTTCATTAGCGTTACCAGCCTCAGAAATTGCAGCCCAAATAAATGCTTCAGAGAGTTCAAGTAACAGACACATCAACATCAACTGTTCAGAGGAGACTGCATGAATCAGGCCTTCATGGTCGAAGAAGAGACTTGCTTGAGCCAAGAAACACGAGCAATGGACAATAGACCGGTGGAAATCTGTCCTTTGGTCTGATGAGTCCAAATTTGAGGTTTTTGGTTCCAACCGGCGTGTCTTTGTGAGACGCAGAGTAGGTGAACGGATGATCTCCGCATGTGTAGTTCCCACCATGAAGCATGGAGGAGGAGGTGTGGGGGTGCTTTGCTGGTGACACTCTCTGGGATTTATTTAGAATTCAAGGCACACTAACCAGCATGGCTACCACAGCATTCTGCAGCGATACACCATCCCATCTGGTTTGCGCTTAGTGGGACTATCATTTGTTTTTCAACAGGACAATGACCCAACACACCTCCAGGCTGTGTAAGCGCTATTTGACGAAGAAGGAGAGTGATGGAGTGCTGCATCAGATGACATGGCCTCCACAATCACCCAACCTCAACCCAATTGAGATAGTTTGGAATGAGTTGGACCGCAGAGTGAAGGAAATGCAGCCATCAAGTGCTCAGCATATGTGTTAACTCCTTCAAGATCCTTTGCCAAGAGTGTGCAAAGCTGTCATCAAGGCAAAGGCTGGCTACTTTGAAGAATCTAAAATATGTTGATTTGTTTAACACCTTTTTGGTTACTACATGATTCCATATGTGTTATTTCATAGTTTTGATGTCTTCACTATTATTCTACAATGTAGAAAATAGTAAAAATAAAGAATAACTAAAAATAACAAAAAAATCCAGAAAAACGCATGTTTTAATAAATTGATTTGCATTTTAATTAGGGAAATAAGTATTTGACCCCTCTGCAAAACAAGACTTAGTACTTGGTGGCAAAACCCTTGTTGGCAATCACAGAGGTCAGACGTTTCTTGTAGTTGGCCACCAGGTTTTCACACATCTCAGGAGGGATTTTGTTCCACTCCTCTTTGCAGATCTTCTCCAAGTCATTAAGGTTTCGAGGCTGACGTTTGGCAACTCGAACCTTCAGCTCCCTCCACAGATTTTCTATGGAATTAAGGTCTGGAGACTGGCTAGGCCACTCCAGGACCTTAATGTGCTTCTTCTTGAGCCACTCCTTTGTTGCCTTGGCCATGTGTTTTCGGTCATTGTCATGCTGGAATACCCATCCACGACCCATTTTCAATGTCCTGGCTGAGGGAAGGAGGTTCTCACCCAAGATTTGACGGTACATGGCCCCGTCCATCGTCCCTTTGATGCGGTGAAGTTGTCCTGTCCCCTTAGCAGAAAAACACCCCCAAAGCATAATGTTTCCACCTCCATGTTTGACGGTAGGGATGGTGTTCTTGGGGTCATAGACAGCATTCCTCCTCCTCCAAACACGGCGAGTTGAGTTGATGCCAAAGAGTTCCATTTTGGTCTCATCTGACCACAACACTTTCACCCAGTTCTCCTCTGAATCATTCAGATGTTCATTGGCAAACTTCAGACGGCCCTGTATAAGTGCTTTCTTGAGCAGGGGGACCTTGCAGGCGCTGCAGGATTTCAGTCCTTCACGGCATAGTGTGTTACCAAATGTTTTCTTGTTGACTATGGTCCCAGCTGCCTTGAGATCATTGACAAGATCCTCCCGTGTAGTTCTGGGCTGATTCCTCACCGTTCTCATGATCATTGCAACTCCACGAGGTGAGATCTTGCATGGAGCCCCAGGCCGAGGGAGATTGACAGTTATTTTGAGTTTCTTCCATTTGCGAATAATCGCACCAACTGTTGTCACCTTCTCACCAAGCTGCTTGGCGATGGTCTTGTAGCCCATTCCAGCCTTGTGTAGGTCTACAATCTTGTCACTGACATCCTTGGAGAGCACTTTGGTCTTGGCCATGGTGGAGAGTTTGGAATCTGATTGATTGATTGCTTCTGTGGACAGGTGTCTTTTATACAGGTAACAAGCTGAGATTAGGAGCACTCCCTTTAAGAGTGTGCTCCTAATCTCAGCTCGTTACCTGTATAAAAGACACCTGGGAGCCAGAAATCTTTCTGATTGAGATGGGGTCAAATGCTTATTTCCCTCATTAAAATGCAAATCAATTTATAACATTTTTGACATGCATTTTTCTGGATTTTTTTGTTGTTATTCTGTCTCTCACAGTTCAAATAAACCTACCATTAAAATTATAGACTGATCATTTCTTTGTCAGTGGGCAAACGTACAAAATCAGCAGGGGATCAAATACTTTTTTCCCTCACTGTACAGGTCTTTAACAAAGTCCAGCCAACCTATTGATACAGGATGCAGTGATGCGTATCAAAACAGTCACCTGTAACAAACCGAAGGGCACAATGGTAGATGACATCCGAAGGTTTAAGATTAGTAGCAGCTTCAATTTGATAAATAATATCACCATAATCAAGAACAGATAAAAAGGTTGACTGAATAATCAGCTTCTGACTGCTTTGCTTATTAAGATTAATATTGTAGGCACATGATTGTGATTTGTTAGTCATTAACACAATGGAAAAATCTAATTATTGAAATAGCATGGGCGACCAAGAAAAACAAATCGGTACAATTTAAGGCCATGTGGCAAACATTAATGCAGGCACTAGGGATGGAGGTGTGAGCATGCAGGTCTGGCCAGAGGAGATGTAGTCGTTGTTTATGTGCGTCTGTAAGTTGTTGTTCGTATGTGTATGTTAGTATTTGGTGTAAATGTTTTGTTGTTGAAAAAGACAAATAAAATATTATAAAAAAATAAAAAAAGACAAGTGGCAAATTATCCTTATAAAGACCTAATGTATTGCATTGTACCTGGAGGATCCACAGGCTAGCTATGACATGAATGATAATGACCCCAACCCAGACACTCAATACTCTCTGACCAGACCGAAGAGGTAATTTGATGTGATGTTATTAGGATTTTAATGCAAGATATTATATAATGTAGCATGTATGAAGGGAACTATGTGACGACATTCTGAATGGATGAACCCCTTTTGTCCTCTGCTCCATAGGCATGGAACACGGTGTGCTGGGGTGGTGGCAGCGGTGGCAAATAATGGAGTGTGTGGGGTTGGAGTGGCATATCAGGCCAAGATCGGAGGCAAGTATTACCCATACATTCACTCATTCTCTCTCTGTTAATAGCATACAGAACAGTACGGTAATTATCCTGCTTTCATTTTCATCCTGGCCTTTTCTGTTTTGTCCAGGAGTTCGGATGTTGGATGGACAAGTGACTGACCTGATAGAAGCCATGTCCTTACATTTCAATCAGCAGCACATTGACATCTACAGCTCTAGCTGGGGACCTGAAGATTTGGGGACGAATTTGGAGGGGCCAAACACATTAGCCCAAGAAGCCTTTATCAGAGGCATTACCAATGTATGGCACAACTTGTACCGGTCATCCTATATTACCTGTTTCATCAGTATTGTCAATTTTGTTAGATAAGGTGAAACAATGTAATCGGCATGGCAACTAGAGCAGTAAGATCATACAATGAGTCTTAAACACATTCAATACCTTACAGGGCCGAGGTGGCTTGGGTTCCATTTACATCTGGGCTTCAGGCAATGGGGGCGCCAGCTTTGACAACTGCAACTGCGATGGCTACACCAATAGCATTTACACGTTGTCTGTTGGTAGTACCACTGAGAGGGGAACTCTGCCCTTCTACAGTGAACCCTGCTCTGCCATTCTAACAACTACCTACAGTGGTGGCAGCTTTCATCACCGCAGAATTGTAAGTGTCTTTTTCCCCAACTCATCCCATGTTAGTGTTTTCAACATTCATATAATTTCTTTTAAAATATGCATTTAGAGTGACAAAGCATTCTGTTAAATCTTTGACTAGTTTAGCTTTAGATTAATCATGCTTAAAAAGTAGTCACATAAATGCAAAAGGCTGCTGAAGACGTGTGGAACTTGAAAAAGGTCTATATTTATCTCACATTTACCATCTACAGCAACAAATGAAATCACATTTTATTTGCCACATGCGCCGAAAACAACAGGTGTAGACCTTACAGTGAAATGCTTACTTACAAGCCCTTAACCAATAATGCAGTTTTAAGAAGAAAAAAAATGTTAAGTAAAAAATAGATAAGTAAAAAATAAAAATAGCAAATAATTAAAGAGCAGCAGTAAAATAAAATAACAGTAGGGAGGCTATATACAGGGGGTACCGGTACAGAGTTAGTCGAGGTAATTGGGGTAATATGTACATGTGGGTAGAGTTAAAGTGGTTATCCCACTGGCTATAGGGTGAACGCACCAATTGGTGAGTCGCTCTGGATAAGAGCGTCTGCTAAATGACGTAAATGTGCCCTTGAGCAAGGCACTTAACCCTAATTGCTCCTGTAAGTCGCTCTGGATAAGAGCGTCTGCTAAATGACTAAAATGTAAATGTAAATAATAAACAGAGTAGCAGCAGCGTAAAAGAGGGGGTGGGGGGGACAATGCAAATAGTCCGGGTAGCCATGATTAGCTGTTCAGGAGTCTTATGGATTGGGGGTAGAAGCTGTTAAGAAGCCTTTTGGACCTAGACTTGGCGCTCCGGTACCGCTTACCGTGTGGTAGCAGAGAGAACAGTCCATGACTAGGGTGGCTGGAGTCTGACAATTTTTAGGGCCTTCCTCTGACAGTAAGCAAAGCCTCAACAAAATACCTAGATGTTGTTTCCCTTTCAGGTCACCACCGACCTGCATCAGTCTTGCACCTCAGACCATACTGGGACCTCTGCCTCTGCCCCTCTGGCTGCTGGGATCATTGCACTGGCTCTGGAGGCAAAGTAACCATTCCCTTGTCTCTGTACCTGTAACTCAATAACCTATTTGTTGTAAGTTTGAGGCTTTGTGTCATCGAGAAAGATGATAATATCCCAACTTCTCTCACAGCCCGACACTTAACTGGCGTGATGTGCAACACCTCGTGGTGCGAGCATCTAGACCGGCAGATCTTCAAACGCATGATTGGCGGACCAATGGTGTCGGAAGACCTGGTGAGACACAAAGCACTACCTTCTAGAGTTAGGTAGTTGACCATTTAGGGAAACTTTGATGTGATTTGCTAGACTGTAGGGCCTGAAATTGAGTTGGAATTAGTGAACTGGGCTGCGTTTAGACAGTCAGCCCAATTCTGATATTATTTTCACTAATTGGTCTTTTGACCAATCAGATCCGCTCTGAAAAAGATCTGATGTGATTGGTCAAAAGACCAATTAGTGGAAAAAATATAAGAATAGGGCTCCTGTGAAAACGCAGCTATAACATCATACACCTGATTTGCTTTATTGTAGTCAGCCATTACTATGGATATGGGCTACTGGATGCAGGGAGACTTGTGGACTTGGCCAGTAAATGGAAAGCAGTCAGACCTAAAAGGAAATGCACCATTGACCTCATTACCAGAGCCATGTAAGGAAAACACCCTTGCCCTTTCATCTCACTTATGGATAGTTAGTAGGAAAACAGCCACTTATCAGTGTGTTCTACAGCGGTTTACAGTAAACATAAACATGATATTCAGATTTTCTTGAGCATGAACAGAAGTGGAGGCTGGTGGGAGGAGCTATAGGACGGGCTCATTGTAATGGCTGGGATGCAATACATGGAACGTAGTCAAACGTGATTTCCATATGTGCGGTGTTTGATACCATTCCATTCCAGCCATTACAATGAGGCCGTCCTATAGCTCCTCCCACCAGCCACCACTAATAAAGTAATTCCACTAATTCATAATACCAACTTGGCCAGTTAGATTTGTTAAACCTGATGCTCTGTCTGTCTGACAGTGAACTCCGCAGGAAACTGACATTGAGGTGGAATGTGAAAGCTGGATTCTGTCTCTGGAGCACATCCAGGCCCGTCTTACACTGACCTACACTGACCTACAGTTGTGGTCAGATGAGACCAAAATCGAGCTATTTGGCATCAACTCAACTCGCCGTGTTGGGAGGAGGAGGAATGCTGCCTATGACCCCAAGAACACCATCCCCACCGTCAAACATGGAGGTGGAAACATTGTGCTTTGGGGGTGTTTTTCTACTAAGGGGACAGGACAACTTCACTGCATCAAAGGGACGATGGACGGGGCCATGTACCGTCAAATCTTGGGTGAGAACCTCCTTCCCTCAGCCAGGGCATTGAAAATGGGTCGTGAATGGGTATTCCAGCGTGACAATGATCCAAAACACACGGCCAAGGCAACAAAGGAGTGGCTCAAGAAGAAGCACATTAAGGTCCTGGAGTGGCCAAGCCAGTCTCCAGACCTTAATCCCATAGAAAATCTGTGGAGGGAGCTGAAGGTTCGAGTTGCCAAACGTCAGCCTCGAAACCTTAATGACTTGGAGAAGATCTGCAAAGAGGAGTGGGACAAAATACCTCCTGAGATGTGTGCAAACCTGGTGGCCAACCACAAGAAACGTCTGACCTCTGTGATTGCCAACAAGGGTTTTGCCACCAAGTACTAAGTCATGTTTTGCAGAGGGGTCA
Organism: Coregonus clupeaformis; assembly: GCF_020615455.1. Lineage (NCBI taxonomy): Eukaryota > Metazoa > Chordata > Actinopteri > Salmoniformes > Salmonidae > Coregonus > Coregonus clupeaformis. The sequence continues at coordinate 35,119,367 of NC_059202.1, forward strand.
AATACTTATTTCCCTCATTAAAATGCAAATCAATTTATAACATTTATTACATGCGTTTTCTGGATTTTTGTTGTTATTCTGTCTCTCACTGTTCAAATAAACCTACCATTAAAATTATAGACTGATAATTTCTTTGTCAGTGGGCAAACGTACAAAATCAGCAGGGGATCAAATACTTTTTTCCCTCACTGTATGTATATTTACAAAAACATTTGAGGGATTGGAAATGATGCAGACAATTACATTGATGGAAGTTGATCTACCCCCAACCCCAGAAAAAGAAAAAGAAATAAAAAATACATAAAGTAGGAAAGCATATACACACTGTTGTCATAAGGTAGAATAAATATTATACATACGGCATAATGGTGAAGTATCAGGGTTTCAGTATGCAACAACAGGTCCAAGTGTGACCTATCTTTTCTTCAGTGTACTAAAATATTCCAATCCAATGTTGCTTCACAGGCCTTACGATAAAACGTCTACAGGTTTCTCAGACTGGGCCTTCATGAGTATACACTGCTGGGATGAGGATCCCTCCGGCTATTGGGTTCTACGGATAGAAAACCGAGATTCAACTAACAGAGGTACACTGACTTCAGCATTCATTCTCACACTGACAAAAACAAAGATGTTGCAATTTAAGGTGTCAACTCCAATAACACAGCGAGGGTCTTAAACTTCATCTCTGGTATTTCAATTCGTTAATGGCAGAAAGAAATAGTACACATAACATCTAATTAGAAACAGAAACATAGGCCCCCCTGTAGCTCAGTTGGTAGAGCATGGCGCTTGCAACGCCAGGGTTGTGGGTTCGTTTCCCATGGGGGGCCAGTATGAAAATGTATGCACTCGCTAACTGTAAGTCGCTCTGGATAAGAGCGTCTGCTAAATGACTCAAATGTAAATGTCAGAGGCTGGCATTCTGTTTGGCTCTCGCTTGCTTCTTTATTAGGCCTTCCTGTTCAAACTCACACCTCATCGAAAGATACTACTCATGACATGAAAATTATTTGTTTTTGTTCCCTAGTTTCTCACACAATTACAATTTAGGTCAGGATTTGTATGCTTTACATTGTGCAATGGACATTTTCTACAATGTACTCTAGCACCAACTTGTTTATTTTTTCTTTGTCCATAGGCATCCTGTTGAAATTTCATCTAGAGTTGCATGGGACAGATGAACGCATGACAGGCCGTTGCATGGAGAGGGCAGTGATACAGCAATGTGCAGTGGGGAACTCTGATGGCAGCTGTGAAGGTAGGCAGCAACATTAATCATACCCTGAATTTATACTGAACAAAAATATAAACGCAAAATGCGACAATTAACGATTTTACTGAGTTACAGTTCATATACAGTGGGGAAAGAAAGTATTTAGTCAGCCACCAATTGTGCAAGTTCTCCCACTTAAAAAGATGAGAGAGGCCTGTAGTTTTCATCATAGGTACATGTCAACTATGACAGACAAATTGAGGAGAAAAAAATCCAGAAAATCACATTGTAGGATTTTTAATGAATTTATTTGCAAATTATGGTGGAAAATAAGTATTTGGTCACCTACAAACAAGCAAGATTTCTGGCTCTCACAGACCTGTAACTTCTTCTTTAAGAGGCTCCTCTGTCCTCCACTCGTTACCTGTATTAATGGCACCTGTTTGAACTTGTTATCAGTATAAAAGACACCTGTCCACAACCTCAAACAGTCACACTCCAAACTCCACTATGGCCAAGACCAAAGAGCTGTCAAAGGACACCAGAAACAAAATTGTAGACCTGCACCAGGCTGGGAAGACTGAATCTGCAATAGGTAAGCAGCTTGGTTTGAAGAAATCAACTGTGGGAGCAATTATTAGGAAATGGAAGACATACAAGACCACTGATAATCTCCCTCGATCTGGGGCTCCACGCAAGATCTCACCCCGTGGGGTCAAAATGATCACAAGAACGGTGAGCAAAAATCCCAGAACCACACGGGGGGACCTAGTGAATGACCTGCAGAGAGCTGGGACCAAAGTAACAAAGCCTACCATCAGTAACACACTACGCCGCCAGGGACTCAAATCCCTGCAGTGCCAGACGTGTCCCCCTGCTTAAGCCAGTACATGTCCAGGCCCGTCTGAAGTTTGCTAGAGTGCATTTGGATGATCCAGAAGAGGATTGGGAGAATGTCATATGGTCAGATGAAACCAAAATATAACTTTTTGGTAAAAACTCAACTCGTCGTGTTTGGAGGACAAAGAATGCTGAGTTGCATCCAAAGAACACCATACCTACTGTGAAGCATGGGGGTGGAAACATCATGCTTTGGGGCTGTTTTTCTGCAAAGGGACCAGGACGACTGATCCGTGTAAAGGAAAGAATGAATGGGGCCATGTATCGTGAGATTTTGAGTGAAAACCTCCTTCCATCAGCAAGGGCATTGAAGATGAAACGTGGCTGGGTCTTTCAGCATGACAATGATCCCAAACACACCGCCCGGGCAACGAAGGAGTGGCTTCGTAAGAAGCATTTCAAGGTCCTGGAGTAGCCTAGCCAGTCTCCAGATCTCAACCCCATAGAAAATCTTTGGAGGGAGTTGAAAGTCCGTGTTGCCCAGCGACAGCCCCAAAACATCACTGCTCTAGAGGAGATCTGCATGGAGGAATGGGCCAAAATACCAGCAACAGTGTGTGAAAACCTTGTGAAGACTTACAGAAAATGTTTGACCTGTGTCATTGCCAACAAAGGGTATATAACAAAGTATTGAGAAAGTTTTGTTATTGACCAAATACTTATTTTCCACCATAATTTGCAAATAAATTCATTAAAAATCCTATGTTGTGATTTTCTGGATTTTTTTTCTCTCATTTTGTCTGTCATAGTTGACGTGTACCTATGATGAAAATTACAGGCCTCTCTCATCTTTTTAAGTGGGAGAACTTGCACAATTGGTGGCTGACTAAATACTTTTTTCCCCCACTGTAATGAAATCAGCCAAATTAAATACATTCATTAGGCCCTAATCTATGGATTTTAACTTGACTGGGCAGGGGCGCAGCCATGGGTGGGCCTGGGAGGGCATAGGCCCACCCACTGGGGAGCCAGGCCCAGCCAATCAGAATGAGTTTTTCCCCACAAAAGGGCTTTATTACAGACAGAAATACTCCTCAGTTTCATCAGCTGTCTGGGTGGCTGGTCTCATACGATCCCGCAGGTGAAGAAGCCGGATGTGGAGGTCCTGGGCTGGGGTGGTTACATGTGGTCTGCGGTTGTGAGGCCGGTTGGATGTACCGCCAAATTCTCTAAAACGACGTTGAAGGCGGCTTATGGTAGAGAAATTAACATTCAATTCTCAGACAACAGCTCTGGTGGACATTCCTGCAGTCAGCATTCCAATTGCACACTCCTTCAAAACTTGAGGCATCTGTGGCATTCTGTTGTGTGACAAAACTGCACATTTTAGAGTGCCCTTTTATTGTCCCCAGCACAAGGCACCTGTGTAATGATCATGCTTTTTATTCAGCTTCTTGATATGCCACACCTGTCATGTGGATGGATTATCTTGGCAGAGGAGAAATGCTCACTAACAGGGATGTAAACAAATGTGTGATTTTTTTAAATAGAGAAATCAGCTATTTGTGCATATGGAACATTTCTGGGATCTTCTATTTCAGCTCATGAAACATGGGACCAACACTTTACATGTTGCGTTTACATTTTTGTTCAGTATAGTTTACAATGAAACAGTTGCACACTGTAATGTAACATTTTATAAGACAGTTTGAAAATGTTACTAACCAAGTAAGGATCCTCCTATTTTAGAGTGTGTCTACCCATTGTACGTGTTTGAGAGCATCTGCCTGATGTCCTGTCTACCTCACTACTATGAGTCAGATGGAAACAGCACCCGCTCCCATCGGAGGTGCTTACGCTGCCATCGCAACTGCCACACTTGTTTTGGCAAACAGGACACAAACTGTCTGGACTGCCCTCCGTATTCCACCTTGGATTCTCGTCTTGGTACCTGTAGCCCCCCTGTCTACCCCTGGGACCACAGAGGTAAAGTGACCAGTGGCATGGAGCGGACGGCAGCAGTTCTTGGTATCTTGATGGGAGGGCCGCTGGTGATTTTGTGTGTCATGTGGGCGATTACATGGATGGTGAGCAGGGCGTTCCTACCATGTGTCGCTGCCAGGAACGAAGTGGACAGCAGCACCAGTCATAGCAGCAGTGAGGAGGCCAGGGATGTGGAGATGGTGGTCTTCAGTATTACAGAAGACCAGGGAGAGAACAGCGAGAGAACATCTACATTCACCAACATTCCCAATACTTCACTTCAAGAGGAATGTGACTCGCTTCAGTCAACATAAAAGTAGCCAATAATCAATTCTATGTCGACTAACAGAAACAAAAGAAATACTTTTCCAAATAGCTTTTATTGTTACTTCAGTTTCATTTACAAACTTTTGGACGGATAAAATAAATGTATATTTTGGACCCAAGTTGCATTCAGTGGTTTTTATAAGAACACATCAATTGGTAGAATATCCATCCATTTTCAATTATAACTTTTAAGTCAAAGTACTTCACAGAACATTAAATATATGCACTGGAATAGCTTAAAAGGACACACATTTAGAAGTAGAACATTGTTCAAAGACTTCCTCCACAACTAAAGGGAGGAACGGCTCTTGCATTTCAGATAATAAGCATGAATCCACATAAAAAGGTCCTGTATATGAGGAGCAAAATACAACTTAAGCCTTTACAGACTTAGAGGTTAGTGGCATTCTGTGTAGCTCTGCTGAACTTCAGACCACAGGAATGGGCTATTTCTGGGTTCTAAGCTTTCTCTTTAAGTTATAAGGGACCGTGCTCTCCTCCTTACTGCGTTTCCAAGATATCCGTGGGTATGACACTATCTGATTTGCCACTGGGGCTCTGTGACACCTCCAGAGGCCAGGATGAAGGGGTGGTCTGATAATAGAGTATGTCCTCCGACCCAAAGAGCAGTTGTCTGAGGCTCAAGTCGTACAGACAGTACAGATTGAAAGCCACCATGGCAAGGAGTGGGAAAACAGTAAGCCCCGATCCAAAGCCTCTCCAGGGGCTACACATGTGGAAGCAGAGCCAGTAGATAAGCCTATAGGAATAAAATGTGGGGGAGAAACTTAAAACATGTTCAGCTTTATAATAATTCATAATTAGGTGCTTACATTTGTCCTGCACTTGTACATGTGTGAAATGTATATTTGTTTTTTGCATATCCCACTCCCCCTGACACCCTCGGAGAATGGGGTCAGAGACAGGGATCAGACATTATTGATGGCAACCCTGAAGCAATAAAGGTTAAGTGCCTTGCTAAACGGCACAGAGATTTTTCACCTAGTCGGCTCGGGGATTTGAACCAGTAATCTTTCGGTTTCTAGCCCAATGCACCTAACCCCTAAGCTACCTGCCGTCCATTCTAGAGCACGGTGACACGTCACTCTTTTTACTCACTGAGCAATCAATGGCTTTGAAACCACTCACCTCCCTCCAACGAAAACTCCAGTCAAAATGGGCACCACCCTCAGATGGTCTTGATGCAGGAATGTAGCCAGAACCAACAGATTGAGAACGTAGAGAAACAACTGCTCCATAGACGCAGAGACAAACAGCTGCTGAATGGCCGGTTTTCTGTGGAGAGCCTCAGCTGGATTCAAAGACCCAGTGCAGAACTGGCACATAGCACCAATCAGCATAGCTAGAGGGGGAGTAATAGGCATGTTAGTACTCGAATTTGAAAACACAACACAAAACACCTAATGGTCTTTGATTTTGTCTGGCATCATGTGTCTTCAGCATCCTAGTTTGAAGAAAAACTGCCTTTGAACTGATGCTTGGTCCAGTCTTTGATAATACCCTCCTTTTCTGCTTGAACATACGACTACTAATACTTGAACACAGATATGTTTCCTGCTTGAACATACAACATTCGACTAAGAAAACTTGAAAACCAATATGTGAAGGGATTTGTTTTTAGCCATGTTGCTTTCTACAATCAGGTCCTTTCAGTAGAGAGAAAATGAGATGAAGAAAGTAATGAGAAACTATTAGGACACTGCCCAGGAGACTGGAGAACTAGTTACCCTCATCTTTTCTATTCTAGTTTCCATGTTAAGCTATTTATAAGAAGAGGGAGGAATTTGCCAGCCAGTGCTTCAGTAAGACTTGCATTGCCTTGAGGTTGAATTGTAGACAAAGACTAAGCCTTAGACAAATTATGAGACATGTGGACTACTAGACAACCTAAATCACTTAATACTGCATTCAAGAGCTTTTTGGGAGATTGATTGCTCCAACTAAATACGTAGGTTTGTAGAGCTCAGTATAAAGGCACCCCACTGAGCAAAAACTGGTTGAATCAACGTTGTTTCCATGTCATTTCTATTTATTGATTTTTTTTAATGTGATGACTTTGAATCAATGTGGGAAAATTATTGGATTTGGAAAAAGTCATCAACGTAAATGGATTTGATCTCTTTCACCCAACTTTTTACCTAAATCCAATGACGGGACATTTTTTGTTGATTTCACTTTAGTTGACAACTCAAACCAAATTTAAATCAAAACTAGATGTTGAACTGATGTCTGTGCCCAGTGTGACAGTTTTTGTTTGAGTCTCATATGAAACAATGATTCAGACATACCCAACAAGACGGGGAAAGCAGCTACGGCACAGCAGCAAAGTGTGAAAGTGAGGCGGCTGACCATGTCAGGGCAGTCTGGGGCAACTATGGGAATGTAGAAATAGAGTGCATAGAGAAGCCCCGCAGTAAACAGAAGGGAGGCCAGGACTGAGCACACAGCAGGAACGCGGCCACTTTGGCAACATCTACAGCAGCAGCACCGTCTCTTGTCTGCCACCTCTGGGACAGCCTCACAAGTCTCTTGATCTTGGGAACTCCACATAGTCAACTCTATGCTCTCCGGTGGCAAGCCGAGCAACGGTTGGCCTTCATCAATGGTGGACTCCAGATTGTTGGATTCTGGACTCCATCTCTGTGTGTCTGTGCCATTGGGAATGTCTCTCAGAGAGGCTGGATTTGGAGTGCTGATGCAGTTTTCCACCGGGTCTTCCAAATTGTGCACTGTAGCAATCAGACTTGAAATAGTTCCATCCTGAACTCCCTCTTTCCCCTCTTGCGGTCTTCGCTCTGCTTTGAAGCCCTCGCTGTGTTGCTGGTGGCAGGAATCAAGCTCTGTACAAAACAAAGCATAATCAACTCATCTTTCTGCCACCATATGTTCAATGTTGTGAATAATGCATGTCACCCAATCTGCACATGTTTATTTAGTGGCACTCAAATAAAAAATTTGTTTGTTCGATTATCACTTACGGACAAGTTGATCGGCTGGCAGGGCTTCCAGGGAGTGGTGAGAGCCAGTGACTGAGTGAGAAGAGGAGTGGAGCTCCTCCACTGAAGATTCAGGACTGTCAGACACTGGTGCTAAAGAGATCTGGGTGTCTAGGTCTAGGAATGGAGAGAATGACAGCCTGGCAGGGTCAATATCCTGCAGTTGATTGATGATGTCACTGATGGACTCCTTCACACTGTCAATCTCTTTGCCATCTTCTGGGTTGGTGGCTTGACGCCCCGTCATAGTCGCACAGCCTACAGAACTGCAGATAGACCATTTCACATTTACTATGTGATCCTTACAATGTAACATGACAAGTAATATCGGTCGTATTGATATTGTTTGCGTCTCTGCACGCGAGGTTCAAAGGGTCCACCCCATTCATGCCAGGCTGTATTATGAACATCTGGGTATTCAATTTGGAATCGGCCCTTGGGGCAGCGCCAATAGTGGCGGGCGGCTAGTCATCTGCTTTTAGGACTGACACGCAACTAAACCAAAACCGTCACGACTGGGGTTCATTCTCTAAACAAAATACGGATTTCCTAGACTATCATAACATTTTGTGCAGCTTTGGGAAAGTGAGGCATCGAATTTAAATTAAAAATTAAAAATGTGCATTTGCTGTTCTCTTGCAGATGAATTGTTGCCAGTTGCATTCATTGATTAGGATATTAGTATTTTTATTTGATTAGGATACTTGATGGTTGAAGTGGTAGTCTATTGATCATAAATAATACATCTAATATTCCCACATCAAATTACTAACAATAACAAGAGGAGCAATATAAACGATAGCCTCATCATTTAGGTCTGATGAAACCACTATTCAAAAGCTTAGTTTATAAATAGTACAGTCATATGGCAGGACAATCAAAATCCATACAGAGAAAGTAGCCTACACACTTCTTCTTTTCTATTCGATGAAAAGATGCTTAGGATACTTACTTTTTCGAGGAATGCAGAATAACTGTAGTTTCAATTTCTTGGAAAAATGTATTCAGTTTCTTCGGGTTTTTTTTTCCTTCCCCCAACTTTTGTCTTCTACAATCTGGTATACAGTCTCAACTTCTGAATCAAATTTCAAGACGGACAAAATACTACGTTTTAGCCCCCGCCCACACACTTTCTGGGTACCATGTCACACAGACCATATGGAGACAATAAATCCAAAGCGGATACACAGGGGGGGTGGGGCTCTGCTGTTGTGTCCAGATATTTAGAAAATAAACCTTACTTAAAACTTAACAGGAAGTCACCTGGAGTTGTTCATCAAATAAATCAACCTCCCGTAAAGCGCTCTGATCCACCCAGAGATTTAAAAAGAAATCACATGCAAAGTTATTTCAACTCAGATTTGCAAGCTCTTCAAGGGTTTCCAAAAGCAGTCTGAAATTAACCCACCCAGACCTTAGTGTCGACTGAAAGGTGACCAGGTGCCAACCCCTGAGACTGATTTGTGAATCATGTTGAAACGGTTGAAAGTTTAAAAAGATAAGAGAATAGGAACACTGACAATAGCAGTCTGTGTTCCTGCCACGTGGGGGAAACTGGCATTAGAGTATTGGTGGGAAGGTCCGTTTAAGGGGGGGTGTATGTTCAAGTTTGACAAGTTTAGTTTCTGAATATTCATTCTTGCCGTAAATGTATTGTCAATTCCATATACAAAATTAGTAAAAAAACAAAAAAACAAATAGGCTAACCATGGAAATCATAGGACACATTCATGACATTTCTATAGTGTGCTAAAGGCACTGTAAAGGTAGCCAGAATAGATTGACCCTATGCTTGCTTACAGCTGCACTGGGGTCAGACAGGATTCCTGTTTAGATTAAGACACCATGGAGTTGGAGTGAGATATGGCTTGAAAAACGTACCTTAATCCAGATATAAGAAATACGTTGTACTCCGAATTGTCCCATTATCCCAACTGTTAGATCGAGATTGAACGACTGCTAGTTTTTCCGGAAAACTGCCCTTTTCGTCCTCATGCTAAGTAGAAGAAGCCAAAGCAGCCATTTTGGAATTGCAGTGTCAGCCAATCAGCTACTTTGTTGTTCAACGCTACGTGCCATTCCATAATGGCTGTGGTGGGTACCAATAGCTAGCATGAGGATGAAAATAGCAGTTTACTTAAAAACTAGCAGTCGTTCAATGATTCTCGGTGTAGCAGTTGAGATAATGGGACAACATTTTACATTTACATTTTAGTCATTTAGCAGACGCTCTTATCCAGAGCGATTTACAGGAGCAATTAGGGTTAAGTGCCTTGCTCAAGGGCACATCGACAGATTTTTCACCTAGTTGGCTCGGGGATTAGAACCAGCGACCTTTCGGTTACTGGCACAACGCTCTTAACCACTAAGCTACCTGCCGACAATTCGGAGTACAACGCATTTCTCATCCCTGGATTGAGGTATGTTTTCCGACCCATATCTCAAATCAAATCACATTTTATTTGCCACATGCGCCGAATACAACTTAGTGAAATGCTTACTTACAAGCCCTTAACCAACAATGCAGTTTTAATAAAAATAAGTGTTAAGTAAAGAAATAGATAAGTAAAAAATAAAAATAAAAAATAATTAAAGAGCAGCAGTAAAATCAAGTAACAGTAGGGAGGCTATATACAGGGGGTACCGGTACAGAGTTAGTTGAGGTCATATGTACATGTGGGTAGAGTTAATGCAAATATTCCGGGTAGCCATGATTAGCTGTTCAGGAGTCTTATGGCTTGGGGTGGGGTAGAAGCTGTTAAGAAACCTTTTGGACCTAGACTTGGCGCTCCGGTACCGCCTGCCGTGCGGTAGCAGAGAGAACAGTCCATGACTAGGGTGGCTGAAGTCTGACAATTTTTAGAAACCACCTGGTATAGAGGTCCTGGATGGCAGGGAGCTTGGCCCCAGTGATGTACTGGGCTGTACGCACTACCCTCTCGCACCAGCTCCGTGGTTTCTTAATCTAAACAGGAAGCCTGTCTGACCCCAGTGCAGATGTAAGCAGTATTGTCAGAATCTAGTTTGGCAAGCGTAAAGGGAGATATGCATGAAAATTCAACACTTGTGGGCTCGCCTTGACCCCAGAAGAGAGGTTATCCAGACAAATAAGACTAAATTCATCAGACCCTTCTTAAATAATGCAGAAAAATGACCAACATGGTTTAAGTTGTTTTATTTTATTATTTACAGAAACTTTTTCTGGCTTTAGTTGAGGTGAAAAATCCACTCATGTCACTAAAATAATCAATGAATATGTACATAACGGCTTCTAAAAAGCTATTTTCTGTCAATAAATTAGGATTATTAAGTATGAAGAACATATTTTAAATTGCGTCATTATATTCAGTAGTTCATTTTTCAACTATTAGCAATTTATTGCTGGGCAGAGTGAGAAATGTTTGGGAACGATATAGAAACTCTGCATGTTAAATTGACACACTATCAGTAACCTTTTGGTCATTCAGGGATTATACAGAAGGACTAGGATAGTAGATCTAGTTCATGTTTGTAATTAAAACGTTTATGGAAGGATGATCAGAAGCCTTTTCTCAATCCTCAGAGAGCAGTCTGTGAAAGTGGTCTGTCCTCCTCTTCAGTACTTCCCGGCAATCATCCTACAGAAAAATGGTGCCTTCAAATTAGTAAAAACATCCACTATTTCTTTAGTAGGACACTGGTGCTGTTTCTTGTGGAATACAAGTAGTGGGCCCAGTCTTTTTGAATTACATTTCCAAACATAAGATAACAGTTTTGACTTGTGGTATTTGTAGAATACTAGCCAAGTGTTTGAGATTGAGTCAAGGTTAGTTTCTCTGCTTTTTCCATACCCAAGGGGACATATTTTTCACCAGGATCCTATTTTATACCCACTTCCCAAATGAGATCTCTGTAGCATGTATGATGTTTGTTTTGTCAAACGAGATTTAATCCTAGAAGACACCTAAGTAGGTAGTGAATTATGGAAATTGAACAAAAACATTAATTACATATATAATGAAAATAATACTTGTATGCCACCTGAGGTGGGATACCAAAACACTGTCAACTTACTGTTCCTGACACTCTCTCAAGATACGGGATGAGCTTTTGAAGTTCTTTGTCCTCCTTATCCCCAGACCAGCTCTTGATGGGAAGCATATTCATCAGCTGCAGAAATAAAGTAGGAATTGTAATTAAATAAAACCCCACTCTGCTTCCAAAAAAAAAACGTAATAAGCATTGTATAATTAAGTAAACAACATCACAGTAAACACACATGGTAGGGGTATGTGTGTGGAGCGTTGTCCAAAACCACCGTCTTAGCAAGGTCCCTCTCAAGTACGCCCAAATCCTTGACATAGTGCCCAAGAACACAGGTACAGTCCTGTTGATACAAACGGTGTCTACAAAAGGAGATATCAGTTATGGACATTTAAAGTACAACCTAATATCAACTGAAATCTATTCCTCAATTTATTCAAAGGAGATGAGATTGTCAGCCTGTCTCTGGTACACAAAACTCTGCAGCTGCAATATCTCTAAAACTGAGACAATACAGCAAAACAAGCATGGCCAAAAGGACAGCAACAAAAGTAAAAAAATATATATACAGTGGGGAGAACAAGTATTTGATACACTGCCGATTTTGCAGGTTTTCCTACTTACAAAGCATGTAGAGGTCTGTAATTTTTATCATAGGTACACTTCAACTGTGAGAGACAGAATCTAAAACAAAAATCCAGAAAATCACATTGTATGATTTTTAAGTAATTAATTTGCATTTTATTGCATGACATAAGTATTTGATCACCTACCAACCAGTAAGAATTCCGGCACTCACAGACCTGTTAGTTTTTCTTTAAGAAGCCCTCCTGTTCTCCACTCATTACCTGTATTAACTGCACCTGTTTGAACTCGTTACCTGTATAAAAGACACCTGTCCACACACTCAATCAAACAGACTCCAACCTCTCCACAATGGCCAAGACCAGAGAGCTGTGTAAGGACATCAGGGATAAAATTGTAGACCTGCACAAGGCTGGGATGGGCTACAGGACAATATGCAAGCAGCTTGGTGAGAAGGCAACAACTGTTGGCGCAATTATTAGAAAATGGAAGAAGTTCAAGATGACGGTCAATCACCCTCGGTCTGGGGCTCCATGTGAGATCTCACCTCGTGGGGCATCAATGATCATGAGGAAGGTGAGGGATCAGCCCAGAACTACACGGCAGGATCTGGTCAATGACCTGAAGAGAGCTGGGACAACAGTCTCAAAGAAAACCATTAGTAACACACTACGCCGTCATGGATTAAAATCCTGCAGCGCACGCAAGGTCCCCCTGCTCAAGCCAGCGCATGTCCAGGCCCGTCTGAAGTTTGCCAATGACCATCTAGATGATCCAGAGGAGGAATGGGAGAAGGTCATGTGGTCTGATGAGACAAGAATAGAGCTTTTTGGTCTAAACTCCACTTGCCGTGTTTGGAGGAAGAAGAAGGATGAGTACAACCCCAAGAACACCATCCCAACCGTGAAGCATGGAGGTGGAAACATCATTCTTTGGGGATGCTTTTCTGCAAAGGGGACAGGACGACTGCACCGTATTGAGGGGAAGATGGATGGGGCCATGTATCGCAAGATCTTGGCCAACAACCTCCTTCCCTCAGTAAGAGCATTGAAGATGGGTCGTGGCTGGGTCTTTCAGCATGACAACGACCTGAAACACACAGCCAGGGCAACTAAGGAGTGGCTCCGTAAGAAGCATCTCAAGGTCCTGGAGTGGCCTAGCCAGTCTCCAGACCTGAACCCAATAGAAAATCTTTGGAGGGAGCTGAAAGTCCGTATTGCCCAGCGACAGCCCCGAAACCTGAAGGATCTGGAGAAGGTCTGTATGGAGGAGTGGGCCAAAATCCCTGCTGCAGTGTGTGCAAACCTGGTCAAGACCTACAGGAAACATATGATCTCTGTAATTGCAAACAAAGGTTTCTGTACCAAATATTAAGTTCTGCTTTTCTGATGTATCAAATACAGTGAGGGAAAAAAGTATTTGATCCCCTGCTGATTTTGTACGTTTGCCCACTGACAAAGAAATTATCAGTCTATAATTTTAAATGGTAGGTTTATTTGAACAGTGAGAGACAGAATAACAACAAGAAAATGTTATCAATTGATTTGCATTTTAATGAGGGAAATAAGTATTTGACCCCTCTGCAAAACATGACTTAGTACTTGGTGGCAAAACCCTTGTTGGCAATCACAGAGGTCAGACGTTTCTTGTAGTTGGCCACCAGGTTTGCACACATCTCAGGAGGTATTTTGTCCCACTCCTCTTTGCAGATCTTCTCCAAGTCATTAAGGTTTTGAGGCTGACGTTTGGCAACTCGAACCTTCAGCTCCCTCCAAAGATTTTCTATGGGATTAAGGTCTGGAGACTGGCTAGGCCACATCAGGACCTTAATGTGCTTCTTCTTGAGCCACTCCTTTGTTGCCTTGGCCGTGTGTTTTGGGTCATTGTCATTCTGGAATACCCATTCACAACCCATTTTCAATGCCCTGGCTGAGGGAAGGAGGTTCTCACCCAAGATTTGACGGTACTTGGCCCCGTCCATCGTCCCTTTGATGCGGTGAAGTTGTCCTGTCCCCTTAGCAGAAAAACACCCCCAAAGCATAATGTTTCCACCTCCATGTTTGACGGTAGGGATGGTGTTCTTGGGGTCATAGGCAGCATTCCTCCTCCTCCAAACACGGCGAGTTGAGTTAATGCCAAAGAGCTCCATTTTGGTCTCATCTGACCACGACACTTTCAACCAGTTCTCCTCTAAATCATTCGGATGTTCATTGGCAAACTTCAGACGGGCATGTATATGTGCTTTCTTGAGCAGGGGGACCTTGCGGGCGCTGCAGGATTTCAGTCCTTCACGGCGTAGTGTGTTACCAATTGTTTTCTTGGTGACTATGGTCCCAGCTGCCTTGAGATCATTGACAAGATCCTCCCGTGTAGTTTTGGGCTGATTCCTTACCGTTCTCATGATCATTGCAACTCCACGAGGTGAGAACTTGCATGGAGCCCCAGGCCGAGGGAGATTGACAGTTATTTTGTGTTTCTTCCATTTGCGAATAATCACACCAACTGTTGTCACCTTCTCACCAAGCTGCTTGGCGATGGTCTTGTAGCCCATTCCAGCCTTGTGTAGGTCTACAATCTTGTCCCTGACATCCTTGGAGAGCTCTTTAGTCTTGGCCATGGTGGAGAGTTTGGAATCTGATTGATTGCGTCTGTGGACAGGTGTCTTTTATACAGGTAACAAGCTGAGATTAGGAGCACTCCCTTTAAGAGTGTGCTCCTAATCTCAGCTCGTTACCTGTATAAAAGACACCTGGGAGCCATAAATCTTTCTGATTGAGAGGGGGTCAAATACTTATTTCCCTCATTAAAATGCAAATCAATTTATAACATTTTTGACATGCGTTTTTCTGGATTTTGTTGTTGTTATTCTGTCTCTCACTGTTCAAATAAACCTACCATTAAAATTATAGACAGATCATTTCCTTGTCAGTGGGCAAACGTACAAAATCAGCAGGGGCTCAAATACTTTTTCCCCCTCACTGTACTCATGTCATGCAATAAAATGCAAATTAATTACTTAAAAATCATACAATGTGATTTTCTGGATTTTTGTTTTAGATTCCGTCTCTCACAGTTGAAGTGTACCTATGATAAAAATTACAGACCTCTACATGCTTTGTAAGTAGGAAAACCTGCAAAATCGGCAGTGTATGAAATACTTGTTCTCCCCACTGTATATCTCATACCGGAACAGCCTTCTCTTTGGGTCCAAGATGTCCAGTATTTTCTCTGCATATTCTTTCTTTGCAGATGTATAAACAAACATCTGCGAAAAACACATTTGAATCATTTAAATTAACTGTCTTCTTAACAATAAACATATTACACATAAAATGGGGGAAAGTTAACCATGTAGCAAAAATAAAAACATACTACTGCACACATAATAAACACTTGAAAACATACCTCAAAATGTTTTGTCATGGCTTCCAGAAATTCTTTCACATGTGGTCGTAGAATCATGTAGACCTATTGAGGTAAGAGAAGAGAATTAAGATATTACAATATTTTATGTTACCGTCATTATAAAACAGGCATTCATCCTATAAAAATTAAAACAGGTTAATTCACTAACTTTGTACTGATTGTCCTGGAAGCATGTGCGGAAGGTGTACTCTGCATCCTCAATCCCGTTCAGAGAGCTGTACATGAGGGTTTCATCCTAGAACACCAAAAAATTCTAAACAATTGGTACCCCATAGTGTTTCATGTCATACATTTCGAAGGAATAATAATATAACTTGGTAATCATCATGGAAATACAACCTACCCATACATTAATATACTAAGTAAATATCACTGTAAACCAGACCTGCCTAAAAATATCTATTATACTTTGCAGGGGAATTACACAAGTAAATGCCTTGATTAGTCACTAAACTCAAAAGGTAAACCCAACACTCACCAGATCTAAAACTAGGGTGGCTTGGGGCGTACTCCTCGTCTTAGGTGGGATGTCTCGTACGCACGGTTTGGATTGCTGGGACTTGGATGGAATGTTCTTGATGAAGGTAAAGCTAAATACAACAATGCAATGGATTTATTACTTTCAGGAAAAGTGAGTTGAGTCCTTGAGAACTACAGGCATTAGGAAAGAAAGTATGGGCAGTGGATTATTTCAGCAGAGGTGCATCACAAACCAGGAACAATTCTGTTGGCCAGGTTGGCCAACTTACTTTAGATGCCCAGCTGTTGATTATCTTATTTGATCCTGCATTTTGACATAGCCCCAAGATGATCCTGAGGTGATCTAATTCGTCAAGTAGACACATTTGATTTCATAATATGTTATGGCATGCAGCCCTATAATCGTATTCCACAGAACCAAGAACAACAGAAGACGGCCGAACTCACGGGCTGAAAACGTCATCGTCGTCCTCATCTCCAGCGAGAAGGCTGATGGAACCATAGCCAAACACACACTGCTCTGGGCTCATCACATCACTGCTGGGGGTTCTCGCATCTGAATAGATTTTTTTTTTTTTTTAAACAGCCTTGATTCAAATGAATAAGACTCATTCTCCAAGACAGAAGAATGTCTGTTTGGTTCTACACAATACAGTTATCTGAACACAAACACTGCACACCCATGAATTAGCCCCTGGTCTTCCAGGCAGACTACCCTACCTGTACACTACATACAAAAGCCAAAACACACACACTCGGGATTGCTTACTAAATAGTGTGCAAGTATGCAATTTCGAACATAGCCCATCCAATCCACCTTTGATGTACTTACTTTCCTTGGTAGGTGTGAGGAACCGGACCACGGGGGAGTAGATATTTCGCACAGTGGAATTGAGGGGAGAGGAGGGGTTTAGCTCCGACAGCACCCGGTGATGGTGCACATTAACGGGGGTCTTGAAGCCCAGATCTAGAAATTAATACAGAATGATTGTCAGTATTTAGTTGCCATCTTGAAATAAACGACAATAGAGCAATTGCATTCACCAAAATAAATGGATACCTTCTCTGTCTTCATAGGCAGGGGCTGCCACCCTTTTCCTCCCACGCCCTTGAACAAGAGGGCGCTTTGTAGCGGTGGGGATATCATCATCAGGGTAGAGTGACTGGTCGTCTGGCTGTTGTACATCTTCATCCTACACATAGAAAATATCATTGTGACAGTCTGAAAAAGTAGCTAAAAGCTCTCATCAAAAGGATCAGAATTACCCCCCACCAACTATATGTCAGTTAAGTATAAGGCACTAGTATAAATGCTTGCAAGTTGTCTCACATACAGGCTGACCCAAACCTTGATCAAAAAGGCTTTATCCAAAGCGACTTACAGTCATGCATACATACATAGTATGTACAGGTGGTCCCGGGAAACGAACCCATTATCATGGAGTTGCAAGCGCCATGCACTACCAACTGACCTACTGATGACCATATTATTATGAGTCTTTGTCCTATGGAGGATTCAATTGGCTTTTCATCAGTCTCAGTGTAGCAGATGTGAACGAGTGCTTTACCCAAAAATCTGTGTGAACACTGACATTTAACAACATCTAGCTACTGTGATAGTAAAAACAGAGCGCATGTGCGACCTAGATACTAGTGAAAGACCCTCTCCCTCGACCTACTTGTGATGGGTAATCTGTATCCTCTCTGCCAGACACTACATCTGCTGGTATCAATATGAGTTGATGATAAAGCCAGAGTGATGCTTTGTCAAATTAAACAATAAAAACATGGGTCACCATTTCATATTATGGACAGGTTATGTTCAATTATTATAAAAGAGATTATAAAATATTGCATCAATTGTTTAGGGTAAGAACATAAATACATTCCAGGTGGCCAACTGGTCGGTAGAACTGTGAACAAGTACCCATTTCAACATTGTCCGTTGTAGCTAGCAAATTTTGCCAGCGAGTGAGGAGAAACTATTTTCAAGCCACTTCGTTACATCTACGGCCGGAAGTAACTTTTTCGTAGTAGGTTTGGATAATTTATGCAGCAAGTTAGGAGAATTAACGTATCAAGTTAGGAGAATTAACGTATCAAGTTAGGAGAATTAACGTATCAAGTTAGGAGAATTAACGTATCAAGTTAGGAGAATTAACGTATCAAGTTAGGAGAATTAACGTATCAGGTTAGGAGAATTAACGTATCAGGTTAGGAGAATTAACGTATCAGGTTAGGAGAATTAACGTATCAGGTTAGGAGAATTAACGTATCAGGTTAGGAAAAAGGTTAGGGTTAGCGAAAATGTCCTCCTAACCTGCCATGAAAATCACTTCCGGTCGTCGCTGTCGAAGTGGCGTGAAAAGCGAGTAGCGCTCTGAACACACCGACTGTGTCATTGCGCAACATAGTATGCAGCATCATCATCATCATCTAGATCTGTGTGCAAAAAAAGTTCAACATTCACCTTCTGCTACCATTTCTGTCAACCCGTTTACACATACAGTTTGACGCATACGTTCGATAAATCCAACGTATGCACCACACAGAACGCACTGCAACGCAATGCTGCACGGCAAACGCAGCGTTCCATTGGAAATTAATGTACTTCTGATGTACCAAAACGCAAATGCACAGTTAGTGTGTTCTACTACGTCATTGTTTACGTCTGTCAAATCGGCTAGCTAAGCTAGCTAGTTAGCAAGCGATTATGTCAGTTTGGGCAAGCAAATTTGTTTTAGCCAACGATAGTGCGTCATACGCATTGCACGTTTTCAGTTTATTCCAAGATATTTTGGCAAAACAAGCTTATCGACTTACCTTTTCCGGAGTTACGCTCTGCGCGCCTCTCTTCGAGGACCGCCGACCGTTAAACTGTGCTGGTGAAGGGTCAGCAATTCTTCGAGACCGAAGTCTCATTTTCACAAAATTAAATGTTGTACACGAACAAGAATCGTTATACAGCCATTGAAAATAATCCTTGTCCCTACTCAAAAAGTCGAGAACAGATCAGTTCCTGTTTGTGATTGCTTTTCGTCCTCTGTATTCCATTAGTTCTCGTGCTGTCTAGTTTCTGTTCATTTAAATCTACCGGGAAGGTCCACTGCTGTAGCTAGCTGTAATCAATGGGCGGTGCTTCCGAAAAAAACTGTCAACGTGATACCCAAGTCACGTTGCAGATGGTAGCATAGTTGTGACAGACACTTTCTAGATAGGGTCATACGTCATATTCTATTCATATTACATTTGTATGGCTTTTATTTGTTTACAGTTGAAACTCCAGATGTTTTGTTTTGTGGATGAATAGATGGTGTATGACAAAGTGTAAACGTTCGAGGTGTATTTCTGCGAACCATTAGTATACCTAAAATGTTTTGTAAAAATTGAGTAAGAATGTACTTAGTAATAAGACAAGGTTCAATACAAAATACAATAAAACACACCCTTTTTATTTAAGATTGTATACTTAATTTTTCCCCCATTACAAATCCAGGCAGATAGGCCTACATCAAAGAAATGTCTTAAAAAACGTTTCCAAAGTAAAGGCTGACTGATAACATAATGTACGTTTTTTTTAAAGATATAGAATGCAATCATTCCAAGTTTAACCATGCCATTCAGTTGATACCAACATTCAATGTAATCTGTTCTGAATAAACTATTTGAAACATTCATTGTCTCTTTGTACTGAAGTATTCATCAATGCAATTGTGGTGTAAAACCTCAGCTGACATTCTAGGAAAATGTTATATTTATTTAAATCCAAAATAAACATATTCACACAAACACATTGATTAAATAGTCAAGAATCATTCAAAAGAGATCACACATTCTAAAAAGCGTGTTGTTGATCTGTTGTTTGGGCGCTACACCTTGCAAAAAACTGGTCACTGAAGAGGCACAAAATGCCACCCCTCAACTTCACTTGTTTCCTTGTATTTTGGGAAACATCCCATTCAGTGGAAAAAAGGTTCATCATAGAAAATAATGAGAAAAAATATCACACATGCACAAAACAGACTGAAAAATACTTTTGTGCCTGTATCTATAAGAAGTAGTTGTAGGCTGCAGCAATAGTTTTTCAATATAGCAGTTTGTTGCCTAGGGGTAACACCGACCAAAATGCAAAAGTGCTACATGAAAAATAATATGTAACACCAATGAAGAGAGAGAGAGAGAGAGAGAGACAAAGCGGAACACCTTGTGCACACACTACCCTGTAACTTTAGCCCTAGCAGGAATAAATCCATAAAAACTGGAGGTAGAAGTATATTCCTGAGAAGTAGAACAAAAAAGCCTAATTTATATTCTGAATTTCCAAGTACTTCACATGACAACAAAATAGTTAACAAAACCAAGGCCGGTATGTCAACCTTGCGCTTCCCCAAATCATCACAATATTATTATCATTAATATAATAACGATTGTTATTAATATCATGATAATAAATGTCATCAGCTGTAAATGTAATGTCTATGCTAGGTTGCTATATATATTTTTAAAGAAAAATAATCTAGGGCCATCCAAAGCCTTTTCAGATGTGTTATCTGCTATAATTACGAGATGCCTAATGCTGTGACAATTCTTCTATGAATTAACCTGTATATAGAACTATATATTTTCATTCACCATAACATTGTATTTTATTTCATCTTCACATATGTTTTGGTTGTCCCAGCCATATACAATCTACCAAACAGATAGCTAAAGCAAGTGGTATGTCTTATAATGTCTTAAGGATGAAAATTCATGGAAAGATTCTGATGAGAATCTCTCTAAAATCTAAAGGACATAGAATATAAATCTATAAGCATGCCTCTTCCATGATAAGCAGGTCTCCTAACTTCTGTTGAGATGAAGAAAGGATAGAATTCTCCTCAAAATGAAGTTGAAATCTAAACTGTGAGCCTTGCAATCAAATATAAACAGAGGAAAAGCAGAGAATAGGCCTACCATGCTAGCTATGAACACGCTATGCATCCCAAACTGTATCTGATTGCGTGCTGTAAGACATACATCCACTAGGGGGCAGCATCACTGAAGCATAAAGTTAGTATTCCTGACAGCGGCTTCCTTGGTCTCCATTGCATGTTGCCAAAACAATCCAAAGTGATTGTCATCAGCTATGATAAAGAAAATATTAAAGGCATTAGACGATTGTCTGCAATAATC
The DNA here is from genome assembly GCF_020615455.1 of Coregonus clupeaformis. Taxonomy (NCBI): domain Eukaryota; kingdom Metazoa; phylum Chordata; class Actinopteri; order Salmoniformes; family Salmonidae; genus Coregonus; species Coregonus clupeaformis. The sequence continues at coordinate 35,140,439 of NC_059202.1, forward strand.
TATCCTTCCAACCATTTCGGTTTATTTACCAACAGCTGAATTATCTGACTACAATCTCTGTTATATCTGTCAATGCATAGTATAAACCCATGTCATGAAGCTCAAAATAATATATCATACTTTTAAGTTTAACAGTAATATACTACTTCAATATGGTACTGTGTAATGGTCTTACAAGAGATTTAGTCAAAGCATAGACTTGAGGTAGAGGCAGGCGCTTCATTGAGGTCAAATGGATCTGCAGGAAAAAAGACCATGAGGTATACAATGTTGTAACATCTCCTGATTGTCACTACAATAAAGTCAAAATCGACCTTCCCTGAGGATTCTGAATTCTGAAAAGTAGTGAGTGTGAATCGATGTGGTTTCTTGAAGATACAGAAACAGCCTTTGTCAGATCCTCCTCTCCACCCTCTCAGGGCTGGGCGTCTCAGGCTCTGCAAACTATTGGACTGCTTCCTACCTGGCAGGCAGCTCCTACCAGGTGACATGGAGAGGATCTGTGTCAGCACCATGTACTCTCACTACTGGTATCACCCAGGACTCTGTTCTAGGCCCTCTCCTCTGCTCTCTATACACCAAGTCACTCGGCTCCGTCATATCCTCACATGGTCTCTCCTCTCACTGCTATGCGGATGACACTCAACTAATATTTCCTTCTCCCCTTCTGACACCCAGGTGGCGACACGCATCTCTGCGTGCTTGGCAGATATCTCAGCTTGGATTTCAGCCCACCACCTCAAACTCAAACTCAACCTCGACAAGATGGAGATGCTCTTCCTCCTGGGGAAGGCCTGTCCGCTACAAGACCTCTCCATCACAGTTGACAACTCCACGGTGTCCCTCTACCAGAGTGCAAAGAAACTTGGCGCGACCCTGGACAACACCCTGTCGTTCTCTGCAAACATCAAAGCAGTGACTCGCTCCTGCAGGTTCATACTCTACAACATTAGAGTACGACCCTACCTCACACAGGAAGCGGCGCAGGTCCTAATCCAGGCACTTGTCATCTCCCGTCTGGAATACTGAAACTCGCTGTTGGCTGGGCTCCCCGCTTGTGCCATCAAACCCCTGCAACTTCTCCAGAACGCTGCAGCCCGCCTGGTGTTCAACATTCCCAAGTTCTCCCATGTCACCCCGCTCCTCCGCACACTCCACTGGCTTCCAGTCGCAGCTCGCATCTACTACAATACTATGGTATTTGCCTACAGAGTAGCAACATGAACTGCCCTCCCTACCTTCAGGCTATGTTCAAACCATACACCCCAACCTGAGCACTCCATTCTGCCACCTTTGGTCTCTTGGCCCTCCCACCTCTACGGCAGGGAAGCTCCCGCTCATCCCAGTCCAAGCTCTTCTCTGTCCTGGCACCCCAATGGTGGAACCAGCTTCCCCCTGAAGCTAGGACAGCAGAGTCCCTGCCCATCTTTTGCAAACATCTGAAATTGAAGAGCAGTGCTGACCCAAAGGCAGGAATTGATTGGGCGTTTCCACCCCCATCCTTTCAACCATAACACAGCTCTATGTTATTGTTAGCCATTTACTGGGATAATAATTGGCTATGACTTTTGTCATTCTCTGAGAGAGCTTTTCCCCCCAGGGTCTAGCTGGCGAGGACAGACTCCTTAATACGTTTCAGCGAAAATTGTTTAATAGAACAACCATTGTTGTGTTGCTACAGTAGCATGATTAGTATGCAACTGTGTTGTATACAAACAAACGGTACTTCTGATAACAACTGAAATTAAGTAAAGCAAAAGACAGCACATGAAACAGATATCTGTCAATCCCACAGTATTCTCTGTAACATCTTCTATTGTCATTAAACTGGCCTCCTCGGACTCAACAGATTGAAGCTGATGGTATAGCTGTGAATATAAGAAGCACTTGGATATAGGCAGCACTACATAATGCAAGCATGTAGCTAAACTCATTAATGTTTTGTCGTTATGAAGATTTCACATATCAAGGTGTAGGCACTCTTGAGACATTATGAGTGCCCCTAAATAGAGTTACTTCCAGCCCCAAACCTCAGTTTTAAAGGTGCACAATTGCAGACCTAAGAATTCCTGCTACATCAATCCCTTACTCTGAGTCGTCTCAGAGTGATCAAACTTTAAACTAAAAGCTTTAAGTAGAGTGAAGATGATCCCACTACTTATAAAAGGACAGAGTACCCTGGGTAATTGATGAGACAACCTGATAGAAAACTAAATTCTACATGAAAAACAACAAAATATGGTTGAAATGTGTCATGAGAGAAACAAACACTCAAACCAGGAAATACATTTGTATAATGTGTGGCTATAACAGAAACATATAGCAGTTAAATACAACGTTATTGTTTCACAGCAATCTGGCAGACACCTGAGAAAAACCTGCACATATTCTAAAGCCTAAAAATTCCTGTTAACTTCCACCAGAAAAAAAATGCAAGACAAAAACCTGTGTCTGAGCAATTAATAGAAAATCTCAGCAAAGATTGACTTGTTTCCGACTGCATCATGCAAACGTAAAAGAGGAATTCTATAGCATGAGGTCACAATGGTACTTTGTTATACCCTGAAGAAATAACATACTTTAAAGCTTTTCTACTTAAAATACAAGAAATTTAAAATGTTCTGCTTTATAGAATCCTAAATATATATTTTTTGCAATGAGTATATTGTTAGTGATGATGATGATGATGATGATAATGAGAATAATAATTAATGATAATAATGTAATAAAAATAATGTTACAAACAACTTATTTTTCCTCTTGAGAAGACGCTTCATTGTCAGTCAGTAGCTGTGTTAAATGTTTAAACAATGCATTACCCTTCCAACTTATTATTTTTATTTTGTTCTCAGATAATCTGTACATTTATGTATAAATAAATTATTCTCAGGCTGTGCAAATATCTATCATATACTGGCTTCTTGTTGGGTTATTCAAACTTATTTAGGCTAAAGAACAAAAGAGGGAAGGATATATGAGAGGACCTGAGAGTGTACTTCAAGTGGTCTGAGTTTCAGTTTGTCTTGCCGTATATATGTTTTTTTTGGCATAGGCTATGTAGAAAACGAGGTTTGTTTTTGGCTTTAGTTAGCATCAAAGGTGGGTGGATGAGGTAGGTGTGTAGGGGAGCGGCTGGGATCCACTGTGCCCACCAGGGGCTTTGTTGTTACTTGATGATCCAGAGGGGCCTGACGAGGCTGACCCTGCTGCCTGAGCAAAAAGTACACCTGCAAGGGAACAGAAACTCCAGTGTGAGACTTCTGTCTTTGCAAAAATAAAAGATAGCAAGTTAGTCAGAGTAACCTGACCTACAAAGGTCCAATGTTGATAAACAATGTTGTGAATTCAGGAATGATAGTTGTAGTAAAACATGGTAACACAAGACCGTGTTGTTGATTCCGTGACTGGTGACTCACCGGTGTACATGACTCCATTGAGTTCCACTGACATACTGATGCTGCTCATGCCATTAGTGGTGAGATTGAGAGCTGAGTGCTGTCGGCCATCTGAGAAAAGACACACAGCATGTAATGTACACCACACTCATAGGTGATGTTTAACAGCAGATATAAGCATCAACATCACAGGAAAATGTGTAAATATGAACAACCTCACTACACAAACATATGGGGCAGCAGGTAGCATAGCGGTTAGAGAAGCGAGCCAGCAACCGGAGGCTTGCCAGTTAAAATCCTGGGTCTGAGCAAGTCACTTAACTCCCCCCACAACAACTGCTCCAGTGTGGCAGCTCCTTGCTCTAACCTCTCCAACCTGTATATGTATGTTTGTGTCTTTTAGAGGGGTTGGGATAAAGCAGAAGTCACATTTTGGCTGAACCTTCTGTACAATTGACGAATAAATTGAACTTAATCTTAATATAAACTAACTGCACAAACAAACTTATAAATAAATTGAACAATCTAATAACCTGAAATAAGGAATATCTGAATAAACTAATTAACTTCCGGAAACAACCTAACAAACAAACGGAACCCACTCCGCTCACTTGGATACATTATATAAATTCATGAGATAGCTTACCAATGTATCCAAGTGAGCGGACACCTAAGGCAATTGATTCATGAATAGTTCACACCTGATGCCCTCAATTGCCCTTTGTGCCTGCTCCCATACCCTATAACTTTTTATTTCTTAGTGACTGTAACTTGTATACAGGTAGACCAGAGAAGCCACATCCCTGATTGGCAATCAATGTTCCCTCTAACTTAAACGTTGTGAAAATTCTGTGCAACTTCCAGCGCGCGTTTACCGTGAACACTGAGGCTGTACCAGTTTTAAGTTACAGTTTTAACAGTGGCCAAGTAGGCTTGGATGGCTTGACATTAACCTGTTTATCCACTTGTCCTTCAGACACAGAGGTGACTGAAGATGTTGTTGTGTTGTTTGATGCAAGAAACCACTTGACAAAATAAAATGCATCATTATTCCCATACCATTATTACAGAGAGCCAGACAAATTATGCTACCGTCTGCCTATTGGCTACTTAGTTTATTCAAGCCTGTCTCAAAATACAACACTGCCCCTTTAAGACAAAAAAAAGCTCTGTAACTGATTGGCTTTTCAAAGATGTCTAGAAATGTACACGTTTTGTGCTCTTGCAGGAAGCAATCACACCCCTATTGGTGACTACAAATTATCTAAAACTGGGCTAATAACTCACTAACTAGCAAAGGATATGAACAAAATGTGCACACATGGCTACATGCAGATCTTGCTTTGATCTCAAAACAACTGCATCTACTCACGACCACAGCTGTAAACACAGTCCAGTTCAAAGTAAATGGCACAGATCCATATATGGCAATGATCTATTTGCATATAGGCCTACTGCAGCTCTGATTGGTTATGCCGCACCGGTCTGTGTAGAGTACAGGGTGAGTCGTGCACAATAGAACCCTACTCAGATGCGTTCTGCCTACAACAAAATCTCTTGCATAGTGCGTTTTGTTTCGGTATGTTGCATTGAAAGTGGCTAATATTGTGTTGAATCGATCACAATTGCCACAGTAAGTGTTAACTAACGGAAAACTCTAGAAAGTTGAGTGAAGTTCAATCTTGTGCTTCTCTTAGTGGGCTGATATTTCTTCTGCGCTTGGGGCTACTGCACGCCCGCGCATGCGCACAGTTTAGAGGGAACATTGGTGGCAACCCTGATTAGAAGCACCTTCTGCTCATCGGTTGCTCACCTGTGTTCCCTACAAATACTGTTTTGAATGAAAAACCCACTGAAGAAGGCTGCAAAGCCGAAAGGTCCCTGATCCCTGATGCAGTTAAAATAATAAAATAAAATAGAAAAATGAATGAAGCTTTATGCAACATCTTTTTGAGTGCGGACCCATCACACCTTTTTATTAATTATTTAATTAATTAATTTAATTAATTAACTATACTATATATATTTTACTGAAGGGAAGCAAAGGTGGACCAATCTTGGTCCCTTCAAATCAAATTAAACTTGATTTAAAGTGCATTTAAAATGGCAACAGGCTCTACCTTGGTTGTTGATGCGGATGTTCATGGGCATCTGGGCAGTCCTGGCCAGCAGATTGTGCTGCAGCGCTCTCTGCAGCAGCCGCTGGTGCTCCTCAGCAGGCAGGGCCATCTTCTTCTCCGGGGGCTCGCCTGCCTCCAGTCTGTCCCTCAGCTGCTCTAGAGCCGCTACCTGGGCCGCTGCCACCTGCAACGCCGCCGCCGAATTACCAACCAGAGGGTGCCTGGACATGAAGCCCAAGCCGGACACAGGCTGGCCACCCTCCTCTTCTACAGGGGAGATGGAGAAGTTTAGAGCAGGGTAGTGTTGGTGCGGGATGTTGTAGCTTTTCAAATGAAGTATCTGTTGTCTGATGTTATGGGTTACTCTTCACCGTTCTGTGATAATCTGTGATAAGTATGAACCCTCCCAACACTCTGTCATTGTGTTCATGTTCACTTCAATCATTGGCTTTATTCATGTCTGTGATATGAATGAACCACCAAAATAATCTTAATTAAAAACAACAAATAATCTTCCTCATTCCAATGTAGAATAATTGTCCTTTAAAGATATCGGAGTATAGCAAAACACCTTTCTATCCATCAACACTCTGATGTTAATCATTGGCTAGACTAGAGCATACAAAGTTCAAAACCCGAACACTTCCTTTTATGTACCTTTCTTGATTTTTTGGATGGGAGCGAGAGAGTGGCCTCCGTTGGTGACCACGTTCATCCCCATTTCCTGCATGGACATCTTGGGGGAGGACAGCATGGTGGGGGTCCCGTTGGGGGAGTAGGTGAAGAGTGAGCTGCCGAAGCTCTGCCGGCGGCCCTCCCGCCGGTTACAGTCGATAGCTGCCTGGAGCTCGTTGGGGTTGCTGAGGCTCCTCTTGTCACATTCGTATGGGTACAGGTACTTCATGTATCTGTGAAAACGACATTTCAGTTGGTATTGGGATAATTTTATGAAATATGAAATTAATTGAAAAACACAGTATTACAATGGATAAGTATACCTTGAAACAAGTTTGCAAATTATATGGGGGAGTGTGTATGTGTGTTCGGTGTGCGTGTGTGTGTGTGTGTGTGTACTCACTGTGTCCTGAGAGTAAAGGCTGCACTGGTAATTGAGGTAGGCAGGTTGAGTCCTTTAGTGATCTCTCTCCACAGCTTCTTGTTGATGACCTCCACCAGGCCTCCCTTCTCTGTCACCAGCTGGTACAGCATGTACAGGTCTAGGACCTGCTTGGCCATGATGGGGATCCTGTTCACAGGGGTTCCTGGAGACAGGGAAAAGACAACTCACTGCCTGTGGCTAACACCATACTCTATTTCAGAAAGGATGTTTGATTAAAAAAAGACATTATGACACCTTGTTTTCTCAATGACATTCAATTCAGCATTGACAAAAAGGCGCAAGTTTAAGTTTGTTCCACCTGAGTGAGTCTGACCACAAGTCAGAGACCACTATGATGACACACCAAATGTGTTTGATGGTTCCTTTTTGTCTTCTTCTAATGTCTCTTAAGGGGAAAGTAATCATAGTAATCAGATTACATTACTGAGTTTGGGTAATCCAAAAGTTATGCTACTGATTACAATTTTGGACAGGTAAGCAGTAACTGTAACAGATTCCATTTAGAAAGTAACCTACCCAACCCTGGTTCTAGGATATTGTTTTCCTACGGAGAGTATCACACCTTTTCTTAGCACACAATACTTCAATTCATAATCAATTGTCAATGCCATGTCTGCTTTGTTCTTGTTATGGTATTGGGTCTTATTGTCCTTAAAAACACATTACTTTTCTTTTTTTTTACAATTCTGAAAGAAAGCTATGAAAAGAAAAGCAGGAACATTTTCTCCTCTCAGTCTCTAGTCAATTCCCTATATTGTCCCTAGAGGGCAGTGTCCAATTCGTTGAGCAACTAGGCACGTAGACACGCCCATACATTTGTTTGAGGGCACAGTGTATAGTGTAGACATACCCTAAACACCCAATACTGGATTTTCCACACTGACTATCTTGACATAATAATATTTATTGCTATTACTTTCAACATGTTGGCCTTATATTTCCAAAGTAGAACTAGTTTCTACTATCAAAATTATACTATGTGCTGTGCTGTTTGCTTGAGGGCACACACTTAATGTGTTGTGAAATTTGTTGTGTAATGTAATGTTTTTAATTGTTTATAACTGCCTTAATTTTGCTCGACCCCAGGAAGAGTAGCTGCTGCCTTGGCAGCAGCTAATGGGGAACCATAATAAATCCAAATACAGTCTGACGAAGTGACGATCATTAATAAAAGATGCAAATGCTGAACCAAACCAAACACCATAACTTCACGGAGCAACATACAAACTCCGGCGCCAAAACATATACGTAAATACATTCCTAAGTTGATACATGCAGTCTCGTGTACGCTCTAGTTTTAGACGAGCTGGGAACAGTGAAGGCTTGGCCAACCATAAAGCAATCATCTCCAAATGAATAAAGATCCACCCATGGAGGTGAAAGCTGAGAGTGGTGTTTCGTATGTCAGTGAAGGGGGGAGGGGCGGGGGGCAGGTGGCTAGAGAACAGAACAGGGCCTCTCAGTACTAACCCACCAAGGCAAACAGTGAAGTCTATCGAGTCATGGCTTTTATTTGTATTAATGTGGCTCTGCTGCATGAGATATTGGGCCAGAAAGGTACAGCACTGTCTTGCATATACGCCACTCCTTTTACAACACTCGCTCACCTCTCTTTTGCATGAAGCTGAATAGGTCATCCAGAAACTCTTTTCTCTTTGGGTCTCCATCTAGTTCGTAGAGCTGTAGAGGAGAGGAGAGAAGAGGAGGGGGAGAGATAAAAACAGGTTACAGCTGGAAGTAGATTACCAAGGGGGGTTGAGAGCTATTATTGCCCCAAAATGGAGGATGGATCCTCAGCTTTAGAATGCCATTAAGTCTAGAGAGGAGGTCCGGAAAGTTCAGTGGAAGTTAACAGTAAAAGTGAAGCACATGGCTCAGGGGAATACAGTGCCCTGTTGTGGTAACTTCAATTGCGGTATGAAGATTGTTCACAACAGTTTGATTCACACTCGCTGGTGTGGAGAGTATCTTTGACTGACTAGCGTGTCAAACAAAAGTGCAGTTTACAAACCAAACCAATAATGTAGCTGAGGCGGAAGAATACATTTTGTTTAATTATTGGATTTTAATTCTCTCTGAAAAGACATATACTGAACAAAAATATAAATGCAACATATAAAGTGTTGGTCCCATGATCATTACACAGGTGCACCTTGTGCTGGGTACAATAAAAGGCCACTCTAAAATGTGCAGTTTTGTAACACAATCCCACAGATGTCTCAAGTTTTAAAGGGGGAACGCACAATTGGCATGCTGACAGCAGGAATGTCCACCAGAGCTTTTGCCAGAGAATTGAATGTTCATTTCTTTACCATAAGCCTCCTCCAACGTCGTTTTAGAGAATTTGGCAGTACGTCCAACCGGTCTCACAAACGCAGGCCACGTGTAACCACGCCAGCTACATCAGGCTTCTTCACCTGTGGGATGGTCTGAGACGAGCCACCTGGACAGCTGATGAAACTGCAGGTTTGCACAACCAAATTATTTCTGCAGAAACTGTCAGAAACCGTCTCAGGGAAGCTCATCTGCGTGCTCGTCGTCCTCACCAGGGTCTTGACCTGACTGCAGTTCGGCATCGTAACCTACTTCAGTGGGCAAATGCTCAGCTTCGATGGCCACTGGCACGCTGGAGAAGTGTGCTCTTCACGGATGAATCCCAGTTTCAACTGTACCGGGCAGATGGCAGACAGCGTGTATGGCGTCGTGTGGGCGAGCGGTTTGCTGATGTCAACGTTGTGAACAGAGTGCCCCATGGTGGCGGTGGGGTTATGGTATGAGCAGGCATGAGCTACAGACAACGAACACAATTGCATTTTATCGATGGCAATTTGAATGCACAGAGATACCGTGACGAGATCCTGAGGCCAATTGTCGTGCCATTCATCCGCTGCCATCACCTCATGTTTCAACATGATAATGCATGGCCCCATGTTGCAAGGATCTGTACACAATTCCTGGAAGCTGAAAATGTCCCAGTTATTCCATGGCCTGCATACTCACCAGACATGTCACCCATTGAGCATGTTTGGGATGCTCTGGATCAATGTGTACAACAGTGTGTTCCAGTTCCCGCCAATATCTAGCAACTTCGCACAGCTATTGAAAACATCTTTGAAATTGTTGCATGTTTCGTTTATATTTTTGTTAAGTGTATATAAACCTGCTACACAAGATGCTTCATCGTTACAACAGTTCGGCCAGAGCACACAATGCAAAACTCTACTCTTATTCTGGATTTGGGAGTACTTTTTGCAGGCTCTTGCTGTGTAATCACAAACAGGCCATTCTCTTTCTGGCGTTTAGCGCTCATTAGTGATGCCAAGCTGCCGTTAGATCTTATTATCAGAGGGATAGGGGCTGAATGACTAGGCGGGGGAGGGGCGGTAATAAGTATAGGGCTGGAGGCAAGGCCAGTCTTCATTACAGGATGCCGAGCCATAAATCTGTACATAGTCAAAGCTTTCCTTCATTTTGGGTCTCTCTCTCTCTCCCTGCCTCCCTTCCTCCAACTCCTCCTCCTCCACAGCGAAACCATCATGTGCTTCCTTTTCCTCCCAACCAATCTAACAACGGTCTGATCTGCCTGCCTTCCTACTGTAGGCTCCTGAGATAGGCCTACCATGTCTGGGAACAGATAAACTCCCTGTCGTGGGCAAATTCTTAGGTCGTAATGTCGGACGTCTTGGCTCGTTCAGTGTGACAGGGTCTAGGTCTGCTGATTAAATCAAATCAAATCAAAATGTATTTGCCACATGCGCCGAAAACAGCAGGTGTAGACATTACAGTGAAATGCTTACTTACAAGCCCTTAACCAACAATGCAGTATTTTATTTTTATTTTTTAAAGTGTTAATTAAAGAAAAATATAAAATAAAAGCAAATAGCTAAAGAGCAGCAGTAAAATAAAATAACAGTAGGGAGGCTACATACAGGGGGGTACCGGCTAGTCGAGGTAATTGAGGTCATATGTACATGTGGGTAGAGTTAAAGTGACTATGCATAAATAGTAAACAGAGTAGCAGCAACGTAAAAGAGGGGGATGGGGTGGGGTGGGGGGCAGTGCAAATAGTCTGGGTAGCCATGATTAGCTGTTCAGGAGTCTTATGGCTTGGGGGTAGAAGCTGTTGAGAAGCCTTTTGGACCTAGACTTGGCGCTCCGGTATTGCTTGCCGTGCGGTAGCAGAGAGAACAGTCTATGACTAGGGTGGCTTGAGTCTTTGACAATTTTTAGGGCCTTCCTCTGACACCGCCTGGTATAGAGGTCCTGTATGGCAGGAAGCTTGGCCCCAGTGATGTACTGGGCCGAGCAGTTGCCATACCAGGCGATGATGTAACCCGTCAGGATGCTCTCGATGGTGCAGCTGTATAACTTTTTGAGGATCTGAGGACCCATGCCAAATCTTTTCAGTCTCCTGAGGGGAATAGGTTTTGTGTCGTGCCCTCTTCACGACGGTCTTGGTGTGTTTGGACCATGATAGTTTGTTGGTGATGTGGACACCAAGGAACTTGAAGCTCTCAACCTGTTCCACTACAGCCCCGTCGATGAGAATGGGGGTGTGCTCAGTCCTCTTTTTTTCCCTGTAGTCCACAATCATCTCCTTTGTCTTGATCACATTGAGGGAGAGGTTGTTATCCTGGCACCACACGGCCAGGTCTCTGACCTCCTCCCTATAGGCTGTCTCATCATTGTCGGTGATCAGACCTACCACTGTTGTGTCGTCGGCAAACTTAATGATGGTGTTGAAGTCGTGCCTGGCCATGCAGTCATGGGTGAACAGGGAGTACAGGAGGGGACTGAGCACGCACCCCTGAGGGGCCCCCATGTTGAGGATCAGCGTGGCAGACGTGTTGTTACCTACCCCTACCACCTGGGGGCGGCCCGTCAGGAAGTCCAGGAGCCAGTTGCAGAGGGAGGTGTTTAGTTCCAGGATCCTTAGCTTTGTGATGAGCTTTGAGGGCACTATGGTGTTGAACGCTGAGCTGTAGTCAATGAATAGCATTCTCACGTAGGTGTTCCTCTTGTCCAGATGGGAAAGGGCAGTGTGGAGTGCAATAGAGATTGCATCATCTGTGGATCTGTTGGGGCGGTATGCAAATTGGAGTGGGTCTAGGGTTTCTGGGATAATGGTGTTGATGTGAGCCATGACCAGCCTTTCAAAGCACTTCATGGCTACAGATGTGAGTGCTACGGGTCAGTAGTCATTTAGGCAGGTTATCTTAGTGTCCTTGGGCACAGGGACTATGGTGGTCTGCTTGAAACATGTTGGTATTACAGACTCAGTCAGGGACATGTTGAAAATGTCAGTGAAGACACTTGCCAGTTGGTCAGCACATGCTCGGAGTACACGTCCTGGTAATACACGTCCGTCTGGCCCTGCGGCCTTGTGAATGTTGACCTGCTTAAAAGTCTTACTCACATCGGCTACGGAGAGTGTGATCACATAGTCATCCGGAACAGCTGGTGCTCTCATGCATGCTTCAGTGTTGCTTGCCTCGAAGCGAGCATAGAAGTGATTTAGCTCGTCTGGTAGGCTTGTGTCACTGGGCAGTTCGCGGCTGTGCTTCCCTTTGTAGTCTGTAATAGTTTTCAAGCCCTGCCACATCCGACGAGTGTCAGAGCCGGTGTAGTATGATTCAATCTTAGTCCTGTATTGACTCTTTGCCTGTTTGATGGTTCGTCGGCGAGCATAGCGGGATTTCTTATAAGCTTCCGGGTTAGAGTCCCGCTCCTTTAAAGCGGCAGCTCTACCCTTTAGCTCAGTGCGGATATTGCATGTAATCCATGGCTTCTGGTTGGGGTATGTACGTACGGTCACTGTGGGGACGACGTCATCGATGCACTTATTTATGAAGCCAGTGACTGATGTGGTGTACTCCTCAATGCTATCTGAAGAATCCCGGAACATATTCCAGTCTGTGCTAGCAAAACAGTCACGTGGCTTAGCATCTGCGTCATCTGACCACTTTTTTATTGACCGAGTCACTGGTGCTTCCTGCTTTAGTTTTTGCATATAAGATTTTGTGCACCAGCTGTTGTTTACAAATATACACAGACCGCCAACCCTTGTCTTACCGGAGTCAGCCGTTCTATCCTGCCGATGTAGCGTATAGCCCGCTAGCTGTATGTTATCCATGTCGTGGTTCAGCCACGACTCAGTGAAACATAAGATATTACAGTTTTTAATGTCCCGTTGGTAGGATAACCTTAGTCTTAGGTCATCCAATTTGTTTTCAAATGATTGAACATTGGCTAATAGGATTGATGGAAGAGGCAGTTTACTCGCTCGCTGTCGGATCCTTACAAGGCATCCCGACCTACGTCCACGATATCTCTGTCTCTTTCTCATGCGAATGACGGGGATTTGGGCCTTGTCGGGTGTCTGTAGAATATCCTTCGCGTCCGACTCGTTGAAGAAAAAATATTCGTCCAATACGAGGTGAGTAATCACTGTCCTGATATCCAGAAGCTCTTTTTGGTCATAAGAGACGGTGGCAGAAACATTATGTACAGAATAAAATACAAATAACGTGAAAAAACACACATAATAGTACAATTGGTTAGAGGGCTGTAAAACAGCAGCCATCTTCTCCACTACATGCGGTTGTAAGCTCAGACAATGTTCTGGCAGGGTCAGAAATGTTGAGCGTTTATCGTGTAGTCTAACAGACCAATAGGAACAAGGCCGGCACTGAGTATGCACACAATAATACGATTATTATGAATAGTCAGACTAATAGAAGGGTTTGATTTAAATGTTTACATGCTTTACAAGAAAAAGGATTCTTGCCAACGAATGGCCCTCTGGAGATGGACATGGGCAGCGTCTCAGACCTGTCCGGCCCTGCGGAACCACTCGTCGACAGCGGGCGCATCGGTCTGGCTGGGTGTCCAAGGGGCCAGGACCGCCTGGTACCCCAGGACGCACTGGAAGGGAGTGAGCCCCGTGGAGGAGTGAACGAGGGAGTTCTGGGCATATTCTGCCCAGGGAAGAAACCTCGCCCATTCACCCTGCCGGTCCTGACAGTGGCAACGAAGAAACCTCCCCAGCTCCTGGTTCATGCGCTCCACCTGCCCATTTGACTGAGGCCTATACCCGGAAGTGAGGCTGGCCGTGGCCCCGATCTTCTCCAGGAAAGCCTTCCACACTCGGGAGGTGAATTGGGAGCCACGGTCCGAGACGATGTCCTCCGGAAGTCGATAATGCCGGAAGACCTGTTGAAACAGGACGTCAGCGACCTGGAGAGCAGAAGGAAGACCAGTTAATGGCAAAAAACGGCATGATTTGGAGAACCGATCTACGACCACCTGGACTGTGGTGAAGCCGTCAGAACGTGGGAGGTCGGTGACAAAGTCTATGGACAGGTGTGACCAAGGTCGCTGAGGCACTGGGAGAGGAACTAGTTTGCCTGCCGGGGCGTTCCGAGGTGTCTTCGTTTGGGCACATATGGAACAGGAGTTGATATAGCGGGAGACATCAGTAGCCAAGGTGGGCCACCAGTATTTTTGTGAGAGCGAATGTAGGGTGGTACCGGAGTGCCCTGCCGTAAGGGTGGTGTGCGCCCAGATCAGCAGGCGGTCACGGACCCTGGTGGGTACATACACGTGCCCCGGAGGGGCGTTGGCAGGCGGTGGGTCCTCCTGAGCCGCCAGGCGGATGTCTTCGTCCACATCCCAAATGACAGGTGCCACGATGAGAGACGGAGGCAGGATAGGACCCCCCAGATCCTTCCTTTCTCCGGTATGGTGCATCCTGGAGAGTGCGTTGGCTTTCACATTCTGAGATCCTGGGCGGTAGGACAGAATAAACTGAAGGCGAGTAAGAAATTGGGCCCACCTGGCTTGACGAGAATTCATCCGTTTCGCTGCCCGTATGTGCTCCAATTTCAGTTGGTCAGTGAGAATCCGGAATGGATGGACTGCGCCTTCCAGCCAGTGTCTCCATTCCTCCAGAGCGAGGACCACCGCCAACAGCTCCCTGTCTTCAACTCCATAGTTCCTCTTTGCGGGGGTAAGCTTTTTTGAGAAAAAGGCACAGGGATACATTTTCTCTGGCTTACCTTGCCGCTGGGAGAGGACCCTACCCACGCCCTCCTCAGATGCGTCCACCTCCAGGATGAAAGGACGAGCTGGATCTGGGTGTTTTAGAATGGGCGCTGTGGTGAACCTCTCCTTCAGCCTCTTGAAGGCAGCGTCAGCCTCAGGGTTCCAGGCCAGCTTCTGAGGCCCCCCCTTAAGGAGAGAGGTGAGTGGGGCGGCTATGGAGCTGAAGGACCTGATGAAACGCTGGTAGAAATTTGCGAAGCCCAGGAACTCTGTAGGCCCTTGATGGTGGTGGGGACTGGCCATGACCTGACGGCGTCAGTCTTCGCTCTTTTGATGAACACCCCCTGAGGACTGATCCTGTATCCCAGGAAGGAGATGGCCTGTTGGTGGAATTCGCATTTATAATATAATAATATATAATATGCCATTTAGCAGATGCTTTTATCCAAAGCGACTTACAGTCATGCGTGCATACATTTTTGTGTATGGGTGGTCCCGGGGATCGAACCCACTACCCTGGCGTTACAAGCGCTGTGCTCTACCAGCATTTCTCCCGCTTCACCAACAGGCTGTGTTCCCGGAGGCGGAGTAGGACCGCTCTGATGTCCCTGACGTGCTCCTCGAACGTAGCCGAGTAGATCAGGATATCGTCGATGTACACCACCACCTGTCTACTCAGCATGTCTCGGAACACGTCATTGACGAAGGTCTGGAACACAGAAGGTGCGTTGGCGAGGCCGTAGGGCATGACGTAGTATTCATAGTGGCCTGAGGTAGGGCTGAATGCTGTCTTCCACTCGTCTCCTTCCCGGATTCGGATCAGGTTGTAGGCACTCCTCAGGTCCAACTTGGTAAAGTACCGGGCCCCTCGCAGCTGCTCGATGGCCGACGGAACCAGAGGGAGGGGGTACAGGTACTTGGTGGTGACTGCGTTCAGCCCCCGGTAGTCAATGCACGGCCTCAGTCCTCTGTCTATTTTGGCCACGAAGAAGAAGCTGGCGGAGGCAGGAGAGGTAGAGCGTCTGATGAACCCCTGTTTCAGGGTCTCCGCAACATACTTCTCCACACAAATTATCAAGGAACCTACCAGGTACAACCCTAAATCCGTAAACATAGATATCATACTGACTAATTTACCCTCTAAATATACCTCCGCTGTCTTCAACCAGGATCTCAACGATCACTGCCTCATTGCCTGCGTCCGTAATGGGTCCACGGTCAAACGACCACCCCTCATCACTGTCAAACGCTCCCTAAAACTCTTCAGCGAGCAGGCCTTTCTAATTGACCTGGCCCGGGTATCCTGGATGGATATTGACCTCGTTCCGTCAGTAGAGGATGCCTGGATGTTCTTCAAAAGTGCTTTCTTCTTCATCTTAAATAAGCATGCCCCATTCAAAAAATGCAGAACTAAGAACAGATATAGCCCCTGGTTCACCCCAGACCTGACTGCCCTTGACCAGCACAAAAACATCCTGTGGCATACTGCATTAGCATCAAACAGCCCCCGTGATATGCAACTTTTCAGGGAAGTCAGGAACCAATATACACAATCAGTTAGGAAAGCAAAGGCTAGCTTTTTCAAACAGAAATGTGCATCCTGTAGCACTAACTCCAAAAAGTTTTGGGACGCTGTAAAGTCCATGGAGAATAAAAGCACCTCCTCCCAGCTACCCACTGCACTGAGGCTAGGAAACACTGTCACCACCGATAAATCTATGATAATCGAGAATTTCAATAAGCATTTTGCTACGGCTGGCCATGCTTTCCACCTGGCTACCCCTACCCCGGCCACCAGCTCTGCACCCTCCGCTGCAACTTGCCCATGCCCCCCCCGCTTCTCCTTCACCCAAATTCGGGTAGCTAATGTCCTGAAAGAGCTGCAAAATCTGGACCCCTACAAATCAGCTGGGCTAGACAATCTGGACCCTTCCTTTCTAAAATTAGCCGCCGAAATTGTCGCAACCCCTATTACTAGCCTGTTCAACCTCTCTTTCGTATCGTCTGAGATCCCCAGAGATTGGAAAGCTGCCGCGGTCATCCCCCTCTTCAAAGGGGGTGACACTCTAGATCCAAACTGTTACAGACATATATCCATCCTACCCTGCCTTTCGAAAGTATTTGAAGGCCAAGTTAACAAACAGATCACAGACCACTTCGAATCCCACCGTACCTTCTCCGCTATGCAATCTGGTTTCCTGTGAACCATCAGATCCTCCTCTCCACCCTCTCCGAGTTGGGCATCTCCGGCGCTGCTCACTCTTGGATTGCGTCCTACCTGACAGGTCGCTCCTACCAGGTGGCGTGGCGAGAATCTGTCTCCGCACCACGTGCTCTCACCACTGGTGTCCCCCAGGGCTCAGTTCTAGGCCCTCTCCTATTCTCTCCATACACCAAGTCACTTGGCTCTGTCATATCCTCACATGGTCTCTCCTATCATTGCTACGCAGACGACACACAATTCATTTTCTCCTTTCCCCCTTCTGATAACCAGGTGGCGAATCGCATCTCTGCATGTCTGGCAGACATATCAGTGTGGATGTCGGATCACCACCTCAAGCTGAACCTCGGCAAGACGGAGCTGCTCTTCCTCCCTGGGAAGGACTGCCCGCTCCATGATCTTGCCATCACGGTTGACAACTCCATTGTGTCCTCCTCCCAGAGTGCAAAGAACCTTGGCGTGACCCTGGACAACACCATGTCGTTCTCCGCTAACATCAAAGCGGTGACCCGATCCTGCAGGTTCATTACATTTTACATTTTAGTCATTTAGCAGACGCTCTTATCCAGAGCAACTTACAGTTAGTGCATACATTATTTTATCGAACCCACAACCCTGGCGTTGCAAACGCCATGCTCTACCAACTGAGCTACATCCCCTGCCGGCCAAATCCCTCCCCTACCCTGGGCGACGCTGGGCCAATTGTGTGCGCCGCCCCATGGGTCTCCCGGTCGCGGCCGGCTACGACAGATCGAACCAGGATCTCTAGTGGCACAGCTAGCACTGCGATGCAGTGCCTTAGACCACTGCGCCACTGCTCTACAACATTCGCAGAGTACGACCCTACCTTACACAGAAAGCGGCACAGGTCCTAATCCAGGCACTTGTCATCTCCCGTCTGGATTACTGCAACTCGCTGTTGGATGGGCTCCCTGCCTGTGCCATTAAACCCCTACAACTTATCCAGAACGCCGCAGCCCATCTGGTGTTCGACCTTCCCAAGTTCTCTCATGTCACCCCGCTCCTCCGCACACTCCACTGGCTTCCAGTTGAGGCTTGCATCTACTACAAGACCATGGTGCTTGCCTACGGAGCTGTGAGGGGAACGGCACCTCCTTACCTTCAGGCTCTGATCCTACACCCAAACGAGGGCAATATGTTCATCCACCTCTGGCCTGCTAGCTCCCCTACCTCTACGAAAGCACAGTTCCCGCTCAGCCCAGTCAAAGCTATTTGCTGCTCTGGCAACCCAATGGTGGAACAAGCTCCCCCACGACGCCAGGACAGCGGAGTCACTGACCACCTTCCGGAGACACTTGAAACCCTACCTCTTTAAGGAATACCTGGAATAGTATAAAGTAATCCTTCAACCCCCCCCATAAAAAATAAAATAGAAAAAAGTGGTTGTCCCACTGGCTATCATAAGTTGAATGCACCAATTTGTAAGTCGCTCTGGATAAGAGTGTCTGCTAAATGATGTAAATGTAAATGTTTCCGAGCTGGTCATTGTTGCACCTCAGCCACGCTCAAGGTCCTAAACGATATAATAACCGCGATTGATAAAAGACAGTACTGTGCAGCCTTCTTCATCGACCTGGCCAAGGCTTTTGACTCTGTCAATCACCGCATTGGAGGGCCTGTTGTCTGGACCTCTGGCAGTCTCTATGGAGGTGCCACAGGGTTGAATTCTTGGGCCGACTCTATTCTCTGTGTATATCAATGATCAAATCAAATCAAATCAAATTTTATTGGTCACATGCGCCGAATACAACAGGTGCAGACATTACAGTGAAATGCTTACTTACAGCCCTTAACCAACAGTGCATTTATTTTAAACAAAAAAGTAAGAATAAAACAACAACAAAAAAAGTGTTGAGAAAAAAAGAGCAGAAGTAAAATAAAGTGACAGTAGGGAGGCTATATATACAGTAAAATAAAGTGACAGTAGGGAGGCTATATACAGGGGGGTACCGTTGCAGAGTCAATGTGCGGGGGCACCGGCTAGTTGAGGTAGTTGAGGTAATATGTACATGTGGGTAGAGTTAAAGTGACTATGCATAAATACTTACTTAACAGAGTAGCAGCAGCGTAAAAAGGATGGGGTGGGGGGCAGTGCAAATAGTCCGGGTAGCCATGATTAGCTGTTCAGGAGTCTTATGGCTTGGGGGTAGAAGCTGTTGAGAAGTCTTTTGGACCTAGACTTGGCACTCCGGTACCGCTTGCCGTGCGGTAGCAGAGAGAACAGTCTATGACTAGGGTGGCTGGAGTCTTTGACAATTTTGAGGGCCTTCCTCTGACACCGCCTGGTATAGAGGTCCTGGATGGCAGGGAGCTTTGCCCCAGTGATGTACTGGGCCGTACGCACTACCCTCTGTAGTGCCTTGCGGTCAGAGGCCAAGCAGTTGCCATACCAGGCGGTGATGCAACCAGTCAGGATGCTCTCGATGGTGCAGCTGTAGAATTTTTTGAGGATCTGAGGACCCATGCCAAATCTTTTTAGTCTCCTGAGGGGGAATAGGCTTTGTCGTGCCCTCTTCACGACTGTCTTGGTGTGTTTGGACCATGATAGTTCGTTGGTGATGTGGACACCAAGGAACTTGAAGCTCTCAACCTGTTCCACTACAGCCCCGTCGATGAGACGGGGCTGTAGTGGACTCTCAGATCCACCTCTACGCAGACAACACCATTTTGTATACATCTGGCCCTTCATTGGACACTGTGTTAACAAACCTCCAAACGACCTTCAATGCCATACAACACTCCTTCTGTGGCCTCCAACTGCTCTTAAAAGCTAGTAAAACTAAATGCATGCTCTTCAATCGAACGCTGCTTGCACCCGCCCGCACGACTAGAATCACTACTCTCGGCGGGTCTGACTTAGAATATGTGGACAACTACAAATACCTAGGTGTCTGGTTAGACCGTAAATTCTCCTTCCAGACTCACATTAAGCATCTCCAATCCAAAGTTAAATCTAGAATCGGCTTCCTGTTTCGCAACAAAGCCTCCTTCACTCATGCTGCTAAACATGCCCTCGTAAAACTGACTATCCTACCGATCCTTGACTTCGGCGATGTCATTTACAAAATAGCTTCCAACACTCAACTCAGCAAATTGGATGTAGTCTATCACAGTGCCATCCATTTTGTCACCAAAGCCCCATATACTACCCACCATTGTGACCTGTACGCTCTTGTTGGCTGGTCCTCACTACATATTCGTCGCCAAACCCACTGGCTCCAGGTCATCTATAAATCACTTCTAGGCAAATCCCCGCCTTATCTTAGCTCATTGGTCACCATAGCAACACCCACCCGTAGTATGCGCTCCAGCAGGTATATCTCACTGGTCATCCCCAAAGCCAACACCTCCTTTGTCCGCCATTCCTTCCAGTTCTCTGCTGCCAATGAATGGAAGGAACTGCAAAAATCTCTGAAGCTGGAGACTCTTATCTCCCTCACTAACTTTAAGCATCAGTTGTCAGAGCAGCTTACCAATCACTGCACCTGTACACAGCCCATCTGTAATTAGCCCACCCAACTACCTCATCCCCATATTGTTATTTACATTGTTATATATTTTGCTCATTTGCACCCCAGTATCTCTATTTGCACATCATCTTCTGCACATCTATCACTCCAGTGTTAATACTAAATTGTAATTATTTTGCACTATGGCCTATTTATTGCCTTACCTCCATAACTTACTACATTTGCACACACTGTATATAGATTTTCTATTGTGTTATTGACTGTACGTTTTTGTTTATTCCATATGTAACTCTGTGTTGTTGTTGTTTTTAATCGCACTGATTTGCTTTATCTTGGCCAGGTCGCAGTTGTAAATGAGAACTTGTTCTCAACTGGCTTACCTGGTTAAATAAAGGTTAAATAAATAAAAATGGCCTCAGTCTCCGCTATGGAGAGGGAGTAAATGCGACTCTTCGGGGAGTGTTGTCCCTCCAGCAGGTCAATGGCGCAGTCCCAGTGCCTGTGAGGAGGGAGACACTAAGCCTTGGAGGCAGAGAAGACATCGGAGAGATCTGTGTACTCGTGGAATGTTGGGCTGGAGGGCGGACTCCGGACTCTCCACTGACGTGGAACAACAAACCACCGGCAGGCAGGTCCTTCGGCATGAGGGGGACCAGGCTGTGATCCTCTTGGTGATGCAATTGATGGTGGGGTTGTGTAGTCTGAGCCAGGGCAATCCCAAGACGATCCGGTGAAGGGGTGACGTGACGATGTGGAAGGACAGCTCCTCGTGGTGCTCCGGTAGTGTGGGAATGGTGATGGTGATGGTGAGAGTGACGTGTGTAATGGTGCCTGATCCAAGTGGTTTATTGTCCAGTGAGGTGACGTGTAGCGGAGAAGGCAGTGGCACGGTGGGCAACCCCCATTCAGAGACCAGCTCCCTATCTATAAGGTTCCCAGCTGATCCAGAATCTATCATTGCCGTGGAAAGCGAAGAGAAGGGAGAACCATTCACCGTTAAAGGAACTAAAAACAATGGTTTGGTGACAGGTGATAACGGAACACTCACGGAGTGGCGACGGGAGTTATACCGCCTAGATAGGGAGCCGCCAGGAGATCTGTGGTCCGTTGTGGTGTAGGGGGTGCTGCCCACCTCCATGGGTGAGGACTCGGAGGCAGGGCGGCTTCCATAAGGAAGCCTTTACATTTGTAGTTTACCCGTAATAGCGCTCTGGCAGGGCGAGAGGTCTCTCAGACGTTGGTGATAGCACGGGAGGAGGTGGACTGGGTGCACTCGCCGCTCCCTGAGGTGGAACCGGAGCGATGGTCAGTTTATGCAGCGTTTGGAGCAGTTCCAGCATGGCGGCGTTCAGCTGGGCAATCTGCTGCTGGTGCTGGTCGAGGCGCTGGGAAACTCCAGGACGATTACCTGCTGCATCCATCTTCGTGATTGGTGTGTGTGATTCTGTGACGAGTACTGAGGATACGAAGAGGCAGGACGCAGATGCAGGAATCAACAATGTAAAGGTTTCCTTAACACTGAGCAAGAGAACAACAAAGAGCGAGTACACGACATGACACTAACAATCACACACAACACAACACTGAACAGTCCAGGGCTATATAGGGGTGTTGATGAGATGATGAGGTGCAGGTGCGCTGGAGGTGATTAGGGTGCGTTGGGTTTCCATTCCAGTGTTGCCGAGGTGGTGTGCTCAGACCGGTGGCTCAGTAGACCGGCGAATCAGAGCGCCGGAGGGGAGCAATGGGAGGAGACGTGACAACAGCGAACATGTTATTTTTGGGAAACCTATTTGATTCTGAGTTCGGACATATAAAGTTTGTATTTCTAAGATGCATACTTTCCGTTTTTCCGAACTCATTTCACTCGCGCCTAAGCATAGAGGGAGGCTTGCGCTGCTGGTGCTGGTACATGCTCAGATCAAATACACCACTGCAGTTGACGTAGCCAATGTCGGCTGATATTTCCTCTCAAGCCAATCGCAGAATGTGACGACAGAACAGAAGCAAATTGTACAATCTGTTCAGGTTAATATCAAGATGTATATTTGGGCACAGTGTGACATGTAATAATCGTAAAATACTGAATCCGACGTATAGTTTGGGATGACCTTTAACCAGGGGTCAACAAGATTAGTGACACCCTCGCTGACAAGCAGTATCAATCTACTTAGGCAAAGCCAGAGAGCTATAAATGGTTGACGTTCCTGACACAAGGTACGAGAGGAACCCACCAATCAGGTTCCCTTCCCCACCTCACCCTCTCTCTATCAACCACCAGTTCCTTTAGTTGGCCCCCTCTCTCATATTACTAGATACAGCTGCATCCTTTTCCCTGGAACCTCTAAGAGACCCCCCCACACACCCCTCTAATCCCCCTCACCAGAACTCCCCCCCCCCGACATCCCTCTGGCAGAACACATCTGTTTATCTGGGTTGGGTGGGGTTTGGGGGCTACAGGTTTTCACATCAACTTAAATCTATAGTACGCACACTGATAGGGCGTCGACCATCTCCTTGTGTGCGACTATCTCGCAAAGAGCTGTGTCAATGAGCAAAACATTGGTGGTGAGCATTAATGTCGTTACCTACTGTACCAGTCAAAAGTTTGGACACACCTACTCATTCCTGGGTTTTTCTTTATTTGTACTATTTTCTACATTGTAGAATAATAGTGAAGACATCAAAACTATGAAATAACACATATGGAATCATGTAGTAACCAAAAAAGTGTTAAACAAATCAAAATATATTATACATTTGAGATTCTTCAAAGTAGCCACCCTTTGCCTTGATGACAGCTTTGCACACTCTTGGCATTCTCTCAACCAGCTTCATGAGGTAGTCACCTGGAATGCATTACAATTAACAGGTGTGACTTGTTACAATTTAATTTGTGGAATTTAATGCGTTTGAGCCAATCAGTTGTGTTGTGAGGAGGTAGGGTTGGTATACAGAACATAGCCCTATTTGGTAAAAGACCAAGTCCATATTATGGCAAGAACAGCTCAAATAAGCAAAGAGAAACGACCATCCATCATTACTTTAAGACATTAAGGTCAATCCAGAACATTTCAAGAACTTCGAAAGTTTCTTCAAGTGCAGTCGCAAAAACCATCAAGTGCTATGATGAAACTGGCTCTCATGAGGACCGCCAAAGGAAAGGAAGACCCAGAGTTACCTCTGCTGCAGAGGATAAGTTCATTTGAGTTACCAGCCTCAGAAATTGCAGCCCAAATAAATGCTTCACAGAGTTCAAGTAACAGACACATCTCAACATCAACTGTTCAGAGGAGACTGCGTGAATCAGGCCTACATTGTCGAATTGCTGCAAAGAAACCACTACTAAAGGACACCAATAATAAGAAGAGATTTGCTTGGGCCAAAAAACACGAGTAATGGACATTAGACCAGTGGAAATATGTCCTTTGGTCTGATGAGTCCAAATTTGAGATTTTTGGTTCCAACCGCTGTGTCTTTGTGAGACGCAGAGTAGGTGAAAGGATGATCTCCGCATGTGTGGTTCCCACCGTGAAGCATGGAGGAGGATGTGTGATGGTGTGGGGGTGCTTTGCTGGTGACTGTCTGTGATTTATTTAGAATTCAAGGCACACTTAACCAGCATATAAATATAAAATATATTTTTATTTGTTTAACACTTTTTGCTTACTACATGATTCCATATGTGTTATTTCATCGTTTTTATGTCTTCACTATTATTCTACAATGTAGAAAATATAAAAAAATAAAGAAAAACCCTTGAATGAGTAGGTGTGTCCAAACTTTTGACTGGTACTGTACATGCCACTACAGGGGAGTTTTACGTGTGCCTGAGTGATACTGCAGAAAAGCAGGCAGTGGTTTTAGAGTGAATTTTTTGAAGCAGGGTGTTTCAGTGTGAGCAGGTTTCCTGCCAGCACAAATTTCATTAGATCCACCCAGAATGTTACAATGTGAAAAGGCTAACAGATAGTCAAAGACACCACTTCAATGCATTGCCTGTGCGAGCTACATAAAACGGTTGAGCAAGCCATGTTTAGGCTGCTGTTTACGACTTCATGTTTCCTTGTTCGTGTCTCGTGGATCATTGATACAAGATCAGCAACATGTTCATTTCTGAATGCTTTAACTATGCAGGTCGAGCTTGATGTTTGCCTGTTGGGTGAAACACACACAAAAATCTGTTTCATGTCAAACATCATGAATAATTCCAGCACAAGTAGTCACGGTTATTCAAAGACGTTGCGAAAAACAACAGCAGCCGGAGTCCCAATGCGAGTCACCTCGCAACAAGTGTCACGTAGCACATAATTGGGCCTAGCTATTGAGCCCTGTCCCCACATTGACATTGAGAGGGGACCGCATGGAGCTGGTGTGTCACACAAGCTGTTCCCTATGAAACACACCCATCCTTTCACACCGGCCTGAGCTAACACACACACACACACACACACACACACAGGAGGGCAGTGGGGGAGGGGACGGAGAGGCCAGGAGGGGGATGGGAGGAAGCGAACATGCAGCTTGACTTCACCAGTGTGAGGGGGTTAAGAATATGGATTGTGAACCTGGGCACATGATCGCTCTTATTCAAATAGTGTATAGTACCTAGCTGTGTCTCTCCTATGCTAGTTTTCTGTGTTTTCACACGGTTATCAAGTGAACAAGGACACATCAACAACAAAATGTGGCGCTGACTGCTCCCTTTGACTCATTATCACACTCATACTTTGATTTCCAACTCAGAGATATGAAACCACAGTTCCACCTAAGAAACCACAGTAACAGCAATGCATCGCAGTGAGGAGAGGTATCTAGCTATTTCTACGCTAGCTGACTTAATATGTATTGCATTTTTCATTTGAGATTGGTGTGTAGAAACAGATAAATCATGATTTGTGTCGAGCATTATACCACGCGGCTACCATATATTTCACAACCAACAGCCTACATTTATTTATTAGAAAAAATGGCTCATAATGCTAATTAGGTCTACATTATCGGAATTGGCTAGATTTATCGCAGCAAGCAATTTCACTGCTTGCATTCTTGAGAAGATTTCCACTCAAGAGGAAAATCATTTGTACAAGTCATGTTAAACTTTCAATAAGCTGTAGGAACAGGAAATGGAGACTACAAAATACATTGAACAAGCTCAAGAAGAAGGAACCAGCAAAGTACACTGTACTTTGTTTTTTAAGTGAAGTTTCAAGTATGTAAATAAAATCAACCCCAACCTGTACTTTTTTCTGTAAATGGATGTTTCCCTTTTGTAGTGATAATTAGCACAGTAAGAGAGAACAAGGTTCACACCTGTGGATGGTCAATGAATGAATAGCAAGAGCAGTTCCACTCTCTATTTGAATGAGCCCGAAACTAGTCTGACATGAAAAAAAAGGTTATCTTTCTGTCTCTCCCCTCTTTCTTCACCCCATACCTAATACTGTAGTAACACATTACCAACCTTCACACCACAACACCCCCAGTTAGCTATTCAACACTTAAATCCACAACACGCCTCATTTTACAGAGAAAACAAATACACAACCATTTACTCTTGTTTTGAAACCTGAGAACAAATTCAGCATTTCTACATTTACATTTCAGTAATTTAGCCTAGTCGGCTCAGGGACTTGAACCAGCAACCTTCTGGTTACTTGTCCAACGCTCTTAACCACTAGGCTACCTGAACACTATACCTAGAGACACAACGACATGTTCTAACACATTTTTAAAAAGGTGCACTATGCAGAAATCGCTCCGCCATTTCCTGCTTGCTAAAATTCAAATATTTCGCGTAATTTTAGCTTATGTGACAAAACAAGTATAGTGTAGAGAATCATTGTACCATCTAAACCGCTGTGAAATATCTTTTCAATAACCAAAAATATTGTATTTTCAGCTGGTGTACAAAACCGAAAGTAAAAGACGCAAAAACGAAACTTAAGAACGGGAAGCATAGAAATAGCGCACATTGAAAGCTTCTTAGACTTGCTTTCAATGAGAATGACAGATCTATAACTCACATTGCAGCTTTAATCCTAAACTGAATGCCTGACTTTAAAATCCAAGATTCACCTACTGGACAGGGGGTTGGGACAGTATCAAAGAATTAAGACGCAAGCAAATACTCTGAGAAGCAAAAATAAAGCTGTTCCTCCCAGTGATTACTGCTGCATTTTCTAAGAACTGAAGAGAGATTGGATGGGATTGTAAAAAAATTATAACAAGGAACTGCTTTGTTTGGATTAGGAGTAATATGGTGATACACAATGCAAAGGGTAGCATAGCAAGTGTAATATGTTTGAATTCTGTCAATTAATGGAGTCCTGTAGGACTGTAGGAATCCTGTATAGGGCCTACGTCAAAGTAATAATCATGTCTTTCATTGGATATATTTACAGTTGATGTGAAAATAGAGTGAACATCACTTGACGATACATGATGAAATAGAATAAACACTATTCAATGACACATGTACCCCATTCCAACTAACCCCAGCTGTTCTTACACACAGCCTGTATAGACTTTGATAAGAATGTGGAACAGTTGGCAGCTTGTGAGAGCGTCTAGATTGCTAACTGTATGATGATGTATTAAGAACCTAACTACACAGTCTAATGAATAGTATCAAGTTCATAAATGCCAAAGAAGGTAGGGTGGAACTGTGAGCAAGATGCAGTTTCACCTGTGAGCAATGTGAGTGGATGGGGAAATGTTGGCACGAACAAGAACAGGCTCTAAGAAGACAACATCACCTAACTAAACAAACTGGTCCCAGCGCCAGCGTTACCAAACAGGACCGGCAGACAATCGAGAAAGGCTCTGGTTGTTTGTGTAGCAGAGTGTCAATCAGAATGAGTGATGGCCTTGGCTATGAGGGTAATGGATAAAGACAGCCCAGGTCACGCCACCCTCAGCAGCCCTTTCCATGTGGCTCTTTAGGGAAGGAGATGTCCTGGTCGGTTGTCACTAGTTACCACAGCCACAAAGTCAAAATGGTCTATATCGTATAAATTCATGAAATGGTCTTCATTTAAGGTTAGGGTTAGGCATATGGTTTCTCATGAAAATAAATTGTTGAAATAGGTGGGGTATAGCCATAATTATGACTTTGTGGCTATGGTAACTAGTGACAACTGCCCTGGTCGTGTGGCCGGGCCGTCCAGATCAATAGGTTGGATGGGTGAACGTTTAACCTCGCTGACCCTTGATTTGTCCTCTCCTTGTCAGCTGTCCTCCCCCATGTTGTGGAGAGTGAGTTAAAGGACAAGGAGAGGAACCATGATGGAGGCACCCTCTGCAGGGTCGGAAACAACTGGATGAATCAGGTTTTCAGGGGAAATGGAAAAAGAGCCTGTGATGCCTGCTACGTTAGGTTATGAGATAAAAAGGTGGTAGGAGGGGTGCTACTCAGCCTGGCCTCGGCAAGCCCACCTCATCTCCTACCGAGACAAAACAGCTCACAAAGACCCACCATTGTCATACGAAGATCAGGGGTATATTCATTATGTCTTGCAACGGAAACCGTTTAAGAACAAAATGGAAGCAAATGGAACGAAGAGGGACCTACCTGAATTTGTCGAATAGAAACTCTTGTTTTCGTTGCAAAACGTTTTCAGTTTGCAGTAAATGGTTTCTATTGCAAAATGTTTTGCAACAGACAAAACGTTTTGCAACAGAATCGGCGTAATGAATACACCCCAGGGGGAGTCATGACACTGCCCACTGTTTTGACTTGAATCCTAACCATCTTCCAGAAGTGGATGGGATCAAAACAAGGTGCGGCTGGTTAATCTCACACATCATTCTTTGTATGACGGTCATGTTTATAATGTGTATTGAATTGTACATTTACATTTTCCCCAACTGACATTTTCCTAGCACACTAATCTACTTAAAATAAGGTGGATTCAGAAATACCAGGTAGTGCGAAACATTATATCTGTGTCTGATCTATTTCCCATCGATTTCTTAAAGAATTCAACCTTTTAATGCCCAAGGCTGATGGAGAACTATTTCAAGGCGACAGAGCACAAACATGGTCTTTGTGAGGATATGGATGTTTCTATAGATTACTTATTTCATAGACGTCATAGCTTTGTTTGTTGACACTTCAATAGCAACCATATAATAGCAATTGCATTTTTATCAGAGTATTATGGCACAAGGTTACATTCTAGGCTTTCCTACTGGAGGAAGGTGGGAAGAAACAAAGGAAAACACCAGAGCTTGAGCCTTGTATAGAAATGTATAGATTAGATAATACAAAAGACGCAGGTCTTCCACAAAGAAAGATATATGGCTTAAGAGGTCAGACTCAGTCCAGCAATGTCAAACATTAAGAGGTCAGACTCAGTCCAGCAATGTCAAACATTTCGTTTTTTTTGTTGCTTTAGCCAATAAAGCAAATGCATGTTTTATAATCTCAGTCCACTTCCTGACAATGTATTAGTTGACAAGTCACGGTTAAATCAAATCACGTTATGAAGAAATACAAGGCTAGGTTTTCCAGATAACTAAAGACACTGTGTAGGTGCCTTGAAACTATACAAAAAAGGCCAAAGGCCGAAATGGGAACACAGAAAAATAAGTGCTGACCTTTATGCAATCATTGTTTACATTCCTGCTACTAGCTACCCCCCTTCAACATCATATTGAGTGCCTGCCAATTTCCAGAATCCCCTTGGCTGCACAGTTCTGACATCAGCTGCAAAGCAACTAGATGCTGGACACTTTCAAACACTCCACTTCACAGCCAAAAGCCAGTATTCACTACACTTGTACTGCTTGGCTGCTGTTCAAACTGCTCTCTCCCTCTCTCCCTCCCACACCCTTTAGGTACATCCCTCTGTTTCTCCTTGACTCAAAAGGAAGACTTTAATAGGTCTTCCCATGCCACTGTTTGTTTTGTTTAAGCCGTTGTTTTTATGGGATGCCTAGTTCCATTAACCCTGTTCTTTCTTTATGTTAAAACAAAGCCTGTCACACACCCAAAGGTTCCCCAGGGCACTTCATGACCGATAGTTTGACGACATAATTTTTCAACAGACCTTCAGCATATCCTCCAATGGTCTGTTGTGCACTGCACACAAATGGTTGGGTCAGACAAATAAATGCTGTGAGAACAGGACGCAATACTTCACTGACTTTGCTTAAGTTTGGATTTTATTCATTTACAGTGCCCTCCGTAATTATTGGGACAGTGAAGCATTTTTTCTTCTTTTGGCTCTATACTTCAAAAATTAGAATTTGAAATCGAACAATGATTATGAGGTTAAAGTGAAGACTGTCAGCTTTATTTTGAGGGTGAACCACTTAGAAATGACAGCACCTCTTGTACATAGTCCCCCGACTTTAGGGGAGCAAAAGTATTGGGACAAATTCACTTATATGTGTATTAAAGTTGTCGAAAGTTTAGTATTTACATTTACATTTACATTTACGTCATTTAGCAGACGCTCTTATCCAGAGCGACTTACAGGAGCAATTAGGGTTAAGTGCCTTGCTTAAGGGCACATCGACAGATTTTTCACCTAGTCGGCTCGGGGATTAGAACCAGCGACCCTTCGGTTATTGGCACAACGCTCTTAACCACTAAGCTACCTGCCGCCCATATTTGGTCCCATATTCGTAGCACGCAATGACTACATCAAGCTTGTGACTCTACAAACTTGTTGGATGCATTTGCTGTTTGTTTTAGTTGTGTTTCAGATTATTTTGTGCCCAATAGAAATGAATGGTAAATAATGTATTGTGTCATTGTTTCTAAACACTTCTACATTAATGTGGATGCTACCATGAATATGGATAATCCTGAATTAATTGTGAATAACGAGTGAAAAAATTAGACGCACAAATATCCTACTTCCCCAGAAAAATGCTAACCTCCCCTATTATTGTAATGGTGAGAGGTTAGCATGTCTTGGACGTATGATATTTGTGTGTCTAACTTTCTCACTCATCATTATTCACTATAATTTTTTCACTCGTTATTCACAATTAATTCAGGATTATCCATAATCATGGAAGCATCCACATTAATGTAAAAGTATTTAGAAACATATTCTTATTTACAATAAAAGTGACTCCAAAATGACACAGAAACATTATTTACCATTAATTTCTATTGGGCACAAAATAATCTGAAACACAACCAAAACAAACAGAAAATACATGCAAGTGAATTTGTCCCAATCCTTTTGCTCTCCTAAAATGGAAGGACTATATACAGAAAGTGCTGTAATTTCTAAACGGTTCACCCGATATGGATGAAAATACCCTCAAATTAAAGCTGACAGTCTGCACTTTAACCTCATAGTCATTGTTTGATTTCAAACTTTTGGAGTATAGAGCCAAAATAAGAAAAAATGCTTCACTGTCCCAGTAATTACGGAGGGCACTGTATATCAGGCCAATGGACTTCATTTGTATGAGTCGAATCCTTTTAGGCTAAATGGTTTCAGAGACAAACTTTTTTACAGTGGTTACACCAATGGCAAAAGGCTTGAGTCACATTTTGAGCAAGACTTTGTGTAATACAAGGATGTTCCACTTATAATGCATTCGGAAAGTATTTTGACCCCTTGACTTATTCCACATTTTGTTTTACGTTACAGCCTTATTCTAAAAATGATTAAATTATTTGTTTCCCTTCATCAATCTACACACAATACCCCATAATGACAAAGCAAAAACAGTTTAGACATTTTTGCAAAATAAATAAAATAAATAAATGGAAATATCACATTTACGTAGGTATTCAGAACCTTTACTCAGTACTTTGTTGAAGCACCTTTGGCAGCGATAACAGCCTTGAGTCTTCTTGGGTATGACGCCAAGTGTGTTTTTTATTTTTCTACCAATAAATATAAAAAACAGTTTTTGCTTTGTCATTGTGGGGTATTGTGTGTAGATTGATGAGTGAAAAATACAATTTAATCAATTTTAGAATAAGGCTGTAACGTAACAAAATGTGGAAAAAGTCAAGGGGTCTGAATACTTTCCGAATCCACTGTATAGGCTACACATTTCAGGAGTGAACATCAAGGAACGCCATCGGCATAGGAGTTGTATCAGCAGAATCACGCTGGCGAGCAATCCCAATAAGTGTCACTCTGCGGCATTGGCTCCAATTCACCCTTCATTTCCTGGGGTCACCGCCCTTCCCCCCAATTCCGTGTGTGTGCGTACAAATCAATCTTTAATGCCAACTCCCTGATAATAATGAGTGCGATCAATTTTTAAACAGATACCCTCTTTACTGTCCATCTGTGTTACATCTGCCCTGCTGTTTGTATTTCAAATATAGGAGAGAGACAAGACAGGGTACATCAAAGGCTTTTCTGCTTCTGGAGTTTTCTAGCCGGAGGAGAAGGGGTAGGCAATGGACAGTGGGGAGGTCAACACTCTCCGCCTCATTTGTGGATGAGCAACAGATTCCCCTTAAACAAAATGACTGTTGTGGTTAGTCAACTTGAGGAACGAGGAACGTGGTAATTGTCGTCCTAAAAGGCCCAAAATTTGAGGTTTCGTCTGGAATTGTGCTATAAAAGTAGGGGCCTGGTGGATCGTTAACTAAGATGCAAATGTTTTTACTGGAGTATTTCTCTCCATTTAAAAAGAGCTCGCAATTTTTCTCTCTCACATTTTTGGATTTGGACATGTTTGTTACAGAGGTCTGAATGCACGGCATACTGTGTTAATAATTAGTACATGTTTCAAGGTGTTAAAACAAAATACAAGAGGTTAATATGTATGTCTACACGTTAGCTGCAGGGTTAATGCGCTGCAAGCTTAATGAGCTGCAGGGGGTAAAGCCAGTTCTGAACAAGACAAACAACACTGTAAATTAAACATGGGAGGTAAAACATAGAGTTTACCCTCTGGTGATTGAGCACCAAGGCTGCTTCTGAAATGGCACCCTATTCCCTACACAGTGCACTACTTTCTGGCCAAAAGTAGTACACCATATTTTTATTCAACCTTTATTTTGACAGGGAAGACATATTGAGACCTAGGTCTGTTTTCCAAATGCACCCTGTATAACACAATATAAAATACACACAAATATGTATGTATGTATGTATGTATGTATGTATGTATGTATGTATGTATGTATGTATGTATGTATGTTATATATATATATATATATATATATATATATATATTACATACACAGTTGAAGTCGGAAGTTTACATACACTTAGGTTGGAGTCATTAAAACTCGTTTTTCAACCACTCCACAAATGTCTTGTTAACAAACTATAGTTTTGGCAAATCGGTTAGGACATCTACTTTGTGCATGACACAAGTAATTTTTCCAACAATTGTTTACAGACAGATTATTTCACTTATAATTCACTGTATCACAATTCCAGTGGGTCATACACCAAGTTGACTGTGCCTTTAAACAGCTTGGAAAATTCCAGAAAATCATGTCATGGCTTTAGAAGCTTCTGATAGGCTAATTGACATAATTTGAGTCAATTGGAGGTGTACCTGTGGATGTATTTCAAGGCCTCCCTTCAAACTCAGTGCATCTTTGCTTGATATAATGGGAAAATCAAAAGAAATCAGCCAAGACCTCATAAAAAAATGGTAGACCTCCACAAGTCTGGTTCATCCTTGGGAGCAATTTCCAAACGCCTGAATGTACCACGTTCATCTGTACAAACAATAGTACGCAAGTATAAACACCATGGGACCACGCAGCCGTCATACCGCTCAGGAAGGAGATGCATTCTGTCTCCTAGAGATGAACGTACTTTGGTGCGAAAAGTGCAAATCAATCCCAGAACAACAGCAAAGGACCTTGTGAAGATGCTGGAGGAAACAGGTACAAAAGTATCTATATCCACAGGTAGAATGAGTCCTATATCGACATAACATGAAAGGCTGCTCAGCAAGGAAGAAGCCACTGCTCCAAAACTGCCATAAAAAAGCCAGACTACGGTTTGCAACTGCACATGGGGACAAAGATCGTACTTTTTGGAGAAATGTCCTCTGGTCTGATGAAACAAAAATACAACTGTTTGGCCATAATGACCATCGTTATGTTTGGAGGAAAAAGGGGGTTGCTTGCAAGCCGAAGAACACCATCCCAACCGTGAAGCACGGGGGTGGCAGCATCATGCTGTGGGGGTGCTTTGCTGCAGGAAGGACTGGTGCACTTCACAAAATAGATGGCATCATGAGGAATCATATCAGTCAAAAGTTTGGACACACCTACTCATTCAAGGGTTTTTCTTTATTTTTACTATTTTTTTACGTTGTAGAATAGTATTGAAGACATCAAAACTATGAAATAACACATGGAATCATGTAGTAACAAAAAAAAAGTGTTAAACAAATCAAAATATATTTTATATTTGAGATTCTTCAAAGTAGCCACCCTTTGCCTTGATGACAGCTTTGCACACTCTTGGCATTCTCTCAACCAGCTTCACCTGGATTGGACTCTCAGTCCATGAGAAACAAGATTCTCTGGTCTGATGAAACCTAGATTGAACTAAAAGGTGCTTCAACAAAGTACTGAGTAAAGGGTCTGAATACTTATGTAAATATGATAGTTCTGGTTTATATTTGTAATACATTTGCTAAAATTTCTAAAAACCTGTTTTTGCTTTGTCATTAGATTGATGAAAAAAACGATTTAATCCTTTTTAGAATAAGCTGTAACGTAACAAAATGTGGAAAAAGTCAAGAGGTCTGAACACGTTCCGAATGCACTGCATATACACACACACACACACTAGAATACAAATACACAGTCATGGTAAGCACAAATAAATCATCACAAATAGGGAATAGGGTGCAGTTTTGGAGAGTGCTGATCAGTGGAAGTAGGCTAGCCCAGAATGCACCAGATTCTCGTGTCATGTTATTGTGATAACGAACGGGTATGATGACCTCTGCCTTATCAGATGTTGAACGGTAACAGATACATGTAGGCCTACAGGTTGGGAGAGAAAAAAGAAAACGATTCTCCCTCGTGTTTGACGGAGTAAACAACAGTGAATGGAAAGAGGTCCGGGTAGTAATAAAAGAAGTGCTGCCATAACAAAATATCAGGGGGCAGGTGTATGTACAGGCGCCAGGGGGTAGGGATGGGTGTCACTAAAATAACACAGCTCAAATGGCACTCTACCAGGGGCAAATCAGTTTCGTTGGCAAAAAGGCATCCACTGGTGGTATAATTTGATATCCACCCAATGAATCCTTTTTGTAATTCAGCTACCTCCTTCTGCCGCCGGCTGATATCTTCTATCAGAGGCTACTGGCAACCTGCCTCGAAATTTTGATTAATTGATGACCACATTTTTTATCAGACCTCCGCCCCCACCACATTGGGGCTAATTTAGTCTGACCTTTCCACAGCTGAGATGATACACTCCTAGGCTGCACGGCCAGGTTTGGCTAAAGGCAGCTATACACTGACTGCCATCTAGCACTTACCTGAATGTCTAGTTTTTATGTAGGGCTAACATTTCTGTTTGGAATGGTTCCAACTGACAGACTGATAGAGACATGCAGCATTTCTGAGAGGGTCTGGGTCCTGAATGGCCAGATTATCACTCTCCCTCAGGCGCATTCCAACTGCCTCCACCCACCTGCCCAAAATAAACGGTACAGTCTTAACCCCTTCCTCCCCAGGGAGAAGCACACGCCAGACCATTAAAGCACTTCTTCTCAGCTACTATCAACAAGAAAACACATTTAACATGTGTTTGTATAACATAGAAATGAAGGTGGAAAATACACAAAGTTTGATTTCTTTATGTTCCTTACAGAGTTCCGTGTGGGGGGGGGGGGAATTATGCAGAGAAAAAAACGGAATACCGCAGTGAGTCATTAACATTGGATTGCGTAACATTATCTTAAATGGACAAGGTACCGTACTGGCACTCTTGATTATATAACTGTCAACAATATAATATAGATTCTGGGGTAACCATGATATAACTCAGATCATTACGGCAACACTGACATGTCATGATAACGTGCTAGAACATGCCCAATTCCATACATTTTGCCTTGGGTCTCTTAACACAGAGACCCATGTAGTAAATAATTTATTGAGAGCAACAATTTCAGTAATTCACACAGATTTTAAGGCACATACCCCTTTAAATAAGTATGCCTTTTTTGTGTGTTTTTATCTAGTTACACGGTAATTTGACCAAATACACAATCCCATTTATATTAGCACCAAATACGCAAGTAGCAAAATAAATTATATTGTCATTATTACATAACTTCCGAAGTCTGTCTAAAAATGACAATATGGGTAGCAAACATGTAACTTGCATTTCCCCATTTTTCAAAAAAAACCTGCGGCAGAATTTTACAGAGGTTGGCCTATGTAAATGTGCATATTGCAGCTAGGCATGTTAGTGCAAACAGTCATGTTTTATGGTTGGTTGAACTTTGTTTTCACACAAGAGATATTATAATTTAGGTTTAAATAATGCAATTCACATGTTGAACCTATACTTTTTCCACTACTACCCTTTAGCATTAGCTAACCTAACCTTTAGCATTAGCTAAAATGGAAACTAATGCAGAGTATTATTTTCTCTTCTTTCTGGTCCACCTCAACATAGCCCTATCACTATGCTGAAACACAGCTTCTCATAACGGAAATCCTTCACATAAAAACAATCCCACTGTATCTATACAACAATTTCAACAGGGCCTCCAAACCATATCAAAACCAATGCAGTGTTTACAATAAACACGAGCCTGCTAAGGACGGTTAAAGGTAGACTCAGCAATATGACATCATACACAGCTAGGCGACTTCCTGCTTACATCAACAGCATTCAAATTTCCTAAGACCCTTTCCAATGTGAGCATGCCTCAAGGGAGGGAGGTTTCAAATTGGATAGCCGAACTGAAGAGCTACTAGTGGCATTATTGGCAAATATTGTCTTCCATTGTTGTCTGGAAGCAGGAAGTCACCCCCGCTGTGTATGATGACATCATACAACTGAATGTACCTACCTACCTCCCTACCCACTATAACCCCCCCTGGGTCCTACCTGTCTAAACTGCTCTTCGTAGGTCCAGTCTCCGTGGTCCTGGCCGCCCAGCTGGCTGTGGGATCCGTGTGGGGGGAGGATTGCCACTCTGGGCTCCTGGTCTGGGCGGGTCCCGGTGCGGGGCCGGGCCTGCTTCAGCAGCTGGGAGTGGGGGTGCAGCTGGCGGTGGGGCAGCAGCAAGATGCCCTTCCCCAAGGCCAGCGCCTCCCGGCCTGTGGGAAGCCCCTCGTCCACCAGCTCGTCCTCATAGTCCTCCTCCATCTCCCCCTCAAAGTCCTCCTCATCCCACTTCTGCTTTCTGCAGCCGAGAGAAAGAGCCATGCCACCCACGTTACAACACCGTACACATACTGGTATATACCTATGTACTGGTGTTTGGGTGACTTGGAATGATCTCCAAAAGTCCTTAAAGTTGGTGTATTTGGTGCCTCTAGGGCAATTCAGGCAGATGTTAGAGGGCCTTTTCACTAAAGAATGTGTTTGTTTCATTTGATTGTGTTTTGCTTTTCATGTTTTGTGTTTGCTTTTCATGTATTGTGTAATTGATGAGTATATAGATATGTATAGTGTAATTGTTGTTTATTGATGTGTTGGACAGGTCGTCATTGTAAATACGAATTAATTACCTGTTTAAATAAAGGTACAAAATAAAAATACAAAATGTGTAAGCACTCGTGAAATCACGAGGGCAATGATTATTTTGATGGAAAGCTAGCTAACACACTATTGAAACTTTAAAAAGGTGTTGCATTACAGTATATAGAATAGGCTAAATGGTAAAGATTGGGTACATTTAAATAAAATGCTCACCCATTACAAGTGAACTTACAAAGGTCAAACAAATCCCTAGACCAGAGCAAAGCACCCAGTCAGACATTCAAGGTTAGTCATTTAGCAGACGCTCTTATCCAGAGTGACTTACAGGAGCAATTAGGGTTAAGTGCCTTGCTCAAGGCTCGGAGATTTGAACCAGCGACCTATCGGTTACTGGCCCGGTACAAGCATGTATAAGCATGAGGCAGTCCTACTCACATAATCTCCTCTTCCTCAGAGCCCATCATATCTTTGTACTGCTCCCCTTCCTCATCCTCCTCCTCGTCCTCGTCCTCTCCCCCGCTGCTGCGCTCTGACATGGGGCTGTCTGAGGCCCTCTGCAGCCCGGCCGCCACCGCCCTCATGGCTGCCAGGGCCGCCATCTGGGCGTGCTCTGACTCCGGGGTGGGGCTTCCCATCAGCTGGTCCCCAACGCCAGCGGTGGTACGGCCGTGACCCTGCGAAGCGCCGTCCTGCTGCAGCTGCTGCTGCTCCAGTTCCATCAGCAACTTTGCCCTCTGCTGCCTGTGCAGGTTCTCCATCACGGCTTGAAGCTTCATCTCAAGGGAAAGTGATGCACCGGCCGGTGGTCTCCTTCCCCTCCTCCCCCTGAACAGCTCCAGTCACAGGGGCTGGTGGGGGCTGCCGCCTCGCTAAGTCCTGATGCTGAGGGGCTGGATGAAATGCCTGACCAGCTAACTCAGCGGCAGGAGCGCTCTCTTGACGGGTAGGTAAGTTAAGTCCTCGAAGAGCGGGAAGGGTTCTTAGAGCGATGAGACATGCACTCGGACACTGTCCACAGCTCCCGAGCTGGAAGTCTCTTGTACGTTTTTTCTGTGCAGGGAAGGGAAGGCCAGTGGAGATTCCCTGTGAGTGCCGTACTTAGGCACTAGTGGCTGAAGTGGTGGAGATCTCTCTATGTGGACCACACCGTAATGGCTTTACCAGGGCCTGTGGGAAAGAGACAAACACATGTGAGACAAAGCACTAGACATTGTTTCACATGTTGGTTAGCTGGTTGCAGACAGTCTACATGCTGGTTTCAGTTGATGTGTCAAAGTGTCCAAAGAGAAAGTAAAAATAGTAACAAGTGTGTTACATAGATCAACTATTTTATATTCTTCCCTCTCTGTAGATTTCCCTCTCTGTAAGCCTGATGTTTCAATGCTTTCAAAGAAAACATTGATTGAAATGAACACATGATTGAATTAGG
This sequence comes from Coregonus clupeaformis, assembly GCF_020615455.1. Classification (NCBI taxonomy): domain Eukaryota; kingdom Metazoa; phylum Chordata; class Actinopteri; order Salmoniformes; family Salmonidae; genus Coregonus; species Coregonus clupeaformis. The sequence continues at coordinate 35,178,898 of NC_059202.1, forward strand.
GAATAGACTAATCCGTTTTTGTGGACCGGAGAAGAAAGGTCAACTGTTATTTTAAAATGGTTGAAAATATATGATATAAATATAATGACAATATAATTGCTTTGTCATCCAAATTATGACATTCTGTCATAAAGAGCCCATGTTCAACTTCATAACAAACATGTTTTTCCATCTCAAGAGGTTATATTTAGAAAAATTACTATAAAAGTTACAATTAATGTGACAGGGTTGACTGTAACAGGGTTTACGATTTCATTTAAAAATCAGCCATAACTCACGTTGTGACACGGGGAATGGAATCTTTTACTTGTTAAAAGATTTTTAGCCAATCTATCTATGGGTAACAGGGTATGCTCGACACACTCCGTTTTCCAACAAAACACCAGAAAATTGCCAAAAATAGTAGAACCAGCTAACTGCTTTTACACTATGATTTGACTATTAGATGTTCAATGTTTGTTTTGATTTATGTTTAGATTTTTTTATAGAATAATTTTACCATATTAAAATGTTACATGGTTGAACATAAACCTGAGGGACAAATGTAAATGAATCACTAATCACCTAAAAAAACGAAAATAATCTTCTAAAATTCCTTTCCCAAAGCAACAAAATAACTACGGCTTTACAGTGATGGTGAAAACTTGGGTTAAGTGGGTTAAAATCTTCCTAGAAGTTGGACAAACATGACATGGGACATGCCTACATTTAGATTTTCAGAGAAGACAAAATATCTTATTTGAATGAAAACACACGGTAATTGGAATTTTTTACATGGTTAAGTTCGAGCAGGGATACTCAAATACTATTTGAGATGACCCGGTCATACACATTTCCTAGGTGGCAAAGGTCCGGATGGATATTGTCATTTATCGGCGTAGTAACAAACCCCCACCTCGTAACCCATGCAACCCCAAACCGTTTAAACTGTTCTTGTTGGCAGAGAGAAAAATGTACAGTTTTAAATCTTATTTCCTGCAATTCTATACATTATGTTATGGAGCGAAGGGAAAACTGAGGAGTTTTAAAGCTCATTTCCTGCAATTCTACACATTTTCCATGTCTCATGTGTGTTCATATGATACCAGGAGTGGTCTGTTGTGACCCTGTTCTGTTCCGGATCCGGCCCGCAGTCCCCTTATGGAGTATGGCTGAGTTAGAACATCGATGTATGTGATCCAATGGTTACATTTTATTACAATTTTTAAAACATAATGTCTGAAGGACATAAAATGTACTCTATTCGTGGAACGACCCATAAGTCACACATTTTTTTCAGTCAGAAATGCAAATATAAAAGGGGGAAATCCATGACACTCATGACTGAACAGCTCTGGTTTGCATGACCACTATGCAATTTGTAGAAAATGTTGCTCAGAGCATGTTCTAGGATGACCAAGATATTTTTGTACTATACTCAAGTGACTCACACCACAGCAATTCATAAGAAGGCATGTCAAACTTGGCATGAATGTAAGCTAGAAAGACCTAGCACATGCTATAAGGGGAAAGGTCTACATTTCGACTGAATAAGACCTAGGTCACATCTAGGTCAGAAAAAAGATAAGCTTAACACAGTGTTCTAGAATCAATAGCACACACTCACAGGGATATGAAGACACATTCTCCAAGCAGGTGTTGAACAGACTAGGTTGCCTCTGAAATGACACCCTAGCTAGCCTATATGTTATATAATGCACTACTTTTGACCCTAGGCCTATGACCCCAGTCATGATAATGTTCACGATGCTTCTCTACTCATTCGGAAATACAGTGACTAAAACGAAACTGGCAAAGACATTGACAAAAACGGCACTGGCAAACCTTGTCACTTCTAAGGGCTTGTGTGTCAGGAGACGTGCAAGAAATAACCACCAGATAAGCAGTTGTATTAGTAGAGGTGAGTCATTCAATATCGATTTGCGCAACATTATTTTCTGGCACAGAGAGCAACTGTTTCACTCCAGTTGTTGGATCCAAAATAGTAGCAATATAACATCATATCATATTTTATCGGCTTTTATTGCACTATGGTAACAAGACTATTGTCTTTTCATTCCAACCATAAAACAAGACATTTACATTTTAGCATGTTCTGGTCTGTAGGATTACAGGCTATAGACAAACAATGCTGTGTTGATTTTACATTCAAAATAATATCAAGTTAAACAGACATTTTGAATCATCCAACAGTCAGATGCATTGAACCATAATTATTTATCTTATGCCAATTTGCTGCACCCAATGTTTCACAATAAAGTTTCATAAGCCAGTGATTAAGCCTAATTCTAAAAGGACTTTGTTTGATGACAGTGGTTCTCAACAATGGTGCACAAAATGTGCTTCCCTATATTTGGAAATATTCCATGAGGGACACACCAGGGCAGAACAGAAAACTACTTTCCTGTTCCTGAACAAAATACATTGAGTTGGGGGAGGTGTTTGTGGTTCCTCTGCTTCAAATGCCTTTTTTGGTGTCCAACACCTGTGATTTCCCACAGAAATGGCAAGATAAAATCAAATTCTATTGGTCACATACACATGTTTAGCAGATGTTATTGCGGTGTAGCGAAATCCTTGTGTTCCTAGCTCCAACAGTGCAGTAATATCTAACAATTCACAACAATACACACAAATCTAAAAGTAAAAGAACGGAATTAAGAAATATATAAATATAGATAGAGCAAGGAATGAGGACTGTATGTGTTAGGTCATCCATTCATCATTCTGACTGTTAATAGGGAACATTGAAGCGTTGCATCACATGAATCACCATTATATCAACAACTTTGGGACTATGTCGTCTATGTCTATGATTCATGTGATGGTATAACTGCTGATGAAGTCGTGACTAATTCAGTTTCTAACGGCAAGATTGTAATGGGCTGAAAAATAGGTTTCTAGCCATGGACAGAAAAAAAATGGCCTGATTGCATAAGAATTATATTTTCACTTCTCTGTGTTATGCAAGACTGATGTGTGGTGTGGTAAGCATTGTAGTGCAAACCAGCTACTTTGCATCACAGGTAGATGCAACCCACTGGTGGTGAACGGCCGGGGCGAATTGAGTAACTTCACTACACACAATGTGAACCACAACCTTATGTCAACCACTTTATCATTGCCTTCCATTTAAATTTCATAGGACTTTCCTCGCAAATGTTTTTTGGCTTCAAACCACAGCAATGGACACCCATAAGTGATCTGACCTTAGGGTTATTGGTGTAGGCTAGATGAAACTGGATGAGGGGGGAGCTGTCACGAAGCCAATTGAGTGCACAGACGGTTTAAATGAAGGATAAGGGACAAATGATGAGAGTTATTGGGTTAATCCTTTACTTACCTACTGGCACGGAGACTGAGGGAGGGGTGAGGGTGGAAGATTGCAAGGTCTGAACAAACAGGACGAAGAGATAAGGAAAGCGCTAAGGGTCTAATTCCAAAGTGATAAAGGGTCTCTGCCGCCTCACATAAAGGGTGCTCCAATATTAAACTATAGTCTCCTAAAGAATGCACAAGACCAGTACAGAGCATTGAAATTGTCCATTGACAACGTTTGCAATTTGCAGTGTATATTTAAATCGGCAAGCCGGTACTGGACAGAAAATAGCTAGTTGAGTTCGGAAGTGTGTAGGGATCTCTCCAACATATTTGAGACTACGGACCACATCTTGACATCATTTCCATTTTTACCCAGAATTCAGTTGGACATTTGGGAGGCCTTTTGCAGACTATACTGAACAAAAATATAAACGCAACATATAACAATTGAAACGATTTTACTGCGTTACAGTTCAAATAAGGAAATCAGTCAACTGAAATAAATGTATTAGGCCCTAATCTATGGATTTCATATGACTGGGCAGGGGTGCAGCCATGGGTGGGCCTGGGAGGGCATAGGCCCACCCACTTGGCAGCCAGGCCCACCCACTGTGGAACCAGGCCCAGCCAATCAGAATGAGTTTTTCCCCACAAAAGGGCTTTATTACAGACAGAAATACTCCTCAGACAATCCCGCAGATGATGTAGCCTGATGTGGAGGTCCTGGGCTGGTGTGGTTACACGTGGTCTGTGGTTGTGAGGCCGGTTGGACATACTGCCAAATTCTCTAAAACGACGTTGGAGGCAGCTTATGGTAGAGAAATGAACATTCAATTCTCTGGCAACAGTTCTGGTGGACATTCCTGCAGTCAGCATGCCAATTGCATGCTCCCTCAAAACTTGAGACATCTGTGGCATTGTGTTGTGTGACAAAACTGCACATTTTAAAGTGGCCTTTTATTGTCCCCAGGGTCCACCTGTGTAGTGATCATGCTGTTTAATCAGATTCTTGATATACCACACCTGTCAGATGGATGGATTATCTTGGCAAAGTTGAAATGCTCACTAACAGGGATGTAAACAAAATTGTGCATAACATTTGAGAGAAAAAAAGCTTTTTGTGCATATGAAACATTTCTGGGATTTTTTATTTCAGCTCAGGAAACATGGGACTAACACTTTACATGTTGTGTTTATATTTTTGTTCAGTATAGTTTACAACCGTAATACATAAGGCCCTCTTATAAAAAGCCGGTCAATGGCGTTGGCCTTGATTATATGGTATTCTGACACATTGCTCCACTTGTTACCTACATTTACATTTTAGTCATTTAGCAGACACTCTTATCCAGATCGACTTACAGGAGCAATTAGGGTTAAGTGCCTTACTCAAGGGCACATCAACAGATTTTTCACCTAGTCAGCTCAGGGATTCAAACCAGCAAATTTTCGGTTACTGGCCCAACGCCCTTAACTGCTAGGCTACCTGCCGCCCTGGAGAGAATAACACTGCCTCTATTGAGCCCATTAAACTAACAACAAAATCATTCAGAAAGTATCACACGTACTTTCTACCAACCTCTTCCACAATCCATGCGGAATGGGGCCCAAATCTCAAATCTGATTTGTAAAGCCAGCCATAAATTATGTTGGTCAAATTTCAGAATAATCGTAATCCAATGATCTCCTTATTATAAATTTAGAGGAATCTGGGGCGTTTTCAATCAAGCACCCAAATTCAGCCATTTTGAAAAATCGGACATAGGGAGTACCCTACTGACTATTCACTATAACATAGTCCTGATGGAATGAAACCTCAAACCAGTTTTTATTCATTTTCAGAGCAAAAGCATAGTATACCAGCGGGTTGACTGAAAATACATGATGGATGGATTGACTGCGGCCTGTGCTCTTCTCTGAATGCTAGGCTAACGTTAGGCTAGCAACAAGGATCTCCCCCTCCAACACTGCTATCAACAGCAGCATTGTACTCTCTCTTGAGCCATGGGACGGAAATAGTGTGATGTGGAAGTCAACCTACGATTGGTGCAGTCAGGATTTCAGTTGAGACTTTACGTTCCAGATTGACCAAGTTGAACATGCAGAAGATTAAACCAGCCAAGTAATTCCAATAAGAAAGTTAATCAGAGATTAAAGGCCCACAGTGCTGTCAAAAACGTGATTTTCCTGTGTTTTACATATATTTACACACTATGAGGTAGGGCTGGGCAATTTATTGGATTAATTTGATGAATTCTAATGGATGTTTTTGTACATATTCCAAATGTCTGTAACGCAAGGCAGGAAACAGCTCTTTGGATCAGTGAAACAGGAAGCATTTCACTGTTAGTCTACACCTGTTGTTTATGAAGCATGTGACAAATAGTGTGGTGAAAGACATTACCCATACATGTGGGCTACATGACACATGCTGTGTGCCTGTTTATGCAAAACATGCAACTGACTCGGGAGCCCAGTAAGGAAAATGGAGTCGCCCAGTAGCTCTGTCTTGATTTCATTAGTCTTATATTCTGGGGGCAACTTCCTCATTCAGCACACATTCACGCCAAGGACTGTAAATAGAGTACCATATTAGGAGTCATAATACCCATAAAACCTAGCGGTCAAACAGGGAAATGGTTCCAATCGCGAATGTCACCAGCCAGACCGCATTCAAAACCATGTCTGAGGATTTCGCAATTTTCCAAACAACACTTGACAAGCACTCATCCAAAGGAGACTAACTCGAAAACCAATTGAGGCGCAATAACACTTTAATAGAAGGAATTGAGGACGTAAAGACTGAAACTTGTCATGACACAGAAGTCAAGGCCAAGAAACTCCTGGCAGATCAACTCAAACTGGACCCTAAACTCATGGAGACGGAGAGGGCGCATAGGAATGGCCCTTTCTTCCCCGATGGACGGCCCAGATCTATAGTGGTGAAACTACTCAGGTTCAAAGACAAGGAGGAGATTCTCAGGAGAGCCAAGTGCCTGAAGGGAACCAACATCTTTATCAATGAAGACTTCTCCGAAAAGGTACGACTCAAAAGAAAGTAACTGCTGCCATGACTAATTGAAGAACGAAAGATAGGCAACATGGCATACCTGAAGTATGATCAGCTGGTCGTTCACCCCGCCCCCTCTAGTAGGCCTATGGCAAGTGACTCCGCTACAGTCAACTGATTTGACACACATGCACATACAGTGCATTTGGAAAGTATTCAGACCCCTTGACTTTTTCCACATTTTGTTATGTTACAGCCTTATTCTAAAATTGATTAAATTACATTTTTTCCTCATCAATCGTCACACAATACCCTATAATGACAAAACGAAAATTTTTTAATAAATATATTAAAAATACAAAACAGAAATACCTTATTTACATAAGTATTCAGACCCTTTGCTATGAGACTCGAAATTGAGCTCAGGTTCATCCTGTTTCTACAACTTGATTGGAGTCCACCTGTGGTAAATTAAATTGATTAGACATGATTTGGAAAGGCAAACACCTGTCTTTATAAGGTCCCACAGTTGACAGTGCATATCAGAGCAAACACCAAGCCATGAGGTCAAAGGAATTGTCTGTAGAGGTCCGAGACAGTATTGTGTCGAGGGACAGATCTCGGGAAGGGTACCAAAACATTTCAGCAGCATTGAAGGTGCCCAAGAACCCAGTGGCCTCCATCATTCTTAAATAAAATGTGTGTGGAAACACCAAGACTCTTCCTAGAGCTGGCCGCCCGGCCAAACTGAGCAATCGGAGGAGAAGGGCCTTGGTCAGAGAGGTGACCAAGAACCAGATGGTCACTCTGACAGAGCTCCAGAGTTCCTCTGTGGAGATGGGAGAACCTTCCAGAAGGACAACCATCTCTGAAGCACTTCACCAATCAGGCCTTTATGGTAGAGTGGCCAGACAGAAGCCACTCTTCAGCAAAAGGCACATGACAGCCAGCTTGGAGTTTGCCAAAAGGCACCTAAATACTCTCAGACCATAAGAAACATGATTCTCTGATCTGATGAAACCAAGATTGGCCTCAATGCCAAGTGTCACGTCTGGAGGAAACCTGGCACCATCCCTACGGTGAAGCATGGTGGTGTCAGCATCATACTGTGGGGATGTTTTTCAGCCTCAGGGACTGGAAGACTAGCCGGGATCGAGGGAAAGATGAACGGAGCAAAGTACAGAGAGATCCTTGATAAAAACCTGCTCCAGAGCGCTCATGACCTCAGACTGGGGCGAAGGTTCACTTTCCAACAGGACAACAACCCTAAACACACAGCCAAGACAATGCAGGAGTGGCTTCAGGACAAGTCTCTGAATGTCCTTGAGTGGCCCAGCCAGAGCCCGGACATGAACATCTCTGGAGAGACCTGAAAATAGCTGTGCAGCGATGCTCCCCATCCAACCTGACAGAGCTTGAGAGGATCTGCAGAGAAGAATGGGAGAAATTCCCCAAATACAGGTGTGCCAGGCTTGTAGCTTCATACCCAAGAAGACTCAAGGCTGTAATCGCTGCCAAAGTTGCTTCAACAAAGTACTGAGTAAAGGATCTGAATACTTATGTAAATGTTATACATCTTTTTTTCTTTTTTTATAAATTTGCAAAACATTATAAAAACGTATTTTTGCTTTGTCATTAGGGGTATTGTGTGTAGATTGATGAGGGGGAAAAAAAACATTTAATCAATTTTAGAATAAGGCTGTAACGTAACAAAATCTGGAAAAAGTCAAGGGGTCTGAATACTTTCCGAATGCACTGTATATTTATTATACTTTGTTCATGTGTTTCACCTAACACGCATTGCTCAAAATGTCATAACCCTCTGAAGTCTTCAGTTGTGTTATGTGGACTGTGTCAATGTGCATTCCATAGGAAGTGCACCCCTATTGATAAAACGAACTCAAATGTATGGTTGTATTGGACATGTGAGGCATGCACTTTATGTTTCCGTTCCACTATCTGGATGATTCCGACTGTGTATCTCTCTTAGTTGGGCAGGATATCAACCCTGATAACATGGTCTTTAACCCATTAAATATTAATGAAGCGAACAATAAATATAATGATTGATTGAAACTTTTTGAAATTGACCAGAAATAAGTCTATCACTTGCAATTACTATAATGTTAAACTGCTATACAGGTTCTTAAATTGCTTATCTAATTCCAAGACAAGCTTATTTTCTACCTATAATTTGAACGTTCGCAGTCTTCCTAAAAATCATGACTACCTTGTTCCTTATCTGTCTTCTCTCAATCATGTATTTTCAATTGTTGCCCTTTCAGAAACATGGTTGACTGAAGAGACAACCATGGTTTATGACATGTCTCATTATAATGCTGTTAACCACTGTAGAACATCAAGAGTGGGAGGAGGAGTTTCCATTTTTGTTCATAAACGTTTTCAATTCATTGTAAGAGAGGACCTCTCACTTACATCTGATAACAAAGTATAAGAACAAATTTACTCACCTACTTTGGATATTTAAAAAATAAGATATTTTACTAACAAATTCCAAGAATCCTTAAATAATATAAAGTCAACTTTGAAAATAATCAATCAGCTGTTGAATAAGAAAAAAGCCATCTACAATGTATTGTTGGAAATAAGACCTATAGTGATCCTGATGTTATTTCATGTGAATTGAATTTTATTTTTATGTGGGTTCCTCTCTGTCAAAGAAAATGTGCTAAACTGATGGAAATCCCTTGGATTACATTAAGGGACATTTCCCTTCTCTGCTTCAGTTTGACCCTCCTGGTGTAATGGAGGTAATTGGTAACTTAAAGATATCAGCAGCAGGTCATGAGGAGATTGGTGCCTCTTTGGTGAAATCAGTGTCGTCCTCGATTACTGAGCCTCTAACGTAAACTACCAGTCAAAAGTTTGGACACACCTACTCATTCAAGGGTTTTTCTTTATTTTTACTATTTCTTACTTTGTATAATAATAGTGAAGACATCAACACTACGAAATAACACATATGGAGTCATGTAGTAACCAAAAAAGTGTTAATCAAATCAAAATATATTTTAGATGTTAGATTCTTCAAAGTAGCCACCCTTTGCCTTGATGACAGCTTTGCACACTTGGCATTCTCTCAACCAGCTTCATGATGTAGTCACCTGGAATGCATTTCAATTAACAGGTGTGCCTTGTTAAAAGTTAATTTGTGGAATTTCTTTCCTTCTTAATGCGTTTGTCCATATTATGGCAAGAACAGCTCAAATAAGCAAAGAGAAAGAACAGTCCATCATTACTTTAAGACATGAAGGTCAGTCAATATGGAACATTTCAAGAACTTTGAAAGTTACTTCAAGTGCAGTTGCAAAAACCATCAAGCGCTATGATGTAACTGGCTCTCATGAGGACCGCCACAGGAAAAGAAGACCCATAGTTACCTCTACTGTTCATTAGAGTTACTAGCCTCCGAAATTGCAGCCCAAATAAATGCTTCAGAGTTCAAGTAACAGACACATCTCAACATCAACTGTTCAGAGGAGACTGTGCGAATCAGGCCTTCATGGTCGAATTGCTGCAAAGAAACCACTAATAACGAACACCAATAAGAAGAAGAGACTTGCTTGGGCCAAGAAACACGAGCAATGGACATTAGACCGGTGGAAATCTGTCCTTTGGTCTGGAGTCCAAATTGGAGATTTTTGGTTCCAACTGCCGTGGCTTTGTGAGACGCGGTGTGGGTGAACGGATGATCTCTGCATGTGTATTTCCCACCGTAAAGCATGGCGGAGGAGGTGTGATGGTGTGGGGGTGCTTTGCTGGTGACACTGTCTGTGATTTAATTAGAATTCAAGACACACTTAACCAGCATGGCTACGACAGCATTCTGCAGCGATATGCCATCCAATATGGTTTGGGCTTAGTGGGACTATCATTTGTTTTTCAACAGGCCAATGACCCAACACACCTCCAGGCTGTGTAAGGGCTACTTGACCAAGAAGGAGAGTGATGGAGTGCTGCATCAGATGACCTGGCCTCCACAATCACCAGACCTCAACCCAATTGAGATAGTTTGGGATGAGTTGGACCGCAGAGTGAAGGAAAAGCAGCCAACAAGTGCTCAGCATATGTGGAACTCCTTCAAGACGGTTGGAAAAGCATTCCAGGTGAAGCTGGTTGAGAGAATGCCAAGAGTGTGCAAAGCTGTCATCAAGGCAAAGGGTGGCTACTTTGAAGAATCTCAAATCTATTTTGATTTGTTTAACACTTTTTTGGTTACTACATGATTCCATATGTGTTATTTCATAGTTTTGATGTCTTCACTATTATTCTACAATGTAGAAAATAGTAAAAAATTAAGAAAAATCCTGGAATGAGTAGGTGTGTCCAAACCTTTGACTGGTACTGTATATCTTCACCAAATATATGCAAACTGGTATTGTTCCTAAAGATTTGAAAATTGCCAAAGTTATCCCCCTCTATAAATCTGGGGATCCAAGATATTTTACAAATTATCTCCCAATATCTGTACTACATTGTTTCTCTAAAATCCTAGAACAATTGGTGTATAAGAGAATGTTGAAACATTTAAAATCAACACTGTATTCTATATGAGCACCAATATGGTTTCAACACTGAATTCTATATGAGCACCAATATGGTTTCAACACTATATTCTATATCAGCACCAATATGGTTTCAACACTGTATTCTATATCAGCACCAATATGGTTTCAACACTGTATTCTATATGATCACCAATATGGTTTCAACACTGTATTCTATATGATCACCGATATGGTTTCAACACTGTATTCTATATGATCACCAATATGGTTTCAACACTGTATTCTATATGATTACCAATATGGTTTCAACGCTGTATTCTATATGATCACCAATATGGTTTCTATATCAGCACCAATATGGTTTCAACACTGTATTCTATATGAGCACCAATATGGTTTCAACATTGTATTCTATATGAGCACCAATATGGTTTCAACACGGTATTCTATATGAGCACCAATATGGTTTCAACACGGTATTCTATATGAGCACCAATATGGTTTCAACACGGTATTCTATATAAGCACCAATATGGTTTCAACACTGTATTCTATATAAGCACCAATATGGTTTTCGTAAAAACAACTCCACAGATATGGCTCTTTTGCAATTTCCTAATCTATATCAATGACCTTGCTGCTGTGTCTTCTTCCCATGTTCTTTGCTGAAGAGCCCATATTTGATTTTATCACACAATAATTTTGATTCACTAATTAATGAAGCCAACTCAGGCATGGCCACATTTTCTGAATGGTTCCAGATAAACAAATTATCTTTAAATGTTAAAAAAATATTGTATTCACTAGTAAGAGTAAGAAATATTGTTTAAAAAAAGAACCAGAATCTCAATTGGTGGGAATGAAAGGGAACAAGTCACATCCATTAGATTCCTCTGAGTTCTAATTGATGAAAAGTTATCCTGGACAGATCATATTCAATTTGTCTGCAGCAAAGTGATGAAATCTGTTAGTATCATAAGACCGATTAGTGGTTTGGTTCATCAGGCTTGCTTCCTAACTCTATACTATAGCTTCATTTACCCATATCTCATTTACTGTAATATTGTCTGGGTCAGTCCATATGCCTCCTACCTACACAAATGACTCACCATACAATATACAAGACTAGCCACCTCCTCTAATTACCTGGCTCCCTCTGCACCTTTGTTTAAGAAACTCAATATATTGTCTAGTTACGACATTAATGTACGCCAATTATGCACTTTAATCTACAAATACTCATACCTCCCAGACAGTTTACCTAAACCCTTCAATGGATTCCAGGTTAATTCTGTAGTCCATCTATATAACACAAGGCACTGCGATAACCTTCACCCTCCCCACTGCCGCACCTCACCTAGTCAATTCTCAATCAGATACAGAGGTACCATACTCTGGAATTCTTATCTTCACATTGCCAAAACATCATCATCCCTCAATAACTTAAAGCGAAGACTGGGGGTCAGTCAGCCTGATGAACCAAACTACTCAGTAATCTCCTCCATGGAGACTGGTGGTCAGCCTGATGAACCAAACTACTCAGTAATCTCCTCCATGGAGACTGGTGGTCAGCCTGATGAACCAAACTACTCAGTAATCTCCTCCATATAGACTGGGGGTCAGCCTGATGAACCAAACTACTCAGTAATCTCCTCCATATAGACTGGGGGTCAGTCAGCCTGATGAACCAAACTACTCAGTAATCTCCTCCATATAGACTGGGGGTCAGTCAGCCTGATGAACCAAACTACTCAGTAATCTCCTCCATATAGACTGGGGGTCAGTCAGCCTGATGAACCAAACTACTCAGTAATCTCCTCCATGGAGACTGGTGGTCAGCCTGATGAACCAAACTACTCAGTAATCTCCTCCATATAGACTGGGGGTCAGCCTGATGAACCAAACTACTCAGTAATCTCCTCCATATAGACTGGGGGTCAGTCAGCCTGATGAACCAAACTACTCAGTAATCTCCTCCATATAGACTGGGGGTCAGTCAGCCTGATGAACCTAACTACTCAGTAATCTCCTCCATATAGACTGGGGGTCAGTCAGCCTGATGAACCAAACTACTCAGTAATCTCCTCCATATAGACTGGGGGTCAGTCAGCCTGATGAACCTAACTACTCAGTAATCTCCTCCATATAGACTGGGGGTCAGTCAGCCTGATGAACCAAACTACTCAGTAATCTCCTCCATATAGACTGGGGGTCAGTCAGCCTGATGAACCAAACTACTCAGTAATCTCCTCCATATAGACTGGGGGTCAGTCAGCCTGATGAACCAAACTACTCAGTAATCTCCTCCATATAGACTGGGGGTCAGTCAGCCTGATGAACCAAACTACTCAGTAATCTCCTCCATGGAGACTGGTGGTCAGCCTGATGAACCAAACTACTCAGTAATCTCCTCCATGGAGACTGGTGGTCAGCCTGATGAACCAAACTACTCAGTAATCTCCTCCATGGAGACTGGTGGTCAGCCTGATGAACCAAACTACTCAGTAATCTCCTCCATGGAGACTGGTGGTCAGCCTGATGAACCAAACTACTCAGTAATCTCCTCCATGGAGACTGGTGGTCAGCCTGATGAACCAAACTACTCAGTAATCTCCTCCATGGAGACTGGTGGTCAGCCTGATGAACCAAACTACTCAGTAATCTCCTCCATATAGACTGGGGGTCAGCCTGATGAACCAAACTACTCAGTAATCTCCTCCATATAGACTGGGGGTCAGTCAGCCTGATGAACCAAACTACTCAGTAATCTCCTCCATGGAGACTGGTGGTCAGCCTGATGAACCAAACTACTCAGTAATCTCCTCCATGGAGACTGGTGGTCAGCCTGATGAACCAAACTACTCAGTAATCTCCTCCATGGAGACTGGTGGTCAGCCTGATGAACCAAACTACTCAGTAATCTCCTCCATATAGACTGGGGGTCAGCCTGATGAACCAAACTACTCAGTAATCTCCTCCATATAGACTGGGGGTCAGTCAGCCTGATGAACCAAACTACTCAGTAATCTCCTCCATATAGACTGGGGGTCAGTCAGCCTGATGAACCAAACCACTCAGTAATCTCCTCCATGGAGACTGGTGGTCAGCCTGATGAACCAAACTACTCAGTAATCTCCTCCATGGAGACTGGTGGTCAGCCTGATGAACCAAACTACTCAGTAATCTCCTCCATATAGACTGGGGGTCAGTCAGCCTGATGAACCAAACTACTCAGTAATCTCCTCCATATAGACTGGGGGTCAGTCAGCCTGATGAACCAAACTACTCAGTAATCTCCTCCATGGAGACTGGTGGTCAGCCTGATGAACCAAACTACTCAGTAATCTCCTCCATGGAGACTGGTGGTCAGCCTGATGAACCAAACTACTCAGTAATCTCCTCCATGGAGACTGGTGGTCAGCCTGATGAACCAAACTACTCAGTAATCTCCTCCATGGAGACTGGTGGTCAGCCTGATGAACCAAACTACTCAGTAATCTCCTCCATGGAGACTGGTGGTCAGCCTGATGAACCAAACTACTCAGTAATCTCCTCCATGGAGACTGGTGGTCAGCCTGATGAACCAAACCACTCAGTAATCTCCTCCATGGAGACTGGTGGTCAGTCAGCCTGATGAACCAAACTACTCAGTAATCTCCTCCATGGAGACTGGGGGTCAGTCAGCCTGATGAACCTAACTACTCAGTAATCTCCTCCATGGAGACTGTGGGTCAGCCTGATGAACCAAACTACTCAGTAATCTCCTCCATGGAGACTGGTGGTCAGCCTGATGAACCAAACTACTCAGTAATCTCCTCCATGGAGACTGGGGGTCAGTCAGCCTGATGAACCAAACTACTCAGTAATCTCCTCCATATAGACTGGTGGTCAGCCTGATGAACCAAACTACTCAGTAATCTCCTCCATATAGACTGGTGGTCAGCCTGATGAACCAAACTACTCAGTAATCTCCTCCATATAGACTGGTGGTCAGCCTGATGAACCAAACTACTCAGTAATCTCCCTCCATATAGACTGGTGGTCAGCCTGATGAACCAAACTACTCAGTAATCTCCTCCATATAGACTGGGGGTCAGCCTGATGAACCAAACTACTCAGTAATCTCCTCCATATAGACTGGTGGTCAGCCTGATGAACCAAACTACTCAGTAATCTCCTCCATATAGACTGGTGGTCAGCCTGATGAACCAAACTACTCAGTAATCTCCTCCATATAGACTCGTGGTCAGCCTGATGAACCAAACTACTCAGTAATCTCCTCCATGGAGACTGGTGGTCAGCCTGATGAACCAAACTACTCAGTAATCTCCTCCATATAGACTGGTGGTCAGCCTGATGAACCAAACTACTCAGTAATCTCCTCCATATAGCCTAACTCTTACACACTCACATGCACACACACATTTAAACAAAACAAACTGTTTTTTCCCCCTCGTGATTACTGATCAATTCATTTATATATTTATAATTTGTAGGTTTTGTTATCTGTTTTAACAAACCTTTTTTATTTTTGTATTGTATATAGTTTTTTTGTGGTGTGGTTTTTATATAAGCCCTTGGGCTTCCAACCACACCTGCACACTGTTTTTTAAAATGTATTTGTTTTTATCTGTATTGTTATTTATCTCTTGTTTTCTTTGGTGCAAATAAATTAAACTAAACGTAAACTTTTCCACCATTAATTTTTCCCATAGGGGATTTTAGCAACCCTTAAAATAAGGGCTGTGTTTCGTGTAGGCTTACCCTGGCGTGACGTTTTGATAACCGTGTAAATCTCTCTAGGACAAGGTGACTTTTATCAATATATTCACCAGTATTTACCCCCCAAATGAAATGCAAATTAGCTGCTAATGTGGCTATCATAAAGAACTACAAATGACATGATGATCTGGACGAGACTGCCGAATCGAGGCAAAGGTAAGAATCTCTGGATTAACTATCTAATGTTAGCTAAATGTAGTAATGAATAAATTGGCTACATTTCTTTAAATGGACAATTCTGTGAACTGTCTTGTGCAAGTTAAAATGTATACAATACCTGTTAGCAATGGTGTCAGCTAGAGATGACTTGCACGGATTTTGAGTTTTACATGATGTCTACATCAATTAGCATTGACTGCTAGATTTTCTGGGTATTATGACACCTCCACTGTGGGGCTCTATATCAAGTGCAAATAAACTCCTTGACGGACACCTACACATGTGAAGCTGTGTTGGTATCCAGGCAGAGACATGCAAGGATAGCCCTGGATGACTGGCACTCTGACTTGCAATGCAACTGAAATGGCAGTTGTCCACACAAAATATACATCAATGTTATTAGTGGACAAATAACATGGCTCTTCCCACAGTAAGGCTTTCCACTAGTTCCCACAGCCACAGTCAAAATTGACTATATTGTAAAAATTCATGAAAACAAAAATTAGCTTTTAAATCTTAATGTAAGGTTAGGCATAAGGTTAGCAGTGTGGTTAAGGTTTAAAATCAGATTTTAAGAAGATAAATTGTAAAAATAGGCGGGGTTTATTACTTTGTGGTAACTAGTGACGATCCACAGTAAGATCCTGACCAAGGCTCCATTCCACCTACAGTATGTCACTATCAGCCGGCCGGGATTCCCCCATGTCTCAGACTAAAAGAGTGAAGTAGTGATTTTCTTCTTTTTTTGGCAGGAGAAACACAGAAACTGCTTACATGCCAGGAATACACTTAGAAATGTGGGCTTTGGCAAAGGAACAGCTGAAAACGAGCAAACTCACAACACTTTCCCCCTTAAATGTCAAGGAAACTACAGGAGTGAAGTTTAGAGGCAAGCAGGTGGGAACCAGACACACACAGTAATAACAGATGACATACAATATTAAACGTATAGAAGACAACAGGCGCCAGCATGTCCATTTAAAGGTTATAGTAACAAATCTATCTGAGCAACAAGATTATGACAGTATAAAAGCATGATCACTACAAATAAAGCTCGCAGTTCAAGCCTACAGTATTTGACAGAAGATGTATTCTTCTTTTAAAACAAATACTCATTTCATTGGCGTTGTGGTTACCGTTAACGCTTGACCCAACTCTGAGCAGGCTTACTCAAATTGCTTACTTGTCTGTTATGAATGTTTTGCAAATATCATGGGATGTAATTCAGCAAAGTTAAGATATCTAGATAGGACTTTCATCCTTTGTGAGACAAAGTCCCTAGAAACCAATTACACTGTAGTAATAATAATAATAATAATAATTATTATTATTATTATGAGGCTTGCGCAGCAAAAGCCCCAGCTTCAATCTTCAACATACAGTCCTACTTATTTTTTAGCACGCTACTCCTCCTACACCGTTTAAGCTAGAAACGCCATTCAAACATTAAAACGTGCGGAATGGTCTCACTCGAGTTGCTTGTATACAACTTTTTGATATCTGTTATACCATCTGCTTGTTATGGCATTTCCTCAACATTCTAAAGCTCCCCATTGTGACATCATCACTTCCAACTGCCATTCTCTGTTAATGCAATAATGCAACTTTTGACCCAAATCAGCTACTTTGACCACTTTGCAACAACTTAGACAAAAGTTAGAGCTTTTACATCTTCGTCTACTTCTCTGCTACTCAAATCTGGCGTTTGAACCAAAAAATATATAATTTACATATATTTATTCATACATTTTTATTCAAGAGCACATAAAGAATATGTACCATATATACACAATATATCTTTGCTGTCTTTACAAAGGAGCGTAATTACATTCACATGTTAAGGGTACATTTTGGCTGTATAGAGCAAATATTTAAAGAGTCTAAATAAGAATATAATTTGGATAAAGCCACAGAAAAATAACAGAAGCATTAAAAAAATGTTTTTTTATTACAGAATAAGACCAGTACGATGTCAGGAACTCTGACCAGACACCTTCATACCTATGCTGTCTATGTTGCAAGATTGATGTAATTCTCTCCATGTCAGCAAGTTCCCCGCATAGACCTAACCCCATATCTATTGTTACACATTTCATTGCTGCTGCTAAAAGATAATCTATCAATTTAAATGGAGAGGATTGGAGTGTATCCACAGGAACAATACCTAGAAGGAGATGACATGGGTCTGGTTGAAAAATAATACCTGTTATGTCCTGTATAACATGGACAATTTCTGACCAAAAATTATATTCTGATATAAAGTTACAGCTGTTTTAGTAACCGCATCAACATGTTCTGTAACTTTTTTGCAAACAACTGCCATTTTGACCACTACCCCAACAAGTTAGACAAAAAGTTAGAGGGTATGAAATCTTCCTCTACTTCTCTGCTATTCATATTTGTTTGCGGAACCAAAACATTCACTACGGATCTTACGGTACAGCTGTTTTAGTAACTGCATTACCACATTTTCTCCCAACTTTTCCCCAAACAACTGCCGTTTTGACCACTAACCTAACAAGTCAGACAAAAACATACCGAGGTATGAAATCCTCCCCTACTTCTCTGCTTGGAATAGTGTCTACCAATCTGTAGATGTTTTAGTAACCCATCAACTACTCTCTTTCTAGCTGCAGTAAATCATGTCAGAAGCTAGCGGATTAATTATTTACCAGCAACAGCTGCAAATTTAAATAAAAATACATCACGTTTTGAAGTTCACTTTCCTTGCTTTGTCTAACACTATCATGAATCTAGCAAATATGTTTTGTGGGTCAGAGTGCAGTATTTAGTTCATATTAAAGCACAAACTTACTGTATATGTTAGCATGTTTCCACACACTTGCTTTAGCCAAAATGGAGTAGTGTTGCCAAGGCTACTGTTGCCTAGCAATGCTTGACTCGCTGGAATGAATGTCTTTCATAGCTCTTCAAATTCCCATGATTTGTCAATCTGTTTCAGACCAAACAAGCTAGCGTTAAGATTAAGAATACTTTCCCGGTCTGGACGACCTGGAATGATAAAGAGAAGATTTCAAATGCTTACTAGCTTTGTCCTCCTTTTCCAGGATCATGCTCCGTGCTCTAATCATGCTCAGAAAATCTAATCAAACACTTCATGAGCTCATGTTGCGCAACATTTCTATAGGCAATGCAATTGTGGAAGAAAACAGAGGGATTGCCGCTAATAAAAAGAGGAGGATCCCGTCAGCTTTCTATAGGCTAGGCCTACTATATTTATTTCTCAACTTTCCTAATATTAAGCACATTGCTTATATTTACAACAGGAGTATAGGCTACCTGGCTGGCATGAAAACCAAGCGTCCTCCATTCGCTATTTAAGTGCATAGATGACATGTATTTTTCCCCGCTGTCCCTGTTTCAATACAGGTGCATGATAATGGTTCATTCTAAATCAAAACAAATGTCACACATATATTATTTAGTATATGTAAAGACAAGATTAAATCAAGAATAGTCTGATGGGTGACAATATTAGCCTATCACTTGTGAATTATTATATTATCACTTGTGAATGATGCCCAGCATAAGAAACAATGCCTTTTTTTGCAACTATTTCTAATCATAGTCGCACACCTCATGTAGCCTAGCCCATAAGTGGCGAAATAACGTCTTAAAATTAAGCACATTAATCCGCTTTACAAGGGGTGTAGAGCCTAACTGGCATATATAAGCAGCACGAGTTTCAAGTTTGGGGAAGATAATTTTCACCATAAAATGCACCTTTATATTAAAAGCATTACTTGCATAATTTTAGGGTGCATTACGGCCACAAAGAGGATGCTGCCGTGAAATTTGAGGCATTATCAAATGCTTGTCAAATTGTGAATGAGAGACTACTGGAGTTAAATTAAAATTAATTAATAATTAATATGCCATTTAGCAGACGCTTTTATCCAAAGCGACTTACAGTCATGCGTGCATACATTTTTGTGTATGGGTGGTCCCAGGGATCGAACCCACTACCTTGGCGTTACAAGCGCCGTGCTCTACCAGCTGAGCTACAGAGGACCACAAGTGTGTACAGCCTGCGCAAGTGGCAAGTGTGTACAGCCTGCGCAAAAAACAAAGCAGAGCTCATGCCTTTCAAGCAACTTTTTTCAAAACATCATTAGTCTCATCATGCAGCCTTACAATGTATTAAAAATCAAAACATATAGCCCAATGTCGAACAACTAAAGTTACATTAACAACTCTAAATTAAGCAGACAGGAGTACCTATTTCTTTGTTAACAGCTCAACACAGAATAGCCGCATGTGTGCACTCGTTTGGAGAAAATATTTCAATTTTATTCAGCTCTGTTCAATTGTATTCTTCATTTTATAAATAATATAAAATAATACCACGGAATTATAAGCAAATCTACTGACCACAGCTAGTGACCACAACCACACAACTACTGACCACAACCACACTACTACTGACCACAGCCACACAACTACTTACCACAACGTTTCACCACAACAACACAACTACTGACCACGACTACTGACCACAACCACACAACTACTGACCACAACCACTGACCACAACCACACAACTACTGACCACAACCACACCACTTCTGACTACACAACTACTGACCACTCAACTGCTGACCACAATTACTGACCATAACCACAACCACACAACTACTGACCACATCTAGTGACCACAACCACTGACCACAACCCCACAATGTTTGACCATAACCACACAACTTCTGACCACAACCATACAACTGCTGACCACAACCACACAACTTCTGACCACATCTAGTAACCACAACCACACAACTACTGACCACATCTAGTGACCACAATCACACAACTACTGACCACAACCACACTACTTCTGACCACACAACTACTGACCACTCAACTGCTGACCACAATTACTGACCAAACACACAACTTCTGACCACAACCACACAGCTGCTTACCACATCTAGTGACCACAACCACACAACTTCTGACCACACAACTACTGACTAACTCAACTGCTGACCACAACCACACAACTATTGACCACAACAACACATCCTCTGACCAGATCTAGTGACCACAAGTACACAACTACTGACAACAACCACAGAACTTCTGACCACAACCAAACAACTGCTTACCACAACTACTGACCACAACCACACAACTTCTGAAAACACAACTACTGACCACACAACAACTGACCACACAACAACTACTGACCGCAACACCACAAGACCATAACCACACAACTACTGACCGCAACACCACAAGACCATAACCACACAACTACTGACCACAACATCTGACCACAACCACACATCTGCTGACCACAACCACACAACTACTGACCACAACAACACAACTACTGACCACAACCACACAACTTCTAACCACATCGAGTGACCACAATAACACAACTTATGACCACAACCACTGACCAAAACCACACAACTTCTGACCACACAACTAACTACTGACCACACAACTAACTACTGACCATAACCACACAACTACTGACCACAACCACAAAACTACTGACCACAACTATTGACCACTACTGAACAAGCAAAAGACACCAAACCAACTTTCATATGTTCAGGCTATCCTAACCTCAAATTATTTAAAACTTTTATCAACTATAACTACAGTTGAAGTCGGAAGTTTACATACACCTTAGCCAAATACATTTAAACTCAGTTTTTCCCAATTCCTGAGATTTAATCCTAGTAAAAATTCCCTGTTTTAGGTCAGTTAGGATCACCACTTTATTTTAAGAATGTGAAATGTCCGAATAATAGTAGAGAGAATTATTTATTTAAGCTTTTATTTCTTTCATCACATTCCCAGTGGGTCAGAAGTTTACATACACTCAATTAGTATTTGGTAGCATTGCCTTTAAATTGTTTAACTTGGGTCAAACGTTTCGAGTAACCTTCCACAAGCTTCCCACAATAAGTTGGGTGAATTTTGGCCCATTCCTCATGACAGAGCTGGTGTAACTGAGTCAGGTTTGTAGGCCTCCTTGCTCGCACACGCTTTTTCAGTTCTGCCCACACATTTTCTATAGGATTGAGGTCAGGGCTCTGTGAAGGCCACTCCAATACCTTGAGTTTGTTGTCCTTAAGCCATTTTGCCACAACTTTGTAAGTATGCTTGGGGCCATTGTCCATTTGGAAGACCCATTTGCGACCAAGCTTTAACTTCCTGACTGATGTCTTGAGATGTTGCTTCAATATATCCACATAATTTTCCTTCCTCATGATGCCATCTATTTTGTGAAGTGCACCAATCCCTCCTGCAACAAAGCACCCCCACAGCATGATGCTGCCACCCCTGTGCTGCACGTTTGGTATGGTGTTCTTCGGCTTGCAAGCAGCCCCCTTTTTCCTCCAAACATAACGATGGTCATTATGGCCAAACAGTTCTATTTTTGTTTCATCAGACCAGAGGACATTTCTCCAAAAAGTACGATCTTTGTCCCCATGTGCAGTTACAAACCGTAGTCTGGCTTTTTTATGGCGGTTTTGGAGCAGTGGCTTCTTCCTTGCTGAGCGGCCTTTCAGGTTATGTCGATATAGGACTCGTTTTACTGTGGATATAGATACTTTTGTACCTGTTTCCTCCAGCATCTTCACAAGGTCCTTTGCTGTTGTTCTGGGATTGATTTGCACTTTTCGCACCTAAGTACATTCATCTCTAGGAGACAGAACGCATCTCCTTCCTGAGCGGTATGACGGCTGCGTGGTCCCATGGTGTTTATCCTTGCGTACTATTGTTTGTACAGATGAACGTGGTACCTTCAGGCGTTTAGAAATTGCTCCCAAGGATCAACCAGACTTGCGGAAGTCTACAATTCTTTTTCTGAGGTCTTGGCTGATTTCTTTTGATTTTCCCATGATGTCAAGCAAAGATGCACTGAGTTTGAAGGTAGGCCTTGAAATACATCCACAGGTACACCTCCAATTGACTCAAATGATGTAAATTAGCCTATCAGAAGCTTCTAAAGCCATGACATCATTTTCTGGAATTTTCCAAGCAGTTTAAAGGCACAGTCAACTTAGTGTATGTAAACTTCTGATCCACTGGAATTGTGATACAGTGAATTATAAGTGAAATAATCTGTCTGTAAACAATTGTTGGAAAAATTACTTGTGTCACGCACAAAGTAGATGTCCTAACCGACTTGCAAAAACTATAGTTTGTTAACAAGACATTTGTGGAGTGGTTGAAAAACGAGTTTTAATGACTCCAACCTAAGTGTATGTAAACTTCCGACTTCAACTGTATATTATTTTGTACACATTTCCATAAAATAACCCACCAACAATAACTCTTGAACCGTTCAAGCTAGATACAGCAAACCAACTTTATGTTCAGGCTATCCTAGCTTTTCATCTACCTTTTTCAACTATAACATTTACATTACATTTACATTTTAGTCATTTAGCAGACGCTCTTATCCAGAGCGACTTACAGGAGCAATTAGGGTTAAGTGCCTTGCTCAAGTCATCAGAATTACTACTGCAGATACTACCACTACTATAACGTTTTTTCAAAACCATACATACTTTACTATTTAAAGCAAAAAAGTTAAGTAAATATTTTTACATTTCTACCACTACCACAAAAATACTTTAAAAAGCTTTAGCAAGCCCCACAACTTCACTTGTAAAGTTACAATCTATTTTTGGGTGGGTGTTTATAATTTGTCCTATTTCACACAAGTACAACTGTAATGTAGATGTAGAGGTAGATAGCCCAGCGCTTAAGAGCGGTGGGCCAGCAACAGAAAGGTCGCTGGTTCGAATCCCGAGCCGACTAGGTTAAAAATCTGTCCATGTGCCCTTGAGCAAGGTACTTAACCCTAATTCCTGTAAATTGCCCTGGATAAGAGTGTCTTCTAAATTACTAAAATGTAAATGTAAGATTGGACAGTAACAATATTTTTACGCATGTCATTTCCATCGTTGTCACAATAGCTAAAACTCAACCACATTGAGACATTTACTTGTCTATGAAAACACAAAATTTCGACAGCAAACATAGGCCCCTGATTTTTGCCCATTTCGTGCCTGTGTTTTCATAAACAAGTAAGCTGTTAGGTGAGTGTATTTTCACTGCGCCTGGAAAGAGACAGTTGCAGAACGCTATAGCAGAGAACTATTGGATGAATCATAGCTTAAAAACATAGCTCAGTTGACAGTTTAAATTGGTTTTAGCTATTGTAATGTAATGACAAGGATGAAAATATTGTCGCTGTTCTAAATATTGCCCTTGTTTTACTACTTTTTCATAAAATGTCTGCAGATTGATGCTGGGAATGTTGTCAACAAAAATATATAATTCCAGATGCAAAAGGATTTTTGTGTCATGTGTTAGTGGAAATACTGAATAATTCAGTTATAACACCAAATGTATATAGAGCATTTAAGACACAATGTACAGAAATAAAGGGAGGAGACGGGAATATTTTCCACGATGGGAAGATCAGCTGACTCCTCGGCTTTCTAGAAAATGCCATTATCGCTAAACTACTCACTATTTCAGTTACACTACAAAAGCGCTTCCTTGGTGAGCCCAGCTTGGACTCTGAGCACATTCCAAACATCATTTCCTGTACACAACAACAGTGGCCAGCAGTAATGTAAACTCTGCCTTAACAAGGCATGTTATTCATTAGACTGCATTCATTATGCAAATCAACCTATACCCATCATGAGGTTGCTACAACCTAGCCTATGAATGAAAGTTCACAATGTAGGTGTACACATGTCAAGAGAAAAAATTTAGGTGACTGACAGTGACACATTCAATACTGCCTTGCACTCTTGCCTGCATCTAGCTGATCTAAGGTGTGATCATTAGTCCAACAGTTGCAAACGAGAGTTTCTATTGGACCAATTCAGGTATATTTATCCCTGTTTTGCTTGCTTCCATTTAAGAAACATTTTCAACAGAATCGGCAAAATGAATACACCTCTCATCAGGCATAAACACAGTTCACTTTCATTGCAGCCACGTTGTATTCCTTCTTGCATCTATGCGCTCTCCTCCTCTCACCTTGTCCCTTCTTTTGTGGACTTCAATGCACAACACATCAGCTGCTGCAAAATGAATTGCCTCTCTGAGGAAATTAAAGTTTTCTGAATCTGAATGTGACCAGGCGAAAAAACCTTTCCAAGCCAAACCATGTCATAACCGCTACACACAGCCTACATTGTTGTCACCATATTAGCTAAAGTAACGGCATAGTCAACATAGCTAATAGAACTTGTAAACCCGCTACAATCATGCAGTAACTTTACAGTGTATAGTCAGTAAGCAGTTTAGCAGATACACCAGCAGGCCCCGGTGGCAATACATTTGTAAAACCAAAAGCTTACCTTGACTTGAAAAAGTTCCAGTGTTGTGTTGGATAGTCATAGCCAGCTATCTAACATAGCATCCCTCTGTTTGAGTAGGGTGTGAGTAGGCCAAACTAGCTAGCTGCATTTGCTGGCTAAGTAAGTGAAAAAAATATTACATCTCTCTCTCTCTTGCTTCTCCTTCATTTTTGAAGAAATTAATTTGTTCGAAACTGTTCAACTATTGTATTTCTCTCTCTCTGAGTCAACTACTCACCACATTTTATGCACTGCAGTGCTGGCTAGCTGTAGCTTATGCTTTCAGTAATAGATTCATTCTCTGATCCTTTGATTGGGTGGACAACATGTCAGTTCATGCTGCAAAAGAGCTCTGATAGATTGGAGGACATCCTCCGGAAGTTGTCATAATTACTGTGTAAGTCTATGGAAGGCATGAGCTTCCTAGGTTTTGTACTGAAGTCAATGTACCCAGAGGAGGACGGAAGCTAGCTGTCCTCCGGCTACACCATGGTGCTACCCTACAGAGTGCTGTTGAGGCTACTGTAGACCTTCATTGCAAAACAGTGTGTTTTAATTATTTGGTGACGTGATTATATTTAGTATAGTTTTATCTAAAAATGATGCTTTTTTTAATGTTCAAAAAACAATATTTTTATTAAATTCACTGAGAAGGATGGTCCTGCCCTTGTTCCTCTGAGGAGCCTCCACTGCAATATGGACAGGCACAAAGTGATCCACTATGGTTTCATCAAGGCCGGCTCCAGTCGCTTAGGGCCCCAGGCAGATATCGTTAACATGGCATAAGTCATGGCAAAATGGGTAGAATTGCAGGAAATTAACTGTAAAACTATTTTTCTCTCTGCCCCATGGCAAAATAAGTAGAATTGCATGAAATGTGTCATAAAATTACAAAAACTGTATCTCCGCCCCAAGGCAAAATGCGTAGAAATGCAGGAAATTCACTTTAAAACGGGGGGCACTAAAATATAAAATAATCCAGAAATGTAAAGTAGAGATACTGCCTTGGAGGCTGGGTATGATAGGGAGCGAAAAGCCTTTTTTGTCAGGTTAATATGAAATTAAGACATATTCATAACCAATTATTCAAATCAACATAAACATTGCCCTCGAAAGACACATACATACAGTTTTTTGGGGGAAAGGTGTGGGGCCTGCCTCACTGGGCGCCCAGGGGAGCTTTTGTTGTGGGGGATTAAGTGCCTTGCTTAAGGGCATGACGGCAGGCAATGGCATCTAGGATTTGATACCAGCAATACTCCGGTTGCCAGCTTTTTCCTGTCGGTCCCGGGATTCGAACTAGCAATGAAATCTCAAATGCCATGCTTACAATTCACCAAGGGGATATTTCAAAAGAGACTTGTGATCAAGCTTTCTCAAAACCTTTGAAGGTCAGAATCAATGTATTACCAAACACAGCCACCTTATGTCATGATGTGGTAACAGCCAAAGAGATAGCATTTGAAAATTTCGTTTCCCTCCATATTGCCAAACCTAAACCAAATTTTTTAGCACTTCTTCAAGCCAATTTATGCTTGATCCGAAAACTTGGTCGGAGGCGCCATATGGAGGCATTCCGAGGCCAAATTGAGCTCCGTTCCGCATCGACGTGCGCCGCCCCATATAGCTCCGCATTGACATGATTGGTTGACGGTATGTGGGGGCGGCAGGTCCAGTATAAACACAAACTCACTTCCTTGACAATTTCCTTCACAACAGCTCTTCTCAGCGACGCGCAAGAAGTATAAATGTCCTGACTTCTGCAGAGCCCGTATCACAGTAAATGCTGTGTATGCACTCACTAACTGTAAGTCGCTCTGGATAAGAGCGTCTGCTAAATGACTAAAATGTAAATGTATGGCCACTGTAGATATCAGATTGACCTCGCAGAGCCTTTTACGTAACGCCTCTCCTATCCTCTTGCAACTTTTATATATCTACAAAAAGTCAATTCAAAGGCCAAGAAAATGCTGGAAAGGCCCAATTGATTCCATGCAATCAATCTAATGTAATTCACCTGATAAATATAATTGGTCTATCGTTTTTATGTTTATAACCTACATTAACGTTTTTTTTTAAGGAAACGAATATATGCACACATATAGAATGATCATCATATGCGTTTTCAAGAAATTAGCGACTAAAATTATGTATTTATCAGCCGAGTTGTGGCTACTCTAGCCTACTCAAATTACTCACTAAACAAATACGCTATATTGTCTTAAATGTGGTAGACAACATCAACACAAAAAGCAGGTAAATTGAACAGTTAGCCTGTTCTATTTAATTTTGCTTTAGGAAATGTAAATACTGCTACCAGAATCCTTTGGCAACTTCCCCTTTCCCACAGCCAATGTGAACAACAGGTACCCTAACATAGCACACCAAGCTACGATACAAAATATACCATTTTTTATATATTAAACAAGTATGAGTTAATGTACTTCATTATTTGCAAATGCAAAATCAACCCAAACTCAAAACGATCATTTCATTACTTGGCATATCAAATCAAATTGTATTTGTCACATACACGTGTTTAGCAGATGTTATAGCGGGTGTAGCGAAATGCTTGTATGCACACATGCGGTGTGAGGTGATGCAGAGGCTCCCCTCATAGTGGGCTTTTTAGGACTACTACTGAGGTGTGGTGTTCTTACAGCCGCCAAAGCATCACCCAGGTGGACGATCCAGCCTACCTACAGAGGAGGAGCTGTGAACATCGAAGACGAGGTGCCGGATGAAGAGCTCGGTGGCCTGTCTGTCAGATGTCTCTACCTCCCTGCGTGCTGTACTATCAATGCTCCATCCGCTCAAGATACTACCTTTCCGAACTGCCCATCATCTAAAACTGTAGAAGACCATCGACCAAGAACTGCCAGATCCTCCTACATTTGTTTTGTTATATTGTTTTCTGTTTGTTTTGTTTTTAAAGCGACTTTGAGATTCAACGTGTAATGAAAAGCGATATATAAATAAATATATTCTTATCAAAAGGGGCATGTACACATTGGGCTGTATCCGATTAGTAAAGTTGAATCAGACATGATATAAACGTATCTTAATTATCCGAGGAACATATAAAACAACATTAGGCAGGAGAAGACTCCTGCTTGTATAATGAATTCCAAACCGAGCGTGCGAGTGGCAATAACAGAAGAAAAAAAACTTACCAAATCAGCTTCCGTTTTATTTTTGCATTCTTGGGAACCGGAAGAAAAATTCCTGATTTCCTCCTGAATCTAAGGCGTTCTGGTGGTTATCAATTGTGTATTTCAGATATAGTAGTAAACTGATATCAATTGATTGTGATATTTCTATTCCGTTGCACACATCTAATTCGATTTCAATGTATGGCTTGATTTACAGGTTACATTGTATCTTTGACTAATTTAAGGCGTGCTCACCGTCGTAGAGTCAAATCATTGGTTGACAAACAGCAATCAGATGCAAATTCCCTCTGAATCATACGAGGCCAACTTATACATACAAAGGGTATGTCGGCAAATGTAAATATATGTGCAGTCAGTGTGGGGGGAAATAATGGCATTGTATAATAATGGTTTCTAAGTTTCATGTTGGTGAAATATGTAAGAGATGTTGAAACGTGTTTGTGTTCTATAACTCGAGGAAGGAAGAAACTATTTTATCCCTAAGCACTCCTCGACGTAGTCATGGTTGGAAACTTGGCAGATTCTCCCTTGACATTATAATGAAAGACTACCTACCCCATTTAAGCTTTTGGCGACGTTCCCTTAGGTAGTGAGCGATCCCTTTTCACCCTACAGCAGGTGGGTGGTGCCGATATTCTATTGCAGGGGTCTGCAACTAGAGCCCACGGGCCAAAACCGGACCCGCGAGCGATTTCCTTTGTTGATTTTTATTTTGTTGATTTCTTGTAAAAAAATTAAAAAAATAAGACAAAAATCACCAGGAATTCAGCTAAAAATGTTTAATTTAGGAAATCTGTTGCCAATTATTCCCCGAATTAAAAAAATCAATTTTCAAATACAATTTATTCTGGGCTTAGTTGTGGTCAATTTGCAGTGTTCAAATTATTATAATTATGTTCTGGACCTCGACCATCCGCTCTGACTAAAATCAGTCTGGGGCTGAATCTAGTTACCTACTCTGCCCTACTGAATGTTCATAGCACACAAAGTAAGCAAACTAAATTAAGATGAGACCACACGTCCTAATTATCGCTTATACATTTCGCCAACTCTTTTGCTTTTTCCCTCATCAAAATTCCCATGAAATAAAAGTTATGGTGGAATTTTCTTGGGAAATAAAATAATTTAATTATTATGACATAATTAATCATTATTATTACCATCATTAATGCATAACAGTTGTAAGCGAAACCTTGCGTTTCTGCATCAGTTACTTGTATCAAGGGGTAGCCTATGCATTTCAATCACACAGCAAAGGTCAGCAACAATACAACTGAATCTAATTGAAGCCTAATTTAATTCTAACCAGTATCAACACTTTACCTATTACATATTTGGCTGCATTTAATAAATAAAAAACATAAGTTATTGAAGTTTACTGATGAAAACTAAAGTTTCTTATAAACACATTAACTGAAGCATTACTAACATCAGGCTGCCATCTAGTGGATAGATTCATGAATCATGACAGCTCTCAAAATAGAATACTCTCTACTGTATCTTGCAAACAATTTACTGAAGCAGAGCTAGCTGTTGAAATGATCACCATCATAAAAGATGATAAATGTTTATTTTCACACTTCAAAACAGGAGAAATTACTGCAAGTAATTGCCCAACTGTTATGGGTGTGACTGTGCACATAGGCTCCAGGCTAAAATAAATACACATTTACAGTGAGGGATAAAAGTATTTGATCCCCTGCTGATTTTGTACGTTTGCCCACTGACAAAGAAATGATCAGTCTATAATTTTAATGGTAGGTTTATTTGAACAGTGAGAGACAGAATAACCCCCCAAAAATCCAGAAAAACACATGTAAAATTTTTTATAAATTGATTGCCATTTTAATGAGGGAAATAAGTATTTGACCCCCTCTCAATCAGAAAGATTTCTGGCTCCCAGGTGTCTTTTATACAGGTAACGAGCTGAGATTAGGAGCACACTCTTACAGGTCCCCTGTAGCTCAGTTGGTAGAGCATGGCGCTTGCAATGCCAGGGTTGTGGGTTCGTTTCCCACGGGGGGCCAGTATGAAAAATGTATGCACTCACAAACTGTAAGTCACTCTGGATAAGAGTGTCTGCTAAATGACAAAAATGTAAATGTGAAATGTAATCTCAGCTTGTTACCTGTATAAAAGACACCTGTCCACAGAAGCAATCAATCAGATTCCAAACTCTCCGCCAAGACCAAAGAGCTCTCCAAGGATGTCAGGGACAAGATTGTAGACCTACACAAGGCTGGAATGGGCTACAAGACCATCGCCAAGCAGCTTGGTGAGAAGGTGACAACAGTTGGTGCGATTATTCCCAAATGGAAGAAACACAAAATAACTGTCAATCTCCCTCGGCCTGGGGCTCCATGCAAGATCTCACCTCGTGGAGTTGCAATGATCATGAGAACGGTGAGGAATCAGCCCAGAACTACACGGGAGGATCTTGTCAATGATCTCAAGGCAGCTGGGACCATAGTCACCAAGAAAACAATTGGTAACACACTGCGCTGTGAAGGACTGAAATCCTGCAGCGCCCGCAAGGTCCCCCTGCTCAAGAAAGCACATATACATGCCCGTCTGAAGTTTGCCAATGAACATCTGAATGATTCAGAGGAGAACTGGATGAAAGTGGTGTGGTCAGATGAGACCAAAATGGAGCTCTTTGGCATCAACTCAACTCGCCGTGTTTGGAGGAGGAGGAATGCTGCCTATGACCCCAAGAACACCATCCCCACCGTCAAACATGGAGGTGGAAACATTATGCTTTGGGGGTGTTTTTCTGCTAAGGGGACAGGACAACTTCACCGCATCAAAGGGACGATGGACGGGGCCATGTACCATCAAATCTTGGGTGAGAACCTCCTTCCCTCAGCCAGGGCATTGAAAATGGGTCGTGGATGGGTATTCCAGCATGACAATGACCCAAAACACACGGCCAAGGCAACAAAGGAGTGGCTCAAGAAGAAGCACATTAAGGTCCTGGAGTGGCCTAGCCAGTCTCCAGACCTTAATCCCATAGAAAATCTGTGGAGGGAGCTGAAGGTTCGAGTTGCCAAACGTCAGCCTCGAAACCTTAATGACTTGGAGAAGATCTGCAAAGAGGAGTGGGACAAAATCTGGTGGTCAACTACAAGAAACGTCTGACCTCTGTGATTGCCAACAAGGGTTTTGCCACCAAGTACTAAGTCAAGTTTTGCAGAGGGGTCAAATACTTATTTCCCTCATTAAAATGCAAATCAATTTATAACATTTTTGACATGCGTTTTTCTGGATTTTTTTGTTGTTATTCTGTCTCTCACTGTTCAAATAAACCTACCATTAAAATTATAGACTGATCATTTCTTTGTCAGTGGGCAAACATACAAAATCAGCAGGGGATCAAATACTTTTTTATCTCACTGTAGTTAAAACATACACCCTGAGTTTATGCTTTCTTTCCCACTATTTATAATCTTGACAATTTAAAGATATACTGTAAAAGCCCACTTTCACATTTGGATGTTGCAGCAGATAATTTTATTTTGATCCAAGATCTATTGACTAATTGCACATCAAAGTTTTTGTTTAGTTCAGGTTTGTAATTGGTTAAAAAAGTTTAGTCTTTCACATTGTGGTACCCAACTCAGAGAAACGTGTTTTGTCAGAGGTATTGCATTCTTGTGACATATTATGTGGACATTTCCTCATATTTGAAGCTCAATTACATTCCACATTTCCTGTTATGTAATACATTCTTTAAAGATCCTGTGCAATCACTTTTTTTTATTACATATTAAGTGTCCATCAAGCAGTAATGTTAATGTGAAAATTATGGCAGGAAGTCACACTGCACCATCATACTGCTCCATCATTGCTACTACCATGTGTCCATTTAATATTCCAAATGCAATATTAAGGGATATACATTTTAAGTTGTTCATGAAATACTGTCTGAATCAATGATTAAATAATCAAGTAATTTAAGAGTCATTGAACACTTGAGTTAACATTTATTAAAATGTGTCTATTCAGACATGGCTTTTGGCACTTTCAGTAAGGATTACACAACCAACTGCCTAGACAATAGGAGAAACATTGACATTTACAAACTAAACTACTATATTATCATTTGACTATTTTCCTGATATAAATATGTACTGACATTACTTAAGATATACACGCCTGCATCAAACAAGCATTGAAGGAAATATCCATTCATATCACTGTAAAAAGCTTTAAGAGAATACTATGCAGAAACAGAAGTTTTCCTATCCTGTATTGTTGGCACACATTGAACATGAGTTCAATTAATTAATGTTGGAGCTTAATATTTACAGCACTACTAGTAATAAACAAGCAACAAAGTAAAAAAAAAATTGCACCACTACATATAGTAGAGGGTTGTTGGTTGTAATATTCAAAAGAAGTTAAGCTTCTCGTATGAATACATTACTTGTGAAATCACAAAAGACATTCATAGTGAGAGGTTGAAAGCCTGGGAAACTAAATGTACGCACACAACAAACTTTGGTTATCGACACACTGGCAGGTCAAGTTTCTTCATACCATTTTAGATAGTACAAATAAAGTTATGGATATTTTAAATAACCTGGATGGATACTTTCAAAAAGTCATTAGTATAAATACATACACAAATACATAGCAATAGGGTTGCCAAAATTCCTGGAACTTTCAATAAATTCTCCGGTTTTCCCAGAGTTTCCATTCAGCCAGGATTTCTGGAAAACCAGGGAATTTATTGAAAGTTCCAGGAATGCATTCGTAAGGCATAAGTGCTAGTTCAGGGGTGGTTTATGATAGAAAAGAGTGCCTGAGAGGCAAAGCACAGAGCAGGTTTGCTGTCAAGTAAGAAGGTTGTGTTATATTAACTCATTAGTACTGTACATAATCAGTACAGTACTTTTTGATTAGACATTCCAAACCAAATGGCAGTTGAGAGAATCTATGAAGCTGTATATTTATTTTTTTGAAGTTGACCTGTTTCATTGTCAGATGGTAAACTTACATAATTTGCTAAATAATGTAAACAAATGGGGGAATAACAATGTACCTGGATTCAGTACAGTAGACCACAAGGTCTATGCATGCAAGTATCAAAAGCTGCCAAATGGTGTACATCTTTGACAAAACAATAGAAAAGCTTTCTCCCCAAATAAAACACAATCATGCAAAGTCAAATTGGAAAGTGGCCCATATCTTTGTGGATAGATTTATATTCTTGCAAGAGTGTGAATATTGTGCAAAGAGAGTTTGCAAGTATTTTTTTTTTTACCAGCACAAGTAATGAAAACCATAGATATACCTCTAAAGCCATATACATTGACAAATGATCATAGTGATGAGTTCTGTGCTATAGAATAGTTTCTGATCACGCTCTTTCTTCACTCAAGTTGCATGAAAAGGTCCAAGGGTTTTAAGCCTGGTCCTACCACTAAAGCTGTTTTTATTTTTTCAATTCATAGTGGCTAATTAATTCATCAGTACAGATACAGAAGGTGAGCTGCATACTCCCTCTCTGGCCCAGTTCTATTTTGATCCCTGCCCCCTTACCCTGGTGGCCATCAATTTTAAGTTCACAGATAGATGAAGGATTGGATTGGATAGTTAAGAGCAATAGAACATCCACTAAGCATATGAGTGGACTACGTAGAGTCAACACAATTTACAACTTACTTAAATTTGGACATCAATGTTAGCAACACTGTTGATTTTCATTCTAACAAATCATGGACTGATTCAGATCTGGGACACCAGGTGAGTGGAATCTCTGGCTAATTAGTGACATCAAACCAGCAGTACTCTGGACTTCCAGGCTCAGATTTGAGTAATCCTATATACACTTACTTATGCCTATCTGTACCTTTCAAGTCTGCACTTATGGGGCTAGGGAGTGAAATGGAACCAGGCCCATCTGTCCAGCGGTGTGACCGTCTCTCAGCTCATGTGCTCCAGGTAGGCAGAGAGCATGGGGCTGGGAGGCTGGAACAAGCCCTCCTGTTTGTTCATGACATCAGTCTGACGAGCACCGTTACAGTCCGAGCCTGCAGCACACAGACAACATAAAACATCTCTCAATACATAACTCATTATAGAGTACCACAGTATGTCATTATACCCATAAAACCTAGCGGTCAAACAGGGAAATGGTTCCAATCGTTTTTACACCATTCATTTTTCCTATAGGGGATTTTAGCAACACTTAAAATAAGGGCTGTGTTTTGTGTAGGCTTACCTTGGTGTGACGTTTTGATAACTGTAAATCTCTCTAGGACAAGGTTTATGGGTATTATGACACCTCCACTGTGGGGCTCTATTTTCATGTTACTAACCACATTTCCATCCACAGTTTTTATGCGAGTAAAGTCATACCGTATAAAAAAAAAAAAGAAATCACGACAGCTGTTGGTACAATTTCAGAAATGTCGACAGACAATTTGTTTGTTCGATATGGTGGGATCTTTGTGTGTCGGTAAAATGAATTATGCAACAAATTTAGGTGGAAACGATTTCTTGCGCAATTTTTTATAGAATAACCATAATGTCGAGGTAAATTTGCAGTCACACTACGCTATGTTGTATGGTCCTCCCACTACGACTTGACAAAGCATGCACATTAGGCTCCAGATGAAATAGATTGAAATGCACTTCACAAGGTGGTGAAAGTGCACGTGATGAGCTTGTTGCTTCTTTCCAATAAATATTGAGTGTCTTTATTTGTATGCTAGTGACATTATGATCGGTGCTTAGCTGCCAATTAACAAATAAAAATGATCTTGCTCTTATCCATCTCATCATATAACCTAATGTCCATTATATCAGCAAACTGTTGTCTAAAGAGCATGCGCAAAAAAAACGAGATTGGGCAAGTTTGCCATTTATCGCAACAGTGTGTGTACCAAAACCATCGATAGAGTGGAAAATGCAATGGAAACACATTGAACTTATGTTTTTTATTCGGTACATGAGAACTTTAGCGCAAACGTTTTTTTTATGTGCACTACGTCATCACGCACAGCCTTTAAACTGCAACAAGTCAGTTTGATGGAAACAAACCTCTGGTGGGAAAATGTGCATATTTTTTAAATATTCGTACTCAAAATATTGGAGAAATATGTTTTTTTCCACAAGCGTAGGTTAGGTGTCAGTGTCGCTTTAAAAGTCATAAATAACTATAGAAATAATATATTTCAGCCTCCCGAGTGGCGCAGCGGTCTAAGGATTCTGCGATGCAGTGCTTGAGGCGTCACAACAGACCCGGGTTTGATTCCAGGCTGTGTCACAGCCGGCCATGACCGGAAGACCCATGAGGTAGCACACAATTGACCCAGCGTCGTCCGGGTAAGGGGAGGGTTTGCAGGCGACCGAAGTCAGCTTGCAGGCGCCCGGCCCGCCACAAGGAGTCGGTAGAGCGCGATGGGACAAGGAATTTGGCCGGCCGGGATTTCCTTGCCCCATCACGCTCTACCGACTCCTTGTGGCGGGCCGGGCGCCTGCAAACTGACTTCGGTCGCCAGCTGGACGGTGTTTCCTCCGACACATTGGTGCAGCTGGCTTCCGGGTTAAGCAAGCAGTGCGGCTTGGCAGGGT